>NC_091638.1:23823834-26223834 GCF_027580195.1 Bos mutus
CCTGTTTAAATGAGTGTAGCTGAATATGAGATTCTGTCTTTCCAATATTTTTGGTAGTAGAAATGTATGGATTTTTACAAAACGAGAGTCTTAAGAGTTAGTAATTTATGTTTTAAATGTCATAAATTAGAAAAATGAAAAGTTGCTCCTGGTATGTTAATCTCTTTTCTGGTGCTATTATTATTACTGTTTTTTAAAATTTCCTACACTGTGAAATCCAAAAATAAAAGAAATTTAATATGGAGGTTTGCCTACTCTGGAAGTTTATGATCATTTTCTAAAATGAATCCAAGAAAATCTCCTTGTTAAAAATAAATATAGATATTAGGTTTGTGTTAAACCAAAGGAAATAAACACTTTGGTTCTATACCACTCAATCAGATATACTCTCCTTTTTTTTTTCTGCTCACCTTAATTATTTGGAAGATTACCTCAGAAGAAATTCAAAAATAAAATAATCCTGGAGTCCCATATATACCTAATGCTTAGAAAACTCATTTCTCAATTAATAAAAATGCCACCAAATGGCAATAATAGATTAAGCACTGGATATTAGGTATATTTGGTGTTGAGTTTCCCGGGAGGATTTTATTAATGAGACTGTTCTACAGTGTTACTGCCAACAGATATCGTAATTAGGAAACCTTTGACATTAATGCACTGCTATATCAGTTGGGATTTTACAGAGGGAAACATATAATCATAAGCAAACACATAAATGCTTTAAAATACAGCTGAACAGCCATCCTCTAAGGCGTCTATTTCAAATGTGTACTGATTGCTCTTGCCCGTTGATTTTACTTTCAACTTGCTATTTCTAAATTCCACTATCTTTCTGTATGCTCATAAACTTTTATTAGGCGGTAGTCTTAAGAGATGGAAAATTTGTTTTTGAATGTTCTAAACCAGAAATGCAAAAGGTAAAGCTTTGATTGTCTCTACTTTTTGTTTATGTAATGGCTTTCAAAATGTCCCTTTTCTTTCAAAGAAGAAAAAGAACTAGAGAATTACAGGATTAATACACTACCAAGGTTTTCTCTTTTCCAGCTGTGAGCTTTATGGCTAAATCACTTCACACATTGATTATTAAGTTACTGGCAGTTCCATTGCTTGCTTATACACTCTCCTTAAAATGTGTGTGTGTATAACCTGTTGTATATGTAAACTTTATGTGTATAAATTTGAGTATATGTGAATTTATGTGTATAGAACATCATGTAACCAAGTTATCATATAGTCAAACTATCTCAACCCTTATAAGTTCAGAAGAATACATCTTCCCATTCAGATTTACCATTTATCCTACAAAAGTGATATTTTGCAAATATTGGAAAAGGTAAAGAAGACCAACATAAATTGAAATCTCTTTGATTTTTTAAGATAAACTGCTTTAAAGGTTGATTGGTACAATGGCACAAAAATTCAAAGTCACATTTGCATTGTGATATAATTGCTACTTACAAGCAAACTGAAGCTTTGCTTCTCTGCTAACAATTGTTCCAAACGAGTTTGTTGCTATGCACTGGTACATTCCAGCATCTTGGGTTTTATTGGGGTTATTGATCAACAAGCTGCCTTCAACAACACTGTAGCGGAAATCCATACCAATGTCAACATCTGTTCCATTTAACTTCCACCTATAGTATAAAAATGCCAGGAGATAAAGTCTTGTAATATTAAACAACATTTCTAAATTGTATAAAGTATATATAAAAAAATTACAAATAGCATGAAATATCATCTGTGACTTTTTTTTTAAACCACAGTTAAAAAAAATTAGAAAAGCTCTACATAGAAATGGTGTCAATACAAATGTTTATGACATGAGCACATCCTTTTTAGGTAAACTGATATTAAAATTTTAACACCTGTTTTTATGACTATTTACAGTGCTACAGACACTTCACTCCTTTTTTTCTTTTTTGGAAATTTCCCATAGCATCTTGTATAAGCATCTTCAAATAGCACTCCTCAGGAAAAGTTCTTTTTCTGGTTTGCAGTCATTCTTTAATAGGTCTATAGAGATAACAGAATACCCCACTTTCGGGTAGTTGGCTGAGTATTTGATGAAATTGCAGCAGATTTGCTTTGACTTGGTCCTTAATATGACTGAAATGGCTGACTACAAAGCAGAGGAATTCTATTGATCTAGAGCTGTCTTAGGAACCAAACTAGCCTTAATCGTGTATCACTTTGAAGATCTCCTTAGCTACTGGCACTCAAACATCAATCAACCAGCCCAATAAACTGTAGACTGGGCCATTAGGTAACAGATACAAAGAGGGTTTTGTTGTTTTCCTGTTTGTTTACTCAGATCATCTGAATCTGAGTACACAGTCTGGCCCAATAAATTAGTTTTAGTGGGACTCACACATTTAAACAGCAAGACTTTAGTAAAAAATCTACTTTTTACTTCCTTTCTTTTTTTCTAAACAGCCAATAACATTCCAGAGAGAGCTTATTTTAACCAAAGGGTCTTTCAGTAAGTTGTTTTAATATGTACAAACTTTCAAACTAATATAATACAATGACTATCTTGTTTTTTTCCCTCTTCCTTCCCCACTATCCTACAAAAAATATTGGCTTGACCAAAAAGTTCATTTGGGTTTTCCCATAACATCTTACAGAAGAGCCCAAATGCACCTTTTGGTTAAACCCAAATCAGGTAATGAAAACAGTATAGTCAGAGTATCTGAATTATCATCAATAGTTTCCTAGGAGCAGTCACACTAGGGGACCAAAAATAAAGCAAGACTAGAGCACAAAGAAAAGTGATCAGAAACAATAACAGGACTAAAGAGTGAGAAACAGTCATTTTATTTTCTTCAAACAAACAAATAAAAAACACAATATTTAAATGTGTGCATATACATATATACTCATTGTGCACCCTCTTATAACAATTCTGGGGCACTCGGGCTGGTGTGCATCATGTAAAAGGATTTAAATGAAAAAATGAAAGGTCAGTTGCTTTCAGATTTTGGATACTGGTTATCAACAAAAAAATGTTAGGGTGAGTGCTTTTTTTCCACCAAGATGTCTCTCACACTACAATCTTAAACCACACGTTTTCTAATGAAGTCTTCCTCAATATCCTTGGTCAAGATATATCCCAGCTCCCCCCAACCTCCTATGGGATTCTCCTTATTTGTTTAGGTGGGCATTCTGCCTTCCCTTCAGCTAGTTTGCCTGTATCAAGCCCTGTCAGTCATTTAGAACTTGACACTCAATGTTCTCAATCAGTGCTTATGATATTTCACTAAATATTTTACTTCTTGGCTGGATATTTTAGCTGTGTGCGTACAAAACTTATGAAGCATCCTAGCCTACCACAGCATAAGGGTGTATGTTTGTTCAAGTCTGTGTCTTTGAAAAGCGAAAATACAGAAACATGAGGGGTGGGAAAGGTGGACCTGATCGGGAAATGGAACATAACTCTTTATGTGTTTGTTTATAAGAAGATGGGTATTAGAAATTGAAACTGTTCTTAAGCTTGACAGTAATTCTGTGTTCTGACACAGACAAGAAAGTAATAAGCAATAAAAAGAGAACAGCCAGGTTATATCCTAGCATGTCTATATGCTCATGAATCTCCAGAGCAGACTGGCTGCCCTAGATATTTTTTGAGTCACCTGGTCACATTTCTATCATAATTCTCGCTTCAAATGATAGTTGAGCAATTTAATATGACAAATCTAAAAGCTCAAAGAGGAAATTGCAATATAACGTGAGCCACAAGCAGAGTATGGAACTCAGGAATGAGACCACGTGAGTCTTTTTAGAAAAGTCTTGGTAGGGATAATGAGAACACCTCTGCGGGTCTGTCTACACATGTCATCTCAACTTAAATGTTCCGTAGAAAGTCCATTAATCTACTTTATTACCCGCTTTTACGTACAATGCATTATTTAGAAAATAAAGCACTTGCTGTGAAATGCAGCTGAGTCTCCTTTACAAAGCCCTATACCAAGTTTTATTGCAATGCAGTCACTATTCATTCCAATTGAATGGGGACTGCACTGAATTCCTTATCTTATTCCATACTGAAACAGTCTTGAAAAAGTCACAATTTATTTTCAGTTTTTGAGGAGTCTTTTAAGAACTGCTCATAGAGAGGTATGCTTATTTGGCACACAGAGATTTTCCCAAGGGCCAAGGCAAATGGGTGAGTCTCATAAGCTGGTTTCTGCATCACTTGGGGAAACACAACACCATCCTCTTCAGAGAGGGGTCTGTGCACAACCAAATACTGTGAAGCTCTGGAAGGTACCATTTTTCAGATCTTAGTGGGAAGCTATCTATGGGACGTATTGTAGCAAAACATCCCCTTTTCTTTGTTCACTATTTCAAATTGCCAGCTAAGAAGGGGAAGGACCTTTCTGACCTGGAATCTGTAGTCTGCAAACCAAGCTGAATACTAACTTCACAGTAAAAGTACTTCCATTGAGTACTTGACCATCCTTTCTGACGGGAAAGGGAGGCTGAGAGTCATAGGTCATGTCACGTTTCCTCAGGGAACTTTAATACAAGGCAAGTGTGCACACGCCAAAACTTCTTAAGGTTTTCTGGGTCTGAGTCAATCCTTTCAAAATTGAGGGGCAGGAAACAGTGAAAAGACAAGGCTCTGTTCAGGGAATAAACACAAAGAAGAGAGGCCAATCGGGGTGCTTGAGGGAAAAGCCTAATGGCAAAGATCCCCATGGAGAAATCACCTTGAATTTCTCCCATGAATTTCTCCCCCTCAAAGTCAGCCTGAGCCCAGATAAAGTTCAGCCAGAAAGATGTTGAAAATATCTGATCTCTCCATTCTTTCTCTTGCTCTTTCCTTCAACAAAAGGGAGTTTTTTAGCTCCTAGGTACCAATGAGCTATTATTTCATAAGAAACTGCCGAAGGTATAATAAAGGAAAAGAAACCTAGCGCATGTGATTAAAAGTTTTCTTCTCAGTGTTTCCCAGCAATCTTTAAAAACATAATAGGTTTCTGTTCCTCTGCTTGTTTTAAATAACAAAGCAAGCCCCTATATCTAGAAGTACAATGTTACAAAGGCAGAGTTAATTAAAGGTCACAGTTTGGGGAGAAACAAAGCAGCAACTTGCCAAATTCTGCTGCAAATTTTGTTTTCATTTATTGCTCACATTTGAACTTACACTTGGTGATGTACTAAGAACTGGGGGCCATTATATCATCATTTATGTGTACAGGAAACTTTCCCTCTTGCATTTATTTATTTATGTATTTTTACTACATAAAGCATTAAAAAACTATTTGATATAGCTTTGAATTCAACTTAATATAGGGAGAATAACTACATATTCTGATTTGTCCAGGGCAGTTCTGAGTATACACTTACTGTCCTAGATAATTATTAACAACGGCCTTTCTCTCTCATAAGTGTCCTAGTTTGGATGATAAAATACATGTTCATCCTAATTATATGGTCTATTGGAGAGGGTTTTGTTTTCTTTCTAGAATATATTTCCTTTTTCCATCCCTATGACAAAAGATCTTTAGCTCTAAATTCAGTTAAGTATCTCCGTTTCTGGGAAACTTTTATTGATATGCTCCCTCTCATTCCTGAAGAAGACCTTCTTTCCTCACGATACCCTAGAACCTGGACGTTCTTTTCTCACACTTAACCTTGTACTTCCTTCTCTAGGCACTCACCACCAAAGTATACTACTTGAACATGTATGTAGCTTATTCCGCTTTGAATTCTTCAACCCTAGCATGGTACTGGAACATTGCAGCTGCTTAATATGGTGGTTTAAACACCTTTCCTAAAGGATGTATTTTTTAGAATCCTAATATACACCCTAGTTCAAAGCAGAACTACCGTGAAGGAATCTTGTGTGGAAACCCTACATAATTCAGCCAGGGTCATTCCTGAGTCAACTCCATGGACTAGACTTCAGTCTGAAATATCAGTGGAGTGGTCCAATGAATAATGCTATGTTTGATGAATAAATGAACTGGCATACAAACTAAACTGTAAAATAATTTCTACTATGTTAATGCCAGCATCCTTCCAATCTGAAAACTATCTACCTCAGCTCAAATTCTTCTTCTATAACTCTTGGATGATTCCAATCTCTTCTTCACCTAAACTGTGATACACATGCCATATACTCTTTTGGTTTTCACATACTACCACATATTGATTATTAGCTTAAGGTTTATATCATTAAATGTGAATAGAGACAAAATTATATTTATAAGATACATGTAAGTTATAAAGAATCACAGGACAATAAAGATCTCTAAGAAAAAGAATATTACTTTTGAAGTCTCCTATATCCATTTTCATTCCAATCATTTCCCTCTCAATGGTTCATGATAACTCCGAATTTTTGCTATTTCATTCTTTTGATTTTCTTTATGATTTTATCATGTATGCTAGTATCCTTATCTATCCTCTATCTTACCTGCTTTAGAACTTAATACAGGATTATACTGTTTGTATTTTTTTGTGACTTGCTTTGTTTACTCAAAGTTATGTTCCTATGATCGTGTTGTTGTAGCTCTAGTTCATTCATTTTCACTACTTCATTAGGTTACCTTGCATGAACATGCCAGGTTATATTCAGTATACTACTTATGCTAAATTTGTTCTTGCAAATTTCTGTCAATCTGATGAGTTTGAAAGAGTCTGTCATTTTAGTTTTAGTTTGTACATTTCTATTTATTAATGGGGGCTATTTATTCTCTGGTGGCTCAGACAGTAAAGGGTAAAGAATTCACCTGCAATGCAGGAGACCTGGGTTCAATCCTTGGTTTGGGACGATCCCCTGGAGGAGGAAGGCATGGCAATGCACTCCAGTATTCTTGCTTGGAGAATTCCCATGGACAAAGAGCCTGGCGGGCTACAGTCCATGGGGCTGCAAAGAGTCGGACATGACTACCTAAGCACACACAGGGCGCATTTACTAATGGTAATCTTATTGTACGTTTAATGGATATTTAATAGTCTTTTCTAAGAAGTACCTGATCAAGTCTTTTGGTAAAGTTTTAATTAGGTTAGAAGTCTGTTACATTTTGATTTGTAGGAATTCTTTAAATAGTTCAGACTTTGTAAATAATTGCTATTGCTAAGTCACTTCAGTTGTGTCCGACTCTGTGCGACCCCATAGACAGCAGCCCACCAGGCTCCCCCGTCCCTGGGATTCTCCAGGCAAGAACACTGGAGTGGGTTGCCATTTCCTTTTCCAATGCATGAAAGGGAAAAGTGAAAGTGAAGTCACTCAGTCGTGTCCGACTCTTAGTGACCCCATGGACTGCAGCCTACCAGGCCTCCACCCATGGGATTTTCCAGGCAAGAGTACTGGAGTGGGGTGCCATTGCCTTCTCCGTTGTAAATAATATGTATCACAAATATCTTCTCCCAGTTGGAAGCTTATAATTTTACTCATCCCAGTATATTCTGCTGAACAGCAATATTTAACATTAGTGAAGTTAAATATTTTCTTCTATGATTTGTTCTTTTGGTTATAATTGAATTTTTTTCTTCCCACTAAAGTCTTAAATATGCATGCCTATTTCCTTTGAAACATTTTGCAAATTTCACATGTTGGTCTTCTATTCACTTGGAATTGACCCTTGTGTACGCTGTGAGGTAGGGATCCAACTTTAGTTCATTTTTTTAACCATACAGATTCCACTGTGCAGTATATATCTTTTCAATTTATTTCTAATATTGTCATGACTTTTAAATTTTATCTTTTAATTTTCACAAGATAGTATGCTTTTACTATTTTTGTTGTTTAGTGCAATTGGTTTTTATGTGGAAATACTAACCTTTACCATTTGCTTTACTTATCATTCACTCTTGTATCTAAAGGCAATTTACCAGGGATTATTTTTATTCTGTTTAAAGTATATCTTTCAGAATTTTCTTTAGGCAGGGTCTGCTGGAGTCAAACTCCAGTTTCTGTCTACCTAAAAACTCATTTACTTTGTTCTTCTTTATAAAAAGTATTTCTGCTATACAAAAATTTTATAGTTAATTTCTCTCAGCATATTGAAGATTCTGTCTTCTCTTTTGCTTTTTTTTTTCGTTGCTATTGAGAAGTCAGCTGCTGGTTTAATTGTCATCTCTTTGAAAGTTAGCTGTATTACAACTGTGGCCTACGTTTACGATCATGTCTTCGAGTTAAGTGTTTTCTGTTTCATCATGATAACTCTATATAGGGCTTTATTTTTGTTTGCACTGCTTGAAATTCATTAGGTTTACTAAATCTGTAGATTGGAATGTTTAATTAGCTTTGGGAAATTCTTAGTTTTCTCCTTAAATAATGCTTCTGCCTATTTTTTTTTTCATTCCTTATGGAATTCTGATTAGATATGTGAAAGTTTTCGCTTAGTCTCTTCTCTATCACATTTTGCTCCTCTTATCTGCTGCTTTTAGACAATTTCTTCAGATATATCTTGCACTTTACTAATTCTCTTTTCAGCTATGCTTCATCTCTTACTAAAATCATGTAGTGCCAAGGTTTAAAATAGGTGATTACTTTTGCTTTTCAGTCCTTTGGGAGGCAAGGCTACTTCTTTTATATTCACCATACGATTATATTCTGGAAGGTTTTCTCATGTTAGATTCTCCAGTTGGTTGAGGCTAGGCCTTGTCTTGTGATCCTAGTCCCCCGTGAAACTACAAAATCCAAAGCTACAATTCATATAGTTCATCAAGGTCAAAAATGATTTTAGTGTTCAGTTTGCTTCTTTGGGTTCCAGATCATTTAGTAAATATTCCTTACTTTCCTGACAGTTTATTGATGCATTTTTAAAAGATGTTTTAAAAAATATGTTAAATAATGTTAAGGCTTTCAGTGAAATGATCAATTAGGATATTTAATGTCTAGTATTGTCAGAAACAAAGTTCGGTACTAAACTGTTCATGAATACGAGCGTCTCTTTAGCATCTCAGGATATCCAATGATATCTGTCTAAAGGCTCTTTATGTAAGCAGCACTCCATAAGTATTTGTTGGTTTTACTAATAGAAAGTATATGCATGGTAACACATGCTTTTAAGTCAACAAACCTGATGTGAGGTTTTGGATTCCCTTTAACTTCACAACTGAGCTTCACTTTTTTCTCCTCAGAGTCCAAAGGGAACATTACATGACTTGGTTCTTGAATGAAAATTGGACCATGCAGTGTGTAGTCATCTGAAATGAGAAAAGAAAATGTCCCAAAATGAACACATTCCTGATAGGGAGAATTACAGGAAATAACAACGAAATAAAAATAAAAGAGGTAAACAAACAAAAAATAGTAATACATGACAGATTCAATCCAGCCTCTGGATGACATTTCCTAATGAAGAGTAATCTTTGTGAATTATGAAGCAGTAATATGGACTCTCGTATTTCATAATGATGACTTATTTTACCAACAAATTCCAGAACCAAAACGGCTTGGCATTCCCTTTTCTCTTCTCCACTTCTTACTGTTCTATCCAACCCTAGTTCAGCCTCTGATTTTGTTCACCTTTTGTGCCTCCTACATGCCTTTAGTGTGGCTGTCATCCTGGGAGGCTGTCAAATGTCACAAAGCTAAAATGTTTCTCCTCTGTAATGGGATAACATAGTTGGAAGTAAGCCATAATGACTTCATAAGTACATTAATAATGAGAAGCACCAGTATACTGCTAAAATATGTATAAAACTTTTAGAAATTGCATACATAGGTAAATAAAGAATAACCTAGAGTCATGATGCTCAAATTATGCTTGGCAAATGAATACTTTTTTTAACCTGTTATGAACTAATACATGGAGGCACTTGTGTACATATCACACAGCTGGGACTGACTCAGGACACAAGTTCAGTTACAGCCAGACTAGTCTATTTCAACTTCAAAGAGGCTTGAGTATATTAATACAAATGAGGTATGAATTTCTAAATTCTCAGTAGCAGAAGCAAGACGCACAAAATTTATTGTCATGGAGCTGCAAAGTTCAAAGAATGGAATAATCAACAAACAAGATTTGAAGTAACAATGTAGTGTGCATATACTCCTAGAGCAAACACCTAATAAATATTGGTCAAAACACACCTCATCACTGAAACCTTGCACAAAGCCTCGTGTCCTTGACTTTTGAAGTAAGAGCCTGTGTGCATTCGTGCTTAGTCATGCCCATGGACTGTAGCCCACCAGGCTCCTCTGTCCATGGGATTTCCCAGGCAAGAACATTGGAGTGGGTTGCCATTCCCTTTCCCAGGGGATCTTCCCAATCCAGGGACCAAACCCACATCACGTGCATTTCCTGCTTTGAAAGGTGAGTTGTTTATTCACCAGTTCCATCTTTGCCTGCCAGTGCCAGAGATGCAACAGACATGGGTTTGATTCCTGGGTCAGGAAGACCCCCTGAAGTGGGGCATGGCAACCCACTCCAGTATTCTTGCCTGGGAAATCCCGTGGACAGAGGAGCCTGGCCATTTACAATCCACAGGGTAGTAAAGAATCAGACACAATTGAAGTGACTTAGCATGCATATGGAGAAGGCAATGGCACCCCACTCCAGTACTCTTGACTGGAAAATCCTGTGGACGGAGGAGCCTGGTAGGCTCCAGTCCATAGGGTCGCTAAGAGTCGGACATGACTGAGTGACTTCACTTTCACTTTTCACTTTCATGCATTGGAGAAGGAAATGGCAACCCACTCCAGTATTTTTGCCTGGAGAATCCCAGGGACAGGGGAGCCTGGTGGGCTGCCATCTATGGGGTCACACAGAGTCGGACATGACTGAAGTGACTTAGCAGCAGCAGCAGCAGCAGCATGCATGCACACACATGACTCAACAGTTAATGATTGAGAAACGTGAAGATATAGAAAGAGAATAGCTGTTGGTCTGGGGAACTGGTAATAATCCAGACTATACAGCTGCTACACAACTGAACTTTCAGTTTCCTTAAAGATATAGAGAAAGACCTGACACTCACTCCAAGTTGTTTTTTACAGGAAGCAGACCCCTACTAGATGAAAACTACAGAAACAAAGACCCTAGACTGGATCAAATCAGAAAGTTGATGATGCTTGAAACTTCACCTTGATGCCAACCAATCCCAGGATTGTCCATGAGTTGATCACACCCTGTTGTTTGAACACTATGAAACTCCTCACTACCCCTCCGGTGGGTGGGGAGGGTCACACAATTTTGAAGGCATTAGCCTGTTGTGGCTGCTTTGGCCTGGCAAAACATTAAAACTCACATTTTGTGCCTCCTACCTGCCTTTTGTGCTCTGTCACCCGAGAAGCCTGTCTAATGTCACAAAGATAAAACATCTCTGCTCTGTTAAGGGGATATCATAGTTGAAAGCAAACAATAATTTCGTAGATATATTAATAATGAGAAGCAGCAGTGTACTTAGTCTCTATGTTCCTATTCTGCACTGATAAACAGAGTTTCAGCAACACTACCCATAACAGGAAAGTGGCTTTCATTCTTTACAATCTCATTTCTTTTTTCCTAGAAGGTTTTTCTAGACCCTCAGGTCTTCCTTTAACCACATGATTTATAAACTATATCTCTTTGTGGACAAATCTTTGTCTATTACATGCATTTGGATCTTTCTTTCCCCTTCTTTGGGCTGTAAGCTCCTGGACAGCATGGCTGTATCTTATCCATTTCTGCTTGTTTTGTGGTACCAACTACACTAGCTTAAACATCAAACATGGTCCATAAGGATTGTTCTATTTGAGGTATTTTTCACTTTTTAATGTTTAGCCAGCTGATTTAAGCACTGCCTAACAAATTCTGAGACAGAAGAGCCAGTGACTATGATGTAAAGTGATACTGAATAGCACCCTATAGCTAGCAATCCGTTTTCCCCTTATATGTGATTATTTGGATGGATGTGAATTACAACTGTGATCCTGGAAGACCTTAATAACCAGCCTTCTGTTGATAGATGATAGGATGAGCCTGAATTCATTCAGGTGAACCAGGACGGAGGAAAACGAAGAAAGCAGATTTGGGCATCTAGGTGAAACATGATAAGGTGACTTCTTTTAAGGCTTTTAATCCAGGCTTTAGAACTTTGCATATTGAGGTTAGGGTAGAAGAAAAATTATGGACTCAAGAAAATCAAACTGAATGGTATTTTATTTTAGAGGAATAGGGACAGCCTCTGACCTTGTTGAGAGAACAACCAGAATATGGATTCAGAAAGACTAGGAACCGAGATTCAATGCCTTTTGTCAGCTAACTCTATGAACTATGGAGGACCACCTAGTCTCTCTAGGCTTCAATCTTCTCATCTATAAAATAATAGCACTGGAGTCAGTCAGCGCTTCTACACCAGCTAGGAGGAGGAAGAAGTCATGAATATCTTCCCATAAATACAGATGCACGTGACATCCTCATTCAAAGATGTCATGAATTTATTACCACCACCATCCTCTCTCCTTAGTCCATGTATAAAATCTCATGCTAATGAGAGATTCAAACAACGAAAACAGAATTTTTCAAAGAACGCATAATAAAAGCATGGAATAAAAGTAAACAAACATGTATCTTTCTAAATACTCATGGTTTAAAGTCAGATATTTCAAAATCTACATATTTACATTTCAGATTTTCAACAATGACATAGTTATTTTCAAAACAAATTTAGATATTGGTCAAGGGTCAGTGCAATTCAATCTCAAAGAATTATATGAATTTTTAGCATATCTTGTTAAGTGACAAACATTACTCATCAAGGTCACTAACACAGCAGCAAGTTGGGTAGATTATTTTCTAAGAGATATATTTCTATTGCTCCAATTCCAAAATTATGTGTATATATATATATAATATCAATCATCTCAATTCATTGGTGTTCCCTGATTTGAATTTCATACAGAAATACAGTCTATTACTAGTAATTCCAAATAAGAATAAAACATAATAATGATTATCCAGGATGCAGCTGAGAGGCTGTGGATTAACATCTGTACTATTTCTCAATGTATCCATGCCATATTTAAATAACAAAAAGGATATTTTTTCTATGTATTTTGTAATAAGAATGATAATAATGATGTTTTGCATTCACTATAAATAACACATTTCATCTAAAGTTTTTATTTTCTCTTGGTTAACCAAGCTCACTGCCTAGAAATTAACATTAGCATAAAGGGACTGGCATTTCAGTTTTCATCTAAAGAAATTCACTGCCTCAAGCATGAACTATCTGGTTTCACAAAGATGGAGGGGGGGATTTTAGAAAGTTGCAATCTAGGTATAGAAAACATATCCTAACTTTAATAGTTGTAAAATCAGGGTTACTAGTATTTTGAGAAAAGAATAAGTTAAAGAGTTGTTTTATTTTCCCCAAACACTGAGGTGCCTGGGTTAAACCACCCTGAGAGTGACATTCTCAGATGAAAGATGGAGCAAGGCACCGCTTAAGCTTGTTCTGTGTGTTGTAGTCACAAAGTGACTTTCAAGTGGCTTGAAGGATTATATAAAAGACTCTGCATTTGCCAAAAGACTTTGCATTCACCATTTCAAACCTGACAAGTTCACCCTTTCATTTATCATAGTAAGTTGTTCTATATAAGCAGTCGAATGGCCATGATCATCAGCCTAGCGAGGGAAAGGAGCAACTCAGAAAGCAAGAGGAAAAGATTAATAAGCCCATGCACCTCAACGTTAGACTTTGGACCACCTGTATTGTAATCATGGCATGCTTATTTTTTTAAAACCCCAGTCCAGACTGACTACACTGAAAAATCCAGCATCTCTGCATCTTTTAACTTAGTTCTCCAAGGGATTCTTTTGTACACTGAAATCTGAGAACTACTAATACAGACCCTTCTGATCCTAGATCTCCATTTCATAAGAGCAGAATATCAACCAACACTGGCTTTGCACTCACCTCTAGACTTTCTTTTTTGAGCAAAATCTAACCAACCAAACCTTGCGTGAAAATACTTAGGGAATTTTAGCACATGACTAATGGTTTTGAGGTAAGCAGCCAAAAACAGAACACTATAAAATGGACCCACACAAAGAAAATGATGGATCTGTCAAAGTCAGGGACTAAAGCGGTATAAAAGAAGCCCCCCTGAGAACACTCATTGTTGAATTCAAGAAGCTTACTGTGAGAACACCCAGGGCTGCACCACATTGACAAAGAAGAGGCGTCCTTGGGGAGACCCACTCATCTACCACCCTTTAGTAAAACTTTATCCACAACAAATACACACAACATTCTTGCCATTGTTGTTGTTGTTCAGTCACTAAGTTGTGTCTGACTCTTTGTGACCCCATGGACTGCAGCACACCAGGCTTCTCTGTCCTTCACTATCTCCCTGAGTTTGCTCAAATTCAAGTCCATTGAGTTGGTGATGCCATCTAACCATCTCACAATCTGTTGTCCCCTTCTCCTCCTGCCCTCAATATTTCCCAGGATCGGTGTTGTTTTCAATGAGTCAGCTCTTCACATCAGGTGGCCAAAGTATTGGAGCTGCAGCTTCAGCATCAGTCCTTCTAATGAATATTCAGGATTGATTCCCTTTAGGATTGACTGATTTGATATCCTCGCTGTCCAAAGGACTCTTAAGAGTATTCTTCGGCACCACAATTTGAAACCATCAATTCTTCAGTTCTCAGCCTTCTTTTATGGTCCAACTCTCACATTTGTACATGACTACTGGATAAACCATAGCTTTGGCTATATGTACCTTTGTCGGCAAAGTGATGTCTCTGCTTTTGAATATGGTGTCTAGTTTTGTCATGGCTTTCCTTCCAAGCAGCAAGTGTCTTTTCATTTCATGGCTTTATATGTAATGAATCTCATCTTATTTAAATGACAGCCTGTTGGGAATGATGTTTTCATTTTGAGATTATAAATAGGTGAAAAGTCACACTGGTGCTCTGTTGCCTTGAAGTTAGAGAAACAGGCTGACACTGTTTTTAGGGATCTCTCAGAGGAGCAGAAGATAATGATCTTTCATGCTTCCAGGAATGCTTCCAGGAATTCTAAAAAATCAAAGTTAAAAAGGAGGACAGGGGAAGCAGACTGGTGGCCAGAGCTCAGATATAACTTCAAAGATTCCAGATCCCTAATCTCAGTCCCAGCTTGGGGATTTTAGTGCAAAAGCTGATACCTGTACACTCTAATTTTCTGGGTTCTCCTCTCCTTGGCAACTAATTGCCAACTGGTCACTAGGTTACTTCTAGCACACCACCCATCATCCCAAAGTCTATCCCACAGAAACTGTCCTGGACCAGTTTCAGAATAAAAGGGATATTTTTACATAAAAGAGAGAAGATCTATGTTAAAGAAACCCTCCTTTCATGTTTCAACAAAGAGAGGAGAATGTCTGGATTTTCAGTAAAGAGTAAAGATTTCAAGAAAGTTGAAAGGGTTAGTTGCTCCATCATGTCCAACTCTGTGACCCCATGGATTGTAGCCGCCAGGTTTCTCTGTCCATGGGGATTCTCCAGGCAAGAATATTGGAGTGGGTTGCCATTTCCTCCTCCAGGGGATCTTCCCAATCCAGGGATAGAACCTGGGTCTCCTGCATTGAAGGCAGATTCTTCACCATCTGAACTACCAGAGATTTCATGACCAGAAACTTATTTAGGTTCAAGATCAGGCTACTCCTAATCTTTCTCCCTTTTTGCTCATCAAAGATTTAAAAGTTACTAAAAAACACTGCCAGTGATTCTTAAACACCTTTTTGCATTTGATTCTTTTGTTTTTAGAATCTGTTTTTTTTGCGGGAGACAAAACCAATGTTTGTAAGTCAGCTTCTTCCTGTAACCTCCTTGCAAGCATCCCAGAAATAAAATGTAGCGCCAGGGTTACTCTTCAAAGTTTTAGACTACTGAAAGAGATGCAGAATCATGGAATTTAAATTAGAAGAGATTATTTAATATTAAATGTATTTTTCCAGATCACAGACTAAAATTGCACTATATCTGTAATGGAAACAAAAATGATTTTCATCTAAAAATAAAATGATATTCTAAGAGTAGCTCAGATGGTAAAGAATCTGCTTGCAGTACAGGAGACCTGGGTTTGATCCTTGGGTCCAGAAGATCCTCTGGAGAAGGGAATGGCAACCCACTCCAGTATTCTTGCCTGAGAAATCCTGTGGATAGAGGACCCTAGCAGGCTACAGACCATGGGGTTGCAAAGAGTTGGACACGACTGAGCGACTTCCACATACATACATAAAAAAACAGTAATAAAACAACACTCTACCATTAGATGTGAGTAAAATTACTGATATCTCAAAGCTGCAGATAAAATAAGTAATAGCTAGATGTCACTTATTTTAGATGCAGTTTGGGGACATAAATGATTTTGCTCTCTATTCTATTGAATTATTCTTTGAATTAATTCGACCCATTCCTGTCCCCAAAGTCCCCAGTTCAGCTCAGTTCAGTTGCTCAGTCGTGTCCGACTCTTTGTGACCCCATGAATCGCAGCACACCAGGCCTCTCTGTCCATCACCAACTCCCAGAGTTCACCCAAACCCACGTCCATCGAGTTGGTGATGCCATCCAGCCATCTCATCCTCTGTTGTCCCCTTCTCCTCCTGCCCCCAATCCTTCCCAGCATTAGGGTCTTTTCCAATGAGTCAACTCTTCCCATCAGGTGGCCAAAGTATTCGAGTTTCAGCTTTAGCATCAGTCCTTCCAATGAACACCCAGGACTGACCTCCTTTAGGATGGACTGGTTGGACCTCCTTGCAGTCCAAGGGACTCTCAACAGTCTTCTCCAACACCACAGTTCAAAAGCATCAATTCTTCAGCGCTCAGCTTTCTTCACAGTCCAACTCTCACATCCATACATGACCACTAGAAAAACCAAAGTCCCCAGATGTCCCTAAAATTCTCTCTTTGAAAAAAGAACGTTACTCTTTTAGGCTACCAGGAGCCAGACTGGGCTCCTGGGAATGGATGGGAACAGTCTGAAGTTTTCTGAGACTGACAAGAATGATGGTAGATGCCAGGAAGCAAGACAGAGGTCTAAGTATCAGGTCCCAGGCAGTAAGAGTAGAGCAAATCCGATTCCAAGTGAAAGGTCAGCACAAGATAACATGCATAAAGGAGCAAGCAAGGGAAGCTTAAAAAATCCACTGATGCTAAATATAGATATTTTTATAGGGCACCTGTGAACAGTACTAAAAGGTAACTGAGATTGAGAGGAAAGTCATTAAGGGCCTGAGCCATACCAGACAGCAGGGAGGAATTCAGGGTAAATATTTCATAGAAGATGACTTAGTAAAAAAAAAAAAAGTCAAGGTAGCTTTAAAATAATGATTCCTCAAAGCATGGCCTAGTAACCTCATGTATCAGTATCATCTTACCTGGGGGTGCTTGATAAAAGACAGACTTTTGAGCCCCTGTCAGACCTACTGGATTTTTATTATCAGAGCTCAGCACCCTCTGTTCATTACTGTGCTTTCTGCAGGTGGAAAACTAGTACCTTCAATTATGAATTGAGCACAGATGACTTTCAGCCCTTGACCAATTAAGGACACCAATGAAGAAAAACAACCCTGCAGAGTTTTGTTCCATGCGCTAGATCACTCTGAGGCAACCATGTGGGGTGGGGTGAAAGGTCGTGTTTTGCAAGCATAGCCCTTGGTCAATGTGCTTCTCTTTTGGTGGAAATATTTTTCATCTTTTGCAAACTCAGTGACACAACTCTGCTGGGAAAGGACAAACAAGCAGTACTATGATTTCATCCTCAAAACTAAAAATACCAGATTCATTTCCACTTGTAATTGCTGTGGCATTCACAGGTGTTGCACCTGAGGGTTGCATAAGCTCTTCATCCTCATGGCAGGTAGAAAGTACCCTCACAGCAGCCAAGAATCCAGGACCATGATATACAGTCAGTCTTCCTCTGACACCAAACTGGCTGTCTGATTAAACACCTGGTCTTGGGCAGACACACTTCACTGGCAACAATCTCAACTGGGGAAGCAAACTCTAGGAGACCTAATGTAGAACACAAGGGCTTGAGTATGAGCTCAGAACACAAGCCCATGAGCTTAGAAGTGAGTTTTATCCGGGTTACATCTGGAGGACAGGTAGACAGTTGCATTATGCATGCTCAGAAGCATCCTGATGCAAACCACAGTGGCTTTGCTGTGTTATATCTTTCATTCTGCTTTCTGCAGAGAGCCCTTTCTCCAGAGAGTAAATGCTCTGTGTGTGTGTGTGTGTCTGTGTGTAAGTAATCAAGGGGGAACACACTGTCTTATTGGATTGCACAGCAAAGCAAAGCCATGCTACTGGAAAAGGTAGTCCTGCTAAGCTGGTTTGTTGGGCATGCTCTAGAATCATGGTCCCATTTCTCTTTTTCAGGGTGGAAGCCTAGTGAGGAGAACCAATTATTCCACATGGGAAAACACAGGGCCCACTGTGTTTGGTTGGCTGTGCACCATCTCCTCCATCCAGCCTTTCTGATGATCACAGAAAATCATTATGGCTAAAAGCCCTAAGTTCAGCAGCATCTCTGTGGGTCCAGATTACTCACAAAACATATGGGCTATAACCTAAGGAAATTCAGAAACAAATGAAATATTGTAACAGTGATTTTCCTGAGTGTGAGAATTCCTTTAAAATTGAATCACTGATTGTAGAAATGATGATGGGACAGCTGTCAAACTATCATTACAAATACAATGTAGTGTTGTTCATCTTTATTAAATAAATAGTGAGGGACGTTCAAAGGCCCCACACAAGGGCCTGTGTGTGAAATCAGCTGCCACACAGCATTTTTGTTGAATAGTTATTCCATCTGGTTCTATTTAGTGGTTCAGTTGAATGGAGGAGAGGCAAAACAGATATCAGAGGAGACAGAAATTCCTGCTTAAAGGATAAGATGCTTCTTTCATTTGTCCTTGCTTTCATCTTCCTTATTTTAACCCCCTCAAATCAGCATTTTCAAACAGCAAGAAGCAGAGAAGTCTATTGACAGAAGGTATATGTGTGAAAGCAGAAAGAAAAGAAAATCTGAACAAGACGTAAACTCTCCCACTTTTTTCTTTGTTTTCTGGTTAACAAAATAATGCCGCTGCTACCACATATCATGTCAGACATAACAAGGACCTAATCGTACATCATGCCAGAGCTTAGCAATGATGGGGAGGTGGGCAAGTGTGAAGAGATACAAGTGGTCTCTGATTAGAAAAATTCCACGTTACTGGAGGAAGCATTTGTAGGGTCATCCTACTCTGACCCTAACTTCACATTCTAACCCATTACAGGAACAATAGATTCATTACTCCTTAAAAAAAAAAAAAAAAAAAAAAAAACTGGGCATTTGGGGTTGCTAGATGCTTAGAATGGATAAGCAGCAAGTTGCTACTGTATAGCACAGGGAAGTATATCCAGTCTCCTGGGATAAACAACAACAGAGAAGAATATTTAAAAAAAATGCATATGTGTGTAAAACTGAGTCACTTTGCTGTACATGTACAGCAGAGGTTGGCACAGCATTGTAAATCAACTATACTTCAATTAAAAAAAAAAAGTAATTGGGTGACTGTGATGTCAAGCCCCAGGTACAAAAAGAAAAATTAATTTTCAACAAATGCAAATATTCTGTAACTCAACTGGAGGCAAAACTGACCTGAACTTATGAGAGGCTATATATAACTTAGCATGAATATTCATATTTTTTTTGCTACATAGTTCAAATGTGTTCAATTATGGAATGCTGACCCAGGTTCAACTGGAGAGGTTATATAATACTGGGCATGTTATGTGGACCACATTTCTTTCTAAAATCAGAAGGATTCTTAATTATCAAACATTTTTGACCCAAACAGTTGCTGATTAGTGTTCGTGTGCCTGTACTATATGTCACTTTCAAGGTTTCATGTAGAGGACGTACAGTGCGCAAAGAAGACGCCATCCTGCCCTCAGGAAGGCTTGTTTTAGAAGGACAGACAGACAATACTCAGATAAGTCAACTTTGTATTTTTAATCAATAGACTATTTTTTTTTAATGTCATCACATTTGATGGGAATGTACCATTGTTGGCCTGCTTTTCCCACCTACACAGTTTCTCTTGGCCGCATTTCAGCACAGCATCGTCTTGTTTCTCCACCTTCCTTCAGGTCCTCGGCACCCCTCCCCCTTCCACTGAGGACCCACGCAGTTCTAAGCTTTGCCCACCTTCACTGACCCAGCCTCTCCAGACAAGTGTTCGAATCCCGACCCCACAAATGGCCCACGTCATCCTTGATGTAACATAAACACAACACAAAGGCAAACATTTGGTTGCTTTATGGACTCACTCTGTTCTTACAAAAATAGTAAGCAAAGGACTTTACAGCTAGGCTGAGGCCAGTAGGTACTAACTTTACAGTCATTTAGCATCCTGAGCTCCTTGTTGCTGCTTCTTTGCAAGTGGATGGCCTCCACCCAATCAGGATGAAGGTTTGTTGGGCTTTTGAGCGTGGAAAGGGGTAGCCAGGATGCCCAGCTTCAGATATCAGTTCACTAGGAGCTAACGCTATCCTGGGTTGGGGCCTCCTCGCCAGGACGAAAATGAATCAGGCAATAATGAGAGGTCACAGGCAGTTATGGACTGAAGCCAGGAATACCTCCCAACTCTCTAGCCAAACTTGCACTTGCCCATTCCAAGATTTATTCTTCTTCTGATCACTGCTGTTGTTTGGTCACTAAGTTCTGTCCGACCCTTTGCAACCTCTGCAGCATACCAGGTTTCCTTGCTCTTCACAAACATGAGTTTTCTCAAACTCATGCTCATCGAGTTGGTGATGCCATTCAACCATCTCATCCTCTGTTGCCCCCTTCTCTTGTCCTCAGTCTTTCCCAGCATCAGGGTCTTTTCCAATGAGTCAGGCTCTTCACATCAGGTGGCCAAAGTATTGGAGCTTCAGCTTCAGCATCAGTCCTTCCAATGAATATTCAGGGTTGATTTCCTTTAGGATTGACTGGTGTGATCTCCTTGAAGTCTAGGGAACTCTCAAGAGTCCTGTCCAACACCACAATTTGAAAGCATAAGTTCTTTGGTGCTCAGCCTTCTTTGTAGTTCAACTCTCACATCCTGACAGTTGAAAAACCATGCTGGAAAAACCATAGCTTTGACTATACGGACATTTGCCAACAACATGATGTCTCTGCTTTTTAATATGCTGTCTAGATTTGTCATAGCTTTTCTTCTAAAGAGCAAGCGTATTTTAATTTCATGGCTGCAGTCACCATCCTCAGTGATTTTGGAGCCTAAGAAAATTTCCAGCCATACATACTACCGTCCCCTGAATTTATCCCAGCCTCTTTCATTCCTCTAAATATGGCTATCAGTTGACTAATAATAATTCAACCATTAAACTGGCTCTTGTCAAATTTAGGCCTTATTCCAGAGATGGGAATGTGGTATCTCCAGGCTTTAACTTCTGTTTTTAACAAATCAACACAGAAATACAGTACACTGTCAGTGACTAAAAAGAAAACAGATTAAGAAAAATTTTTAAATAGAGGCCTAGGGTCATCATTGATCAGGTTGCTGGATCAGGGGTCTCCAAGGGAATACTATGTGATTGCAGACCTGTCTCCACTATCAGCTGAGAAAAGTGAGGTTTAAGGAGTGACTTGTCGAAGGTCACATTTCTAAGAACTGTGATCATTGGACCTTGCTTCTAGTCTTTCACCAAAGCCCCAAGTTTTAAAAGTTGGGGTGGGGGTGGGAGTGGACACAGACAGGTCTACAAAGGTTCAAGTTATCTTTTATGATGAAAGGAAAGGAGACATTTCTCCTCCCTTTGTCTTCAAAAAATAATCTCTCTTAATAATTTACTGTGCTATGTTATGCTGTGCTGTGCTTAGTCACTTCAGTCGTGTCAGACTCTTTGAGACCCTATGGACTGTAGCCTGCCAGGCTCCTCTGTCCATGGGATTCTCCAGGCAAGAATACTGGAGTGGGATGCTATGCTCTCCTCCAGGGGATCTTCCAAACCTAGGGATTGAACCCTTGGCTCCTGCATCTCCTGCACTGCAGGCAGATTATTTACCTCTGAGTCACGGGAGGAAGCCCCCTATTAATTAACTACTCATGTTTAAACAGGATAGAGTTGCACTGACTCATTACAAATGATAAGAGAACTGACCATCTCTCATGGAGTCTGAAAGTGAAGTTGCTCAGTCTTGTTTGACTCTTTGAAACCCCATGGACTGTCACCTACCAGGCTCCTCCATCCATGGAATTTTCCAGGCAAGAATACTGGAGTGGGTTGCCATTCCTTTCTCCATAATTAATAGACTAGTTTCTAAAATAAGTTTAGCATTACAGAAAAATTGAGCTGGAACTCAGCTTGGTGCTTTGTGATGATCTAGATGTGTGGGATGGGGAGGGGTGGGTAGAAGGGAGGCTCAAAAAGAAGGGGATATATGTACATATGTAGCTGATTCTAGAGAAGGAAATGGCAACCCACTCCAGTATTTTTGCCTGGAAAATTCCATGGACAGAGGAGTCTAGCAGGCTACAGTCCATGGGGTGACAAAGAGTCAGCCATGACTGAATGACTGAGCTCACATCTGATTCATTTTGTTATATAGCAGAAACCAACACAATATTGGTAACCAATTATAGTCCAAAAAAAAAAAAAAAAAAGCAAATGCAGGAAGTTTTCATATATCCTTTCTCCCCTGCTCATAGTTTCTACTATTAACATCTTGCTCTATGTGGCACATGTGTTATAACAAATAAGCCAATGGATACAGCACCATTAACTAAAATCCATGGTGTAATAAGGCCCACTCTTTGTGTTGTAAAATTCTTTGGATTTTGGGAAATATAATATAAGATGTCTCCCCTAGAACATTATCACAGATAGTTTTTGTCCTAAAAACCTCTGTGCTCCACTGTAGCTAACTCTTAACGTTCAAATATATCACTATTTACTTATGAGAACAAAGAAGAGACTAGAAACACATATGAGTATAACTGATAGATTTTGGCTAAATGCTCCAAATATCTCAGATATCCCTTGGGCAAAAATACCTCTATAGCCTTGAACTGCTTGGTGGGAAGAAGCCTGGAACTTCCAAAGGCCCCCACATAGAAAGCGTAAAGAAACCAATGATGCTAAAACAAAGCCAAAGGCTAGAGCTTCAGTGATATCCTTTGAGGTTTTAAGTCACTTCTGTCCAAAGCAAGGCTTATCCCTAAGATGGTCAGGTATGTGAGCAAATGATTGCCTTTATTTAAGCCAATCTGAGGTGAATTTTATCATCTGTAGCTAAATGACTCCTAATTGAAACTGTATTCATAGACAGTACCTGTCAATTTATTCAGCGGTTTAATTCATGTTATTGGTCTTCTTTCTATTTCCTTTTGACAATTCTCTACATGCACGTGTATGTAAAAACGCACTCAAACAGGCCCTTCAACAATGTGGTAGACAAAATCTTCTCTCTGTGGACCTAATGTTTATTTTTATGCCTCAACCTTCACCTTGTCCCTCCTATGATCAACTGCTCCCTAGAGGTCTCCTCCTTTGAACTGTGCCTTTTCTGATTTCTGGATACGAATGATAGCTTGGCAGGAAAACTATGACAAACCTACACAGTGTATTGAAAAGTAGAGACATCATTCTGCCAACAAAGGTTCATATGGTCAAGGGTATGGTCTTCCTAGTGATCACGTATGGGTGTGAGAGCTGGGCCGTAAAGAAGGTAGAGCACCAAAAAACTGATGCCTTCAGACTGTAGTGCTGGAGAAGACTCCTGAGAGTCCCTTGGATTGCAATTAGATCAGTCAATCTTAAAGGAAATCAACCCTGAATACTCACTGGAAGGACTGATGCTGAAGCTGAAGCTCTAGTAGTTTGGTCATCTAATGCGAACAGCTGACTCAGAGGAAAAGACCCCGATGCAGGGAACGATAGAGAGCAGAAGGAGCAGAGGGAGTCAGAGGATGAGACGGATGGATAGCATCACCGATGTGATGGGCATGAACTTGGGCAAACTTCAGGAGACTGTGAGGGGCACAGAGGCCTGGTGTCCTGCAATCCATGGGGTCACAAAGAGTCGGACATGACTGGGCAACTGAACAACAACAACAAATGGTATCAAAATTTGTTTTTCCCGTGTCTTTCCCCATCACAGGACACTATTTCTTATTGGAAACCAAAAAGAAACACACACACACAACTGTATGGTAATCATTTCCTAAGCTCTAAGCTTCCAGCTAGAATTCATATACTTTAATGGTGACCTTTTGAAAAGATAATTAACCTAAAACAGTGGTAATACTCCTAATGTGCGTTTATGTATTCTTTGTGCGTAGAAAGATACTCCTAGGCCAGTTAAAAATGAATACAGAACTACATTCTTCTCAAATTCTGACTAAAGAGATTTGGAAGTGGGGCACAGGTATATGCATTCAGATCATGCATCTTAGATTATTCACATGCACGAGATCTACAGTCATGAGTCACCGTTTGAAAAAGAAAAACGGAGGGAACATTAGCAATGATGGTAGGCTGCTTCAATCCCCAGGTGGCTGCTACAACTGATAAGGTGTACGATTCTCAGGTCAAATGCTGGAACTACCTCTCTTGTATGTCCTGGGTGAGTAGAGTATTTCCCATCCAAAAAGCAAATGGGAATAAATCCTTGTGTGCAATGGGAGGTGTCAATGATTATATCAGACCTGTTTTGGCACCTGATGCTTTCCTCATCATGTCTTAAGAATACTGTCATCCAGGTCTGTCCAAGCCTGTGTGTGGCTGGGAGAAACAATGCCCTTTCCCCAGTTCTAAGCCTCCCACAGCTAACACATTCTCCTTCTCAACTAAATAAACAAAAACAAAAAGCAAAAAATGTATGGCCAAAAAGTGGAGGTTGTCTTTGCTGCACTCAGTCATAATTTCACACTTTCTTAGAGACCACCTGCTTTAAGCCCTTCTGGGGTGAACTGCTGCTGTTATTATCCCCTCAATGACACCCCAAGTTCCCCACCACCTTCCCTGACATTAAATTGCTTGAACACAGAACCCCTGCAGGCAGCACTTTCATGTTACATGCACCGCAGCTTTTCAAGGAATATTCATGAACCTTTGCACCTGTCTCTTTGGCAGCTGAAGTGCCCCATGTCTGCCTTTCCTTAAATGTTTCAGGTTTTAATTTGGCACATAGTGAATGTGTCATTATATGGAGATATATACCAGGGGGCATGAAAGGGAGTAATCTGAGAACTCTTCAAGCAAAACTGGAACAACATATTTCTAACAGGAAAGATCTACTAAATTTGAATTTCGTATGCTTCTCTTTCTGGTGTGTAGGTACTTTAGCTATTTTTCATATTGTTGCTTAGGAAACCAGGCTGTCATGTGTTCCTGATGAAGCTGAGAAGAAGAGAAAAATTAAGATTAAGTTCATGGCAGGCAGTGGGTTCCAGGCATAAGTCTTCTCAATGGGACATTGGTATTTTAATAGAAAGTTGGTAAGGAAACCCAAATCAGACTTATGTGGTACCTCCCTCACTGACTGAATCCAGAAGTCCTGCTGGAGCAGGATAAATACAACCACAATCAACTTAGGCAGAGATGAGCTGAGTTGTGGCAAAAAAAGATGCTTATGAAATCATAAGTCAACATCTACCTTCCCTGTCTCAAAAGGTAATATCTGCCTCCTATTTAGAGACACACAGAATAATGAAAATGAGTCTCCATCACTGAGTGCATTATTAGGCCAGGCTCTGATGCAAACTGAAAAGACTCAGTAGGCCTTGTCTCACTTGCCCTACAACAGCCCTACTGACAGGTCTGACACTCCTCCTCACTTGGCGATGGACAGAGAGATGCCTGGAGATAGCCACCCTTATGTGAGGTTGCAAAACAGGGATTCATTGGTTTCTTCCTTTTAGAAGCCAGTACTCAGTAGCACCATGATATAAAGTAGAACTGCCCTCTACGTATTAACCCCCAAGAAGTAACAAAGGAGATGTTGATACGTCAAATAAGGATGGTGTCATTAAATGTGAGTGGTTTCTTATTTTTAATCCAACTCTATTTTTGAGGCGAGGAAACAAAGGTGAGGTTCAGTGGTCACACAGATACTCAGTGATGGAGTTCTAACCAGAATCTTGATTTGTTGATTATCAGTGGAATTTTTTCATAGTACCATAGGCACCCTCCAGTTTATTGTTCGGATAACAGCGGGATTAGTCTGCTTTTACCTAGAAATATAGTGGAGAAAAATGACAGAGTCATCCCTTAGGGAAGGAAGGAATCTATTTTGTCAATATTTAAGTCTTCAAACTTTGGTTTAAGAGAAAATAAGTGAAAGCCTGTTTCCTTTTAGTAGAGAACAGAAAGGATAAACATATTCATCATATGCTGTACTTGTTACTAATTCTTTCAAATTATAAAGTAGTTCTTTGAGGGAATTACCAACATTTTGATGTAGAGAAAGGGTATTTTGTCCTAAAGTATTCTCTATAGAAAACTTAATAAAAGAGGGGATTCATAACCTTTCAAAATGACAGGCATAAAATTTACATCTAATTACTGGCCATTCTGCCTTTTCTGTGTCATTCTGTCATAAGGTAAAGTGGCATGCACGCTGATTTGGGCAAACACAAAAGCAAAAATTCTTTCTGTAAAGGGATAAATGGAAGTAAAAAATGCCATTGACTTGAATTCACAGGCTTATCAAAAGAAGGGGGAAAACACTTCTTTGGCTTTCCAAAGACAAGGTAAAAAGCTTGTCCATTAAGTTATTGGACCCTTTGAATAAGTCATCCACCTCTCTGCTTCATTTCACTGACAACTGATGCCCAAATTCCTTCCCATAGACCTGTAACCAGAGAGGTGGGTGACCATGACCTTCTCTACCTTTATAACAAAAAATACCTGTTTGCTTAAGCAATACAGCAACTAACCAGAAGCAACTGACAGAGGTACCAGATTAACACCTTTCATTCATTCAACAAATATTTCTTGAGTCCCAGCTATGAGGTAGATGATTAACATGTTGAGGATAGGCAGAGAAGTAAATCAACACACTGCCCTAAAAGAGCTCATGCTCTAGGCTGGGGAGGCAACTCACACAGTGTGTTGAAGGGTGAGTAGTGTTGGGAAGTAAATAAGAAGGGCGCAGAGTCCTGGCAGGGCACTGAGATTTTAAACAGGCCAGTGAGGCCCCTTATGGAAGATGATGTGATGCAAGATGCAGAGGAAGCGAGGAAACAAACCAGAAGGGTATTTGGGAGATAAACATTGCAAACAAAGGCAGGAGTGCCTGCACAACTCCTAAGGCCTTAGGAAGGTGCTTAGTGTAATAAATGCTTTCCCACTTTCTCTCTCCCCCACTCCAGTTCCCTGCTCCCACACCCCTCACACACACACTCAGAGTACCTGGAGCCCCGGGGTGGAGGGAGCGGTAACAGGAGACAAGCAGGGGTGGCAGCAGCTACACCGTATCAGGGCTTCCCTCTCCCATATTTCTGGCAATTCTCCAACCAACACTGTGTAAGTGAAAGTTGGTATCATTGCTCATTTTATGGACTAACAAAGTGACATTATATCCTCATTTTACAGACTAACAAAGTGAAACACAGAAAAAAAAAAAAAAGTCCACTTGGGAGCCTGGGGCATATCCTGGCACTACCATGAGGCTTTTTTTCTTTTTCTTTCTCAAAAGATGCACATGGGATTAGGAAACTGCCATTCTTGACCAATCTTCTCATGCAGAACATGCCAAAATCTGTACAATACTTATAGCACAGGAATTAAAAGCATAGGCTTCAGACAACAGTGTGGGCAGGCTAAGTCGCTTCAGTTGTGATTGTCTCTTTGGGACCCCCTGGACTGTAGCCCGCCAGGCTCCTTTGTTCTTGGGATTCTCCAGGCAAGAATAATGGAGTGAGTTGCCACGCCCTCCTCCAGGGGTTCTTCCCGACCCAGGGATAGAATTCCAGTCCACTGCATTGCAGGGAGATTCTTTGCCATCTGAGCCACCAGGGAAGCCCACAGATAACAGTACCTGGGTTCAAATTTGAGCTCTGCCTGTGGGTGACCTTGAACAAGTTGCTTGGATTCTGTGTCTTTGCTTTCTCATTTGTGAGATACTAGTGCATATGTTCAGAGGGGGCAATGGCACCCCACTCCAGTATTCTTGCCTGGAGAATCCTGTGGACAGAGGAGCCTGGTGGGCTGCAGTCCATGGGGTCGCTAAGAGTCGGACACGACTGAGTGACTTCACTTTCACTTTTCACTTTCATACATTGGAGAAGGAAATGGCAACCCACTCCAGTGTTCTTGCCTGGAGAATCCCAGGGATGCGGGAGCCTGGTGGGCTGCTGTCTATGGGGTGACACAGAGTCAGACATGACTGAAGTGACTTAGCAGCAGCAGCAGCAGCAGTACATATGTTATAGGGTTATCTGTGAGTACAAAATGCCTTAATATTTTTGAAATGCTAAGAACAATGCCTGACACTTAATGAGTCCTATACAAGGAAGGAAACACAATATGTCTACACATTTCCTACTTAAAGTCTCTGATTTGGGGTGGAGGGTGTTGGAGATACAAAGGAGAGAATCAACTCTAGTTACTTTTTAATGTTCTTGTAGATAGGAAGACATACTTTTTCCTTAGCAGTCCAGTTGAATAGCAATTTTCTGAATATATATTGCCAAGGATACACATTTTTTTTTTGCCCCAAGAAAAATAATAAAGTAGATCAGCATATATTTCTCCTCTTATTCCCCCACCCCCACCTCCCAAAATTAGTAGCCTGAATGATTCAATAAGCACTCAGGTGTAAGCTGCACACAATCCATCTTTAATCTTTCCCTAGGTTTCTGAATGAATGATGTCAACATTCATGCTTAGGATACTTTTAAATCAAAGAAGGTCATCTTCAGAAAGGGCTAAAAAGAATATAAGCAATGTCTCTATTTAAGAGGAATTAAAGAAATGTGAATTCCTTTGGTTTCTATCTTTTGATGTCATGGCATTTCTATTCCAGTGACATAAAAAAGCACTATGATGTGGAACAAAAATAGGAGATACCTATTTTTGGCAGGCAATAAAACATGTCCTTCACGGAAACAGTCTATTCTTCTGCTCCCCAAACCTCTTGGATACTACAATACTTCCAGAATATGATGATATTTTATCACCTCTGTCTATTGCATGTAAGTTCTTCGAAGACAGGAATTTGAGTTGATGTGGTCTTTGTTTCCCAGACTTTATCTTTCTTTCTGGCACAGTGTAGATACCTAATCCATCTCTGATGAATGAGTTAGTGAAAGAAGGAAACAATATGGCAATCGTTATTAAGTGGTATGTAGGGGAACCAGTGTGGAATGCAAAATATCCTGATTGGTGGTCAAGTACTATTTACAACAGAACCTGCTGCTTCTTGAAGATCTTTTGCGAGAACTAGATAAGGCTTATTCCATTAAGAAAGTCAACTTTTAAATTTTCTGTGAAAATTGACTTTTCATTTGATTTTAAAATGGTGTCTTTATAAAGCCTTTTTCTAATGTCAGGGCACTCTTTAGAAGAATTCATTCCCACTCATTCATTCATCCACTCATTCATACAACGAGTGTTTTCTGAGCATGTACTCTGTTCCACATGCTGAAGATACAATAATGAACAGGGACAAATACAGTTTCTCCCTTAAATTCATTAAAAATCTATTCTCTGACAAGCTTATGCTTGTAATTTAATTTTAAAAATAGACTGACAAAACAAAAACAAAAAATCTGATGTGGACAGGGCTAAGTCATCATCTAGTCCAGTAAGTAGTTCTTATCATTCTCTGACTCACAGAACACATTGAAAAGAAGATGGAAAGGAATTGATATCTACACAAACTTTTACACAAAATTTCTAGGGTTATTGGACACTCTTCCATGAATTCAGGATTTAAAACCCCTGACCCATTCTGGGTCTATCATTTCATACCTCTGTGTGTGTCCACATTTAAAGACACAAAGTAAAAATGTTTCAGTTCAGTTCAGTCACTCAGTCGTGTCCGACTGTTTGCGACCCCATGAACCGCAGGCCTCCCTGTCCACCACCAACTTCCGGAGGAGTTCACTCAAACCCATGTCCATTGAGTCGGTGATGCCATCCAGCCATCTCATTTTCTGTCATCCCTTTCTCCTCCTGCCCCCAATCCCTCCCAGCATCAGAGTCTTTTCCAATGAGTCAACTCTTCACATGAGGTGGACAAAGTATTGGAGTTTCAGCTTTAGCATCAGTCCTTCCAAAGAAAAATGTTTAGTTCATATTAAAACCTCAAAACTAAATATTCACTATGGCTAAGTCTCTAGAGTATTTCAGAGGATTGAAAGTAGCAAAAGCGAAAATAAAATGTTTTAAGTGATAAAGGAAAGAATAATTAGGGAGAATTTGTTCTCTTTTAGTAATAAAGTTAAGAAGAACATGTATTTCAAACACTACAACTATCCTTTGAGTCTTTTGTACTCTTGAGAAATCAACAGAGAACTACTGGTTAAAGTGCTTGAAGCTAATGGTCTGAAAAAGATTGAGTGAAATAAAATTGTTTTGCCTGAGTAATAACTGCTGTCAAATGAGAAGGAACTATTCTTCACCAAACTTTTGGGATCTTGACCCAAAAGGCATCCTGAAGTAGGATTTGAGCAATTGTTAACATTTCCTCAAAGGCAATTCAGGAGTTGGCAGTTGACAGTTGAAATGCTTCTACTCTAGGCAAAATTTCCAGCATGTAACTGAGGTTATTTATAAGCCTTCCACAGATAATTACTGAAATGTGTGAAATACTTGGCCAACACACATAGGGAATTCAGTGTGCTACCAATATAGCAAAAGCTACAGGGTCATAAAATATAACCATGAAAATATATACATTTGGAGAAAATATAAATGAGACTATTTTGGTAAACTGAAAAAAGGCTAGTGATGATTTGAAGATATGATGATTACAACATAATAATTATAGCTAACCTTTATGAAGCACTTAAGATATCATGGACCACAGAACAGCAGAAAATATTTGCAAATCATACATCTGGTAAGAGGCTGGTATTCAGAATACATACAAATTCTTGTAACTTAACAACGATAAAAGAACCCAATTTTTAAAATAACCGACAAAGGATCTGAACAGACACTTCTCAGAAAAAGAAAAAAAAAAGATATACAAATGGCAGATAAGCACACAAAAAGATGTTCAACATCACTTGACACTAGGGAAATAAATACCAATGAGGCACCACTTTACACCCAGTAGATATATACATAATTTTTTTTAAAAGTGTTGACAAAAATGTAGAGGCGAACTGAAGGGGAATGAAGTTGAAAAGGAAGGGGATTTATATATATATGTGGCTTATTCATTTTGCTCTAAAGTAGAAACTAAAACACGGAGAACGCAATGGCACCCCACTCCAGTACTCTTGCCTAGAAAATCCCATGGACGGAGGAGCCTGGTGCAGTCCATGGGGTCGCTAAGAGTCGGGCACGACTGAGCGACTGCACTTTCACTTTTCACTTTCATGCATTGGAAAAGGAAATGGCAACCCACTCCAGTGTTCTTGCCTGGAGAATCCCAGGGACGGGGGAGCCTGGTGGGCTGCCGTCTATGGGGTCGCAGAGTCAGACACGACTGAGCAACTTAGCAGCAGCAGCAGCAGAAACTAAAACAACATTGAAAAGCAACTATATGCCAATAAAAATTAATTTAAAAATATAGAGATATCAGAAACTTCAAATAATGATGGTGGGAATGTAAAATGGTGTGGCTGCTCTTTAAAACAGTTTGCAGTTGCTCAAAAATTAAGTGACCCAGAAATTTCACTCTTAGGTATATATCTATATCAGAAGTCTCCCAAAGCCTCCTCAGATTCAACCATTTACCAGGAAGACTAACAGGACTCAGCATACAGTAGAAATCACAGACATGATTCTTTACATCACAGTGTAAAAAGGGATGGAGGAAAACTTGCAAAATCAACAAAGAGAAAAGGCATACAGAGTAAAGACAATGGGAAACCAGGGGCAAGCTTCCAATTTCCTCTTCCGAGTTGACTCACATAAGAGCAATTCATTTGGAATATACCTGTGAACTGTTATCTGTCAGGAAAATTCATTTCAGATTCAGTCCCCAGAGTTTTTATAAGGCACCAGTGATGTAAGCAGTCTCTGCATGGGTGCGTGTGTTCCTAGTCGCTCAGTCATGTCCTGTAACCCGCCAGGCTCCTCTGTCCATGGGATTTCCCTGGCAACAATATTGGAGTGGGTTGCCATTTCCTTTTCCAGGGGATCTTCCTGACCCAGCAATCAAACCCACGTCTCCTGTGCCTACTGCATTGCAGGCTGATTCTTTACCCACTGAACCACTGGGGAAACCCCATTTAAAGTAGTCTCTTCTTGGCACATATCTAATTGTCAGATTCCTAGAAACAAAGTGGATTTTCAGCACAAAACCTACTGCTTGTATAAGCAGTTGAGCCATTCTTCTGTTAGCTTAGGGCAAAAACTATAAAAAATCAAGCTCCCAGATGCTATCAACGGTTAAACTTTTAAGCCATCCTTCCCAACACAATAGTCAGGCCTGTTACCTCTTTTCTGTGCAATACCCAACAGAATTGTGTTGACAGCTGTGTAAGTTTTATACTTTAAGATTATTAACATGGGGCATTCTACCTCATATTAAAAAGAAAAAACAACTTAGAGATGCTAAGAGAAGATCTTGGAGTTAAATTTAAACAATTACCTATTTTGTATATCAAAATTAATTGGTGCGTTAAAAATGTAAAGAGGACTGCTATGAATTTAACTGTGTCCCCCACAATTCATATGAAGCCATAACTCCCAGTGTGGCTATATTTGGAGTAAGGAAGTTATCAAGGTTAATAGGTCACAAGACAGAGCTGATAGATAGGTGCCCTTTTGAGAGGCGACAGCAGAGTCTGTTTTCTCTCTTTGCCTGGAGAAGACACAGCAACAAGGCAGCTGTCTGCAAGCTAGGAAGAAAGCTATCACCAGAAACTGAATCAGCCAGTACCTTGACCATGAAATTCCCAGAATTCAGAATTATGGGAAAATACATCTGTGTTATTTAAACCAAGTACTGCTAACTAAGACAGGGACCATGCAATGTGCCTTATGTAAAGTGTGTCACTTAATCTTTAAAACAAACTGGTGTGAGAAATTCTATTGATCTTTCCTTTTTACATAAAGTCTTTAGAAAATTAATTTACTAAAGTAACAAGGTAGGATTTAAACAAAGGTTATCTGATATGAAAAATCCGTATTCCATCATACTCTACACTCCCTCAAACTATAATGATACTGTGAAGAGACTTCCAAATTCTAAGAATATATAATATAAAACAGACTCATGTTTTAAAATCCCCTTTGTATATATAATTTACCCGTTTATGTATGTATTTTCACCTTTTATTTTCCTTTATTGTGTTGCTTTTCAGTAACCACTTCCTTCAGAAACATCTAATTCCAAGTTGGGTACCTAAAAGCAGGGCTTCGTTCTTTTATTGGAAATCACCACAAAGCAACAAGGGCGATGTGAAAAGGAAGAACAAGCCCTATCACATACAAAAAGAGAAAATATATGTGGAAAATGATTCAGTTGACCCTTGAACAACCCAGGAGTTAATCCATGTATAACTTGTAGGTGGCCCTCCATACCTGACTCCTCCACATCTGTGGATTCAACAAATAATAGACCATGTTGTGGACACACCGTGGGGTTGTGGGGAGGAGACGGTGGCACTAGCTCTAAAACAGATGCATTACCACGTGTACAGATGCCTAGTGGGAAGTTGCTGGATAGCACAAGGAGCTCAGCCTAGTACTCTGTGATGACCTGGAGGAGGGATATGGGGTTGGGGGTGAGGGGAGGTTTAGGAGGGAGCGGATACATGTGTACTTGTGGCTGATTCATGTCATTGTATGGCAGAGGCCAACACAACATGGTAAAGCAATCATCCTCCAGTTAAAAATAAAATAAATAAGAAAATAAACAACAAAAAATCCAGACTTCGTAGCACTATAGCATTTACTGCTAAGAAACATCTGAGTATAATGGACCTGCATAGTGCAAACCTGAGTTCCTCAATGCAGCAGAGGGCTGTTGAACCTACTGGAGTCACCTAGGAATTCACAAAGGTCCTGAAAGAACCTGATGATCTCAGACAAAGCAATAGAGAACAGCTCTCCAATGCAAGCTACCCAGTCAACAGTAACTTGGTTTGGAATACAATGACAGTTTTGTGGACCAAAACTCAGGATACCCTGGAACTGGCAGTGTAGAAAATCTCAAAAAACAGGGAAGGTGAGAATGAAATAAAATCACACAGAAAACATATATATGCTAAAACATATATATGCCAAAAGTCATGTTTTGGCGGCGGGAATGATTCTGCATTTTGAGTAGTACCATAGGTATTGCTCTCTGTTGGCTATAGCGATATAAAAACCTAAAAAAAATAAGACTTAAAGATAAAACCTGAGTCAAAAGGAGAATGCTTCATTGTCTATAAAGTGGTACTAGCTTCTTTACAATATTGAGTAGACCATAAAGAACTCGCCCTATTCAAAGATGTGTAATATTTTAAAAAAAAAAGAGAAAGAAAACAGCACAGAATATATTGAATAAATTAAAACAAAACATGAATGGAAGGGCAAAAGTAAATAGTATGTAAGTATATAAGTAAAAGCCAAAGTAAAAGGCAAACAACTAAAAATGAAGGGAAGAGAAAAGTAAAAATCAGAGAATAGAATGGCATAGTGCATCTAAATTAAAGAAATTGCTAAAGACTTAAATGGTTAAACCATTTTATATAAGAAAGGAATGCAAGTGGAAAAATGAAAAATGAAAAGTCACAAACATGAAGCAGAGAAAATGAAAAGAACCCTAAGAGATTATTTGCCTCAGCACTACACAAACGGAAGATCTAGGGAAATACTCGTGTCCAAAACTAACTCTAGAAGAAACAGAAAATCTAACTAGGTCTGTTAGCCGAGTGGACAGAAAGCTGTCCAAGCACCACCAAGGAATCAGACACAGATGGATTCACAAATTCCACAGGCATTTACAGTGTCCAGCGCTATTTATAAGTTCACAAGCTAATAGAGGAGATGTGCTTTCAATCTCTGGGTCGGGATGATGATCCCCTGGAGAAGGAAATGAAAACCTACACCAGTATTCTTGTCTGGGAAATCTCTCGGACAGAGGAGCCTGGTGGGCTACTGTCCAGGCAGTCAGACAGGTCTCAGCGACTAAACAACAACAACAAAGCTAATAAAATGAAGTTTCCAAATTATTAGTATATATATTGAGAAATATACACACACACACACACACACACTCCATAATTCAACAAAAGTAGCTCGCTAGCTCCGTCTTTGTCTTTCTTCTTCCTTCTCTCTCTCCTTCCTCTCCCCATATATCAACCTCACTTTTCATATTCTACTAAATTCTAGTGTAATAAAATACATTTGCAGATGAGAAGCGTATGTATTCTACTTTCCTTAATTTCAAGGTTACCTTTGAAGTAACTTAAATTCATACCATATATGCCCTTGGGCAAAAGGGAACTTTGACTGACCTTCCTTATTTGAAATTGTATTGTATTCAGAATGCTTCAGTTTTATATATGACATGTTTAAAGTACTCCAGAAAATCCAGAATATAGATCTGATGAATGTCAGCATTTAGCAACGAACAGGGGTCTAAAGCACTGATTATCTTAAACTGAATTCTGTATAAGCAAAATCGTGGCTCTCCAAGTCAAACTTCCATTAAATCCAATGCTTTGAAGAGGCCTGAGAAATGTTTAGCTGAATTTGATTTTTATTGTAATTGTTCCTTTTACTCTGAGGTCACAATTGTGTGATTTAAGAGCCATATCTCCTCTGTCAGGGGCCTTATAATTACTTCATTTAGGCTGTTTTATTATGTGATACTAATTTCATCTAATTGACCAGTCACAAATTGAACAAATCAAAATTGCTCAGAACTATAGCAATTTTCTTCATGGCTAAACAATTTACCGTTGTCAAAGAAAAGAAAATTAACAGGTAGATTCACAATGTTGTTTCTGCATTTTTATCTCTACTTTCTTCTACACACAAGCTAAATCTGTCACAGGGATGTAGCTACAAGAAGATGGTAAAACTCAAGAGAGAAACGGAAGAAATAACATGTATATACAGTATGATGAAGCTTAGGTGAATATTGACCTGGGATCATTTTCTAATGATATTTTATTGATTTGAACATACAAGCTTTGTCTATATGTAGGAGAAGCCTTTATGAAATCTATGAGGATTTCTCTCTCAAGTTGATGAGCACTATAATTACACCAGAATCTTTGTGTTAAAGGATGAACGTTTGAGAGTCGGATTTTTGTGAGTGATCCCAAGGTTCCACCTCACATCATGTGATTTTGCTGAGGCACCATTTTAAACTGGGACCTTTGAGAGATCAGTAAGCAGATTCAACACTTACTCAGTATTGCCATGTGGCTACTCTAGCATGTCGTCATGCACATGAATGCTGAGACTAAACTTTATTTCTTTGTAGAAAAAAATGCCACTCCAAATAAAGTCTTGCTACCTGGTATTTGTGAATTTAGAGATTTCCATGTGTCAAAGGTCTCCTCAACCTTAATAATACATTCTAATCTTTTCATTTAAGAAGTACATTTCATAAAAGGGCATGTTTTTTCTCCCAATAATCTGAGTATTGTCTGTTTTCCTTCTATTTATACTATTTCACCTCATCGCCTCTATCAAACTTGCGACCTCAACACTGGGACTGAACATGACGCTGAGGAAGCTCTCATTGCCCTCTTTGTAATTTCTCTGGTCTGCCCTCTCCATGAAGACTGAGCTCTATAATAGCTTTGTCTTTGGGGCTGGATACTTGTTTGACTTGACTTTGTCTTTGGACTATAGGTCCCATGCCTTTGGCAACATGGCCTTACTCCATGGCTTCAGCTTAAAAGATGTTATGTTCCTCTCAAGCTTTCAGTTCCTTTGTGGCATAGCATCTAATTCCCTGGCAGTTGAACTAGTGATGAAATGTCTCTAGTCTTGACTCTTCCCTACTTGGCCATTCACTATATAGAGCCTAGCCATTTCCTAAGGCTACATAGATTTGTTTGTAGAGCAATGGAAAGAACTCAGTTTTAGGATGATAAATGTCTAGATTTAAATCTCAGTTCCTCTAGTTGCGTCACTTTCTGTATAATAGTATTATACTACATTATATAATAATATGAAATTATATATAGTAAGATACAATATTATTATTTTTAATAATCATACACTTATCCCTTGGTGTCCTCAGGGGGTTGTTCCAGGACCACTCTCCACCCCACAGCAGCCTGTCCTGGCAAATACCAAAATCTGTGGGTATTCTTACAGTCAACCCTCCATAGTGTTGGAAGTAGAACCCATGCATGACATGGCAAACCAAATTATCAATGATGTATATGTTTTAAAAAATTGTCATGAAATTTAGAAAACAATCAAGGAAGAGTCTGAGCACTCTGCCTCATATGCAGTGGTATGGCTGCCTAACAGAATTTTATCTCACTATGGCAGACTAGAGCATTACTGGACTCTCAGTAGATATACAAAAAATAAGTGATTCTGGTTGCTATACATTTATTTCGTATTAAAAGTATATAGACATACATGGAAACAACCTGAATTTCCATTGACATGTGAGTGGAGAAAGAAGATGTGATACATATATACAATGGCATACTATTCAGCCATAAAAAGAATGAAAAAAATGCCATTTGTAGCAATATGAATGGACCTAGAGATTATCACGCTAAGTGAATTCCAGTCAGAAAGAGAACGACAAATACCATACAGTATCACTGATATGTAGACTCTAAAATATGACACAAATGAAGTCATCCATGAAACAGAAACAGACTCACAGATGTAGAGAATGGATTTGTGGTTGACAAAGGATAGGGAGGTGGGGGAGGGACAGAGTAGGAGGCTGGGATTAGTAGATGCAAACTATTATATACAGAATGGATAAACAAGGTCCTACTGTGTAGGACAGGGAACTATATTTGATATTCTGTGGCAAACCATAATGGAGAGGAATAAAAAGAATGTGTATATGAGTGTATATATATGTATATGCATGTGTGTATAACTTCACTTTGCTAACTAACACATTTAGTTAGTTAAAAACTAACTAAAAAACTAAAAACTAACACATTGTAGTTGGCTAAAAGCTAACAAATTGTAAATCAACTATACGTCAATAAAATAAAAATTTAAAGAAGTATATAGACATAACCATTCAAAAAAAAATAAAGTTTTTTAAATGACATATAAATCCACCTCAAATAGCTACTTTTGGTAAGCTTCTCTCCAGTTATTTTGTAATTTAACTATGATAATAGTTGTAATCACAATGTATGTGGAATTTTCTATCAAGCTTTTGTTCTGATGATGAGTACTTTCCATCATTCTTCAGAGCCTCCATAAACCTCATTCTAAATGGTTGTGTAATTCAGTAAATGCTGAGTGATTATTCATCTGTCATTAATAGCCAGAGCAGATAAACCATGAAGCCCTCCAATGAACTATGCTATGAATAACATATTTTAAAGTTCTTAATATAATGAAGGCAAATTTTTCCCTTTATTATTTTTCTTTTTTTACCATTGCCACAATTTTATTTTACTTTTTTAGACTTAAAATTTTTTTTTTTTTTTAGTTTTTTGGCTGTGCCCCATGGCCTGTGGGATCTTAGTTCCCCAACCAGGGATTGAACCCATGCCCCCTGCATCGGAAGTGTGCAGTCTTAACCACTGGATTGCCACGGAAGTATGCCACAAACAATTTTAGAACCTTTTCATCACCCTAAAAAGAAAACCTGTACCCATTAGCAGTCATTCCTCATTGCCCTTCCTCCCAGCTCCTGGCAACTACTAATCAATTTTCTGTCTCTATTGATTTCCCTATTGTGAACATTTCATACAAACGGAATCATATAACACGTAACTTTTTGTGTCCAACTTTAACTTAGCATAATGTTTTTTAAGGCACATCCACACTATCGGATGTATCATTTACTTTTACAGCTGAGTGATTTTTCCGAAGGAGAGATATATTGTCCATGAATGCTCAGTCGTATCCAATTTTTTTGGACCCTATGGACTGTAGCCCTCCAGGCTCCTCTGTCCATGGGATTCTCCAGGCAAGAATACTGCAGTGGGTTGTCATGCCCTTCTCCATGGGCGTCTTCCTGACCTAGGGGTCCAACTTGTGTCTCTTGCCTTTGCAGGTGGATTCTTTACCACTGAAACCACCTGAGTAGCCCCAGAAAGAGATGCTGCTGCTGCTAAGTCGCTTCAGTCCTGTCCAACTCTGTGCGACCCCATAGACAGCAGCCCACCAGGCTCCTCCGTCCCTGGGATTCTCCAGGCAAGAACACTGGAGTGGGTTGCCGTTTCCTTCTCCAAAAATTTTTCCCTTTAAAAAAAAAAAAATGAAGGCAAAGTAGAAAAAAAAAAAAACTGGTTTAGTACTTAGATGCTTGAAAATATTTGTACCCAATGCACTTATGCTCTAACTGGCCCTAACTAGTGATAGAATTTGGGCAAGTTCTTTATTATCTTTAGTAGTCTTGAGACCCTTATTATAGAATGAGCCACAATTTATATTCTTTCAAAGGTTCTAATCAGTTTTATAATTTTATTATGATACATTTATTACGGTCTCAACTCTAACACTCAGCAGTTGCATGACTGGACCAGTATCCTGGCAGATAAAGTGTGTGTGTTAGTTGCTCAGTCATGTTCTATTCTTTGCGACCCCATGGACTGTAGCCCACCAGGCTCCTCTGTCCATGGAATTCTCCAGGCAAGAATACTGCAGTGGGTTACCATTTCCTAGGTTACCTGCCTGATCCAGGAATCAAACCCGGGTCTCCCGCATTGCAGATTCTTCACTGTTTGAGCCACAAGGGAAGCCCCATGGTAAAGAGGTAGGGCAGGCAGATGAAAAGGTGATACCAAGTGAGCAGTCTTTTTTTCTGTCATATTATTCTCTCTGTGGTCAGCATCTCTAATCCGGACAGTGGTGCTGATTTTGCTTTCTGCAAAATCAGGAATCTCATCATCCTCAACTCCCTCCAGTTCTAGATACTCTTCCTCCCTCCTCTTACAGAAAAGTTGGGGACTCTTGACTATATGAAGCCTCATGTTCCTTGCTGAAGCTGGGCCAAACATATCAACTGCAGTGCTTGTGTGGCATTTTAATTCCTTTCAAATTAGTTTCCAACATTTAAAGTAAAAGTTCAGATTTAGAGCTCCTCTGAAAAATTTGGGATCTCTTTATCACATTAGGCCAGTATTCCTTTTAGGCAGAAACTGGCTGGAACAAAACAGATGTTGATTGCTTTGGGTAGCCATGTATTCTCCCAAATCTGGGCCACAGCTTATATGACCGCCCATTATCATCTACCTGGTGAGATGATATTTATTCACATTTATTCCCTTACGTGGCCTACACAGGCATCTGGATTTGTGGCCCTGTGTTAGGTGTAATACTACTTTAGCTGAAGAAATCATCAAAAACTGACAATGACTTTGAAGGCCAGAGCTTCGAATAGTTCATTTAGAAAATATCAGATCACTTCAGGCTGCCTGACCTTCCTTGAATTCAATCTCAGTTCCACTGGTTTCGTATTCTGCCATTCATTGATTAAATGCACACTATACCTGCTTGGTAAAGCTGACTTCTCTGCTTTGAAGCTTAGGGTCAAGTACATTTTCATACTCTTAAGTGAAAAAGTGAAGAGGCTGACCTTCTTTGAGAGAGAGTGCCTCTCAATAGAATGTCTAGAAGGCCTTTGCCACAAGCAAAAGGTAAAATAGAGCTGTTCTGTGTGTTGACTTTGCATAGTCACTCACAAAGCATTTTCCTTTGTAACAAACTTTATGAAATTATTCATCAGAGGTGGAAATGGCCTCAATTGGATAAAAGAAATGGAACATTTAATTAATTTGTGACAAACCCATGGGTGGCCAGAAAAAAATCATATTTAAAATTAGTTGAAGACAGACCACAGAATTGGATGCTTTCTCCATCTTAAAAAAATGAACACAACTGACACTTTCTAACATTTGTCCTTTATCTATCTTGTAACCAAAAAAATTAATTTCCTTAGAGCAGGAAAACAAAAGACCAGGTTACAACTACACAGAGCTTTCAGGAAAAGGAAATTGTACTAGTCACGGAAACAAGAATTTCAGGGTGCAGCTGTCACTATTAAAATACAATAAAAGCCAGAATAAAACTGCCACAACAATGCACAATTAAAATTATTCCTGACTGCTTTTTCTTTTTTTTTTTTGCCTTTCCAATTACTTCTTGTGTCTGGCCAAGAGAAGCAATCTGGAAACTACTTTACACATACCCCATACAAGATGCATGCCATAAAGATACTGTATTAGCTGGAGTTCTCTGAGATCTGCAGAATGAGTAATCAAAGTACCCAAATCAAAATCACTCTATACAGGAACCAGAAACCCAAATCCCTTCTATGTAAAATATGTGATTATGATTCATGGAAATACAAGGCATTTTTTTTTTTATAATAGTGTAACTTACTAACTGTGGTTTAGTAATACAATTTACTAACTTGGTTCTAACTACGCTGCTGCTACTGCTGCTAAGTCGCTTCAGTTGTGTCCGACTCTGTGCAACCCCATAGATGGCCTCCTACCAGGCTCCCCTGTCCCTGGGATTCTCCAGGCAAGAACACTGGAGTAGGTTGCCATTTCCTTCTCCAATGCATGAAAGTGAAAAGTGAAAGTGAAGTCGCTCAATCGTGTCTGACTCTTAGCGACCTCATGGACCACAGCCTCCTCCATCCATGGGATTTTCCAGGCAAGAGTACTGGAGTGGGGTGCCATCATGGGCCAAATATTATACCTGGAGCTACCAATTTTTATCAATGATTTTTCCAGAAGAAAGGTAACAATATCTACAGTTGGTGATGTTGATGTGCTGTGCTTAATGTTTGATGCTTTGCAAACCAATAGACTGTAGCCCACCAGGCTCCTCTGTCCATGGGATTTCCCAGGCAAGAATACCAGAGTAGGTTACCATTTCCTTCCCAAGTCCAGGGATTAGACCTGCATCTCTTGTGTTTCCTGCATTGGCAGGCAAATTCTTTTAGCACTGTGCCACCTGGGAAGCTCCAACAATGTCTATGGAGTCTAAATGAGTCTACAATGTCTAAATATATTACCAAAGGGGGTTTAGCAATAACTGGGTAAACACGCATTATAGAATTTAAACAATTATTTTAAAATACTTTTAATATGTGAAATTGTTCATCTAATAGAACTGGAAAGTGAGCTAGTCTAGAAATCTAGCGTAAGTCTTTGGCCTAACTACATACATTTGCTGTAATTCCCTAGGTTGAGCCTCAGCAGTTCCATCCACGTCAGCACATTACAGTAACAGGAAGCTTCACAAACTCCTGCTTCACAGGATGCACTTAACCAATCAAATCATTATATGGGGATAGGACCCAACCATCAGCATTTATTTTTTAAAGCCAATGTGTAGCCAAGGTTGCAAAATCACACCACAATGATTAGAAATCCAGGTCCCTTTTAAGATTAAACAAATAAACAGAAACTCTATGGATAGATTTTGTATTCTGAAAGGATAGTTATCTGTGTCAATAAAATTAGGCTTGTCTGTTATAAATGCAATATGCATTTTTGCTGAATTGTCATCCAATGTCAAGGCTATATTTGAGATGATTTGGCATAAAACACAGCTCCTGTGGTCTAAGAGAAGCAAAATTCTCTGGGTAGAGAGGTGGGGTCTGTGGGACACCTGAAAAAGATATGCCACCTTTTATTTTCAAGATGCCAGTAATAACAGCAATTGGATGTTTATGGAGTCTGGGATGGACATGTATGCACTGCTACATTGAAAATGGATAACCAGCAAGGACTCACTGTACAGCACATGGAACTCTGCTCAATGTTATGTGGCAGCCTGGATGGGATAGGAGTTTGGGGGAGAATGGAATCATGTATATGTACGGCTTAGTCCCTTTGCTGTCCACCTGAAACTACCACAACATTGTTAATTGGTTGCTGTTGCTGCTGCTAAGTCGCTTCAGTCGTGTCCGACTCTGTGTGACCCCACAGACGGCAGCCCACCAGGCTCCCCTGTCCCTGGGATTCTCCAGGCAAGAACACTGGAGTGGGTTGCCATTTCCTTCTCCAATGCATGAAAGTGAAAAGTGAAAGTGAAGTCGCTCAGTCGTGTCCGACTCTTAGCGACCCCATGGACTGCAGCCCACTAGGCTCCTCCATTCATGGGATTTTCCAGCAAGAGTATTCACACTAAAATAAAAAATAAAAAGTTCTAAAAAAACAAAAGAAAGAATATCTACACACACTTCTGCAATGCAATATTGAGCATGAAGCCATCCATGCACAACTGGATTTACATTTAAAGTCTTATTAGAACATTTTACATGAGGGAATGGAGAGGTTATCTCTCTCTCTCTCTCTCTCACCAACAAATATATTTATTTTCCCAACTTGTTTGCCTATTATAAAATGGTAAGATTTTAACACTAGGAAAAAGTCCTATGGTTTTCTGCGGGAGTGCACAAGTGTGTGGATGTTTCTGTGCTGTCCTCATGAATACATGTGTGCACTGACTGGGAATGAGGGAATAGACTACTGTTCTAGGAGGTACGTAAAGGTCTCCTGATCTCTGCTTGTGCATATTCACAGGATGGGACTCAGGCCATGGTACTAGCATCTGGGACTCATGCCTGTAGCTCCTTTATTAAAATTTTCCACTTCTGTCACTGATGGTGCTTGCTCACATGCTAGTGCTTCAGCACAGCAGCAGAAGACAGTGTAACTGTCAAAAATCTGGAGAGTCTGCCCTCTCTGAGAATGGTCAGATTCTCCTAAGGAGTCTTTTAATGTCTCTCTTCCAACAGTTACAACCATTCCTGGTAAATACCGTTGTTGTTCAGTAGCTAGGTCATCTCTGACTTTTTTGCGGCCCCATAGACTACACCATGTCTGGCTTCCCTGCCCTATACTATCTCGTGGAATTTGCTCAAATTCATGTCCATTGAGTCAGTGATGCTATTTAACCATTTCATCTTCTACTGCCCCTTTCTCCTTTTGCCTTCAATTGGGTTGGCTAAAAAGTTTATTTGAATTTTTTCATAACATCTGAATAAACTTTTTGACCAAATCAATAGTATGGATTACTTTGTAAGTCGTATTTGGTTATAATTGATTACCTTCTGTTGGAAACTCCTTTCCTTCTTGAAAGATCCATCATGTTATCAACAAATGAAGATATTTTGTCATCATTATTTTGATTTTTAAAGTATGTAATGAAGACCAGTATGACTGTATACTTCAACTTCATGTCACTAGCTTTCATTTGTAAGTAACTATGAGACCGACTCATTGCAACTATGAAATATAAAACAATACAAGACAATCTTAAGGATAATGTAGCCATTGATCAGCACTCTAGACTGAGGCCAATTTGTTAAGTTCTCATTTTGCTTCCTCAGTTTCTAGAAGAACCAAGAGGAGAATCAGTTCATTTCAGTTCAGTCGCTCAGTCATGTCCAACTCTTTGCGACCCCATGAATGCCAGGCCTCCCTGTCCATCACCAACTCCCAGAGTTCACCCAGACTCATGTCCATTGAGTCAGTGATGCCATCCAGCCATCTCATCCTCTGTCATCCCCTTCTCCTCCTGCCCCCAATCCCTCCCAGCATCAGAGTCTTTTCCAATGAGCCAACTCTTCGCATGAGGTGGCCAAAGTATTGGAGTTTCAGCTTTAGCATCATTCCTTCCAAAGAAATCCCAGGGCTGATCTCCTTCAGAATGGACTGGTTGGATCTCCTTGCAGTCCAAGGGAATCTCAAGAGTCTTTCCAACACCACAGTTCAAAAGCATCAATTCTTTGGTGCTCAGCTTTAAGTCCAACTCTCACATCCATACATGACCACTGGAAAAACCATAGCCTTGACTAGACGGACCTTTGTTGGCAAAGTAATGTCTCTGCTTTTCAATATGCTATCTAGGTTGGTCATAACTTTTCTTCCAAAGAGTAAGCGCCTTTTAATTTCATGGCTGCAGTCACCATCTGCAGTGATTTTGGAGCCCCAAAAATAAAGTCTTTGACTGTGTGGATCACAATAAACTGTGGAAAATTCTGAGAGATGGGAATACCAGACCACCTGATCTGCCTCTTGAGAAACCTATATGCAGGTCAGGAAGCAACAGTTAGAACTGGACATGGAACAACAGACTGCTTCCAAATAGGAAAACGAGTACGTCAAGGCTGTATATTGTCACCCTGCTTATTTAACTTCTATGCAGAGTACATCATGAGAAACGCTGGGCTGGAAGAAGCACAAGCTGGAATCAAGATTGCCCGGAGAAATATCAATCACCTCAGATATGCAGATGACACCACCCTTATGGCAGAAAGTGAAGAGGAACTAAAAAGCCTCTTGATGAAAGTCCAAGAGGAGAGTGAAAAAGTTGGCTTAAAGCTCAACATTCAGAAAACGAAGATCATGGCATCTGGTCCTATCACTTCATGGGAAATAGATGGGGAAACAGTGGAAACAGTGTCAGACTTAATAGGCTGGCATTATATAAAACAAACTGCCTTCTTTTTCTACCGTATTTCAAAATGACTAGTAAGTAAAATAAAAATATTAAATTTATTGAATTATTTCCATACTTATTTGCTTAAATTATGCCTATGGTAATTAATTTTAATTTGAGCACATGAAATCCAGTCAGATTTATGAAAATTTAAACATATTATATTGTAACTTACTTAAAAGCATCAAACAATATTAAATTATAAAAGGATATAGTAACAAAAATCTATAACCTTTCTTCTCCACCACTGTAAAAGAAGAAGCTTCTGAGGTGATGGCACAGGGGTCTTTCAACTGGGAAACTTGATTCCCAGTTCTGTCCTGGCAGACCTGGTTCTGCTATTGACTAGTTGAGAATTCTTACATGTCTATTGGTGTTGTCTCTTTGGAATTAAGAGGGTTGAACTACATTATCCCTGAAGAGTTTTTGAGCTTAATTTTCTGTGATTTTAAGGAAAAAGAAAACAACATTTATCAAATGGTAGGTGAAGTTTTAGTTTATTTTATAACTAGTTACATTCACACATTCACATTATATACAATCTAGTCCTTCCCTATTTCAATGATTCTTCCAGGCGCATTGTAAATACTAACTCATTTTAATTTTATTATAACCTAATAAGTTATCTTTCACAGTTGAGGAAACTGAGGCACAAAGAGGTTAAGGGATTTGCCTAAGATAATATCAAGAGAGGTGGGATTTGAATCTAGGTAGTTTGGTTCTGGAGACAATATGGTCTTTCATTTCATCTCCCAACATTTTATGAAAAATTTCAAACATGCAGAGAAGTTGAAAGATTGTACATGGACACCCATCTACCCATGGATAGGCTATACTCACTTAGAGTATATGAGTCCTCTTTTGCGATGGCAAGTGAAATTGAATGACAACAGGTAGATCACTTGAGTGTAAACTACTGCATTTACATGTACAATGAAATCTTCCCACCCACCTCCCCAATACTACAGGAAGTGGGTGAGGCACAAGGTCTTATGTGAAGACATGAGTCCTGACCATCTTCTTTGCATAATGAACTGCAAATGTTGACTTCAGAGTCAAACAATAATAACACTATACACCAACACAATCACTTCACCAGGCTGACTTATATTTCACAAAATCATATCAATTAAATAAACATCTACAGATATCATTTCTCCTAAGAAATCACATTGTTATTCTTTCAGCAGTGACTATGGAGTATTGTTTCAGTGACAGATATCAAGACTTCACTGATCATAACAGCAGAGAGTTTATTAGCAAAAAATGATACCCACTGGGTTTCCCTATTATATAAAGCATACTTTTAAAATTGACTTCCATAGTCATTTGGCTATTTTACTAGATTAATAAATATCTCATCTCCACCAATGGAGAAGAAAATGGCAAATCATACCAGTGTTCTTGTCTAGGCAATCCCATGGACAGAGGAGCCTGGTGGGCTACAGTCCTTGGGGTCACAGAAGGGTCTGGCAGGGGTCAGACAGAAACTAGCAAATGAGCACACCTCCAACAAAGTAGATGAAAAGTTTACAATTAATGATTTATACAGCCTATATATTGCTGAAGTTGGAGAGTTTCTTTACAACTTAGATTTCAGGTCAGATCAGATCAGTCGCTCAGTCGTGTCCGACTCTTTGTGACCCCATGAATCGCAGCATGCCAGGCCTCCCTGTCCACCACCAACTCTTGGAGTTCACCCAGACTCACGTCTATCGAGTCAGTGATGCCATCCAGCCATCTCATCCTCTGTCGTCCCCTTCTCCTCCTGCCCCCAATCCCTCCCAGCATCAGAGTCTTTTCCAATGAGTCAACTCTTCGCATGAGGTGGCCAAAGTACTGGAGTTTCAGCTTCAGCATCATTCCCTCCAAAGAAATCCCAGGGCTGATGTCCTTCAGAATGAACTGGTTGGATCTCCTTGCAGTCCAAGGGACTCTCAAGAGTCTTTCCAACACCACAGTTCAAAAGCATCAATTCTTCGGCGCTCAGCCTTCTTCACAGTCCAACTCTCACATCCATACATGACCACTGGAAAAACCATAGCCTTGACTAGAGGAACCTTTGTTGGCAAAGTAATGTCTCTGCTTTTCAATATGCTATCTAGGTTGGTCATAACTTTCCTTCCAAGGAGTAAGCGTCTTTTAATTTCATGGCTGCAGTCACCATCTGCAGTGATTTTGGAGCCAGAAAAATAAAGTCTGACACTGTTTCCACTGTTTCCCCATCTACTTCCCATGAAATGGTGGGACCGGATGCCATGATCTTCATTTTCTGAATGTTGAGCTTTAATCCAACTTTTTCACTCTCCACTTTCACTTTCATCAAGAGGCTTTTGAGTTCCTCTTCACTTTCTGCCATAAGGGTGGTGTCATCTGCATATCTGAGGTGATTGATATTTCTCCCAGCAATCTTGATTCCAGTTTGTGTTTCTTCCAGTCCAGCGTTATGCCTAATCCAGTGCTCCAGTGATCTCTCATCCCATCATCACTCATATAGTCTTTATGATATGACTTGAAATGGTTTAAGGAAATGAAAAGCTACAAAGTCTTCTTAAGGCTTAAACTTCAGCTATCATAATCTATCTTCCCAACCCAAGGATCAAACCCAGATCGCCTGAATTGCAGGCAGATTCTTTACCATCTGGGCTTTCCTGATAACTCAGTTGGTAAAGAATCTCTCTGTGATGCAAGAGACCCTGGTTCGAGTCCTGGGTCAGAAAGATCCCCTGGAGAAGGGATTGGATACCCACTCTAGTATTCTTGGGCTTCCCTTGTGGATAAGATGGTAAAGAATCTGCCTGCAGTGCGGGAGACCTGGGTTTGATTCCTGGCTTGGGAAGATCCCCTGGAGAAAGGAAAGGCTACCTACTCCAGTATTCTGGCCTAGAGAATTCCATGGACTATATAGTCCATGGGGTTGCAAAGCATCAGACACAACTGAGGAGAGACTTTCACTTTCACTTTCTTTATCATCTGAGCCACCAGGGAAGCTATCTTTATCTACAGCCAAGTTTAATAAAATATAGTACATATTAAAGTCTTTCATTCAACATCTCTCATTTTGTTTTCTCTACATGTTCCTGCCTTATAAAAATACATTTTAACATCATTCTGATTGTATATAGATCCATATTTCAGCAATTTGGACATACACACAGACACAATCTAAGATCCAAACAGGAAGCTAGCTATTCATGGCTTTTCCTAGGTGTATATAATGCCCACCTCTAGAATAAAGAACAAATCTCAGACATCACTTGAATAGTGAGAGGTCTAGCCCTCTTCTCAGGGGTGAACTCTAAATACAGGGTCTCCAATATTCTAGCACAGTGGTTCTGAGTATGGTTTTGAGACCAGTAGCAGCATGCTGGGAACTTAGAAATACAAATTTTAGGACCCACCTCAGAAGTTCTGAACAGAAGTTGTGGGAATGAGGACAGTAAGCTGTATTTTAACCAAGTCTTGCAGGTGGTTCTGATGCTTACTAAAGAGAACCATTACTTTAACCTGTATGGTATGAAGTTCTTCCAGCAAAGGACACTGGTCTTGCCACTGCACTGGTAAACCAATTCCATTCACTTTTGCCATACTCATGGTCATTTATTAAGCTGTTAGAGATCACTTTGGTTCTATTTTTTTCAAATTGCTCTTAGTTTCAGAGTGTTATCCTACTTTCTATCCCATTATTTTATCTTTCCTATTCACATTTACTTTAAACGGTGTCTTAAAGTAGTAGTATATGTAAGGAGTGTGTTACAGTTAACTTCAGCCTGGAGAGAATAGCTAGTTCATTCTTTTCCATCTAGTCTCTTCCCCAATAAATGCATGAATATTTTTCAAGTTCAAGTTTCCATCTTTCTATTTTCTTTACATTTCTTACCATATATATATTTTTAATTGTAGTAAAATATATAACTCTTTCATACTTATTTTTTTGGTCTAATAAACACATGTAAATGCATTTTCTGTTAATTTATATATATATTGTGTTGCCATTATCACTGGTTTATAACCGTAATTGCAATTTTGTTTTCTCCTTTAATTTAATGTTGAAATGTAATAATAACTTTGTGGTTTGTTTTTCTTTTATTTGCAACTCCTAATTTTGTGATTCTGTGTCAATATAATGCAGACTGTACAATTTTTAGATTTTTTTAGATAACAGAGTTTACTAAAGATTTCTTTGTTGCATAGTATACTATTTATAATTAAGAACTATTTGTTACAGTTGTATCAATATGGGCAAATTATACCCTTGAGATTTTATTTACAACTAAACCACTATAAAATAATAATACCCTTTAACTGAAGACATTTCTTAAAAAAAATCAAATGAGCTAATGGATATGAAAACTGTAAGCAAATTAGGAAATGCTGGATTTTTGTCCATTTCATGAAAGCTATTATATCTTAATTTGTACAAACATTGCAATATATACTCTTATATTGTACCATATATTTTTAATTATTCAACAATTTCTTCAGTCTTAGCTATGTACCACATTACTATTTCAGATATGTCTGTTGCTGCCTGCTCAGTCACGCAGTCATGTCAAACTCTTTGTGACTCCACGCGCTGTAGCCCGCCAGGCTCCCTGTCCATGAGATTTTCCTGGCAAGAATACTGGAGTGGGTTGTCATTTCCTACTCAGGGGATCTTCCTGACCCAGGGATCAAACCTGCATCTACTGTGTCTCCTGCAGTGACAGGCAGGTTATTTACCACTGAGCCACCTGGGAAGTCCCATATCAGGTATAGACGACATAAATATGAATAAGAGACTAATCCTGCCCTCAAGGAGTGTTTAGTGAAAAATAGCCATGTCAAAGAGTATGGAAAGCATTATAAAAGAGATGATCTTAAGCTATTTATTAAATATTCTCTCTGCCTCAGTTTCTTTACCTTCAGAATTAGGATAACAACTTATAGTGTTGTCACAGTGGTGTATAAACAAGATGGCCAGCCCTCCCTCGACAAAGGGGTGAGCACTGGCACATCTCTACATCAATCAGATATTGTTCTAAGGTTTTTGGATCCTAAGCAGTAAGTCAGAGAGAAGAAAATTGTAGCAAAGTTTAGATTCCACTGGCCATGTCGTCCTCAAGAAAACCTGATTGTGATGTTACCTACACCTTTCACTCAACTCTGGCTCTGGTCTTCTCCGAATCTGGAGAAGATCGCCATCATTTCTGGGAACATCTTCTAACTTTTCAATAAACCCCTTTTCTGCTTCAATATCTAGAATCATCTTCTATTACTTGTACCCTCAGTATTTTAACTAATCAAGAAATTTTGAAAAAAAAAATGATGTTTCATTTCTACAAGGGCACAACTGTGAAAGGGGAATCACAAAATTAGGGTTGAAATCCAAGAGTGTATAATTTACTGGTAAGTTGTTAGGCTTGCTAAACCCCAGTTTCCTCATCTGTAAAAAGTGGGTGGGCCTAGGATGTTCTCTTGCATGGTTGCCAGATGCACCATTTGTCAGGCCATTATAAATGCTTTCTCTTCATTCCCTATCCCCCCACATGGCTTGAAGAGCAGATGGTTCACAATAGTCGCTTGTGATAAAACAGATAAAATGGATTTCCAGACTCTTTGAATTACAGCTCAAATGCCATTTTATCCATGATATTCCAGACTGAAGGTAAACATCACTGCATTTTCTTCAGCAATGCTAATGACTTTGTGTCATGTTTCCTGACTTATGTCTTCCCTTATTTCTGGCTGCACTGGAGCATAAATTACATTGAGGTACCATCCCTCTCTCATTTCTTTCTCATTTCCAAGATCTAGATTAGTGCCAATCATCAGTCCTTACTCGATAAATATCACAGAAATTTTTCAGAATGAGTTATTACTAACTATGGCTGTGCCGTGGATATTGAGCGAGTGTACTGATCAGTTTTCTTATGCGCCAGTGAGAATGGAAGGATGAGTATCAAACATGACTTTAAGAGGAGGATGTGGGTAGAGCATATTATACAACTGTATCAAAACCCACTAAATCAGTGGGGAAAAGAGTGTTATAAAATTCACCTTTGTGTCTGCAAACAACTGCATTTGATCCTACATTCCAGCCACTTTGGACATACTGCACCATACTGGGACAAAAACAAAAATCAAAACAACAAAACAAACCAGAACAAAAACCAAATATTTTTATTCAGGTACACAGGTGAAAATCATCCTTATTGCATTCCATTATTAGATTCTTTGACAGAAATTGTTTGCTAAATGAAGCTTCTGTCATTTTCACCAAAATTTATGGCCAATTTGAGGGAGAATTTAATTGGACATCTCATACTATAGGGAAAACTAATAACTAAAATGAAGTGAACTGTTAGAATTTATCCATACAAATGATAAAATCATTTCTCGCTTTTTTTTTTTTTTCCTTTTGCTGAGAGAATTTGCTTGAACTCTATCTCAGTGAATCAGATGACAGAATAGTCTCAAACCAAGCTACAAATGAATATTTCTACAAGGCAGAAATCTACCAAGAGTCCTTCCTTCTGGGAATGTGAAAATAGAAGTAAAATAAATCCAGGAAGAGGTCAAAGAGCCTCTAAGAGTCAACTTGTTTTCACTGTTGGATTAAACATTTGTTTGCAGTCCAAATCATGCATTCATTGGCCCTTCTTTATTATAACAATAACACTGTGACTCCAAAGGACAGAATTCTTGCCCCATCTCTGTCTATGTAACCTTAAGGAAGGGCCTTAACCCTTCTCTATCTTGGTTTTATCATCTCTAGGGGTGAGGAGGAATTGATGCTTTTTAACTGTAGTGTTGGAGAAGACGCTTGAGAATCCCTTGAACTACAAGATCAAATCAGTCAATCCTAAAGGAAAGTGAAAGTGAAAGTGAAGTCGCTCAGTCCTGTCTGACTCTTTGCGACCCCATGGACTGTAGCCTATCAGGATCCTCCGTCCATGGGATTTTCCAGGCAAGAGTGCTGGAGTGGATTGCCATTTCCTTCTCCAGGGGAATCTTCCTGACCCAGGAATCAAACCCAGGTCTCCTGCATTGCAGGCAGATGCTTTACCATCTGAGCCACCAGGGAAATCAGTCCTAAATAATTTGGAAGGGCTGACACTGAAGCTCTAATACTTTGGCCACTTGGTGCAAAGAGCGGATTCTTTGGAAAAAGACTCTGATGCTGGGAAAGACTGAAGGCAGAAGAGAGGGAAAACAGAGGATGAGATGGTTGGATAGCATCACTGACTCAATCGAAATGAGTCTGAACAAACTCCAGGATATAGTGAAGGACAGGGAAGCCTGGCATGCTGCAGTTCACGGGGTCACAAAGAGCTGGACACGATTTCGCGACTGAACAACAACAAGGAAGAGAGAACTGGATATAATGATTTTATAGTTCTTTAATCTCTAATTTTATCTGTATAGTCTATAAATCTCTAATTTTATCTCACCAGGGGTTTGCAATGTGATGGCTTTCACATGGGCACTACATGTCAAGTTCAAGAGTTGCACTGGCTCAAGGCTCCACCCATGTTTTACTGTGTCGCCTCCCTGTGGCCCAGCAGCACACTGGATGGAGGAGGGATGGCTGGGGTAGGCGGAAGGACAGCTCAGAGACACTCAGAGGCACAGACAGCTTGCCACTCCATCTGTCTGGTGCAACATAATGAGAGGAGGCATCATCTGCTTCATCACCTCACCCAGTGGTAGCAGCCTGTGCGGATGCTCTAGATTTGTTCAGAGATTCAGCTGTATCACCCCAACAATGTCTAAGATGCCAATAATCAACATGTTTCTGTTGAAGAATCAGGCCCACGAGGCCAAGTCATACAGTCATCAGCATCATTAGGCAAAAAACGTAATTCATTCCAAGTCCAGCAACCACCCAAGAAGCCACGTCAGTGAAATTACTATATTTGCACATTACTAATTTCCATTCCAAGTTGGCCTGAACCCAGGAAATAAGAGTGTATGAAATTCACCTGAAACATACTGGACTAGCCAAGTGGACATGGGCACCTCCATCCTCCACTTTGGAGTAAAGAGGGGACCAATTTTAAGGGCAATTAAGTTATTCTCCAAATGTCAGCTCCATATAAATACCAAAATCAAGCAAAAACGCTTAGGTGGAAATCCATTCTTAATTTACACCTGAATTTTATGAGTCCAAGTGAGCTGCATGTGAAAATGTCAGGTAGAATTTCTTTATGAAGTTTTACATGACTTTCAGGAGCACAGATCTGCTCTGAAGTGGTATTTGACAATCCGAGTGCAACATTCAGCGAGGAGCTGAGTGAGGAACAGTTAGTACAGAGGAGACAGACTGCCAGTGTGAAACCATTGCAAAAACACACCAGAGATATCTTCTTGAAAATTTACAATGATGTAAATAAATCACCACTCCAAACCCTTCCTCAAAAGTCTTAGACCTTAGTAACTAAAGGTATAAGACAGAGAGTATATTTTAGGACTAGGTGATTAGATTCAGTGAGATTTGTAAAGGATTATCATCAGATTCTCCCAAGCATTAAGCATTCCCCCAGAGTATGCTAATGATTCCAGGTTCCTAAAATTATATATAAATGACTACTGAGACATGTCTTACTTTAATATCTTAATGGAATGCTCCAATGCCATGATCCATAGATATGAAACCATGAATAACTAACTTCAACTCTGTCAACATGATTTCAAACACGTGTTCAAGCTGTGCTGACTTGTAAATGTATGCAGACATCTGATTGGAAAAGCACATGACAGTCAAACTTCATTTTTTAAAAAAGTCATCACCATAGAGAGCAGCTTCCTATCTGTAAAATACAAAGTGTTAAATACTCTTTCTGTGGTCACTTCTAATTCTAGACTCTTGGAATGCTGCCTGGAAACCAGTTAATCTCTAAAACAGAAACCCTCAACATCAAGTAGTTTGCAAATTTCCATATTTAGGCTGAACAAGAGGCTTACTCAGAGCCCCAAATATAGAAAGGGGGAATTTGGAAAAGGGAGCAAAAATTGAAAATTAAGTATCTCTTATGTGCTGACCTTATATGTTAGCTTATTCAAGTCCCCAGTTATGAAATATATTCCCACTTTAGAAACACAGAGAGTAATGTGCAAAATTTCTAATTTACCAAGAAGTAGTATAACCCCTTAGCAGCCTCTCCTGACTGTCTCTATCATGATGGCTTGTACCACATCTGAGCATCTATACCAGTTACTGTCTAAATAAGTCATGGTCTTTTCATTTACAAGTGTGATGGTTAGTTTTATATGTTGACTTGGCAAAACCGTGGTGCCCAATTGTTCACTCAAACGTCAGTCTACATGGATGTTGCTGTGAGGTAGTTTTTAGATGTCATTGACATTATTTAAAATTTTTATTCTATTGAAGTACAGTTGCTGTACAATGTTATACACGTTACAGGTGTATAATATAATGATTCATAATTTTTAAAGGTTATATTTCATTTATAGTTATAATAAAATATTGGCTATATTTCCTGCGTTGTACAATATGTCCTTGTAGCTTATTTTACACCTAATAGTTTGTTCCTCTTCTCCCCTACCCCTATTGTGTTCTTACCCCTTCCCTCCCTGCTGGTAACCTAGTTTCTTCTCTATATCTGTGAGTCTCCTCTTTTGCTACAGTCATTAGTTTGTTGACTACAAACTATAGTCATTAGTCATTAGTTTGTAGAAAAACTAATTTTCTAGTTTCACAAATAATTGATATTTGTGAATACTGTGAATACACAGTATTCATCTTCCTTATTTCACTTAGCATAATGCCCCCTAAGTTCAACCATGCTGCAACAAATGGCAAAATTTTGTTCTTTATGTCTGAGTTGTATTCCACTGTATATACATCACATCTTCTCTATCAATTCCTCTACTGATGGATACTTAGGTTGCTTCAATATCCTGGGTGTTGTGAATAGAGCTAAATGAACATTGGGGTGCATGTGTCTTTCTGAAATAAATATCATATATTATATATACATATATATCTTTCTTTATTAGTGTTTTTATTCACACTCACAGTCTACTTGCTGAGTAGACTGTATTTTCAGTGGTAGCTGTATTTTCAGTTTTTTGAGATACTTCCACAGTGTTGTACACAGTGATGGTACCAATTTATATTCTCAACAATATATGAGAGTTCCCTTTTCTTTACATCCCCCCCACCCCGACATTTTTTTGTGAGTGTCCTTCCTGATAGATACGCTATGTTGAGTATCATTTCATGTGCCTGTTGGTGATTTGCATTTTCTTTTTGGAAAATCTATTCAGTTCTGGCCTTTTTTTTTTCCTGAGTTGTATGAGCTATTTACATATGTTGTATAATAACCAACATATGTAAATATCATTTGTAAATATCTTTCCCATTGAGTAGGTTATCTTTCTGTTTTATCTATGTTTCTTTTGCTAGGGAAAAGCTTTTAAGTTTAATTAGGCCCAATTTGTTTATTTTTGCTTTTATTTCCTTTACTTTAGGAGATGAATAAAAAAAAAAAACTTGCTGCAATATATGTCACAGTGTTCTGCCTGTTTTCCTCTGTGAGTTTTATACTATTGAGTCTTACATTTAAGTCTTTAAACTATTTTGAGTTTACTTTTGTATGTGGTATTAGAGAATGTTCTAATTTCACTATGTTACATGTGGCTGTCCAGTTTTCCCAGCACTCCTTACTTACTGAAGAGACTATCCTTTCTCTGTTTTATGTTCTTGCCCCTTTTGTCATAGGTTCATTGCTATTTCTGAGGAACTTCCACACTGTTTCCCACACTGGCTGCACCAGTTTATACTCTCACCAACAGTATATGAGAGTTCGCTCTCATATAGTCATATACATGTTGCTCAGCATATTAAAAAAAGGCATGGCTTTATTTCTGAGCTCTCAATTCCATTCCATTGATTTACGTGTCTGTTTTTGTGCCAGGACAATACTGTTTGGATGACTGTAGCTTTGCAGTATGGACTGAAGTCAGGGAATGTGATTCCTCCAGCTCTGTGTTTCTTTCTGAAAATTGTTTTCTCTATTCTGGATCTTATGCATTTCCATATAAAATTTTAAAATAACACTTTATGAATTAAAATTTACAAATAAAATTTATGAGCTTCTCTCATAGCTCAGTTGGCAAAGAACCTGCCTGCAATGCTGGAGACACAGGTTCGATTTCTGGGTTGGGAAGATCTCCTGGAGAAGGAAATGGCAAACCCACTCCAGTATTCTTGCCTGGAGAATCTCATGGACAGAGGAGCCTGGTGGGCTACAGTTCATGGGGTTGCAAGAGTTGGATATGATTTAGTGACTAAACCACCATAAATGTTTAAAGTGTTTGTTCTACTTTTGTGAAAAATAAATTTTCATCAGTATTTTTATAAGGATTGACATTTAAATAGTGAGCTCTGAGCAAAATAGATTATTCTTCAAAATGTGCATGAGTGTCACCAAATCATGGAAAAGGGCACTAAGAAAAAGAGACTAAGAATTCTCCCTCCAGACTATGTTCAGACTCGAGATGGCATCATCAACTCTTCGCTGAGTCTCCCAGACTGAAGAATTCAGACTTGCTTGTCCTTGTAACTGCATAAGCCTGTTTCTCAAAATGTGAGATTCCTGGTTATCAAAGAGTAGAGTATTCCTTAAGCTGAAATGGTATACAGCAAAGAAGCAGTTACCTAAGGGCACATTGTGCTAATGGATGCACAGAATAAATCAAAAGAAAGCACAGATGCTCACAGACACAGTTCAAAGTCATGGTAGCCTAGTGTTGAGATGCCCAGTGGAGCTGATGAGGAAGGGGCTTGGCGGTACCCCTCTGGCTACTCTGGGTACCAACTGCATCTACAGGCTCACTGCAAAAGAAATGCTGAACACTATTTTCACTTCTCACCTTCCCCCCAGCTGCCCCTACCCCCCAAAAAAGTAAATATCCTCTCTGGATTTCTTACAGTTAGTGAAAATAGGTACTAAGTGAGTCTTTTATAAAACTGAAGTGGCATAGACTGAACTTTCTAAAAGTGGGAGATGCCTATAAATATTTTTCTCTTTGAATGTATGTGCATATATTCCATTGGTCTCTTCTGGAGAATCCTAACAAGTCTAGGCTTTACTATCTATTTCTGTCTGTATTTGTAGGTGGGTTCCCCTTTGCAGTGATAAAGATGGTCACTGGCCACTGGGGCTTATTTTACCACCTCACATCTTATGATGTGTATGCACTTCTCCTTCCACAAAGACTCAGGAAGAGTTTGAGGAATCAGGAAGTCTTAAATCAGTCAAACCTGGGCCTCTTAAGTGTTTGGGGTATAGGGGAATGGTCAGAGGAACCCCTATGGACTAAAAACAAGTGATGTTTAATTACCCAAAGGAAAATGAAAATGCTATCAAGAAAGCAGAGGAAGTGGATAGTGGGGATGCATATTACCAATACTCCATACACAGTCCAGAGCACTTAGCCAGCACTTAATATTGCAGGCTATCTTTACATGAACACCTGATTTATCTCCTTAAGTAAATGACAATATTATGGAAAAGACCACTTCTTAACAGTTATATTTCCTCTGGTCACTAGTACTCTGAATTCTAAAATTTCCACCCTTGTTCTTGAGACAAATCTAAATGTGTAAACTCAAACGCCATTCATAGACTGTGCACAGTGATGAGTGATACATAAGATCAAGTAAGGAGCAATTTTTTTAATTCACAAACCTCTGTTCCTAAATATTCACAAATATTGTACGATATGACTTAATCCACTCATAGCAATTAAGTTACCTAAACCGCTATCTTAAGTTGGAAAGCACCAAATAAAGCTTGGTTGCTGGAATGCAAAAATCCAAGGGACACAACTCATCCAAAACAGATGAAAAATTTCCTCTGAAATATCAATAACACATCAAGAATCAAATCTGCTACTTTATTTAGGTAAAAGAAGCATCAATCCCAAATGGCAAACCTCCTTACTAAAGCCCTTGAAGCAACTTACTGTTGATTCATAACTATACCTTTTTACAACACATTACATAAAATTCTGCTTCACAGAAACTATTTATTACAATATTTCTGGTCACTATGATCAGGTTATTATGACCACCAGTGCTGATTCTTTATGACACCTTACCTCAGATATGCAGATGACACCACCTTTATGGCAGAAAGTGAAGAACTAAAGAGCCTCTTGATGAAAGTGAAACAGGAGAGTGAAAACGTTGGCTTAAAGCTCAACATTCAGAAAACGAAGATCATGGCATCTGGTCCCATCACTTCATGGCAAATAGATGGGGAAACAGTGGAAACAGTGGCTGACTTTATTTTTCTGGGCTCCAAAATCACTGCAGATGGTGACTGCAGCCATGAAATTAAAAGACGCTTACTCCTTGGAAGGAAAGTTATGACCAACCTAGATAGCATATTAAAAAGCAGACACATTACTTTGACAACAAAGGGTTGTCTAGTCAAGGCTATGGTTTTTCCAGTGGTCATGTATGGATGTGAGAGTTGGACTGTGAAGAAAGCTGAGTGCTGAAGAATTGATGCTTTTGAACTGTGGTGTTGGAGAAGACTCTTGAGAGTCCCTTGGACTGCAAGGAGATCCAACCAGTCCATCCTAAGGGAGATCAGTCCTGGGTGTTCATTGGAAGGACTGATGCTGAAGCTGAAATTCTAGTACTTTGGCCACCTGATCCGAAGAGCTGACTCATTCGAAAAGACCCTGATGCAGGGAAAGATTGAGGGCAAGAGGAGAAGGGGACAATAGAGGATGAGGTTGTTGGACGGCATCACCGACACAATGGACATGGGTTTGGGTGATCTCCAGGAGTTGGTGATGGACAGGGAGGCCTGGTGTGCTGCAATTCATGGGGTCGCAAAGAGTCAGACACGACTGAGCGACTGAATTGAACTGAACTGAAAAGCTTATACATCGGTCATAGTCCTTGGTCATAGTGAAGGAATTCTAATTTCCAACAAGAGAATGTAGCAAAGCTTGACAATTAAAAAATCAAAATATATCTTCACACACACACACATACCTCATGAGCCCTCTTTTTTATTGTAATTCACCCCTCAAAATAACAACAGTGTCTTGCACAACGCCCCTGCTGTACTCATTTCTTAACCTTCAATACCTTAACTTCTGTCAATTCACTTCCTACATTTCACCTCCCAGGTAACACCTGGTCATAATTTCAGACTCAACACTAATGACATTCCTGTAAAAACACTTTCTTAAAACCAAGATTGGATTAAATTACTCTCCTAAGTATTCCCACAGTCAAATCAGATCAGATCAGTCACTCAGTAGTGTCCGACTCTTTGCGACCCCATGAATTGCAGCACGCCAGGAATCCCTGTCCATCATCAACTCACGCAGCTCACTCAGACTCATGTCCATCGAGTCAGTGATGCCATCCAGCCATCTCATCCTCTATTGTCCCCTTCTCCTCCTGCCCCCAATCCCTCCCAGCATCAGAGTCTTTTCCAATGAGTCAACTCTTCGCATGAGGTGGCCAAAGTACTGGAGTTTCAGCTTTAGCATCATTCCTTCCAAAGAAATCCCAGGGCTGATCTCCTTTAGGATGGACTGGTTGGATCTCCTTGCAGTCCAAGGGACTCTCAAGAGTCTTCTCCAACACCACAGTTCAAAGGCATCAATTCTTCGGCACTCAGCCTTCTTCACAGTCCAACTCTCACATCCATACATGACCACAGGAAAGACCATAGCCTTGACTAGACATACCTTTGTTGGCAAAGTAATGTCTCTGCTTTTGAATATGCTATCTAGGTTGGTCATAACTTTCCTTCCAAGGAGTAAGCGTCTTTTAATTTCATGGCTGCAGTCACCATCTGCAGTGATTTTGGAGCCCAGAAAAATAAAGTCTGACACTGTTTTCACTGTTTCCCCATCCATTTCCCATGAAGTGATGGGACCAGATGCCATGATCTTCGTTTTCTGAATGTTGAGATTTAAGCCAACTTTTTCACTCTCCACTTCCACTTTCATCAAGAGGCTTTTGAGTTCCTCTTCACTTTCTACCATAAGGGTGGTGCCATCTGCATATCTGAGGTGATTGATATTTCTCCTGGCAATCTTGATTCCAGCTTGTGTTTCTTCCAGTCCAGCGTTTCTCATGATGTACTCTGCATATAAGTTAACTAAACAGGGTGACAATATACAGCCTTGACGTACTCCTTTTCCTATTTGGAAGCAGTCTGTTGTTCCATGTCCAGTTCTAACTGTTGCTTCCTGACCTGCATATAGGTTTCTCAAGAGGCAGATCAGGTGGTCTGGTATTCCCATCGCTTTCAGAATTTTCCACAGTTTATTGTGATCCACGCAGTCAAAGGCGTTGGCAAAGTCAATAAAGCAGAAATAGATGTTTTTCTGGAACTCTCTTGCTTTTTCCATGATTCAGTGGATGTTGGCAATTTGATCTCTGGTTCCTCTTCCTTTTCTAAAACCAGCTAGAACATCAGGAAGTTCACGGTTTGCATATTGTTGAAGCCTGGCTTGGAGAATTTTGAGCATTACTTTACTAGTGTGCGCTGCTGCTGCTGCTGCTAAGTCGCTTCAGTCGTGTCCGACTCTGTGTGACCCATAGACAGCAGCTCATTGGGGTACCCGGTCCCTGGGATTCTCCAGGCAAGAACACTGGAATGGGTTGCCATTTCCTCCTCCAATGCAAGAAAGTGAAAAGTGAAAGTGAAGTTGCTCAGTCATGTCTGACTCTTAGCGAGTGCAATTGTGCAGTAGTTTGAGCATTCTTTGGCATTGCCTTTCTTTGGGATTGGAATGAAAACTGATCTTTTCCAGTCCTATGGCCACTGCTAAGTTTTCCAAATTTGCTGGCATATTGAGTGCAGCACTTTCATGGCATCATCTTTCAGGATTTGCAATAGCTCAACTGGAATTCCCTCACCTCCACTAGCTTTGTTCATAGTGATGCTTTCTAAGGCCCACTTGACTTCACATTCCAGGATGTCTGGCTCTAGGTCAGTGATCACCCCATTGTGGTTATCTGGGTCATGAAGATCTTTTTTGTATAGTTCTGTGTATTCTTGCCACCTCTTCTTACTATCTTCTGCTTCTGTTAGGTCCATACCATTTCTGTCCTTTATCGAGCCCATCTTTGCATGAAATGTTCCTTTGGTATCTCTGATTTTCTTGAAGAGATCTCCAGTCTTTTCCATTCTGTTGTTTTCCTCTATTTTTTTTGCACTGATCACTGAAGAAGTCTTTCTTATCTCTTCTTGCTATTCTTTGGAACTCTGCATTCAGATGTTTATATCTTTCCTTTTCTCCTTTGCTTTTCGCTTCTCTTCTTTTCACAGCTATTTGTAAGGCCTCCCCAGACAGCCATTTTGCTTTTTTGCATTTCTTTTCCATGGGGATGGTCTTGATCCCTGTCTCCTGTACAATGTCACGAACCTCATTCCATAGTTCATCAGGCACTCTATCTATCAAATCTAGGCCCTTAAATCTATTTCTCACTTCCACTGTATAATCATAAGGGATTTGATTTAGGTCATACCTGAATGGTCTAGTGGTTTTCCCTACTCTCTTCAATTTAAGTCTGAATTCGGCAATAAGGAGTTCATGGTCTGAGCCACAGTCAGCTCCTGGTCTTGTTTTTGCTGACTGTATAGAGCTTCTCCATTGTTGGCTGCAAAGAATACAATCAATCTGATTTCGATGTTGACCATCTGGTGATGTCCATGTATAGAGTATTCTCTTGTGTTGTTGGAAGAGGGTGTTTGTTATGACCAGTGCATTTTCTTTGCAAAACTCTAGTAGTCTTTGCCCTGCTTCATTCCGTATTCCAAGGCCAAATTTGCCTGTTACTCCAGGTGTTTCTTGACTTCCTACTTTTGCATTCCAGTCCCCTATAATGAAAAGGACATCTTTTTTGGGTGTTAGTTCTAAAAGGTCTTGTAGGTCTTCATAGAACCGTTCAACTTCAGCTTCTTCAGCATTACTGGTTGGGGCATAGACTTGGATTACTGTGATACTGAATGGTTTGCCTTGGAAACGAACAGAGATCATTCTGTCGTTTTTGAGATTGCATCCAAGTACTGCATTTCTGACTCTTCTGTTGACCATGATGGCTACTCCATTCTTCTGAGGGATTCCTGCCCGCAGTAGTAGATATAATGGTCATCTGAGTTAAATTCACCCATTCCAATCCATTTCAGTTCGCTGATTCCTATAATGTCGACATTCACCCTTGCCATCTCATGTTTGACCACTTCCAATTTAACTTGATTCACGGACCTGACATTCCAGGTTCCTATGCAATATTGCTCTTTACAGCATCAGACCTTGCTTCTATCACCAGATACATTCACAGCTGGGTATTCTTTTTGCTTTGGCTCCATCCCTTCATTTTTTCTGGAGTTATTTCTCCACTGATCTCCAGTAGCATATTGGGCACCTACTGACCGGGGGAGTTTCTCTTTCAGTATCCTATCATTTTGCCTTTTCATACTGTTCATGGGGTTCTAAAGGCAAGAATACTGAAGTGGTTTGCCCTTCCCTTCTCCAGTGGACCACATTCTGTCAGATCTCTCCACCATGACCCGCCCATCCCGGGCTGCCCCACGGGCATGGCTTAGTTTCATTGAGTTAGACAAGGCTGTGGTCCTAGTGTGATTAGATTGACTAGTTTTCTGTGAGTATGGCTTCAGTGTGTCTGCACTCTGATGCCCTCTTGCCACACCTACCGTCTTACTTGGGTTTCTCTCACCTTGGGTGTGGGTTATCTCTTCATGGCTCTTCCAGCAAAGCACAGCCATTGCTCCTTACCTTGGACGAGGGGTTTCTCCTCACCGCCGCCCTTCCTGACCTTCAACGTGGGATAGCTCCTCTAGGCCCTTTGCCCGCGCAGCCATGGCTCCTTGGATGTGGGGTTGGTCCTCTCGGCCACCACCCCTGGCCTCGGGCGTGGGGTTGCTCCTCCCGGCGGCCAACCCTGGCCTCGGGCTTAGGGGGATGGGGTAACTCCTCTCGTCACCGCCCCTGACCTCGGATGCTGGGTATCTCCTCTCAGCCACACCCCCTGACCTCAGACGCGGGGTAGCTCCTCTCTGCCGTTCCTGCGCCGTCGCAGTCTGGCACTCTTGGCCGCTGCCCCTGACCTCGGACGTGGGGTAACTCCTCTTGGCTGCTGCCCTTCAGGCATGGGGTCCTCCCTGCTCTGCCCCTGACCTCTGACATGGGGTAGCCCTCTCGGCTGTGCTTAGCGGGCGCGGTCGCAGCCGCCTGCGCTTAGCGCTCCGGGCTTATTGCTAAAATGACCTGCAATATCACATTGAAATAATCTGACAAAATGATTGTCCCCCTGCTGCTGCAAATATAGTTTCAGACAGCAGGGTTTATGCCCTGTTCATCTTCCCTACAACATCCTCTCACTTCCCACAACATTCCCCATAAGATGCCTTTCACGAACCCTGTTCAAAATAAACTGAAGAGAAGGGTTTGTGGAACTGACAACAAATCTACAAGAAACATTTATTCATTAAAAAAGAACCATACAGGTGTATTCTGAAAGTTTAGCAGTGATACTGCTGAGATATGCAATCTTGGGAAAAGTCATGTGCATGTCTGGGATTTTTGGTTCTTCATATGGGAATTTCAAGAATAAGATCAGGGATCTCTTCCACAGGGTAATTGTAGTTGCAGACACATGTTATTAGCTCCAGATGACCCACTACTTAAGATTTAAGGATCAGTTAGCATTAAAAGACTCACAGACAGGAGTCAGAAAAACTGCAAAAATGTGACATGACTAGGATATATCCATTTGATGACCATGAGAACAAAGATAATAATCTACTGGCATGACCCTAGTCAAAGATAATAATTCCTATCACAGTTAAGCAGGCTCTGCTTAATGTCACTAAAATATTCAAAAGAGAAAACCAAGGCAAGGGCATTCATAAACTCAGGTTGTCAGGAAGTCTATCTTAGATGAATCTGTGAAATTCATGGATGTTTTCTCTTGGTTCTAAAGAGTTTTAAAGAAAATCTTACAAAATCAACCTTTTGATATTTTATTTAAAACTCAACTCAGAAGGGACAGGAACGAGTTTTCTGAGATATTGGTCTGTATCTTGATTGGGGTTTGTTTTACACAGGTGTGTGCCCTTGTCAAATCCCAAGAAGTGTCTACTTAAGATCTGCATACTTCATTGTATATATATTTTGGCTAAGTAGTTAGGAAGAAGTGTACAGATGTGTGTAGTTTACTTTGAAATGTATTGGAAAAAAGAACTAATGAATGAAAGGGAGATGCATAGACAGAAGGATGAAGAGGGTAAAATGTTAAAGACAGAATTTCGTTGGTGGGGATACTGGTATTCACTGTGATATAATTTCAATTTAAAGCATGTTTGAGAATTTTCATAAGAAGATGATGGAAAGATTTTCAATAAAAAATTAAAATCAGAAATGGACATTTATAGAAGTACCATGTTTGTCGTTTCAAATTACCATACTTTTTAAAAAGTATTCTAACCTACTGTCAAGAAATGCAAATGAAATGCCTTTTTACTGATTTTTACACACTTTAACTCAGAATTTTTCTATAAGATATTTCCCTTTCTTGACAGTCATCACATCATTAAATAAAATGGTGTTTGTATGTGTCAGTGTGTCTATAACAAAAATAACTATGACAGTATTAAGGAAAAAACCTTCTCAGGATATATGGTGGCAGGATGTTTTAGTCAAAGAAATAAACAGGAACAGACCTCAGAGAGATAAGCTTAACCTCAAATTTTCTGTCATATTTAGAAAGAGGCAAAAGGAAAAACAGAAGGTAGCCAAGTGCCCAAAACGCTAAGGGAACTAATGTTCTCTCCCTCCTGCCACAATCCTCTAGGCTTTGCTATTCATATTAAAAATATTCACATTAAAAAAAAAAAAAAAGCTACATCAAGGAGAAAGCAGATTGGCAGGAAAAGGGAAAATACTGGGACTGTTTCTGGGAGAAAAGAGGTGGTGGAGGGAAAGAATTGGGCATTGCTGGTTTTCATCACTTTTCCAAAAGGGGAATATCAAATTCTCTTAGAAGCAAAGCTGCTTCTTGCCAATCTCCTGCTATTTGCAGAAATACTTAATCAAGCGATTGCATCTTCAAATATTTGTGAATAAGCAGATAGAACTGCTAGTTGCCTAGCGAAAAACTTAATACTTCTCTTGGGTCCAAGTGTGCCACTTAACTTTAAGCATCTGAGATGTGATTTATACCACACGCTACATGAAAATGAACTGGATCACATTCTGCTGTTCAACAATAACATGGGTGCAGAATGCTGGCACTCATCACCCTTGGATACTCTGCAAAGCAGGAAGAACAAACACCATCCTCTATAACTGGTAGGTATCCATTTATATATTTTGTTGACACACAACAGTGTGCTCAGGAAGGTCACAAGTATATATGTGATTGCAAACAGCTTGAGTGCTAGCTCACTCAGAAACAAAAAAGAAAAAAAAAAAAAAAGCTCCAATAATTGTTTATTTTAATTTGCACATTTTCACAGTACCAAGAAAGTACATCTAACCCTCTTTTGTTAGTGAGACAATTTGGTAGTCAATATACATATGTTTTAACGTATGCATATGTGCTACTGTTGTTGATAGCTATGCTAATTAATATATTCCCCAGAGGCAGTGGCTTCAGGTAAATAGCATGATGAAATATGATCTTGGAAGAACTAGACACTGCAATTAATAGCTCCTATTACTTTCCAGTGACTTCCTCATTCTCAGTACCTCAGACGAGAGAACGCCTACCTTGATTTCACCCAGCTTGAGAGCATGTGATCCTCAAGCCAGCTGTCGACATAAAAGTGCTTGGGCTATCATTGCACATTGGGAGAAAAACTGAATCATATTATTGTTTTTCTTCTCTTCTTCTCTCTCCTCCTCCACCACAACCACCACTACCTCCATCATTATCACCACCACAAACACCATAGATTATAAATACAATTATGTTTCTGCCTCTTTGTTTCTAGACCATTGTAAAAAGGGCTGGGTGGTCGACAAACTCTGAGGCCACGATGCGGGTGATAACGATTTAATGTCAAGGTCCGTGAGGCACAGAAGGAATCAACTGTGAGAAGTTATTGAGGAATGCCTCAAACAGATGGTCATACATTCTCCCAAACAGCCAAAAGTGAGATGAAACTGTAAGTCAGGATAATCGCCAATAAAGAGAGACAAGTCATGCATATGAATACCATAAAGAAATAAACAGAGATTTTGAATGCAAGACCCACATCAAAGATAGCAAGAGTAAAGGTGATTATTTGTGATGGAATTAATTCTCATGTAGTCTCCCCTATATGGTATTCTCCAGGGCAGAGGTTGACAAACATTTTCTGTAAAGGACCAGACTGTAAATATTTAAATTTTGAGGACAAGAGTCTTTGTTACCACTTTGTGGCTTGAGTGTGAAAACATTCACATGCAATATGTGAAGGAATGAGTGTAGCTGTGTTCTAATAAAACTTTATTGAGGGGCATTGAAGTTTGAGTTTTACACAATGTTCATGTATAATGAGATATTAGTAGTATTTTTCTTTCTTTTTTTTTTTTCAGCCATTTACAAAATTGTGAAACTCTCCTTAGCCTGTGACTTGTACAAACATAGGCAACTATCAGGATTTACCCCATTGGCCATAATCTGCTGACCCTTGCCCTAGGGGTGAGGAACTCAGGACTGGATCACTTAATGATGGTTAACATCTTTTCTTAGGTAAATGAAGAAAATATTGTTAAGGATGGTTAAAAACATAAGCACCTCTCATGGACTGAAAACTGACTATTCAACTAAACTGTGATGTTGGCAGTATTACCCCACTTGTGGATTAGAAAATAAAGCTTGGAAAGTTAAAAACCTACCCAAGACCTCCCAACTGGTATTCCACCATGCTAATTGGCTTCTCTGAGAAATAATGAACTGAACACATTTGGCACTTTCCCCAGACTACTTTGTCTCTTGGTGAGCACAGTCACTGGAGGAGGACACGTGTAACCAGAAGTAGAGCAATTCTGTTTCTCATTACCTGTCCCAGAGAATGCAATTTAAGTGAAATGGTAGTTGTAGCAAAATATTCACAAGCTATAGGACACACACTACCTGCTGACAGAATAGAAACTTTATTTTGGAAAATCTATAGCTCTAATAGCTCACCAAAGAAATTGGAGATTGTAAAGAAAAAAAGGGAAATTATTAGCTAGTCTGAACGCCACAGGCTATTGTGACTACATTTCTAAGTTTCATTGTTTAGTTTTTCCAGGAGCAACAGAAACAGAAAGTAGTAAGAAGACATATAATCTCAGTTCACTGGCAAAACACATATACACCCACCCACCCATACACAGACACACACACACACACACACACCCCTCCTGGGGAATGCATGATGTTTCATAAAGAATACAGATGATAGAGTGAACTGATAAGAACTTTCTGTATGTGCTGGAAGAAGGGAAGGAGGTTACTCAGTGTCTCTATAGAAACCAAAGAATTTTCATAGCAGAGTATACAAGAGAGGAGGAAAAGGAAATTGGGGCCAGGGCATTGCATTAAAAACGCAGACTTCTTACATCAGCCTCTCAACCGTTAATCCCAGAGTGGATTTCAGAGAGTTCACTCCATCCTGACCTCCTGAATCACCAACCTCTCACAGATTTAATCCTCTCTAGCAGCACCCATCCCCCTGCCTCATGTTTTCCTCCCAGAAATGGCTCCAAATATCTCTAACCTGATCCCATTAAATAAGGTGTAGAACAGAGTTTCTCAACCTCAGCAATCCTGACATTTAGGGTTGGATAACTCTTTCACTCTCCTCTTTCACTTTCAACAAGAGGTTTTTCAGTTCCTCTTCACTTTCTGCCATAAGGGTGGTGTCATCTGCATATCTGAGGTTATTGATATTTCTCCCAGAAATCTTGATTCCAGCCTGTGCTTCTTCCAGCCCAGCGTTTCTCATGATGTACTCTGCATAGAAGTTAAATAAGCAGGGTGACAATATACAGCCTTGACGAACTCCTTTTCCTATTTGGAACCAGTCTGTTGTTCCATGTCCAGTTCTAACTGTTGCTTCCTGACCCGCATATAGGTTTCTCAAGAGGCAGGTCAGGTGGTCTGGTATTCCCATCTCTTAACAGGGAAACAGTGTCAGACTTTATTTTGGGGGGCTTCAAAATCACTGCAGATGGTGATTGCAGCCATGAAATTAAAAGATGCTTACTCCTTGGAAGGAAAGTTATGACCAACCTAGATAGCATATTGAAAAGCAGAGACATTACTTTGCCAACAAAGGTCCTTCTAGTCAAGGCTATGGTTTTCCAGTGGTCATGTATGGATGTGAAAGTTGGACTGTGAAGAAAGCTGAGCGCTGAAGAATTGATGCTTTTGAACTGTGGTCTTGGAGAAAACTCTTGAGAGTCCCTTGGACTGCAAGGAGATCCAACAAGTCCATCCTAAAGGAGATCAGCCCTGGGATTTCTTTGGAAGGAATTATGCTAAAGCTGAAACTCCAGTACTTTGGCCACCTGATGGGAAGAGTTGACTCATTGGAAAAGACTCTGATGCTGGGAGGGATTGGGGGCAGGAGGAAAAGGAGACAACAGAGGATAAGATGGCTGGATGGCATCATGGACTCGATGGACATGAGTCTGAGTGAACTCCGGGAGATGGTGATGTACAGGGAGGCCTGGAGTGCTGCAATTCATGGGGTCGCAAAGAGTCGGACACGACTGAGCAACTGAACTGAACTGAACTGAACTCTTTGTTGCATGGGTACTGTTCTGTGCATTGGATGATGCTGAGCAGCAGATATAGACAAATGTCTCTTGAAGAAGGGGGAGGGGACACCTCTTCTCCTACTCCCCATCTCTCTCCATCTTCCCTAAAAACATTTAATACCTCTAAATACATCTCTTTCCTACAAGCAAAGAGCTTGTACAAAGCAGTCTCTAGCAAGATACAGACAAATGGGCTGGGGCAAGAGTCATAAACAAGAAGAAAGATGAGATCCATTTGGACTGGGGAGGGGATGCAGTTCTATGGGACTGGGACATCTGTGGCAAATCAGCCCTGCCTCTACCATCAGGTTATCTGAGATGTGCCTATGAAGCTGCTATCCAAGGTACTGATGTTATAACTCTGGTTGAGATTCTTTATTCTAGAGGCCAAGTTGTTGAGAGCCGCCACATTTCAAGGAATCACTTGGATTTTGAGGAAGAGAGTGCCAGTGGCAATTTTAGCAGACCAGTATTTACATATCCTTCCCCATTTCCTTTGTACAACTTCAGGGGCTGGACGGGCTCCAGTAAGAATGGAAATGTAATTTTCTCACCAAACTGGCAAAGACTGGATGGAGCTTCATAGCTAGAAATAAGTTGCTTTAAAGCAAATAAAGAAATGAAGTCTTGCACTTTACTGTTACATGCTTTTGTCTGCAAGGTCCAGAAATCTATGTTGTATTAAACTTTCACTTTTAATTGTAGATGATTTAGTATAGAGTCTTCTATGATAAAGGGATTCAGATGAGCCACCCCAAAATGTGCCACCTTGGCATGTGAACTATTTTGAACTTAAGGTAATCAAGAACCAGCAGACCCAAGGAAGACTTTTATCTCTCTCTTGACTTATTAAAGGGCTTTAGATAAGGGGCCTGCTCCAGAAAGAGAGCTAAAACCAGAGATAACTTTTTATGTGAATGACCTATCTGTATGGTAGTATAAACATCTAATTACCAAACATCTGCTCCACTTACTGTCCTGAGAATTAACCTCCTTCTCTTTGGAGAAGGAAATGGCAATCCACTCCAGCACCCTTGCCTGGAAAATCCCATGGATGGAGGAGCTTGATAGGTTACAGTCCATGGGGTTGCAAAGAGTCAGACATAACTGAGCGACTTCACTCTTTGAATCCCCAGGTTCCTATCCTGATCCTCAACTCAGAGTGGCACACAATCTCAAATGCCCATCTTACCCTCCTGTCCAATATTCTTATGGAACCTGTACATATATAATTACAGTTGTTTTTCTACTGTTAACCTGTCCTCTGCTAAATTGACTATTGGATTAGTTAGAAAAAACTATAGAGAAAAAAGTGTTTCTTCTCCTACAGGTGCTATAATGAAACTCAGTAAGTGTTGTGTCTCCTCATCTAGACTCTGCTTCTTGGTTTAATGGTTCCTTGACTGTCAACTTTTTCAATGTTCTCAATGCTTAACTCTGACTAGTGGCTGGGCCATAGTCATGCTTAGCTCATAGAAAGTGAAAGTCAAGTGTTAGTCACTCAGTCAAGTCTGACTCTTTGCGAACCCATGGACTGTAGCCCACCAGACTCCTCTGTCTATGTAATTCTCCAGGCAAGAATACTGGAGTGGGTAGCCATTCCCTTCTCCAGGGGATCTTCCCCACCTGGACTCAGCTCACTGGCCTGTGCTCAAATAATGGCTCCATATGCAGTGAGGGTTACAAAGACCTACAGAGAGAATAAGGTTGTATAAACACTTTACTAGGTAAATGTGTATTGCAGCTGGTAACTGGATGGGACTATTCATGTCTCTAAGCTTGCTGAAGGGTTAACCTTGCTAGGTGGCTCCTCATTATCAAACTGCCTACACTCATCTGCTATTTAATAAATGCAGGTTCAAGTTAAGCATATTGCTCAAAACAGAAATCACACACCACTCAGAGCAAATAACCCTGTCCTCCCACCAACAGCAGAGAGCTATGTGCGTTTGATGTATTTCTCTTTGTGTGTGTACACACATTTGCAATTATTTTAATTCCATGTATTTGGGATGATAAAATATAGCGTGGGTAATCAGTAATTGGCTGGTGTTGAGACCGGCATGACTCATACCTTTCACACCAAATGATTCCTTTGAATCTTGGGTGGAGGGTGATGGCTGTGGGCCTTTTAATTTGGCTGCATTGCAAACTGTGTTGGGAAAAAACCCAATGTGATCCAAAGGAAAATACTGAGGAAATAGCTATTTTTCTCTCAATAGGTAGAAATAAGCAGATTATTTTTTAAAGGCACTGTGCAAAGCACAACTGCAATAAGTAAATTTATAATCTCTTCAAATTCTGTACACTGTATATTCATATTTTAATAAGATACCAAATTAGTTACAGTTTTTAACTTCATTCTTAGTGTCTCTTAATTCCCATCCAGATATAAATGCAGACTTTTCTGCTCAGTTAAGAACAAATATGTCAGGATATGTTAATAATTAAAGATTCCAAGTTCTAGGAACCATGTGACCACGTTTCCCATCCTTCTCACGATGTGAACTTACTGTCAACTCTAAGTAGCCTCTGCCCCTGCCTCTCTGGATCTTATATTCTTCATCTGCACAATGAATGGCCACCTAAACAAGTGCTAAGATTTCCTCTTATTGTAACATTTAATAGTTTCATCTCTCTAATGATGCAAACAACCCTACCAAAAAGCCACACTTTTAGCTCCCATTCAATTATAAAAAAAGTGTTCATTCAGGGAATGAGAGAATGAACTCAAAAGAAGAGATATGGGTTTACAACTGTCTATCAGAAATTACAAATTCAAATGTCTACAGCTGGTAGGCTTGCATATAAATGGGTGAAGCCGACCAGGAGCAAGTAGTGGGAACCTTGAGGTACCAAGGAGCACATGCTCTACCTGTCTACAGAAGGCAACTTGTCAGCTCCAGTCTACGGCTGCTGTGCAGGAATGCAAGTTGTCATATTATCAAGAGAAGTCAAAAATCCAGACTTTTCTGTTAGATCATCTGATATTTAAATGACTGAAACTTTGTGTGGATGATCTCTGGTGGGCTAAAGAAAAATCATGGTTCCTTATTAAAAACAAAAAAACAAAAAAAACAACCATCTTCTTCCCAGATAAGGTCACACCAACCTTGGCTTCAATTAGCCTTAAACTCTAGGCTAAGGACTACCAAACCTAAAATCTCTACTTTGGCTCTCATTCTTAAACCTCAGGTCATATATTTAATAACCTCCAAGGCATCTCCACTTGGGTGCCATGAAATCTTAGTGGCACCAATTTACATAGTTAGTTTTCTCCCACAGCGTGTAACAACTAACCTGGGTCAAAAAGTAGATTTGGATTGATGTATGGGTTAAACCCTGCCAGAAAGTGGTCTCATTCTCAGGCTACAGACATTAAGAATATTGCTACTTCCCCAACAGCACTCATCTGCTGTTTTAATAAATGTTAAGGACCTTGTTCAATAACAGGAATCACAGAACTCTCTAGAAGAAGGATCTTTGTCCACGTACCAATAGCTGGGAAGTTAGTTTACTGTTTTTGTTTAGTCACTAAGTCATGTCCAACTCTTTGCGACCCCATGGACTGCAGCACACCAAGCTCCCTTGTCTTCCACTATCTCCAGGAGTTTGGGAACTCTCAAGTCCATTGAGTAGCTGATGTCATCCAACCATCTCATCCTTTGTCAACCCCTTCTCCTCCTGCCTTCAATCTTTCCCAGCATCAAGGTCTTTTCCAATGAATAAGCTCTTCACATCAGGTAGCCAAAGTATTGGAGCTTCAGCTTCAGTGACAGTCCTTCCAGTGAATATTCAGGACTGATTTCCTTTAGGATTGACTGGTTTGATTTCCATGCTGTCCAAGGGACTCTCAAGAGTCTTCTCCAGCACCACAATTTGAAAGCATGAATTCTCTGATGCTCAGCCTTCTTTATGGTCCAACTCTCATATCCGTATACAACTACTAGAGGAATCATAGCTATATGGACCTTTGTCGGCAAAGTGGTATCTTTGCTTTTAAATATGCTGTCTAAGTTTGTCATAGCTTTCTTTCCAAGGAGCAAGCATCTTTTCATTTCATGGCTGCAGTCACTGTTCACAGTAATTTTGGAGCCCAAGAAAATAAAATCTGTCAGTTTCCACTTTTTCCCCATCTATTTGCCATCTATATGCTGATGGGACTGGATGCCATGATCTCAGTTTTTTGAATGCTGCATTTTAATCTAGCTTTTTTACCTTCATCAGGAGGTCTTTAGTTCTTCACTTTCTGCCATTAGGGTGGTATCATCTGCATATCTGAGGTTATTGATATTTCTCTCAGAAATCTTGATTCCAACTTTTGCTTTCTCCAGCCGAGCATTTCGCATGATGTACTCTGGATAGAAGTTAGATAAGCAGGGCGATAATATACAGCCTTGACAGACTCCTTTACCAATTTTGAACCAGTCTGCTGTTCTATGCCCAGTACTAACTGTTGCTTCTTGACCTGCATACAAGTTTCTCAGGAGGCAGCTAAGGTAGACTGGTATTCCCATCTTTTCCACAATTTGTTGTGATGTACAGAGTCAAAGGCTTTAACGTAGTCAATGAAGCAGAAGTATTCTGGAATTCTCTTGCTTTCTCTATAATCCAATGTGTGTTGGCAGTTTGATCTCTGGTTCCTCTGCCTTTTCTAAATCCAGCTTGTACATCTGGAAGTTCTTGGTTCATATACTGCTGATGCCTAGCTTAAAGGATTTTGAGCATTAACTTGCTAGCATATGAAATGAGTGCAGTTGGGTGGTAGTTTGAACAGTTTGGCATTATTCTTCTTTGGGAATGGAATTAAAACTGACCTTTTCCAGTCCTGTGGCCACTGCTGAGTTTTCCAAATATGCTGACATATTGAGTGCGGCACTTTAACAGCATCATCTTTTAGGTTTTTAAATAGCTCAGCTGGAATTCCATCATCTCCACTAACTTTATAGGTGGTAGTGCTTCTTACGGCCCACTTGACTTCACTGTATAGGATGTAATTCTCTTTATATGTACTCCCACTTGAAATTATTTTAATTCCATGCACTTTGGGACTAAAATACAGTTTGGGTAGTTAGGAACTGGCTGGTGCATTTTTTCCAAACAAAAATCAGGTTACTCTGTGGTTTGGGTTTTCTTGAGTCCAAAATCACAGGGTATAATATTACCAACTGAGGTTGCTGCTGCTGCTGCTGCTGCTAAGTCGCTTCAGTCCTGTCCGACTCCGTGCGACCCCATAGGTGGCAGCCCACAAGGCTCCGCCATCCCTGGGATTCTCCAGGCAAGAACACTGGAGTGGGTTGCCATTTCCTTCTCCAATGCATGAACGTGAAGAGTGAAAGTGAAGTCGCTCAGTCGTGTCTGACTCTAGCGATCCCATGGACTGCAGCCTACCAGGCTTCTCCGCCCATGGGATTTTCCAGGCAAGAGTACTGGAGTGGGGTGCCATTGCCTTCTCCGCCAGCTGAGGTTAGAAACTGGAGTAGAAACACAACTGTGAAGCATCAGCTGATGTAAAGCAAAACCACCACCATCTACTCTTTCTTCTAAAATGCAATTTAAATAACAAGAGGCTAAAACAGATGGAAAACAAGGCTTTAATCTAGCAAAGAAAACATAGATAAAGCCTCATACTTTAACAAAATAAACAAGCCCACAGAAAGTAGTTAGATTTTCTTCTTTAAATCACAATGTTGATCTATGAAGCTTACTTCTTGGATTCTAAACCTTGAAACTACTAAAATTGTCAAATCAGTGACATTTTTGGAAGGACCCTTCTACTTTTATATCTTGTCTTAGTATAAGACCAAATGCTACTAAGTTTAATGGAATAATATCACCTCCAAATGTGAAATAAAACTACATGAAAACATGCGATAGGGGAAGAATTGAACTATTTTTTCTGGTTTCTTCAGAGGTTTATATGCGTTCTTGTTTAAAAATTATTTTTAACATTGTTGGTATAAGTTAAAGGGGATGGAATGGGGATTAGGTCACCAAAAGTATTTGCACTCTCACTACTTCTCAAAGTGTGATGCTGAAGGTACCTCTCTTTGAACGCCTTTCTTCGGTTCTGCAGTAAGTTACTGTGCATTTTTATCCCCATTGCTTGACCTAACAAAGATGATTCATAGTGCAGACATTTTCAGGTTAAAGACCAGATGGTACATAATGTACATACAAGGGAGAAATGGCAGATTATCATCACTGATGTTTCTGTAAATTAAAATAAGCAAAGCTAACTGCTACGTAAAGAAAGAGCTAATCGCTAAATAAATGAAGTTTCCATTTCACAGGAATGTATGGCTAATCTTTCTAGTCCACAAGTTCTGTCAAGTACAAATTGTCATGCTGATCGCTGAACAAGGCCATGGTCTGGCCAATAACACTCCTAAATATATTCTCTCCTTTGTTCCTCCCAGTTCATCTTATGTGAGTATTTCTGATCCTTGCTTTATGCTTTTAATCTGTACAATATGTTCACACAGATATTAATAGTAAGAAAGTCAGAAGGATATGACTTTTTGTTAAATTATTTTGTGACCACTAAAAAGAAAAAAAGTTGAAAGTTTGCAAGTAATTTTAAAAAAACAGATTAGGGGAAATAGTACTCAAAATTGAAAACTTTTATTCTTGGAACAAAATTAGGTGATTACCATTGGACCGCAAGGAGATCCAACCAGTCCTTTTGGAAGGAATGATGCTAAAGCTGAAACTCCAGTACTTCGGCCACCTCATGCAAAGAGTTGACTCATTGGAAAAGACTCTGATGCTGAGAGGGATTGGGGGCAGGAGGAGAAGGGGATGACAGAGGATGAGATGGCTGGATGGCATCACTGACTTGATGGACGTGAGTCTGAGTGAACTCCGGGAGTTGGTGATGGACAGGGAGGCCTGGAGTGCTGCAATTCATGGGGTCGCAAAGAGTCAGACACGACTGAGTGACTGATCTGATCTGATCTGACCATTGTTTGGATACATCTAGATTTAATTGTATCTGACATGTTCAGGGTCCATGCTTTGTCCCATGGTCTATATTGTGATGTCTGAACTCTGCGTTATATTTTAAATACATGGGTCAGACATCAGACTCTAGACCATGCTGAGAAGGAAATAGGAAAAAATGGTACCTGGGATCCACATCTACCACCAACATATTTTAAAGCCAGATATACAACTTTTGACAATTTCTCTGTTTTGCCTTTGGCTACAGAATCCATCATTTTCACATTCCCTAACTGTCCAGGATTCTCAGCTGCACTGCTTTGGTTCTGCTGATCTATTCTGCTCCCTGCCTTCTCTCTCATTTGTTCTCATTGGGATTCATTCATCTTCCTCTCCCTTAGACGCCTTGCTGAATGATTGACTTTCAAATCTCTAAATCACACAGAGTGCTAATGGATGTTAATGGCTTCCCCAAGTATTTAAATTTTAAATGGAAACTCCTATAGGTAAGCTAGAAACCAAAAGGATAAATATTTAATAGTGTGAATTGCAGAAAAAGTAAAGACATTTTAGCACCAGCATTCTCCACTAGTCCTCATCAAATCAAAGCCCACCTTTAAGATAGATCTTATAAATTATATATAAATGCGAGTTGTCTTCAGAGTTTGGCTAGAACAATGGTTGCAGAGTCTTAAGGCAGGCTCAAGAGACCCATGCCCAGAGATTCTATTTTAATAGGTTTAAGGGAGATCCCAAGAATCTCCATTTAAACAAACAATATAAGAGATTTTACGTAAGGTGGTCCTGAGAGTATACTATAAAATACCTGCCGCCTGAAAGTCTATTGAAACATTCTTAGTCAAGGATTGAGAAGGCACTACCTAGGAGGCCATTTAGTTGCAGCTCTCAGTTACCTTTGCTCCAATAGCTAAAGGGGCCAAAAGACTCATTATTTTACTGGGTTCTTCTAAGGAATAAACAAATTAGAATTATACCATTGTTGACCATCATCATCATCAATGTCACTATTAACATCAATAATAATGGAAAAAACACTTGAAGTGTATTCATAGGTGCTGGGCTCTGGTCTCGGTGTTTACATTTACTAAGTCATTTAATCTTCAACATATGTTTAGAGGGACTAACTGAACTCTGTTCAAGCGTGAGCAGATAACTATACTCGTATGATGAAAAATTAATAGCAGGAAAATCACATCATCAACAAAACTCTTAATAGAAGTTGCTGCCTAGGACTGTGTGTGTGTGTGTGTGTATGCATGCACAGGCATGAGAGAGATATATGCATTTGTTCAGGGTCTATCAATCTTGTCTTTACTGTTTTTTCAAGTTAGCAGCCTTATCTTTACTTTTACTCCACTCAACTCTTCTTGTCATTTTCCCTTTTTGTTTGAAAATAACTATACCCAAGTCTGCAAAGCATCATCTTTCTTTTCCATTTCTTGTTGTAAAAAGCTTGTAACATTCTCAGAGATGGACATGCTATCACAATAATGGTGGATTATTTTGACTTACAGGGAATCTAAGGAGAAAAAAATATCCCCACACAGGAAAGTGACAAGACAGACCTCAGTCACTCCAAAAGATGGGGTCAGTGATTGGTACAGTCTGTCCAATCTCTCCTTTGGTTTCATTGAAAGCCAAACACACACCTGGACACTGGCAGCAGAAGGAAAACCATCTTATGAAGGATAAGAGCAAAATGAACTGTTGCTAAAGCCCTAGAATGAAATTAGGAAGGCTGGGTACTTTTGTTGAATTACACAGAGTTAAGCAATGGCTAAAAGGCAGGTCCTTGAAAATAGACTCATGGTATAATATGGCACCAGGGCGCAATTTTCAGTAATCAGAGATTTGACATCCCTCCCATATCTTTCAATGTAGATCTTCTATTACCCAACTCCAGGTATTCAGAGTTACTCTTCATGTTCTATATACACTCCATGCATTTTCACCTCGGTGTTTTTATTTACTTCCATACAATTGACTTTGCCTGCTTCCAGCCTAGTACAAGACCAGATTCTAAATACTCATTAGAGCAGGAGTTTGAAAGCATCAGCTTCTCTGGTGGCTCAGATGGTAAAGAATTTGCCTGAAAAGTGGGAGACTCAAGTTTGATCCTTGGGAGGGGAATGGCTACCCACTCCAGTATTCTTGCCTGGACAACTCCATGGACAGAGGAGCCTGGTGGGTTACAGTCCATGGGGTTACATAGAGTCGGACACAACTGAGCAACTAACACTAAGCTAAATACACATAAACTGGTTTTGAGATAATTTGTCGATTTGTTAAATTGAATTACAATGTACTTGTGAGTTTTGAAGGTGAGAAAACAATCAAATTCCTCAGATGATAAAAAAGATCTCTGACATCCTCGCCAAAAAAGAGACTGCAACCAGGAGCCTAGATCATGAGTCACCTTTTCTGTAAAGATGTCCTTGATTTCTTTAGCCCACAGGTCAAGGCTAATGGTTAAGATTTTCCAAAACCAGCACCTTTATTGGCCTGAATCCTCTAAGTGACCATAAATGTTTCATGTATAAGGAATGTGGTTTATATATTCTAGAATCTCAGCATCTGTGGACAATAGGGATTCATGTTCCTTAACTTGTACTTTTTATTTCTGCAACACTTCTCAATAGCTTTATACCTAGTGGAGGATTTATAAGTATGTGGGAATGGATGAAAATTCATATCAAAAGAACAAACACAAAAATATTAAGTAAACATCTAAGAAATACACCATTTGCCTAATATTTTAACTTTGCTATGATACCTTCAAAAGGGAATTTATTTGTTCTTTTAGGAATCCAGAAATTTTTTTTCTTGTTCTCTTCCAAAATATAAGGCATTTTTCAATAACAATATCATACATATTCATTCCAATAATTTAAAAAATAATTAGAGATGAAAAAAACTGGTGGCAACAAGAATGAAAATAGTAAATTCATTTAAATGAGTTTATACAATCACCTGCCATAGATTTTGAGTGATTTATGGGAAGAAAAAAACGTATATACACAACGCACACATATGCATATACAGATAATACATACACATGTACACACACATAGGTGTGTATGCATGTGTAATTAATGTTCATCATAAATGGGAGATGGTACAACTTACATAGTAAGATATTTAGGATGGGATCCTTTGGAGAAACACATTTTGAGAAAAGAAGGCTAAGGAGGAATATCTACTTATTTCTGAACTCCTAGTTGGAGGAAGTCTGGGATCTCTTTCTCCTCAACCTCCACAACTTTTCAGTCAGTGCACACACATTTATCCATCACTCTTTGAGTCTACTGCCACGGCAGGTAACTACAGAGCCCACATGTCCTTGCACAGGTGATGGGACCACATGTACCTCAAAGGACATGGTTGGGTAAAGCAAAAGCACTTACAAATTCTATGTAATTACTCAGTAGGCTAATCTCTGATCTGAACTTCTAGGTCATAACTTATATATAACACTTTGGCAAATTTATAGTATCCTGGATCCATGGTATGGCTAGAACTATTACCTGGCATTGTTATTAATTTACTCCTTTATGTCTTGCTTCCCTGATGGCTCAGTAGGTAAAGACTGCCTGCAATGCAGGAGACACAGAGATGCTGGTTCAATCTCTGGGTCTAGAAGATTCCCTGGAGGAGGAAATGGCTACCCACTTCAGTATTCTTTCTTGGGAAATCCCAGGGACAGAGGAGTTTGGCGGGCTACCGTCCAAAGGGTTGCAAAGAGTCAGAAACGACTAAGCATGCACACACACATGTCTTTCTTCCCTAAGCCAGATTATAAAATTTGAGTGGAGGGCCATATTATGCACTTTTCCCTATCACCTTGAATACTTAATTTAAGGCTCTAGCCACTGCTGCTGCTGCTGCTGTGTCGCTTCAGTCGTGTCCAACTCTGTGCGACCCCATAGCGGCAGCCAACCAGGCTTCCCCTCCCTGGGATTCTCCAGGCAAGAACACTGGAGTGGGTTGCCATTTCCTTCTCCAATTATGGTCTAAATAACCTTTAAAACTGTGGCCATATTTTCTAAAACTCTTCTCTGTACATTTTATAGTTTAGCCATAACATATCATATCCAATTTCCTTTACAATATATAATTTCAAATATCTCTGTTTTCCTTGTTACAAGAGCAATATATCCACTGTAGAAAGTCTGAAAACAAATAGAATATGCAGAACAAAATGGAAGGTCTTTATAACCCCATCACCCAAAGGTAATTATGATAGCAAATTAGCATACTGCTGTTATTCCCTTTTTCCCCAGAGGTCTATTTTCACCTTTACAAAACTGTTGTCCAAACTTCCATTCAAATTTTCATTATACTATATACATATTGCATTCCAATCACCTTTCCATGTAATTAAATATTCTTTAAAAACATTATTTTTTAATGGATGCATAGCTCTTCACTACAGAAATTCCATAATTTAATCATGGACTTCAATTATTTGTTTAGGCTGTTAGTATTTGTTAATTATACCATGATAAAAAATTCTCAACATAAAGAATTGCTCATATCTCTGATCCTTAAACAGATTCCTAGAAGAGGAAATATTGAGGCTTCTGATGCGTATTGCCAAATGGCTTTCTAGAAAGTGTCTACATCTTCGTAGTCCTGCCAAGAGCACAGAGAATGCCTGTCTTACTGGATCCTTGCTAGGATTTAGCACCACCATGTTTCCCAATCTCTGACAATGTGATAACATCACGTTCACATATGCATCTGATCTTTGCTCATCTTCTGACCTCTTTCCAACATGCCCTTTCCCTAGTTCCTCATTTATCTAAAATTACTTTCAAGGCAGATTTCAAATAGTCTCTGCATTTTAAAAGCCTTGTCCATCTTGGCAGATTTGCTTTCTCTGTGTTCTCATAGAGATGTTTATATCTTTTTTATAGTATGTATTATAATTTGACTTATATGATATTTAATTGTATGAGCTTTTCCTCTACCATATTATAAATCTTTGAAGGCAAGGATTAACATTTACACATCTATTCCTTGCTCCTAGAACCAAATAATACAGTAGCATTGGAAATTCCCTGCTGGCCCAATGGTTAAGACTCAGTGTTGTCACTGCCTAGGCCCAGGGTTCAATCCCCTCAGGGAACTAAGATCTAGAAAGCTGTGGCTTGGTTCCCCACAAAATACAGTAACACCAAACATAATGGACACAACACTCAAAATATGTCAAATATCTTGCCCAGTTTCTTGGAAAAATATTTAATAGATTATTCATTAAAAAATTATTTAGTGTCTACTCTGTATAAATTATATGAAACAAATAATAAATAAATGATAAGCAAGATTAGAAATTATCTCTGCCCTTGAAGATATTTTATTTTTTGGGTGAGACAGATAATCAAATAATCAACCAGATAAATTAAAATTATAATAAGGATGAGTAGTGTCAAGGAAAGGTATATAATTTAGTGGTGGAAGGTTTCTCTGAGAAAATGATACGAGAGATAAAATCTGAGAGCACGGGAGGGGAAATGATGGCGAGAAGGACCCAAAGTCTAAGGCAGGCCTTTCTTAATCTGTTCACTGGTTCTTTCCCTCCTGTAACTTGGTGACCTGCCCAGGATGACCTCAATATAATCTTCCACACACAAAAATTGGCAAACCCATTCTAACAAGTACCCAAGGACCCTTACAGAATAGCTTCACTATGACTATTATAGTTTTTAGGATCGAATTATACCTACAATCACCTATAATCATCACACTTCTTTGCCCTTCAGAGACTATGCACAAGGCACTGAGTGACCAAAGTGCATTTGTTCACTGTCCTTTATCAACTGAGAAAAAAAAAAAAAATGCTTCTTACTTCTTTGTCTGTTCAACAGGCTGAGTCTCTGTCCTATTCAGTATGAGTGGCCACATCCCAGACACAAAACAAATCGATATGCTCCACTCTCAGCCAGGGATACAAGGTATTCCAATAATTAAGCAACAATGTGCATGCAGAAAAGGCAATATCCTCAACGATTAGTGTTAAATTTAATTAATTACCTCTAAAATAAAATGACACATAAACTTTGTAATTAAGAATAATTCTTAATTAAGGAATGTTTGACAGATAGGTAGGAAGGAGGAAAGGGATGGAAAATGGCTGATTAAGATGGGGAATTAAGCACCTCATTGAAGATGTTAGCAAGCCCTGTTGTGTGTTTATTTAATTTTCAGGGCATTTCAATGAACTGAAGTTTGAAACAGATATGGAGGACATTTTAATAAAACACATGCGCCCTTTTTCTGCTTAATGTAAAATTGTACCTTTGCAGCTAAAATGATAATTTGCACTTTTACCCCCTTGATCACTCAACTAAGGAAAGGGAACCAGTTGGTTGGGGAATTATCACATTTGTTGACTTTCTAAGGCATGAGAAAAGCCATATAGTCTAAAGATTTAACACAGACTTGCATTATAGACATGTAGTTCTTTTTCTATTACTGGCATTGGATGAAGGTTCTTAGCCATCTCATATGTCTGACATTTGGAAAGGCTGAGTTGTATATTGAACTATTCCATTTAATGCTGATAAACCAACTGTGCAAAAAATGGCCTGGGGAATCTTGGATAATAGAAGATACCGCAGAGTAAAAAAACCAGAAAGGTTATCTGCAAATATGGCCTATCTGTGCTAGGAATATTTCTTACGATTACTTCAAATATAATCCCCAGCCCTCACCCCTCTGACATCCACTGTTTCCTCTACCATAGAACAGAGATCAAACAGACAAACAAAAAAGACAACTAAAGAGAAAAGAAGTGGCATAAATCATCTTGGTTTGGTTTTTATTAAGCATCTATTGAGTATGATAAAGTTGAACAACATGTAAAATTTCCACTGCAGAGAGAAGTTATGATCAATATTCTTAAGGTCAAAGTAAGCATAAATGTGACCAACGATAGATAAGAATGACACACACACTCATGTATTAACCCAGGGTTGAATAATAATTTCTGCACAAATTCATGGACTTCTAGACTTTGAAATGCTCAAAAATCTTAAAGAGTAATTTAAAGGATCAACTATAAACAACCATTTCTTTTCCTCCAATCGTACTAGAATAAATTAACAAGAATAGCAAGTATAGTAATAAGAATAGCAAGTATAGTAAGACCATTACAATCGTGCTATAGAATAGTACTGTAGAGAAAAGTACCCTTATTTTTATTCCGCTTTAAATCATTAATAGAAAACTCAGTCTTTTAGAAGACACTTGTATTAAACTTTGTTGGAGAAAAACACATTGCTCTGCATTTCCTAGGTTATTACATAGAAAAGAGATTTGGTGACAGCTAATATTCAAGTTCTCTGCTAACAGACTCATTACCTGCTTTACACTTCCATAATGTAAAATACACATTGTTGTGCTTATTGCAAATTCTACAGTTTCTCAAGTTTTTGATCTGCACATAATAAGATGCGTTGTAGAAAATCTATTACTTTTCTAACACTCACTCCTTTTTGTTCCAAGTTTACAAATCAGCTATTTTAAAAGTTCACTTTGATTTCTCATTGACTAGAGTGACTGCCTGCTGCCACCCACCATCTGCTGGGAATTTGAAGTCAACTGCTTAAAATGCTTAAGACAAAAAACTCACAATGAACCATGCTGTTGGATGATGTTCGGCCCATCTTTATAAAGACTATTACTTCCCAGTTCTCCTAAAGAGCTATTTTTAAGATGAAACCAGTCATATGTGTGCGTGCTCACTCAGTCATGTCTGACTGCATTGGCAGGTGGGCTGTTTACCACTAGCACCACCTGAGAAGCCCATGTACATATACGTATGTGTGTGTTTATATATGTATGAGTTTACTATGTATAATTATACATAATTATACATATTATTATTTTCATGAAATTGATGCTAAATGTGTGAGATTAAATAATTTACTATTCACAGACAATTTCTGCTCAATCCAGAAGGTATTTAAAACTCTCAGTTGAATCCAATGTGTTAATTTCTGAAACGTGATCACTTGTTACTGGATTTAAGTTGTTCAATGTGAAGGCTATGCCTCAGATACACACATAGTCTAAAAATCAGAATACTGCAGACTGATAAGTTTATGGGCATGTGACTTATAAGTCAATTGACACCCCTGGTCCACAAGAACATCTTCCAATTAAGGACAAACACCACATACCCTGGAAGGATGTTGTCCAATTAAGGTCTTCTCTGAAAGATCTGCTCTCCAATCATTTTCTCTCTATTTTAAACTATCTTTTTAAATACATTTATCAAGATTCCAGAGAGGTTGAAAATTGTGTATAGATCATCAAGGAAGGTGTCCTCACTAAAATATTTTCTTCTGTACACTGTAAATTTTGAAAACATCTTATCAAATCCTCTTTGTACATTCAGTTTCCTTTCCCTGAAATCCCAGCTTTTTGTCTGGCCAAATCTTGCTCATCCACTCCTCAAAGTGTACCTCAAATGAGATTTCTCCATGAAACCACCTCCTTCTCCTAAAGTGTATAAATTATATCTTTGATTTTTCTTCCTTGGGTGTCTGTTGCTCAGTTTCCAAACATGAGTAAGAGCCTATCATCATTTTGGAGGGAAGAATAAAGATAGGATAATAACATAGCAATAATTTATTCATAGGAAATCATAGATCAATGTATTATATAAGAATGAGTCTCTAGGGTTAAAACTTCTGAATTTAAACCCTGTGTATCTTATCTCAGGAACAATGCAGCTAGTTACCAAGCTCTTTAATCTCTCTTAAACTTAGGATTTTTTTTTTTTTTGTAATTGAATGAGTTAATGAGTATGCTTAGGAGAGAGTACCTCATTCAAAGAAAGCATTCAAGACATATTAACAAGCAGGAAGAACAGTAGGAGTGAGTGTTTTAGTTATTACTGCTGTTCTCTTGACCAGGTCCTCTTCTAGGTGGTTTCATACCTGTAACTGAATAATTCTTGAGAATGACTACTTCACCTATTCATTCACTGTGTATGTACTCACCAGGGACTATGCACTAGACATTGTTCTATGATCTGGACCCCTCAGGATCCATAGTTATTTCCTGATCTCATGGAGATTTCCTTCTTGGAAAGGTGGGGATATCGACCATAAGGTGTACATAAAAAAACAAGGTAATGAGAGATAGTACTAAGCATGCTGATGGAAACAAAATAGGGGGATTAAGTACTTTTTGGCCAGTTGTGGGAATGGGGCTATTTTAGGGAGTCAGAGGAGGCCTTTCTGAGATAGTGATATTTAGGTGAGAAGTGATATGTGAGGGGGAGTCAGAGAAGTGATATGTGAGGGGGAGTCAGGCATGTGAAAGTCTGGGAAAAAGAATTCAAGGAAAAGAGCAAGATGTGGAAATGCAAATTGATGCAGTTACTATGGAAGACAGCATGGAGATTCCTTAAAAAACTAGAAATGAAACCACCATATGACCCAACAATCCCACTACTGGGCATATATCCTGAGAAAACCATAATTGAAAGAGACACATGTATCCCAACGTTCATTGCAGTACAGTTTACAACAGCTAGGACACGGAAGCAACCTAGATGTCCACTGACAAATGAATGGATAGAGAAATAGTGGTAGGTATACACAATGGAATATTACTCAGCCATAAAAAGGAACACATTTGAGTCCGTTCTAATGAGGTGGATGAAACTAGAGCCTATTATGCAGCGTGAAGTAAGTCAGAAAGGGAAAAACAAATATTGTATGTTAATGGCATATATATGGAATCTAGCAAGATGGTACTGATGACCTATTTGCAGGGCAGCAGTGGAGACACAGACATGGAGAAAAGACTTGTGGACAGGGTGGGGAAGGAGAGGGTGGGATGAATGGAAAGAGTGTCATGGAAACGTATACACTACCACATGCAAAATATATAGCCAGTGGGGATTTGTTGTATGTGTGATGCAGGGTGCTCAGATCCAGTGCTCACTGACAATCTAGAGCGATGGGATAGAGTGGGAGGTGGGAGGGAGCACCAACAGGGAGGGAACATATGTATATCTATGACTGATTTGTGTTGATGTACGGCCGAAATCAACACAATATTGTAAAGCAATTATCTTCCAACTAAAAATACGTAAATTTGTCAAAGATAAGGTGTCCATATGTGTGTGGATTTATCTCTGGGCTTTCTATTTTGTTCCATTGATCTATATTTCTGTCTTTGTGCCAGTACCATACTGTCTTGATGACTGTGGCTTTGTAGTAGAGCCTGAAGTAAGGCAGGTTGATTCCTCCAGTTCCATTCTTCTTTCTCAAGATTGCTTTGGCTATTCGAGGTTTTTTGTATTTCCATACAAATTGTGAAATTATTTGTTCTAGCTCTGTGAAGAATACCGTTGGTAGCTTGATAGGGATTGCATTGAATCTATAAATTGCTTTGGGTAGTATACTCATTTTCACTGTATTGATTCTTCCAATCCATGAACATGGTATATTTCTCCATCTATTAGTGTCCTCTTTGATTTCTTTCATCAGTGTTTTATAGTTTTCTATATATAGGTCTTTAGTTTCTTTAGGTAGATATATTCCTAAGTATTTTATTCTTCTTGTTGCAATGGTGAATGGAATTGTTTCCTTAATTTCTCTTTCTATTTTCTCATTATTAGTGTATAGGAATGCAAGGGATTTCTGTGTGTTGATTTTATATCCTGCAACTGATTCATTTTGATATATGGCAAAATCAATACAATATTATAAAGTTAAATAAAATAAAATTTTAAAAAAAATTAAAAAAAATATGTAAATTTTTAAAGAACAACAAAGATAGGGAAGTCTGAAAAGCCTTGGCATGTTCTGGGAATGTGGTTAGGATACAGAGTTAGAGAGAAGATAAGGAGATAAGCGGAAGAAAGGTGAGCAGGGCCAAAACACATGGGACCCTTTTTAAAACATGGGCTAAGGAATTTGGACTTGCAACACCAGTTTTTGTTTAAAAGGGTACTTTTTCTATTATGAGGTATATGTGATAAATACTTAACTACTGCCATGTACAATAACAAACTGCTCCCAAACTGAGAGGTTAAAACAATAATGATGTATATTATTTCTCAGGATTCTCATCTCATCTGTATTCTCATATACTTTGTTGGAGTACCAACTAGGCTGGAAGGTCTGAGGTGGCTTTACTCAATGTCTGGGAGCTGGTGATGGCAGTTGGCTGGGTCACATCAGTTCTCTTCTACATGGCCATTCATTACCAGCAGGCTACAGTGACCTTCTTCTCATGATGGTCACAAAAGAATATTCCAAGAGGGTGAAAGTAGAAGCTGCAAGGCCTCTTAGAATCCAACCTCAAAAGTGTCACTTCTTCTGGGTTCTACTGGCCAAAGTAGGTCAGAGACTAATCAGGTCCAGTCCAGAAGAATGTCCACCTCTTGAAGGGATGAGCAGAAAAGTCACATTACAAAGGAGTGAGTCCATCTGGATGATAAGAATTCATGAGCATAGGTTGCAATTTATCTTAGTATTAGTGGTCTATTGGGTTCAGGTAAGGAATAACAGTAGCTTTGACCTGTGTGTGATGTTTCAGCAAACATAGAAATAGTGTACATGACCACCTGATGGGGCCCTACTGTATGCCTAGTTTACTGTCTCTGGAATGAAGCTTGAACAGGTTAAATGACTTCCCAATGTTATGGAGTTATTGAAGCCAGGTATTTAAACTCAGGTAGTCTGACCAGGGAGTGTGAATTCTCAATTAAAATATTCCACAGCTTCCCACTGTAATATAATGATAAGAGAGAAAAAAAAATGATATTTGAAAAGAGGACACACAGATGACCAACAGACGCATCAAAAGATGCTCAATATCACTAATTATTAGAGAAATGTAAATCAAAACTATAATAAGGTAATACTTCACAATAGTCAAAATGGACTTCATTAAAAAGTCTACAAATAATAAATTCTAGATAGTGTGTAGAAAAGAGAACCCTCTTACATTGTTGGTGGGAATGCAAATTGATAGAGGTTCCTTAAAAAACTGAAAGTAGAGTTACCATACGGAGAAGGCAGTGGCACCCCACTCTAGTACTCTTGCCTGGAAAATCCCATGGATGGAGGAGCCTGGTGGGCTGCAGTTCATGGAGTCGCTAAGAGTCGGACATGACTGAGTGACTTCACTTTCACTGTTCACTTTAATGCATTGGAGAAGGAAATGGCAAGCCACTCCAGTGTTCTTGCCTGGAGAATCCCATGGACGGGGGAGCCTGGTGGGCTGCCATCTCTGGGGTTGCACAGAGTCGGACACGACTGAAGCAACTTAGCAGCAGCAGCAGCAGAGTTACCATATAATCCTACAACCCCATTCCTGGGCATATATCCAGAGAAAACTCTAATTTGAAAAGATATATGAAACCCAATGTTTATAGCAGCACTATCTACAATAGCCAAGGCATGGAAGTAACCTAAACATCCTTTGATAGATTAATAAATGTGGTATATATATACCATGGAATAATACTTAGTCATGAAAAAGAATGAACTATTTGCAGCAACATGGATGGAACTAGAGATTATCATATTTAATGAAACCAAAGAAAGACAAATATCATATGATATTTCTTATATGTGGAATTCAAAAAAACTGACACAAATTAACTTATTTATAAAACAGAAACAGACTCACAGACATAGAAGATAAACTTATGGCTTCCAAAGGGGATAGCAAAGTCAGGGGCAAGAGAGAAATTAGAAGTTTGTGACTAATAGATATAAACTACTATATATAAAATAGATGAGCACAAGGACCTACTGTATAGCACAAGGAACTATATTCAGTATCTTATAATAATCTATAATGGAAAATAATCTGAAATATAACATATATAAAATATATAAATACACATGCTTATATATATTAAATATATTTATATATAATACAATCACTTTGCTATATCTGAAACTAACCTAACATTGTAAGTTAACTATACTTCAATTTAAAAAAATAGTTAAAAACATCTCTGAAAGATAATACGATATTTACCATAATAGAAGTACAAAAGGTCTAAGGAAGGTAGTGAGTCTGTATCTCCCATTGTAATTTGCCAATCTGTTACCACAGTTATCAAAATGCTTTGTAGCTTACTATTTGTATGTTCTTCAGGTCACTGAATTAAAGCTTCTGTGGGACAAGTAAAGACCACGTCTTCATCACTTTAGGGCCTGAAACAGTAGCTGGCTGGTTCATGGTGGACTGAGAATTATTACTAAATTTCTTACTGAATTTAAATGTTACAAAGCTAATTGAGGGTATTTTCTGTCTTGAGCAGTAGAAAATTACAGATTTAAAGATTGTTATTCCTAGGGAAAAAAAATCACCTCAAGGAATATTTTTAGAGAAGAAATGGTAGCATAGATAAAATAAATCATAAATTACTTACTTTGGGAAAAATCAGTAATGATCATAAAAGAGCCACTTACTGCACTATGATCTAGAGAGAAAAATGGTTGCTCTCTGAAACTTAGGGTTTTATCATTTTAAATGTACATTTTCTTAACACTAGTTCAAAAACCAGTCTTACTTATAATGACCTATTTGCAGAATAATAAACAATGGCTCTGAAGACTTAAGCTACTCTACAAAAACAAGACTCTAACATAAATTAAAACCCCAAGGAAGTGGAAACAGTTATGCTAATACCAAAAATAGCTAGTAAGCGGAATTGAGAAATGTAAAACGGAAGAGTATTAACTGGTCTGAATAACAAGATGAACCATCACTCCTCTTCTAGGAAAAACCATGAGATAAGCCCCAGGAATCTGTTCCATTGTTAGCTACGGTGTGTTACCAGTGCAGGGTAGAGTGGTCTGACCTTTATGAGGGCCAGTTATCGTCACTTGCTCATTTTTACAGGTCATATTCTAACTTTCAGGTATACCTATCTAAATGAGTAATATCCTTTACGAGGGAGATGAAATCTTTGAAGAATCAAAGCAATGTCACAAGCGACCTTTCTGAAAAGGCCAATGACAACATCCATCCTACTAGAAGTCACGTGCCATCTGTATGAGCCCAGGACAATATTACAATGATAGGATGTGGACAGAAACACGTCCTTCATACCCATCTTTAACCCTCACATGCCACGTATCTAGCTAGAGAAGAAAGTAGGAAATTATTCCCTTCTGCCCCACTGGCAGCTTCAGTCTCTACCACCATATCTACCCTCCTATTCTCTCCTGAGATATCCAGAAGGGGTCATCAAATCAGGCTCAGGCTTTGATCATCAGGATTTCCTCTATAAGAAACAAGAACTAAGACTTTCAATTTTTTCACCCAGATTATCCCAAGTGACCAGGAAACAAAAACTGCAAACTTGCATAAAAGAGGTTCAAGCTTGCTGCAAATATGCCAAGCTCCATTTCTCAATGCCAGTCTCTGGAGATATTGACTCTGAATTTCTGTTTGTAGCTTTATTACTAGATATGATCATGTTGAAAATTCAAAGAGAGTTATGTATAATTCTATTCCCTTTTCTGAAGATTTAGTCTGAGTCTGAAAATGAATTTAAGTCTTTCAAACACATCAATAGAAAAGATACTCTGTTCCCTAAACTACTAAAGCGTAAGAAAACAACTTGAAAAAAAACAACTAACTCAGCTTCAAAGACCTGAGTACCACACTAATAAGAAAGTAGAACTTGCACAAAGCTGGGTTAAGAACAGGCAATTCATAAGAATGATGCAAGACCATCTGAATTAATATTTGCAACACTAACAAATCAGATTCTTCTTTTGAAATCTAAAGGCCTGCAAAAGGGTGTCCTACATCATCAGCCTCTTGAGGAATTGTGGAAAAACACAAAATAATTATATCCCGAGAGATGAAATACAACGAGTTTTCCCCCTGAGAGAGCTCTTGTTTTGATGTTAGAATGAAGAATGGGTGTTATTGGTATTTCAAAGGAAAACCTGCCCAGAAGCAGGCTGCAATAAAAACTGACATACAAATTAAAAAGACGTTAAATATTAATGAAGCCAAACCCAATTACAAATCAAATGCTGAGGAAAAGAGACATCTTTCTTCCAGACAAACTTGATTACACTCATCACGTTCTATTACTTTAAAACAACAAATTTGTTTGGGTTATTGCTTACTAAGCACCACGTTTTGGATAACATGGACTTGACCTTTGCAGAGCAAGCTGGTTTTAAATAATGCATAACTGTGTTATTTGTGCTGTTCCAGGAAAACCTGGAGAATATCTTGGAGGAGAATTTAAATGCAAAATGACAAATGTTTTTTCTGCTCTGTTTGGCTGGGTTCAGTCTGGATCCCAGACACTGCTGAAGGTATGGTTCTAACCTCCTATCTAACCCTGGAGAATAGGAGGCTACATGTTCACAGGTACTTGCTGCATTTTCTAAGATAAATTTGACATTAATCTTTATAATAAAAGTCTTTTATTATAAACAAAACTTCCCCAACCTACTTATCATAAATCTCAGTGCTAATTTACAGACGACCTAGACTTATTTAAGAAGGAGAAAGCATGGGTGATGACTTCAGGGTCTTGAGAATATGCCCAATCACAAATACAACAGAAGTCTTTTCTACACAGAAATTTAAATTTATTTCTAGATAAAAACAAGCAAACAAAACATGACTGGTTTAGAGATCACAGAACTGTACTTTCAGAAGTTTGCTTAGAACACGATGATATTTATTGTACCCAAAGAAAGAGCAGTCCCTTCCTTTTTTTAAACGAAAGTTTTATTGAGATAAAATCCACATATCATATAGTTCACCTGTTTCAAATCTGAAATTCTCTCTTTTTTTTTGGGGGGCGGTGGTGGGATGGGCCAAAAAGTTCATTTGGGTTTTTAGTATTTTCTTTCTCTTTGCAATTTAATTGACTCTACATGCTTCAAGGAAACCTACATGTTGACAAGCCTCAAATCACAAGCTCTAAAGACATCTTTCCTGTACTTCAGACCCATATAGATTCTTCCCCATTTATTATCTTTCCCTCCTACTTATTAATTTTCCCAATATCTAATTAATTTAGCCAGACATCATCCAGGAGATTTTCTAGACTATCTTCTTTTCACAGTCAGTGGGTCTCCACATCACACACATTTTACCTGCTCTTATTTCTTGAACCCATCCCTATTCCATGTCTTTAATTACTTGTTAGTTGACCATGTATCCCTTATTCTACAGCCCTAACCTCCTAAATCCAGTTTCTTAGATTCTAGTGTTAACACTTTTTAGATTCTTTAATAACTCACTTCAATAATAAAATAAAATAAATTCCAACTTCCTCAGCGAAGCACAAAATCCTGTCTGGTCTTGTCTCTATTCCTCTAACTCACCTCACAGGACTCTTCACAGGTGTTCTCTACTTCAGTCACCACAGACTGCCTTCTCTTTATGCCACTAGACAGTTTATTCTTTCTGCTTAGAATGTCCTTTTCTCTTCTTGTGTTGCTAATTTCCTATTGCTGGGTGAGACAGAGACTGTTTAGCTGCTTTGCAAACATTTTTCTCTTCTTGCCCCCAGAGCTAGACCATAACGGCCTGGCAGGCAGGCATGGCCATCTGAATGAATTTCAGTGTTGGCACAAGGGTTCTTTCAGACCTAGATCATAAAGGCATCATGTACAATGTTCCTCTTTCTCTTTTACTCTCCTCTGTCAAATGACTGGATGTTAATGTCCAACGACAGTGTGGAAGTCCAATGTTGAAGATGAGCCTGGGTCTCTGAATGACTACATGAGCCACAGCTATTCCTGTCACTCTGCTCCACTGAATATTACAAGTAAGAACTTAACTTCTCATATGAAAAGCCTCCGACTGCAGGGATAATCCAACTCTTGAACAGATACTCAAAAAGGCTTTGTAAATTTCTGTCTCCACAGGCCTCCTTTTGTGCACCACACTACTTGTGCACACATGCTCAGTCACTTCAGTCATGTCCAACTCTCTGTGACCCCGTTGACTATATAGCCCACCAGGCTCCTCTGTGCATGAGATTCTCCAGACAAGAATACTGGAGTGGACTGCCACACCCTCCTCTAGGAAATCCTCCAGGGGTCAAGCCGGAATCTCCCGCACTGCAGGCCGATTCTTCATCCACTGAGTCAGCTGGGAAGCCCATTACTTGCCAAACTGTAAATAACTGTAATCTACAGGTTTTTCTCCTTCAGCATGCAGCTTGTGCACTCCACCAGTTGTGGACTGGCATTTCCAGCATTGTCCATAACATCTGTGTGTGTGTGTGTATAAGTATTTGTAGAATGAGTTACAATTCCTCTCACACATCTTTCCCTGTGTCTATTCTACAGAAATGTTAAACAGAATTTTTAACAAAAAGTGAGGGGGGTGGAGGGGAAGATTTTGGAGTTTCTCTAAATTTGGGAAACGCTATGAAACAAAATAAAACATGCTTCTTTCTCACGGGCCTTTTCAAAACTTCTGTATACTAATGATCATCATCAAAATGATGCAGTTTGTTCCCAAAATTATTTGATCACAGGCTTTTTTTTCTCCTTATGAAACATCTTGAGAGGCGAGAGAGCCACAGAGCACATTTTGGAAAAAAAGCTGACCTTGACTAATAATATAAATACTTCAAAATCTTGCATAGAAACTCTGAAACATTTTATTTCAGTCTTGGATGCATAAATTGCACAGTCACTTTGAATAATCAAGGGTTGAAGAGTTTCTGGAGTATTTGCCCCAGAGGCCCTCTTCACTTGGGGTTGCCTAACTTGGGGATATTTTTGTGCCTTGATTGCACATGAGAAGCAATAACTAAGATGTCAGAATAAGTTAAATCCTGCCAATTATATTTCCATTGTTGTCTAAGTCTGGCTAAGAATGGTCTGGAATTACTGTAGCTATTGATTCACTCATAGAAAAATTATTTGGGAGTCAGTATGATCCAGTGGGAACTTATTTTGCTGGCCCATACCTCAGTGCACTCAGCTATAACAGTCAAAACATGTAAAGCATTTAGAAGCATGCTTGGCCTATAATGTTCTTTACTGTAGTTGCTAACAGGAAAAAGCACTGGTGGGAGCCTCCTTACGGTGACCTTAGACATGTCCACTTGCCACACTCTGGGCTTCAGAGTATCTTTCAAGAGCCAAGAGTAGGATGAAATTTGCCCCAGACTCCTAGTCTTGCTTTGACATGCTGGGCTTCAGTACTGTTTATCTTCAGTCTGTTATCTGTCATTCTGCCCTTGGGCAAATCATGTTCTTGTGTTTTCCCCTTTTGAAGATGCTAAGAGAAAGCAATCAAGTCTGTTATCACTGGTGTAGACAGAGTCAGGGATAATCCCCTAAAGAAGAAAATTCAATGTCATTTTAATTTGACCTTGGAATTTCCAATGACTTTGGGGATTTAAATTCACCTTCCTAATTTGCTAGATACTGTAATTTTAATTGTCTGGGCATTTACCAACTGATGACAGGGTTAAGACAGTCTGTGCTTAGTCAGTCATGTTTGACTCTTTGCAAACCCAGGGACTGTAGCCCACCAGGCTCCTCTGTCTATGGGGATTCTCTAGGCAAGAATACTGGAGTGGGTTGCTATGACCTACTCCAGGGGATCTTATCAACCCTGGGACTGAACCCAGGTCTCCTGCATTGCAGGAAGATTCTTTACTGTTTAAGCCACCAGGGAAGCCCTGAGACAATCTGAAGCAGACCAAATACAGAAACTGTCTCATAGACAACACAGTCTTGGAGCCTTAGAAGCAGTGTGCTAGTTTGCAAGAAGCAAATGTATTCAAGGGAAAACGTCCTAGCTATCTAAGCTGAACACATGCTGTTTATTTTATATGGTTTGTGCCTTTATCTCCGCACACATGAAATACTTGATGATATAACAGTGTGGCTGAATCCAACACCTCCGACATTAGTACATCTTTCTTAAGCAAGCTCTTGTAGACTTAGAGTTTTCTTTCCTTAAAAAAAATGTTTCAAGTACACTAGTGTAGTTTTGTTGTCATTTATACACCATCTTTTAGCACTTGGAAAATCAGTAAGTGCTGTAGCTTTACAGTTTTCAGGATGTAGGATGCTTTCAGCTGAACTGAGGTCACTCCTCAGATAGATTGTTCACAGTCAGAGTAGCTTGGGTAGAAATGTAAATGTCCCTGGTTGGGAGGAAATAGACATTTGCCAACAGCCAGCGACTTTGCATCAAATTGTCATGCTATTTTAAAAGTCAATAAAAGCAAACACAAATAGGGTTTTATGTACAAAGTATAGCTGAGAAAATGAAGCTGTTCAAATAATCCTTGAGGAGGTTCCTAGTTCCATGTATCTGAACAAAAGCAACATTATAAGAAATTCACAATTTGCCAGGTTTAATACAACGTTTCAAAAGGATTATATACATTGAAGACGACTTCAAAGCATCACCCTGTCAAAGTAAAACAATAAAATAAATACTTGGGCATGTCAAACATACACCAGCTACTATGAAAACTCTTATAGGATGAAAAAGAAAGAATAAGACCTGTCCTTAGTCTCAGACTGACCATTTTAGGAAGCCAAGACAAATGATTGTAAAGGTAAACAATAACAACTAAGGAACAGCATGAAAATTAAATTAAAAGATGTTACAATTCACTAATAATTAGGAGGGATAAGAGAAACCTCATGTCAGGTTACAGTGATGACTGCAAGGTATTACAAAGATACTACAGGTTTACCCTCTGTTCCTATTTCTAAGGAGTTTCTTATGGAAATTTGATTTATTATTTATTTTTACTGTGCAATCAAGATGGTGGAGTAGGAGGACATGCTTTCATCTTCTCCTGCAAGAACTGGGAAATTACAACTCACTGTTGAACAACGATGGACAGGAGAATGTTGAATCCCATCAAAAAAAGATACCCCACATCTAAGGGCAAGGGAGGGTCCCAGCAAGACGGTAGGAGGGGCGAAATCACGTTTAGAATCAAAACCAAAAGCCGCCAGAGACACTCAAACAAGCCTTGTGCACACCAGGACCCAGAGACCCCACAGAGACTGAGCCAGAACTGTGTCTGAGTGTTTCTGGCAGAGGTATGGGTCAGCAGTGGTGGGCCACAGGGGCAGGGGCTCTGGGTGCAACAGACCTGGGTATGGCATAAACCCTCTTAGAGGAGGTTGCCATTAACCCCACCATACACCAACCAGAACTTACACAGAACTGGGGAAACAGATTGTTGAAGGGCACAAACAAAACCTTGTGTGCACCAGGATGCAGGAGAAAGGAGCAGTGACCCCAAAAGAGACTGACCCAGACTTGCCCATGAGTGTCCAGGAGTCTCTGGCAGAGGTGTGGGTCAGCAATGGCCTGCTGCAGGGTCAGGGTCACTCAGTGCAGCAGTGCACCCATGGCACCTCTGAAGGAGGTCCCATTATCTTCATTACCTCCACCACAGTTTGGCCTCAGGTCAAACAACAGGGAGGGAAAACAGCCCCATCCATCAACAGAAAATTGGATTAAAGATTTACTGAGCATGGCCCTGCCCATCAGAACAAAACCCAGTTTTCCCCTTGGTCAGTCTCTCCCATCAGGAAGCTTCAATAAGCTTCTTATCCTTCTCCATCAGAGGGCCACAGAATGAAAACCACAATCACAGAAAACTAATCAAACTGATCACATGGACCACATGAGCCATGCTATGCAGGGCCACCCAATATGGAAGGGTCATGGTGGAAAGTTCTGACAAAATGTGCTCCACTGGAGATGGGAATGGCAAACCACTTCAGTATTCTTGCTTTGAGAACCCATGAACAGTATGAAAAGGCAAAAAGATAGGACACTGAAAGATGAACTCCCCTGGTTGGTAGATGCCCAAATATGCTACTGGAGATCAATGGAGAAATAACTCCAGAAAGAATGGAGAGACAGAGGCAAAGCAAAAACAAAATCCAGTTGTGGATGTGACTCGTGATGGTAGTAAAGTCTGATGCTGTAAAGAACAATATTGGATAGGAACCTGGAAGGTTAGGTCCATGAATCAAGGCAAATTGGAAGTGGTCAAACAGGAGACGGCAAGATTGAATGTTGACATTTTAGGAATCAGGGAACTAAAATGGACTGGAATGGGTGAATTTAACTCAGATGACCATTATATCTACTACTGTGGGCAAGAATCCCTTAGAAGAAATGGAGTAGCCATCATAGTCAACAAAAGAGTCCGAAATGCAGTACTTGGATGCAGTCTCAAAAATGACAGAATGAACTCTGTTCATTTTCAAGGTAAACCAGTCAATATCACAGTAATCCAAGTGCATGCCCCAACCAGTAATGCTGAAGAAGCTAAAGCTGAATGGTTCTTTGAAGACCTATAAGATCTTGTAGAACTAACATCCCCCAAAAGATATCCTTTTCATTATAGGGGACTAGAATGCAAAAGTAGAAAGTCAAGAGATAGCTGGACTAACAGGCAAATTTGGCCTTGGACTACAAAATAAAGCAGGTCAAAGGCTAACAGAGTTTTGCCAAGAGAAAGCACTAGTCATAGCAAAGACCCTCTTCCAACCACACAGGAGAAGACTCTACACATGGACATCACCAGAAATTCAATACCGAAATCAGATTGATTATATTCTTTGTAACCAAAGATGGAGAAGGTCTATACAGTAAGCAAAAATGAGACCAGGAGCTGACTATGGCTCAGATTATGAACTCCTTATTGCCAAAATCAGAGTTAAATTGAAGAAAGTGAGGGAAAACCATCAGACCACTCAGGTATGACCTAAATCAAATCCCTTATGATTATACAGTGGAAGTGACAAACAGATTCAAAAGATTAGATTTGATAGACAGAGTGCCTGAAGAACTATGGACGGAGGTTTGTGACATTGTACAGGAGACAGTGATCGAGACCATCTCCAGGAAAAAAAAAATGCAAAAAGGCAAAATGGCTGTCTGAGGAGGCCTTACAAATAGCTGTGAAAAGAAGAGAAGCTAAGGCAAAGGAGAAAAGGAAAGATGTACCCATTTGAATGCAGAGTTCCAAAGAATAGTAAGCAGAGTTAAGAAAGCGTTCCTCAGTGATCAATGCAAAGAAATAGAGGAAAACAATAGAATGCGAAAGCCTAGAGATCTCTTGAAGAAAATTAGAGATACCAAGGGAAAATTTCATGCAAAGATGGGCACAATAAAGGACAGAAATGGTATGGACCTAACAGAAGCAGAAGATATTAAGAAGAGGTGGCAAGAATACACAGAAGAACTATACAAAAAAGATCTTCATGACCCAGATAACCACAATGGTGTGATCACTCACCTAGAGTCAGACATTCTGGAATGTGAAGTGAAATGGGCCTTAGGAAACATCATTATGAACAAAGCTAGTGAAGGTGATGGAATTCCAGCTGAGCTATTTCAATTCCTAAAAGATGATGCTGTGAAAGTGCTGCACTCAATATGCCAGCAAATTTGGAAAACTCAGCAGTGGCCACAGGACTGGAAAAGTTCAGTTTTCATTCCACTCCTAAAGAAAGACAATGCTAAAGAATGCTCAAACTACCACACAATTGCACTCATCTCACACACTACCAAACTAATGCTCAGAATTCTCTGAGGCAGGCTTCAACAGTACATGAAACGTGAACTTCCAGATGCTCAAGCTAGATTTAGAAAAGGCAGAGGAACTAGAGATCAAATTGCCAACATCCATTGGATCATCAAAAAAGAAAGAGAGTTTCAGAAAAAAATCTATTTCTGCTTTATTGACTACGTCAAGCCATTGACTGTATGGATCACAACAAACTATAGAAAATTCTTAAAGAGATGGTAATACCAGACCATCTTAGCTGCCTCTTGAGAAATCTGTATGCAGGTCAAGAAGCAACAGATAGAGCAGCACATGGAATAACAGACTGCTTCCAAATTGGGAAAGGAGTAGGTCAAGGCTGTATATTGTCACCCTGCTTATTAACTTATATGCAGGGTACATCATGTGAAATGCAGGGCTGGATGAAGCACAAGCTGGAATCCAGATTGCTGGGAGAAATATCAATATCCCCAGACATGCAGATAACATCACCCTTATGGCAGAAAGTGAAGACCTAAAGATCCTGTTGATGAAAGTGAAAGAGGAGAGTAAAAAGTTGGCTTAAAACTCAACATTCAGAAAACTAAGATCATGGCATCTAGTCCCATCACTTCATGGCAAATAGATGGGGACATAATGGAAACAGTGACAGACTTCAATTTTTTGGGCTCCAAAATCACTGCAGATGGTGACTGTAGCCATGAAATCAAAAGACACTTGCTCCTTGGAAGGAAAGTTTATGACCAACCTAGACAGCATATTAAAAAGCAAAGACATTACTTTGCCAGCAAAGGTCCATCTAGTCAAAGCTATGGTTTTTCCAGTAGTCATGTGAGAGTTGGACTATAAAGAAAGCTGAGCACCAAAGAATTGATGCTTTTGAACTACGGTGTTAGAGAAGACTCTTCAGAGTCCCTTGGACAGCAAGGAGATCCAACCAGTCTATCCTAAAGGAAATAAGTCTTGAATATTCATTGGAAGGACTGATGCTGAAGCTGAAACTCCAATATTTTGGCCACCTGATGTGAAGAACATACTCACTGGAAAAGACCCTGATGTTCCAAAAGATTGAAGGCAGGAGGAGAAGGGGACAACGAAATGAGATGGTTGGATGGCATCCCTGACTTGATGGATTTGAGTTTGAGTAAGCTCCAGGAGTTGGTGATTGACAGGGAAGCCTGGCATGCTGCAGTCCATGGGGTCACAAAGAATCGGACACAACTGAGCGACTGAACTGAACAAGAGTACCAACTTTGTGTCTAATGACACAATGTATGTGTTGTTCTAATAAAGACATTCTGTCTATTACCATTATGTTTAAAACCAAATTAAGTTCATGTTTACTGCATGTACATATCTGTGTGCATGTTAACAGAACTTAATAAAAAAAATAAAATTATCAAGCAGCTCTTTAAAATCACGAATGTGGGATTTTCAGATGCTCCTCTTCTGAGTTCAAAATCTTAGAAATCTGAACATGCTCTACTGGAGAATCTATGCTTTTTTGTTTTTGTTTTTTATATCAATGGCATGACATGTAGAATAAGTTACCACCCTGGGCAAGACATTCCACCTTTCTTAGTGTCAGTTCCCTTAGATAAATAAGTATAATGCCATTCATGTCTCAGATTAAATGAACTGGTAATTGAGTGAAAATGTCTGTAAGAAGAAAAGGATGGCACAAATGCTTATTATTCTGGGTACTTAAGGGAATGGAGAAGGCAATGGCACCCCACTCCAGTACTCTTGCCTGGAAAATCCCATGGATGGAGAAGGCTGGTGGGCTGCAGTCCATGGGGTCGCTAAGAGTAGGACACGACTGAGGGACTTCACTTTCACTTTTCACTTTGCTGCATTGGAAAAGGAAATGGCAACCCACTCCAGTGTTCTTGCCTGGGGAATCCCAGGGACCTGGGAGCCTGGTGAGCTGCCATCTATGGGGTCGCACAGAGTTGGACACGACTGACGTGACTTAGCAGCAGCAAGGGAATGGAAAGGATGATACTGGTCAAATATGAACTGAGGTAACAAAGTAACAGTACAAGATAGATAGATGGAACAGACTTTACTTGTGTGCACTTCAGTAAGTTGTCCATTCTCAGAGCTTTACTTCTCCTCCCCTGTAAAATGGGAGTATCGATGGTACCTCCTTTCATACTCACCTGATTTAACCACAGTATCAAATGAGATACTTCAGATCACTCACCACAGTTGCTGGCCCCTAGTATATGATTAAGATGACCTCACTACTTACTATGATTACTCCTGCAATCATTTCCATGGCAAGTCATTCTCATGGATTCAGTTATATCTGAAGAACTCTATTCAAATGTCAATCAATATGGAACAATTTGTTAATGCTATTTACCAAGGTCATAGAGCAGCTTGATGAACTTTTAGGGTTTTTTTTTTTATATTTATTCATATTTTCCCATGAAATAAATAGTCCCAAGTTACAATGAGGTTAAAAAATTTCCCTTCTAAATTTTCTTTTTTTTTGCCCTCAAACTCTTTGCATTGGAAAACTATGCCATTTTGAATCTCTCCATCCAAATCAAAGAGCCATAAACATACACATCTGATGCATGACTCACCCATCTGAGACACCAACACCATATACGTCCTCTGCTAACTAAATATGCAGGTTTACAGGATGCATATGAACAAAAAACTAATTTACTTCCTGTGCTCCCTATAGTCCCATCTTGTTTTCATACAGCTGATCCAACTTTCAATTCACAAAAGCAAAACCTCCTTAGAACCAAAATAAATACTAATCTTAAATTCAATGTACCCTGACAGCAAATAAGTTTGCTGTGCTTACTTCAGCATGAATAAAAAGCCCGCAAGGGGACTCCTACATAACAGTATATTTACAAGTTCCATTACCCACTGCAGAGATTGATATAATAAACCTATAATAAAAAGCCTCATGTTATAGATTTCTCTAATGTTTCTTATCAAACAACCTATATTATCTTGGCTTGTCTATTCAATTTAAAATAGGTTTTCAATAAGTGCCTCAAAGCTATAGGTCATTTTCACTTTGTTTTCTGACATGCAGGAATGTTTACAGACACTTTCTGCCCCCAGAATTGGAAAAATATGCTTGTCCAGTCAAGTACCTCATGGCATTAACCTATATATTTATTTTCAGCCTTTAACCATTTTCCAAACTATAACCATTGGTTGTCCCATTATATAATTTATTTTCTTTGCCAAGGAGGAGTAAGTGAACAGGTCCAGAGCACCAGTATAGTGTTATTTTGTCAAATGTATACTAGATTTTTCAAAGAGCTTCTTCATTTGAATTTTCAAGTATCTGATAAGAACTCTCCATGAGCCATTCTCCTGATGGTGATGCAAGCCACTTATATGAAACTGGCAGTCTTTCTGTCCCAGAAAAAGGAAAATAGATGGGAAGATATGAGTAGAATACTTGAATTCCTATCCATATTTCCATCTAAACATTCACAGAGAGTCCCAGTTCCTACTATCTATTCACATTGAAAAAAGATTTTGCTACTCTAAGCTATCAGTGCATACAAATCTAAGCACTCATTAGTTAGACCAACCCTTTGAGACTTGTTCAATTTATTATCCCATTAAAATTGTCAAAATGTATTCATTCACCAGTTCATCCAGCAAATACTAACATAGCCCACATTATATTCCAGGCACTGTCCTAGCGTTTGGGATTCAAATGGAGAACAACCAGAGAGAGCTTCTCTCTTCATGGAATTTACAGCTCATCAGAGAAACTGGACATTAATCAGTCATAATAGCAAGGCCTCCATTATAACTAAGAAACATGCTATGAGGGCAGAACCACACAGGGATCTGATGATGCTTCTGGGCAACTTAACCTGGGAAGAGATCAAATTTCTTTTTCCATGGGCAGAAGTAGGACTATCCTCAGTTTTACGTTTTATCTATTTGAATTTCTCTTCAATTTTCTGGACTTTGAGTACATTTTTCTCTCTTGAGATATGATGGATATACTTAACTACTATTATCCAGGTAAATAAGACTGTATCTTCCCTTTCTTATAACAAATTATAATCTATTATAATAGCTTTTAAAATTCCATAGGATCCTTGGTTCTACTCTTCAACATTCTTGCCTGGATAATTCGGATAACTTTTGCCACAGTCCTGACATCTCCATGACAAAAAAAAAAAAAAAAAACACTCTCTTCTTCTCCACTCCAGAAAGTCCACAGTCCATCCTATTTTTCATATATGACAAATCATGAGAAAGTAAATCCTAATCTGAGGTAGAGCATGTCTTCAGTTTTCCGCATTTGTCCAAGTTCTGGGACTACTGCAAATAAGCTAGCCTCTTCTGTATCATGGTTCTTCAAATTTTGAAAGTTTATAACCCAGGTAGGATTACCCCAAAGGCAAAGTCAAAAGAAACTTGGTAGCACTGTAGTGATTTGCAAATTCATTTCATTAGCATCCTTTAGCAAAGAGGAACGAGGCTACTGTACGTGTCCCAAAATTCAAGTTCCATCATTTCAAATTGCTCTGGTAATGTGTAACCCTTTGTTTCAGCTCTTTAGACTCCTTTACAGAGAAGCTAGGTATCTCAATACGGTACTGTATTTTTCAAGGTGAACTGCCCTGCATGTCAGAATATGGGGGAGCAGGAATCAGAACCAGAAGGGAGACTACTGTGTGAATATGAGATAAAGCTGCAGTGCATTAAACCAAAATCAAGACTCTTAATTCAACTTTTATGAGAACAGTAGAGAAACTTGCACTATCAATCTCATTCTGAGAAAGGTGAAGGACATATAGAACCAAAGAGACAGAATGTCATTAAAAATGTTAAAAATAGAAAGTCTGGTGCACAAACTGGGTGATGCAATAGTGCGCACACATTCTTTAACAGGCAGGATTTCTCTCTGCAGTTACAGCTATGAACCTCCCAAGTCTAACATCCCTGAACTCTCTTCAGAGTTAATGGTTCAAAAGGCAATGTAAGCATCTCATTAAGATTCTGTATCACACTGGAGAGAGGAAAACTAAAACAAAGATTTTCTCAGTTCCTTCAAACCTCAGGATTTTGTATCGTTTACAGGCTGTGGCTGTTTTTGGAGAGAGAGAGCCACCTTGTGTGGCTTTGTGCTTCGGGTAGACTATAAATTTCATCAAAACCGATTATCTAGGGAAATTTTTTAAAAGCCATCTGCATTTTAGGGTGAGATCCTAGTAACTTGATTCACAAAAATCCTCTAATTTCTAGAATGTAGGCTGCATGTAAGATCCAACAGGTTAAATTCGTCCCTGGCATTAACTGGGGTATGATATCCAGCACCATGGAGTCAACAATAAGAAGAAGCAAGGAAGTTATGACCAGACCTTCCAGAAAGGACTGTTGGATTCTTATTTATTTTTACAAACCTAAATCCAGGTCTTCCACCTGTACTTACTGGGGTTAGGAAGGATGGGGGAGATGAGGAGGTGACAAATGAGGCAGCCTGTAAGAAAACCACCAAATTCTTTCCAAATATTCCTTTTCTTCCGCCAAAACCCATTCTTCAAATATATACTGCAAGAAAAGGCTGAATGCTTGTAATGACTAAGCTCTGAGAAAGAATAACACCATTTTTGCTCATTCTCAGAATTACTGTCCTCAGGCTGGTCTCATGGATTCTTTTGAAAAAAGGAGATACAAGTAATTAAAAAAAAAAAAAAGGATGAAGGTGGGGTTTAAAAAAGAATAATGATTTACTAATTCTAAAGCATATACTTCTTTCAAATTCAAAATTTCAAACTTTATGCAAGTACCAAATAAGACACAAATGGAAGGGTCCCTAGCAATCCATTTATATACATTTTATAAAAACTTATGGAAATTATTGTATGATTAGGTACATGAAAAGAACTATATTCAAGCTATGTCTGAAATTACAATTTAAGTTTCCATAATTCTAAACAGAAGTAATATGTCCAGTTCCCTATGCACCACAGACATATTAACCCATGATAACTGATTGTAAATACAATATGAGATTAGTAGAGCCTTATCTATGCTGGGCGATTAGCTGCCCTCCAGTACTAAAAAACAAAATAGAAGACGAAGAACTCACAAGCAAAGCACATTCTGCCCTTGTATACACTCTTTTCTATTCCTACACACAGAATCTTTTATGCTTTTCATCAACAAATTCAACTTTGGGATTTAAAACAGATTGATGGAAAAAGACATTTGCAGGACATGACAACAATGTGAAAATGGCCATCTCCCTCCAACTCATGTCCTCTTAAAATAAGTACTGTGCTTCATGATACTTTCAATTGAGCATTAATACACGTGCCATAAAGCACACACTTACATCTCAAATTTTAGGTTATTCTAAATCTTCATGACCAAGATAATCACGATGGTGTAATCACCCACCTAGAGCCAGACATCCTGGAATGTGAAGTCAGTGGGCCTTAGAAAGCATCACTACGAACAAAGCTAGTGGAGGTAATGGAATTCCAGTTGAGTTATTCCAAATCCTGAAAGATGATGCTGTGAAAGTGCTGCACTCAATATGCTGGCAAATTTGGAAAATTCAGCAGTGGCCACAGGACTGGAAAAGGTCAGTTTTCATTGCAATCCCAAAGAAAGGGAATGCCAAAGAATGTTCAAACTACCGCACAATTGGACTCATCTCACACACTAGTAAAGTAATGCTTAAAGTTCTCCAAGCCAGGCTTCAGCAATGCGTGAACCATGAACTTCCAGATAGTCAAGCTGGTTTTAGAAAAGGCAGAGGAACCAGAGATCAAATTGCCAACATCCGCTGGATCATCAAAGAAGCAAGAGAGTTCCAGAAAAACATCTATTTCTGCTTTATTGACTTTGCCAACGCCTTTGACTGCGTGGATCACAATAAACTGTGGAAAATTCTGAAAGCGATGGGAATACCAGACCACCTGATCTGCCTCTTGAGAAACCTATATGCAGGTCAGGAAGCAACAGTTAGAACTGGACATGGAACAACAGACTGCTTCCAAATAGGAAAAGGAGTACGTCAAGGCTGTGTATTGTCACCCTGCTTATTTAACTTCTATGCAGAGTACATTATGAGAAAAGCTGGGCTGGAAGAAGCACAAGCTGGAATCAAGATTGCCGGGAGAAATATCAATAACCTCAGATATGCAGATGACACCACCCTTAATGGCAGAAATTGAAGAGGAACTGAAAAGCCTCTTGATGAAAGTGAAAGAGGAGAGTGAAAAAGTTGGCTTAAAGCTCAACATTCAGAAAACGAAGATCATGGCATCTGGTCCCATCACTTCATGGGAAATAGATGGGGAAACAGTGGAAACAGTGGCTGACTTTATTTTTTGGGCTCCAAAATCACTGTAGATGGTGATTGCAGCCATGAAATTAAAAGACGCTTACTCCTTGGAAGGAAAGTTATGACCAACCTAGATAGCATATTCAAAAGCAGAGACATTACTTTGCCAACAAAGGTCCTTCTAGTCAAGGCTATGGTTTTTCCAGTGGTCATGTATGGATGTGAGAGTTGGACTGTGAAGAAAGCTGAGCGCCGAAGAATTGATGCTTTTGAACTGTGGCGTTGGAGAAGACTCTTGAGAGTCCCTTGGACTGCAGGGAGATCCAACCAATCCATTCTATAGGAGATCAGTCCTGGGTGTTCTTTGGAAGGAATGATGCTAAAGCTGAAACTCCAATACTTTGGTCACCTCATGCGAAGAGTTGACTCATTGGAAAAGACTCTGATGCTGGGAGGGATTGGGAGCAGGGGGAGAAGGGGATGACAGAGGATGAGATGGCTGGATGGCATCACAGACTTGATGGACATGAGTTTGGGTGAACTCTGGGAGTTGGTGATGGACAGGGAGACCTGGCGTGCTGCAGTTCATGAGATCTCAAAGAGTCAGACATGACTGAGAGACTGATCTGAACTGAACTGAACATTATGGTTACAAACAATGTAACTTTGAAAGTAGCACAATAATTTAAAGTCTTAAGATTCTTTTTATATCCTTGCAATCTGTGTACTTTGAAGAGACCTCCAACTTTAAGGGGGGTTTCTTAGGCTATGTTCTCAACAAACAACAAAGTGGTAGGCAATGGCAACAAGACGATGGTCAAAATGATGAGTTGTGTTTTTTTTTTTTTTTTTTAAAGATGATGAATTCATTTTTTCAATGGTCTTTCCAGATCCAAAAGTGATTGGCAGTGGCAACAAGATGACGGTCAAAATGATGAGTTTTTTTTTTTTTTAAGATGATGAATTCATTTTTTCAATGGTCTTTCCAGATCCCTCTTGAGTTCTAGTAGCTCAGCTTTGGTGCAGAGGGAGTAGAAAAAGTTCATCCCCTGAACAGAAACTCAGCAATTAATTGCTTTCAGGAAGGAATGCAAGGCCTTAGGGAAATTAACAAACCTACTTCTGCTTATCAGGTTAGTTTTAACTACCAAGGACAATAAAACAAAAGCAAATAAAGCAACAACAAAAGAATGGCAGAGACCAAAGCAAAACAATCTCTGCTTTTCTCTAAGTATCTATATTCTTAATCTTACTGTTTTGCAACTGCTAGTTGTCCCTTGATAGTCACTCATAACTCAATCAAAACCAAATCCTGGGTCTGGCACAGAGGAACTGGTCCCTTGGTCTTTAAGGCAGAGAAAATTACAAACAAAAGTTCATTTATCTAGTGCCCATTATATGCATGTGTATCAATTTAAACTAGTAACTGATGGGAAAAAAAGGAAATAAACAGGCAAGAAGACTATTCTTGTTATTCAAAACCTAAAATTGCTGGAAGTTATATGAGAAGTTTGGTTTAGACTAACGGAGGTTGGAGCCAGGGGTTTTGGAGAGAAAACAGAGAAAGAAGAATACTTTAGGTTTAACCACTTGACCTACAAAAATAGAAGGAGCAAGATTCAGTGGACTTAAAGTCAGGAAATTTGAATTATATTCTCTGGTTTATCAGCTACTATCCTTTTGATAACAGATAAGATACTTATTTCTCTTTTCTGAGCATCAGTTTCCTCATTGGACAATTGTCTTAAGATGTTCCTATGAGTTCAAGATATAAATATGGAAAGCAGCTCAATCTACAGGTGACTTGGTTGATACTGCCAAAGGAGCAATTTTTAAAGAAGCTAATTTAGCAGTAAAAAAAGGCATTTTAAAACATATGCATTGAGTATTAAAAGAATGTGTTCAATTACAATTTAATAATACAAATAAAAAATATAACCTTTTTAGAATAAATCACAATTTTCTTTTAAAAGCGTTCACATATATTTTCTCATGTGAATTTTAAACCTTTTGTTTGAAACTGCATGGAAAACTGATGTATAAGTCACAGAAGAAAATGAGCTTCATTAATTTAGTCACAATTCATTTTTTGACCAAAAACGGTGTTACCCAGCATGAACACTAATGTTTACCGTGACTTTGCTCTGATGTATTTCTAAAAATAGAGAGGTAGCTGTTGCCAAAGTGAAATCTGATTTCAAAGGACAAGGATTTACCAGCAGTTTTAAATATTCAAAGAAATAAAACACGCCAGAAAGAAAATTTAAAAACAGAAGATTCATAATAAGTGTTTTAAGTAATATCAGAAGTGTGATAATAAAGTGTATCATTTGGGAAGCATGGGGCTTCCCTTATAGCTCAGTTGGTAAAGGATCTGCCTGCAATGCAGGAGACCCCAGTTGGATTCCTGGATTGAGAAGATCTGCTGGAGAAGAGACAGGCTACTCACTCCAGTATTCTTTGGGCTTCCCCTGTGGCTCAGTTGGTAAAGAATCCATCTGCAATTCAAGAGACCTGGGTTTGATCCCTGGGTTGGGAAATCCCTTGAGGAAGGGATCCAGTATTCTGGCCTGGAGAATTCCATGGACTGTATATAGTCCATGGGGTCGCAAAGAGCCGGACACGACTGAACGACTTGCACTTCACTTCACTTCTTTGGGAAGCATACTATTTGGACGGAGAATACATTTACACATGAGAGATCGAGTCTGCCCTATTAACGAAGGCATGGATTCCACTGGGACCTGTATTCTTACTTCCTCCCGTATATGGTTGATCTAGTTTCTCTAATCCTTAGGTCCCTTTGCTAAGTCCCTTGGGTCTAGAAATAATAGAATACCATCTGGGAAATCTCTTTACTCCATCTCACATCCCACCAGTAACTGCAGGCTGGGTCGGATTTGGGTTGGATGCAATGCTTCACTGTAGCTACATTATTAGTCAGTGTTCACTTTCTGTCCAACACTTCCTGTATTTCAGGGGGTGTGTGTGTTCAGATTAGCAGATCCATGAGGGAATTGTGTGGGTTTTTTTAGAACACATTGCCAGTAACTGGTGTGGATGAAGCAAGTCGCCTGCTGAATCAGTAAACAAAAGATGTTGCAGCCACCTAGCTATCAGCCACAACAGCTGATCATCCAACTGTGTGCCCTGAGGGGCCTCAGAGTGGAGAAAAACAGGATTTAGCTCTAAACAGCTGAAGTTGCATATCAAAGGAATGACCTTAAGTCAGCTCAGACTCTTGCTTCTTCCCATACACAGAAAAGAGATAAATTAATTAATTTGAGATATCTGATTTTTCTTTAACGGAACTCTTTGATGTCTGACTACCTGATTTTTGTTGCCTGTCTGTGTATGCTAAGTCGCTTGGATCCTGTCTGACTCTTTGCAACCCTATGGACTGTAGCCCGCCAGGCTCCTCTGTCCATGGGATTCTCCAGGCAAGAATACTGGAGTGGGTTGCCATGCCCTCCTCCAGGGGATCTTCCTGACCCATGGATTAAACCCCTGTGTCTTACATTAACTGCATTGGCAGGTGGGTTCTTTACCACTAGTGCCACTTAGGAAAAATGGCTATATCTCCCTTGTCTCTTTGGAACAGTCCCTCGGAGCTATCCGAGACCCTGCCTCCTGGACTGAAGTCCTCAGTCTATCTGCTGAATAAAAAAATTCTCAACTTTTAGATTGTGCATTTTTTCAGTTGACAGGAGTATAGGTGCTTATTCAGTATGTGTTTTGTGAGTGAATGTGTGATATGGTGAAGTTTTTTCCCTTTGGAGATTTTGACAACACTATTCAATCAAGAGGAAGAGACAGGTTTTCATTCAACCTAATATCCAGAGTTATGCTATCATTCTTAGCAAAGTGAAAAGGGTTGTCCTATACATATCTAATAGTACTGAATAACAACCTTCATAAGGGGCTCTGGAGAAGAAATCATATTTTAGAGAAAAGGAAGGAGTAAAGGCATTAAAAAGATCCACGGATTAAAGCTACAAAGTGGTCACAGAGAGAATAAAGGAATGAAAGAGTGTTAAAAACAAAAATTTCCCCTCTATACCTAGAGAGGAAGCTCTAAGAGGTGAGAAAAAAGAGGGGAGGGTGGTTGAAGGATGGGGCTGGTAAATAGACTGCAGAGGGGACTTAGCCTTGACTCCTTATCCTGCCAGGTTAGAAGACGTGACAAAAGAAAAGACTGGAACGGTCCAATAACAGGATTGCAAACGAGTTAGTTGTTCTATAAGATCTCTCCAGCCTACAAAAGACCAAGGCTTTATATTCTGATTTGTAAGAGATAGCTTATCTTCCAAACTGAAATGATGAAGAAGCTGGTAAAGTTTCTTAAACTGCTGTAGGCTGTTTGAAAGTACACTTAGGATTCAGGCATTAAAATAAAGTAAATGACATTAAAATTGCATATAGATGGTGGTTGCAAAGGGAAAGTGGTATTTTGCAGAAAAAAATAATCTGTAACGCATTTGTTTGGCAGTTGTTATATATATACTCAATGATGACTGGGAAGGATTTGTATTTTTAAATGGGTATACGGCAGAACACAGTAATTTGCTTAAATGTCAACTGCAAATTACAGTTTTCTTAAAATCTAGAAAGAAAGATGCATCTAATTGTAAACTTATTGCTTCGGCAACGAGGTAAGTGACTTTCCTAAAGGGACCATGAAAGACATTTAGTATTAACAACTGTCAAGTAACAAAGATTGTAAAACAGGAAATGGAATTAATATCACTTTTTCAGTAGGCAGAAAGTTGGTACCTGTATAGCAATTTAGAAATTAGAAAGTTCTTTTCCCTATCTTGGCTTAGTTTACATCTTTTTGTGAGGATATGTGTTCCCTTTCACAGATAAGTAAAAGCAGGTCTCATAGAGGTGAAATGATTTGCGAGGGTTTAAGTGCTTCCCTGGTGGCTCAGCAGTAGAGAATCTGACTGTAACGCAGGAGATGTGGGTTTGATTCCTGGGTCAGGAAGATCCCCTGGAGAAGGTAATGGCAACCTACTCCAGTATTCTTGCCTGAAAACCCCATGGACAAAGGAGCCTGGCAGGCTACAGTCCATGGGGTCATAAGAGTTGGATACAACTTAGCGACTAAACCACCACCACAGCTGTATAAGTTTATTCATATAATGAAAATCTGAGATGTGAAACCAGGTCTCTGGACCATAAATGTTATCATCTTTCTATTGCATGAGTCAGACACCCATGCTAATTATCAAAGTGTGGGGGGAAATGAGAACAAACATGTGTCTCTGAACAAATAACTGTAGCCACAGAAACTGGACAGATATTTTGAGATAAGGTATAGATTACACATGCTTTTAAACACATTATGATAAAAGGTATGCTCCTTTCCTGGTATGAGTCCTGAAGACAGGGCATCAGGATAATTGCCATATGTCGGTCAAGTTCAGTCTTAGTGTTATGGGCTGACTTATGTTTCTCCCAAATTCATAGGATTGAAGCTTTTGTTATTCAGTCACTAAGTCATGTCTGACTCTTTTCAAACCCATGGACTATAAAGCACACCAGCTTCCCCGTCCTTCACCATCTCCTAGAGCTTGCTCAGATTCATGTCCAGTGAGTCACTGATGCTAATTCTCCAGGCAAGAATACTGGAGTGGGAAGCCACTCCCTTCACCAGGGGATGTTTGCAACTCAGGGATAAACCCAGGTCTCCTGCACTGTAGGCAGATTCCTTACCGTCTGAGCCACCAGGGAATCCCAAGATTGAAGCTATAACCCCCATAACCACAGATTGTGACTGACTTGGTGACAGGGCCTTTAAAGAGGTGATTAAATTAAAATGAGGCCCTAATCCAACTGTCTGATATCCTTAAAATGAGTGTACATTTGCTTATACACAGAGGAAATATAGCAAGAAGGCAGCTTTTTGAAAGTCAAGGAGAGAGGCTTCAGGAGAAACCAAATGAGCCTAACCTTGATCTTGCACTTTCAGCCTCCAAAAACGTGGTACAATAAATTTCTGTTATTTAAACCAGCCAGTATGTAGTACTTTGGTAGGGCAGCCCCTGGAAATGAATACACATGATAAGAGAAAAGGATGAAGACACTTTGATATGTGTGCATGTTCTTTCAAGAGGGTAACGATGATAGCAATGGTTAACTTTTACTGAGTGCTTACTTTTTGCTAGAGGATATCCCAAGGGATATGTAATGCCAAAGAATGCTCAAACTAATGCACAATTGCACTCATCTCACATGCTAGTAAAGTAATGCTTAAAATTCTCCAAGCCAGGCTTTAGCAATATGTGAACCGTGAACTTCCAGATCTTCAAGCTGGATATAGAAAAGGAAGAGGAACCAGAGATCAAATCGCCAACATCCGATGGATCATGGAAAAAGCAAGAGAGTTCCAGAAAAACATCTATTTCTTCTTTATTGACTATGCCAAAGCCTTGGACTGTGTGGATCACAATAAACTGTGGAAAATTCTGAAAGAGATGGGAATACCAGACCACCTGACCTGCATCTTGAGAAACCTGTATGCAGGTCAGGAAGCAACAGTTAGAAGGACATGGAACAACAGACTGGTTTCAAATAGGAAAAGGAGTATGTCAAGGCTGTATATTGTCACCCTGCTTATTTAACTTCTATGCAGAGTACATCATGAGAAACACTGGGCTGGAAGAAGCACAAGCTGGAATCAAGATTGCCGGGAGAAATATCAATAACCTCGGATATGCAGATGACACCACCCTTATGGCAGAAAGTGAAGAGGAACTGAAAAGCCTCTTGATGAAAGTGAAAGTGGAGAGTCAAAAAGTTGACTTAAAACTCAACATTCAGAAAACGAAGATCATGGCGTCTGGTCCCATCACTTCATGGGAAATAGATGGGGAAACAGTGGAAACAGTGGCTGACTTTATTTTTGGGGGCTCCAAAATCACTACAGATGGTGATTGCAGCCATGAAATTAAAAAACGCTTACTCCTTGGAAGGAAAGTTATGACCAACCTAGATAGCATATTCAAAAGCAGAGACATTACTTTGCCAACAAAGGTTCGTCTAGTCAAGGCTATGGTTTTTCCAATGGTCGTGTATGGATGTGAGAGTTGGACTGTGAAGAAAGCTGAGTGCTGAAGAATTGATGCTTTTGAACTGTGGTGTTGGAGAAGACTCTTGAGAGTCCCTCTGACTGCAAGGAGATCCAACCAGTCCATTCTGAAGATCAGCCCTGGGATTTCTTTGGAAGGAATGATGCTAAAGCTGAAACTCCAGTACCTTGGCCACCTCATTCGAAGAGTTGACTCATTGGAAAAGACTCTGAATCTTGGAGGGATTGGGGGCAGGAGGAGAAGGGGACGGCAGAGGATGAGATGGCTGGATGGCATCACTGACTTGATGGACATGAGTTTGAGTGAACTCCAGGAGTTGATGATGGACATGGAGGCCTGGTGTGCTGCAATTCATGGGGTCGCAAAGAGTCGGACATGACTGAGCCACTGAACTGAACTGAACTGATCTTTTTACAGACCAAACATAATTGTTTACAAGCATCTTAAAAAAAAATTATTTATTTGGCTGCATAGGGTTTTCGTTGCACCACGCGGGCTTAGTTGACTCTTGGCATATGGGATCTTATCTTACAGACTGGGGTTAAATCTGCATCCTCTGCACTGAAAAGCAAATCTTCACTACTGGACCACCAGGGAAGTCCATATAAGTATCTTCTATTGCCAGTTCCATCCGAGCAGATACCTTCATATACTACGCCATATGAAATCACAGTAATTCTAGAAGCTACATTACATATCATACTCTTATTTTTTACAGATGAGGACACTGCTTCTCAGATAAAGTCAGTTGCGTCAAAGTCAGCAAAAACAGAAAAGAAATACTAGGCCCTGGTTTGTCTGAATCCCTGAGTCATACATTTTCTACTACAGAGATGCATCACAGGAGTTGAAATGATACAACTGAAGAATAAGTATAAATCGTTTTTGGAAGAGATATCACTTTTGCATGTATATGTCTCTGTGTTTTTTTTTTTTTAATTTTTTTAATTTTTTTTTTTGTCTCTGTGTTTAAACATACTCTGAATGTGAAAAGAGGTTAAAGGATGAAAACATCCTGTTTGTTTTGTTCCTGATCTGACTGTTCCTGGTTTTGAATAATATTGTATATTAAGGCAGGAACTGGTTTTATACTATCCATTTTTCTGCGCACTATGAACCAGGGGAAAACCTCAACTTTGTGATTTTTCGGCTAAGGGTATTTGTAACTAAAGTCTTTCACAGATCCCCAGTAGATAATGAGAGGAATGCTGGGGACCAATTTTTAAATGGAACATCTTGAACAAATCATAGCAAAGGAAGATTTGAGTCCTTGATAATTTAAGTGCTATTTTTACTACTAATGTGAATTCAACCCTGGCAAATTAAAACAGGAAGAATTAATTGGATATGCAAATGAGATTATTCAGTATATAAATCTAATTACATACCAATTTGCTTTAACAGCATGAAAAAAGAATAAATTGTTCTATGTAAATTGATTGTCTTAAATAACCACCTGTAGCCCAACAAAAATTTTCTTGGAAAAGCTATATTGTAAATGCAGACATCCAAGTTAATAACATAATATTCTTCATAGATCTTGTCACCAGAATCTCTTTACAATGACGCCTGCTTATACTCCTAATGTACAATAAGGTATTATCAGGTTTTTAGAACACAAGGAAATAATGTCACAAGTTGGCCTTACTTTTCCCCCAGAGCACAATAGATTGACAAGACACGTTGATTTCTGAAACACTTAATGCTTTCACACAGACTAGACTTGAAGTCTGAGCAATTTTCATGTCAAAAAATAAGAAAGGAAATTGGGTGAAGTGTGCCAGTTTTGTTAATTTAGTGGTGGCTCTCAAATCTATTTAATCAAATGCTTTCAATACAATAGAACACCTCTACCACCTATCTTTAAAAGTAGTTTCTTTGCCACTTAGTTTAGGCAAATGCTTTTTGAATACTTAACTGGGAAAGGAGGCATTAATTCACGAAGCCCATGTCTTGGGAGCAAGCAGAGTCATACCAGATGTTTGCAAAATACAAGATGACGGATTGGCTGTTTTTCTCTCAGGAAGAGGCACTGTGTCTGTCCCTTCACGTAGCATTGACATATAGCCCAAACAGAAATACCAGGCCAGTTTTCTTAAGGGTTTGCCCCACTGAGGCTGGGTCCATTTTCAATGATGTTGATCAAAGAGCTCAAAGGTCCTCGTTTCTGAGACTCTCTTACAGACAAATCATAGAGGTCATGGTGAGTTAAATTCATGGATTCATCTGGGAAATCCAATTTCACCTTCACCTTGTCTTCTCAGGTTTAGACACAAATGTTTTTCAGTACAGTGAACAAACATAGTCATGTTCTTGAATTGAGTGGTAGATAGAAGAATGAATGGACAGATGGACAAGAGACATATGGACAGACAGAATGAGCATGGCAAGATGGGTGTAATTTTCCTTTGCATTCATCCTTAACTCTAAGGACCAAGAGAGGTTCAAAAAGGAGCTCATAAGATGGTAAATATATTAGAAACCAAAATTTCTGCAGCTGGTGGTACAGAGGGCTGTGGAGCAATTTGTCCAAAGGAGACTTTTTTCCTATTGTATTATGAGGACAAGTGTCGCTGAACTCTCTTCAATCCCTACAACAAAAATCAGCAATGACAGCTTGTACTGTTGTTGAGCGTCTCTCTGCCCAAGTTCTTTTCTTTGGGGAGATAATTAGAACTCACCTTTAGGGGATTCCTTATCTACTCTTCCATCCCTGGCAAGGAGAAACACCAACTGGGGAGCAGGGCATAGAACAGATGTCTTGGCTCTGTGTGCCTGATTATAGGCTATAGCAAATGGAATCATAAAGAGAGGTCCAAGTTAATGATAGTCTCAAGGGATGAACCTGAAATCAACGCCAGGCTGACTGTGGCCTCAAAGTGGAATGAAACGCACAACAGAGTGATCAGGTACAAGAGGAAAAGGGGTTTAAATCTGATAAGAGCAGATGAATTTGAATGAAAAGTAGGAAGCAGCTCCAAGAGAGGTTCTCTCTGCTAGAACGTAGAGCTGTAGCCAATTTTATAAGATGCCTATGACCTCAGATGTGGGCAGTCAGGGGCCCTTTAAAAGAGACTCCAATACAGAGGCTTGGTCTCACTCTAGAGCTCTGAGCATATAAACCAAAACAGTGACAGTTACATCACCTCCTTTATTTCTTTCCTGACTCTTTTCACCGTCTCACTTATGCCATTTATATTATTAATTTCTTTATTAACTGTCTTCTCCAGGTGGAAGGGAAGCAGGGGTTCCTGGCCCATGTTTTCACTCCCCACCTTGTCAGCATCTAACATAGCATCTACATTGTAGGAGCTCTACAATGCACAGAACACAAAAGATAGGCATGCATACAAGTCAGCGGACGAGAGAACACAGTTCGATAAGAGCTTTTCAGTGGTCGAGCCCTATGAGGTCACTTGAGGGGAAGAGATTAATACACAGGGATAAAAAAGGCTCCATGGAGATGATATAGCTCAGCTTGCTTTGTTTAACCACTTCCTACATGACAGGTATTGTGCACAGTGCTTTAAAGGGATTATTTTAATACAATCACATCTGCCCAGGGAGGTATGTACTATTATCATCAACCTTTTCCAGAAACAGACACAAGTTTAGAGCAGTTAGGTCACTTGTCCCAAATCACAAAGCCCATCTGTTGGTGGATTTTGCATTGGGATCCAAGCAGTCAGAATGTATTATGCCCCTTGGGTCTTGAAGTACAGGCAGAGTTTTAAAAAACAGAGATGAGTAAAGGACTAGCAGGGACAAAGACAGAAGAACAAAAATAGATAAGGTTTTTATCTTCTAACTGCCAAAGTACACATATGTGTGCTCATTGAACAGGAGGAAAGGAGTTGGGGAGAGGATGAGTGAGAGACAGAAAGGCTAAACATATTCTATTTGGCCATGACATAAATATTACGTAGAAGATGCATGAAACATACCTGCTTCTAAGTATACACACCTATATGCTGAAGGCATTGGTACTGAAGAGAACCAACACATTCTATACAATTTATGTTGTTTATATGAGGAAAGTGAGTATCTTCTTTCTCCTCATTTTCATGAAATATTTTGGGATCCACCAAATTTAAGGTGTGAAAAAGCACTGATATAATTAAATATATTATTCAACATAATACAAATATGGCTTGCAATCTGACTGGCTTTTAAAGTTCCATCTGTCGATACAGGCTATAATGTAATCCTAGCTTCTAAGCAATTTTCCTTGCTGGCGTCAAATAAACTCTGGCAAACCAGCAAAGAACACAGTTTTAAAAATTCACCTACCGGATACCAAATTGCATTGTAATTCAGTGTTACAAATTTTGCCACAATCTGGAGGACTATTTAGAGTAACAGAAATGTAGACTAGGGCCATCCTGAAGGTGAAGTAGAAAAATATCAATTGAAAATAAAATGGGGACCAGTTTAGGGTGGGACTAATTGAGACAGTAGCACTGAAATGCACACACTACCAAGTGTAAAATAGGTGACCAGTGAGAAGCCGCTGCATAAAATGGGGAGCTCGGCCCAGGTCTGTGAGGACCTACAGAGGTGGGATGAGGTGGGAGGCAGGAGGGATGGTCAAGAGGGAGGAGATAATATGGCTGATTCCCATTGTTGTATGACAAAAACCAACACAACATTTTAAAGCAATTATCCTTCAATAAAAAGTTAAAAAAGAATATAAGCCACTAAAACAAACCAAAACCCCAGTAAGCTTGAGAACTGTGTGGGACTAAAGTTGATGACTTTAACATTCTCCATGACAGAATTAATTTCCATTTATTTATCTGACCTATGTCAACAAAGTTTTCATCAGATATTTCCTGCAGTCATGAGGAATAAAATCAGATCAGATCAGTCGCTCAGTCATGTCCGACTCTTTGCAACCCCATGAATTGCAGCACGCCAGGCCTCCCCGTCCATCACCATCTCCCGGAGTTCACTCAGACTCACTTCCAATGAGTCAGTAATGCCATCCAGCCATCTCATCCTCTGTCGTCCTCTTCTCCTCCTGCCCCCAATCCCTCCCAGCATCAGAGTCTTTTCCAATGAGTCAACTCTTCGCATGAGGTGGCCAAAGTACTGGAGTTTCAGCTTTAGCATCAACCTAGATATTCTAATGCAAAGGATGATTTCTGGACCATTAAAGTGTTTTTTCCTTTCACATCTCTGAAATACATGAATATTTTGTTCTCCCTGGGAATTACCAACAGAACATACACAGATCATTTCAAATCTATTTATAGACAAATTCAATAGGTTTTCTAACACTAACATGCCACAGCAGAAATACCTATCATAATTAATGGAATTATTTGGGAACAACCAAGCATTTGACAATATTTAATTTCCTCAGTCATTAAAATATGATGCATTTAAATGCATCTTTTGAAACACATACTTGGAGTTATGTATCATAAATATATAATTAATACACTAAGTTCTAGTGAACAATTTGGCAGAATCTTTTTTGATCTGTGAAAAGGCAAAATTGAGAAATCAACAGAAGTCTGCTTGACCACCCCTCAATTTTTCTGTTTTCCCTTTAATCACCCTATTCTCTTCCTTTCTTACACCCTGCCCAGCACTTTAATGCTGCCTGCAGTCACAGAAGGAAATCAGCTGACAAAGGTGACATATTTAAAAAGAGGTCTTACAATATGTAATTGGGTGTTTTAGGAGGACATACAATCCCAGGAATAGCCCCATTATTAGAAAGGACCCTCTGCTTCCAAAGTCATTCAGCAAAAAAGGAATTGGCCATCGCTATTGGAAAATTTGATACCCACAGCTGAATAGCAATGTTAGTATTTTTGATCAAGAATCTTCTTTGTATTCTTTGTATACACATACACTGTGTTTGTTATATGTATGTATGTGTGTTTTTCATATACATGTGTACACACACTCACATATCAGCTACCCTGGACATCAAAGAGCTGCTCTTGATTCTATTAATAGGTCAACCATTGTTCACTTTTGCAGTTGTTCCCAAGTAATATTGCTGCTTAGTTGCTTCAGTTGTGTCTGATTCTATGCAACTCTACAGACTGCAGCCCACCAGGCTCCTCTGTCCATAGGATTCTCTAGGCAAGAATATTGGACTGGGTTGACATGCCCTCCACCAGGGGATCTTCCCGACCCAGGGATCAAACCGGGGTCTTCTGCATTGCAGGCAGATTCTTTACTGCCGAGCCACCAGGGAAGGCTCAAGGAATACTGAACATCAGCCAAAGTTCCTTCAGAACTTTATCAGGTAACCACTGGTTCTTTACTATATATGTATTTTTTTCTTCCTTCACATCCTATTCTTTCTCAAACATACCATTTCTTGATTATATATTCTCAGTCAGATATATTTGTGTACAAAAATTGCACATCACCTTTTAGTGAAAAACTTATTCCTTCCATGCTAATCAATCTATAAACAGCCGTCCAAATCTCTAAGGACAGAAAATGTTGTTTCCTAAAAAGTACAGCTCTGTTACAGAATTCAGCTTTTACTCTGCTGTTTCCACAGTAATCTCATGTATGATATGTTAGGGTTTGCTTCTGTTACTCAATTTAAACTCTTCAACCTGTCACACTTTACCATCATGTAATGAATTTTCCAAATACTGTCATTTCAGAGTTCAGAAAGCTTTAGCATGGCAAGAAAAGCAATGTCAGATCATTCTCTTTACTTGCTTATAATCCTTTAGCCCCCAGCTACATCCCCTTTAAGTCAGACAAAAACAGATTTTGTTTTACATATAAATGTTGATGGTTTTCACTGTGAGTATTTTTGGTTCATTGAATTCAATTAACTAAGTTCTTAAAAAAAAAAAGACAAGTGTATATTATGTGCTTTTTTGATAATTTTAGTTCTAGCAAGGGGAGAGTGGGTAGAAGTCAAATAGCTTACTTTTCCCTTCCATTATTATTTTTAACAGTGTCCAAACAAGCAGTCAACTTTGGTCTACCATTCAGTCATTTGGCTTTATCTGCACAAAGGCAGAAAATTGATAAGATTTTCTCTTCCCTTCTGTAGAGCAGCAGCATTCCAACCATGCATAGAAATAGCAGCAGTAACAAACCTCCCTTCTCTCCCAACAAAACATTAATGTATTAAACTTTTCCAAATCAATTTACTTCAGATAATCGCACTCATTCATCCATGTATTCATTCAGTAAGAATGTACTGAGTGCCTGCTCTGTGCTAGGCACTGTTCTGGATGTTTGTGATCCATTGGTGGATAAAACAAAGATCTCTGCCTTTGAAGAGCTTACATTCTAGCAAGAGAGAAATACAACAAGCAAATATAAAAGATAAAATATATGGTAACACACAAAATATATTTCAAAATGTATGTGGAACAAGATGAACAGACCCATGAGGGTGGAAGGAGGTAGATAGGACCACAGGTGTGGTTCAAGGTGATATGTTATAAATGTTAAGACAACTTCATCATTCTTACCCTTTAGAAAATTCCCAAGGTTTTTGGAGCCTTCTGCCAAAAATGAGGATGAAAATCATACATATGGATTTCTTATTCTAAGACAATAGAGAGATTTTAAGCACTGCCAGTTGAAGCATGTCACTAGTCATCAGACTCTAAAAGGATTTAGTCATTAGCCAGTGCTAACCTTTAATATACTCTGAAAGGAGTTCAGGATAGAGATCTGAGGCACTCTGTACTCTGGGAAAACTGGCAGAACAGGCCTTCATATAGTTAGATATTAATATTTCCATGAGAAAATTTTATGAACCTGAATTCTTGCATCTTAACATACTTAGAAAACACTAAAACCATTAACTAGGTTATCTGTTCTTCGTGACTAGCAGCAAGCTTCTATGGAGATGCGTGCTTGGTTGCATATACTCCCTTTCTCAAAATAAAGTATATACTGACATTCCAGCCTTCCCCTTGGGAGCAGTTCCTTGGAGCTATCTGAGAGGCTGTCTCCCAAGCTATAGTCCTCAGTAAGGTCCTAAATAAAACTGAAACTCACAACTCTCCCTTTGTTTTTATTTCAGTTAACTGCATCGACATGAAGCCATGAATCTGAAGTCAAATGCGAGTGAGAACTAAGGCAGAAACAAATGCAGGAATTTATCTAAAGAGGTAGAAGTTAAAGTCATGCTTGAGGAAAACAATGGCTACCATTTGCTGGGTTTCTACAGTATGTGTTGCATTGTGTATTGACAGTGTATACATATAACTCATTATAGACATCATTTATCACCTCAATCGCAGAGATAGAATTTGTTTGCTCAGTTGTGTCTGACTCTTTGGGACTACAGATAAGCACCTTTGGCTCTAGGTATGAATTTCAAATTCAATAATAACCAAAATGTGTGTATTCTGCCTGTCTTAGAAGTAGGGCAAAGGAAGACATCAACTTTTTAACTTTTTAAAAAACCCTGTGTATATAAGAAAATGGAAATTATGCACTGCATTTACAAATAATTAAAAACTGACAGAGAGATGTCTATGTGGGAGTATTGTTAATTCTAAAGTAAATGCCCTTGAGATAGTTAATACTGTTTTATCGTTCAGCAGAAAATGTATCTGAATGAAGCAGAAAATAGTCTTCAAAACTTTTGATGCTTTTAAAAACCTCATGCTTGAGATTCTGAGAGGACTGTATAAACATGCTTGGATTTAACTGTTGATATGATGCGGGTGGGGGGGGCAGCTAAATAATGAACAGGTATGAGTTTTTTAGGTTGGGGATTTTGGAGACTGCCCTATAACAAAATACATTAAGAAATACTTATTTTATAAACCACTTCATTCCCAGGTTAACTCAGAGAACTTGAGGAAGTAAGATAATTAATTCCTGGATTTTCTTCTCTTTGAGGTGAACATAACTCTATGAGGCTATAGCTCCCTATCAGGTTGTAAGCTATAAGACTCTGGGAAAATATTATACAACCCCTAAAGGCTATCAACATTCTATCTTCTCTAATTTAAATAAGCATATTTAATATTTTTCAGCAGGAAGAGAGGAGACAAGGAGGAGAGGGGATGGAGTTCATCCTGGTGACAGTAAGTACTGAGAGCATCTGTGATTAGCTCTCTTCTTTCTGCTGATGGGTGGAAGGCACTCCCATCAAGATTATAGAATATTATAACCTCTGAATGTGATCAGAAGAAGTTGAAGTAGGAAAAGAAGAAGGCAATGCTGGGTGACCTTCAGCTTCATATCCTTTTATGGGCACTTTCAGGGGATCCCTGGTGGGAGCTTCCAAAACTACTGGAGGACAAAAGGCAGAGAATTGAGATCCATTATTCCTGGTGAAGGAGCCAGGAGAAATGAGATTATGTATGTGCAGATGCATCAATGTATATGTAAATATATACAAACAGAACACCTTTGTTTTGTTCTTAATTATTTTCAAACTCTAGTTTAATGGGAGATGAGGCATGACTAAAATGTTGCTAAAGAAAATAGGATATGGGAACTAGAAAAATTAAGAGAGAATATATTGATTGCAAATTACATTTTGATATCTCACACATTCCCTTTTTCTAACTTGACTTTTTTCTGTGGAGATTGTCAGACTGACCCATCAAACATAACATAAGGCTATTTTTTTCAAAGACATATAGAGAGGAAGCAATTTTTAATGGTTATCCAGAGTGGTGGTGTTAAATAGGGAGGTAAGAAATGAATAGTTTTCAGTTTAAACTTAGTGCAACAGAAAAAAAAAATTATCGCATGATAATTAAAAAGTTCTAGTGCAGAAGATGGAGAAGGTAATGGCACCCCATTCCAGTACTTTTGCTTGGAAAATCCCATGGACGGAGAAGCCTGGTAGACTGCAGTCCATGGGGTCGCTAGAGTCGGACACGACTGAGCGACTTCACTTTCACTTTTCACTTTGATGCACTGGAGAAGGAAATGGCAACCCACTCCAGTGTTCTTGCCTGGAGAATCCCAGGGAAGGGGAAGCCTGGTGGGCTGCCGTCTATGGGGTCGCACAGAGTTGGACACGACTGAAGCGACTTAGCAGCAGCAGCAGCAGCAGTGCAGAGGAATATATCTTACTGATAAGTATTTAGTTACAAAATAAAGTGAATCCATTCAATAATGGAATGACTCATGCCATGTTTTTCCACCAAAAAGAGTATCTTTATCTCCCAATTCTAGAATTAAAAAAAAATTCTGAACGATTAATATATGTAATCATTTACAGATTTTAAAAAATCATAATATCTTCTCTACACAAACCCAGCAGTGAATATTTTCTGAAACAACATTTTCTTAGGAAGGAATGCTTATTTTCTATAATAAACAAATACCACTGCATACACAAATACTCCTTGCTACTTAAGAGAGTTTTTTTTTCAAGTGCAATTCTTCAGCATTGAGACTTTAAGCAGTGTTTGCATTACAGACTAGTTCAAGTGGAGTAACTTCGAACAGAAAATGCCACAGAGTGAATGTTAATATATTTATACATAGAGGCTAATACATTTTTCATTTAACTACAGAGTGGAAGCTAATACATTTTTGTAGTGAAACTAATACATTTTTCATTACTTAAATGCATAGTAGATGGTTCCAGAGTTACTAATGAATTTACATGAGATCCTCCAAAGAACTGAAGAACAATTTAAATCATTTTCCAACCACTATGTTCCCCAGCTCATGAAAAGCAATGATTGTAAGGGGTAGATACCATTTGTACAGAGTAGGCAAGCATTTCCTTATCTACAATATTAACAACGTCTGAAGGTAATGGCACTTAGTGTAGAAAATTTGTATTTTCACTATATTGACCAAGTATTGCATTTCTTCTTTTCATTTCCTGACAAGTGATAGAATAGATATTTTTATCCCTCTTCTTCTCCTTCCTTAGAGGATCGTAGATTTTGAGGTCAAGAGCTAAAAACCAAGCACCTTTCTGTATTAATCCCATGCCAGCAATGTTATAAATATAGTGCTTCTCTTTCAAAAAAGACCTTTACAGGCTGCAGACTACTGTGACTGCTTGCATGACACTTTATTTAGCTGTTTATATGATTACATTATCATTAACAAAAAGAGATAAAAGATGTCTTCAGCAAAATCCCCACCCAATTAAAAAGTTACACTGAATTTTCACAAAGGATTGAAGTCTGAAATCAATTTTGGCTTTCTCTACAAACGTGAGAAACCAATGATGTCTTTATAGCACTAAGCCTACTAAGCTGCAATTTTCACCCTTAAAGTTGGACAAAATAAATATGTCGTATTTGTTGAAATCTCTGTGTATTAAATATGTGCTGGAACAGAATTTGGAGATACAACATTGAATCTAACTAGTTAAGTGGGAGAAAGACATGTTTTGTCTGATAAAGTTAAACTCTTTTTCTAAAATTAATTTTTATTGGAGTATAGTTGCTTTACAATGTTGTGTTAGTTTCTACTGTACAGCAAAGTGAATCAGCTATAGGTTTACCTGTATCTCCTCTTCTTTGGATTTCCTTTCCATTTAGGTCACCACACTGAGTAAAGTTCCCTATTCTATGCAGTAGGTTCTCATTAGTTATCTATTTTATACATAGTCTCAATAATGTATATATGTCAATCCCAATCTCCGTCCCCTTCCCTTTCCTCTTTGGTATCCATAGGTTTGTTCTCTACCTCTGTATCTCTATTTCAAGGCAGGCTCTTTTGATGAATCCTGTGACTAATGAGTGGGCCAGGGCACTGATTACTCTGCACAACTCTGCAGTGAAGTCAGGGTGAGGTTCACAAAAAAGACCACGTGCAGGATGGTAGGTGGACCACAGCTAAGGCTCACATGACTAGATTCCTATGTATAGAGGCTAATGATTTTACTACTTTGCTCTTTGGAGTATAGAAACAATAAATATACAGAAGAATAATTTTAAAAAGCAAGCTGAAACAAAAGGTAGCTACTGTACAGTGTTAAATTCAATATATGTTTTATTACTAGCAGATTTTCCATTAATATCAACACATACTAATTGAGTATTTCAGGCAATGCATCTTAGTTGGTTAAGAGCATTTGTGGTGTTTAAATGTTGGTTTTGGCACTCATTGACAGACTGAACTTTGGCAATTGACTCAACTTTTCTATCCCTCAGCTTCAACACCCCTAAAACAAAAATGATAAAATATACCTTGTTTGGTGTTGTGAGAATTATTGCTGCAAAGGGCATACAATGTGGTTGGTCCATAGAAAAGTGTTCAAGAAACTTGTGTACGACAGCTTTGCCATCATAGGTAAATTTATTTTACATGAATTCAGTCACATCTTATGTGCTTTCCAGGTGGTGCTAGTGGTAAAGAACCTAACCACCAATGCAGGAGACACAGGAGATGTGGGTACAATCCCTGGGTTGGGAAGATCCTCTGGAGGATGAAATGGCAACTCACTCCAAAATTCTTGCCTGGAAAATCCCATGGACAAAGGAGCCTGGTGGGCTACAGCTCCTCTGTAGCCCATCAGGGACACAACTGAAGTACTTCCAAGAGAGAGATAAGGAGCTCATGGGGGATCCTGCTTCATGACTGTGCCCTACAGTGAGCATAAGAGAGGCATAATCCTGAAACTCTTTGAAAAAGTCTTGATCTCTTCATGCCACTCACAGCATATTGAGCATGATTCTAGTGTATGAAGAAGCATATTTTACATACAACATGGCCCCGAGGATAAAAAAAGTACTTCATCTAATGGTTAACAGGAATTTGTTCAACTGTTAAGGGTAAATTCCGAAGTGCTGGATTTACTGAGAACTAATGTAGCAATCTTCAATACAGCCCTTTCCTAAAAGGTTCTGAAAAGTGATTTTTGTCTCTGCATTGTTTCTAAAAATGAAGCTCTGAACAAGATATGATTGTACTGTGTGGGAAATGCACCTAAGTGCTCGGGGAATTAAACAATTAATAAGCACAGTCTCTGTCTTTTGTGAGATTATAGATTAGAAGAGACGGTAAATACAATGGAGTTCAACAAGAAAGAAATGATTTTTAAATAACAGCACAAATTTCGGATTCTTATACAGTGGCTTTCCATCATATTTTACCCTAACGCATCTTAGTTAACTTGATTTCAATCTTCTCAGATAAAACAAAATAAAATCCAATTATTTATAAATTAATCCCTTAACAAAGGATCTGATACATTGTGAGAACTATGATTAAGACACAAGAACCAGCATATAAGCCAGTTGGTGGAGATCACTGACCAACATCGGGCTCTGGAAAACCAATGGGTTTTCTATAGTACAGCCTAACTTCTATGTTATTTTCTTTTCACTGAATTATGTAGTTTTTAGTGTCAAATTGGCTTCCTTTCATATAGTACATATGAACATCCCTCTAATCTCTGGGGGTTACTAAAAAATTTTGTAAGGTTCACTGACAGACGCATTCTGCTAACTACATTCTGCTGCTACATAATAAATGAAGTCTCTCAAAACATAGTAATCATTGCAATAACCCATCATGCAGGATGGATTTTAAGCTTAGAGTGACTATTTGCCATTTGTTCATCCCCTTAAGCTAGATTCCTGACCTAGTAACCTAGGTTTCCTGCCAGTCAGTAATGATGAATATAGAAATAAACCATTACATAATGCCTTGAAGCCATAACTCTTAGGAAACACCATCAAGACTTAATTAGTTTCTGGGGAAGAGATGGAGAACTTAGCTTGATAATACTACTACTCTCACATCAGCCAATATGGGTGAGATTTGATGGGAATACACAGAAAAACCTTTTGTAACTTGGTCAACTGGTAATAAATGATAGGATTAAAGCAATACCATCTCTTAATGAACTTCAGAACTTGATCACATGCAGAGAATGATTTTGTCTTTACCCAGGCACATCTTTGTGCTAATAAGACTGTGTACTGTGAATATTTACTTGTTTTTAAGTTTTATCCATTGTTTTAAAAATGGAAGCTGTTCAATAAATTCTAGAGTTAAGATTTTATTAAACACATAGCATATATAATTATATATATAAACATTATCCTAGAGATATTTCATATAATTTCTCTCAAATTTTTCTATAATTTGAAAGAAAAGATTTGACAATATTAAGTTAGTGTTTCTCAGCATTATTTATGCTTTACATACTAATAAGTGGTAGTTGATGTTTTAGTCACTTGGTCATGTCCAACTCTTGGGACCCCATGGACCGTAGCCACCAAGCCCCTCTGTCCATGGAATTTTCCAGACAGAATACTGGAGCAAGTTGCCATTTCCTTCTCCAAGGGATCTTCCCAACCCAGGGGTCAATTTCGTGTCTCCTGTACTGCACGTGGATGCTTTACCACTGAGTCACCAGGGAATCGTGATTAGAGACGGGAATATATTGGGGCTATCAAGCAAAGATGTCAGTGTACAGTCAGGGATTTGCAAATTTTTTTTCCGTAACTTAAAAAAAAAAAACCACAAACATAGACAGTGAATGTTTTAGTAGTACAGAGATGTAAAGATAGCAAATATTTCAGGTTCCTATGGTTTCTTTTGCTTTTTTGTAACATCTCAATTCTGCTATTGTACCATGATAGCAGCCCTAGATAACATATAAGCCAATGAATGTGGCTTTGTCTCAATAAAACTTTATTGACAAAAATACCTGTAGGGCCAGATTTGGCCCAAAGCTCTATTTTGCCCAGCCCCTGACATAGAAAAATGATTACTTAGCAGAGGATAAAAATTATACTAAAGAGAAACATACAGAAAGTTTTCAAGTTGAGTTTAGGGGAAAGTAGAGAATGATATTAGATAAATAGGAGTTTGTAGTGTAATTTTGTTCCAGAGTATCATGGCCTCTTTAACAACCCACAAGCTCTCCCTTTAGGAACAATTAAAAAAAAAAAAAAAAAACCAACGAGGCATCAGGCACCATTTGAATTGAAGCAGTTCAGTCGTTACAAAGTCTAACAATTTCAGGGATGACAAACCTGGAAGCATGTGTCAGGAATCCTGGAGTCCTACAGGAGGGACTATATACCCTGTCAGATCACCAAGGAGGAGTCATTATAGTCTGGGCTCTCTGCTTCCTATTAAACTTACAAAATCTGGTCAACAGCCCAAAAGACTGGAGCACCCACAATGAATACCAGAAGTTAGTCTATGATCCTGGGATGGAAAAGACTAAGGTCAAAGGTCTTTATTAGAAGACAGATTATCTTATTCATAAGTCAAACAGTGATCATTTGCCCTGGAAAAATGAGGTATTTAAAAATTTTTTGCTTTAAAATTAGATGCTGTTTTAGTCTACTGGGGCTGCCATAACAAAATGTCATAGACTGCATGACTTAAACAATAGAAATGTATTTTTTTTGCAGTTCAGGAGGCTGGAAGTTCAAGATCAAGGTGTGGACAGGGCTGGTTTCTCCTCAGCTTGTAGATGACCATCCTCTCTCTGTGTCCACTCATGGTCATTCCTCTGGCCATGCCTCCCTGGCATCTCTTCCTCTCCTTATAAGGACACCTGTCCTATTGCATTAGGGCTCCACCTTTATGACTTCATTTAACGTTAATCACTTCTATAAAGTGGCAGAGGACATGGCTACCCATTCCAGTATTCTTGCCTGGAGAATCCCTATGGACAAAGGCGCCTGGTGGGCTATAGTCCATGGAGTCACGAAGAGTCAGACATGACTGAGCAACTAAGCACACTTCTATAAAGATCCTTCTCCAAATACACTTAAACTAGCATTTAGGGCTTCATTATGGGAAAGATATTCCAATGTGTGAGATTCCCATTTTGGATACATTTTCTGAAGATATAATTTCCCTATAACCAATGATCATTGATCAAAGTTAAATTATTCTAAAGTCTACAGTAGCAGTAGTTGGATTATTACACTACCAATTATCCTACTCTATTTGCCACATAATTGGGCAAGTTTTTTTCAGAAAAAAAATTATATTGTGAGTTAAAAAAAAAACTTGCTGGTTTTGTTCAGATTTAAACTATCACATTTAGAAAAATTATTTTGTGAGCATTTTATTACACTTTTTGGTATGTCCAGTTCTGAATTATCACCAGAAATATGACTAGATGGCTTTTAATAAAGCAGTTACTGCTCTGTACAAATCAGACATGGACAGGTTGAAGGATGTTCAACTGATTTTTCAAGACTCAGATCTGATTTCTTTCCAATTTGAGAGAATAGACAGCCCTATTCTCATTTCACTGACTCTGATAAAGGCAACTAGGGAAAAAAATCCCACTTCATCATTGCCTACTGATGGCAATCAGAGAAATTTGGAAATCTTCCCTCAATAGTCACTTAGATTGGCACAAAACTACATCAGATATCCATTGCATTCTATCTGGAGTGGAAAATAATCTCATGAATGAAACGTTTTAAAGACTTCACTTTTTGTGCTAAGAACAGAGCATTGAGGAATAGCAAAGTGGGTCTCGGGAGCCACTCTCCTTAAGGTGCCCTACTCCAACTCCCAAACACGCAGCCACAGCCTTCCATGCCTGCTACTCTGCTCCTGACAACTACTTCTTACCTGCTGCCTCACAATTCCTGTCTTGTCCAAATTTTCTCTCCCCTATGCTATTACTTTGGAAAGCAGCTGATAAACTAATTTCTGCTAAGAGGGATCCTAATCCAACTGCCTTAATATGCTGAGCTTCCTCATGGCATTGGTGCTTAAACAGGGAGTGCTGGAGGGAACCAGGGTTAATGAACATGTGGGTGAAAACTGGTGGAGTTTAAGGTGCACACAAGGCCAATGTTAGAGATACTGCTAGCTACAGAAGCCATTTCAACCACCTCTAACTTACACTATGAAGCAAATCCCTCATCAATCTGTACACAAAAATTCTGCCATCAGGATAATTCAACAGTGGCAAAAACTTGATGACTATGACTTTTATGACTCTAAAGAGAGATGCTTAATGTTACAACAAAAACTAAATCAGTGCCTTCAATTAAAGTCTGGAAGATGTTAATGAAACTGTTAATTAATATTATAATTCACTGTAAATTCATTATAATTAGTAACCTGTGATATATTAGTGAAAATGAAAAAAAATAATACATGCTGGCTAATAGATACATCATTCCTATTGAGGCAGACTCTGCTAATAAGGAAAGTTCACGATCACTCTAAGTTCACCAGACTAAATAAAAAAGATTAAACATACATAAGAAAAATGCCAGCTTAATAAACTTATAGGCTAGAAGATAAACATGACAAGTAATAAAGAATGAATAGCATCAAATCAGAACTGAGTGCCTTCCTAGTTTAATACAAAACACATTTTTCTAAACTACTGACTATGTAGAAACACTGTGAAGAGAGTTGTACAACATCAAAAAATGCAATATATACAGTTCTTGTCCTCAAAGGAGGGTGAGAAACTCATCCCAGCTGCTGGGAGCTTGAGTTTAGTACTGAGAGTTCTGAATCCCAAGAAACACCTCACACCCTGCAAAGTAGGATGGTCAGATCCCACCTCAACAAGTCTAAGTTTAGACTAGCAGGAAGTGAAGGCACAAACCAATTTATACTAAGCTGACGAGCAGAGTGGGGAGTGAGGACCAAGTCTAAACTGGATATAGACATCAAATGCTAAGATTATAAAGGAAACACAGATGTAATTCTATGTATCATCCTTGAATCACATCCCAAAGACATGGTAAATGTGAGAAGTGCTGTTGAGATGTAGAAGCCCAGACACATTGCTTCCTCCCTATAACAATTTTTGCATCTCTAGCATCTAGTAATTTTGAGTAAAAATGGGTAATCTAGACTCTGTAAATTAAATTAGAGGTGAACACCACAGAAACGTTAAAGTTTTATTAACCAAAGAGTCTGTCTAAATAATCTGGATAATCTCAAGCAAGTTTCTGGTTTTCAGGTACAATGTAGCCACAGATTAAAAATGTAAAAAGCTGTAAATCAATTACAGTCAAATTTTTTAAAATTAAATTAAAAAATGTAAAGAAAGCCAACTCTAAGACAAAATGACTCTGTCTTCTTGCCTTGAGTTATTCAGTTCAGTTCCATTCAGTCACTCAGGCATGTTCGACTCCTTGTGACCCCATGAATCATAGCACACCAGGCCTCCCTGTCCATCACCAACTCCTGGAGTTCACTCAGACTCATGTCCATCAAGTCAGTGATTCCATCCAGCCATTTCATCCTCTGTCATCCCCTTCTCCTCCTGCCCCCAATCCCTCCCAGCATCAGAGTCTTTTCCAATGAGTCAACTCTTCGAATGAGGTGGCCAAGGTACTGGAGTTTCAGCTTTAGCATCATTCCTTCCAAAGAAATCCCAGGGCTGATCTCCTTCAGAATGGACTGGTTGGATCTCCTTGCAGTCCAAGGGACTCTCAAGAGTCTTCTCCAACACCACAGTTCAAAACCATCAATTCTTCGGCACTCAGCCTTCTTCACAGTCCAACTCTCACATCCATACATGACCACTGGAAAAACCATAGCCTTGACTAGACGAACCTTTGTTGGCAAAGTAATGTCTCTGCTTTTGAATATGCTATCTAGGTTGGTCATAACTTTCCTTCCAAGGAGTAAGTGTCTTTTAATTTCATGGCTGCAGTCACCATCTGCAGTGATTTTGGAGCCCCCCAAAATAAAGTCTGACACTGTTTCCACTGTTTCCCCATCTATTTCCCATGAAGTGATGGGACCAGATGCCATGATCTTCCTTTTCTGAATGTTGAGCTTTAAGCCAACTTTTTCACTCTCCACTTTCACTTTCATCAAGAGGCTTTTCAGTTCCTCTTCACTTTCTGCCATAAGGGTGGTGTCATCTGCAGATCTGAGGTGATTGATATTTCTCCCGGCAATCTTGATTCCAGCTGGTGCTTCCTCCAGCCCAGCGTTTCTCATGATGTACTCTGCATATAAGTTAAATAAGCAGGGTGACAGTATACAGCCTTGACGTACTCCTTTTCCTATTTGGAACCAGTTTGTTGTTCCATGTCCAGTTCTAACTGTTGCTTCCTGACCTGCATATAAGTTTCTCAAGAGGCAGGTCAGGTGGTCTGGTATTCCCATCTCTTGAAGAATTTTCCAGTTTATTGTGATCCACACAGTCAAAGGCTTTGGCATAGTCAATAAAGCAGAAATAGATGTTTTTCTGGAACTCTCTTGCTTTTTCCATGATCCAGCGGATGTTGGCAATTTGATCTCTGGTTCCTCTGCCTTTTTTAAAACCAGCTTGAACATCTGGAAGTTCATGGTTCACGTATTGCTGAAGCCTGGCTTCGAGAATTTTGAGCATTATTTACCACCCTGTGAGATGAGTGTAATTGTGCAGTAGTTTGAGCATTCTTTGGCACTGCCTTTCTTTGGGATTGGAAGGAAAACTGACCTTTTCCAGTCCTGTGGCCACTGCTGAGTTTTCCAAATTTGCTGGCATATTGAGTGCAGCACTTTCAAAGCATCATCTTTTAGGATTTGAAATAGCTCAACTGGAATTCCATCACCTCCACTAGCTTTGATCGTAGTGATGCTTTCTAAGGCCCACTTGACTTCACATTCCAGGTTGTCTGGCTCTAGGTGAGTGATCACACCATCGTGATTATCTGGGTTGTGAAGACCTTTTTTGTATAGTTCTTCTGTGTATTCTTGCCACCTTTTCTTAATATCTTTTGCTCTGTTAGGTCCACACCATTTCTGTCCTTTATCGAGGCCATTTTTGCATGAAATGTTCCTCATAAAGATATTTTGAGGTATTTGCAATAACCATTAACACAATATAAGTAAACTGGTGATTTCTACTGGTGGTGAAGGTACAATAACTAATTGTAATCAGTTGATTATTATCCACATTCATAAGTCCAAGTAAAATGCTGTATTTCAGGGAAAGGTGAATGAACACAGAATTTGATTTGCTTGGTTTTGTTTTTTCCATCTGTGGCTGCTGCTCAAGAACTCCCAGAGTACTAGATCTTAGCTTGTTTCTCCAAGCTAAGATATAGTTCTTAGCTTGATCGTTTTGACTGATCTGGTTTTCCCAGTCAGGGACAGTGCTCTCCTCTTTATAGTGTTTCATTCAGGCTGATACAGATACCATTGTTTTTCACTCTGTATCGCCAAGCCCTGTGATGAATCCAAGCTACTGTGCTATTGCTGTAGTTCCTATGCTTGCTCTTTCACCAGGGAGCAGTTCTATGATTCATCATTCCCACCACACAGCCTTCTCTCCTGATATAGGAGTTTGACAAAAGGCAGAGCACTTTGGGAACCAGCATTCATCATACTTGTTTGTACAAACCTGATTTATGTTTACCTCCCCCCTGACCTCCCCGCTCCTCTTCTGTCTGGATTCCAGTAGGAAGCCGCACAGTAACATCAAAGTATCATCCCAAAGCCCTGGTAAAATGGTCACATGGTGGAAGAGGATTAATAGCACACTCCAGCCTAATATCTGGGCAGTGATCCATAAAACTCAGAAATGACTGTGGAGCTTCAAAATAAGGAGTTAAAATGACAAAAATACATGGACCGTGAATGGCCAAAATTCCGGAGTAGAAAATCAGGAAAGAAAACGTGAGAATAAAAATGAAAATAAAAGAATTAATCTCAAAAAAGGATTCTTCAGGAAGCTAATGTTCAGTATGTACAGACTCATGAGAATATCATCCTTGAATGAGGGATTCCTGTCATATTTGGGTAAGTTGAAAAATATCTTTCTACAGCCTTTGCATTATTTTTTAAGGTTAAAAAAAAATCTGCCCTCCAAAACACAGCATAGATCTTTAATTTCACCCACTCCTGTGCAGGTAATGCTTTAGTAGCTATAGACAATTTGCTTTACTATGTATAAATACAGAATCAATTTTGTGTAAGGAAAAAACAAAAACAAAACAGATGTGTGTCTCCACTGTCCTCCTCTCACCTACTTTTCAATCTAGGAGATCCAGTCCTTAAGAGGACTGGTTTTGGAGTTAAAGTATACTGGGCTCAAATCCTAGCTTTTCCAGCTGTGTGATCTTGGCTGAGATATCAACCTCTCTGAGCTTCTGTTACTTCATCTATAAATAGATATATTAACACTCTCTGTTTTATGGTTACTGTGAAATAGCCTATCTTAAGATAATGTATATAAGGGATTTCTCAGAAGCTCTGCCACATATTCAGTAAACAATAATATTAAGTACCATTATCCCTTATAATTGCTCACATGTTCCAGGTGTTTCAGCAGTCTCCTCTACCGCAAAACATACCTGTCTTATATCTATACTTCAGAATCAGAATTGATGACTCTCCCAATATAATAAATTATACTAACTGAACATTCTTCAAAAGAAAGATAAATCTTTGAAAGTACTACCCCTCTGTGATACCCATGACCGGTCACTCAACATCTGCACAAAGACTCTTAGTTTCAGGAATTCACCTCAACAAATCTTTATTGAGCAACTATTAATACTTTACCTGCTGCTAGTCTGGTAACTTGTGTGATATTTTTAAAAGGGTAACGTCACATTAACTGCAGCTAAGCATCTCCTGGTATCACCCTGGCAAAGTGAAGTCCTTATCTTCTGTCTAATGAGGGCTACATTAGCAGCTCAGGTTCCTATCTAGAAGTTACTCTTTTTTTATCAAAAGCTTATAAATACAAGATCCCTTCCTCTTGCCACAGTGAGAACCGAAAATAGGGTAAAAAGCAGCAAGTTGAAACAGCAAAGCAAAACGCAGCTATGCACAGCAAAATCAGAGTTAGAGAAAGGGCTATTTTCTAACATTTAGGATAGAAATGAAACAAAGTGCCTCAGCAGTCTCTGTGACAAAGAATCCCTTAATGTTAATTCCATGCACTTAAACAGGCAAGTGAGGCTGTGATTTTTACAGAGCACGACAGGAGCCTGGAAATTCAGATGTGATATGACAGCACACAATGGTCTGGACAAGTCCCATGCAGGGCACAGAAAGGGAACCAGAGAGGACATTGCCCTTCTGGAGAAGTCTAAAATGAAGCTGAATAGGGTTCATTTTTGTGACCTTACCTGCTTAAGGTCGTCACTGATATTTTTGTGAAAGAAAATGGATCATAATGCAGTGAAAAAAATTCCTTACAACTATACAAGCTAAATGTATGTAAACTGTATTTGGCTTTCATTCCATGAGATTTACTAAGTCTTTTTCCACTTAATTTTTTTGTGTTATAATAAAATACAAGTTAAGAAGAATCCAGATTTTTTCATAGATCATTACTGAAATAGGGTAACTAACAGATATCTGAGAATTACAACCAAAATTCTGGTCAAAATTCAGCACATAATATTCCCTTCTAGAATGTTCTTAGACTGACTCACTCCAGTCCCTATTCCTCAAGTTGTACTTTTATATACATTGAAGATGATGAGCAGGAGTAGAAGAGATAGGCACTGCTGACATTTACTGACAATGTTTTACGTGTCCAACAAGATGCCAAGATTTTTACAGGAGTTTTCTCATGTAATCTTTCCAACAACCTTATATGTTGCTGTTGCTCAGCTGCTAAGTTGTGTCTGACTCTTTGTGACCCCATTGATTGTAGCACACAAGTATCCTCTGCCCTTCATTATCTTCCAGAGTTTGCTCAAACTCATGTCCATTGAGTTGGTGATACCATCCAGCCATCTCAGCCTCTGTCACCCCCTTATCCTCCTTTCATGGCAGACACAATTTTTATTATTTCATTTGTAAAGACGGAAATTATGATTCAGAGAGGTCCACTACTGACAAAGTTTATTATATCCTTTCTAGAGCCAGATACCAAGTCTTTCTTATTTTATGTTTAGGTTCATTTCTCATAAAACATACGGATTTATTTTGTTAAACACCCAGGAAAGAGGTCTAAAAGATAATCATGCTCAATCAAGCAATTCTTAATAGAGGTGTTTTGGAGTTTGAGCGTCTTGATTCAAAGGAGGGATGTTATTATAGAGTCTAATGTTAGGTCTATTTTGTCCATAAGTGAGGGTTTCAGATTTCCTAAAATCCTATTAATTCTATGCACAAGGACATTCTTCTGTAAATAGATTTTCCACTTAAATCCAAGCATTTAAAAGTATTAAATCCAACTTGTAGTGACATTCACTGAGTCTTTTATGAAAATAAAGGTATAGGGTCATTATTTTATCCCACAAGTCCTATAACTTAGATTTTCATGTACTCTTGATAAATTAATACATGTCTTAAATTCAAAACCACTTTCTGCATCACTAGATTAGCTCAGATAGAGCTGCATTAAGCAAAAAGTAAATATGATGTTATACAGTACAGTCTTGCACTGCTTTCAATTACTCAGTCTTAGTACAACCATATGAATGGCCAGCTAACTGACAATTCTCAAAGCTCTCCAGGGATTGGGGATGATAAATCATTGCTTGCGTGTCCTGGCTACTGTAAATAGTGTTGCAGTGAACACTGGGGTACATATATATATATATATATATTTTTTTTTTTTTAATTATGCTTTTCTCCAAGTATATGCCCAGGAGTGGGATTTCTGGGTCATATGGTAGTTCTATTTTTAGTTTTTCAAGGAACCTCCATACTGTTCTTCATAGTGGTTGAATCAGTTTACATTCCTACCAATAGTGTAAGAGTGTTCCCTTTTCTCCACATCCTCTTCAGCATTTATTGTTTGTAGATTTTTTGATGATGGCCATTCTGACCAGTATGGGGTGGCACCTCATTGTAGATTTGATTTGCGTTTCTCTAGTGATCAGTGACGGAGAAGGCGATGGCACCCCACTCTAGTACTCTTGCCTGGAAAATCCCATGGATGGAGGAGCCTGGTAGGCTGCAGTCCATGGGATCGCTAGGAGTCGGACACGACTGAGTGACTTCACTTTCATTTTTCACTTTCATGCATTGGAGAAGGAAATGGCAACCCACTCCAGTGTTCTTGCCTGGAGAATCCCAGGGACAGGGGAGCCTGGTAGGCTGCCATCTATGGGGTTACACAGAGTCAGATACGACTGAAGTGACTTAGCAGCAGCAGCAGCAGTGATCAGTGATGTTGAGCATCTTTTCATGTGCTTACTGGCCATCTGTATGTCTTCTTTGGAAAAATGTTTATTTAGGACTTCTGACCATTTTTTGATCGGGTTCTGTATTTTTTTGGTGGGGGGCATGTGTGCTCAGTCGTGTCCTGCTCTTCATTACTCCATGAACTGCAGCCCACCAGGCTCCTCTGTCCATAGAGTTTTTAAGCCAAGAGTGGGAGGCCATATCCTACTCTAGAGGATCTTCTTGATCCAGGGATCAAACCTGCACCCTTTGTGTCTCCTGCACTGTAGGAGTGTTCTTTACCACTGCACCACCTGGGAAGCACTGATTGGGTTCTACTATGCATAAAATAGACAACCAATGAGACCTACTGTACAGCACAAGGAGTGGGGGGGGGTTGCAAATATATTTTTAGGACTTATATCAAGTTAACCTTAAAAATGCATTCCAAATACATTAGGTATAGACAAATACTGTTTGATTCCACTTACATGATGTATCTGCTGCTGTTGCTGCTGCTAAGTCACTTCAGTGGTGTCCGACTCTGTGTGATCCCAGGGACAGCAGCCCAGCAGGCTCCCCCGTCCCTGGGATTCTCCAGGCAAGAACATTGGAATGGGTTGCCATTTTCTTCTCAATGCATGAAAGTTAAAAGTGAAAGTGAAGTCACTCAGTTGTGTCCTACTCTTAGCGACCCCATGGACTGCAGCCCACCAGGCTCCTCCGTCCAGAATAGTCAAATTCATAGAGTTAAAAATACACTGGTGGATGCTAGGGGCTGTGGGGAGAAGGGAGGGGCAATGGGAGTTAGTATTTAATGGGGACAGTGTTTTGATTTAGGAAGGTGAAAAATATGAGAGACAGATGATGGTGAGAATTGCATAGCAATGTAAATGTACTTGGTGCCACTGAACTGTACAGTGAAGTATGGTTAAAATGATATGCTTTATATTATATGACTTTTACCACAATAAAAAACCAGGTCACTGCCTGAGTACACATTTGGAGTGAAGTGATGCTCTTAAGCTAGCGGGGAGGGGGTAGGGGCAGATACTCATTCATACTAGAAGGGGAAAAAAAACACACACCAGGTACAGAAACAGGAGCATATTTTCTATCAAAGAACAAGAGATTATAAAATTGAAAGGGTTAAAGCCATCAGCTCTGAGTACTTCTGAGAAAATTAAAGCCTAACAAATGCTCTGTATTGTCTTGTGGCCAGAAAAGCTGTAGGCAGTCACAGCCCTGGGAGACTGTCTATGTTATGTTATTAACATGTCTGATCAATACAAAAAACATTTCAAGGAAAAAGTGCTTGTTCCCTCATATTCTTCATCAGCACATAAAAAGCCTTCTCTGTAAGGATATAAAAATAGTCATGGAATGAGCTGCATGATCCTTAGAACTAGATTCAGTGGGACTTGCCCTTTCTCATTACTAAACCAAATGGTTCTTCCCATGTCAATCACTTTACAACTGTGACCCAGTGACCACACGTGGTGTCTGATAAACAATTTGAAAGACTTTAAGAGAGAACAAAAACAGAAAATTAAGGTAGACATAGATGCCACACGTGTTTTCCCCCTAGGTGCAGAGTGGAATGTTCTCTCTCTATTTCTCAAGCTATTTGTTTGAAAAATATTTGCACCCCGTGTGGTTCCTATGTTGCGTCTGTGCCTATGAATCAATCTATACTGTTACTAGGGGAAGCCCCATATTGGTATTTTTTAGTCAACTACAGCTGGGAGCAAGAGCCCAAGAATAGCATGTCACTTATATGACCACATTTGATCTTGATGACAGCTCTTCGGGGGAAATATAATATTATTTCTTTCTTTATACTTTACCTTTGCACATATTGAATATGTACTTCTGAGGTGACAGAAAATATGCTCAGTGCTACTGATGATACAAAGACAAAAAGATGTGGTCCCTATCATTAAGGTTGCTATTATTACAGAAAGACAGTGAACTGGATAGACACTCCAGGCAATGTGATGAGGCTACCATCTTGCTATCATGAAGACCTAAAAGAGAGGCACCAGGACACCTTCTCTGTATTACTGACAACACGTTCAAAGAACCTAAGTAATTTCCCAAGTTCACACAACTATGTTAGAGGAATTATCATTTCTAACTCACATCTACAGATTTCAAGTTTACTATTCTTTATACAATACTAGGTGGCCAAAGTGTCTGAAAATATCTCCCAATTTTAAAAGAACTGTTTCAGAGCAAACTCTGATAATTATTATCAGATTGGGACTATCAGATGAAAACTTGTTAGGTCTTACTGATATCAAACCATTGAAACCATATTATATGAGCAATGGTGATAACAGAAATTTCCAGTAGGAAATGAGCAAATGATTTAATTTCTCTGTGCCTTAGGTTCCTAGTTTGTGGAATGGGGCCAATATGAGTGCCTATTCCATAGGCTGTTGTAAATATTAGGTGAAGAAAAACCTATCTATAGCTTAAAAAGGTTTCTGAAGCACAGAAAGTGATGGCTGGGAACATGGTTTTTCTTTGCTACTATTATTTGGCAAACCACAACCTATATCTTGAAAATTTCAAATAATTTCATGTAAATGTCTTATATGACACATTTTTGATATGCACACTTATCTAAATTCCTATTATAGATGTTTGTACGTTTCCTAAGCAGATCTTTGAAAATGACATCATCTAAGCAAAGAGATTATAACTGAGAAGAAAGAAGAACATTATTATTATGAAAGAACATTTGCATTACTGGGATTAACTACGACAGAATGATGCCTAAAAAGAAATAAGGGCATCATGAAAAACTAAGATTTTTAATTTTTGCCAAAAAATTTAATCACAGAAGATCTGTGTTACTTAAATACTATGTAAGGAATAATTAACCTCAATCCTTGATGCATTCTGTCTACAATCCTGTTTCCAATGTTAGTTTTAGCCAATTTACGGAAATATTTTAAGACTAGAAAAATAGGTATTCTAATCCTTTTATAAGTCAGTCCTAAAGATCAGGTGTGTCCCAGCTTTCCCTGCAAGCTAAACTCAACACACTATGGATACACTTGTCCAAAGTTTAAATTTTCATTTATTCTAAATGTATTTTGGTGATGATTGCACCACCCTGTACATATACTAACAAATAAAACTTACACTTAAAAAAGTGCATTTAATGGTATGTAAATCATGCTTCAAAAGGGGTACTTTACAGATTCACTTATTTTTTTCAGCAGATTTTTTAAAAATTATTTTTTGTAAGTGGAATTTAGTCAAATTCTAAGTATATTATGTTTGGGGTGAAATCGTTCAGGAACTTCATTCTGCTGTCTTAATCCAAGAGAAACCTCAACAATTTAGTTTTAAAAGGGGCTTTTAAAAATGCAAAGTGACTTAAGACATAAATCCCTTTACCTCCTTCAAAATAGATAGAGGACTTAAAGATGTACAGATGTGAAAATGATCTGGTGGAATTTAGACACAAACAGATTACAGATTCTTTCATATCATCACTGACACCTGCAAGGTTTAATTAAGCTGAAAGTCACCAATTTCTGCTCAAAATGCTGACTAGTGGCTTGTTAATTAGTTGCTTTTCTCATTGATTAGCAACTTATGCAATACCCTGTTATAAATGGCTGTAATGCTTGCCTTGTTTCAGAGCTTAATTAATACAATATAGACTATTTAACAATTGTGTCCTTGTTTGATTTATGAAGCAAAAGCAGAGAATTTTATTGCTAACACCAGTGATGAACAAAGAAATATTTTCAAAGCAAGTGAAAGCTGATACAATAAAACTTCCTTTGTCTTTTTGGGAAAGTTTGATGAAAAAGCCATCACTGCTTGTCATGATCAATCAATTAATTTCTCAGAAATCGTGCTGTCAACAAATTTTCAAGACAAGTGTTTCAATAAATAAGTACCTGTCAATTTTTAGTCGTCCAAATTATAGTTTGGAATGCACTGTGGAATTAATTAAAATAACTGTATGAGCACTTCTGTGCTTTTCTATATGCAGATGACTCTGAAATCTCTATCTCCAGACCTAGTTTCTTCCTGGAACTCCAGGCTATTGTACCCAACTGCTTCCTTGGTATCTCTACCAGGAATTTCAACAGGCACCTCTGACTTAATAGGCCCAAAAGAGAATGCTGGATTCTGACCATCGTCTTTCCTGGACTCCACTTCCTACCCATCTCAGTAGAAAACAATTCCTCTCTCCACTCTGTAGCTTAAGCCAAACATCTGGAGAATTATCCTTTCTCTCATTTCCCTACTTCCCATGACACCAGAAACCTATACATATTTTGCATTTTTCACTGCTACTACCTTGGTCTTATCCACTGTCATCTGTCATCTATCACCTGGGCAACAACTGAACATTACAAAAAGTTCAAGTATAGTTGATGTACAGCATTATATAAGTTACAGGTGAACACTACAGTGATTCACAATTAAAGGTTCTATTCCATTTACAATTATTATAAAATATTGGCTACACTACCTGTGTTGTACAATATATCCTTTAGCTTACTTTATATATAATAGCCTGTACCTCTTAATCCTCTAACTGTACTTTGCCTCCCTATGATACTATGCCATACCATCCAGTATACGATCTTGTCACTTCTCAACATGGAACTTTGCAATGGCTTCCCAATGTGCCTGGAATAAATATCTATCCTTTTACATTTGATTACACAATCCCCCATGATCTAGGCCCTGTGGGCCTCTCTGACCTCATCTCTCTCTCTCCCTTTGTTCCCTGCATTCTTACCGCAAGGTCTTGGCCCGAGCTATTCCTAATATTTAGCCAGCAGGTCCTCAGATTTTCACACACAGGCTCCTTACTTTCATTTTCTTTTCAATAAGATTTCAGCTTAAGCGTTACTTCCTCAGAGAGAACTTCCCTGACATCCTAAAATAGCCACCTATTTATTTGTTTTCAGAGTACTTTTCAGTATTTTGCTTTTTACTGTTTTTCTTTTTTTCTAGTTAACATGTTGGCTTGTTTTTTATTTCCTCAATTGAACGTAATCTCTATAAGAACAGGAAACTTAACCGTCTCACTCTATGTTCTACCCACAATACTTAGAATAGTGGCAAGCATATAGATGGAATAGTATTTTTTCCTTCTTGTTGTTGAACAGTGAGATGTCTGGATAGATTTGATGAGGTTTATTCAGTACAGAGTGACTCTACACTGGTTTTCTTTCCAAAAGAAAAACAAACACCTAAGCTGATGGCCAAAATTTTTTTCTTTTTAAAAGCAAACTTGGTTCTGTATTTATCTTTAAAGAGAACACTTATGACATACTCAGGAAGGATAAATGGGAAACTTAAGCAGATCTTGATATTAAAACTGAATCTCACCTTATGTATGAGATTAACATCAACCTTAAGGCAAAAGTCAGAGTCACAATTATCCCCACAAAATGCCTCTTTATTGCCCTGAAGTATGCTATATATATTCTTAGGTATTTTTGTTGTTGTTTAGTTGTGTCCAACTCTTTTGTGACCCCATAGACTGTAGCCTGCCTGGCTTCTCTGTCCATAGGATTTCCCAGGCAAGAATACTGGAGTGGGTTCTTGGGTAGATCACTTATAAAGTACTGTGAATGTAAAAATGCAAACTACACATCAGTGCTTTATAACACATTAGTGAATAAATACATTATATAACCTATCTGCCTACCTGACCGCTGATTACTCCCTTTCCTCTTGTCTAATAGAATCTAATACTTTCCTGTGATTGGCCCGGCCCTAGGCATCGGTGAATAAGGCCCATTCCCAGGCCTGTGGTTGAATTATGGCTGATCTAATGAATCATCATGGTACCGTTTTTCTTGCCAGGTTTGGGTGTGTGATTCTGGCCAAGAAATGAAGAGAAACAGTCTGGGATAGTGTTTGGGGAAAGGAATCATCACTGACAAAATATATGAGAAGAACAGAACTGTTTCCACTGGACTTGGCTTCTCCATCAGAGTTTCAAACTATGGCAGCAATCTTAAGAGCAACTAAGTGGTGGTTCTCAGAATGATAGAGCAAATTAACAGGGGAGAAAAACAAAACATTATGCCATTGCACTAGCAATTTGCAGGTTCTGGCTTCTGTTATAACGTGCAACATACACTTCTGTTGTTGTTCAGTCTCTAAGTCTTGTCCAACTCTGTGACCCCATGGACTGTAGCATACTAGGCTTCCCGATTCTTCACTATTTTCCCAGAGTTTGCTCAAACTCATGTCCACTGAGTCAATGATGCCATCCAACCATCTCATCCTCTGTTGCCCCCCTTCTTCTCATGCTCTCAATCTTTCTGTATCTGTAAATATATGCTCATGGACAGCACCCTAAGATGCTTCCTGTTGTCACTCATGAAATGAAATAGGATCTACAGAGTCACAAGCAGATTCCCTTCTCCCACCTCAAGGTCACTCGGGTTAGTACCCTCTGGGTCAAACAGTGTGAGAAACTGCTCGTGCTATTTAAATTGTTATTTCTTCCATATTTCCTTTCATTTTAAGTTTGCATAGCTGAATGTGACTGAATCAAATGCCTATATCTTGAGATATTACTCTGCTTCCATCTGTAATACAGATATCATAAAGTACATGATTTCTTTAAAGAGTTAAGAGAAGAAATGCAATTTGTCACATGAATTTCCCAATTAAAATAACCCAGAAAATATCTTTTATCTACATCACTCTCCCTGGCTGAAAGCCACATCTTTCTAACTATATTCCCTTAGCATTAATAACGTTCTCTACTGTGTGAAACTATTATTAATATATGTCATATCTTGACTTCAAAACTGCTGCAAAAGCACCTGCTTATGCTCCAATTTCAAAAGCATACATATGCTTTGGTTACATTAAGTTTAACAGCAGACTTTCAGTGGAAAACACTACAGTGTTTCCAGCCATTAATATGTTATTATCAAGGCATACGGAATAGAATCTTTGTGGACACAGCTTTAGAATATTCCAATCCCTATGCATCCAGAATAAAGCCAGACCACCTAGTAGTACACATCACTATAGATTTGGTGCACTTAAAAGCAAAGCTCACCTGACTTTAGAAATATTATTAAAAATTGTAGAGTCATCTGTATAAGTGATGCCACAGGGGCAGTCTGTTACACTACAGAGAGCCAAGCATCATAGCCAGTCTCCCTCCCAAATGTATTTCCTAAGTGTTTAAGACGCCTCTTTAAAAATGTGTTCTCCCAGCTCCATCCTCTGTCCCATCCCCGTTTGCCCTTCCTTTCTGCCTCTAGATTCTTTCTTTCATGAGAACCTTCTTTCCATTTAAAAATAAAAGTCAATTTAACATTCCTAGGATCCTTTTTGTTCTATATTCCATCCATTCATGGGTGTTAAAAATGAAGTCCAAGCCAGGTGGGCACCAGGTGGCCCAGGAAAGATGAGACTGAGACATTGTGCAAGTATCTAAGTCATCTTCCTATTTGGACCCACGGAGTGGATTCATGAACAGCTGTCCCACCTGGAGAGTACCACCCATCCTGCAGATGGGAAAATCAGACTCAGAACAGTCCCCTAGGCCTCATAACTAGTTACCTTGCTAGTTGTGTTTCCATTCATAACATTACATTCACATCAATACACACTGAATCAGGAATAGTGATGATTGAAGGGGCACAGAAAAAAACAGAATGTACCATGGTTCTCTCCAAACTTGGGTCTCCTATTGCGCTTGTAGGATTTTCTCACTACTGGACCTGGGCAGGGTCAGGTCCATCCATGCCTCTCAGAGGAGCACCGTTTTCCTGAAAAAGCCAACAATCCAGATACCTGGCTCTTCCTTGAGCTCTTGGAGATGAAGCTGGGGAGATGTTACCAAGCTCATGGGCTGCTGCTCTCTTATACCTGTATTCACCTCTGTCTCACAGCTATCCCCATTCTTGAAAGGGTCTTATCTATAATAGACATATTTTTAACAAGTTTCATTCTTTCTCTTAGGTGCTGGGAGGACTTTTGCTTCTAAACCCCTCCTGCATGAGCTGCAAAGCTGCACACAGAGCATATGGAATATGATTGTTTAATGAGTATTTTAAAAATAGGTTAAGCATATGAACTATCACATTCCATCAATGTGACACATCTTCACATTTCTAACCTTTGCTGACAAGATCTGTAAAAAAGGGATAACAACAATATCTAAAAAGATTATCACATGGAATAAATGAGATAATACATATAAAGAATGTTAGAGATAAACAATTTTGGTGAGAACAACCCTATTTGGAGAAAAAAAATTATTCAGTTATGTTTACACAACCAAAACAAATTTAACCACCCATTCCAGGTCAAATGACTTCCTGCATCATATACTTGAAAATGTATTTTCCCCAAGTTATTAACGGAACACAGTGTCAATTTCTTTTTGCCAATGGAAAACACAAGTATATTCTCAGATAAAACACTCTACAATGTTCATAACAGTTGTTCTTCCACTTGGCTGCATGTTTATGATTTTTAAATGCTCTGATATTAGTCTTATACCATTAAATTTCTTAGAAAAACAAACTAATAAAAATATCTTTTGTGTTTTCTTCTCCACCTAAGGTTTGTATTACATCAAGATTTTGTACACTTACAGCACATTGGTCCACCCCTATAATAACAAAATGCACAAAGTAGAAGGTTTTACTAGATAACAAGTTGTCATGAGTTTCTGCAAGTGCTGAAACATGACTCAGTGGAAACAGTTGCAAAAAAGAGTGAGGAGAGCAAACACACACACATACAAAGCTGTGCTGCTGAAAAGAGATGTTAGAATGGATTAAGTGAATCATCTCTGAAGGCCACAGCCTTAAACTTTATCATGTATAGCAACAGTAATTTAAAAATAGTCACAGGTTTCTGAAGACTTAGAAAAAAGTGCCTTTAGGATGGCAACCCAAGAAATAAAATTATCTCATTATGCAAATAAGGGCTAAGGTATCAGAGATGCTCTTTAACATTGTAGGTGTTTTTCTTTAGTAACAGAAGATTACAATCACAAGAGTAGAAGGGAGAAAACTGGGCTAGACCCTAGGTTATTATGCAAAAGTCAGTCAATTTCCTAAAGGTCTGGTAGAAGCAAAATGATGCACTTCTACATTTGGAAATGGCATCCTTGACAAGAAGAGATGAAGTGAATCCATAATTTTCTTATAGGAAATGCTCAAAAAACTTAATTCCATATTAAAATCCTGGAAGAAGAAAATTAAAGGAGAACTCCTATTCTTTGCGTTTCCTTTAACAGTCTACTTTAGACTTATTGCAAACCAGTATTTATTCCTTGATAAACAACTTGTAATACATTTGTTATGTGATACACTTTGTACAGCAGTCGGGACAGTAAAATCCCCATCTTCTCAGAGTGTGTACATAGAACATTTATATGGAGAGAGACAGACAAAAGCCAACAAGTAAAGGCGTAGACATATTAGTAAGGACTATAGAGAAAACGTACTTTTGCCTAGAAAATCCCATGGACGGAGGAGCCTGGTAGGCTGCAGTCCATGGGGTTGCTAGAGTTGGACATGACTGAGCGACTTCACTTTCATTTTTCACTTTCATGCATTGGAGAAGGAAATGGCAACCCACTCCAGTGTTCTTGCCTGGAGAATCCCAGGGACGGGGAAGCCTGGTAGGCTGCCGTCTATGGGGTCACACAGAGTCGGACACGACTGAAGTGACTTAGCAGTAGCAGCAGCACAGAGAAAACGTAGAACAGGAGTGGCACACAAGATAGCAAGTGTAACCTGTAAGACACGGTCTTCTATATTTACTTATATTAATACTGTGGATGTTGCTTTACCCAGTCAATTAGACACTTCAGTATCTAACATGTGCCAGGCACTGGGCAGGTCTAGGGATGGAGAAATCAATTAGAAATAAAAAAGGACAAAGATAAGTATTTTTGTTTGGGTGAACATGTTCAAAATTAAGGTGAAGAAAATAAGTTTGGGGTGTATGAAACCAGTGCTGACATTTGTTTAATGAAACAAAATGATGCTAAATGTAAGGCTATGCAAATCTAGAAATATCATTTTATTTCTAGTAAGGGAGAGAATGCATTTAAAAATTGAAAACATAGAAGAGGTTTTAAAAGGGAAAATATAGTATTTCAGTATAAATCTACTTTATAATATGGGGCTTCCCAGGTGGTGCAGTAGTAAGGAATCCGTGTGCCAATGCTGAAGATGCAGGTTTGATCCCTGGGTCAAGAAGATCCCCTGGAGGAGGAAATGACAACCCACTCCAGTATTCTTGCGTGGAGAATCCCATGGACAGAGGAGCCTGGAGGGCTGAGTCCATAGGGTCACATAGAGTTGGACACAACTGATGCAACTTGGCACTTATGCCTATGTGTATATAATATAGAAATATGCATATAAGAAATGTTTAGCATTTAATTTTTCAAGCCCCAAAGATTTACTTTCTTTAGAAAGTACACTGTAAAGAAACATTTGTCATCTTTAATTTTTTTCCACATCCTCTTCCTTTTATTGAAGTGCAGTTGATTTATAATATTGTGCCAATCTGTGCCATACAGCAAAGTGACTCAGTCATACACACATATACATCCTTTTTTTAAATTCTTTCTCATTATGTTTTATCACAGGAGATTAGATATAGCTCCCTGTGCTGTACAGTAGGATCTTGTTGTTTATCCATTCTAAATGGAATAGTTGCATCTACCTACTCCAAATTCCCAGTCCATCTCTTCCCCCTAACCCCTTAGCAACCACAAGTCTGGTAATCCTTAATTTTTAATTAACTTATTTAGAGTTAAGAGAGTTATCTGACTGAACTTACTGCTCTTGAGAACTATCTCTACTTTATAGACACAAATAGCTATTTCATTGTTCTGAATTCTGTATTAACCTGTCAGTGCATGAAGCATACATAGTTATTTTCCAAGAAAGCCTAGTAGAAAGATCAGGATTTCCATAGAACGGCTCACTATGATCTGTCTAAAGTACTAAAGGGTTCCTTAAACCTGTCTTATTGATTATTTTACCTCAGAAGATGATGAAAGGGAAGGAAGACCAGACTGTTGACAGGATGTCAGCATCCCCAGGCACTCCCATGTCTAGAGAGATGTCCCCAAATGTGGAACCACAGGGAATCAGAGAGTTCCAGCCACTATTTCCTTGCCATTCATCGCACTCAAACAAGTGAGTCTTTTAAAAAGTCTATTACTAATAAGGCTCAAATCAGATGGTTTATGTGGTGGGCTAGGGCAAATGCTTACAACTCCTTTTCTCTGCCTGAAATTTCTTCAGCTCACAGCACAAATGCTCACCTGATGTTGACATCAAAACTGCATCATCATCGCATGTGGCTATTAAATAGTTGAAACAACACCTAACATTTTGCTATAGTCAAGTTATTTCAAACCCTTGGTTAGAAGGGGAAACAGTGGAAACAGTGGCTGACTTTATTTCTGGGGCTCCAAAATCACTGCAGATGGTGATTGCAGTCATGAAATTAAAAGACGCTTACTCCTTGGAAGGAAAGTTATGACCAACCTAGACAGCATATTAAAATCAGAGATATTATTTTGCCAACAAAGGTCCTTCTAGTCAAGGCTATGGTTTTTCCAGTAGTCATGTATGGATGTGAGAGTTGGATTATAAAGAAAACTGAGCACCGAAGAGTTGATGTTTTTGAACTGTGGTATTGGAGAAGACTCTTAAGAGTCCCTTGAACTGCAAGGAGATCCAACCAGTTCATCCTAAAGAAGATCAGTCCTGGGTGTTCATTGGAAGGACTGATGTTGAAGCTGAAACTCCAATACTTTGGCCACCTCATGTGAAGAGCTGACTCATTTGAAAAGACCCTGATGCTGGGAAAGACTGAGAGCAGAAGGAGAAGAGGACAATAGAGGATGAGATGGTTGGATGGCATCACAGACTCAATGGACATGAGTTTGGGTAAACTCCAGGAGTTAGTGATGGACAGGGAAGCCTGGCGTGCTGCGGTCCTTGGGGTTGCAAACAGTCAGACGTGACTTAGTGACTGAACTGAATGGAACTGAACTGGTTAGATCTTACAATAAATTCTGTGATTGTATTGAAGAGTCAAACTAAACATTAAAGTAGAGCATCAGATCTAAAAATGATTTAGTCATTCACACCAAAAAAGATTATATTATGTGTTTGAATAGTATCAGATCAGATCAGTCCCTCAGTCGTGTCTGACTCTTTGCGACCACATGAATCGCAGCACGCCAGGCCTCCCTGTCCATCACCAACTCCTGGAGTTCACTGAGACTCACGTCCATAGAGTCAGTGATGCCATCCAGCCATCTCATCCTCTGTTGTCCCCTTCTCCTCCTGCCCCCAATCCCTCCCAGCATCAGGGCCTTTTCCAATGAGTCAACTCTTCTCATGAGGTGGCCAAAGTATGTGAGTTTCAGCTTCAGCATCAGTCCTTCCAAAGAAATCCCAGGGTTGATCTCCTTCAGAATGGACTGGAATGGTATAAAGTACAGGAAAAAAAATATTGAAGTGATCAAGATACGGCTTGTGAGAAAAGTAACTTTAAAAAAACAATTTTTTATTTTTTAATATGTTCAATTATTGAATATTTCTATTTCATAGTAATGGCCATAAATTATTATGACACCAATGAACTCAAAAGTTAGATTTAACACGATAACATTTGCTTTGCCACCTGATGCGAAGAGCTGACTCATTTGAAAAGACCCTGATGCTGGGAAAGATTGAGGGCAGGAGGAGAAGGGGATGCCAGAGGATGAGATGGTTAGATGGCATCACCGACTCAATGGACATGGGTTTGGGTACACTCTGGGAGTTGGTGATGGACAGGGAGGCCTGGAATGCTGCGGTTCATGGGGTCGCAATGAGTCGGACACGACTGAGTGACTGAACTGAACTGAACATTTACAGATTAGTTTAAAATATATCCACCTCTTTTTTAACATGGCATTTAAAAATGACAGGTTCAGCTAAGGCCTTCACTATCTACCCTACCTGCTTTTATTCCCAGAAGTTTTCTGAGATGTGTATGAATCATTACCATGCATGTTTTTAGACTTCTATTAGTCATGTATTGGTATGTGTATAAATTTATGTATACACACACATATAAAATTACATACATACACACATATAAATTCATGCTTTTGAACTATGGTATTGGAGAAGACTCTTGAGAGTCCCTTGGACTACAAGGAGATCAAACCAGTCGATCCTAAAGAAAATCAACCCTGAATATTCGTTGGAAGGGCTGATGCTAAAGCTGAAGCCCCAGTGGTTCACCCACCTGATGAGAAGGGCTGACTCACTAGAAAAGACCGTGTTGCTGGGAAAGATTGAAGGCAGGAGGAAAAGGGGACAACAGAGGACAAGATGGTTGAATGGCATCACTGACTCAACAGACATGAGTTTGAGCAAGCTCCAGAAGATGGTGAAGGACAGAGAAGCCTGGCATGCCGCAGTCCATGGGTCTCAAAGAGTTGGATGCAATCGAGTGACTGAATGACGGCAACCATATAATTTTATATTTCTAAATGTTTATAAACAGCACTGTATTTCTATATTATTTTGAAATTTTCTATTTACACACAATATTACATTTTTGCAGGTATTCCCATTAATATAAGCAGTTCTAACTTAGTTATTTATTATGTAGTATTCTGTTATGTGAATTTGAAATTATTTATTCATTCCCTTTCTGATGGACAGTTAGGTTGCTTCTGTCTCTTTACTATTAACACAGCACTATGATGAACACTGGGTACCTGTGTTCTTACGTACATGCTCATGTTCCTCTCAAGCAGAAACCTAGAACCATTATTGCTGGATTGTACATATGTCCATAATCAACTTCAGTGGACATCCCTCTACAAGAGATATGTAAACAACTTGTACTCTATTCCTCACTCACATGGCAGTTTTTAGCAAAAAAGCAATAGGTTAAGTCAGATACCAAGTCCTTAGATGAATGCCAGTCCTTAGAAGGATATATAATTTACTCAACAAAGTCCATATACTTTACTTGGCAAGAGAGGCAGCATGCAGTCAGAGAGGAGCTTAAAATCACTGATCAAAGCTTGCTAAGGGAGCTTGCGGAGGGCTGAAAAAACTGAAGCACAATAAGTAACAGCCAGCAGCCCTGGACAAAGCAGAGGACACAGCTATAAAACTCCCTGGTCTGGAGATCTGAAGAGTCTCTGAGGTCATCACTTTTCATCAATCTATTAACACAGGTGAGGCAGAGGAAAAGATGTGGAGTATTGCTCTCCTCCATTTAAAATGGTAAGTAAGTGTTAAATATTCAGGAAAAATTTCATTTGAATGAAATACAATTTGTTAAAGATGCAGAGCTTACAAAGAAAGGGCAACCCATAGCTATTTGTTAGTCTATTTCTAAGGATCATTTCATTTGTTAAGAATGCTGAATGGTGTGGGCTTAGAGGGGCAAATATTTATTTCACTTTAAAAACAAAATGTACAAAAAAATAAATAAAAACAAAATGTACATAAAATAAAATAATAAAAAAATAAAAACAAAATGTACAGTAATTGGTTGTGCAAAGATAAGAAAAGAATGTGAAATTGGTCATAGGACAACAGGCTCCAAAATGGTCTCAAGGCTAAAGTCCATTCTTCAGCAATCAGGGTAAATTTTTACTTAAAGGGTAAATTGGGCCATAAACTCAGTTTGAAAGCTTAAAATGACTTTTTATGGCTACAGAATCACAATAATCTAAATTCCTTGATGTGACATGCTCGTGTGCTCAGTCACGTCTGACTCTTTGTGATCCATGGACTATGGCCTGCCAGGCTCTGTCCATGGGATTTCCCAGGCAAGAAAACTGGAGTGGTTTGCCATTTCCTCCACCAGGAGATCTTCCCGACCCAAGATTCTAACCCATGTCTCTTGTGTCTCCTGCACTGCAGGCAGATTCTTTACCATTAAGCCATCGAGAAAACCCGATTGACTTCTTACCCTAGCATAAGAGCCCGGTGTGACCTGGCCTTTGTGGGCTTCCTATCAATGCTGAAACACCCTCTCCCTTCACTTGAGGCAGGAGATAGATGGCCCTCCACACTCCCTGGGGAAATACTTGGAGTTTGTTCCCTGCCTATGAATACTGATATTCCAAGATGAAAAGGCAGGACAACTGAGAGAGGAGGCTGGGACCTTCCCAGATAAAAGACAAGAGACTTCATATTTCTCATTCTCAGAATTAAGGAGACCTTCCTGACTAGAAAACTCCTTGGAGGTGAAATGAGGAGTGATGCCAAGGCTACCCATAGTCCTCTTTGCTGGAACCCACCTTGGCTGAGAGATGCATACACAACCATGGGAGGATCCTGAGATAGACCAAATAGAGACTCAGAACCAGGAAAATCAAAATGACTGGCCAAAGGAAACCAGGAAGAAGTGCCCCATATAAGTGATTCAAACTCCACAAGTGCAACTCTCAGAGCCCGTTTGTCTGTTCCACCTATCCCTTTTTCAGGGGATCTTCCCAACCCAGGCAGATTCTTTACCAGCCCACAAAGATGGAAAGTAGTGAAATAAGTGAAATGTTTCTTAGGAGGAAAAGAGTACAGTATATGTGGATAGAGGGCTTCCCTCATAGCTCAGATGGTAAAGAATCCAACTGCAATGCAGGAGACCCTGGTTTGATTCCTGGGTTGGGAAGATCCCTTGGAAAAAGGATAGGCTACCCACTCCAGTTCTCACGGGCTTCCCTGGTGGTTCAGGTGGTAAAGAATCTGCCTGCAATGTGGGAGACCTGGATTCAATCCCTAGGTTGGGAAGATCCCCTGGAGGAAGGCATGGCAACCCACTCCAGTATTCTTGCCTGGAGAATCCCCATGGACAGAGTAGCCTGGCAGGCTACAGTCCATGGAATTGCAGAAAATTGGACATGACTAAGCACAACACAGGGAGTACTTTTTTGTAAAGCCAAAGGGCAGGGCCTTGTCACTGGCCACCGGTCTAGTGACTAAGATCTGGCACTGTCACCACTGCGGCAGGGCCTCAATCTCTGGCTGGGAACCAAAACTCTTCTTCAAACTATTGCAATCTGAGGCCACTCGAGATCACACTTGAGCTTTGTGTTTTTTTAAAGTGTAAAACATTCTTTATTCTTAAAATTAAAGAGAAAAAAATCCTACTAACTAAAAGAATTTCATTGGTCCAGTTTTCTTGTCTCCTTTCATTTCCTCTTCCCATCCTTAACTTTAAACTACAGAGGCCATAACCTTGCCATCACTGGCTAAGCCTATGGACCCTTGCAGCACATGTCTGCTTGAGGGCTCCCCTCCCATTTCTCTAATCTTGTGATGCCTGCCTTCTCTTTGCTCAGGCTTCAGTTTTCCCAGGCTTGCTGGACACGTATCCGATATAGTTATTTAAGTCACTCAAGTTCCATCTTCAAATTTTCTTTCTACTACTAACTATTGTCTATTTTCTCACTAATAATCTTCCAACTTTCTTCACTGTTTGTCTCCCTTGATTAGAATTAATCCCTATGAAAATTAAATGTCTGCAATCCATATCTTGGAACTGTACCAGCCTGCACAGGTTGTCTACTAGTTTCATAGCTACATCTGCAGCATCTACATAGTAATAACTACCATAGTCATCTCACATCCCCCCACACAATCCATTAACAAATCTGAAGGCTCCATATTCAAACGCATCCAGAATCCGTTGGTGAAACAATGCTATCACTCCCATTCCGGTCTAAGCCTACATCATCTAACAGGGATGACTACAGGGGGTACCCAGTGATGCTCCTTGCTTCCTTATTGCTGTCCTATGGGATTTTTTCCACAGAGAAGCCAGAGAAAGTCATGTCATGCCATGACACCCCTCTGCTCAAAGCCCTCATCTTCTCTCAGGATAAAGCTCAAATTTCTTACAATGCGTACAGGGCTCCTCAAGACCTGACACCCTGCTGTGTCTCTCATTAAGTCCCTCACTTCCTCCCAGGGTCCTTACTGCACTCCAGATGCTCTAGGATCTGTCTGGTCCTCTTATTTCCCCAGGGGCATCCAGCGTTAGGGCTCTGTATTCACTCTTCGATTTTTCAGAAGGCTTCTCCTACTGGAGTCTGCATGTTTATTCCTATTAGAGAAGTTTACCTTGAAAAAAATCAACCCTGCTTTATTCTTCTTACTAGAACTTTCTACCTCCTGAAGTACCACACCGTTACATGTGATATAAGATCCCTGAGGTCAAATATTTTGTTTGTTTCTGCTTTCTGTGATTTCTCCAAAGTTTAGCCAGCATCTGACACATAGGAATTTAAAAAAGAAAAGCTAAATGAATGGGGAAAAAAGATTTATTCTGGTTTCCAGGTTATTCAATGTCAGACGATGGTCGCAGAAACAGTGGTCAAATCAGGCAAATCCTCTACATTTTTTTAAACAGACCAGTGGAGCTCAGACGTACCACGATTTATACAAAATCACATGGCATAGTTGCCATGAGTAACATCTTGCTGAGCACATGGTAGGATTCTATTTTCTCTTCCCTTGACCACGTGATGCGCACTGGCAGATGAAACGTGACAGAGTTATGTGTCACTTCCAGGTAGAAATGTGAGTAATCTTGATTATTTACATTTCCCTTCATCATGTCGATGGTGTTTAAAACAGGTGTTAAGAGGAATCCTCCAACAGCCGAGGTCCTTGAATAAACTAATAGTAGAGGCCCCTTGGTGACGAAAACCTTGGAAGACATCGTGTGAGGGAAATACACGTATTTGCAGTATTGTGCCACTGAAATCTTTTTATTGTGGCACAAGCTAGACTGTGTCGCTGATCTCAAATGATGCACACAATTCCTAAATGAAAGAGGTAGGATACGTATCCATGTCTCGTCACTATCTTCCTAAACTGCTTGTGATGAGAGACAGAGCTTTGGTAAAGAAGGAATAATACATGTGCCCATAGAGGGCTATTTTTATTTGACTGGAGCTCTCATATACAACTTAGTTTTCTTTCAAGCACAGGAAATAAAGAAAAAAGTCTTTAATCAAAAGCTTCTGAATTCAATATTTAGAAACTACTATCTCTACTATTTACGTGTTTATTTTTTCTGTTTACCTAATCCATTTTATTCAGACACTTAAATCAGCAGAACACCAGAATTAATTTCCATAGGATTTTGTTTCTTTAGAGATTTGATTATCTGCTTCTTGCACCACGGAAAAATCTCTATGAACTGGCACGTGCATAACACTACAAGAGACCGATAATTTCTAAGGATTTTTCCATTTTAGGAAATCACAAAGTACCTTCTCAATCAAAGAAGTTTATGTCATATGTTTTCCACATAAAAAAGACACCAGGCTTATAATTTTATTAGTCTTCAATGTTTGGCATATAGGGAAAGGTAAATTACTATTTAATTAACCCTAAATATTATTCCCTAGTCATGTGGAGTAAAAAGTTTGTTCCATTGTGAATGAAAAATACAATTCCTGGCAATTATAATTGGGTAGAGAAGTGAGAGGTATAGAATCATGGAAAGGGACTCAAGAATTCCAGAAGGCATTTTAAACAGCAAATTAGAGTCAGGTAAGTGAAGAAACAATTTTTCCCCATATTCATATTCACTCAGTCACCTAAACCACCCTAGGATTTAAACTTTCAGTTTAGTAGGTTGCCTTAATACGACAGGACATACTCCCACGTGTGCTCACTGAAACCCCATTTACTTAAGCTTTCTTTTCCCCCAAAGCCAAAATGTGGGACAGCACATTCAGAGGGCAAATTTGTGCTTCATAAAGAAAGTAACCAGTACAGCAGTCTTCTCTCTTGTCTCTGTTATATTCCTACCACGTAACACTTGTAATCTGTGGGTGACATGCTATCTATTACTAAGAATTCTATAACTAAAACAGGGATGGGTAGAGTCCCCTAATCAAGGTTCTGAATTTTTTAGCAATTGAGAAACAAGTGCTCCAAATTTCACTGAAGAAGATATTTTAGCCTCTTACTAACGACTCGGGCCTCAGGCAATGAGAACCTCATCCAACTCACCTGGTGCTTCTTTCTCCATTTAATCCCTCAGGAATTGGATTTCTGCTAGAGAAGTGAGAAAGGCACACTCTAATGCAATAATGTATAATGCTGATGTAACTCCCTCCAAGGAATTATTTTTCTGTGACTGATGAGTCAAGGATTCTCTGGTGATACAAACTGTTAACCAAAAGAAGTTTGATGAATGCTATGAACCAGGCTACAAAAGATGGCTGTAATACAGAAAGTGCTGCAGACAAAGCTGTTGAGTCATTAGATGGGGTTTCTGAGTGTCTTCTGACACTATTGGTCTAGTGACTCACCATCATCATCATAGTTACAAACAGAGTTTATTTTAAAGTAACCAAAAGGATGGAGAAAATAGCATCAGAATAAAAGTCCACAAATTTGGGACCTAAGGAAAGCAGATTACCAGAGAACTAAAAGTGGCCAAGAGTACATGGTGGGTAACTGCTCAGAGATCCTGGTTCAGAAAGACTAGTTTTGTGTTAGTTCTTCACCACTATCAGCACTATGATCCTGAAAAAGCATATACATTCTTTATGTCTTGGCTTCATCAGCTGTAAAACTGGGATAAAGTGGAACCTGCAATCAGTATCAGGGGCTTCCCTGGTGGCTCAGTGGTAAAGAATCCCATTGCCAAAGCAGGAGACACGGTTTGATCCCTGGTTCAGGAAGATAACCTGAAGAAGGAAATGACAACCTACTTCAGTATTCTTGAATACTCTGGTATTCTTGCCTGGCAAATCCCATGGACAGAGGAGCCTGGTGGGCTGCCGTCCATGGCGTGGCAAACACTTGGATAGGACTTAACAACGAAACAACCACAACAACAGTTAGTAGCAGTGCCAAGGAGTAGGGTAGAAGGGCTTCAGCCAAACTCCACAACCATAACCCCCACATGTGGATACCTCTTAATCTCTGAAACGAATGATAGACATTTTCCTAGTCTTATGTACAGTGTGACTAAAGCTACTTTTAAGTTAATTCATATTGATCCAAAATATATACACCAAGTAAAATAAAGTGCTTAAAATGGATACTCATCCTCAAAATAAGTCTACAATTCAGTCTACTACAAATCTAGATTACCGTCACTGATTCCTTAGCAAAGAGAACATCTGCAATTGCCACTGACTAATCCACTGAAAATGAAAATGGGACACTGTATGTGAAACCTTTAACATAATGCTGGATACACAGCAAATGTTCAATAAAGACCAGCTGTTATTGTTAATAATGTATTCTGTTGTATATTTCTAAGTATATTATTTTTAGATTAAAAATTACTTTGAAAGCCCAGGAGATAAAAAAATAACCTTGCTGTACCATTTGAAGATGCCCTTTAAATGGGAAAAGTTATTACCATTAGTAACAGCTTGAGGAAATTTGTTCAGCTACAAAGCCAAGGAACTGTATCTTTATCTCTCCATTTATGTATATATGTTGGGACAACATTTCTACAAATGTCATGGCTGTACATGTACAAATAAATACATCAACTAATTGAATTGATTTGTAGGGCCTTAGCTGCTGGGAGCTATTTATATTTATTTTCCTTTAATGTCTAACTTCACTGAATGTCTATTAAAGCTATATACGTTTCTTGATATTTTTGAATTATAGAGTTAAAGGGATACACATACAAAATAAAGGAAAGGGTGCTGGTTTCACTGTAGCTCAAATACCATAATAAAATACTTAGGTGTGTGTATATATTACCTACACACACATGCACACACACCCTAAATTCAATGTTAAATAGAATAAAATGGAAATTGGTTCCTGAAAATTCCAATCATTGGTGATTAGAATGTTGAGAGGCAGACAGAGTTTAGTTTGATTTTTTTTTTCTCTTTTCTCTCTAAAGCATTTTCTCCCACAAAATAAGCACGAAGATTTCCTGTACAATATGGTTTGGGTGGTTGCTGCTGCTGCTGCTGCTAAGTCGCTTCAGTCGTGTCCGACTCTGCACAACCCCATAGACGGCAGCCCACCAGGCTCCCCTGTCCCTGGGATTCTCCAGGCAAGAACACTGGAGTGGGTTGGGTGGTTGGGAAAGTGCAATTGTACTTGCTAATACCACTGCAGTTTACAGAGTGTGGAACCACTCAGACCTCCTCACACTGCCAACTGGGCTCAGTGATAAGACTAACAAGGTTGTTCGGTGACACAGCAAGGAAAAATTAAAATCAAAGGAGCAATCACGTTTGATACTGGGAATCACTAAAGGGAGCCGGAAGAGAGGCAATAAGATGCTGCCAGGCTTGAAGCACCTGCTGAATTCAGAGTATGTTGCAACCTCAAAATAGCCCAGTAAGGGAAGGTCATAAAAGAGAATTACAAAAATCAATTCCTGAGGCAACCAAAGCATGAACAAAAATTTGAGCAGCTGCCTGGTTAGAATAGATGGATGCAAAATAGTTCAATAGGGAGGGGGAGGAAGAAGAAAACTGACAAAGTGTAATTCCTCTTCCCACAGGAATTACACAAAGTGTAATTACTCTTCCTACAGGTAGGTTGTTCAAATGTTCAAAAGTTCAGAAGAACTTCCACAGTACTTTTCTTGTACTTTCAAGTCACAGGATTAGTTGGGGGGGTAAACACTGTTTTAAGGGACTGGTGAACACTGTTACGTCATCTCTGACAACTCAGACTTGATAAAGTCTGATTTCCGCATCTGTGGACTCTTGATCCATGAGCATCTTCACACGGTGGCAGGTGGGGGGTTGGTGGGGGCAGTTTGGATTGAGCCTGTGCTCCTCTGCATTGCTGGTGTCATAGACACACAGCAGTGCTTCTCAGCTGCTGCCTTTCATGGCTTCAGGCTGCTGATTATTTCTTTTGCACGTTTCTGGGGAACAGCTGGGGTGCTGTCAGTCACCAGATGTACCATGTGGCTATAGCTCTGTGCTGAAGTTGCTCAGAATTATGATTCACGGGCCCTAAGTCAGGACAGACATGCTTTGGCATTTTCATGAACTTTTGTGCAGGTTCTCTCCTTCAAGTATAAGATATTCCCTGCCAAAGACCTTTGAAAGCTCTTAAAACTTCATTTAACATGTTAATGCTGAAGTTGGAAGAGACATACCAAATTCAGAAGAGGCACTGTACCTGTGGGGCTTTCCTGGTGGCTTGGACAGTAAAGAATCTGCCTGCAATGCGAGAGACCTGAGTTTGATGCCTGGGTCAGGAAGATCCCCTGGAGAAAGGAAATGGCAACCCAGTCCAGTATTCTTGCCTGGACAATTCCATGGACAGAGGAGCCTAGTGATCTACAGTCCATGGGGTCGCAGAGTCGGGTACACACACACATTGTCCCTTCCCTTTGCAGGCCCATGTTGTGGTCTTTATTAAATTTACAACAAAGGACTGACCTTGCTATAATTTTCATGATAGTCTCTGAAAAAAAGATGAGGAGAGTAGTAGTAGCTGCAAAAGAATGTAGGTTGCTTTGCAGATGCCTTGGAAATAATAGTGGCTGCCAAATGTGGTCACCAAGGTATTTGCAAACTATGCTTTTTGGTGACCTGGTCTCTATCCCTTTCCTACTTCAAAGTTCAAGCCATTTTGTTCAGTGATCTCCCAAAATAATCAGTTTCTGAGTTCATATTTATTATTAATACATGTGGAAGTCAGATAACCTCAAAGAAGATATTATCAAGAATGTTTCCTTTAATATTTAACTATGTCCTGTACACAGTACCAAAACAGGCATGATCAGTTATGAGATATGAAACCAATTCACTGTCCAATTCAATAAATTCAATATCCAATCTTAAAAGAAAAAAAAAAAACCTCAGCAGATAACATTCATGAATTAAAATTATATCTACAGGATGGTCTTACAACTTGTGGACAGGATGCAGTGTTGAATAATGGTAACAAGCATGGGCTCTTAGAGTCAAACCACCTCGATTCAAATCCTGCTTCTGCTTGCAGAGAGATCAAAGGCAAATGATGGGATTTTCTAATTATGTTTCCCTATCCGAAAAATAGACCTATAAAAGAATCTACCTCCCAGGGATGGTGCATGGATTAAATATATACACACATGTGTAAATACGTATTTGGCTCAGTTCTTTATTACCGCCAGAGTAAACATCCCATAGCTTATTGCTCTTACTATGGATCAAATTAGGATTATCATTGTCAACATTACCATTTTTACCCAAATTAAAATACAGGCAAAACCAATACAATATTGTGAAGTTAAAAAAAAATTTTTTTTTAAACTCAAAAAAAAAAAAATAAATAAAATAAAATACAGGAAGAATTTGGAAGACAAGAAATGTCCATTTTATTAGTCTCTTAAAATGAAATAAATATGCTCAATGGATTGCCTATAATTTGTTTAGTAAATTAATTTGCATGTAAATCAATGTAGGGGTTGTGCATAATTCAATATGCTTCTCACCTGCTGCTCCCCAAAGAAATATGTAAATCAGGGTGGTTATGAAATCTATTCTAAACATTTAATACTACCTACACTCAAACCACAGGACCTTTAAAACATAATCAATAAGTTTAACATATCTATATAGGTGTTCATTTATTGTTTTTAATTAAATTCCATGTGAAGGCACAGACTTTAGTGCTATTTTTATTTTAAAAGTTTAGACTCTAAGAATGATGTCATTTCATAAACTCATAAAAGAGAAAAACTATTAGAACTTCATTTGTTTTAGCCAGTATTAGAGCAATTCCACTCACCTAGGACAGAGGATGATAAATAATTCTCATGGCTATTATAGTGAAACTTCCACTAAAGAATGACTCTAGGAGGTGACCTGCCTCGACAAAATATTATACCTGTGTGCTTAAAGATCATGAAAATCTACTGATATGGTTTGAAAGAGCAGGAGTGTCTGGAAATAAACACAGAAGCTCACTTGGTGTTCACGGGCAACATGACAAATAGGATAGGGATGCCCTGCTCTCTCCCAGAAGAAGAGGTTGCACCCAAGCTCATGCTCCATACAAGGGAAAACTATACCATCCACATGGCTTGAGGGTCTCTGAGAACTCAGACCCAGGTAGAGTTCCTACAGATCATCTGCCTGGGGCCCAAGCAGCCTGATCCTTTACTGACAAGGTAGATGACTGGAGCAAAGAGGCTCTTGATAGGAACACAGACCCACACTTCAGGCTCAAGGAAGTCAGGTTCTGACTTATCTTTTGGTTGGCTATAGAGGATTAGGGGATTCTGGCTTTTCTCTGTGCTAACTCCTGACCTATGTGAGTTTCCCAATAAATTCCGTTCTCTTGTTCACAATGTGTGACATTGTGGAATATGTCCTATAATCTATGGGAGAGATGTAGACTCAAATGGGACCTGCCATAGCAAGCATGAACAATATCATCTTTAAAATGCCCTAAACAAATCTTTTTACTATAAAACTTATTGCCATTTGATAATAATAGAAAGAATGCATCACAGAAATACTTAATAAATTATGTGATATTGGCCAGTGTTTTGAAGAAGTTAACAAAAATATGCCATGAAATCGTAAGACAAGTAAAGAAAGTATCAGATCAGATCAGATCAGATCAGTCGCTCAGTCGTGTACGACTCTTTGTGACCCCATGAATCGCAGCACGCCAGGCCTCCCTGTCCATCACCAACTCCCGGAGTTTACTCAGACTCACGTTCATCGAATCAGTGATGCCATCCAGCCATCTCATCCTCTGTCGTCCCCTTCTCCTCCTGCCCCCAATCCCTCCCAGCATCAGAGTCTTTTCCAATGAGTCAACTCTTCGCATGAGGTGGCCAAAGTACTGGAGTTTCAGCTTCAGCATCATTCCTTCCAAAGAAATCCCAGGGCTGATCTTCTTCAGAATGGACTGGTTGGATCTCCTTGCAGTCCAAGGGACTCTCAAGAGTCTTCTCCAACACCACAGTTCAAAAGCATCAATTCTTCGGCACTCAGCCTTCTTCACAGTCCAACTCTCACATCCATACATGACCACAGGAAAAACCATAGCCTTCACTAGACGAACCTTTGTTGGCAAAGTAATGTCTCTGCTTTTGAATATGCTATTTAGGTTGGTCATAAAGAAAGTATAGTCACCATCAAAGGATGCACTATTGTCTCTAAAGTACAACTTAAATCACATGTCAGAGTCTGTAGTTTACTTGGTTAAAAATTGGTCACATACTCAATATGATATGAAACTATGTCTAGTATGACAAATATTACTTCTTCAAGAAGTTTACAATTTTTCCAAATATAGTCAGATCTTGAGGTGTTTCCACTAATAGGCTGAGATCAGAGGCAAGAAATATGCAAAATTCATCACATTTTTCTTTGAAAAAGAGCAAGAAAAAAACTAACTACACATGTAATACACATACACAATTATATAGAAAGACACATAGACCCTTACGCACACACTTTTCTTTTGATCTGATATTAATAATAGCAAACTCACCAAGCTCCACCCTATTATATTGCAGGATCAACCAGGGAAGTCATCCTTTACCAGATTATCTACTTAAGAAGAGCAAAGAATTTGCATATTTCATGGAATCAATGGATAAGTAAATATCTTGCGCAGAGAATGGGCCTAAGAGATCTTGATAGGTAATGTTTCAGATTTTCAAAAGACAACAGATTCTCAGGAGTCCTATTCAACATTACTCCAACAGAATGTAGCTCTCCAATAAAATACCTGACTGAAAGCCATTAACTAGGTAAGCAAAGTGATGCATTATATTCCCAAAGTCATCTCCCACTTTTGAAAATTTATCTTGAATATGTGCCAAAAGATTTTCAGGCAGCCCAATTTGCATGCCATTCCTAAATGAGTCAAGGTCTTTAAGGCACAGTACTCTTGAAATACAAAAATAATGAGATTGCCTGAAAACACCCATTTGTGTAAAAATAATGTGATTCTTGCTAGACTGCAGGATATATTGAAATATATGATTTTATTTAAATACAAGCATAACCATTCAGAACTGACTGGGACATCACAGATAATCAATATATGTGACTACCTCAGAGGGTGATGCTGCTGCTGATGACTTATTGTCTTCCTAATGTTAACTGGTTCAATTTTTATCATATACTGTTAGCTACAAGGCAAAACTGGCTTTAATCATTCAGTTTAGGAGCAGATGAAAGAAATCCATCAACCCACATGCAGGTTGTCTTGATACCTTCAACACATCTAGAGCTTAGCCAAGGCAGAACATTCTTATGGAATCTCTATCTGTCCTAAAATATAACCTATTTTTTTTTTTTTGCTATCAAAAATAACCAATCTAGATTCTAGGGTGAAATAAAAATGTGTCATCATACAGACTTAAAAATCAATAAACATTGCCTGATGATTTCAGAGGCTACACATTCAAGTTTCAATTCAATTCTACAACTTACAAGCTATGGTATTATGGGCAAGTTCTACCTAAGCCACAGTTTTCTTATTTGTTAAGTAGGGTTGATCTCAGAATATCTACCTACCGGGTCAACTGTGAAGATCAATGCAGATAGATACATTTAGCTGAGGTTTTGTCATCCTGTATGTGCTGAACGAATCCACAGCACAGACTCCTGAAAGTTACATAGTCAAGAACTACTTGAATGTGCGTGGCATTGCACTGTCATGTTAATTGCCTGTAATTTTCTATGCTATTAGTCAACAACCACAAAAACATTAAGTCAAAGAGAGTTGTAGATTCTGTTGTGCTTGGTTTATCAAATGGATGTTTTAATGCATTTAAAAAGAATACAACCCACAGATGTGTTGTTCTTCTTACTGTGCATATTAAAATTGTATAGGAATGTGTGAGTTCAGAAAATGTTGAATGACTGCCATATATGCTTAACTTAGGAATTGTAGAGGAAAGAAATCTGCTTAAATATACCCAAATTCAAATTCAGACCCTGTAATTCTGACATTGCTTCTCTCCCCAATATACAGTGGCCTCATTACAACTCACTATAATATATGAATACCAAAATAAATGTGAACAAAGCATCTGTTTTGTCATGTACAAATATATTTCCTAACATCTGTGTAAAGATTTCTAAGTCTTCAAAAATCTTAAAAATAAACAATTTGCTACCAACCCAGAATGGGCCACTCCAGAAAATGGTTAAACTAATCTTCCCTTTAAGAGAAATTCAAACATATTTTGAGTGATATTTGTATTTTCCTAACTTTGCTTCCTTAAGAATGATGGAAAACATGTATAGACAGATAAATGTGTCTTCTCATTTACTAGTGTCGTATTAACTACATTTAAATAAAGCCAAGACGATGAAAAGTCGGGGTCAGGCTAAACAACTTCAATGATTCCTTCTCTTTCTATTCTGAAATAACAACAGGCTACTATAGATGGCATTCAATGCTCACTTTTCTTAACTTACCTTACATGGCAGCCCAATAGGGTCTTGTTTTTCTTTGTTTATTTGTAATGCATACGTAGCATCTCATTCTCTTTTTCATATTTAGAAGGCTTTCACCTAATTTGTTAAAATTCATAAACTACTCATATGCAAAGAGCAGCTATAACAGCATCAATCCCTACATTCCTAAGTGAATCTTAATCTCCTTGACACTACCAGCTGCCTGACTTAGCACCAGAACACTTAACTCTGTCTCTTTAAAGGCAGTTAATAGTATGCACAATCAAATATTTATTCAAAAAATTATCCAAAAGGGAAGGGATATATGTATACCTAAGGCTGATTCATGTTGAGGTTCGACAGAAAACAAAATTCTATAAAGCAATTATACTTCAATTAAAACATAAATAAATTAAAAAAAAGAAAAAAAATGCAACATCTACAACGTATAAGGTGATGTGATTACTGAGATACAGCACTGAACTCTACATATATATTTTCTTTTTATGTGAAACTTGAGTTTTTTCAAGATTTGTAATTGTAGAGACAAAGTTACTACAGACTGAAATAAAGGCAAAACTGATTGTAAACTGTAATACCTACTGGAATGATTAACCAGCATTTTAACTCAAGACCCAATGAAAAATGCTCTTTAGGACAAGTCATGAGGAAAATCTGGGGGTGACATTTTGATTGTTTTACTTGTGATGATACTTTTACAGCTGTTTTCATATGCCAAAATATATGAAGTTGAACATTTTTGAAATGGTGAGTTTGTAAAATGTCAAATATACTTCAATAAAGTTTTTCTTTTCTTTTTAAAGAAAAGAGAGAACAGCGGAAAGGTGGTACTCTAATTTCATCCTGGAAAGCTCTTTAGTTTCAAAGGGGAAACTTTCTCAGATGGAGAAGGATTTAAGTGCAAAGTCAAAGACTAAAGCTAGTCACAGAAAATCAAGGGGAAAGACCAAGACAGAGTGAGCAGCCAATGTGAAGGCCCTGAATCAGGGAGAGACTGACTTGTCTGAGTCATGGGGAGGTTAGAATTCCTCAGGAGCGCAGGGAAGAGATGCATGAAAAGAGGTGATATGTAGGACATCAGTTCAGTTCAACTGCTCAGTTGTGTCCAATACTTTGTGACCACAAGGACTGCAGCATGCCAGGCTTCCCTGTCATTCACCAACTCCTGGAGCTTACTCAAACTGAAGTCCATCGAGTCTGTGATGCCATCCAACAATCTCATCATTTGCTGTCCCCTTCTCTTCCTGCCTTCAATCGTTCTCAGCATTAGGGTCTTTTCAAATGACTCAACTCTTCGCATCAGGTGGCCTAAGTATTGGAGTTTCAACTTCAGCATCAGTTCTTCCAATGAATATTCAGGACTGATTTCCTTTAGGATGGACTGGTTGGAGCTCCTTGCTATCCAAGGGACTCTCAAGAGTCTTCTCCACACCACAGTTCAAAAGAATCAATTCTTTGGCACTCGGCTTTCTTTATAATCCAACTCTCACATCCATATATGACTACTGGAAAAACCATAGCTTTGAGTAGACAGATCTTTGTTGGCAAAGTAATGTCTCTGCTTTTTAATATGCTGTCTAGGTTGGTCATAGCTCTCCTTCCAAGGAACAAGCCTCTTTTAATTTCATGGCTGCAGTCACCAATTGCAGTGATTTTGGAGCCCCCCCAAAAAATAAAGTCATCCATTGTTCCCACTGTTTCCCTATCTATTTGCCATGAAGTGATGGGACCAGATGCCATGATCTTCGTTTTCTGAATGTTGAGTTTTAAGCCAACTTTTTCATTCTCCTCTTGCACTTTTATCAAGAGGCTCTTTAGGTCTTCTTTGCTTTCTGCCATAAGGGTGGTGTCATCTGCATATCTGAGGTTATTGATATTTCTCCTGGCAATCTTGATTCCAGCTTGTGCTTCGTCCATCCCAGCATTTCTCATGATGTACTCTTCATATAAGTTAAAAAAAGCAGGGTGACAATATACACCTTTGACATACTCCTTTCCCAATTTGGAACCAGTGTGTTGTTCCATGTCCAGTTCTAAATGTTGCTTCTTGACTTGCATACAGATTTCTCAGGGGGCAGATCAGGTGGCCTGGTATTCCCATCTCTTTCAGAATTTTCCACAGTTTATTGTGATCCACACAGTCCAAGGCTTTGGCATAGTCAATAAAGCAGAAATAGGTGTTTTTCTGGAACTCTCTTAATTTTTCCATGACCCAACATGGAAAGTGTTGGCGATTTGATCTCTGGTTCCTCTGCCTTTTCTAAATCCAGCTTGAACATCTGGAAGTTTATGGTTCACGTACTGCTGAAGCCTGGCTTGGAGAATTTTGAGCATTATGTTGCTAGCATGTGAGATGAGTCCAATTGTGCAGTAGTTTGAGCATTCTTTGGCATTGCCTTTCTTTGGGACTGGAGTGAAAACTGACCATTTCCTGTGGCTAATGCTGAGCTTTCCAAATTTGCTGGCATATTGAGTGCAGCACTTTCACAGCATCTTCTTTTAGGATTTGAAATAGCTCAACTGGAATTCCATCACCTCCACTAGCTTTGTTCATAGTGATGTTTCCTAAGGTCCACTTGACTTCACATTCCAGGATGTCTGGCTCTAGGTGAGTGATCACATCATTGTGGTTATCTGGGTCATGAAGATCTTTTTGTACAGTTCTTCTGTGTATCCTTGCCACCTCTTCTTACTATCTTCTACTTCCATAGGTCCACACCATTTCTGTCCTTTATTGTCCCCATCTTTGCATGAAATGTTCCGTTGATATTTCTAATTTTCTTGAAGAGATCTCTAGTCTTTCCCATTCTGTTGTTTTCCTCTATTTCTTTGCATTGATTGCTGAGGAAGGCTTTCTTATCCCTCCTTGCTATTCTTTGGAACTCTGTATTCAAATGGGTATATCTTTCCTTTTCTCCTTTGCCTTTCATGTCTTTTCTTTTCTCATCTATTTCTAAGGCCTCCTCAGATAACCATTTTGACTTTTTGCATTTCTTTTTCTTGGGTATGGTCTTGATCACTGCCTCCTGTACAATGTTATTAACCTCCATCCATAATTCTTCAGGCACTCTGTCTATCAGATCTAAATCCCATGAATCTATTTCTCACTTGTACTATGTAATCATAAGGGATTTGATTTAGGTCATACTTCAACGGTCTAGTGGTTTTCCCTACTTTCTTCAACTTCAGTCTGAATTTGACAATAATTAGTTCATGAACTGAGCCACAGTCAGCTCCTGGTCTTATTTCTGTTGACTGTATAGAACTTCTCCATCTTTGGCTGCAAAGAATATAATCAATCTGATTCTGGTATTGACCATCTGGTGATGTCCCTGTGTAGAGTCTTCTCTTGTGAAGAGGGTGTTTGTTATGACCAGTGCGCATCACGGAGTGTGAAAAGGGCTCTGTATTTTATTCCAAGCGCAATAATAAGCCACTCAGAGTTAAGAACTGGGCGATGATAGATTTATGTTTTTAAATGATCACTTTGGCTGCTACATGGATAACAGAATAGAAATGGAGAAGAACTGAAAAAGAGTGAGCATAAGAAGACCAGTTGGAACTGTCTGTGTCACTGCAGTAAGAAGTGATAAGAGTCTGGCCTGTTATGGGGCACAAGAGATGAAGAAAAGTGGGTTGTGGTGGTTTTAAATCCTTTGACATTTTTCCTTCTGAAAGACAGAGCCTAGTGCCTTGTCCTCTAGTCTGGGCAGAACACAGCAACTCATTTGAACATACAGAATATGGAGGAAATGGCCTTCTACCACAACATCCTATGCAAGGCACTGTGGCTTCCTTTTGTTTTCTCTCTGTGCCATTTGCTCTTGGAGGAAACCAAGGGCTATGCCATGAGGCTGCACAACAGCCATGGAGGAGCTGAGTGGAGGGACAGAGGCCTCCTTCCACCTGCCAGCATCAACTTGCCAGGCCTCCATGTGACTGAGCCAACCTGGAAGTGGAAACTCGAGTCCTAGTGAAGCATCCAGAAACTGAAGCCCCAGGTGACATCTGACTGCCACTTCCTGAGGGACCCTGAGTCGGAAGCCGTTTTCCAACTCCTGACAAAAAACAAAATCAAAAGAAAACTTGCTTGAGACAATAACTATTCATTGCAATTTTAAAAAGTGAGAGAGGTAAGTTGAGAATGATCCTAGCATTCTTCTAATGCATCCATTATCCAGATATTATCTTTGTGGGAATGGGGCAGGGGGAATGAATGGCTTAGATAGTCCTGCCTAGGGAGAAATTATACCAGAAGACACACGTTTAAAACATTGGGCTTATTATGATAACAGCAGTGGATGGCTAAAAACGGAAACAAGATTGCACTTTCACAGATCATTGAACTGAAAGGCCCTTCAAAGAATGTTAAAAATAAGGCACTGAAACCAAAGAAACTCACAAGTCCTGCTTTTAAGAAGCAACTAGACTCCCTAAAACTTTTAAGAATGGTTTCTGTGTTAAATCTTGCACAACTAATGCCACAACCACTCAGCACTCTGTCAAAACATCATGTGCTTAAAGGGCCACTATCAGTGCCAGGTAGCCTGTTTGAGGGCTCCATTCAGAGGTTAGCCTGGCCCCTTTATGTCACTCGGGCTTCCCTGATTGCTCAGTTGGTGAAGAATCTGCATGCATTGCTGGAGACCCCAATTCGATTCCTGGGTCGGGAAGATCCATTGGAGAAGGGAAAGGCTAACAACTCCAGTATTCTGGCCTGGAGAATTCCATGGACTGTATAGTCCATGGGGTCGCAAAGAGTCAGAAGACTGAGAGACTTTGACCTTCACTTTATGTCGCTCATTGTTTGATATTCTGCATAGGCAGAGGTAAGTAAGAAGATGGGCTATATTCTTACTTACAAAGCCCTTGAGCGTCATGAAATAGAGTTATAAAGCCAGTACAACAGTACCGTTACTTATCAAAATCAAAATGGGTTTATATTAACTTTTGCATAGTATATGGGGTCAAAAATACAATTACTTTCACATATGAAAAGTAATTCATAATGAGAACATGATATCACACAAAAATATATTGACCTGAATCAATTCTGCCAGAGTGTATCCAATACATCATGTTCGGGTATTACATCTATTTGGGGACCAGAAAATATCAACTTTTTATATTAGCATTTCCCAAACTGTGGGCTGTGCAAGCACTGGTATGACAGATAACTTTTAGACTGTACAGAGACACAGCACTAAATAATATTATTCACTCGAGAATAAATTCATACCTTCTTCAATTAATTCTCTTTGAGTCCTGATTAAGAAGAAAGTCTGAGCTGATGTCATAAAAACCTAACATTTGACAGTTTTAGTTTTGTGGAGAAATAACAGGAGTCAGAATCAGAATAATGTAAGAAAAGCCAGGATTTCATACATTTACTTCTGTAGTATTTACTTTTATGGCTATTTTTCTTTTACTTGTAAAAAATGTTACTCCTATGATGAAGTTCTTTTGCTAAAAATAGAGTTAATAAAAACTGAAATAAATATTTTATAATGATCTATAATAGAAAAGAACCTGAAAGCATATATATGTATATAAATACATATATTATATATATGTGTGTGTGTATATATATATATATATATATATATACATACATATATGCATCGCTTTGCTGTACATCTGAAACCAACACAACATTGCCAATGAACTATACTTCAATTTAAATAAATAAGTTAATAAATAAATTAAAAGAATGCCAGCTAAAAATTTTTGGAGTAAATAATAATACTTCTATATACAAGGAGTATACAGATTGAACAGAAGTAGATGATCACTGAATTGTGGGTAACGCTGGCCTATAAAGCTCATTTTGGTTCCATTCCATTATTCACTTATGCAGAATCTCAGGTCTTAAGTGGTCAAGAGATTGACTTAAAGTCATAAAGCTATGAAGTAGCAAATATTGTTCTAGACTCCTCGAGTTTCTATTACGTTAACATAATAAAAAGGTAAAGAACAAAATTCAAGAGTAATTTCTTCTGTGAGTGTCTCTATTTTAAGTTTTTGATGTTAGTAATAGTGCTTCTTTTTCCCTCAGTCTACTGCAATATAGTTGACCTACAACATGTATTATTCATAGTTTAAGGTATCTAACATAATGATTTAATATATCATGACATGACTATCATAATAAGTGGCAATTACTTTCATTCATTACTACAGATAGTTGCATTGTTTTTCAAAAGTGATTCCAAATCACTGAACAAAACATTTATTCATTTATTTATTTACTAAATTGAGGATTTGTTTAGATAATATGAAATCATAAACAATTATGAAGTGTAATAGATTGATAATCTTTTTCCCTTTTCTCATCTTGAATGCAGCTGAACAGAACAAGTCTAAGAAATCATAAGGGACACACAAGGAATCCAGAGCAACTTCAAACTTGACTCTATTTCCAGTCAGATAAACATTATATTAAAACCAAGTTTTTGTGCAAATATCACACCACTGGGGAGACAAACGTTCCCAAAGAGGGCATCCAAGAACTCTGCCTAAGAGAAAAAATAGGAGGGGAAAATTCATTTTCACTTGACAGTTTTTAGCTGACAAAGATCACTTGTGTGCAACCCTTACTTTCCAGTCTTATCAGAAGTTCATAGCTTTCAGAGAAATTCTACAGAGAGTATCATATCAAGTTCTGGCAAAATATATTGACCCAGACAAATACTGCTGCACTTTTATTATTTATTCTTCTGCTCAAAGATGAGAATTTATTGGGGTTTTGCTTTGTGCCTTGAATTATCACAATTCCTACAGTGGAGGCAGTAGTTTAGTCTATGGACAAGACTTTGTTAGAGAATTTCACCCTTTCCTTTAAAGGAAGCATAGAAGATACCTTGTACAAAGTGTATTGTTGTTTTAGTTGCTAAATCGTGTCCAGCTCTTTGTGACCCTATGAACTGTCGCCGGCCAGGCTCCTCTGTCCATGGTATTTTTCAGGCAAGAATAGTGCAGTGTGTTGCCACGCCCTCTTCTAGGGGATCTCCCTGACCCAGGGATGGAACTGTGCCTCTTCTGTCTCCTGTGTTGGCAGGTGGATTCTCTACCACTGTGCCACCTAGGAAGCCCACTCAAAGTGTATACTGTATTTGAGTATATGAATACATTAGCCTAGTAAGTTTTAAATAAATAAATTAAAACTTCACTCATTTCAACTCAGAGGGAGGTGAACAGTTGGAGTTTGAAGGAGTGTTTAAAGACAATTTCATTAGCTTTACATCTGTATTCTAAGCTAAGATATAATTAGACTGAGAAAGCAAAGGAAGATAGGAGGGAGGGAGAAAACATACCAGGAGTAAGCCAGAGGAAGAGATAATGACTACTACCCCAGGGGGTGGAAAGAAAACAGTGACATTCAAAGGGATATAAAATGTTGGAAGTTGGCGAAAGATACCCCCTTGGAGAGAAAGCAGGATCATTACACTGTGACTACATACAAAAAAATTAAGCTATTCTGGGACATAACAATCTACTCAGTTTAATTTGATTTTCTCCAGAGTAATGGGTTAACTAGTAACTAAGGAGGAAGATGATGAAGGGTAAAGCTGGCAGGCACTGTGGAAGGATAGAAAGTTGAGTTCCTGCTCAGGAGATGATCTACAAAAATAAGAGTGCTGCTCAGGAAGGTCCCTGGTAAGGTCTGAGGCTGGTGTGGACCAGGTGAGAGAGGCAGAATGAAGCTGGTGTTGGTGAAGCCATTCCTGCATGATTTTCACCCACTATGATGTAGTTGCCCTCCCCTATGATGCAGATGTGATGATATTAGCCATCTTAGGGCTGCTCTGAACCTGATATAATTTATATAATGTATTTAAGCATTTAGGTCAGATAGAGGTAGACAGTAATTAATGCTGCTATTATTAGTATTGTTATTATCATCATCATTATCAATAATGAATACCTTGCCCAAGACTGTAATGTTTCAATAGTAAGAAAAGTGAAAAATCAGGTAAAATAATAAACAGTAAAATATTAGATGGATGATAAAATGTTTCTATTTTGAATATTCTCTAATTCAAATATAAAGCATATGGCTCAAGATAAAGGGTAAATATACAGTAATAAAATGCTTATAAACATTTGTATCTATACAGCTATAGAGTGAAAGTGAAAGCCACTCAGTCGTGTCTGACTCTTTGCGACCCCATGGACTATAGAGTCCATGAAGAAATTCTCCAGGCCAGAATAGTAAAGTGGGTAGCTGTTCCCTTCTCCAGGGGATCTTCTCAACCCAGGGATCAAACCCAGGTCTCCCTGCATTGCAGGTGGATTCTTTACCAGCTGAGCCACTAGAGAAGCCCAAGAATACTGGAGTGCGTAGCCTATCCCTTCTCCAGCAGATCTTCTGGACCCAGGAATCGAACTGGGATCTCCTGCATTGCTGGTGGATTCTTTACCAACTGAGCTATAAATAAGATACAATTTATTCTCAGAATAATATAATTACATAGGAGAAACAGTCATCAATCTTGCCTTCTTTTCCTTTCCTACCTATGAAGGAGGTTAAGAGCTGCCCCCTTCCTAGTCAACTTCACAACGAACTCAAACATCCTCATTTTTGACATTTCCTACACAGAAGTGTTCACGACAGACCAGATTTTTGCATGTTATCCTCTCTCACTCTCACTGTTTTCTTCCCTCTTTATTTATACAATGTCATGCAGAAGCCACTGACATCTATGAAGTAGATGGAAATATATTGCTTGCATTGGGACTCACTGGTAAATGGGGAGAAGGTCATGATCTTTATTATCGATAAATGAATGCAATGGACATTGTTATCACACCCTAATTATAGCTCAGTCATTGTGCTAAGTATTTCATATCTAATTTCTCAGAGAATTAGGCTATTTCTTCAAATTCATACACTTAGTAGGTACACTGAAAAAAAGGTTTTCAACCCAGATTTATCTCACCCCAGGATCATGGTCTTCTCCACTGTAGGTTGTACCAAGGAAATAGGTTCCAATATTTCAACATTATGGTTCATTGAGAAGAATACTGTATTTTGTCTATATTTCTCACTTAAATCTGGATTTAAGTTCAAGATCTAAAATCAAGATTATAAATTCCTTAAATCCCTGGACTAAACCACAAAAAACTATGTATACCCAACATCTATCACTATGTAGAATGTAATAGATGCTTAGTAAATAACCAAATAAGTGAATAAATTAATAAAAAGTGTGTAAGTATTTTTAAAGAAATAAAAAAGTTCTAACTTTAAGAAAGTAATCTGTTCTCCTAATTGCTTTGCTACTGTATAAAAAGTCTATAGGGAATTATTACAACCTACTAAAAATCATCTCCAGTTGGAAAACAGATGACAAAGGCAATCAAAAACTTTTGTCCTCAACACTCGTAATAATAAAATTCAATATCCATTTACATAAACAGAGTTAAGACATGCTACGATGTAGTAAGAAAACAACTATGAAGTCCAAATCAGGAAGGGTTATTATTATCGAGAGAAAAGGAAAGCAAACCTTCCCAATTTAATCCTTCCCCTGAAAGCCTCTAGCCATGTGAGCTCGGGCAAACAAACCCATTCTTTTGCTCACTGGTTTTCAAATCTGCCCAAAGACTGGATGAGAGCACAGCTTTGACAGCTGTAAATCTCTGACTGTGGAAGTAACTATTTCCTGCAAGGAACGGATTTGTTAACCACTTCAAAGTTCCTTAGAAGAGAGTAACACTTCCTTTCCTTTCTCCAGTTGCTTGTCTGGAGGCTAGTTTCCACATCAACAAGCAGAATGTATCTCAAACTGTGTTAATTTCTTTCTGGTGTAGATGTCACCTATGTGGAAGCACTGTAGCTGGAATGAGGGAGTTTATATTGATTTTTTATTCCTTTTACTTAAGTAGTTCAAGCAACATATGCATTGCTGCTTTCATATCTTTTCAATAATATACATGGCATCACACTTCCCTCAGGCACTCTTTATCCAGGACATCACCTTCTCTTTGCATCAAAAGTATTTTTAAGACTTTGACCTGGGACATAACCCTCTGATGTGGTTTGGGGGGTGGGGGGGGGAGGTGTGGTTTAATCACAGATTCAATTTGTATTTTTAAAATATTTACGTATTCATTTTGACTACATCAGGTCTTAGTCGCAGCACACAAAATCTTTGCTGCTATGTGGGAACTTCCCTTGTGGCACAAGGACTCTGGAGCACAGGCTCAGTTACTCTACAGCATGTGGGAATCTTAGCTCTCCAAATAGGGATCGAACCCACATTCCCTGCATTGCAAAGTGGATCTGTAGCCACTGGACTACCAGGGAAGTCCCAATATGTGTTCTTAGTTTTGGCCACCAAGGGGTTTGGTATAGACAGACAGATAATGAAAAGATGTCTGTTTCCTACAGATACTCACCTGAGACAGAATTGAAAACTGGTGAAGTCAATGCACTTCCTGACTCTTCAGGACCACTCTCACAGCACAGAGCTCTCCTTCCACCTCTCTCTCTTCCCCAGGAATTCAATATGACACCTTGGGTGAGTTAAACTCAGAGAGTTCATGCTCCCAGAAAGGTTTATCTCTCATTCTTTTCCACTTATTGCAGTAGCTGCCCTTTGGAAGTGGAAGAGAGACTGGGACTGCAGTGAGTGCACTGAGTGCATTGAGAAACTTGTACTCAGATTATGCCACCAATTTTTCTGAGTGTCCCTGGTCAACCCAGTCAACTTGCCTATAAGATAAAAACAACCAGATAGGATTACAGTCCCCTGGATCACGTCTGAGGGCAGTTGGCTCTAGTAACCGTGGCTTCCTGACAGCAAGACAGACTCTCTCTGGAGGGAGTAATGCTTGTGTTAGTTTTGCTTCTCAGAAGGTTTATTTTTTGCTGAGATATAATTCATACAGCATGTAACTCACCCTCTTAACATGAAGTGTTGCTCTGGTCTGAATGGAGAACTCCATGGACATAGGAGACTGGCAGGCTGCAGTCCATGAGGTCATAAAGAATCTGCATACGCACACAGGCAGTGTGTATGCATGCAGGCACTGCGTATGCACACAGGCACTGGTCTGAATGATCATGTCCCTCTAAATTCCTGTGTTGAGAATGCATGCCCTGTGTGATGCGATGAGCTGCTATTAGGAGGTGGGGTCTTCGGGAGGTGATTTGGTCCTGAGGGCAGAGCCCATGTGAAAGGGATTAGCACCTTCACAGAACAGACTGCAGAGACCCTTGCCTCTTTCTCCATATAAGGACACAGAGAGAAGTGGACAGTCTGTCATTTGGGAGAGGTCTCTGATCAGAACCTCACTGACATTATATCTTGATCTTGAACTTCCAGCCTCCAGAACTGTGAACAATAAATTTCTATGGTTTCTGGGCCACCCAGTCTGTGATATTTTGTTATAGCAGCCTGAACAAACTAAGATAAGTGGGTGTTAGTATTATATATCCATAAGGGATGAGATGGCTGGATGGCATCATTGACTCAATGGACGTTGAGTCTGAGTGAACTCCGGGAGTTGGTGATGAACAGGGAGGCCTCGCGTGCTGCAATTCATGGGGTCGCAAAGAGTCAGACACGACTGAGCGACTGAACTGAACCGAACTGAAGGTTGTTCAACCATCATTAGATTAATTATAGAATACCATTCTTTTTTTTTTAATATTCTATTCTTTTATTTTGCTGTTCCATTATACTGTTTCTAGTAGCGTTTTTATTCTTTTTTTTTAAATTTTATTTTATTTTTAAACTTTACATAATTGTATTAGTTTTGCCAAATATCAAAATGAATCCACCACAGGTATATTAAGAGAAACCACATATCCAATAGCAATCACATCCTGTACCCTCCTAAGTGCTGTTATGGTTCACTAATAAACTTTCTATCTATGGATTTACCTATTTTGAACATCTCGTGTAAATAGATTCATCTAGTATGTGGCTTTTTGTGAGTAGCTTCATATAAAATTTTCAAGGTTTATCCATGTTAGGATATCAGTATTCCTTTCTATGGCTGGATATTATTCCACTGCATGCACACAAGGCATTTTGTTTATTTATTCATCAATTAATGGAAATCTGGGTTGTTCCAATTTCTGGCTATTGTGACAAATAATGCTATAAATATTGTTGCTGTTCAGTCACTAAGTCATGTTTGACTCTTTGCAACTCCAGGACTGTAGCATGCCAGGCTCCTCTGTCCATGGGAGTTTTCCAGGCAAGACTACTGGAGTGGGTTGCCATTTCCTTCTCCAGTCGATCTTCCTGGATCAGAGATCAAAACAAATATCCCTGCCTGTGTCTCCTACATTGTCAGGTGGATTCTTAACCACTGAGCCACTGAGGAGGCCTGAGGCTATGAATATTTGTGTATAAATTACTTCTTTTTTGGATGATACAATTTGAAAGTTCTCCAGAAGTACTTAAGAAAAAAATCCTCTGGTCTTCCCTGGTTCACTGTTTTTGCTGGATATAAGATTATGAACCGTTTCCTCTGTGAAGGCATCTTAGAGGGCCTGTGATAGAAAAGAGCATAGTACTTGGAGTATGAAGATGTAGATGTCAATATTAGCTCTGTCAATCACTAGATGTTTCACTCTGAATGAATTCCATAGCCTATTATAGTCTAATTTCCAAGACTATAATTTTATAGAGGATTAGTGATGCCTGATCTCTAGGGTTGTTAAGAAGATTCAAAAAGAAGGGAATGTAGAAGCACCTAATAGAGCCACAAAAGATGTTATATTTATTCTGTCATTTACATAGTATTTATTGACGGCTTTCTCTCTGTCATGTACTATCCCATGTGCCTCTTAAAACCAGTGAATAAAACAAATATCCCTAACTTTACGAAGTTTAAAATCTTCAAGGAGACTCATTCACCCTATTCTTTGAGTTAGGGACTTTGCAAATTTACATTTTGTACCTTTCCCATCTACACTTTTCCTGAACCAACTTCCCTTCAGGTCTACCAACCAGAGTTTCTACCCCTACAAAGAAAAGAAAAGTAGGTGATTATTGTCAGCTACATTTATAGGTTAAGAATTAGTAGGTGAGTTGCTTTATCTATTATGACATTGCTTTCTAATAGAAATATAATGTGAGGCACATATGTAATTAAATTTTTCTAGTACCTACATTGTGTGTGTGTGTGTGTGTGTGTGTGTGTGTGTGTCTGTGTCTGTCTGTGTGTGTGTGTACACGTGCACTCAATCATGTCTGACTCTTTTGTGACCCCATGGACCATAGCCGCCAGTCACCTCTGTCCATGGGACTTTCCAGGCAAGAATGCTGGAGCGGGTTGCCAATTCCTTCTTCAGGGAATCTTCCTGACCCAGGGATCGAACACACATCTCTTGTGTCTCCCGCATTGGCAGGTGGATTCTTTACCATTAGCGCCACCTGGGAAGCCCAGTACCCACATTAAGAGAAAGTAAAATCAAACTGGTAAAATGAATATGTTTTATTTAACCCAACATACTCATTTCAACATAATTGACATAAAAATAACCAACAAGGTATTTTACACTCATTCTTTTCATTTTTACTGTGTCACACAGCTTGCAAGATGTTAGTTTCCAGACTGGGGATTGAACCTGGGCTCTGGCAGTGAAAGTGCTGAGTATGAATCGCTAGACTGTCAAGGAATTCCCTATATTCCTTTTTTTTTTCAGGAGATTTCCCACGTCCAAGGCTGCCCTGCAGATGCAAAAAAGATGACGTGAAGTTGGACACGGAGATAAGACTGATATATCTACAAGCCAATTGTCACCAAGGATTCTGCCACAGCCTGAAGGTAGAACGGAGCAAGGAATGATTCTTCCTTAGAGCCTTCTGTGGGAGAACAACCCTGCCAACATCTTGATTTCAGACTTTTAGCCCAAGAATTGTGAGAGAATACATTTCTGTTGTTTTAACCCACTTGAGCTAGCAGTAATCTGTTACAACAGCCCTAGGAAAGTATTACAGATTCTGGTAATTCAGTTTGGACTGGCCATATTTCAAGTGTGCAACAGCCACATGTGGCTAATTTGAATGTAATTTTAAAGCCTTTAGAGGAAAAGTCCTATATGGTCATTTTCCAAAACTTTGCTTTAGAAATGAGAACCTTTGAGATAGGTCTTAATTGAGAACTGAGGGGGTGGGCCCTCTGCCTTAGAATCATTTCTTTCTTTAACAAAATAATCTGTTACTTTTCTTAAGGGAAAGAATCCTTGATTACTCTGAGAAGACAAAACATCCCAGCAATCCACTAGGGGTTTTGCAAAATATGAAAGCTATTTTTCTTTTATCACTCCAAGCACAGAACTCACACCTAACAACATGTACCTTATTGTTTACCAAAATGATCAGTAATCGTACTCTAGCTGTAGGCTCAGGAGACATTCTCCTTTGTTTTCTACTCTCCAAAGATTGTGTAACATAGTTCTATCTTTCTTTAAAATTATGGAATAATATCTTTTTTTTGCATTTATTGCATCAAAAAACGGAGAAAGAGTGCAGACCAATACCACACTGTTAGTGGTTCACTGGCCAGGAAAAAAGGCCCAGCATAAAAATTAAATGATTTCAATACTCAGGACACCTCTTCAACATAAAAAGCCCTTCCTTTGTATCATCAAGTATTCAATAAGTTGCCCTGAAAGCTAGGCTGACCTGAGTAAAAAGGCAGCATATACACTAGGGGGAAAAATAAACCACTAGATTATGAATCAGAAAGTCTAGATTTCAGCTGTGCCATTGATGTCAGGCATATAACCTTGAGCGGGTCCCTGACCACTCGGGTTCTCATATGTAAAATTGGGATAATGACAATTTCTGCTCTACTTGCCTCTCAAGAGCATTTACTATGACTCTCAGGCTTTTGTGAGCATCACAGTTGCCTGGAGGAGGAACATGAACTCACCTCCAGAGGTTATGATTCTATAGGTCTGGCCTGGGGCCCAGGAACCTGCATTTCTGATAAGTTATCAGGAGTTGCCGATACTGCTCATCCACAGACTACATTTTTGAGGCCCACTGGCTTATAATACTTTATAAGATGGCAAGCCCCATGATAACAGGTACTATGTGTCAATGGATATTACAGCAAAACAGTTAGAGGTCCTGGCTTTTGAACTTGATGGACCCAGATTCAAACACTGCCTTGGACCCGTAAGAGCTCTGATTCCTTGGGCAGGGCACATAGCCCCTCATCTAGGAACGGGTTGTTCTGAGGTTCAATGGTATCCTGTACTCAAGAATGCCATACTACATCTGGCACAGAAATGCTCAATAAATGTTTACTCTTGACATTATTATTGTAGTGGTCTCTAGCCTCCAATGAGTTTGTGAAACAGATCGTTCAGCAAATATTTTATAGACTAACAAGTGCTAAACAAATTAAGGGGATTATTATGGTGGTATGGGGCTACATTGTTAACTAACTCTGTTCTTTGTACAGGTGAAATACCTGGTTGACAACACCAACGGGAGTTTTTCAGAGGAGAGAAGAATGGAAGGGTATGGTCCACTAGGGAGTCCATTCCAGCCCTTTCCACCACATGCATTAGGGACTTCTATGTGCTCCTTTATTTATCTTAATTTTTAAAACTCATTTTAAAAATCTTTTTTTTTCCCCTGTCATTTTGAACTACCAGATCCTTCTCGTTTTAGAACCCTTAATCTGCAACTTGCTAGGAGTTCTGTCATAGATATCTCTACAGTGCATTTACAGTGCCAGACCCCCAGATAAACGGCTCCAGCTGTCAGGGTCCTTGCTGCCAGGAGGCAGATCCTCGAAGGTGTGGCTGCTAAACATGTATATGGATGCCCACTGGCTTGTTGCTGCCGGTAATGAAAATGACAGTGATATTAATAGCAATTAACACATGTTCCTAAGTGAAAATTTCTTCCTAAGTGCTCTACACATATGAGTTTAATCAACGAGGTATTTATTTTTCAGAGAAGCTTATCATATTTCTACTTTATGGATGAGGTCAAACAGCAAAAAGGTGGGGGAAAGGCAACAAATGTGCTATAAACTCTGTTATCCAACCTTCAATCACTAAAGGGTGGGATACTTGTGTGCTAAGAAGCTGACTGGTGGCATCAGCAGCAGCATCAGGGCAAAGAGGACAGGACCAATCCTTCACTTAGAGCTAAATTACATTCTTAGAGAGCACCACAATCCTAGCACTGGTGGGTCCTCAAATACAGGCTAATGACTCAGTGAACGACAAACCACAGTCACTGGTGCTTGCTCGAATCAGACACTGCACTAAGTACAAAGAACATATACATGACCTCAACTCTCACAGACAACCCAATAAACATGTATTCTGTCTATTTTATTTTATAAAAAATAAAAAGCAACTCAAGTCTTGGGGAGATAAAATAGCTTGACCACACAGCTGATAAGTGACAGGTTTCTCTCTTTCATTTCAAAGCCCATGCTTTTGGGTGGTGTTCCTGGCATGGTAGGAGACTCCACAGCTGTTCCTTCACCCATCCTCAAGTTCTGAGGAATCCTATATTTAACCAGGCATCATCACACAAGCTGATATTAAATGCATACAACATTTGGATTTTTCATCCATCTGCTTTTCTCCTTTCTTCCTAGTGTGTTTCATTCATCAGATCATTTTTTTAAGATACAACATGTCCTAGACTCTATCAGTACGAGAGTTTTATTTATAGTGAAGGCATCCAAGGCGTCCAGGCTAGCTGAGCATATCTAATGAAGCCATTAATGATTTTGCTTCAGGAGAGATCTTAAATTGAACATTTCTAATAACTTTTGGTTTGTATCACTGCTACTATCTGTCCATGCTGGTGGGGACATAAAATTGCTGCCAGTTTCTCTATTTACCTCAACATCTTCATGACTGATTAATATTTTTCGACTGAGAAATGTTTTTAAGGACTTAAATTGATATTCAAAAGGAGTTTTCTGTTTGCTGTTTATTATTTTCTGGGTATACTTCTCCCTATTCTTTTCCTAAAGTTTCTTCACTGGACCCACTGCTTTTTAATCTAGCTATTAACTTTCTTCTTGCTAAATCTTTCTACTACCTTGGCTTCATTTCATGGCTATGGTTCTGAGACAGCACAGAGGAAATAGGAAATCCATTCTTTGGCTGCAGTCAGCATGGCTGGCTACACTGGCCAGACAGTTTCTTAGAAAGAGAAACAATAAAATAAGAGTTCAGTGCAAAACTAGGCTTTGCAGTAGCTGTATGAAAACTGACATTTACTCAACTCTGTTTTGATCTTAATTGAATGCCTGTTACTTTTGCAAAAACAGAGGCAGTACTGGGTTTAATATCTGTCTAGAATTGGGAATTATTTGAAAGTTCTCTCTTCTTCTGTTTACTCTGGGGAAAATACAAGAGTTTGAGAACTGAAATACTACTGCTGGCTATGTTGTGAGGCCAACTTTGAAACTCACTTCTGTATGCTCTGCATCCTAGTGGGGCTATATGGGCATGATAGTGATGGGGTGCTGGGATCTTTAGGGTAGATCCTGAGCTTTGCAGGAATGTGTGATTAAGGGAAAATTTGATAAGATTGTGCTTATCGAGTTCTACTACCAATGCCAACAAATACTGGGGGTTCCTACTGTGCATATATGTTCCCAGACCCTAGAAGAATAGAAAAGCATCCACAGTCTAGGAGCTTCCCTGGTGACTCAGATGGTAGAGAATCTGCCTGCAATGCAGGAGACCCAAGTTTAACCCCTGGTTCATAATCCCCTGGAGAAGGGAATGGCTACCCATTCCAGTATTCTTGCCTGGAAAATCCCATGGATAGAGGAGCCTGGAGGGCTACAGTCCATGGGTCACAAACAGTAGGACACAACTTAGTGACTAACACACACACACACACCCATAGTATACTTCAGTTTAACATATAAGACACATCTTGAGCCTAAAATGCCTTCTGAGGACCACTGGACATTGCCTCCATATACTCTAATTGCACCCTGGTTTGTGTTTCTTGGGTTTCCCTGGTGGCTCAGAGGGTAAAGAGTCTGCCTGCAATCTGGGTTCGGTCCCGGGTTGGGAAGATCCCCTGGAGAAGGAAATGGCAACCCACTCCAGTATTCAAATTTCATGGATGGAGGAGCCTAGCAGGCTACAGTCTATGGGGTTGCAAAGAGTCAGACATGACTGAGACACTTTACTTTTGCATTTCTTACTGTCACAGATTCAAGCTACACCCCTGTGATTAAGTATTCAACCAGGGCCTCCTCCTTGCTCCAATTACGAGAATGCTTGCTAATCCCAGAATATGCCTCTTGAAATAAACAGGACCCTTTCTCCACTGCCTGTCCCAGATGCAGTGGTAACAGCAGCAGGCAGCTTGTGAACAGACAACAAAACACTTGCATTTGCAGAGGATGCACTTTCTCAAAAAGAAATCATTGCTGAATTTGGTCAACTGCATTATAGAGGTGGGAATATATTTAGCCTCTCTCAAACCAAGGCCAACTGAGAATACATCAACCATACATTTTTTTCACCCATTTACAGAGGACTTTTAAATGTCTTCACACCTCTTCTTCCATATGAACATATGAACCAGTCATTTTATTCTTTTTCTCAAATCTGCCAATATGAACAGAATCAGTAACACACAGAAAAAACACACAGGACCTATGTGAAATTTCATATTAGATGAATAAAATTTCAAGCTTAGCTCTGACCCTTCAGCATATATATCTGCCTTTCAAACCATGTGTTTAGTTAGAACTATGGTGCTAGTGGTAAAAAAAACAAACAAACAAAAAACCTGCCTGCCAATGCAGGAGACATAAGAGATGAGGGTTTGATCCCTGGATCAGGAAGATCTCCTGGAGGAGGGCATGGCAACCCACTTCAGTATTCTTGCCTGGAAAATCCCATGGACAGAGGAGCCTGGTAGGCTATACTCCATGGGGTCACAAAGAGTCAGACATGATTGAAGCAACTTAGCAGGCAGCAGACAATATTCTTAGAGTTAGAAAGGACTCTAGGGGAGTATCTGTTCAATATCCTCATTATACAGTGGTGTAAACTGAATCACAGAGAGGCAAAAATGACTTGGCCATCAGTTGGCTAATAATAAAACTAGTAAATAGTAAAACAAGTAAAAAATTAAAACTATCTATTTGCAGGACCTGGATAATACTTCCAGGCATATTTATGTAGAGGCATGCATGCAGGTTATTGTTGTCGTTCAGTCCCTAAGTCGAGTCCAACTCTTGGCGACCCCATGAACTGCAGCACACTCGGCTCCCCTGTCCTCCACTATCTCCCAGAGTTTGCTCAAATTTATGCCCCTTGAGTTGGTGATGCGTGCAGGTACTCACATGCATATATGCAAACAGACCAATATCACAGTCAACACTTCAATAACCTCTGCCAAAATCATGTTTTCTGTCTGGTTTTGTCCTAATTACTGATGTGACCAATAATGGGCTTCTCCTCTGCTACTAATTGGTGTGTGTGTGTTTTTGGTCTGGATTCCCCCAGAAGCAGAGCCTGAAAGAAGGACCTGAAAACAGTTTATTTGGAAGATGACTCCAGGAAGTCCAGTGAGAAGGAGAAGACAGGGAGTGTATTATGGGCAACAGGGCTTCTGTCTTGCTGGGGACCTCAAAGGAACTCTGAGGAACATGCCTAGGCTTATCTTTCTGAATGACAGGCCCTGAGGCTTTTATCTGCTGAATCTCATGCCCCATGGTTTGTGGACCACACTGAAGAAGGGAGTTACTTTCTCGAAGCTCCTCTTGCTTGTGACTTTAGAGGAAGACTCAAGGCAGAAAAATACAGAGTGGGAACAGTCTATCTCTTGATGTAGCACCCCCTTTTCAAAAGCAGATATTGACAAGGGGGTGCTATACCAAGAGATAAAATTTTAATACTGCATATGTTATATCTAATTTTAAAAACACATTTATATGAATCAGCCTTAGAGGTGGCTGGTTCACTGCCTTAACATGAAGGAGATGGCATGCCTTGGATCCAGTGCACAGGTGGGAATTGGAGATCGGCTTTCTCTTACTCATGTCTGGTCAGTACTCAGCATTTGTTCATTTGACATATGGTTATTTATTCAGTGACTGGCACTATGTACCATGCAGTTTGGAGATGCTGGGCATACAGCCGTGACCTAAAAAGATGCAAAAGGCCTGCCTTAACAAAGCTTCAGTCTGGTAGGGAAAGGTATTCAGCATAAAGACAAATAAAACACATAGCTATTCATATACTGGTAAGACCTCTGAAGAAAACGAAAGAAGAGGGGTATACAATATTGGTGAAAGGAATTACTGCTATTTTAATTTACTTTTATTTATCTGCTGTGGTCAAGAAAAGTCTTATTGATTAGGTGGCATTTGAGCACAGATTCAAAGAAGGCCAGAGGGCAACATACAGGGACATTCAAGGGAAGAGCATTATTAGGTAAAGGAAGAATTAGTAGAGACCCTAAGGTCTACTTATTTGGTACTGTGTCTCATAACAGAAACTAAGTGCTTGAAACAGACTTTGCAACCTGGTGAACTAGGAACAGCATCTTGCTGGAAGGCCATTCTGATTTGCTTCATACAGCCTTTTATTTATTTAAAGATGTTTCAAAAATGTGGATAATTTCTTAAAAGTCTTTATGGAATTTATTACAGTCTTGTTTCTGTTTTATGTTTCTGGGTATTTGGCCGCAAGTCATGTGGGATCTTAGCTTCCCAACCAGGGATGGAACCTGCAACCCCCTTCATTGGAAGATGAAGTCTTAACCACTGAACCACCAAGAAGGTCCTCATACAGTCTTTCAATTTTTATTTTAAAATTAATTTGAGTTGATTGGCAACAATAATTAGATTTATTCATAAAAGCTAAAAACTGGGAGACCTGGCATATAGGAGCAGAGTGGGGCACCAGTTGGCACGTTAATAGGACAAGTTTTGTCCAGTTTCTCAAAGTCACCTATACTGCCTGTTGTCAGAAGGAGTCAGTGTGACCTTAAGAATGCTTCATTCATTTACTAGCTTCCTTGTTCTTCTAAGTAGTAGGGTTATGAGCTCCCTGTTTAAATTAAGAGGGAGAAAAATAAAACTCAATTTTGTAGAGACTGAATTTTCAGACTACTAAGCATCAATAGTCACATTTTGTTTTAAATTGTTGTGAGAGACTGAGTCTAGCTTTGTAAGAGAGAACACTGTCCTTGTACCATAAATTACTAATCAATTCCTTAAATAATTAGCAGACCTTTTAAGGTGCATCTCGTGTAGGAGAAACCGTGTATTTATTTGGATCTTCTACCTTGTTTAGGAAAAAAGATCACACAAAAAAAGCATATTTGAGATTCACTAATTATGATAAACATAATTGACAAACTGTTTTCCTTGCCAAAAATTAATCAAGAAATACACAACTAAGAAAGTTAGAAAAGGAAAAGAAAGAGCAGTTAAAGAAATCTGTTCAGAATTCAGTGTCGAGTACTATGTAAATTCATGAAATCAAGACAAATAGCAAGAAAACAAAAACATTAATTAATGCTTGACTTTACCTACACTGAAGAAGGCATATGGTAAGGGAATATTAATGCCATGTAAACCAGTTCACAAAAGACTCACCTCAAAAAATCAATATAATGATTTCCTGCAAAAGGTTAAGTGCATAAAAAAGATACAGGTACACATCTTGGGTGAGAATTTCTAGTTTTTCTAAAACACCACTGAAGAGATTAATGGCTTCACTGGTTTTTAACCCTTTGATTTCTTGTTATCTACTGTGTACAGTGGGTTAATTTGACCACAGATTGCTATAATCAAATACTGAGACACTGATTCATGATCTTGTACTTTAAAGTAGACGTTTATCTTAGAGTCAGGAGAAGTTAGAGACAGATTGTCCCAGTTGAGGACTTTCAGGAGGATCAAGGCCCATGAAAAGACTGGAGAAAGGAAGTGAGGCACAGAACCTGAGGCATCTGCTGTGTGGTGGACATTTAGCTCCTGAGCAGATGAGGGTGAGAAGTAATATTTCTAAAAGAGACAGCTAGATGCCAACAGGACCATAAGCAGGGAATGGTGAGGATGCTGTAAACCTAACTAAGGAAAGAAGTGCAGGCTTTGAAGCTAGGGTTTTCTAAAGTTTCTAAGTGGATAGTGGTTCACATTTAGAAAAACCTAGGAAGAATGATAAGCCTAATATTATATGCCACAGCTGGAGAAGGCACTGGCAACCCACTCCAGTACTCTTGCCTGGAGACTCCCATGGATGGAGGAGCCTGGTAGGCTGCAGTCCATGGGGTCACGAAGAGTCTGACACGACTGAGCAACTTCATTTTCACTTTTCACTTTCATGCATTGAAGAAGGAAATGGCAACCCACTCCAGTGTTCTTGCCTGGAGAATCCCAGGGATGGGGGAGCCTGGTGGGCTGCCGTCTATGGGGTCGCACAGAGTTGGACATGACTGATGTGACTTAGCAGCAGCAGCAGCAGGAAGAATGAAAGCCAAAATTTAAAGAGTAATTTACAATCATACACTGAAGAAATCAATGAGAAAGCTACAAGACTGAATAACATGTTGGTCAAAACTATGGAATGTGGAGTTAGTCAGCTCTGAGACTGAACCTTATTAGCTCTACCATCTCCTAGCATGGTGACCTTGGGTGAGTTTCTTAAGTTTTTAATGGTTTAGTAATAATATTAATAATAACAGTGATAAAAATAGAGTAAATACTTCTTAGTGATCATGAGATAATGAAATAAAGTACACTGAGTGCTTAGTGCAGTGTCTGGCATGCATAAGAGATCCACATACAGGAGTACTACCATTACTACCTTTAATTACACAGTAATCGCGGTAATTTACTGTAATCCATGGATGGAGGAGCCTGGTGGGCTGCAGTCCATGGGGTTGCGAAGAGTCGGACACGACTGAGCGACTTCACTTTCACTTTTCACTTTCATGCATTGGAGAAGGAAATGGCAACCCACTCCAGTGTTCTGGCCTGGAGAATCCCAGGGACAGGGGAGCCTGGTGGGCTGCCGTCTATGGGGTCACACAGAGTCGGACACGACTGAAGTGACTTAGCAGGAGCAGCAGCAGCTGTAAGTCAGTACGGCTCTAGAACTCAGCTAATAGACTTCTGTGTCTTTCTTGCATAGGAGCATATCCACAGATGTTAACACTGTTCTGTTTCTCTGTAAGGTACTCAGTAACATTATTTGAATGAATGCATGAATCAAGTTAAGTGATGACTAAAAAAGTCTCTTTTATTTTATGGTATAAAAACATAAATATATTCCAGGTATCTGTCTTGGACTTGACACTCTGAATAACAAAACAGATCAACTAGTTTTATTTCAAAAAGACATGGAAAGACTCCCACCTGGAAACCAACTCTCAGTGCATACTGGACATAGGCCGCATCAGCACTGAGTTCTGTATGTCAGCTAGCAGGCTCCTATCTTCCAGAGAGCCAAGAAGGTAATAAACAGCATGTCTGAACTTCTCAAAGCCCTTGCCTAGCAGCTGGCCATGAAAGTATGGTAAAAGCCTCATGTCTATGCTTATGGCTCCTGCTAAACCATAGGTGTACTCAAATGAAAACAAAGGTATGAAAGGATGGTGTGATATCAACAAAGACATTGAAAGCGTCATCCAGATAAAGTTCCATCCACTGACATCAAAGTAGGCAATACACGAGACTAAGCAGCTTTATTGCCCAATATCTCTGTACAGTTGAGTGCTGGAATGAGCAAAAATAACAACTTTCAAACCAAATAATAGTTCAAACAACTCTAAAAGGACCAGACAGACAGGTGAAACATCAGTGTCTAGCTCTGGATACAACACCATGAAAAGAGGCGCTAAAAGACCATCAGGAGAGTACATTCAGTGGTGTCAGCAAACGCTATGTCATAGTAGCGTGTACTCTTACTATTTTATCATTGCCATCTAAAGTGAAGGCCCACTTTTGAATTAGTGTGAAATCCAGTGGCATTTTTAAATCAAAAAGTTTTCAAATGACACTCTACCTGCAAGGCACAACATGAAGGATTGCAGTACCAGCAGTTCCCATGGCAACCTCATCTTCAGTTTCCGAGGTCAAAGGAGTTTCAAGTCCAATAACAAGTGAATAGAATGGCTGCTTCTTTAAAGTTGTGTTCAACCTTTAATCTGTGGAGGAGAAGAGACATGACAATGAGATCTGGGAATACTTCTCCTTGTGGTCTCTGCAAATTTACTGAATATGAATAAAAGTGACTTTTGGAAAACTACTACTGAAAAAGAGAAAGCATGTTAAATTTTGAATATGAAGCAAATAAGCCTCTTTTCCTTCTTCCCAATGATACTGGGGTAGAGACTGGGGCTGATAGATCCCTGTGGCTACTGAGTGAAGGTAAGAACAGCTTCTGATTAGAAGAGAACCAACCCGAAGGCAGGGGACTGAATTACGTTTTATAAGTTCCTTTCCAGTCCCTTAATCTCCAGGTGCTGTGCTTTTTATTTTCCAATTAATAATATACCCAAAATAGTGAATACAGAAGAAATGTCATTGAACAGAATAGGACCTGATGGACCTTAAGGAGAAATTCTGAAGTCTTAGAATGGAATTAAATGTGTGAAAAATAAATAACCACCCCATGATTTCAAGTATTTTTTCCCCCAATACTCTATGTTTCATCCCTAAAACGCAACAGAAATGTGCAGCTCCAGTGCCTACAGACAAAAATCCTACCAACTATGAGTAGCTATTTACTAGGTTCTTTTGGACAAATCCAGGGCATGAGTGAGAACAGCAATTCTTCTGTTAGCCAGGAATCTTAGAACAGGAAAACTCCATGGTGAAGAGAGGCTACTTGTTCTGTGTACAATCTACATAGCAGGAAAGTGGATGGGCTAAGCAGGAGGCACTCATGAGCCCTCAGAAGGGCACAGGCTTGTTCTGTTTGAAGGGGCAGGTACCCCTCAGCTCGTGCTGATGGCCAACATGAGGGGTACAAACCCAGGGTTGCAGGGGCATTTACAACTTATCAAAGAACAGTTGAAAATACTAGTATTTATTTTGAAAATCTCCCAAGTTTTAAATGTAGGAAATCAGTTCACAGTATTTTTTAAAATGCCGAGGGAATCAAACAAATCTGAGCTGCCTTTAGGTGCCAAAGTTTTGCAACATGACCTCAATAAAACAGAATCCACACTGTGCTTGGCTTGTTCTCATTCACTCATCCCTTCTCCCGTCCATCGTGCTTGGCTTGTTCTCATTCACTCATCTCTTCTCCCGTCCATCCTGCGAGCCAGTCATGGATTTATGCATCTGTGGAGTGCCTTTTGCTTGCCAGACACTAGTGAGGCATGGGACCTGCCAAAACAGAGATCCCAGCTCTAGCTCTAGGGATCTCCTACTCCAATGGGGTACAAGCTCCCTACAGTTTCATAAAACTGCAACACGACATGCCATTGTGAAGGAAAGGAGGGACATTTCTGGACTTCATAAAGGAGATGAGCTCCCACTGGGATTTGAAAGATGAGCAGAATCCTTCTTCCTATTCATCATTTAATCAAATAAATGAGAAATTTAAGGAACTATGAGACACATTCTCTTTACAGCTTAGGTTATAACAAGTCACAGGGTCCTGGGTATATATCCCACTCAACCTCCCTCCCAAGCTTGTTTCAAAGGACTCTTCTTAGTTAAGTAAACGAAACCTCTTTGAAAACCACACAGCACCATACAAATGCTAGATGTGATTACTATTGTATCCCTGAAATTTTTTTTTTTTTAAGCTGATGATAACCTGAGGCTTCTCATCTCACTGCCACTTATCAGGAAAAACACCGAGGGAACACAGGTTTACATGAGAACATGGACCAACACAAGCTCGTTAATCAAGCGCTCTTAGCATTAATTGATACCATGTGATCACTTAGAAGCCTTTATGTTTACCAGGAAGCTTATAGAAAGTGAAGAACCATCATTAGAGAACTCTCCTGTCCTTAGTGCCCTTAAATAGCTCAGTTTCTGATAAAACCAGACTAGATATGTTGTGAAGACAAAAGGGACTCTTAACTTCTGATCTGCTGATGTGGCTGAAAAGCAGGTTGTGTCTCTAATTGGATATGTTGAAATACTCTTCTGACATGCATGGTGATTAGGCCATTTTAGATAAACAGGATGTGCTGATCAATGAAAACTATTAATGTTTTTAGCAAATGATCAGGGTATTAATAATTAATTTTGTGAGGGAAATGTCATCTCAGACCTGGGGATTGATCTACAATGTTAAGCAGTTTCTTGAAGCAATTAAAATTAATTTAGAAAATGTATCCAATTATACCATAAAGATTTGATTCATGATAGGATGCTGTTTACAGTGCACGTTCTGTTAAGAGCTGTATATTTTTAAGGATGAAGGATTTCAAGAACCCGATTGGCATTTATTTACCTCTCAGTAGGTAAGGCTCACCTTCACTAATCAGAAATAATGGGGCAGTTGACAGTAATTTGTCTGGTGGGCAGTCTTAACTAGAGAACTGGGTTTTCTGAAGGGAGGTGAAGATTCATGAATCTCATGTGGGGCTGTGGTGCAGGATACAAAGTTTTGTAATTTCGGTTTTCTGCCAGAACCAGAAAGCAAGCTGTGGGATGAGGCGAGAGTTATGGCAGTCATAGATCTCCCCTGCAGCTGAGAGCTCTCTCTGGTTTATCCTAAGGTGGTTGTAGCAAAAGGTAGTGTACTCAGCACTAACGGTGGGACCTTGACCAAGAATTAGACTCGTAAATCCTGGGGAGGAGGCCACACAATGAAACAGGACTGGAGAGCTTTTGCTGGCAGAGCCAGAAGGAGATGAATAATTGAGAATTCCACAGTGTATCTCTACACAGAACTCCACAGAGCAAAACTCCTCTAGCCTCCAACTCTTTAAACAATTCATATTCCAACAGTCATGCTGAAGAACTCAGTATATAGTGTTTAAGACAAATCATGATTCAGTTCTTCCTTACATGTCCTGGTTCTACATATAGGGTTTAATCACATAAAGATTAGTTTTAGCACTCTACTAAATTAAAAATCTGCTGGTATCCAAATAGTTCTATTTCAGCTCTATGAATAAGCAGATGTGCTAACTAGGGGGCAGAGGCAGGGCTAGGGGTTGTATGTGCAGAGAGGTGAGAGCCCTGCCCTCAAGGAGCTCACTGTTAACTTGGCAAAAAAGGCATTTAAACCAGTCATTGTATTTCAGTGTGATTCACATGATAGATCTATGAAGGACAAGGTGCTAAGGATGCAAAGGAACATCATCTAACTGAGCCAGGGGATGGGGTAGGGCAGGGGCTTCAAGAATGTTCTCCAGGGACTTCCCTGGTGGACTAGTGTTAAAAATTCACCTTGCAATTCAGGGGACATGGGTTTGATCCCTGACTGGGGAACTAAGATCCTACATACCTTGGGGCAACTAAACCCACATGCTTCACAGCCACAACTAGAGTCCCTGCACTGCAACGAAAGCTCCTGCATGACACAACTAAGAACCAACACAGCCAAATAAACAACAAATAAATACAAAAAAAAAAAAGTTCTCCAAAGGGGCTAATAGTTTGAACTGAGTCTTAAAGGATAAATAAGAGGGAGGAAGGAAATGCCAAGTCAAGTGACACGGACATGGAAAATGAAAATTTAGAGAGTGTTCAAGTTACTGCAAAGCAAGATAATGGAAGGAGCAAAGTGGACAGACTCACATCTGACGCTACGCTTGAATCTACATTCTCTAGCAGTGTGGCTCATCTGTAATGACAATAATACCCATGTTGCTGTTCAGTTGCTAAATGATGTCTGACTCTTTGCAACCCCATGGACTGCAGCACACCAGGCCTCCCTGTCCTCCAACTATCTCCTGGAGCTTGCTTAAGTTCATGTCCAAAATACCCATAATGCAGGCTTATTGTGTAGTCTAAAGAGAAAGTATGGAAGGCACTGAGGACAGGACCTTGACACTTAGTAATCTCCCTTGTTAAAGATAGTACACCACCACCTAAGCCACGGGCCTGATCCCCAAAGGATGTTGACTATATATTAAAGAGTGTGGAGAATTCTCTAGTGATCCATTGGTTAAGAATCTGCCTTTCAATGCAGGCGAGGCAGGTCTGATCCCTAGTTGGGAAACTAAGATCCCATATGCTATGGGGCAACCAAGCCCATGCGCCACAACTACTGAGCCCATGAGCTCTGGAGCCAACATGCCACAATTACGGAGAAGCCTGGGCAGACAAAGAGGAGCCCTCATGCAGATCTCACGTGCCACAACTGAGACCCTATGCAGTTCTCCACCCTCACCTTCCCTGGCCAGAGAAAAGAGTTGAATATGAAGATTAGGAGGAGGATGGGGATGATTTTAAACAGGGGAAAGTTCTGAATATATTTGGTTTCCCTGTATGGGGACCTGCTTTACATGTAACCCCCAGAATCACAGAATATCTAGTCCTGCCTTTTGCCTGTCTCCTCTGGTCAACAGGGGATCTGCGTCTCTAAATACTAAGTATGTTATTTTTCACAACCTCATGTATAAAAACACTAGATTGGAATTAAGTTCTTTCTTCCAGGTTTTGCCACTAGTTATCAATTTTGGAAAGTCACTTAATCTTTGTAAACAGACTTGCTTGTCTACAGTTTGGGACTCAAACCATGAACCCTGTCTTTTGCACACATGTGTTGTAAACTTTACCCAATTTATGTTTTAAAAGTAAATCTCCATTATTATTATTATTATAAGTTCAAATTTCCTCTCAGATTGTAAACTTCATAAAGGTAGGAATATTTGTCTTAATCATTGGTATTTAAGAGGCTCATGGGATAGTACATGGCACAGAGCAGGAAATCAATAAACAGTGTCAGAGAAAGAATAAATTTAGCTAACATCTTTCATGTGTCTACCATGTGCTTTGATATTCCCTTTTCATTTAACCTTCATAGCAACACTTCAGGGTCAGATGTCACTATCCTCTATAAAACTATAATACTGGAAATTAGACTATGAGAGTCTACGGAACTTGTTCAAGGTCAAATATCTCTAAATCAACAGAGCCAGTGTTCAAATCTATGTCTTCCTACTTCATACTTCTCTTTTCTAACACATCGACAGAAATGTAAGTAAAGTGATGTGTCTTTCATATAATGACATAAAGTTCTGATGCTGCCTCTTTTCTAACTCTGCTTTTCATGCTGTTCTGCAGAAACAGAAGCCAGCATCACTGATCAGAGGTACACAATCTGTGTGATATTCATAATATAAAGTGGAGCATGGGTTTTAGAGCTGAGACTTTGTTAGAAGACCATATTTCACTAGTGTCAATTCATAATTCTTCTTGTCAAGAACACAACTGTGAAGTTTTTCTCCCTTTAAGTGTAAAAACAACAAGAATGATTATTTTCTGGCTAATTACTATTTAGAATGCAGCCATTCTTAAGGCAAGAATGTTAAAAATGATCATCCACAGTTCCCAGTGTATAGCTGAGCATTTTCTAATTCTAAAATTAACTAATAAGGGGTGCAGTCAATCATAATGGCAAGAAAGCAGTGAGCAGAACTGAAAGCAAGACAGAAATTCAGCTTCCTCAGAAAGCCAGCTGTCAATCATTTCAAGGGAAGATGGTATGTAGTCAAATCTTAATATTCAATCAGTCAACACATATATTTGAGTGCTCATTATTCACACGGCTATATGCAGAATGCAGAGTCAAGGTCAAGGTCTCTATCCACAAGGGCATGACAATTCAGCTGGGTAGAAAAGATTACTGATTATATAACTTAGTTTGTATACCAGCTTAGTGGTATAGATACTCTATACTGTGTATCCTACGGTATCTGGTCTACAGGTTTTTCTTGGACAATGAAAATTAATATCAATCAAATTAGCTTAATACATTGTCTCCTTGCACCAGATTTTTACTCTATATTCTACAAGAAACATATTTCCACAACTGTTTCTTTGAGATCGTCCCTGCTTCAGTGGACAGTGCAATAAGCAGTCTGCCAGGAAGGTGAGAAAATGTGTCTTGCTTGGTTTCTCTTTGAATAGCGTGTCCCAAGCATCTTAAAATATGAAGAGAATAGTGTAAAGAAGATATAAAATGTTTGAATAATACATTTGGAAAACTGCATCAATTAACCAACAGGTAGGCACACACGAGATGTACCGTCTTATATAGATGGTACTCACCTACTCAATAGCTGATTGGGACTATTTCCATCATAAGATCATATTACAGAGGACTTTGAGGAACTACAGAGGATCAGCTAAGGCAGACAATTACCCCTATTTTTAAAGGCTCTCTAGACCATGTGGTGTCTGCCACTTGTGGCAATTTTAACCGGAAATAGAATGATTATATTAATATTCACTCTGGCATAAAAGCAGAGTCAACATCTTATCAATTCAGTCATTGAAGGACATCTTTTACACATTTTGAGTGCCAAAAGATTCTACACACTAATTTTGAAAAATCTCTTATTAAAGTTTCTTAGAGTATATATGCACTATTACTTTTTCAACACACTTTCTCCTTATAAAACCTTACTCTACATTGATGTTAGACCTTTACACTTTGCTACTCAGGAGACCATCTTAAAAAAAAATAAAAGTATTCCAATAATCACTGTGCCATTTCAAAAGATCACAGGACTGAGATTCAGAACAATGTGGTTCCTAGGTCAGTCCTGTTATTTACTTGTTGGGCAAGTTTCTTTACCAATAAAAGGAAGATCTAGATCAGGTTGCTTCTAAGAATCACTGAAGCCCTGATGCATCATATATCAGAGAAAGGGTGTGCATTCAAAGGATTTAATCTGTCAAATGAACAGTGGTCAGTATGTCTTTGCCATAACCAATTAGACATCTCACAATTCCTCAGATGACACCATCTTCTCACACATCAAAGTTGTTTGAGATACTGATACATTGCTTTTAAGTTCTGTGTATGGTTCCATTACTGCAATTTAATACCCAGCCATAAATACATATCTACTATTCATAGTCTCCACCAGGTAATCACTTACTGTACAACTTTCCAAAGTTGTATTTACTTTTTACTTTTATTAAAGTGATTCATAAACATAGCTTAAACACTTCTACTCCCTGACAGAACTTCTTCCCAAGGAAAACAAGTTGCCTTTCTGGCAAGTATCTTAATCTTCATAAAAATGCTTATACTACTATTTCTCGATTTGGGGATATTATATATATTAGTTTCTTTTATAAATGATGACAATTCAATTTCCTTTTATAATCACTCCCAATGAGAGATGCACATACATAAACATACACACAAGTACCTGGTTCCACTTTCTTCCAAATTTAGCTACATAATTTAATTTGGTTAATGAATTTTCAACTAAGGCCCAGAGTATACTAATATTTTCCTTTTTGTAATAGTTAGATTTTTAAAGACTTAAGAATTTTCTATTTATTTGCTTAGTTTTCTAAGTATATATCACAAATTCACCCTAAACATCTTACCATGTATAATGTTTGCATTATGTTCAAATACACATTGCAATCCCTCAGTTTGAATAAATATTTATTTAGGAACATGTACATACTGAACACTTTTAAAATTCAATTGAAAAATGAACAGATATACTTTGTGGTGTTCTAGCATCATTTAGATAAAAATAGAAAAGCCTTGTATTCAAAGATTCAATTATATATATTATGTATACTATGCAATTATCCATATATGAAAGATCTATTTGTGAAAGTTTCCAGCTCAATATATGTAATTTATAAGCAAAATAAAAGAATGTGTGATTAAGCTATTAAACAATTCTGGAGGCAATGCCATGGTAGAATGTAATATGAAATAACTAAGGAAATGACAAATAGACATCACAAAGCACATATTGCATGGTAGTCACTTCCTAAGTATTAACTCATATAATCTTTAAAACAACTCTTTAAGGGAGAAAACAATATTATATTTAAGGGGTAAGTACATTGTCTTTAGTTAGAGCTGATAAGTAATGGAGACAGGACATAAACTCTGAGTATTTTTCCCCACAAGTTTACTGAAGTATATTTCACATATACGAGTATGTATTCTTCTTAGTATAAAGGTTATTGAGATTTCCAAAATTTATGCAGTCACGGGAACTTCCCTGGTAGTCAGCAGTTAAGATTCCATCCTCCTAATGCAGGGGCCCAGGTTTAGTCCCTGGCCAGGAACTAAGCCTCCACTTGCTGCAACGAAAGACTCTGCACGCCACTCAAGACCCAGTGCAGACAAATAAATAAACAAAAATTAAAAAAAAAAAATTTAAAAATTATGCAGTATATCACCCCTACCACCAACAAGATATAGAATATTTCCATCATAGTAGAAAGCAACCCTGAAAATTGAACTTCATAGTATAGATGTTTATCCACACTACTGAAATTCTCCTAAATACTGAATACTATAATACAGGCTTATTAGAAAAACAGGCAATTGTAATGTAAAAGATACACGGCACTTCCCTCTTATTTAGTCTGCTTCTCAGTTACTTTATTTTTGCTTTAGAATGTATACTCTCAGTACAAAAAAAGGACAACAGAAGTAGATCATAACAGAAGACAGAAAAAGACTCGACACCTCCATGATTCACTTCCCAGGCCTGGGGAAGACAATGCTAACAGAGTATGGTACTTTCTCCTGCTTAGCCCAGGGGCAGTCCCAGAATCCTTTCCAGACAGCATTTCAAATAGACATGACAAAATCAACATGGTTTGCAAATTAACACAAACGAGGTTTTAAATCCCATATCTACCATTAGTTGTTGACCTTGGGCAAGTCATTTAACCTCGGTTAGCCTTACTTTTCTCTTCGGTGGGCTTCCCTGGTGACTCCTGGCAATGCAGGAGACGGGGGTTTGATCCCTGGTTCAGAAAGATCCCCTGCAAAAGGGAATGACTACTCACTCTAGTATTCTTGCCTGGGAAATCCCATGGACAGAGGAGCCTGGAGAGCCACAGTCCATAGGGTCACAAAGAGTCAGACATGACTGAAAGACTGAAACACTTTCTCTTCAGCAAAGTGACGGTGATGATTCAGCATTGTTGAAAGCAATGTAAGAGAAAATCTCTTTAGTGGGATTCTACTAAAAAAGTTGAGCATAACTTTGAGAAGGCAAACTTTTTGGGAAATGAAGATGGACAAGCAGTGGAAGAATGTGGCTTTAGGAGAGACATGGATGCAGGGAGCTCACTGTGCCAAAGAGGAACAACTCATAACCCAGAAGATTCCCTCTTGAGCATCAGAGGAGAATGCATGGAGGAACTTGGGTGGCTTGGGGGAGCTGATCCTGCCCAGAGACTACAGTTTTAGTTTTGCTTTCTGGGTATTGGGTAGTAAACTTTGCAAATTTTCTTAAGGCTCCTACCAACAGAACAGGAAAGAAGGGTTTTTAGCAACCATCTCACGTTTGTTTTCCTTCTGCCCACTGGTGTGCTGCAGAGTGCCAATTCTGCTTAAACTCCCAAATAAATCACTGTTAATGAAGCATGTTGCACATACAGACAGCAACAGGCATTTTTTAATCACCTAAACCAAAGAAGAGCTAAAGGTAAGCACAAAACACTCTAATACCTAATATATTAGGTGTCAGATTTTAAGTGGCAAGAATCGTACGACTTTCAGTGCTTTTACTTGGATGCACTTAGTGGGGAAGTAAAGCTACCAGTATATTCATCATTATGCACAGTTTGCCAATTGCTTGGACAGCCAAATCAGATAACTGGGAGCCTAAAAGAGAGTCTGTACCTACTTAATCAGAAGTAGAAATAAGTGGGCAAACATACACGCACACATTATGACAGGCTATACAAACAAACAGGCTAAAATAATTTACACTCTGTCCTTCACTCCCAAGTCATTAACTAAATTTCTACTAATTGACATGCCACATAATACAGAAATGAATGTGACAGGTACAGTCTGCCCTCATGGAGCTTGCTTTATTCTACTGGCTGGGTAAAGGGCTCTAGAGTTTTGGAACAGTGGACAGCCAGTAAAGTGTGCCAGTGTGACCCAAGACTGTATATGACCTTTGGAAACAGACTAGGTTCAAATACTGGTTTTCTGTATCAAATGCACAAAATGTTTTGTTAAAGCTATTTGGATGTTCCAATTTTTTCATCTATATGACAGATTCACTGCTGCCTATATTAGAAGTACATAGGGAAGTATGTGAACAAATGCACATAAAATGGTTAGCACCATAAAATCTTAGCATGGACTTTGTCTCACTTAGGGGAAACTTAGAAGTCTTCTTTCTTATCGTGGAGTATGGGGACATGAAACTACCTTTCAGTGAAATGGTAAAACAGGATTTCTATCCATAGCTTGCCAGCTCATATGATGGTAAACAAACTGTACATTCCAGATCCTGTGCTATTAATTTATAGAAATATATAGCAATATTCATCTAAATAATCTTTGTTGAATAAATGCAATATGTCAGGCACGGTGCTAGGCACTGGATGTCACAGTAAAGTAGATCCTGTCATCATGGAACTTGCCTTCTAGTCCACTTTCCAGTTTATTTTCCCATGGAGATCATTTTCTTGAAGAAAAAGCTAAATTCCTGTAAACATATCTCGGTATCATTGTCTTTTAGACAAGGTCTGCAAGCAGATGTTAGGCGATTTCCAGATGATTTGACAAACTCTTTTGAATTCTTCTTTGGCATAGCACAGTTTTCCAGAAATGCGCTGCATATTATATAAAACTATTTAAGCAAGTGCTCACCTCCTTACTTTTTTTTTTTTTTTTTTTTTGCTCTCAGATCTATCTGTATCTTGGGCTTCCCTGGTGGCTCAGATGGTAAAGAATCAGCCTGCAATGTGGGAGACCTGGGTTCTATCCCTGGGTTGGGAAGATCTCCTGGGGAAGGGCATGGTAACTCATTCCAGTATTCTTGCCTGGAAAATCCCTGTGGACAGAGGAGCCTGGGCAGGCTATAGTTCATAGGGTCACAAAGAGTCAGACACGACTGAGCGACTAAGCAGAGTACTATCCATCAGTATGCAAGATGGTAGAGAAAGGTAGACAAAGAAAAGGAGGTTTTTTTTGTTGTTCTTTTTTCTTGAGGACTTACTATGTCTGTTACTATCCAAAGATGTTACATGAACTATCTAATCCTCACAATAACTTAAGGAGAGAAGTATATGATTATTCTCATTTGTCAAATAAGAAAGTGAAGCTTGGGGAGGCAAGTAAGTCAGATACTTCTTTGGTATTCCTTCCACTGCTTTCGGCTAGACCTGTAAGTGCCCAATTTCCCCTTAGCATATTGTGTCAGGCCCAACAGTAGGGACATTCCAAAAGGAAAATAGAGGAGACAGCTGATAAACCTCTGTGCAAAGGCTGCCTTTCTCTGCATTGGTGGGGATTCTTCATCATCAGACACAAACTGATGAAGCTGATTTATTGCATAAGGATTCAGAATCGTTGGCATGCCAAGGTACAGTTTCCTCCCTTACAAGAACAGCAGAAATGTCAAATGTGACAGTTTTTAAAAAGTATTTTGTTGCCCTGATCAATGAGTGGTTATTCGTGGGTTAGTTCTATGGCCAAAATAGATAGAATGTGATCGACGTGCTCTTTGTTTCATCAGGCTGACTTCGGCCAAATTGAACAAACACTAGTTGGTTCTCAGAGAACCAGATTTCAGGCCTGGCCTGCCACATATATAACAGATGTCCCTCTAGTTCTGGGTGTGAAGTGAGCACATGCTGCCAATCTACTTTTAACCATTCTATTTATGTTCTTATTTAAAATGCAATAGAGTGATCATTTCCAGTTATAAAGTGGCCTTTATCTGAGAACCTCCAAAGGACAGTGTTATTAACTTTACACTAGGATGAGGGTAAGGTTCCAGTATTATAATTCTCAGGCAGAAAAACTGAGGCATAAAAGAGTATAGTGAATATACAAAATTTAGTAAATGTAAAAGAAATACATGTGTCTTTGTCTAAAGCTAAGACTGTACAGAAAAGCCGAGAAGGCAATGGCATCCCACTCCAGTACTCTTGCCTGGAAAATCCCATGGATGGAGGAGCCTGGTAGGCTGCAGTCCATGGGGTCTCTAAGAGTCGGACACGACTGAGCGACTTCCCTTTCACTTTTCACTTTCATGCATTGGAGAAGGAAATGGCAACCCACTCCAGTGTTCTTGCCTGGAGAGTCCCAGGGATGGGGGAGCCTGGTGGGCTGCCGTCTGTGGGGTCACACAGAGTCAGACACGACTGAAGTGACTTAGCAGTAGCAGTAGAGAAAAGAGTAATTTTACATGAGGAAAATTAGCTGACCCCCTCTTAACCAAGTGGGTCAAGGCTGACATCATCAGAGCCAGGTCATGCTGGCCTGGAGCCTCCTTGGCCACACAGCACTGCGGGGGACACAGTATTCATGTGTGGTCTAAGTGACAACTTGACAGTGATGTGGAAGCTCAGGGTGATCATGAGAAAAAGCTGAGTAAGATGCTGCAATATAACTGACCAGGAGTCTTCAAAAGTGTTAAGATCATCAGTGGCAAGGAAGGACTAAGGAACTGTCATGAACAGTGTGGACAAATGAATATGATAAACAAGGTGAGATTTCTGGATTAGATCTTACAAGAGAAAGAGGACATTTGTTAAAACAAAACAAAACAGAATACTGGTGAATGTCAAATCAGGCCTGTTGTTTAGTTAACTGAATGGCACCAATATCACTTTCCTGCTTTTGACCACTATATTATGGCTATGCACTATAGCTTCCCTGGTGGCTCAGAAGTCAAGAAGCCACCTGCCATTGCAGGAGACGTGAGTTCGATCCCTGGGTAGTGAAGATCCCCTGGAGTAAGAAATGGCAACTCACTCAAGTTCTCTTGCCTGGGAAATCCCATGGATAGAGGAGCCTGGCAGGCTACAGTTCATAGGGTAGCAAAGAGTCAGATACGACTTAGTGACTAAGCAACAACAACAACAAGATGTTAGCATTAGGAGAAGTGGCATGAAGGGGAACTCTGTACCCTTTTTTGTAACCTTCCTGTAAGTCTTTAATTATTTCGAGATAAAGCTGATGCCGCATCAATTCCTATTCTGAGAGTAAGACTGAAAAACAATCCTGTTCTGGTTGTAGCCACAGTGGACCTATCCTCCTTGAAAGATATGTGCACATGTGCTGCCAGCGCGGATGTGTATCTATGGCATGCCACCATGTTTCCAGGAAAGTTCAGTGATCATGAGAGTGCGCTCTGAGGAGACACACTGGTCAGAGGAAATATTATGCAGAAAAAAAAAAAAAAAGGATTGCATCCTGGATGCCCAGACTGCAATCCACATGGACAATGTTGTTATTTTGCTCTAACTTAACTAAAATTAGATTGTTGAATAGACAAGTTAAGGTATGGGAAAAAAAATAAGTTTATCCTGCTTTTCTTAATGAAGAAAAAAAAAAAGCCAGAATTCTGTATTTCTTGTATGCTAAAAATATAACACCCAGGTTTTCCCTAAATTTCTCATTTATTATCACCATGAGCTCTTTGCAAAAAAAATGTGAGACCTACGTAAGACAGCAGAAAAACATGAAAGTGGGAATAGATGTAATAGTAGATAATCGTATTTTCTCATGACATCAAATTTCCTCCATAAGTTAGCAGTCTGGGCCTGCTGTCGGTAAAATAAAGTGTAGAAAGCCTAGCTATCTAAGGAAACTAAGAAATAGTTGAATTACCTACAGAAATATTTTTGATAAAAGAACTCTAATAAGTGATAACAAACTTTGAAGCTATTTCAGAGATGCGGCAACCAACCAACCAAAGTTCTAAATAGTTGTAGTTATTTCAAGAAGATTTAATTCCATGACTTCTGTTAAAGTATATTTCTACTCACAGTTTAAGTTTTTATTTTATTGCCTCACAGCACTCACTTACTACACCTTGGCTGCAAGTTTCAGGAAAATATTTTCAAGTGTAGAAAAAATATGATGAAATATGTCCCCCTGCTGCCTATGTTTCTATAACTGTAAATATACATAAGCTCTCATCTGACTCTTGCTAGCATCGTTGCAGGCTCAGACTGTATCTCAAGTTATCTTATGGAAGCTCTACTAGAGGAAAACCAAAGCTACTTGGGAACCACTAATCTTGATGGATGAGAAAGAATAACCTGCGTACAGTTAATGGATACATGTATATATACAACTGATTCACTTTTGTGCAGCAGACACTAACACAATATTGTAAAGTAATTGTACTCCAATTAAAAAGTAAATTTAATTTTACTTTTTAAAAGTAAAATTGCATACTTTTAAAAAGTAAATTTGCCTGCATAAATACAGTAAAATACTGTTCCAAATAGTCTTCCTCACTCCAAGCTGAATGCATGAAGGCAGATTTTTCATCAACAGAAATCATTTTTTTTAAATGATCTTTAACTGTATTTCTAGCTCATAATAAGCCTTCAAGTGGGGCAGTCACAATGGTAGTGGAAATGCTTCAGACTCTAGTGACAGACTTGTGCTACTTCAAAGCTCTGGCACCATTTCCTCCAAGAGATGCTACTTTCTCCTGAATTCACACAACTGAGGAATGAGTCTGGTAGCCACGATGAGCATACTCAAAGAAACTAGGAAAATGTTCAGAGAAGAAATGTATTGCTTCTGCTTTGTTGATATTAACCGGAGCTCCAAGGAAGCTCCTCTTTGATCTAATTCCCCAAAAGCTTAACCCATGGCTTTGTCCCTGAATCCTCTGATCCTCTACAACCACAAAAGTCCACATACTCTTCAGTTTTTACATTATAAGTTACATGTCTCAGCATGTTAACTAGTCAGAATAAACTATAGAAACAGTATATAAAATCATGTATATTACATATACACATGCCTTCCCTGGTGGCTCAGTTCATTAAAGAATCTGACTGCAGTGCAGGAGACCCAGGTTTGATCCCTGGGTTGGGAAGATGCCCTGGAGGAGGATATGGCAACCCACTCCAGTATTCTTGCCTGGGAAAGCCCATGGACAGAAGTGCCTGGGGTCACAAAGAGTTGGACATGACTTAGCAACTAAACCACCACCAATCATCACATCAGATCAGATCAGATCAGATCAGTCGCTCAGTCATGTCCGACTCCTTGCAACCCCATGAATCGCAGCACGCCAGGCCTCCCTGTCCATCACCGACTCCTGGAGTTCACTGAGATTCACGTCCATCAAGTCAGTGATGCCATCCAGCCATCTCATCCTCTGTTGTCCCCTTTTCCTCTTGACCTCAATCCCTCCTAGCATCAGAGTCTTTTCCAATGAGTCAACTCTTCACATGAGGTGGCCAAAGTACTGGAGTTTCAGCTTTAGCATCATTCCTTCCAAAGAAATCCCAGGGCTGATCTCCTTCAGAATATACATATAAATGTGTATATATGTTTTTGTGAATATATATGATTGTGATATATACATTTATGTCTACACACAAACATATACACACATATGTGTGTGTATATTCACACACACAGAGACACACACAGACACACACACGCATGATATTCCAGGGTCCAGCTGCTGACAGAGAGTAATTTGTACTATATAAGAAAAGAATTTAAAAAAAAAAAACCTTCACATCTTTGTAAATGCTTCACTGTGCTAAGTAGACATATTTCATACACTGTTATTCAGCAAATACAACATTATGCTACATTCTAATTAAGAATAAATTCCAGAAATAACTCATGCGTTTGTAAATGAACAGTGCAGGTGAACAGGGACACAAAGGGTCTGTAATTACACCTGTGTCTGTTTGTATGCCCACCAGTTCTGTTGTCTAAAACAGACCTAAAGGAAAGCTCTTCCAGGTTAATTGCTGTTGCTGAGGAAACGGCCCAGGTTTGCCTTCACAGTCCATGATTTCCTTCAGGTGCAGCAGTCAGGCTGGCCTCAGGGTGTCAACTTTTGTCTAAAGGCAAATATGTAGTAAAGTCTCCTTTGAATTTTCTAAAAATATTTATTTTTTCACTCTTTTGAATTTTTCAGTATCTTCAAATAGAGTTTAATGTTAAAGCAGATGGCTGTAGGGAAAAAAATATTACCTGACTCCTGGTTTCTCAACAGAACATAGGAAGCTGGGTGGCATGTTGCTTGTCTGAGGAACGATCTGAGTAATGGGTCATCAGTGGTAGATGTCCTGGGAAAATTATAGAGTAACTGAAGAAAAGTCCCATTACTAAGCAGCATAGCACCCTCTGATCCATCCTCCTCATTTCCGCTACAGCTACATGATTAGCATACTAACATGATCAAGCTTCTCTCTCCAACTTTCCACTTATCTTCACTAACTTTAGAGAATCAGGAAAGACCTGCTTAATTTAAACCCCCACGCATCTCTGAGGCAGACATCTAGAACTGATGTCAGCTTAATAGGTCTGGCAATCTTGCTTCCTTATCTCTGTTCCTGCTGCTTCTCCACTTCTCTGTAGCTAGCTTGAAAATTATACATAGATGGGCTTCTTTTGAAAGTCTTTTCTGACCTCTTAATTATGATTTAGTACTTCTCATATGCAAAATAGCTGTCTGAGGAGGCCTTACAAATAGCTAAGAAAAGAAGAGAAGCTAAAGGCAAAGGAGAAAATGAAAGCTATACCCATTTCAATGCAGAGTTCCAAAGAATAGCTAGGAGAGATAAGAAAGCCTTCCTCAGGGATCAATGCAAAGAAATAGAGGAAAAAACAGAATGGGAAAGACTAGAGATCGCATCAAGAAAATTAGAGATACCAACAGAATATTTCATGCAAAGATGGGCTCAATAAAGGACAGAAATGGTATGAACCTAACAGAAGCAGAAGATATTAGGAAGAGGTGGCAAGAATACACAGAAGAACTGTACAAAAAGGATCTTCACGACCCAGATCATCATGATGGTGTGATCACTCACCTAGAGCCAGACATCCTGGAATGCAAAGTCAAGTGGACATTAGGAAGCATCACTACGAACAAAGCTAGTGGAGGTGATGGAATTGCAGTGGAGCTATTTCAAATCCTTACAGATGATGCTGTGAAAGAGCTGCACTCAATATGCCAGCAAATTTGGAAAGCTCAGCAGTAGCCACAGGACTCGAAAAGGTCAGTTTTCAAGCCAATCCCAAAGAAAGGCAATGCCAAAAAAATGTTCAAACTACCACACAAGTGCACTCATCTCACAAGCTAGCAAGGTAATACTCAAAATTCTCCAAGCCATACTTCAACAGTACATGAACCATGAACTTTCAGATGTTCAAGCTGGATTTAGAAATCTCTGGCTGAGGAACCAGAGATCAAATTGCCAACATCTCATGGAGCATAGAAAAAGCAAGAGAGTTCCAAAAAACATCTACTTCTGCTTACTGACTACACCAAAGCCTTTGCCTGTGTGGATCACAACAAACTGTGGAAAATTCTTCAAGAGATGGAAATACCAGACCACCTGACCTGCCTCCTGAGAAATCTGTATGCAGGTCAAGAAGCAACAGTTAGAACCAGACATGGAACAACAGACTGATCCCAAATCGGGAAAGGAGTAAGTCAAGGCTTTGTATTGTCACCCTGCTTATTTAACTTATATGCAGAGTACATCAGGAGAAATGCCGGGCTGGATGAAGCACTGGCTAGAATCTAGACTACCAGGAGAAATATCAACAACCTCAGAAATGCAGATGACACCACCCTTATGGCAGAAAGCGAAGAAGAACTAAAGAGCCTCTTGATGAAAGTGAAAGTAGACAGCAAAAAGCTGGCTTAAAACTCAACATTCAGAAAACTAAGATCATAGCATCTGGTCCTATCACTCCATAGCAAATAGATGGGGAAACAATGGAAACAGTGACAGTCTTTATTTTGGGGGGGCTCCAAAATCACTGCAGATGGTGACTGAAACCATGAAATTAAAAGATGCATGCTTCTTGGAAGAAAAGCTATCACCAACCTAGACAGTGTATTAAAATGCAGAGACTACTTTTCCAACAAAGGTCCATCTAGTCAAAGCTATGATTTTTCCTGTAGTCATGTACAGATGTGAGAGTTGGACTATGAAGAACGCTGAGCACCGAAAAATTGATGCTTTTGAACTGTGTTGGAGAAGACTCTTGAGAGTCCCTTGACTGCAATAGCAAACCAGTCAATCCTAAAGGAAATCAGCCCTGAATATTCATTGGAGGGACTGATGCTGAAGCTGAAACTCCAATACTTTGGCCACCTGATGAGAAGAGCTGACTCATTTGAAAAGACCCTGATGCTGGGAAAGATTGAAAGCAGGAGGAGAAGGAGACAACAGAGGATCTGATGGTTGGATGGCATCACCAACTTGATGGACATGAGTTTGAGTAAGCTCTGGGAGTTGGTGATGGACAGTGAAGGCTGGCCTGCTGCAGTCCATGGGGTCGCAGAGAGTTGGACATGACTGAGTGACTGAACTGAACTGAACTGACTTCTCATCTGTGTGTTTTTTTTTTTATTTTATTTTATTTTTAAACTTTACAATATTGTATTAGTTTTGCCAAATATCGAAATGAATCCGCCACAGGTTTAACAACATTCAGAATTTCTCTTACTAGAGCTGTTATCATATAGTATTATAACGTTCATCATTATACTTCTTTGGTATTATAAATACCCAGAAGGGAGAGAGAAAGTTTGTCTCATTCATCCATTTATTGAGAAAGTGAGCACAAAGGAAATATATCTTGAGTCCACTTAAACTGTAATGCATTTGACTATTTAGGAAAAGGCAGAATAAGTTTAATAGCTCAAGAAGTTAAGAAGGTTGGGACTTTAGCCTGGATACTTTTGTGGAGGAGTTTATGAGTTGACTGGGAATCTAAAAAAAGTTTGAATAAAGATATATGTATGATAACCTGTATAATTAGTTAAATTATAGACTTGTAAACTTGCTTCTAAATAATGGATTCTAAAATATGTTTAAGAGTTAATACGATAAAAATAATTCCAAGTCTCTGTTTAAAAGAAGTGAGTTAATCAAAGTGGAAGGCTCATTTTATTAAAAGACATCTCATAATCTTCAATAAGATGACAGAATTTATATAAAAGAAGGAAGTGGCATTTCAAGTGGCACTGCCCAGAGTTACTTGACCAGAAGTTCCTTTTCATCTATGACCATCTCATGAGACAAAAGTTCCTCAGAACTCACTTTGGGATATGCCTGTCATCTATAGTAATGACTGGCAATCTAAGGCTGCTACCAGTCCAATTCTTGTTTCTATAAACAAATTTTTATATGAACAAAGCCAGATTTGCTCATAAATGCATTGTATGTGGCTGTTTTTGTGATATAATGGCAGGGCTGTATAGTTGTGACAGCAATCATTTGACCTGGAAATTAAAAAATGATAGTACTTGATACCTAGTTATTTATAGAAAATGCTTGCTAATTCCCAGCTTATAGTAATATTTTGTTCTTTCTTAAGCTTCACTATAAAAGTATCCTCTGGGTATAACTAGCGTTCACTACAATCAGCTGGACCCATGGCTGATGTGTCACACAGAACTGTTGCACAAATGCAGGACGAAATGATCCACAAAACTGGAGCACATCACGTTTTCCTTAAACACTGAGCTGACCAGCAGTATTTTCTAAATTGAAAGGTGAACTCAGCAAAATATCTTTGGTTTTTCTGCTTTAAATTTTAATTAGAAACTAGTCAATACATATACTACCATATTAAAGTTTACAAATATAGACACATTTGTTATAAAGAAGTTTGAAACAAATACACTAAAATACCTTGAAAGAAAGTGAAGTCGCTCAGTCGCGTCTGACTCTGCGACCCCATGGACTGTAGCCTATCAGGTTCCTCTGCCCATGGGATTTCCCAGGCAAGGCTGCTGGAGTGGATTGCCATTTCCTTCTCCAGGGGATCTTCCCGACCCAGGAATCGAACCCAGGTCTCCCGCATTGCAGGTAGACGCTTTACCGTCTGAGCCACCAGGGAAGCACTGACAAACTGGAAATTTTACCAATGAAACTAAACTTTTATTTGATAATTTGAAGAAATCATACTCACATCCTAAAATACATTATAACGATTTATTTTGGTCACATAAGACTAGAGTTGAACAAGATTTGTGATCTAGAGTTTATCTAAATGAAATATAAATTCATGTACAGTACATGGAATATTCAGATGATTTGATTTTTTAATTCCAATTTAGCAGTTAAAGAAAATGCATAGCTTTAATTCCTAATAGTAATGAGGATTCCTTTTTCTTCCATTGTTAACCCATACGATTGAAGTCAAATATTGAGCTGGTTCAGAACACATTCAACATTATTTTATAAATTGTTAGAATCAACCTGTTTGGTCATTAGTTTAAAAGAAAGACATTTGCAGAAATACAAGTTTTCTCTATTTCTATAATTAAGCAGAATTAGTCTGAAATTGTATTTTCATTTGTTTTTCTCCTTATCTCTCATCCTCCATCTCCACCAAAACATCTGACAGATACTGCATTGGGTTTTGGCTCTGCTCTCTTTCTCCCTGAGTGTTGAAAACCATCACATTTGGAAACTTGATTCCCCTGGAGAAACTGTTAAATGCCTTTAGGCTTATTTTAGGAGCCAAAGTCGGCATTTTTTTTTCCTGTTGTGGCAAGAACACATACAAGTTTTGATAGTTATTTCAAGGCAGCCCTTTGACTAGATTTTCAAAATAAAGAACTTTGACTTCCATATTTCTATTCTTCTTGGGAAAGAGGCCCAAGCTGATCATACATAACAAATAAATTCAACTAAATGTGCTGTGAAAAAGAAGAAAAGCAAACCCACACAACATACGTACAGAGATACACTATTATAAACAGCTCATGTCCCAGCATGAGTGTTAACTGGGATATACAACGCAATTCACTATTCTCATGGGAGTTTTCAGTTTACAATTATTTCTCATATTGTGAGCATTCCATCAGGGTGAGTACAATTCTTCCATTTATAGATCCAAAAGCTTTATAAAATATGGTTCCTGAACATAAGCCAACTGTTTCATCTGGCATTCAACCATTAACTTGGTCATCTACCCCAAACCTAGAATAAAAACACTCTGTATAGAATCACTGTGAGTGACACACTACTTTCCAACCAGGTGCCATAATCGTCCAGGCTGAAGCACCCATCCCTGGGAGGTCAAATGATTCACAAGAACACTGGGTAAGAGAGGCTCAGGGATAAGACTAGAATGCTAGTCTCCAGACTCCCACTGCCTGCTCCTCTGGTGCATCACAGCGCTTTCCCTTCTTTAGAAGACCACGTCCAGTCAAAATCAAACTGGCTTTTTCAATCATATGCCTTACCCTCCCTGGCATGCAACTGTGCTTCAGTCAAATTGGGTTTTCCATGCATGAGTTTGCTGCATATTATACAGGCTGTATACTTTGACTGTTTTCTCCATTCCTCCACATTGTAAAATAAAATTCCTTCAACTATCACCTTCCAAACAGGTTAAGTCATCCAAATTCCCACAGGTCAAAGTTATCATTTTTGTTTTGAATACTGAAGCACCTTTTCTTTATCTTTACTGTGCTGCTTATTAAATTCAAACTGGTATTATAATTGCATGTTAATTCCTTTATTAGGATGTAAAGTCCATTGAGGTTATAGAGTCCAGAATTTGGTAAGATTTTACAGGCTCAGAACCCTGTGTTACATACCAGAGGTACTGAACTTAGGCCCAATAATTTACAAGAACAGATAAACCATCTCATCACTAGCAAATAAATAAAACAAAACAAAAATAACAAAAACCTGACATCTTTACTTTCTAAAATTTATTCTTAAACTATTTTAAAAAGTCAGAACAACTGGAATTGTTCTATCAGCACTCTGGAATTCTCCCTGAGAGTCAGCATTCCCAAAATACTATTCTAAGTGGTTTCCACAAAAACACTTCAAAGTGCTTGCTTTCTGTTTTATTTTTGTAACAGTTCCATGAGTTTTAATCCACTGGATTTAGATACATGAATTCACTTAAGTGGGGCTTGGTCCACTGAGTGGATAGCAAAGACAGTTTGTTTTCTCAGTCAGAAAGGAAGGGTATCTTGTATTAAGTACTGAATCAAGCAGCAAAAAATTCTGATGATCCATTTTATCCCATTTTCATTTCCTCTTTGATGCTTTACTGTTTCTCTAAATAAAACAAAGACAATATTTAGGATGCAAACATGGTCTTCTATTAATAATTAAAGAACATAAATTTAAAGTGCCAGTGATTCCAGCTAAACTTGGTTACTCACAATACTTGTACAAAACCTTCTAAGAGAAACCGAGAGCTAAAGGTTTACAGAAGCGTTGATGATCAACATGTATATCTGTACATCTCTACTAGGAAAGAAGTTTATTTCCTTTCCTGCTTTATTTGAAACCCTCACGTTCCTCACAAACTCATGTTCATGTTCTACGGAATGCATCCTGATGTTACTAATGAAGAGTACGGCTAGTTCTTTTCCATTTTAAATGTTACCATGATTATCTCAAAGTAATATTGGTGATGTAGATACTTTTTTCCCACTTTTTTTCTAACATAAGTTACATATTGGTTTATATATTTTTGGCCATTAAAAGCTTTCCTTTTCCATTACCATGTTGGTGTGATAATAAAGGAGAAGACTTCATGGTGTGTTTGTGTGTGTATGAGGCTTCACACTCAAGCACATACACACACATAGAGTCAAACACTTTCCTTCTCTTGGCATCCACAGACATTTTGTATTCTCCAGTTGAAGTCCTTCTCTAATAAAAATACAATATCAGAGGTCAAAAACCACATTACTTGATTAACAGCTCTCCATTGATGCCTTTCTCTGCTTTGTAAGGAATCAACACAAAACCTGATAACATGCTCTATTATCCACTGGAATAAAAATGAAGCTCCCAATTTTGCTTGCTCTACACCTAGCACTGTCCTTTTACACTCAATTTTTTGTGGTCTCTGCTGCTGTTGCCACTGCTGCTAAGTCACTTCAGTCGTGTCTGACTCTGTGTGACCCCATTGACGGCAGCCCACTAGGCTCCTCTGTCCCTGGGATTCTCCAGGTGTCCTTAATCTGCATGTCCCTGTTGAAAATTAATTTCTACCAGGTGGATCTGTGGACCTTTGAGCAGTGTCATGAGAAACTTGTTTTCTAATAAGTTATCTTTACCTGAGAAAAATGAAATCCCACTTTGTTTCACTGCCCTCCAGATGTAAAACATCTCTAAGGAAAGTCCACAGCCCTAGGCTTCCACACCCACTCTGGTGACTTCAGCTACTCACTTGGGCAGACAACACTTAATTCTGTTTCTTTAATTCAGTCTCCCTGGAATTCTAACTGCTTAGAGGATTATCCTCCTTGGAATACCTTATTTCAATTCACTAAAAATCACCTCGTAAACAACTTGTGTTTTCTTTCCCATGAACCAGATCTTTCAAGAAACATCAATTTCAGTTAAAGCTACACATTCTTTGTGATCTCTCCCAATGTTTATCTTCCACATTCCGTATACCTCTATTACCTACATCTAATCAGTGACTAAATCCTTTGATTTGCATGACTTAAATTTATCTTATATGTTGTAATGAAGATTAATCAATATTATACGGAGGCTGTTAAGTATTCAATAAAAAGCTGACTTGTTATCATTAAAATTATCCTGCTTTCACATTCATTCACTTTATAATACTTTTTGTGCTTTGAACTAAATGTTTAAGTCCTAACAATACTTTATAATTCTACTCAGATTCATTTTCTTCTATTTGCTTTGGGGGTCAAGGATGGTACATGGCCACATTCCTTTCTTCTAGTCTCCTAAGAGTATTTATTATTTTCATGATTCTTTCAGTCAAGTGTTGCTTCATGACATCATCTCTACTTAACTGAATAGCTCTTCATCTCTTGTATTGGCACTTTGCTCACACTCATATTTCTTTTCTTTCCCCAATTATATTGTGATTTCATGAAGGATGGTCTATATGCTCATATTTTGTGTATCCCACTCAAATGTCTGGCAACGTATATTTTTTAAGATGTTTAAAATCTTTTGTTGATTCTTGGATGACTGGTAATATCCTGTTCAACTGTTTTTGGTGGGATCAACCTTGTATAAAAATATGCTTGGGTGGTCACAGTTCACTTACGACTGCATGAGAATAATCTTTTTTCCAACTTCTCCAATGAAGAGTAAGGCATTGAAAAATATAATATGTTCCCACCATTTACCAAATATACTTAAGTCCACTCTATGTGTGTGTGCTCAGTTATGTCCAACTCTTTTCGACCCTATAGAATGTAGTCCACCAGGCTCCTCTGTCCATGGGATTTTCCAGGCAAGAAACTAGAGTGGGTTGCCATTTCCTACTCCACGATATCTTTCCAACCCAGAGTTCGAGAATGCGTCTCTTGTGTCTCCTGTATTGGCAGGCAAATCCTGTACCACTGCATCACCTGGGAAGCCCATGTCCACTCTATAAATACTTCTTAAAAAGGGAACCATGGAGCACTCATGAACCCAGGTATGCGGAGTCTCAGAATTATATTTAATTTGATTACTATTAGGATTATAATATTATGCTTATGATTAATGAATCTGATTTGTTAAAAAAGTATAACTGCTATATGGAGAAAATATTCTGCATTTATAATTCAATACATTAGCTATAAGAGTTCTATTATGTGTCCTCAGAGGAAAAACAGGACACATACATCAGAAATATGCAAGGTTGGATGCTTAGCAGAGAGAGGCTTGTCCCTTTCCCACCTCCATATCGAGCTGGCTTTTCATCAAAATAGAAAAACACAAGTCCACAGTGTAGATACCAATAAGATGTTTCTTTCTTAATGTCATAAGTAAAGCAACATGTATTAATTAAAAAAAAAGAAACACTGCATAAAGGTTCCTCTCTATAGAAAAAGGATGTTTTAATTAATGGACAGAGCACCATTCTGTTTCTTAAAGCAACCTAAACCATGAGTGAACACAGCAAAGGACTTCTCATAGTCTGCCCTGTTAGCTTTCTACATGCCTAAATTCACAGAGACAGATGCAGTTTAACCAATGGAACTATATTATGTGGACTTCCTAGTATCCCTTCCATAGCCAAATCGATAAAAACTCTTAAGTCAATCAGTGCCAAGTGGCCCCTAATATCTCCACATAGTAAAGTGTCAAGCTAAGCCCTTCTTTATTGTTATCCCTGCTCAGAACCCAAATGCCAGGTGACCTAGGACTCCTACTAAATGGAATCCAATACTAAGAAGAGAACACTTGATTGTACACAGATTGCCTCCCTTATTATTTTCTTATTAAATAGTTCTCTACTGGGTTTTATTTTAAAAGGTTGCTTCTGAATATGTGTACTTTGAGAACAGTGCTTGCTGTCTTCACACCATGCCTTTTTCCCCAACAACAGGTTAGGTACTTAGCTCTTTAGCTTCAACAGGATCAAACTTCTACCTCTTTCAGGTCAAAATACATCATCTCTTATTTTTCAAACTAATGGTAGTCAGTGAACCATATATTTTCTGTAACTGGCAAAAAATAGGTTTCCCAGAGCAATTGAGACTAAAATGAATTGTACGGATTTACCGTGGCATGTCCGACAGTATGTTCACATGCACAGTCTGGCTGTGACCTTTCATAAGATCAACCTGTGTTAATAACAACGATCTCCATTCCAGCTCTCTTGATGCACACTCGCTGCAGTGATAACAGAATGGGTGGGAATGTTTCTTTCTGAGGCCATCATTGGTAGAACATGGGTGTGGTCAGCTGTTTTCTGATTGTCCAGTTTCACAGAGAACAATAAATCCTTCTTGCATTCTGACCATCCAGCTCAGAAAACATGCCACTCACTCCCCAGGACGTCTAACAAGACTACTTTTTGACTTCTCCCATTTGCCTCAAGAAGCAATTTTGCCACTTCATTTATGAGAGAAGAAAAACTTCCATGAAGCATCTCTATGATGGCAGAGACCTCATGCTGGGAGTTGATCTTGCCACCCTGAAACTAATCTGGAAATATTTGTACCTTAATCTCCTGCAGAAATAAACCTTCTGGAGCTCTCAATCTGACATACACTGAAATTTGTACTATATCAGCTGTCACTGTGCACACTGCTAGGAATAAAAAGAAAATGCAGAAGCTTAAGTCCTGTGCTTGGAAGATTATTTCTTGTTTACGTTCTCCCTTTGCAGAAGATTTTCTGTTGCTCATTCATTACAGAGATTTTGTCTCCCTTCCTGAACTAGTCTCCCTTTGCTACCTCTCTTCATTTAGCATTAAATCGTATCACACAACCAAATCTTTTAACCTGGGTCTGCAAAGGCCTGTTTTGCTTATCTGACTGTTAGAGATTCTAAATGTAATTGCAGGCTTCTTACTCATCCAGGAGATAAGGCTGGTGGTCAAGAGGCCAGTTCGCTGCTATTATTTCTCCCCAGTCTACTTCTAGCATCCTTGCTGATCTTATCAAAAAGAACTACTCCTTACATCATTTAACCTGCTGGTATGTGCAGGCTAAAAATAACAAATGATGTTGCTCAAGTGGTAGTAGATGGCAGGGAGCATGGTGCAACTGATCCCAAAGTAGGTTACTCCCTACAAGGAATGTGTCCTGCCCCGGTCACCATATACACTGATAGTTAGTTTTAATGGCATACCTGTGGTCCCCACATTTCTGTTTTTTAAAGAAAAAACTTGGAAACACCTGTGCAGTGCCCTTTTGTGTCACAACTCAATTCTACAGAGATAAATATTAGAGTTGCCAAGGTCAGTGACCCTGCCTAATGGCATCATGGACAGCCAATCAAGAGCATGTCTCTGCTCACTGCAGGCTAATTAAGAGTTGAAGGAAGCCAGCAACACAGTGGCACTCGCACGGCCTCCCTCAGCACAGATTTTTGCCCTTGGCATTCTGAGAACAACTTGACATGTACTCTGGTAGATGCTAGTGTGCTTGCTTCAGCAAGTTTAAGTGAGTCTACCCTCTGTCATTGACTGCCAATTAATTTTAAACCAAATGGCTGGGAGAGGTAATATCAGGTATCCGGAGAAAATTACATGTGACAAATGTAGGATAAATAGTGTCATGAACACTGACTAGTCTTAAACTTCCAAAGTTTACCTTCTATTGTACTTGTTTCAGGGAGAGGAAAGTGATGCTAAGTGCTTTGGGGATTCTATATCAACTCTGCTTACCTTGTCCAATTACTTCTTATAGAAAGCAAGCATTTTTTTGACTTGTTTGCAAAAAGAGGCTAATGATATTACATTGAGAAGTTTTGTTGCCATAGGAAAGTGATTCATATATAAGTGACAGGGTGGTTTAATAGTATATACCTAATTTCACTGCAGAAAATTAAGTATACAAATAATTTGCCAAACACCTTGACTCTGGTGCAGAGTCCCAGAAAATAGTTGTAGAAAGCTAGAAGGATTGTATATGATAATACAAAGATGTGAGATCAAGATTTTAAAAAAATTGCCTCAGTTTCCTCATTTGCATATTAGATGCTTCATAATCTTAATTTATGGTTTGAATACTTCTATACTCCCAAATAAATTATGAGTACAATCATTAATTGACAGGATAACTATAACCCGTCTTCCCATTTTATCCTTTTATCTATATCCAAGATGCTAATGTACAAAGAGATCTTCACGACCCAGATAATCACTATCGTATGACCACTCACCTAGAGCCAGACATCCTGGAATGTGAAGTCAAGTAGGCCTTAGGAAGCATCATTACGAATAAAGCTAGTGGAGGTGATGGAATTTAGGCTGAGCTATTTCAAATCCTAAAAGATGATGCTGTGAAAGTGCTGCACTCAATATGCCAGCAAATTGGAAAACTCAGCAGTGGCCACAGGACTGGAAAAGGTCAGTTTTCATTCCAATTCCTAAGAAAGGCAATGCCAAAGAATGTTCAAACTACCGCAGGCACAATTGCACTCATCTCACATGCTAGTAAAGTAGCGTTCAAAGCCAGGCTTCAGCAATACGTGAACCATGAACTTCCAGATGATCAAGCTGGTTTTAGAAAAGGCAGAGAAACCAGAGAGCAAATCGCCAATATTTGCTGGATCATCAAAAAAGCTAGAGAGTTCCAGAAAAACACCTATTTCTGATTTATTGACTATGCCAAAGCCTTTGTGTGGATCACAGTAAACTGTGGAAAATTCTGAAAGAGATGGGAATACCAGACCATCTTACCTGCTTCCTGAGAAACCTGTATGCAGGTCAGGAAGCAACAGCAGACTGGTTCCAAATAGGAAAAGGAGTATGTCAAGGCTGTATACTGTCACCCTGCTTATTTAACTTATATGCAGAGTACATCATGAAAATGCTGGGGTGGAAGAAACACAAGCTGGAATCAAGATTGCTGGGAGAAATATCAATAACTTCAGATATGCAGATGACAACACCCTTAATGCAGAAAGTGAAGAAGAACTAAAGGGCCTCTTGATGAAAGTGAAAGAGGAGAGTGAAAAAGTTGGCTTAAAACTCAACATTCAGAAAACTAAGATCATGGCATCTGGTCCCATCACTTCATAGCAAATAGATAGGGAAACAGTGGAAACAGTGGCTGACTTTATTTTTAGGGGCTCCAAAATCATTGCAGATGGTGACTGCAGCCATGAAATTAAAAGATGCTTACTCCTTGGAAGGAAAGTTATGACCAACCTAGACAGTACATTAAAAAGCAGAGACATTACTTTGACAACAAAGGTCCATCTAGTCAAGGCTATGGTTTTTCCAGTAGTCATGTATGGATGTGAGAGTTGGACTGTGAAGAAAGCTGAGTGCCGAAGAATTGATGGTTTTGAACTGTGGTCTTGGAGAAGACTCTTGAGAGTCCCTTGGACTGCAAGGAGATCCAACCAGTCCATCCTAAAGGAGATCAGTCCTGGGTGTTCATTGGAAGGACTGATGTTGAAGCTGAAACTCCAATACTTTGGCCACCTGATACGAAGAGCTGACTCATTTGAAAAGACCCTCATGCTGGGAAAGATTGAGGGCAGGAGGAGAAGGGGACGACAGAGGATGAGATGGTTGGATGGCACCACCAAGTCAATGGATATGAGTTTGGGTGAACTCCATGAGTTGGTGATGTACAGCGAGGCCTGGTGTGCTGTGGTTCATGGGGTCGCAAAGAGTTGGACACGACTGAGTGACTGAACTGAATGGGGAAATAAAGTTAAGGAACAACAGTGGAAGGAAAGCTATGGCAAACCTAAGCAGTTGGTTAAAAAGCAGAGACACTGCTGACAGTGGTCCATATAGTCAAGGTTATGGTCTTCTCAGTGGTCAAATATGGTTGTGAGAGTTGGACTGTAAAGAAGGCAGAATGCCAAAGAATTGATGCCTTTGAATTGTGGTGTTGAAGAAGACTGCTGAGAGTCCCCTGGACAGCAAGGGGATCAAACTAGTCAATCTTAAGGGAAGTCAATCATGAATATTCATTGGAAGGACTGATGCTTAAGCTGAAGCTCCAATATTTTGGTCACCTGATTCAAATAGAGGACTCACTGGAAAAGTCCCTGATGCTGGGAAAGATTGACAGCAGAAGGATATAGGGCATCAGAATGTGAGATGACTGGATGGCATCACCAATGCAATAGACATGAACTTGGGCAAAATTTCTGAGATGGTGAGGGACAGGGAGGTCTGGCGTGCTGCACTCCATGGTGTCACAAAGAGTTGCACATGACTGGGTGACTGAACAACAACCACAGAGTCTGTATTACTTATACAAAGCTTGGATTAAGAACGATAAGCTACATTGTTAAAAAATTCTATTTTTTCTTAAAATAGGTCTTGACTATTTTTTGACCTGCTATTACTTTCTGGACAATAATGTTCATGGAATTGGCTACTGTATTAAATATATTATTATATTTTGTCTGAAAAAAATATTCCCATTTAGAATTTCTACAGATGGTGGGCATATCATACTGAAACATTTGCCATGTTTTAACAAGACCAGTGAAACCACTTACAGCAGTAAGTAGGATCCTGTGACATCCAGTACCTGGAGCAGAAGCCCAACAAATACAGTTTTACCCCTCACTTTCTTTCCTCCTCTCTGGTCTACAACCACACACCTCTACTCTCTCAGTTGACTGCTTTCTATTTTGTTACAAGAGGAATTGAGACTCAGTACCCATGAGACACATGGTCCTAAGCTAACTGGTAACCCAAATGAGTGGTACCAAACAACATGATGCAACTCCAGGTAATCAGCCTTTGATATGGTACATTTAAAAATGTAGCTTATTTACACAGCAGAAATAGAGACGCAGAAGTAGAGAACAGAGCTATGGATATCTTAAGGGGAAAAGAGGATAGGATGAATTGGGAGATTGGGATTGACATACACACACACTACTAATATTATGTATAAAATAGATAACTAATGAGAACCTGCCGTATAACACAGGAAACTCTACTCAGTGCTCTGTGGTGACCTAAACGGGAAAGAAATACAAAAAAGAGGGGGTATATGTACACATATAGCTGATTCATTTTGCTGTATAGTAGAAACGAATGCAACATCCTAAAGCAACTAAATGTCAATACTTTTTTAAAATAAAAATACCCGCCTTTACCCTTAGTTTATTACTAGTCATAAAATAAATAAATTTCCAAAAGGAGGCAATAAACTGGATGGCTGATAATTTATGTTGGCTTCTTTGGATGTCTCTTACAGCTCTCAATTTTTAACCATCTCTTAGTTAGCTCAAAACTTATTCACTGATACACTGATGATGCAGACTATGGCATATTATCTCTTCCTCTACCACTTCAATTGTAATAGATGATCTGTTTGTTTAATGACATTTCCTCAGTAAAGTTATTGGATCTACAAGGAAAAATTTTAGAATAACTCCAAGTTCCCTCCTAGCTTTAAGCTGCAAGTGATGAGTGATTGGTGGCAATTTATAGTATGCAAAAGTAGCATTTCTTGATGCAAACTTCTTCCATTAACTCTTATCAGCTTATCAGAAGGAAAAAAAAATCCACATTATTTTATCTCAAAGATTCTACATCATCTTTGATGTAGATGCTCAACATCAGAAAGAAAAGCTTGGGAATCTGTTTACTTATAACATTAATTTCAACATGTTTTTATTTATTGTAAAGATAAAAAGAAATCACATTTGTGAAACTAGGGCGTTTTATTGATTTTTGCATTAGGTTTATGTGGTAAAGGACTAAAGCCAAAGTTTGTTTTTTAAGTGTAAATAACATGGACTTCTTATTTTGAATTTCTTTTGGGATTTATACGTAGGGCATTTCCAAATATTTTTGTTCTCAAGATTATTACCTCAGATGGAGATTAAGGTAAAAATAATGAAGCTGTTGAACTAGGAAAAATGTACTTTTGGTTCAAGACACATATCTGAAAAGAAGTTAGTGTCAATTGACAAGGATTCAGACAAATAACACAAGGCAAGCTGAGGAGCATTCAAATGACAAAGTACACAATATATTCAGAAAATTAGAATGCTTATGATTGAAATTTAACATTAGAATTAAATCTTATCCCTATATTACTGTTTTCTATTCTACTGGTTTATGCTAATTTTAAGACTAAATTGCCATATGAAATTAGTCAATTTCACTGCTATTTTGCTTATAAATAGTCCTTAAGGAAATAATTACTGGAAATCAACAAAATGTCATAACCTTTAATCTATTCTTCAAATACATATTTGTCTTTATTCAGAATAGTCAGGGGTACTGCAACATTACTTCCAAAAGAGTAAAGCTATAAAGAAATGTTCAATAATGGAGAATTTTTCATCAATAATACTTAGAATATACAAATTTTATTTTATATATTATTATATGGTAGTTCAAATATTTCATAAAGGTAATATTAAAATAGGATATGCTTTAATAGATTAAATAATCAATTATAGAACACTGTATATATGTATGTCAGAATTAGAAATAGATAAAATAAATATGCATGTAGGTAAAAACTGGGTGTGAATACACAAAAAAGAACTGCCATTAGGGGTTATATTTTAATTTTTGTTAAATTATTCAGTCATGTTTTTAAAAGTTAGCTTAGTTGAGAATTTAAGTATAACATAAGCTGGTGTTATGAAAATTAACAAGAGTAACAGCCTCGAATTTAAACCAGGTTATAAAGTCAGTCTGCAAAATTCAAACTTTGACGTAAGCTAGAGACAACTTATTACGCTAAACTATATTTTTGTGAACTGATTAATATTTTAAAAATATTTTATATTTAACATTGTATTGCAATACAGTATATACATTATATATTATATAATACATATAATGATATATGTATTAATATACTATAACTATCAGAAATAACAAAGACACAGAAAAACATCTAAAATGTATTGCCAAGTAGATGCAGAATAGAAACACGCAATGCTGGAGAGAGAGATTAATTTCATTCATAACTGTAATAGTTTGCTAGGACTGCCTTAAAAAAGTATCACACTGAGTTGGTTAAAAAAAAAGGAAGAAAAAAGAAAAAGTGTGGGCTCATGGTTCTGGATGCCAGAAGTCTGAGATCAAAGGGCCACATGCCTTCTAAAGGCACTAGGGAGGGTCTGCTCAGGCTTCCCCTGGAGCTTCTAGTACTTCCTTGGCTGTGGCAGGATCCCTCCCCATTTCACATGGTGTTCTCCCTGTGTGCCTATTTGCATTCAAATTTCCCCTTTGTATACAGGCCCAGTCTACTCCAGTGTGACATCAGCTTAAGTAATTACAGACTCAACAGTCCTATTTTCAAACAAAGTCAGGTCCTGATGTATCCAGGGTTAGAATTTCCACATACAAATTTTGACAGGACACAAATCAGCCTGAGCATTTACTACCAGAGTGAGAAGGAAGGAAGCTTCTAGCTCAGCTGGTAAAGAATCTGTCTGCGATGTGAGAGAGACCTGGGTTCCATCCACGGGTTGGGAAGATCCCCTGGAGAAAGTCTACCCACTCCAGTATTCTGGCCTGGAGAATTCCACGGACTGCATAGTTCATAGAGAGTCAGACAGGACTGAGAAACTTTCACTTTAAGAAGGAAGGGGAGAAAGGGACTTCCATCCTGCTGCCATGGGAAGAGCTTTTGGAGATGCGCATGCAGCTTCTTTTTGCTCTGCTTTTTCACATCTGTAGGAAGAGATGTACCTTAGCTAAAGAGTGAACTCAGGGAGAAAACATTAAGCTCACCCTTTTAAACTCCTTCTGTCAATTTGCCTGTTTTCAAGTCCTTTGGGTTTTTCCTTCAGAGGTAAAAATATGACGTGAATAAATGAATGAATGAATGGAAACAAATAGGCAAAAAAATCCCAAGTGGTAAAATAAATGCCAAAACATTAACTATGTTTAATATGGGTGGTAGCAATCCCTGTGATTATATATTTTTATTTTTATTATTTGTACAATTTTAAATTAGAAAGCAAGATATATACGTACCATAGGTACACATATATGTGTGTACCATACATATGTATGTACCATAGGCAGTAATTATAATTAATAGCTACTGAATACTTAATGTGTGCCACACAGTACTGTAAGTGATTTATATGCAATAGTATTTATGATGGGTGGATATACGGATTAAAAAATAAATAAGTGGATGGATGGATGGCAATTACAATTCATCTTTCTAAGCATTCTCAAGATCTTAGTTCTTGACACCTAGGGACTTTTAGGGGGCGGCTAATGTTAAGGACAGTTACTCCTTGGAAGGAAAGTTATGACCAACCTAGATAGCATATTCAAAAGCAGAGACATTACTTTGCCAACAAAGGTCCGTCTAGTCAAGGCTATGGTTTTTCCTGTGGTCATGTATGGATGTGAGAGTTGGACTGTGAAGAAGGCTGAGTGCCAAAGAATTGATGCTTCTGAACTGTGGTGTTGGAGAAAACTCTTGAGAGTCCCTTGGACTGCAAGGAGATCCAACCAGTCCACTCTGAAGGAGATCAGCCCTGGGATTTCTTTGGAAGGAATGATGCTAAAGCTGAAACTCCAGTACTTTGGCCACCTCATGGGAAGAGTTGACTCATTGGAAAAGACTCTGATGCTGGGAGGGATTGGGGGCAGGAGGAGAAGGGGACGACAGAGGATTAGATGGCTGGATGGCATCACTGGCTCAATGGACGTGAGTGTGAGTGAACTCCGGGAGTTGGTGATAGACAGGGAGGCCTGGTGTGCTGCGATTCATGGGGTCGCAGAGAGTCAGACATGACTGAGCAACTGAACTGAACTGAATGTTAAGGACCCAACGTCCGAGGTCAGGGGCAGAGGCTGATAGGAGCTACCCCATGTCCAAGGTCAGGGGCTGTGGCCGAGAGGAGCAACCCCATGTCCAAAGTCAGGAGGAGTGACCTCCTCCAAGGTAAGGAGCAGCGGCTGCGCTTTGCTGGAGCAGCCATGAAGAGACACCCCACGTCCAAGGTAGGAGAAACACAAATAAGACGGTAGGTATTGCGAGAGCACATCAGAGGGAAGATACACTGAAACCATAATCACAGAAAAAGAGCTAAATCTGATCACACAGACCACAGCCTTGTCTAACTCAGTGAAACTAAGGCATGCTGTGTGGGGCCACCCAAGACGGGTGGGTCATTGTGGACAGGTCTGACAGAATGTGGTCCACTGGAGAAGGGAATGGCAAACCACTTTAGTATTCTTGCCTTGAGAACCCCATGAACAGTATGAAAAGGCAAAATGATATGATACTGAAAGAGGAACTCCCCAGGTTGGTAGGTGCCCAATATGCTACTGGAGATCAGTGGAGAAAGAACTCCAGAAAGAATGAAGGGATGGAGCCAAAGCAAAAACAATACCCAGCTGTGGATGTGACTGGTAATAGAAGCAAGGTCCGATGCTGTAAAGAGCAATATTGCATAGGAACCTGGAATGTTAGGTCCATGAATCAAGGCAAATTGGAAGTGGTCAAACAGGAGATGGCAATAGTGAACATCAACGTTCTAGGAATCAGCAAACTAAAACAGACTGGAATGGGTGAATTTAACTCAGATGACCATTATATCTACTACTGTGGGCAGGAATCAGTACTTGGATGCAATCTCAAAAACGACAGAATGATCTCTGTTCATTTCCAAGGTAAACCATTCAATATCATGGTAATCCAAGCCTATGCCCCAACCAGTAATGCTGAAGAAGCTGAAGTTGAATGGTTCTATGAAGACCCACAAGACCTTTTGGAACTAACACCCAAAAAATATGTCCTTTTCATTATAGGGGACTGGAATGCAAAAGTAGGAAGTCAAGAAACACCTGGAGTAACAGGCAAATTTGGCCTTGGAGTACAGAACGAAGCAGGGCAAAGGCTAATAGAGTTTTGCCAAGAAATACACTGGTCAGAGCAAACACCCTCTTCCAACAACACAAGAGAAGACTCTACACATGGACATCACACAGGGTCAACACCGAAATCAGTCTGATTATATTCTTTGCAGCCAAAGATGGAGAAGCTCTATACAGTCAGCAAAAACAAAACTGGGAGCTGACTGTGGCTCAGATCATGAACTCCTTATTGCCAAATTCAGACTTAAATTGAAGAAAGTAGGGAAAACCACTAGACCATTCAGGTATGACCTAAATCAAATCCCTTATGACTATACAGTGGAAATGAGAAATAGATTTAAAGGACTAGATCTGATACACAGTGTGTCTGATGAACTACGGACAGAGGTTCGTGACACTGTATGGGAGACAGGGGTCAGGACCATTCCCATGGAAAAGAAATGCAAAAAAGCAAAATGGTTGTCTGAGGAGGTCTTACAAATAGCTGTGAAAAGAAGAGAAGCAAAAAGCAAAGGAGAAATGGAAAGATATAAGCATCTGAATGCAGAATTCCAAAGAATAGCAAGAAAAGATAAGAAAGCCTTCCTCAGCGATCAATGCAAAGAAATAGAGGAAAACAACAGAATGGGAAAGACTAGAGATCTCTTCAAGAAAATTAGAGATACCAAGGGAACATTTCATGCAAAGATGGGCTCGATTAAGGATAGAAATGCTATGGACCTAATAGAAGCAGAGATATTAAAAAGAGGTGGCAAGAATACACAGAGGAACTGTACAAAAAAGATCTTCACGATCAAGATAATCATGATGGTGTGATCACTCACCTAGAGTCAGATATCCTGTAATGTGAAGTCAAGTGGGTCTTAGAAAGCATCACTATGAACAAAGCTATTGGAGGTGATGGAATTCCAGTGGAGCTATTTCAAATCCTGAAAGATGATGCTGTGAAAGTGCTGCACTCAATATGCCAGCAAATTTGGAAAACTCAGCAGTGGCCACAGGACTGGAAAAGGTCAGTTTTCATTCCAATCCCAAAGAAAGGGAATGCCAAAGAATGCTCAAACTACCGCACAATTGCACTCACATCACACGCTAGTAAAGTAATGCTCAAAATTCTCCAAGCCAGGCTTCAGCAATACATGAACTGTGAACTTCCAGATGTCCAAGCTCGTTTCAGAAAAGGCAGAGGAACCAGAGATCAAATTGCCAACATCTGCTGGATCATTGAAAAAGGAAGAGAGTTCCAGAAAAACATCTATTTCTGCTTTACTGGCTATGCCAAAGACTTTGACTGTGTGGATCACAATAAACTGTGGAAAATTTTGAAAGAGATGGCCATACCAGACCACCTGACCTGCCTCTTCAGAAACCTGTATGCAGGTCAGGAAGCAACAGTTAGAACTGGACATGGAACAAGAGACTGGTTCCAAATAAGAAAAGCAGTATGTCAAGGCTGTATATTGTCACCCTGCTTATTTAAATTATATGCAGAGTACATCATGAGAAACGCTTGGCTGGAAGAAGCACAAGCTAGAATCCAGATTGCCAGGAGAAATATCAATTACCTTGGATATGCAGATGACACCACCCTTATGGCAGAAAGTGAAGAGGAACTAAAAAGCCTCTTGATGAAAGTGAAAGAGGAGAGTGAAAAAGTTGGCTTAAAGCTTTCAGAAAACAAAGATCATGGCATTGGGTCCCATCACTTCATGGCAAATAGATGGGGAAACAGTGGAAACAGTGTCAGACTTTATTTTTGGGGGCTCCAAAATCACTGCAGATGGTGACTGCAGCCATGAAATTAAAAGACGCTTAATCCTTGGAAGGAAAGTTATGACCAACCTAGATAGCATATTCAAAAGCAGAGACATTACTTTGCCAACAAAGGTCCGTCTAGTCAAGGCTATGGTTTTTCCAGTGGTCATGTATAGATGTGAGAATTGGACTGTGAAGAAAGCTGAGCATTGAAGAATTGATGCTTTTGAACTGTGGTCTTGGAGAAAACTCTTGAGAGTCCCTTGGACTGCAAGGAGATCCAACCAGTCCATCCTAAAGGAGATCAGTCCTGGGTGTTCATTGGAAGGTCTGATGCTGAAGCTGATACTCCGATACTTTGGCCACCTCATGCAAGGAGTTGACTCATTGGAAAAGACCCTTATGCTGGGAGAGATTGGGGGCAGGAGGAGAAGGGGACGACAGAGGATGAGATGGCTGGAAGGCATCACCGAGTCGATGGACATGAGTTTGGATAATCTCCGGGAGTTGGTGATGAACAGGGAGGCCTGGCGTGCTGCAATTCATGAGGTCGCAAAGAGTCGGACACATCTGAGCAACTGAACTGAACTGAATGTTTAGGATGAATATAATATTTGGGTCATGAGAAATCATAGTCCCCTAGAAACGTGTCTTAGTCTGCTTGAAACCAACATCCTTGCTGAATAATTTGGACAGAAAACACTTTTCATCAGATCTAACATTTATATTCAGACAGAAATATGAGGCAAGATTGAGGTGAACAAGCAGATTTTAATAATTACCATTTAAAAAGCAGTAAAAAAATGTGCATGCTGGTCATTAATGGTGAAATTACAGACATAGGTCAATCAATGTCTAATTATAGACAAGTGTAAAGACTCTGAGTTCTATATCCTGATATTACTTTCTAGAATTCTTTCCTAGTATCTCAGATCTACCAACTCTAGTCATTATCTCCTATCCTAATGGACTCACAAAACCTCTCTGGCTCAAGCAATTATACATCTTTTTGACAGTATTCTTGTTGTCTATGTAGCCTTGATATCACTACCAACATAGTACATGGAAATACACAATGAACCATTTCCTAAATTTCCCCTACAGAATGCATGTGTGTAAAACACAAATTGTCCCCTCAAACTGAAAAATCCATGGCATTTTTACATACACGACAGTAGCATGCACTACAGAATCCAGTTGGCTGATGGGATTTCATTTTGTTCTACTTAATGTACATAAAATTCCGACATGGTAAATATTGTTTTTTACTTATTTCTATACAGGAGACAACTGAGCGTGAGATGGGCTTCCTAGGTGGTGCTAGTGGTAAAGAACCCACCTGTCAATGCAGGTAGACGTAAGAGACACGGGTTTGATCCCTGGGTCAGGAAGATCCCTGGAGGAGGACATGGCAACCCACTCCAATATTCTTCCCTGGAGAATGCCTTGGAAAGAGGAGCCTGGTGAGCTAGGGCTCAGAGGGTCACAAAGCGTCAGACATGACTAAAGTGACTTAGCATGCATGGACCAAAGGGAGACAGATTATGCAAATTTCTCACAGTCACATTGGGCACACACTGTGGTCAAGATCTGAAGTTTGTAGTAGGAATCTAGAATCCTGGCTCTTCAACATGATATTCTATAATATCTACTTACATATCAAATGTTTCACTTCTGATATAAAGAAAGAAAAGAACTATTTCCACTGTCCTAGAAAAATTGCTGGCTTTGATATCTTAAAAATGTATTCATTTAAAATTTTTCTATGATCAAACTCAGTGTATTACTTTGATATGGCCTTGCCTCTATGAGGTCAACTGCTTTTATGATACGTATTTGAGAATGCTAATTTAATATTTTCAACATAGGACATTGATTTTCAGGTCAAGCTCTTTAAAAACAGTGAATTAAATAAAAATTGGCCTCGGCTTATGAAATCAAATATCATGACCAGTCGTCAGGGAAGAACAGTAATGATTTTAGCTCTATGAATCTGAGTCAGCCTAAAAGCAATAGGATTAGGCTTAAAAGCAGGCATGACGGAGTACAGTTGAGTAAACTTTCAACCAGTCATACTTTTGTAGATTTGAAATTTACCCATAGATCTAGATGGTTTCTGAAAGATTCCCTGATATATATAAATGTCACCTTTGAGTGATACGGTGGTAGATGCAGGTCTGATCTGCTTCACCCTTAAATCCCTGCTTATGTGAGAGTCCTCCAGACAGTTCTCTGAAGGAAATGAAGTTGCAAGTGCAAGTTGCTGGCACTCACATCTTTTGTCCCCTGCCTTCCCGTGTGACACAGAAAGTCTACTCATTGTTCTTGTCTGCCAATAAGAGCAGAATAGTGAGCTTGCTCTCTGAAGAAGAGTCTATAAAAATACAGCTTCAAGAAAGTGGAAGATTTTTTTCTGTGTCACTGGGCTGTCCAGCAATGGTGAGATTAGCCCTTTCTTAGATCAGTGTCGTAAATGCTGAAATATGTTAATAAAGGGCATATTTTTAATTCAACCTATTTTGAGAGTCTCTTAACCACACATGGACATACACACATTTTCATATCTCATTTAAATGTTTGGAAACATAAAATAAGAAATGACATCAAAATACAAAATAGTCAAAAAAATATATAAAATAGTCAAACCTTAGAGGCTTCTTTCTGAATTCTAAAACAAAGAATTAGGACTCCTCTTAATAATAGCACTGAGTGGCAGATGAGAACGTAGTAATCCCTGGAGTGAAAGGGGGAAGTCTAATCAACATCTGAACTGAAATGTGATTAATTACTAAATACTGTGAACAAGCAACTATCTGGAGCAACTATCCAGAGAGACTATCTGGAGAGACGACTATCTGGAGAGACAAGGGGATGTTCCTGACTTTACATGAAAGTGTTCTTAGCAATGGATGAGAAGAATGAAAACTTGAAAGTGTACAGCTGGTTTTAGAAAGAGCAGAGAAAAAAGCCTAAGATCAAATAAAAGATTGTTCAAACGCAAAACCTAAAAATAAGAGGAGATAACAGAAAGACACACCTATTTAGAAAGAGAGGCAAAGCAGGAATCCTTCCATCAAAAAGAGATATTAATAGTTTGGGAAAACACTGGAGACAGATACAAAAGGGGAAGACAAAGTATTCAACTGTAAGGGAAGACATGCCATCAGGAAAACCAATAAAGTTCTTTTTCTTAATGAAGTTCAAATGAAAAGGCATCAACTGGCTCTTAGAAAGGCACAGTTATCTTTAAAAAAACTGGGCAGGTATTTTTATTTAAAGCAGTCCTCAAGAAGAGAGTGGGAAGGGACGTAAGAAATACTCAGATCCAATTCTTATCACTATATAGACAGGGTATTTTTACAGACAAGGCAAGACTGGCGAGTTTGCATTACTTGCAAAGATAGAACAGGTTTAAGCATGGATTCCCATGCCCCCAGCACTGATTTTCATTTCAAATACCTAAATCCTTATCCTTGCACATATCTACACCATGACCCAATCCTACACTCATCAATTCTAAATCTATTCCTCAAAGGAGACAACAACAACAAATGAAAACAAAAAGGAAGTTTTTCCTTATTTGCTATCAGTCCCAAAGAGTCAAACTGAAGCTTTAAACAAACATTTCTAAGGTGACAGGACATGAAGCAAAAAAGGAGGCCACTGCAACCAATTAAACTTCAGAGTAAATTTAGATAAAAATTTGAAATGAGACTGAGGCTCTCAGGTCATGGCCCTCAGCTGTAGAACAGTGCCAAGTGACTTGTGATGACCACAAGGAATTCAGAGTTCACATCAACAACGCACAGCCAAGATCTCTGTCCAACAGTTTCTTAGAAAAAGCACCAATGTCTAGTATACCCACCCTGCAGCTGGAAACAATCTGATTCTAAAGGAATGCTAGAGCTCAGACAATCTTCAGTTCAGTTCAGTTCAGTTCAGTCGCTCAGTCGTGTCCAACTCTCTGCAACCCCGTGAATTGCAGCACACCAGGCCTCCCTGTCCATCACCAACTCCTGGAGTTCACTCAGACTCATGTCCATCGAGTCAGTGATGCCATCCAGCCATCTCATCCTCTGTCATCCCCTTCTCCTCCTGCCCTCAATCCCTCCCAGCATCAGAGTCTTTCCCAATGAGTCAACTCTTCGCATGAGGTGGCCAAAGTACTGGAGTTTCAGCTTTAGCATCATTCCTTCCAAAGAACACCCAGGGCTGATCTCCTTCAGAATGGACTGGTTGGATCTCCTTGCAGTCCAAGGGACTCTCAAGAGTCTTGTCCAACACCACAGTTCAAAGGCATCAATTCTTCGGTGCTCAGCCTTCTTCACAGTCCAACTCTCACATCCATACATGACCATAGGAAAAACCATAGCCTTCACTAGACGGACCTTTAAATTCTTTATTTTCTGAGAACAAAGCCCTGTCCAAAAGAGTTACTGTCATATGGCTCAGGTCACAAAGGAAGTCAACAATGAAAACAGGTCTCAAAACCCACAGGTCTGTCATGGTGATTATACAAACCAAGTGATCACTGGTACAACTACAGGACTGATTTCACAAATACTACCCAGTTAGTACCTTCAGCACCACTGAGATCCATCTTTCTTTTCAGAACAATATCATCTCCTTTCCCATAGTCCTCCAAAACTGATGATGTGCATATGTATATTTATGTAAGTATTAAAGAAAACAAAATTCATGGTGAGATAAAACTTTTTCTATCAAAATAGAAAGAAATAATAAAATAGGAGAGTATGAAGACCACCATAGCCACTCTTTCAAAGAAGTAAACACACCATTTTACATTGAATAATAGCTCTGATTTATACTTACATTAAAGTAAATCAAATAATGTAAGTGAACAATATTTATGCTTCGATTCCTTTTCTCCCAGTTACCTAAATACAAAGCAAAAGTTTTAAAATTACAGCTGACCCTTGAATTACACTGGTGTGAACTTGGCAGGTCTACTCATATATGGATTTTTTTCTTAAAAGTGAATACTACAGTACTATATAGTCCATGGTTGTTTGAATCTACAGATACAATACAGAGATCTGTGAATATGGAGAAACCAACTCTATGAAGGGCTGACTCACAGTTATAGCTATGGATTTTCAACTGTGTAGGGTCAGTGTCCAAACCCTTGTATGTGTTGTTTAACAGTCAATTGTAGTTACTTTTATAAAACTGCATTTCCTTCATCAGTCAAGAATCTCTTTTAAGTTTTTGGCCATACCCTGCAGCATTTAGGATCTCAGTTCCCTGACTAGGGATCGCACCTGCATCCTCTGCATCAGAAGATGGAGTCTCAACCACTGTACCACGAATGAAGTCCCCATAAGTCAACTTCTAATTGAAGGCTTTGATTTTAAAAATACAGAGGCTAAAACATCTCCTACCTTATATTTTTATTCAGTAGAAACATTTTGGACAAATGAAAGAATTTGTTCTTTTACCTTGACAGAATACCTAGGTGAAACTGACAAAATGGAGAGATGGCAGCCTCTTTTACTTCTCTTAATGATAAATATATAATCTTCCAACAGTAGGGCGATTCACAGTATGGCTAATCAAACTGGCACCAAGAACATAGGGTGTTGAAACTGAAGATGTAAAGACGTCCACTGGGAGTTAACAAGTCAATTACTCTCAAAACACGGCTTCTGGCACATACAGAAACAGGGCACTAAAATCTCATTCCCTAGCGCTTCAATGTTAGTTCAGTTTTAATTCTTCAACTCGCATAAAGCTGAGATTGTCTCTTACAAGATCAAGTGTGAGAGCAAACACTGCCATGGGTTATTTCTGGTAGAAGTCAGGGAAATCACATGAATCTCATTAGGAATATCAAGACAGATTTTTACTTGAGTCTGAATTTGTAAAATTGCATGTACTATCCTTGCAAGGACATTCCTGACCGCTAATAATGGGGGAGATAATTCTACTCATCAGATTGAATTCTTACTTCTAGAGATAATACAAAAGAGATCAAATAAGGTCAGAAACCTCAGGAGAAGAGTCAGGGAAGAGTCAATATTTTCTTTTTAATTGAATAAGTGCATTAAGGGCTGAAAGGATAAATGAAAACTCACATTCAACAGTTGAGTCACTATTCTATCCTCACATTTGGGACTGCAAACAGAGAAAGGGTATCACATTATTTAGGTATTGTGGTAGTTAACTGAAAACAAACTATGGGTAACAGCTTGGATCCCTAAGAACTTACTGCTTCCCACATTGGAGGGATGGAGATTCAGTGCAGATGGAAAATGCATCCCATTTGTTCCTCCACCCTTCCTCTGGACTAAGTTGCTGCTAATGAATTCCTGACTATTCCTAGGCAAAACTTAGCAAATCATGCCTCGTTCATGCTCCCTTCCTCACCTGAGCTCTTTCTCTTGCTTTCTGACTCTGGTCATGCAGAAAGACCCAAGGTGACAGGAGAACACACTGGGAGCAACAATTTTTCCCCTTTACTTCAACAAAGGAACGGGTAGATTCTCAAGCCTGCTGGTGTCCCCAGCTGACAAGTGACAATACTAAAAGATGAAAGCCTTCGGTTTAATGTTATTAACCATATCTTCACTCCTGTGGTGTTGGAGAAGACTCTTGAGAGTCCCTTGGACTGCAAGGAGATCCAACCAGTCCATTCTGAAGGAGATCAGCCCTGGGATTTCTTTGGAAGGAATGATGCTAAAGCTGAAACTCCAGTACTTTGGCCACCTCATGCGAAGAGTTGACTCATTGGAAAGGATTCTGATGCTGGGAGGGATTGGGGGCAGGAGGAGAAGGGGATGACAGAGGATGAGATGGCTGGATGGCATCACTGACTCAATGGACGTGAGTCTGAGTGAACTCTGGGAGTTGGTGATGGACAGGGAGGCCTGGCGTGCTGCAATTCATGGGGTCGCAAAGAGTCAGACATGACTGAGCGACTGATCTGATCTGATCTGATCACTCCTCGGAAAATTCATTTTCCTAGATTTAAGAGTCATTTTTATATGTCTCCGATCACTTCTGTTAGTAAAGATAATCCTTTACCATATGAGTCATCCATGGGGATTATACACTTTTGTAAATTTCCATAGTAAAATAACCTAAAACATTGCTTAAAAAACAAGGGAATCTCTAACACATGGTCTAAACAACTAAAAACATCAGGATGGCTTATTTCCTTTTATTCCCAAATTTTATAGAGGATTATTCCCAAATTATTTCAGAAGGTAAAATATGGAGTAACTCCTTGACTAGACCACATTTCTCAGATCATAGGATATAATATTTTAAGAATATTTTCTCAAGGGAAAAAGTCTGTGTAAATAATCATCTCTAAATAACAAAAGAAAAATGTAAATAGCACCTACATGATAATGCCAATATATAAGAACTAAATCATTAGAATGAAGCCCAGTCCCAATTAGTGTAGTTTTAAAAAGGAAACTGAATATGTCAATGAAATGACAAAATACATTGACAATGGATTATACTTTGCAGGCCGTGATGGAATAGGATTTTATTTACTTATTTGGGATGAACTCTAAGCCAGTGCATATTGTGATGAAAATGGTGAAGCAGCAACAAACTTGGATTAAAAGACCCCTGCTGCTCTTCTATCAGTGGATTTAATACAAGCTTTCTGAAAATCTACCCTGGTAGTAGCAAAAGGTAATGATTCCATTGGCAGGGAAGAAGTGTCATGACACAGCTAGACAAGGACATGAGGGAAATCTAAAGCATAGCATCTCCACTTTTCACAGTTCACGGATGAAAATCTATCAACTGTAAATTGGTCTTCCGGTCTTCCACGGTAATATGGCCAAGAAAGAAGCATCCTAACTGAAATAAAAATAGGAGCTGTTAAAAGACTAGGCTATCAAGATATTTTGGTATGGCATTTTGCCAATGATCCATCATGGTGACCCATGGCACGACATTCATGGGATGGTCACCATCACCAAGTTACTCTAATAAGAGTCAAGACAATTGATCCAGCTCAATAGGGTAAACCAATTTGGCTCATGCAATGATCAACATACCCTGTGCAAGAAGGCAGATCCCTTTAAGGTCTTTTATAGCCTGGGAGAGGTGAATATCTGACAAAAAAATAGCTTCAAGGAAGGGATTGGCAACCTGCAGCACAGAGGGTCCATGAGTGCAGTCCCTGGGAATTTTTTCCTTGTCTTTCTATGTACTTAATACACCTGTGATGTTTTATCACTATGTACCCTGGGAAGTGTTTTGTTTTTTAGTTTTGTTTTAATAAATCTTAATTTTAATAAGATCTTCAAGACACACACTTATTTGCTATTGAAAATTAAAATAAATATAAATTTTTTTTATTACAAGTCAAAGTTTTGAAAACCAGAAAACTGAGCTGATATGCCTTGTTCTAATCACATTCTATCCAAGCCACCCAATGTTTAAAATATCTCCTGTCATTTTAATTACTTGCAAGAAAGGTTATGTCATTTTATGGTACTTGTTGACTGTATGTAGTAGGCACTCTATCTATTATAGTACAAAATCTAGTTATATTATGTATTTTCTGCTCTATGTAAATATCAAATCAATAAATAACTTATTATACTCGAGGTAGGAATAACTTATAATAGGTTAACTATAGATTCAGGGATTTTCTTAAAGGTTAATACTGCAATATTAAGTATTCAATATTTAATTCTACCAGAGAGGTGACAATATTTACCCAAGAATCACAGTCACTTCACCACCACTTAGGTTTTTCAATAATCTACCAGACTACTGTCCTCATAGAAGTGTTTTGGGAAAATTATGTTTGAAATAAGTTAGTAAGGTATGACAATTTCACACAAATCAGTTTTGGATCCTGAGGCTGAATTATACTCATGTCATAGCCTTGCTATATTAATATCAGTGCTGTCCATATGTTTGTTTTAATGGGAGTGATTTGATCTCTAATGTACATTAAGTTTGTTTTATAGGTTGATGGAGCAAGTGGGGGCTTGCCAGGAGGTACAGTGGTAGAGAAGAGGAGGAGATGTGAGTTTGACCCCTGGGTTGGAAAGATCTCCTGGAGGAGGAAACGGCAAGTATTCCAGTATTCTGCCTGGAGAATCCATGGACAGAGGAGCTGGTGGGCCACAGTCCATGGGGTTGCAATGAATAGAACACGACTGAGCAGCTCACACACAGAGCAAGCGGCCACCAATGTAGCGTAATATGGATGACAAGCTGGTTTTTGCAGGTGGGCCTGACAATTGATAAGTGAAAACAGAAAACAAAAGCTTGAAAGTGCATATACTGATTAGAAAGAGCACACACAAAAAAACTCTGTATTCAAATAGAAGTTAAAACTGAAAACTTGGAGCGGGGGAAACACCAGGAAAAACCAGGAAGAGACCCATTTCAAAGAAGAGGGTTTCTTGCATCAGAAGGAGCTGTAGAAGGAACTGGGGGCGGAATACAGAGGGGAAGACACAGTGTACAACTGTAAGGGAAGATAAGCCATCAGGAATTCTAACAAAGCTCTTCTTTTGTGTTAAATTTCAAGAAGTAAAAGCATCTTTTCGGCAACCAGTTCTTAGGAAGATACATCAATAAAATCTACATTTGTAAATTTGACAGTTATTCCTATTTGGGAAAAAAAAAAAGTATCAGAAAGAGCCATAGAGGATAGAAGAAAAACCCAAATCTTTTTTATTTATATAGACAAGGTATTTTACAGATAGGGTAAAGGGAGTTCACATTACTTGCAAAGATAAAATAAGGTCAAGTATGAATCCCTATGTCCTCAACACTGATTTTCATTTCAGATACCTGAAACTTTATTTATACACTTGTCCACATGACGATCTAACTCCCACTAACTTTGAATGAGTTTCTAAAAGGAGACAAAAAAAATTTTTTTTTTCCTTACTTAGTATCAGTTCCAAAGGGTCAAACTGCAGCTCTTTACAGACATTTCTAAGGTAACAGGACAAGGAGCAAAAAGGAGGCCACTGTAGCCAATTAAAACTTTAAAGAATATTTAGAAAAAAAAATGTTGAAATGAGGCTGAGGCTCTCAGGTCAAGGCCCTCAGCTGTACAACAGTGCCAAGGGACTTATAATGACCACAAGAAATCCAGAGCTCACGTCAGGAATGCTAAGATCTCTGTTCAACGGTTTCTTAGAAAAAGCACCATATCCTAGTATACCCATGCTGCAGCTGCAAGCAACCTCATTCCAAAGGAATGCCACAGCTCTTAAGTCTTTCAAACTTCTCTGTTTTCTGAGAAAGAAACCAAGGTCCAGAAGAGTTAATGTCACATGACCTGAGTCACAGGGAAGTTAACAGTGGAAAAGGTTTGTTACAGTGATTATACAAACTGATTATTAATTATACCAATTGATGTTTGGTACTGTACTGACTTAGAGATTCTGCCCTGTTAGTATCTTCAGTACCCTTCAAACATCCTAACTCTCACCTTTTTATCAGAGCAATATGGTCACCTTTTCTATCTATAGTCTTCCTCCCTGCTTATGGGTACGTGCATGTTTATGTAAATAGTTATAAAGAAAAACTTTAGGACGATATGAATTATCTCTCCCAAAATAGAAAGATATAATTGATAAGTATAATACAAAAAGAATACAAACATTGTTGTTATTCTTTTAGTAAAGTGAATGCATCTTGTTTTATAATAAAAAATTATGCTGACTTCCACTTAGGTTTTGGAAAATCAAATTTATTAAAGACAGAAACACAGTTATGCTTGAATTCCTTTTCTCTCAGTTACCTATGAATAGGGTATGAAGTTTTAAAATAAGTTGCTTTTATAAAACTGCATTTCCTCTCATAGTCAATTTCTACTTGAGACAACTTTGAATTTAAAGGAATAAAGATACTAGGAATGGCTCTGACTTTGATATAATGTTTCCAAGTATGAAAATTTTAGCCATATAAAGGATTTGTCCCTTAAACTTGCCAAAAGACCCAGGAGAAACTATTTGACATATTATAGAAATACCAACTTCTTTTACTCCTCCAAACTCTAAGAATGATAAGAACTACTAGAATAGAGTATTCTCAGTCTGTCTAAGAGTGTGTTTTGATACAGAATGAACAAGTAGGAGAGAAAGGAGAGTGTTGGGAGGGGAAAAGGGTGTGAGTGCTGAGTAATAGAGAGAACCACATTGTCAAGGCGAAGGTGAGATTATAAATGAAAAATTCACTAAAATAAACAATGTATACTGCACAGTTTTGTCTTGTGCTGGCTCTGATTCTTAACATGTACTTAATTTATTGCAAGTTACATTATAAGAAACCTGTTTTAAGACCACTACTTGGAGTAGCAAAACAATAATATCCAGTGTTGGGTGGGATATAATGTTAATTTGTATTTCCATATGACATTTACATATATTCTATCACTGCTAAAAATAGAACTGGATGATATCACTAAATAATTTCCTTTACTCAGTATATATATAATACCTTTAAATGAATATTTTTCAATCCTTTTAAAAAGTAGATACTCTATGCTGATACTGTTCCAAGATTCAGTTCAGTTCACTTCAGTCGCTTAGTCATGTCTGACTTTGTGACCCCTTAGACTGCAGAAACACAAGCTGGAATCAAGATTGCCAGGAGACACATCAATAACCTCAGATATGCAGATGACACCACCCCCTTATGGCAGAAAGTGAAGAGGGACTAAAAAGCCTCTTGATGAAAGTGAAAGTGGAAAGTGAAAAAGTTGGCTTAAAGCTCAACATTCAGAAAACGGAGATCATGGCATCCAGTCCCATCACTTCATGGGAAATAGATGGGGAAACAGTGGAAACAATTCAGACTTTATTTTTCTGGGCTCCAAAATCACTGCAGATGGTGACTGCAGCCATGAAATTAAAAGACACTTATTCCTTGGAAGGAAAGTTATGACCAACCTAGACAGCATATTCAAAAGCAGAGACATTACTTTGCCAACCAAGGTTCGTCTAGTCACGGCTATGGTTTTTCCTGTGGTCATGTATGGATGTGAGAGTTGGACTGTGAAGAAGGCTGAGCGCTGAAGAATTGATGCTTTTGAACTGTGGTGTTGGAGAAGACTCTTGAGAGTCCCTTGGACTGCAAGGAGATCCAACCAGTCCATTCTGAAGGAGATCAGCCCTGGGATTTCTTTGGAAGGAATGATACTGAAGCTGAAACTCCAGTACTTTGGCCACCTCATGCGAAGAGTTGACTCACTGGAAAAGACTCTGATGCTGGGAGGGATTGGGGGCAGGAGGAGAAGGGGACGACAGAGGATGAGATGGCTGGATGGCGTCACTGACTAGATGGATGTGAGTCTGAGTGAACTCCGGGAGTTGGTGATGGACAGGAAGGCCTGGCGTGCTGCGATTCATGGGGTCGCAAAGAGTCGGACACGACTTAGCGACTGATTTCATCTAAGACTGCAGCATGCCAGGCCTCCCTGTCCATCTTAGTAATGATACTTACTAAATGGAAAACCCTGGCCTCCCCAAAATGAAAAGCAAGTAAAACATCAGTGACAAGAGTGGCAAAATACAAATCAATGTATATTTGTGCTTGGTGTTAAACAACGTTAAATAAATAATGTACAATAAAGATATGTCAGTAACTTGTATTTTAAGTAAAATATTCACATGTTTGATTTTGGACCACATTGAATGAAGACACACATCATGTCTTCTACAGACATATATAAATTTCAAAATGTCTTTGATTAAACATTTACTGACAATGTTTAAGTTACTAAATACTATTTAGTCAGTGTTGAGTTTTTTTTTTTTTTTGGTGCCATCTTTCATGATTCATGTCAAGAAAGATAATTTTTGTGGCAGTAGAAGTATCTTATCTTTCTTTTTTCCTTTCAGAATGCTAACATGTTTATATCCTTCCTCTAACCTATTTTCAATTGGAAAAAGCAAAAGCAGTCCCAGTAGAATACTTGCAAAACATCAAATACACAGGAGTAGTAATCAAATGCAATCCAAACAGTCTCCCAAGGTGCACACTGCATGAATAACATCACTCTCCCCAGTGCATTCATTCAGCCTCCTTTCAAAAAGGTGTTCTGATACTGCTCGTCATACTCAATGACAGACAGTAGAGATCTATTTCACATGGGCGTGCTTTACAGTTTTGACTGGAGCTTCCTGGGATGAGAAAGTACAAGCTTGACACCCCGTTTGCATCTATAGCTTTTGGATTTTACAGACTGGTTGACAAAATGCACCCACAATTTTCTTCATTGCTATGCAAATATCTTAAGTCTCCAAAAGGCTTATCTGGGATTCAGTAAGATTTTTGTCCCCTGATATACTAACTAAACTTGTTTGTAAATATCTCATACCCAAATTGCATGTGTTTTGCTCTTAATAAGTGGAAAGGACATACTCTTTGTTTCGCTTTTTATAGACAATTTAACTTCTTGTCCTATACTCAAATCCTTCATCATTGAATGGTGCACCATTATTCAATGTGGAGAAAGACTGAAGGTTTAGGAGATACTTATTTTCTGGAGAGTAAAAAAATGAAGATGTACTTTAATGAGTAAAACGATTCATTAAGAAACATTTTTACTATGTAGCTTTTAACATATTACCTTAAAAAATTCACTATATTTCAGATTTGATGAAGCTTAAACACATTAGTTAAAAATCTTCTGTTTGAACCCCAAAATGACACTTTGATGGATAAATAAGATATGGTATATCCATACAATGGAATATTATTGGATAATAAAAAGAATGAAGTGCTGACATTTGGTAAAACATGGATAAATCTTTAAATCATGATGCAAAGTGAAAGAAGTTAGAGAAGTTTGTGACCAAAAATTTACATACTGTGTAATTCCTTACATATGAAATATCTAGGCTAAGCAAATCCATAAAGACAGAAAGTAGATAAAGTATTTTCCAAGGGCTTGGAGAGGGTTCAGGAGAAATGAGGCATGACTGCTAACAGGTATGGGGTTTCTTTATGGAATGATGAATATACACTTGACCCTTAAGCAAGATGGGTTTGAACTGTGTGGGTCCACTTATACTTGGATTTTTTTCAATAGTAGTACTACAACACTATACCATACATTGCTGGTTGAACCCACGGATATATTCTTGGATGCAAAGAACCAACTACAAGTTATAGGCAAATTTTGACCTGCAGGATGGTTAGCATCCCAACCCTCACATTGTTCATGGGCCAACTGTGTTCAAACATAGATTCTGGTGATCACTGAACAACTCTTTGAATATACAGGAAACACTGAATTATATTTCTAAAATGTGTTAATTATATGGATCATGATCTAACCACTTAGTAAAGCTCTTTAATAAATATCTGGCTGAGAATTTATCCTTTCTTAAGTTTTACAATCTTTTCAACAAAGCCATACATTCACAGTGGGTTTTTTAAATTTATAAAATGAGAATAGTTTTGATGAAAATTGAAAAAGGCAGTTATTCATATTGATATCTATGCACTCAGATGACTACCTACATATCCACCCACTACGTGAAAATTCTGGGTAGAACAAGGCTTAGAAGACCTACACTGGCCATGATATTTGCACCTCTTGGAAACAATCTCCATGCTGTTGTTTACTCTGTTGCCTTCCTGATCTGAAAACCTCTTCATACGACTCTAGATTTTATTACAGGGGTAACCTTTTGTAAGTTCAAAGCCAAGGTCATGTCCCTTCAGCTCAAATCCAGTCCCGAGGCATAAATCTTTCAGAAAAGATCCTTTCACACTTGCATCACAAAGACTCTGACACATGTCACAGGGAAGCAACTTTCATTATGTTGCAGCAATGAACGTCCCTTCATTTGATGGACTCTGAAAAATTGCTCTATCTTTCCCCATTCCCATGACAGCTGTCACCATATCACAAATGGAGAAGAGTTTAAAAAAGAAAGGCCTCTTGCTTTCCCAACAGTTGTCACCACTAGCAGCCACATAATATACAATGTTACCAAGGGGAAATAAACACTGTGTAAGAATCTAGAGAATGCCTATATTGGAAAAGCCCACATTCTACTTTCTTAAATTGTAGGATTAAAGAGAAACAAACGATAGTACCATTTATAAAGTTCAGAATATTTCACATGGAGTCTATCTGTACTGTCTCCAATATATCTCTCAACTCCTATGATTCTGGAGAGAGCATCTCTCCAGGCTGAAACATTCAAAATATTTCACTTCACATGTCTTTAAATAACTAACCACAAGACTCGAATGTCGGGAAAGATGTACCAGATCAATCTAGGGCAGAAGGAAAAGATATAGGCTGTAAATCAGTGTAATATAAAATGAGGCAAGAGCTTTTAACTCAACAGGCTGATAGACTTGTTGATCTAACACACTTTCTTTTCTGATTTCAAGTAATAATACAGTGAGAAAAATATGCCCAAGAAAGAATACCTTATATATAAAATTCAGTGTGGACAGAAGGAGGAGTTCAAACTGGCCTTTACTGTTATTACTCAAATGCAATGCAGACCTCCCTCCCACAACAACAAAGACATTAGCCGGGAACTGTCTATCAATTCAGAATTTCAAGTCTCACTCCAGTCCTGCTAAATCAGAACCTGCATTTTCACACATTGATGTTTGATAAGCATTGTCCATACCACTTTTCCACTAGTGTCACTGTCCAATGTTTGGACTCTCAGGCCACTGAAATAATTTGTTTCTCATTAGTAACAGCTATTAAGTAATATTGATGTGAGAAAAGAAATACAATGTAATACAATACATACCATACTGTTAAATTAATTAAAAACATCAGATTTGTCATGTGATTGCCATGCTAAAGCCTCAATATTGATGGAAGGTTAAGAGGTATTCAAAGGAACTGATAATTAAGACTAAATCATTTGTTAGTCTCTGTGAAAATGAAACAACCTTGTTAAAACTGAGTACAGAACTTTATGACATCAGTTTGATGCTGAGGCAAATTGAGGCTGATGCATATGCAAATATCTTTGCCTTAGAAGGTGGTATTCCTAGATGATGAAAAGGAAGGGCAGGTAATGTAATTCACTTTGAACTGGCCAGTGATGGATTTCATGTTTATAATAACTGCTTAGGCAGGCCACATGCATACCCTATTCTATTATGTCAGCAGAGGATTTACCTGCCTGGTAACAGTGAAATACACCCTTCAGTGCTCTGTGTTTAATTAAGGAAGCGGAGTTGGAAAACCATTGAGCCTGTAAGCTCTAAACACTATCAGGCACCCTTCTTATCACTTCCTAGGATCACACAGGTCAGGACCACTCTGTCAAAGCTCAAAGCCAACTTTCTAGGTGACTGAAGCACCAAGTACTTCTGTGCCTCTGAAAAAAAAAAAAAAAAAAAAAATGACATTGGATGCCAATACAATTAATCACTTCAGAGTACTCAGCCCTCAGAATTAAAGACAAAGCTGTCACCTACTCAGTAAACCCCTCTAACTGGCTACTTCAAAACTTAGGTAAGCTCCCAGATCACCAAAGGGAAGTTATAAGGGAGAGAAAAGTCAATAGCCTTGGGGAAAGAATTGATAAGGCAGTCAAGCACTATACATTCTAGTACTTATTTTCATTTTACACACTGAAATGAAATAGTGCACTAAGAGCCCCTGTTCACTTAGCTGGTATAATATTTACTTCCAAATTGTTATCTTTAATACTAACAGCACTTTGCAGTTATAAAAACATCTTGATCCAAAAAGCTCAAAATGTTTCCCTACATATCAATTCAACTCTGCTTAAGACCATATGTCAGGGAGGGATGGCTGTACCAAGGGTATAAATCCGATTTAAAAAGGTTTCAAAACTAGTCAATATGATCAACTCAATTGTTCAAGGCAGGTGGAAAGGAAAACACCTAAGAAATGAGGGACTTGTTGGGCTGACAGAAGTCCAGCTCTATTCACAGAAGTGAAAAGAGGTGGAGGCCTGCCTTTGGTAATTAGGTGGCCTAATTACAAAAAGCTACTCTCAAACAAGAAGTCCGCTTCAATGATTCAGCTATTCTAGGCCAACATAATTTCGAGTTCACAAAAACATCTGGGAAATTATTGTTCGTTTATTTCATATGGCATGTATAGGAACAATTTAAATACCACAGAAGTATTTTTAGCTGGAGAAATGAGCCAACAGAGCAAAAGGAGGCACTGAAGATTCTAGAAAAGCCACCAAGGTCCCCAGCGTAGCCTATGGAACCTATGATTCCCCCTTCTTCACAGATATTGCCCAATAAAAATGGGCATTATTTGGTAAGAGCAGAGATTTTCTGCATGTTTTATTCATCATCATATCCCTACACCCTACAACAGCATGAGGTAAATAGTAGATGTTTAATAAATAATTTTAAAATGAATAAATGAACACAGGCTGGCAATCCTGAAGATGAGCCCACCTGCTGATTCTGTCAGCTGCACGGCATGCAAGAAAAATGTGAATGCCTAAACATCAAAGCACTGTGTTCCTTTATCAGATACAACTTGTAAAACGTCTGCTGTAAGACTAAATAGCACATAGGCTATGTCCTTGAGGTTAAAAACAACTGGAAATTAGGCCATCTTTTCTGATGTGATAAGACATGTCTAATCTCACATAACACAGATGTGAGAGAAGCATCTGTAGGTACTCTCTACCTGCCTGACTAGATACATCCTCTGTGACTGTCTAAAGAAAGTTAAATTTTTAAACAAGGAAATAATCAATGTATCCCTTTCAATAGTTGTATAAATCATACTTAGCAAATTTACTGCCAAGTTTAAATGCAAAAAAGTTACATGTTAGTAAAACCAGTAACTACAATTTTAGTCCATAAAACCAAACAGCTCAGATATGTGTGTGTGTTGGTTGCTCAGTTGAATCCAGCTCTTTATGACCCCATGTACCACAGCCCACCAGGCTCCTCTGACCATGGGACTCTCGAGGCAAGAATACTGGAGTGGGATGCCATGGCCCTTTCCAGGGGATCTTCCCAACCCAGGGATTAAACCCGGGACTTCTGAACTCCAGGCAGATTCTTTGTCATCTGAGCCACCTGGGAAGCCCTAGCAGACATATTTATTTATTGAATTCTGTGTGACTAATAACATCATAGTTGCATCTGTAAAACAAAGAGTTCTTAAATATAACCCCTACACAACAACAATTTGGAGACATATTAGGATCTCAACAAGCTTTGTAGGAATCCAAAAGTGCTTTGTTCTAGTCTCCCCTTAAGTTCCCGTCTACCAGTGTAGATTGTTTGTCCACGTTTCATCTTTAGGTACAAATATGCCAACTCATCGTGGAAAACCCATGTTTTCTCTCCTAGCTGTGAGAGGTCCTTCAAATAACATACTTGAGGATGTAAAGGGTTCAGTCCCTGGATCAGGAAGATCCCATTGAGAAGGGAATGTCGACCACACTGCAGTATTCTTGCCAGGAAATCCCATGGACAGAGGACCCTGGTGGACTCTATAGTCCATGAGGTCACAAAGAGTCGGACATGACTGAGCAACTAAGTAGTAACAGCAGCAGAGGATGTACACTATATGAGTATGAATTTGACCTTTTCATACTGTTCGTAGGGCTCTCAGATCATGAACTCCTTATTGCCAAATTCAGACTTAAATTGAAGACACTAGAGAAAATCACTAGACCATTCAGGTATGACCTAAGCAAATCCCTTACGATTATACAGTGGAATTGACAAATAGATTCAAGAGATTAGATCTGATAGACAGAATGCCTGGGGAAGATTGGATTTTCATGGCATTGTACAGGAGGCAATGATTAAGATCATTCTCAAGAAAAAGAAATGCAAAAAGGCAAAATGGTTGTCTGAGGAGGTCTTACAAATAACTGAGAAAAGAAGAGAAACTAACAGCAAAGGAGAAAAGGAAAAATATATCAATTTGAATGCAGAACTCCAAAGAATAACAAGGAGAGATAAGAAAGCCTTCCTCAGTGATCAGTGCAAAGAAATAGAGGAAAACAATAGAATGGGAAAGACTAGAGATCCCTTCAAGGAAATTAGAGATACCAAGGGAACATTTCATGCAAAGATGGGCACAATAAAGGACAGAAATGGTATGGACCTAACAGAAGCAGAAGATATTAAGAAGTGGCAAGAGTACACAGGAGAACTATACAAAAAAGACTTTAATGACCCAGATAACCATCATGGTGTGATTACTCATCTAGAGCCAGATATCCTGGAATGTGAAGTCAAGAGGGCCTTAGGAAGCATCACTACAAACAAAGCTAGTGGAGGTGATGGAATTCCAGTTGAGCTATTTCAAATCCTAAAAGATGAATCTGTGAAAGTGCTGCACTCAATATACCAGCAAATTTGTAAAGCTCAGCAGTGGCCACAGGACTGGAAAAGGTCATTTTTCAAGCCAATGCCAAAGAAAGGCAATGCCAAAGAATGCTCAAACTATGGCATAACTGCACCCATCTCACACACTAGCAAAGTAATGCTCAAAATTCTCCAAGCGAGGCTTCAACAGTACATGAACCATGAAATTCCAGATGTTCAAGCTGGTTTTAGAAAAGGCAGAGGAACAAGAGATCAAATTGCCAACATCTGCTGGGTCATCAAAAAAGCGAGAGAGCTCCAGAAAAATACATACTTCTTCTTTACTGACTATGCCAAAGCCTTTGACTGTGTGGATCACAACAAACTGTGGAAAATTCTTCAAGATATGGGAGTATCAGACCACCTGATCTGTCTTCTGAGAAATCTGTATGCAGGTCAAGAAGTAACAGTTAGAACTGGATATGGAACAACAGACTGGTTCCAAATCAGGAAAGGAGTAAGTCAAGGTTGTGTATTGTCACCCTGCTTATTTAACTTATATGAAGAGTACATCATGAGAAATGCTGGACTGGATAAAGCACAGGCTGGAATCAAGATTGCCAGGAGAAATATCAATAACCTCAGATATGCAGATGACACCACCCCCTTATGGCAGAAAGCGAAGAAGAACTAAGGAGTCTCTTGATGAAAGTACAAGAGGAGAGTGAAAAGTTGGCTTAAAACTCAACATTCAGAAAACTAAGATCTTGGCATCTGGTCCCATCACTTCATGGCAAATAGATGGGGAAACAATGGAAACAGTGGCTGACTTTATTTTTCTGGTGCTCCAAAATCACTGCAGATGGTGACTGCAAAAGACGCTTGCTCCTTGGAAGGAAAGTTATGACCAACTTAGACAGCATATTAAAAAGCAGAGACATTACTTTGCCAACAAAGGTCCATCTAGTCAAGGCTATGGTTTTTCCAGTAGTCATGTATGGATGTGAGAGTTGGACTATAAAGAAACTGAGCGCTGAAAAATTGATGCTTTTGAACTGTGGTGTTGGAGAAGATTCTTGAGAGTCCCTTGGACTGCAAGGAGATCCAACCAGTCCATCCTAAAGGAAATCAATCCTGAATATTCATTGGAAGGACTGATGCTGAAGCTGAAACTCCAATACTTTGGCCACCTGATGCAAAGAACTGACTCATTGGAAAAGATTCTGATGCTGGGAAAGATTAAAAGCAGGAGAAGGGGATGACAGAGGATGAGATAGTTGGATGGTATCACTGACTCAATGGACATGAGTTTGAGAAAGCTCTGGGAGTTGGCAATGGTAGTGAAGCCTGGCATGCTGCAGTCCATGGAGTTGCAAAGAGTAGGACATGACTGAGCCACTGAACTGAACTGATGTATTTGACGTCCATCTCCAGTTTTGAAACAGCAAGGAAATAGAAATTTAATATTTGTGATAGGTAGCAACACTATGGCCATAATCAAATCTGTGGATTCTCTATTTTGGGACATCTGGTCTACCTCACTCATTTATGTTTTCAGGCTGATATCTACAGACCCCTTTGTTGGGTTTTCAGGCTCTCAGTAGCATTCTAGTATTGTGGCATGAGCACAGAATCTAGAGAGCAATTCAAGAGTTACCTTCTCACGAGAGATAGAGCACCACAGGTTTTGGAAATTCCATTCTCAATTCAAATCACACTACTTACCATTTTCAATAAGCCCCCAGCCCTAGTGGAGGAAAGTCAGATTAGACAATATATAGATCATTTCCAAACTTAATATTCCCTTGTTTCATGTGGCTGTTTGTCCATTTACTAGGGTGGCCATCCTTGAAATCACAGGAAATAACCTATGACAGGGTCACCTGCATGTCCCCATGACAAATTCTGCTATAACTGTTAACCAAAAATATTTTTTAGAAAAGAGTTTATCACTGTAGTTTTGTCCTAAGCAGTTATATCTGTAAAATAATGTATTTTACTTACTACTTATTTTTTTCTTGTCCTTTAACAAATCATCAGAGGTGTCTATCTGTACCCTAAAGGTATCAAACATTCCATTAGTGGTACTTGCTTCACACTCTAGGAAAAATTCCTTTATGGAGCAAACATTTTCTAAAATAGGTATTTTAAAGGAATTACCAGAGCTTTATCCAGACTTTCAAACAGGTTAATAACTCTGCCTTTCATATAATTTTGATATCGAAAAACATCACATACAAACTCAAGGATGTTTTCCAAGGGAAATATTTTATTCCACCGCTTTACATTAATATCTTGAATATTATTTACATGTTATGAAAACAATTTCATAAAAATGCCACTGTAACCAATGTATCATTCAGTCATGAAGATTGCTAAACATAAAAGATTTGCAAATATTTTAGCTTCAATGTATATATATATACACACAGGCATATGCATACGTGTCACTTAGCTGACAAACTTTTTCTCCTAATAATTTAGGTAAGAATGTTAAAAGTCATCTTTAAAGCTCTCACATCTCTTAGATGTACTTGCATGTCACAAAAAAGGTACTTCCAATAAGAAATATAATACTACAAGGGAGGTTAACAACAGCAATCAACTGAATTCCCTGGTGGATTCCTGAAGGTAAAGCTGAGGGGGAACACCAGGGAAGGATTATGTCAGTCTAAATGTGCTGGTTTTTATTTGCCCTCAGCACACAGCCAGACAGCTGGATGGGAGGAAGAGTAATACACCTTAAATTACCTGATTCACAGTTAACACACACATCATAAAGATGCCAGGGACCATGTGTGAACACATGATTTATTCTCTTCAGGGAGATGGTGCTTGTTCCCCACCCTGGGGTCGAGCATCATGACTGTGTATGAGTAACTCTACCAACCTGAAAGGTGCCACGAATGCATTGAATTCTAAGCAGCTTGGAGGCAAAGTTCTTGCAAGTGACCATGTATAATTACTGATGTAACTCATTTAGAGGCTCCTGTCCTATAGACAAGGGCATTCATCTGACTATTCCAGAGACCTAACCATACTGCTCTGGATATGATGCTTCATAGAGAAAATGTGAAGTGAAATGATTTCTAGAAGTCCTTGCATCAGTTCAGTTCAGTCACTCAGTCCTGTCCAGCTCCCCACGACCCCATGGACTGCAGCACGCCAGGCCTCCCTGTCCATCACCAACTCCTGGAGTTTACTAAAACTCATGTCCATTGAGTTGGTGATGCCATCCAACCATCTCATCCTCTGTCATCCCATTCTCCTCCTGCCTTCAATCTTTGTGCATCATACCCCACAATAGGAACTTTAAATTTACTTCTCAGCAATGGAAGTGATTTAATAAAAGCAAAATCCTGAGACCCTCCTAGTTGCCTCTCCTGGGACTCTGGAGTAATACAGATAAATGGTGTGTGGATGTGTGTTGGGGGATCAGAAACTCAAAAATTAATAGAAGTATGAAGACAATCCACTAGTAGCCTTTATGGACAGTTACACAATTTTTATGAATACTTGTCTACCAAAACCTACCACAGGAAACATGATACACATATACCCTATTCCAGAAGTCCTCACTAAATAAGACAATGCACCACTGATGTGAAGATACACACTTCATTTAAGGGAATTACATTTTTATAATTTGTTTGAGCAGTGAAAAACCAAAGGCGTTCCTTTTTATCTGTATCGCCTCTTTAATTTAAATTTCTTCATTGTTTTCACAGTCCCTAAGCAATACCTATGACAATTACTGGATTTAGTCCCAGTGCCTGGACATTTAGTATTTTTCATTCACTCATACAGTTTCCCTTTTGTAGCATGAAGCTGCACCACTTTCAACCACAATACCTTTGTTCCTCTACTTACTTGTTTACTTTTTTTTTTTCAGGGCACTCAGATTTCTATTCTTTGATATAGGGTTTCCTTCTGGCGAACCTTAAATCTGCCTCCTCGAGTCCCTTTTGCCAAATGCCTGGCACAGACCTCTTCTCTAAAATCTGTCATAACCTCAGAATCTATAGCTCTACATTTTATATCTAACCATAGAAATACTTTATTCCCGTGCAGCTCCTTCTGATGAGCTCCTTTCAGTATTAAATCATCCTGGTCCTTCCTTGAAACAACTGAGAAATTTCATGCTAATATGCAGAAGGACTCTCATTTCTATACTGGAATACAGACGAATATGGGAAACCATGAACAAAACATTCTGCCACGTCCGAGACTGATTTACAGCTTTACCTTTTTAACTACACTACGTAAAACAGTCTGATAAACTACTGGAGCTATTACTAAGTGATATTGAATTGAACATCTCAAGTCATCAGATCCACTGGTTTAAAACCCAAAGTGGTGACCCCAAAGCTGCCTGGTAACTTTATAATCAGGGGTTTGAGAGCCACAAATTATCAGACATATTTGTCACCATAATAGTTGTTGCATAGAAATAGTACTGAAGTACAAAATCATTTTGGTCATGGAAGGATGCAACTATAAAACTGAGGAATTATTCCAGATTACTGATTCTAATGACTACAGGGCCTGCTGCCTAAAAAGTCGGGATATCTACCCAATTTTATGAGATTTGGAAAATTAATTTTATATTCTGCATGGATCACATCAAATATAGTCTACAAGTTCAATAAGGAATAATATTAATATTCAAAATAAGCCACATAGATAGATTTCCTAAAAGTTAACATTCCAACTTGCATTTAAAAGCCGTCATAACACTACCCTGCTCAGGCATAAGCAGTAAAGCCCATCCAGGCTATTAATGTCATCAAATGGACACTTATCATCCATCTCAGAGTATACACACTGGATGTTAAAAATATATATAAATGCTGTCAACTGTTAAGTAGAATATTAGCCTGCAATTATTTTGTGCCATTCCAGCTAATAAGTCAATGTGCATTTTTATTTCACTTAAAAGTGACAGAAACAAAAAGCACTACTATTCTTGTATTATAAATATCAATTCTGAAATTAATTTTGTTTCTACCAGGACATGTAGTGAAGATACTTAAAACACAATTCACTCACAATTTGGTTTGAGTACATCGAGAAGTCCCAGAGTCATTAGTAGTGGGTTCAATAAATTCATCATTTGTCAGTTTTAACTTAGAGTCTTATCTACTAATGAACAGTCTGAGATTACAATAAACATAGAATGAATAAAATTTTTCCATGCTGTTTTTTTTTCTTTTAACTCTCTTGGGTGTCACAAAGTTGCTTGCATGATGATGCTGTCAAGTATATATTTCTTAATAAAATCATTTCTGGTTTTCATTTCCTGTACTGTCTAAAAAGACTATCATTTCCTATGGAAAAAGAAAATCCTTGGGTGAACTTCTTTTCCTTCTTAAAAGTCAAGTTCTTTAATATCCTCCAAACCTGAAGCTGATTCTCTGTTGTGACATTTTGTTTTTTATTTTTAAATTAAATGTTGTCAGCTGAATAAATCAGGATGAATCTGCTTAGTTACCTTCAATTTAGAAAATAAGATAAACTATTCTCTCACTTTAAAAATTAATAAGGACAATCTACACACACACATATGAATATCCATAACTTTCACTGTGCTTTTTCCACACATATGCCTAGGACTAAATAAACACAATATACAACAGAGAACTGTATCAGTGTATCATTTATATCTAAATGACCTCTCATAAGAAAAGGTGACAGACAAACAGTTTATACAAAAAAACAGACAATCCTAACTCTGTTTCTGTTTGACTTTAGAATAACTCACTAATGAAAAAATGGAGTGAGGCAGGGAAAAAGGGAGGCGGGGTAAAAGGGAACCAGGGATAGGGCAGAAAGAGAGATAGTAAAAAGAAGGAAGGAAGGAAGGGAAGAAAGAAGGAAGGGAGGGTGGGAAGAACAAAAGAAGAAAGGAAGCGGAAGGGGAGAAAAGGAAGAAGAAAAAAAGAATCCAACTTGTTTTGAATGACAATTATATTGCATTTTGCCCAGTCCTGAGGTAATCTGAACAGCTATCAGGAGTCAGTAAGAGGCTAGGATGAGATGTCATGAGATCACAGATTTTTCTCATCTAGAAAGTATCTAAAAAATCAGACCACTTTACAGGGGATACTGAATCACAGAGAGATGAAGCAGCCTGTTAGTTTGCACAGCAACTTAAAAAGGGTTCACATAAGCTTCCACTGGCCCAGGTGATACCCTATAGAATGGACACTCTGATAATGCAGAGTTGAGGGTTAACATTTAAAATCCAAAACCCCAAATCCTAAAACCCAAATTTTTAGGTTTTTAAATTCATAGTTTTCCATTCAACCATATTCACTTTTGAATGTCTGAGGGAAAAGTTTACAGAACTTCCTACCCCAATTCACATTTCTGGGCACAATCCATCAAGCAGGGCTGGGCTGCAGTTTGTGTGTGAAGAGGACCTACTGACAAACGCTACTGAGGGCTACGTGCTTAGTCCAGCAGCTTCGGGACAGATATGACAGTGAGGCAAGGGCCCCAAGCACAGATGCCAGGAGGCTTCTCTCCCTGATGCTGTGCCCCTTCCCACAGGATTCTTTACTTTGTTCAATCCCAGCACCTTCTGGAGGCTGAGGGAGTCCTGAACTGCGAGCAGCACAGAAACCGTCTACAGGGCTTATTGGGTGGATCTGGATGCATGCTTGCAACACATAGAGACATATGCTACTTTTACATACAAAATGCAAGATGTTTATCTTTTATACCATTTAAAATTTATATTGAAGGCCAATCAAATCACCATGACTTTAAAAGTTCCTCTTACTGGTATAAGAGGGACTTATACCAGGTATATGTAACACCCATCTGGTCTTCCCATCTGTCAAATGACCAGACCCTAAACTAACCCCTGAAGCATCCAATCACCTTTTCTACAGATTAAGCACAACTTGGGAGTGTCCCAATTTTTAGTAAATAGTAAAAAATATTTCTAAAGTATTAGGAGCACACTGTAAATCTAGCAAATGTCTCTTGGCTCTTTGAGGTGACCAGCCTCCAAAAAAAAAATTAACATCACAGGAGTTGAAATTTCTAAATGTTTGAATAGAAAAATAGAAGTCAAACTTCACTACTTCAGAAAAGTACTTCCCTACAAAAGGTAAAAGTTACATACATATGTACATACATATATATTAATATGTATGTTTATATACACACACATACACCACATGCTCACACACACACACACACATACATATAAGAATTCAAGAGTCACACACACAAAACCAAAATTCAAAGGAAAACACGTACTAAATTATTTAGGCTAAACAAGCAACTACAAAAATCATTGGACCTTAACTACCTCTATTTCTGTGTCTGTCATCATTTTAAATAAGTACATACCTTCAAGAGATTATGTACTTGCACCAGTTAGAGTAACACAAACTATTATTAAAAATATAGCTGAGGCTTCCCCAGGAACCATCACTTGCAGAAGTCATCAGTTCAGTTTGGGAAGAAGGCATGAGGCTGATCTTTTGTTTAGCAGAAATATAACCATCAAATTCACCTGCCATTATTTCAGGTTTCCGTATTTCAGACCCTTAAACACACTTACTTTTTCTCAGAGAACAGACTTCTCCTTGAGCACAACCCTGGGACTGCTGGCTACCCAGAGGCACCACGGCTTTTCTCCTCCTGCTTCGTCTTGCCAGATGGTAAGTGTTCATTACTGGTTTGTTACCTTTTCCTCTCCAAACCTCAGGCTCTGAAAATGCCAGCGCTCATGTACACAACCAGCTATTTTGAGTCTTCTCTCCCCTTGCATCATTCCCCTCAACCAAATCTAATGAGAATATCCTCTGTCCTTACCAGTGAGACACTTTCATACTTCACAGCCTGTGGTTTCTCTCTACTTTGAGACTTACTGCCTATTCAGAAAAAGTGTGTTTGCACTCCGGAAACTGCGGGAACCTCTGGCTGCATGGACTCAAGCTCAATGAGGGCATTTCAATTCCCCTTTGCAGGTAGGAATGATTTGAAGTTCACTTTGGTCCATCTCAGCTCTGGCAATTGGTTCAAGTGGTTAAAGCCTCTTATATTCAAATTCTATTCTTACAGCAGCTCGATTGTTCTACCTTTAACCCAGGAAAAAGAATGTGGTTTATATTTAGGTTAGGGGAAATCCAGACAAGAAATCCATATATCCTTTTCCATAGTGATAACAATCTTTAATTTCACTAAGGCATTGATCATCTGAAAGACATCATGCAAACATTATTAACAATATTAATTTCTAATATCATTTTTATGATCAATTCAATCTTGCATGGATAACAAGTGCTAATCTGATAGACTGCATTTGGAGACATATGAAGGATAAATGAACCTGGAGCTGAACTGGTATTTTTTGCTTTTTAAAATTCACGTCTCTTCATAAAAAGTAGTGTATTCAAAAGCAAAAATGGGCTAGACAAACTTATTTTTAAACACCTTCCCACAGAATGAAAAATGGAGATACATAGCTCATATTTGCAAATATTCCTACTCGTCACTCCCATCTCTGGCAAAGTTTCTAAAAAGCATGCAACTGAAAAACAAGAGAAACTTTCCTGTTTCTGCATTCCTTAGTGGCAGCAGAGAGCCACAAAATAAACTATCTTACATAAATTCTGGAAATACAGACACATGCTTCTTTTACACAGACACCCAAGTAAGATGATCTCTTTACATATAGACACGACTTCTACTTACATTTTTCTCACAATGGCCAGAGATACAGAAGAAGATAAATATATGCTTGAAGCATCCTGAGCACCACAGAAAATATGCCCATGCTTCCTAATTCCAAACAAAGCCAATAATTTTTAACTTCTATGAAAGCATTCTGAAAGGTCTCTTATTTCCTCATATGAATCAATTACAAAAGAGATCTGACAGAAACAGCAAGCTCTAAACAGATTACACTCTGCCTCACCAGCTTGATTCAACAAAGAGCGATGGAACAGAAAATCAAATGCAGCTTGCAAAGTCACATTCACATGGAGCTATAGAGAGGAAGAGGGGAAAAAAAAAAAAAAAAAAAAAACCTTGGTACTTACAGACTGCAAAGTAAAATGTCCCAGTTTCGCTTTACACGTTACAGCAAATCAAACAGAGATTTCAGCTCTCAGCAAGTCCCTGCTTCCACTACACTGATCATCCACGCAGAACAGGGCCTTATGGATTGCTTAGGCAGCTGGGAGATAATGGGACCATATTCTCAGCTGGGACTAGAGATGCTGAACCGCTCTCCGCTGCGCGCTGCATGGCTCTCGGCCAGCATTAATCAAGGAGGACCCAGCTTCGTGGCTGTGTTCCCCAAAGGATCGACATAATTAGCGCATGAATCAAAGACGCACACTGGGAGAATCACGCACATTTCTAGCTGGCTCTGCTCACATCGAACCTGATTAGGAAATCAACTTGGTTCCCCGATCAAATGTGTTCAACCTTTCGAGGATACACAGCTGTTTATAGATTTCAAGGGAGGGGCAGCAGAGATTAAGGCTTCCTTCCCAATGGGAAATTTATGTAATTCCTCATCTACAGAATATAATGACACTGGTTATTTGGTACATATGGTGGGTTTGCCCTGTGATGTGGTTTGTCTGTTCGGGTTTTTTTTTTTACAATTCTCAGGAAACTGCATCATTTCCCCTCTGGATCTTATGGGACACGCGTGTGTATATTCTTTGCAGATCTAGACTTTGGGGAGACTGACTGGACTAAAGATAGTCCGGGGACATTTTCTGTCTGCAAATACATGATTCTTCTCACACCTGGAAGTCCAGGGCTTTCAAAGCAGAGGGTTTGGCATAGAAATTAGGACCTCAAATAATCAAAAAGGAAGTGGTGATGCTGATTCCGCTTGTGTATCTGGAATAATAGTCTTCTTTACTCTGTCTGCATGGTGATGCAGTTCGGAGTTGCGAACTAGTAGCCTATGGACATGCTTGGTTTGGCAAGAGAGAGATTTTAGAATTTGAATGTGAACATTTTTAAACAGAACATGTGTTCTGCACTTTACCAAGAGGGTGCCAACTCCTGCTTTTGCTCATATACGCTACCTGCCAGGCCCCGAAGACATTTGCTTATGTAAATTTGACCTTACTTAAGCAAGCATGGGTTAGGGATATAAAATATTCTCTTTCAGAGAAAGGAGACTTGGCTTTTGTGTCACTCATCAAAGGCTGTGATTAAGGCACCTATGTTATAATTTAAGATTCCAACATACACAAATAGGCCTATGTGATAAAAGGCGGGGCAGAAATTAGGCAGAAAGAAAATCTGAGTTCTAATGCTCACAGTGCTACAAAAATGAGATGATCTACAATATTACTATACATCTCTGAGCCCTGTTTTTCTTATCTGTACAATAGGGCCTTGGTCCAGATCTCTGAGGACTCTCACAGATAAGACAGTCTACTATTGTTCTGAGAGCTAGAAAGTAGGTCTCTGTTAGAAAAGTGCTTACATTTCATAGCAGTGACTTGAGTAATGGGAAGAGAATGTAAGTGTGATGCCTTTTTCTTTTTTGGTCACATTACACTTCAGTGGGATCCTAGTTCCGCCACCAGGAATCGAACCCATGCCCCCTTCATTGAAAGTGTGAAGTCTTAACCACTGGATGCCCAGGGAAGTCCCAGCTATGCTTTTTTTAAAAAAAGCTGTCCTAAATTGGGAGGTCTTGTTACCTTTGAGGGTCCCATGAGAAAATGGCTAATATGCAGCTGTTTAAAGAACTGGAAGCAGCATCATCGATCAGTAAATGTGAGTAAATTATAAATGTATAAAAGGAAAAATAAAAGGTTGGCCAGAAGATGGTTTTGGCTATTTCTATACAAACTCTGTCTGCCTGAGAGTAAAACATCTGGATGAAGAGCCACAAGTCTGGTCAAAATTTTCTTTCATCACTACTTTGATTTGTGGGGAAAGAGACTTCTTCGATTTAAACGAGATTGTTCTATCCTACTTTTTTACACTCCTACTATCCAAAGTAAATAAAGAAAGAGCTTCTCTTCATGTTGTCAGTCATGTCATCTATGTGGAAAAATGTGTATCATCAAGGTCAAGACAATTCATGCTGCCCTAGGGTTTCTGATATTGGCATCAGGGAATCACAGAAAAATGGATCTATACTTTTATGATGCTTTACTGAATAACTAGAAAAATAACTCACCCAAGGAGTTTCCTAGGTGGCTCAGTGGTAAAGAATCCACCTGCCAATGCAAGAGGTACAGGAGCAGCTGGTTTGATCCCTGGGTCAGGAAGATTCCCTGGAGGAAGAAATGGCAACCCACTCCAGCATTCTTGCCTGAAGAGTACCATGGACAGAGGATCCTGGTGGGCTATAGTCCATGGGATTGCAGAGAGTTGTATACACCTGAGTGACTGAGCACTCACGCATGCAATTCACCCAAAGAATACTTGATTTTGCAAAAGAAGCATCTAACAGATATTTCTATATCCATTTCCAACTCACTTATTCCAAAGTAGATACAGGGCCTCAAGCAGACATACTATCAATAATTAATAGTAACAATATACACACTGAGGGATGATGAAACAGTATTAAACTTAAGAAAGTTCACTAAACTTTTGAGTAGTTTTATATTGGTTCAATACATTTGTTTCTGTGACTATTGTCAATCCAGTTTCTTTAAAGTAACTATTTTTTAAACATTCCCATGGGTATTTTTGCGATTTGGCATAACTCCTAAAATGACTGGCACAAATCTCATGTTTGTTATTTTTATCTGGCTCATCATTATTGAGACTTTAGCACATCTACTTCATGCAGCTCATGTGAGGTGCTGACAAAAGTAGGTTAATTAAATAGCAATTGTGCATCTCAGTTATATTAACAAACATATTGCTGAAGCAAATGAAAAGAGGAGCAAATTAAAATACTAACATGTTTATTCAGTGGTACAGTCGAAATAGTTTAATTGGTTTTAAGTTCTATTCAGTCCCTCTTTGCCTGGTAATTACTTTGATTCATCTTTGATTATGGTATGCAATAGATTCACTTTGACATCATGTGATTTGCACTTGTTTCTAATGGTAGGTGATAATTACTAACTAAAAATTTCTAACTTCCATCAATTCTTCATACATTTATCCCCTGAGACATACCATTTAAAATATGAAGTGGTTTATAGTAAAAAGCTAAATTTGGGTAATGTTTTTTTTTTTTCTTTTAAGGTCAAATCCAACATTAATGTCAAAATAAATATAGCAATAGAAGGAGAAAAAGACCAAAGTGTTTAGTAACTATAAACAGAAGAGACTATCTTCATAAATACAGTAGGACCTGATATATTAACCCAGAATATATTTTGGAAGCCAAAAACACAATGATTGTTTTACACTTTAGGTGGAAATTATTTAAAAAGTGCATCTCTCTGGAACTATCTACATTTTTAAAAACACTCTTGGCAAGGCTAATAAGAACCTAGGGAATGGGGCTCCTGAGGTCTCTTTCTGGCCACAACACAAGATTCAGCAAGTTAAATACAGTTCTGAGCTTCAGAAAATCTAGGGGAAAAATGAAAGTTATGGCAGTAATTTTCCAACAAGTTGAGGCTTAATCAATATTTTGTAATGCTTTGGAATCTTCAGCAGTAAGTCACTTGATGTGCATATAGCTACTCACCACTTCTTTTAGAAAGTATTCATACTTCCTATTCCTTGCCTCTCTCACTAAAAGAGCCAAAAGTTGAGATAACTGTGACATTTTTCCAGCTGAGAACAAAATTTCAAAGGAATGGATGGTTCAGAAATCACTGCCCAGGGCACCCACTGCAGTGCTAATCTAAGCAGCCTGACTGGACTTTCTTTTCTAACTGAAAGAGAAGGAGCCAGTAAGAAATTAATCAAGAAACAAGCCTCAAGTATGGATCCACACAAGAAAGTGTGTGGCCATATTCATTTTTCCAGAAAGTCATCAGACTGTTGTAACAAGGACACGCCAAGACTGGGATCACAAACTTCAAACAATCTGCAGAGAAAATCGCCCGTTTTTAAAGCTATGTCACAATGACATCAAGTTCACCTACAAGTTAGATAAATAAAGCAGTATGCCTCAATATTTATCTACCACTAGCTACTCAGACGGAGAAGGCAATGGCACCCTACTCCAGTACTCTTGCCTGGAAAATCCCATGGATGGAGGAGCCTGGTAGGCTGTAGTCCATGGGGTTGCGAAGAGTCGGACACGACTGAGCGACTTCACTTTCACTTTTTACTTTCATGCATTGGAAAAGGAAATGGCAACCCACTCCAGTCTTCTTGCCTGGATAATCCCAGGGTCGCGGGAGCCTGATGGGCTGCCGTCTATGGGGTCTCGAAGAGTCGGACACGACTGAAGTGACTTAGCAGCAGCAGCAGCAGCAGCTACTCAGAAATTTGGAGCTATCGTTAACAAAAATTATCTATTAATTTAAAGTGTGCATGCATGTGCCTGTGTGTCTACATGTGTGTGAAGAGAGAGAGAAGGAAAAGAAGAGAGACAAATTGTAGACAAATGGTTTTGCAAATGGTATTTCTTATCTAAATGCTTTTGCCAATGGTATTTCTCATTTGCTTTTAAGGGCAGACTTGATTCATCGTTATTACACTGGCCAAAGAATACATGTCAATTTTATTACCATCTGAGAACAAAAATTCTTTCCCTCAGAAGATTCCGATTTTTCTTCCAACAAAAAAACAGTAAGTTTTAAAAGATTAGTTTTTGACTGTCACACCTCGGGGCGGGGGTGGGGGGAGAGGCGGTGAGGCACAAGTGGGATCTGACGGATAGAGGCCAGGGATACTGCTAAATAGGCTGCAATGCCCAGGACAGTCCCTCCTTCAAAATTATCTGTCCCCATCTGTCAACAGTGACACATCTGTGAAATGCTGACCCAAAGGAATCTTGATGAAGTCCTCATACTTAGGAATTGAGAGCTAAGATTAAAAACTGACGAAGTTTAACTGGTGGTGGTCTAAATATAGCAGCAGTAGCAAATGGACTGCTTTGCCTTGAAAGTTACTTTAGACTTTACAGTATGCTTTCACAAAAATTACAAGATTCAGTCCAACAAGTAAGTCCAAAAGCTGAGAAAATACTGTAATTCCAAGCCTGTTAGTGCAAACAAATGTGGGCCTTAGAACAAATGGCTGGTGGCAGAATGACTACGTAAAAAAGTCAAGTCAGAACAAGTACCAAATCTGGCCCTCTGCTCCCTCCTCCTCCTTCTCTCAAAACCAAACAGAACTGAGAACAAACCTCAGTCCAGCTCCGTACCTTCTCCCAGTCCACCAGCATGGAAACCAATGAACACATGTCGAAGGCAAACGGATGGCCATGTAATCCCATGTATATTTTTTTCTTTATAATTTTCCCTAAACAGATGGATAATCCTTTCTTATGTTCTCATTTCAGGAATGTGATCTTACTCCTGAAATAGATACAGTTTTAATAGACAGTTGGGATTAAAAGTCTTCCCTGGTGGCTCAGACAGTAAAGAATCTGCCTGCAATGTGGGAAGACCTGGGTTTGATCCCTGGGTCGGGAAGATCTCCTAGAGGAGGAAATGCAATCAACTCCAGTATTCTTGCCTGGGAAAACCCATGGACAGAGAAGCCTCACAGGCTACAGTCCATGGGGGTTGCAAAGAGTTGGACACAACTGAGCGACAAACATGGCACCCCACTCCAGCACTCTTGCCTGGAAAATCCCATGGACGGAGGAGCCTGGTGGGCTGCAGTCCATGGGGTCACTAAGAGTCGGACATGACTGAGCGACTTCACTTTCACTTTTCACTTTCATGCATTGGAGAAGGAAATGGCAACCCATTCCAGTGTTCTTGCCTGGAGAATCCCAGGGACGGGGGAGCCTGGTGGGCTGCCATCTCTGGGGTCGCACAGAGTCGGACACGACTGAAGCGACTTTACAGCAGCAGCAGCAGCGGAGCAACAAACATTATTTCATTTGGGATTAAATACAGATATGTTTCAATGCATGGACTTCCCTTAGGAATTCAGTTGTTAGACCTCTTTTGTTTACTCATTCAACAACACTTTATTATGCACCTACTAAGTCCACTGTCCATTTAAATTATGGGGGAGAAAAATCGTCTCTCTCAGTATCTGCTTTCCTTACAAACTCCATGTATTTATAGTGTATATCCTACATCATCCCAGCTGGCTCAGAAAAAGTTTACTGCACTTCTCATCATCCACTAAGGTCATTATTATTTATAATCAGCTTTATCACTAATGTAGTGCCCTGTGGACTCCAGATCTACTTCTGAGCTCTTTGGTCGGCTCCAGGGAGAGTAGGCGCTAGGGATATGGCAGGAGCTTTTCATTTCACTCTTTGGCATCCCTTCTATCAACTGCAAAAAGCCTTGTTCAGGCTTTCACATGAGGGGAGTCACAGCTCACCTTTGTTTCTTAAACAGAAACTGTCTCCCCCTAGATCTGATGCAGATGAAACAAGACGAGCAAAGGGTACCCAGAGGATGGAAACTGAGAGAAACAGAACAAAATCCAGAAAGGCCTATACATGGTTAGATTACCAGTGTTACTTTAGGAAAGAAGTGAGTGTCTGATTAGAATGGGCTAAAATTTTCTTATATTTTATGGATCAAAAAAGAGGAATACGATGCCTGGTTTCTTTCCTACCTGCATTGAGAAAATGGATTAAAGTTTTTATTTGTTTTTCCAAAATGGACTGATTCCAGATAGAGAGGAACAGACAATTGTAGAATACATGGAAATCAAAGATTAAGGCAGAGTTCAAGATCCTCTTGAGCGATTTTAAAAGCTCTTTTCAGAGAAACCTCTGTCTAAATTTATACCCTCCTATGCTCTGCATCTATATGATGTAGAAACACTACTAGCAAATGACAAATGTAGGGAAATCAACCTTTAATTCTAGAAATCTAAAGTTTATATAATCTACATGATACAGTCACATAATCATATATAACTCTAAAGTATACACCTGTTCTATTCTAAGTGGTATATTTGAGACTTTTAAAATTTAAGACAGTTTTTAATTTATTTTTTTAGGGGAGATTTATTTGGAGCACTGAATAATACAGCAGAAGGATGACTTCTGTCCAGAGACACTTTAAGTTTTCTGCCATGGACCATCATAATTTTGAGTGTTTGTCAGAAACTGCTATGCAATTTACATGAATTGTTTACTCTTCATCACAACCCTATGAGTTAGGTGTCTTTACCATTCCTGTTTCATAGATGAAGACACTGAGAACCAGAGATATGAGCAAGCTGTCCAAGAGCCCTAGCTCACAAATGGCAGATACGGGTTTTTCTTAAACTTTATTATGCAGAACATTTATTTTTCACTGTTGACAATTTCTTTTCCTTTTCTGATCATGTTCATAATGGAAAATGTTCTTAAGTTTGTTTGTCTACAATAAGCCAGTGGTTATAAAGTTTGAAATTTTAAAACAAGTTGATACAAAATAAAGGAAATGTATTAAATCTTAAAATTGATGGGTAGGGTTGATCTAAAATAACATATAACCTGTAATAACTTTCGATAAGATAATGCAGCACTAATTTCAACTTGATCATCTGGACTTCTTTCTCCTCCTCCCCTTTTTTTGAATAATTTCAGACTTAGAAGAAAGTTGAAAGAATGATACATTGAATACCCATATATTTTTGACTTAGAACTAAGGTGAACATTTTCATGACTGCTTTATGCTTTTACTCTTTCTTCTCTCTCCTTTCCTTCTTCCTTCTCTCTGTTATATTCATTTCTCTCTGAGTCATTTGAAAGTAGCAGACATCCTAAAACTTAACCCTTATGCCACTTTAAGAAATCACCACATATTTTTTTGAGGCTTTACTAGTTACTGTTGACTTTAAAAACATAAAATATTTAATGTATATAATATCATGTTTTTGTTGTTCAGTTGCTAAGTCGTGTCTGTCTCTGTGACCCCTGGACTGTAGCATGCCAGGCTCCTCTGTCCATGGGAATTTTCCAGGTAAGAATACCAGAGTGGGCTGCCATTTCCTTCTCCAGATCTTCCCAACCCAGGGATCGAACCTGCATCTCCTGCACTGGCAGGCAGGCTCTTTATCACTGAGCGACCTGGGAAAGTAGGTGATACTGATTTCTCAGTGCGCTGCATTTGGAGGGAGGGATTGTCAGTTTACCCTGTTATTGGTGGCATTAAGCTTGATCACCAGATTTCTCTATTATAAGTGTAAAGGTATCATTTTACTTTTGTAATTAGTAAGTAACATTTGGAAAATACTTTGAGACTTTATGTCATTTTCTCTAAAAGTTTTTCACCTACTTATTTTGGCAAACCTTGATGAATCTTCACTGAATCAATTTTTGTAATCATGGTTACAGAAGACGTGGATTCTCCAACCTCAATAATTTCCCATCTCTGGTCTTAGAAGATTGCAACCTACTCAGTCTATGCTCTCACATACATCAGAGTGGTGGCAACAAATGCCATTCAGAAGCACCAAGTCTCTGCAGTTTTCTCAGAAACAGAGGCCAATGATAATCATCAAGTTCCTCATGAAAATTTGTTAGAAGCTCCAGAACAGCAAAGGTTGGAAGAAAAATATAAAATTAACCATTTGGGGGGACTTCACTGGTGATCCAGTGTCTAAGACTGCACTCCCAATGCAGGGGCCCAGGTTTGGTCCCTGGTCAGGGAACGAGATCCCACGTGCTGCAACTCAAAGATCCCACATGCCACAACGGAGATCAAAGATCCTGCATGCTGCAACCAAGACCAGGCCCAGCCAAATAAAGAAATAAATACTTTTAAAAATAAAACTAACCATTTTTTTCAAGGGGAAGATGGAATTTTTCAGGATAAACCTGCTATAATTCCTCAAAGTGATGTCTTAAGTTGAATAATGAGACATTCCCCTTCATATCTATAAATGCTAAAAATATCAATGCTACACTTATCAGATTAGGGTCACTTTCAGCTTCTGCAGAAGGCACTCTATATTAAGAAGCCAAAGAGTTCCTTTCAGACATTTTAAATTGTGCCATTTATTGATCTCTAAACCGTTCTGTTTTGCTGTAGCGTTTTTCACTTGGAAATGAATAAGAAATGAAAAGCCCTGGTTGAAATCCATTCTCCACAGTGAAGTCAGAATGCCCTTTCCAAAAGAGAAAATTAAACATTATCCTCCTGCCTATAATCCTTCAAAGGTTCCTATCAATTACCTGATCAAATCTAAAAACCAATTCAAATCCAGTTACCACCCCCAAGGACCTCCCTCCCTCACTGATTTGTACTTTCTATTCCATTTGTCAACCAGGATTTTTTCCTCTTCCTTCCTTGAAAACATCATGCTACCCCTCCCCTCCATTGCAACTGTATCCTATTTTTACAATGCTTCTTAACCCAAAACGTTCCATCAGGAGATATGTCCAACCTTTTAGAGGTAGGTCTCACTGTCAAAGTACAAAGGAGCATACTCTGGAGTTGGGCAGCCTGGTATCCTAGATTCTCCATCTTACTGTGTGAGCTTGAACAAGTTACTTAACTTCTCTGTGCTTCACTTTCTATAAAATGGTGATAATGATAGCAATTTTCTTTATCATATTAGTATACATCTATTTATCCCTCTATAATATGCTTCCATTAATCCAAAAAGGACTATTTTAAGATGAAGCATTTCAAACACATTCTTTATTCTCCCACACCAGTCATCCCCATACCCCCAGGATAGCATCACTGATGTCTTTGTGTTCACATGATCCTCAGGCACATGGCTTTGTAATTATCTGGTTATGCAACTATTTGTCTACTAGAATAGGACCTCCTCAAAGGAGCTATGATATCCTGTGCAATTTTGCTACCCTAATATCTAGCTCAGTGGTGTAGCTCAATAAAGGCTTACAGAATACTTTTGAACATGTGTGTAGCTATAAAGCCATGCAACAATATGGCTTTCATCAGGTACCTGTATAATTTGACAATTCAGTTTTGAGTACTAAAATGATAGGATTAATAATAACAAAACCATGGTTATTAAACTTTATGAAAGAACCTTCACATTTGATTCAGGCACTAACGTTCTATCTTCACTTGGTAAATTAGTAGTCAAGTATCCTCAAGTAAGCCAGTTCACTTTTTGGGAGGTTATTTTTTTTTTTTTAATCTGTAAAATTAAAGTGAAGTTCTAAAAACACAGTGAGCTAAAACATTTCCTTTAAAAGTCATAAAAATGCTAGTTAAAAGAATAAGAGAAATGTAACAAGATTACACGCAGGCACATGTAGAAGTATAGCTGAACTCGAGAGGAAAAAAAAATGCCAAGAGAGAGGAGATGGTTAAGCTGATGAATGAGGGCCTACGAACCCTAAGGGCTGGGGAGACCAGCTACACATCTGCAGGTGCGGTTCACATAGGCTATCAAGTAAATGGACTTCTGGAAACTGTGCAAGAAAGCATCTCTGGGGGCTAGAGAATGAGCTGTAGTACCTGACAGGGACAGGACAGGACTGAAACTTCACTGCAAAAACAATACAATCACTGTTTACTTAAGCACCTTAGAATTCCATGTATAGGTCTTCACAAGCATTTGTGATTGTGTGTATATATATATATATATATATATATATATATAATATAAAGAAATAACATGGAACTCAGGCATCCCAGGTGGCATAGCAGTAAAGAATACACCTGCTAGTGTAGGTGACACAGGATGTGAAGGTTCGATCCCAGGGTTGGGAAGATGCCCTGGAGTAGGAAATGGCAACCTACTCCAATATTCTTGCCTGGAAAAATTCCATGGACAGAGGAGTCTTGTGGGCTACAGTCCATGGGACTATAAAGAGCCAGACTCAACCGAGCAACTGAGCACACCCATTAAGATGTAAATATTCAGTGAACTGGCCACATATTAGGATCTCATGATATAAATACATATATATTTTTTACTAATATTGACTTACTATATTTCAACAGGACATTTAAAATGATTTTGTCTGTTTCTAATTCAAGGAATAAGTGGTTTTGGTGGGATAAAGAGAGGGAGAGAGAACAAGTAACTTAAGTGAGTAAGTGAGATGATTCACTCAACTTACTATCCATTGGGTGCTAAGCAGTGTACTGGTTATCTCTGAGCCACACAAATGAATGGTAACAATTATGGAATTTATGTTCTGTGGAGCAAGACAGACAGCACATAAGCAATCAATAAGTAAATTAAATAATAAGAGATTCTGTTAACAACACTGCAAAAAAATTTTTAAAAGAGTCCTAAGATAGAGAATAACAAATTTTGGTTCTTCAGTATTCATCAGATTTGAAAAGATCAGTAATCACTAAAAAGCTATATTAATAGAAAATGTATGAAATTTTTATATTCCACAATGCTGGCCTAACTTTACCCAGGTTTTGAGAGAATAACTACACTCAACCTCCCAAATCTCTTCTTAATAAAATGACTTAGGTTTCTACATGTGTGCACTCATGGACAAAGAACATTACAGTGTTCACTGCACGTGTCACTGGCAAAATCACTGGCCGTGGATGTGAAATGTATCAAATTCTGGATTTTCCAAAGATAAGCTAAGGAGCTAAGTCATTTGGAAGTTGAAACGTTAGGGTGATGGAAACCATGGGGCACAGACTTTAGATACTGTGAGGCTAGTTCACAGGGATTATGTGTGTCAAGTTAAGGATTTAACATATGATTTAATCAGGGTTGAGTGTTTATTAAAGTTTTTTGAAAATTATTTGGAAGAAAATGATGATGTGAAACAGTATTAGAGGAACACAATGAAATATTTCTGGAGAAGGAAATGGCAACCCACTCCAGTATCGTTGCCTGGGAAATCCCATGGACAGAGGAGCCTTGCAGGCTACAGTTCAAGGGGTCGCAAAAGAGTCAGACATGACTTAGTAACTAAACCATCATTATCACTTGGGAACTAAGATCACAAATGCCACATGGTGTGGCCAAATTAAAAAAAAAAATTGAAGAAGAGAATTATTCTTAAGCCTACAAAAATCCTCAAAAAAACAGGTCTTTTCTTCCTAGAATGTCTAAGAATGTCCAGTACCCCAGGAAAAATCAAGTAAGATGATTAAAAGCAACTGAGTAGATTTAAACCAAAATTTCCTATAAACACATCAGATGTCATCAAGAATAAATGTCTTTCTTACTGGTAGAATTTTGCAGTGCCAATATGTTCTCAAATGACATGAAACAATTGTATCTAAAGGAAATGTTTAACTTTTCTTTGTTTAACTACTGCACTGAAAGTATAGCATGGTAACAATAGAAAATTGTGGAATATAAAAATTTCATACATTTTCTATAAACAGGCTATCTCCTAGGTAAAGAGTTGTTTGTATTAACATCTTTTTAAACAAATTTTCTGAGCAAGCACAAACACAAACACAAACCTAACTCCTATTGTCATGTGGATGGCTAGGTACGGCAGACCAGTGACAAGAATTCGCCTGCCAATGCAGGAGATGGAGAAGACATGGGTTCAGTCCCTAGGTTGGGAAGATCCTTTGGAGAAGGAAATGGCAACCCACTCCAGTGTTCTTGCCTGGGAAATCCCATGGACAGAGGAGCCTGGCGTGTTACAGTTCATGGGGTCTCAAAGAGTTGGACACGACTCAGAAACTAAACATCAACAACTGCACTTAATAGTTGCTTTCCAGGAATTTGAAGCCCAGTAGAGAAGTATCCCACTCCGGTGTTCTTGCATGGAGAATCCCAGGGATGGGGGAGCCTGGTGGGCTGCCGTCTATGGGGTCTCACAGAGTTGGACACGACTGAAGTGACTTAGCAGCAGCAGCAGCAGAGAAGTATAAAACCCATAGATATGTATTTTAAGAGAGTGTTTATTACATTTCTATGGGATTTTAGAATAGAGAAAGTTTATTTCCAAAATGCTTCAGGGAGGGAGTGGTGTTAGAAATGAAAACTTGGAGAACCTGTCAGTTTTAGCCATTTGGAGATGATTACTAAGTGGTGATTATGATGCTGAAGATAGAATTTCAAATCATCTTTTTAAACTGCTCTTTTTCTAGATAAATATTAATATTATCTTCCCATTTTGGATGCTCTATCTGATATCTAGACTCTGTTGAGAATTTAAAGTACCTTCTCCCTAGAAAAAAATGCATCCACAATTACAATTTTCCATAAAAATGTCAAGGAATTCACAGACTTTCAGTTAAGAAATCTTGCTTTAGGTCAAGAGAATATTATTAATGGAATGCATATAAATAGCATTTTACACTTTCTCGAGAACTTTTACATTACCACAATAGGAAGAAGTAATAAGGACTATTATCATTGCTCTATTTTTCATAGAATAAAAACTGAAATATGGAGAAATTAAGCAGCTCTTCCAATATTATGAATTTCTTTGGGAGTTACTGAGATTATGCCAGTGTTTACTAAAACACCTCCCTACTCTCTGGAATTCCACTTCTCTAAGCATCATTCCGGAGAAGGCAATGGCACCCCACTCCAGTACTCTTGCCTGGAAGCTCCCATGGATGGAGGAGCCTGGTAGGCTGCAGTCCATGGGGTCCTGAAGAGTCGGACAGGACGGAGCGACTTCACTTTCACTATTCACTTTCACGCATTGGAGAAGAAAATGGCAACCCACTCCAGTGTTCTTGCCTGGAGAATCCCAGGGACGGCGGAGCCTGGTGGGCTGCTGTCTGTGGGGTCGCACAGAGTCGGACACGACTGAAGCGACTTAGCAGCAGCAGCAGCAGCAGCAGCAAGCATCATTCATTTGAAACTTCACTCTAGCCAAATTGGTGCAATTACATGTGGGAGGAAATTCAAAATAATAATAGCTCTGATGGAAGGGAATTTCTCACTCAAAGTCATCAATTAAGGACACAGGCTTCTTCTCTAATTTTCCTTCAGTACTCTAGCTTATTACTTTAGTCAAGATCACCAGTTGGTCCATGGTAATTACTAGAGCTCCAACCATAAAGTTTGCTTTCCAACCATTAGAATGAAGGAAGTGGGATACAGGACAAGAAATCTGAATTTCAAGCTAAAACCTTTCCTCTTGAAGAGACCTCTCAGAAGTCCTCCCAAATATTTCTGCTTGTATATAATTGGACAACAATTTGGTATTTGTGATAAAAATTACAATATTTCATCTGGGCACACTGATGTTCTAAATAATATTTCTGTTCTGTTATTAAAGAACAAAGGAAGAATGGATATTGGCTAGCAACCAGAGATCTCTTCCATAATTGTTGTTATGGTAAGCTATGTCCAACTCTTTTGCAACCCATGGACTGTAGCCCAACCAGGCTCCTCTGTCCATGGGATTTTCCAGGCAAGAATACTGGAGTGAGTTGCCATTTCCTATCCCAGAGGATCTTCCTGACCCAGGGATTGGACCCGTGTCTCCAACATTGCAGGTGGATTCTTTACCACTGAGCCCCTGGGAAAGCCCTAACACCAAACACTTGCACCAACAATAAAACTTTTGTGTCTGAAATCAGTGAATGAGGATTCTGAAGATGGAATTTCCTGGTGATGAGAAGACATCAGTTAGATCCCTGTGTGGTCTGTGTCTCCTGATATGTAAAATGAGGCAGGCTAGAGACTAGCATCTCTCTCATATATCCTCCAGTTTGAGATTTTAGGAAGCCTAAAATGTTACCTCATTACCTTACTACCAAAGGAATGGCAATTTCTGATATGGAAACTATTTGCACATCTGTGAATAGTCCAACTTAGATTCTATTCGAGTAGCAAAATATTAGAATAGTCTATTAGAATATTAGAATAGTCCCACTATTCTATTAGTGGGACTAATAGAATTAGTCACTATTAGAATAGTCCCACTGAATTATTAGCCCCACTCAATTATTTTACAGAGATCTTTTTTTTAAAGAAGGAGAAAAAAGAAAGAGAAGAGAACAAGGGAAGTTTTCTTTGACGTTGAGCAAGAATGGCAAATTTATCATTTTGGTACCAAGAGAACACCCTGCATATGATCTTGATATTTGGGGTGGGGGATGGAAATTCACAATTAAAATGAAACATTCATGCTTACAATTTAAGAACTGTAAGATACTAAGCAAAATGTGCAGCTGTTTATAAGAACTACCATTTATGCAACCAAAATATTCAATCAGTAAAAACAGTTCTTAATGCCTCTAGGATAATTATTTTTTATGTGGATAGAATTAAACTTGTGTAACAATATAACCATCAAGTCTTTGTACAATCTTCCTATAAAATATGAAAAGAGTATAGACAATACTGTTTGAACTATAAACTGCCACCACACTTCAGATTTGTTAATTAGGGTACCAGCATGAGGTTCTTTCTAAGCATTATCAAGGAAGCCAGCTAATCTAAGTTTCTTTGCCTTATTCCTCTCCTTCATTTATTGCAGTTTCTTAAATGGAAGGACCCAGAGTGTCATAAAAATGAATTAAATAGAAAACTAAATAGAAAATGTAATAATAAGCTAAATGAATAAGATTCTTCCTTTAAACTATATTACCAAAGAGGGAGAATATCTATTAAGGGCAATATGGTCACGTATGTAACTATAAAATATGGGAAAGTAGAACAGAAGAAAATGGCTAATCCCATCACCACAATCTTTGAAACAAATATACCTGGAAGAAGTAACTGCTCTCACTTTCTGCCACCTTGAAGCAGAGAACAAGAGTCCTTGTTCTCAACTGGGTGTGGCATCTCACTTCAGTGTCTTCAGGTTGCTTCTGAACACATGAGATAAGATTCCAAGTCCAAGTCCAGCCACCAGGCCCACTATCTTAGCCTATAATCTCTAAGATTTGGGATGCATCCAAAAGGAAGGACTCAAAGATGCTATAAAAGAGGTACTATAATTGCAAAAGCGTGTAAAATATATGCAAAGCCATCCCTTGCATCAATGTCAAACAGTATTTATTAAGCATCTATTATATACAAGGCACCATCCTAGAAACCCAGAAAGCAACATTCCCTGACTTCAGGGAGCTTTCAATCAAATTGTTGTTGAGTAAAATTACAATGCCTAAAGATTTATGTTTAAATCAATAAAAACCAAAACAACCTATTAAGAGTCTAAACTGCCACAATGTTCTGATTCCCAGGTAGGAAATAAGGTACTGCAAACTTAAAAACACTCCTTGTCTGAGAAGCTTACAGTATAGATTTGTGAGACAAATAAAAACGCATGAATGACTCGTAGATAATCACAGAAAGGATTCCAGTGTAAAGCACTGGAGTGCAATAAAACCACAACAGGCAGGCTGCTCCATGATGGAAAATTCACCTCCTCATTCTTTACGACAGAGTACATTTCCAGTCCTACCAAAGGGACTGGGATCCGGGGGAATACGTATGTGTTTTGAGGAATTTCCATCATACCACATCAGAGGCCATAGATATTAAAACTGTAATTAGAGGGATTTTAAACACATAGGAAAAGATAGGATGTATGAGATACTTCAAACTAAATGATGCAAAGTTTAAAAATTGTTATAGCCTATGAGAGTCCATAACAATATGAGATAACAGTCTGTCATTTGCTACATATCCCAATATTTTATTGTGAAAATGCTTACACATTATAACATTTTATGGGGAGGGAGGTGGAAGGGGGGTTCAGGATTGGGAACACATGTACACCCGTGGCAGATTCATGTTGATGTATGGCAAAACCAATACAATATTGTAAAGTAATTAGCCTCTAATTAAAATAAATAAATTTAAATCTAAATTTAAGAAAAAAAGGACAGTAATTGCCAATATACTCACTATCTAGATCCAACAACAGTTAACATTTTACCACATGTGTGTATACACATATATTTTTCTTTTCATTTGGTGACCCATTGGGAAGTAGGGCACCTGGTAGAGGACCTGCTGGTAACAAGATTTTGGAATCTGATACTTTTCTAATTGAGTTCTTCAATTTTTAGAGCTAGCTTTATTTTTCAGAGAAGGCAATGGCACCCCACTCCAGTTCTCTTGCCTGGAAAATCCATGGACGGAGGAACCTGGTAGGCTGCAGTCCATGGGGTCGCTAGGAGTCGGACATGACTGAGCGAATTCACTTTCACTTTTCACTTTCATACACTGGAGAAGGAAATGGCAACCCACTCCAGTGTTCTTGCCTGGAGAATCCCAGGGACGGGGGAGCCTGGTGGGCTGCTGTCTCTGGGGTCGCACAGAGTTGGACAGGACTGAATCGACTTAAGCAGCAGCTTTATTTTTATTGGTAATAGTAATGGACGCATGTAGTATACATTTGTTGCTATCACAGTAAGTTGTTTCCTGTGGATCTTTTCCGAATATCTACCATTTACCAGGTGGCACTGAGGGTAGAAGAGATATCCTGGACACAATCACTATCCTTACCTGTCTACTTTTATTGATTCTCCAGAAACAACTGACTGATTAGCAATTGATTCATCAAGGCTCTGGAAAAGTTTATATCTTGCTTCATGTGTAAGAATCTGCCTGCAATGCAGGAGACCTGGGTTCAGCTCCTGGATCGGGAAGATCCCTTGGAGGAGGGGTATGGCAACACACTCTCGTATTCTTGCCTAGAGAATTCCATGGACAGAGGAGCCTGGCAGGTTATAGTCCATGGGGTCACAAACAGTCAGACATGACTGAGCAACAAATACTTTCACTTTCATGTGTAAAATACTACTCTTCCAGAAGCACTGAATTTTTGTCATTAATATTTAATAGGAAGTTTGTATATACTAAGGTGGGTAAAGTCCTGGTATCTGGATCAATGGGGTGAAAGTTGATTTTATCCTTAATTCATGCCCATGTTTTAACATGAGATTTTTCCTCCTGAATACCATTTTCACTAACTAAACACACAAAGTAGATACAATGACTTGTAACTGCAACATATTCCAGGTTTTAAGATGCTAAAGCTGAAACTCCAGTACTTTGGCCACCTCATGCGAAGAATTGACTCACTGGAAAAGACTCTGATGTTGGGAGGGATTGGGGGCAGGAGGAGAAGGGGACGACAGAGGATGAGATGGCTGGATGGCATCACTGACTCGATGGCCGTGAGTCTGGGTGAACTCCGGGAGTTGGTGATGGACAGGGAGGCCTGGTGTGCTCCGATTCATGGGGTCGCAAAAAGTTGGAAACGACTAAGCGACTGAACTGAACTGAACTGAACTGATACGTTTGAATAAGCAATATTGCTGGTACACAAATACAAAACTGTACACAAGTTCTGAGTTAGGGTGAAGGAAGATAAAGCAGGCATTTCCACATCCCACAACAGACGTGTTTTGGAAAGACCTCACTCTTTGTAAAATTATGCACTAAAAATAAGGCTTATGGGAAAAATAAATTTTATGTAGACCTCTGAAATCCTATGCAAGTACATAAGCAACACATTAACAAAGACGATTAATGGCACCTCCCTTAGAAACCACCCTAGACAACCTAGGCAAGCAGCTGAGCATGATCAGAGACTGGCTAGGTGATAATGAAAAATACACGAAACCATAAGAGGGGGCATCAGGGTTTCTTGTGCTGAGACAAAGCAGAAAGCCAAAGGTTTAGGATGAGCAGCCCTGTTTACCAGTTGAGCCTGGAAGGAAGTGCATCCTGCCGCAAGCACAAAGTCATCCTCGGGTGCATATGTACCTTTCAAGTGAAAAAGACCTTAGTACAGATGATTAACGATTAACACTCCCCTGCCCCCCGCTTTTCTTTTCTGTAGAGAATGCTCTTGTCTTAGCACCTGTTAGCTGAGAGATTTTTTTCCCCCTCTCCTGGTGAAGAAATAATAATTCTAACTCTGCTACTTCAGCAACCTTTGCCTAGGAAAATATTATATAATCAGTTATGACTTCCATGTTCCCCTACTTACTTTTTCCCTATTCTTGTTTAGAGACACAAGTAACACGGCGGGAAAGTCTGTGAAGATAACAAACATACACACACATGTATGTTCTACTTACAACAAAGGTCAAATAAGCAAGATGGGTGGGACCAATATTGTTCAGAGTATTCCTTGATCCTTAGAGGATTTTCCCTAATATTTCTTAGAGAAAATGAAGAAAACAAATGTAGAAGGCTGGAAGAAAGGAAAAGAAGGGGGAGGGAGAAAAAGATGAAATTTCATCATTTTCTAAACAGCTGAGTATGTGGCTTATTCTAGGCAAAAACATTATACTCTATATAAATAGCTTTAAAACTTAACAACATGTAGAAAAGGCCTTCTTCAGAGGAACTGATACAACCAGTATTATTTTAGAGTGTGGAGGCTCTAAAACCTGTATGGAATGGACATATGAAATTACTCTTCAAACGCCTCAGAACAGAGTACTTTGGAAACTAAAAAGTAACTTCTGTGTTTCTGTCCATTTCAGCTGTTGTTGTTCAGTCTCTTAAGTTTAGTCGCTCAGTCGTGTCTGACTCTGTCTACATGAATTGTAGACTATCAGGCTCCTCTGTCCATGGGATTTTCCAGGCAAGAGTACTGGAGTGGGTTGCCATTTTCTTCTCCAGAGGATCTTCCCGACCCAGGGATCAAACCCAGGTCTCCCACATTGTAGGCAGACACTTTACCGTCTGAGCCACCAGGGAAGTCAGTCTCTTAAGTCCTGTCCAATTCTGCAGCCCCATAGACTGCAACACACCAGGCTTCCCTGTCCTTCACCATCTCCCAGAGTTCACTCAAATGCATGTCCATTGAGTCAATGATGCCATTCGGCCATCTCATCCTCTGTCGTCCCCTTCTCCTCTTGCCCTCAATCTTACTCAGAATCAAGGTCTTTCCCAGTGAGTCCGCTCTTTGCATCTGGTGGCCAAAGTACTGGAGCCTCAGTTTTAGCATCAGTCCTTCCAATGATTATATAGGGTTGATTTTCTTTCCAGACGACTAGTTTGATCTCCTTGTTGTCCATGGGACTCTCAAGAGTCTTCTCCAGCACCACAATTTGAAAGCATCAGTTCTTTGGCACTCAGCCTTCTCTATGGTCCAACTCTCGCATCCATACATGATTACTGGAAAAACCGTATCTTTGACCATATGGACCTTTGTAGGCAAAGTGAAGTCTCCGCTTTTTAACACACTGCCTAGGTTTGTCATGGCTTTTCTTCCAAGGAGCAGGTATCTTTTAATTTCATGGCTTCAGTCACCATTCACTGTGATTTTGGAGCCCAAGAAAATAAAGTCTGTCACCATTTCCATTGTTTCCTCATCTGGGAAATGGGAAATTTCATCCGGCAGGCAAAACAAGGTTTAGCTTACCAGGATGGAAAAATAAATAGGGAGTAGGGGCTTCCTTCCTTCAGATGTCCTCTCCTCCTCAACTTATTTCAAGTGAGGAAAACTAGCTAAATGATGCAACTTTACTGTTTTGTTACTCAAATCTTGGTGGGGCTTGAGAACAGCTATAATCACTACAACGACTTCCATTAGATTCAATATATTAATTCTAGAATGCCAAAACATCTAATGCTTTTTGTTGAGAGGGCAAAAATAATTTTTAACAAGTTTCTTATCCTCTCAAGATTAGCAAAAGCTCCAAGCTGATCTGTTAAACTGAGATATTTCAGTATTTCACCAAAAAGGAAAATGAGTCTATCCATGCTAATGTGGAAAATATTTCAACATAAAAACTCACTGGAAAAAAAAAAACCTGCAAAAACAAAGCAAGGCTGGATGCCAGGAATATATTTGATGGAAATCAGCATGTCTCTGCAGAGCTATGCAAAGATGAATGATTTGGATTCTATTGTATTATTTATCATTCCTTTTTATCTATGATTCCAGACTATCTATTATTAAAAATGGAGCCTACATTCAATTTAAATAACATTATGTTAGTTGCTTTTCTCACTTGTAAGCATCCATTTCAACTGAAGGGAATGGCAATGCACTAATGCAAGGAGAAGTCTACACAAGCTCTGACAGTTCAGACTTGTTTTGTGCATTTTCCTAGCAAATATGAACTTAGATTGTTAATTGCTAAGCCTTTGAATCTAAACATCTTAGATAATTACCAATGGTTGTGCTTGGAGGGGAAGTGATTGTAAAATGTGCAGTTTGGCTAATGCCCAAGAAAATAAATCTGTATTAGGGATAATTATAGATATTTTAATTGTTTTGGGGTGTTAATTGGTAAGCTACAGACAAGGAGGGAAAAAGAAACTATAGGTGTCTTTTATCTATACTGACCCACAGGTATGCTAAACCTTCTCTCAATGTGCAGTCTTAAAATGTACTGAGTCATAATTTAACTTTACAAATTTATGTTCATGAACAAATATAAGCTACTGGTACATTTGCTTTTGCAAAAATTAATTTACTGCCAAATGCTGATATTGTTTCTTCCCACCTCTCTGTATGTGGCAAATCCCATAGCATATTAGAAACTGAAAATAAAGAATAAAAGCCAGTTTCTCATATATTCTTAAATTACAAAGACAAAGGAGAAAAGAGATCAATATCAATGAAACATCTAGCCAAAGGCTTTTAAACTTTCTTGAAGTCACAGAACCCATTGTATGAAAAAAGAGGGAAACCTTTCCTCAAATGCTAACAAAGTTTTTGAGTGATTATATGCATCTGCATTATAATTATACACAGATACACATTTTATTTTAGTTTGAAGGAAGTCATCTAAAGAGTACCTGAAAATGCTGATATATCTGAGGCAATGATTTTGATTGTGAGCTCCTTAAAGACAAGGATTCTGTATCTTCATCTCTAAATTCCCTGGCAACCAATAGTTGTAGAGTAGATGGATGCAGGGATGGGTTCTTGTAGGTTGGTTGGATGATGGAAAGAGGAGAAGAAGGAATTTAGTTTCTTTACAAAGTTGTAACTTGCCTTATTACTTTTTCAGGTTAACTTTAAACAATACCCTACCCTGAACCTCAGTGGCAGTACTTGTAAAAGTCAGTACATTGGAGTACAGATAAACATACTTCCAAACAAGCTGAGAAAGGAGTTAGGTTCAGAAATGAAATGCTTAAATAAACTAAAACTATTTTTAGAAATAGAGACTTCCCCAACAAAAAAATCACCAGGTGGACTTCCAAAAAGAAGAAAGTGGGAAGAAGATAGCAGATATTTGGTAGTCACCATTTCAAAAAGGCTACAAATTTTTATCTAATTTATAAGAAGAAATGATCTTATAACCTGATTGAAAAAACAACGATCTAAAGATGTTATTTTATATAATCTTGGAGAATAGTTTGGAAAAAACAAGGGCCCTAACTTTAGGTTCAGCCACCCTTCAAATGGCCAATTGTACCCATTCTGGTAAGATGGTTAAATGATCAAAACTTTACCAATGATCAGAAATCAAAGTTAATCCATTCTTTTATAGCTGTATCCAAATGATATAAAATTTAAAAAAAAAAAAAAAACTTGGGACAACATCAACAAAACAGTCAACCAAACTAGCATTCAGACAAAGCAAATATTTAACAGATATAAATTTTCATTTTTTTTAAGTTGTGTTTCTGGTGCTTTATAATATTTTTTATTAAGTATCTGACATTGATCTGGGGGTAAAACTGGAGACCTAAATATATATTTTATTTGTCTACAAGAATTAAATTAGGTTCTATGCTCAATGTATTAGTGATTCTTTTTTTTTTTTTCTTTTTTTTCCTTTTTTATTTTATTTTTTAACTTTACAATATTGTATTGGTTTTGCCATATATCAACATGAATCTGCCACAGGTATATACGTGTTCCCCATCCTGAACCCTCCTCCCTCCTCCCTCCCCATACCCTCCCTCTGGGTCGTCCCAGTGCACCAGCCCCAAGCATCCAGTATCATGCATCGAACCTGGACTGGCGACTCGTTTCATACATGATATTATACATGTTTCAATGTCATTCTCCCAAATCATCCCACTCTCTCCCTCTCCCAAAGAGTCCAAAAGACTGTTCTATACATCAGTGTCTCTTTTGCTGTCTAGTATACAGGGTTATTAGTGAAGTGCACAACTGCTTTTTACCATACCATCAAATCAATCAAAAATCCAAACATTTCTCTAACATGGTAATAATGTTCTTATCAGGTGTTTAATACCTGCCAGAGGTTCCTCCTAGAGTCAACTAAACGTAAGACTCATAAGACTATTACAAGCTATATCCACTATCTTATACATAGCACAGCCTGTCAGCAGAGCTTGCTTCTGTGAACAGCCTTGCAATGGTTCACATGGTTGCTTCTGGAAGCTGTCTGTCCTCTAGAGATGGTTTTAAGTGAAGGAGACAAGAATCACACCGAGCAAGGGATGTGTAGTCCTGATCTAGAAGCACCACATGAGTGCATGCTAAGTTGCTTCTGTCGTGTCTGACTCTGTCTGACCCTATGGACTGTAGCCCAAAAGGCTCCTCTGTCCACAGGATTCTCCAGGCAAGAATACTGGAGTGGGTTGCCATTTCCTCTTCTTCCCAACCCAGAGATTGAACCAGCATCTCTTATGTCTCCTGCATTGGCAAGAGGGGTTTTTTTTTAACACTAGGGGCACCTGAGAGCCAGCACGGTGGTGGTGGTTTAGTCACTAAGCCGTGTCCGACTCTTGCGATCCTAGGCTACAGTTAATGGGATTCTCCAGGTAAGAATACTGGAGTGGGTTGCCATTTCCTTCTCCAGGGGATCTTCCCAACCTAGGAATCAAACCCAGGTCTCCTGCATTGCAGGCAGATTCTTTACCAACTGAGTTAGAGAGTAAGCCCTGGGAGCAAGCATCTTTTTCAACAATTCCCTGGGAATATTTCCCAGGCTCCCCACAAGGGATAACTTGTAACAAGAGTCACTGCATTCTAGGCGAACACAAAGATTTACATGCCAATCTAGTACCAGAGGCCATTTAATGCAGACATAATTTATAAACTACAACTTATTTGTACTCAAAAGACTTCTATCTAGTGATAGAATTGTATTTATTGTCACAGGTTAGCAGGTTAACAGAGCTAGAGTAATGGAAAATGAAATTAAAATGTCAAAGGGAAAAGGATTTTGTTATATACTCATATGAGTGTCTTGATAGCAGTCACATCAAATATGCTCTTCTATAGGTTAAGAATTTAGAGGCAGTAAGGCAATGGCACCCCACTCCAGTACTCTTGCCTGGAAAATCCCATGGACAGAGGAGCCTTGTAGGCTGCAGTCCATGGGGCCGCTAGGAGTCAGACACGACTGAGCGACTTCACTTTCACTTTTCACTTTCATGCATTGGAGAAGGAAATGGCAACCCACTCCAGTACTCTTGCCTGGAGAATCCCAGGGACGGGGGAGCTTGGTGGGCTGCCGTCTGTGGGGTCACACAGAGTCAGACACGACTGAAGCGACTTAGCAGCAGCAGCAGCAGCAACCTGAATGTGGACAGCTACCATCATCAAATGTTATACTACAAAAGAGAGATTTTTAGAAATTCCATTTCCCCATTCTATTAATGTCTATTACACAGTAGGAAAACTTACCCAAATCCAAATTATCCCAAACCATTATGAGACAGATTATTGCAGATATGTTACTAGTTGCTTGTTACTAAAAAGAACTGCAAATACTCTTCTTACACTAATGGATTTTTACAAGCACGTGCTGCAAGCTAAAATCTTGTGTGCAAGCACACAGTGGGTTTTACCTACACTTAGTCTGTGTTAACAGGAACCAGCCAATGTGAAATTTTAAAAGTGTTAATTTATCGAATTAAGTGGGGAAGGCTTAAAATTAACTTGTTTCAAAGCAAAGGAAATGGCAATGATAGGCAACAGTATCTGAATACTAACTTTAACCTTTTCAAGAAGAAAATAGAAATGTATGTTCTTTTGGACATTTAAAGGAGAGACAAAATAAATATGCTGAAATGGCTGGGACTTTATACTCACAGTCTGTTGCCAAACTGACATGAAGACAGAAAGATGATCTAGGATTCTGTTCCTGCCGGGAAGTGGGGGAACCTGAAGGAGAACTTACATAGTTAATATGACCTTCTGTTGGTGGGGCTTCCCTGGTAGCTCAGCTGGTAAGGAATCCATCTGCAATGCAGGAGACCTGGGTTTGATCCCTGGGTTGGGAAGATCCCTTGGAGAAGGGAAGAGCTACCCACTCCAGTATTCTGGCCTGGAACATTCCATGGACTCTATAGTTCATGGGATCGCAAAGAGTTGGACACAACGGAGCGCCTCTCACTTTCATTTTCCACTTTCTGTTAGTGGTATGGAGGGGGAAAATTACAGCCACTTGAAAAAGCTGTGATCATGATTTTATTTAGTAAAAATGAATGATTAAGTGGAATTAAGGGCTAAATAAGAAGAGACATCTGCATATCAGTGAACTTCAAATTTTAATTCATTAGTTTTTTAAAAAATAAAACAATTTGAGAGTCATTGGCAATGCATGTGTACAATCTGTGACAGAACTGAAAGGTGGACTTCTAACCCTCTGATCTCCAGATCTACATGGCATCTCAGACTGAGATCACCTGTGTGTATCACACTCTGAAATAAAAAAACACCAAGTATGTACCTTTCTGACTTGGTGCCAATGCAATTCCCTTCTTCTTTATAATAAAAGGGTTTCAAGTCAGCACTTCATCTTTTATGTTTTTCATAAACACACAGTGACCTTCCCCCCTCCTCAGATTACTGAATATAAACCAGGAAGCACTATCTGAAAGCAAACTTCCCAGTTAGTGTACTTTCTATTCAAACATCCTCTTCTCTATCAATACCCAAGCAATGATTTTAAACTAATTTAAAAACAGATTCTAAAAAAAAATAAAAAAATAAAAACAGATTCTATGTTTCAGCAACATCTCCTGTTTGTTTTCCAGCCTACGAATAGCCTTTTATTAAGCCGCTGTTCCTACTGAGTGTACTCTCTTCTTGCTGGAATGGCCATAGCCCGTGACACCCCAGCCCTTTCACACAGTTCATTAGATGGAGCATTGTTCAGAACACAGTGATGGGAATAAGTCCCTCCCAGAGGATTAGAACTAAAATAAGCCAGTCCTACTATTGGACAAAACATCAGTGATTTCTCCCCAAAAGGCATAAGCTATGGATCTCTTTGCTTCTGCCTTTTTACTTTATAGGGTTTAAGAATTATATTCTGTTTATAAGGAATTCTAATGGCAAATCAGGCAGAGTTTAATGCTGAAAGCATGGGCCTTGAATTAGGACTGCTTCATAAGTTACAATTTAACTTAGGCTCAGGAAGACTCATGTCTGTACATACAAATGAGATAAAAATACTCTGTAGGGTTGTTACAAGTATTAAATGAGATAACATACACAGAGCACTTTACACAAGCTACTGACATTGTAAGCACTGGATTTTATCATTTTGTATAATATCATTATAAATATAATCATTACTATAATCATTATTATTATCATCATGTGAACAAAAAGCATGGATTCTCCAGATGGGACTCTACTACAAACCTAATGTTCCATTTATACTTGAAGCCTCCCTTTTGGCCTGAATCTTCTAGATTTTCTGAGACTCTTAACAGGCAAACACATTTTTATAAGGCTAATAGCAACTTTAGAAGCCAGCTGCTTATATCTCGTTGACTGCCTGAGGAAGCTAGCTTGTGCCAGACTTTACATTTATTTTTGTTAAATTTCATCTTACTGGTACTAGCCCAGCTTTTCAGACTGTCAAAACAATTCCAAATCTTGGTTCTGGCTTCTATTCTATTAGTTATCCCTCCTAGCTGTGTCATTCACAAATGTGAAAGCATGTCTTCACCCAAAACAGTTGATAAAATACAGATGGAGCCCAGCCAAGTACAGGGTCCTACGGAATATTCCCAGAATCTTTCACTTTAGGTAAGATGGAAAATAAAGAGTATTAAAAATAATTTAATAATGAAAAGGTATTAACAATCATTGACTATGCTAAATGCTATTTTTAGGGTTTTTTAAAAAATGTATTGAAGTACAATTTAAACATAAAATTCATCTGCTTTAAGTGTACAATTCAACCATTTTTAGCACACTTACAGAACTGCATGATTACCAACAAGTTATTTCTAGAAAATTTCCATCACCCCAAAGAGATCCTGCTGGAATTAAGATTGCCGGGAGAAATATCAATAACCTCAGATATGCAGATGACACCACCCTTATGGCAGAAAGTGAAGAGGAACTAAAGAGCCTCTTGATGAAAGTGAAAGTGGAGAGTGAAAAAGTTGGCTTAAAGCTCAACATTCAGAAAACTAAGATCATGGTATCTGGTCCCATCATTTCATGGGAAATAGATGAGGAAACAGTGGAAACAGTGTCAGACTTTATTTTGGAGGGCTCCAAAATCACTGCAGATGGTGACTGCAGCCATGAAATTAAAAGATACTTACTCCTTGGAAGAAAAGTTATGACCAACCTAGATAGCATATTGAAAAGCAAAGACATTACTTTGCCAACAAAGGTCTGTCTAGTCAAGGCTATGGTTTTTCCAATAGTCATGTATGGATGTGAGAGTTGGACTGTGAAGAAAGCTGAGCGCCGAAGAATTGATGCTTTTGAACTGTGGTGTTGGAGAAGACTCTTGAGAGTCCCTTGGACTGCAAGGAGATCCAACCAGTCCATTCTGAAGGAGATCAGTCCTGGGTGTTCTTTGGAAGGAATGATGCTGAAGCTGAAACTCCAGTACTTTGGCCACCTCATGCGAAGAGTTGACTCATTGGAAAAGACTCTGATGCTGGAAGGGGTTGGGGGCAGGAGGAGAAGGGGACGACAGAGGATGAGATGGCTGGATGTCATCACCGACTCGATGGATGTGAGTTTGAGTGAACTCCGGGAGTTGGTGATGGACAGGGAGGCCTGGCGTGCTACAATTCATGGGGTCACAAAGAGTCAGACTGAACTGAACTGAACTGAAAGAAATCCTTTATGTCCATGTCCATCTTCAGTCCCAGGCAACAAACAGTATAATTCCTGTCTCCCTATATTGGCCTTTATTGCACAGACCATTTAAATTGAATCAAAATACATCTGAATCCTTTCACTTAGCATAATATTTTTGAGGTTCGTCCATGTTGTAGGATGTATTAGTAATCTGTAACTTTTTATTGCTGAGTGGTATACCATCTTAGGGATTTACTATGCGAACACTGTACACAGTAATCTATTTTAACCCTTAGAGCAATTGTAGGAGGTAGATGCCACACGTCGGCATCCTTAACTGAGGATTGGAGAAACAAAGAAATTTACTTAAAGACTAAGTGTGCTGTGGAAAAGCCAAACTCTGAAGCCAGACAGGCAGGCTCCACTCCAATATACTTAACCTACTCTGCCTCTAGTTTCATGAGAATTATCAAGCATTTGAGAAAGCACATGCTCACAGTATCAGCTAGAAATAATCATCCACATTTTCCCCAAGGATGCCATTCACTCTGCTGCCCCACATCTTGCTGAATGCCAGGTGTCCCAACCAAAAGCCGTCCTTTAGTATACCAGTCATGAATAGAAGGGAGATTAATCTTGTGTGACTTACTTGGAATAAATCCAGACTGATTCTCAAGCCATTTAATACTTATGCATTCCGAACAGAGATTCTGAAAGGATTTGGGGAGTATCCTAAAAATTCCATCATAAATTACATATTTTTTATTGAGGTATAGTTGTTGTGCAATACTATACCAGTTTCAGGTGTACATCATGGTTACTTACAATTTTTAAAGGTTATAATCCATCTCTAGTTCTAATAAACTATTGGCTATCTTCCCTGTGTTGTACACTGTATCTCTATAGTTTATTTATTTTATACGTGAGAGTTTGTACATTGTAATCCCTTAACCCTATCTTGTCCCTCTGCCCACTGGTAACTACTAGTTTGTTCTCTATACATGTGAGTCTTTTTCGTTACATTCACTAGTTCATTTTGTTTTCAGATTTCACACGTAAGTGATATCATACAGTGTTTGTCTTCCTCTGGCTCATTTCACTTAGCATAATGCCCTCCAAGTTTGTCCATGTTGCTGCAAATGACAAAAGCTCAAATTAGTATTAAAGAGCACCTTTAATACATTTTACAGTCAATGTTTCAGAATTTCACAGGTAACTAGTTGAAATATTTTTTTAAAAATAGACTTGCTCCATTTTGCATAGCATGCAAGTTAAGGACAGGAAACCCAGATAAACAGACTGTAAATTTAAATGTTAGTGCAATTTTGGACAAGTTACTTAACCTCTCTTTTGACTCAGTCTTCCAATATTTGCAACGGAGATTAAAAAGAGTACCTACATCATAGTGTTGCTTTGAGGATTAAAAACATTAATACCTGCAAAGCACTTAGAGTGGTACTCGGCACATACTACATAGTCAATAAATTTAGGTCTTTTTACTATTTACTTTTGCTAATTTCATATTATTATTGTTATTATGAAGCAGAAAAGTATATCCTAAACTGCAAAAAGCGGTAACCATGCCAGTTAAATAAACAAAAATAGGTATTAATACAAAAAGAACTGATATGGGAGACTGAGGGAAGGGAGTATATACAAAAGATAGTATTAATACACATCTGTGGGACATCTTTGTCATGTTTTGAAGTAAAACAAAATATAAAAATGTCCCAAGAGAGAAAAGAAAAGTAAATTGCTTCCATCAAAGCTAAACTGTGAATACGTACTTCACTTGTGCTCCTGGGCTCACTAGACCCGACTGCACACGGAGTGACAGGACATTAATGTCATATCTTTAACCCCTTGAGCAGGAATACCTCAAATTTATAAAGGGGATATTAACTACAGTGTACAAAAGAATAGTTATTTAAACAACAGAATAAAATGAATGGCATCTTTTTTGTTTCTCTTGAAATTTCTTTTTTGTCAACACAATAGTGGCGATAGAAAATAACACTATAGTTTTCAATAAAAAGTAATTATTTCCCACATATACTCATTTTTTAAAAAAATCTTTTTTGATCCATTTTGCCCTACTACACTTAAAAAAAAAAAAGAATTAAATATGATGACAATATCCCCAAACTCATAGGAAAATATTTGGCAAAAGCTTTCAAATCCCATTAATTTTATAGATTTTTACACTTAAGCAATTTAGCCTAAGGTAAAATATCTCTCTGAATAAGAAGATCTGCTTGCATGAAAATATTCAGTGCTATGTAAAATAGAAAACACTGAAAAAAACCTAATACCCAGAAAGTAATGGGTGAATTTCAAAGTAAATTATGTTGTCATTACTAGATAGTGTATAGTGCAGCCATTAAAAATAATTATACTGTCCATGGTGGATATCTATGATGAAATATTAATGTTGAAGCTAAAAATAGAAACTATCTGAGCTAGGGAAGCAATTGTCAAATTATGCATTCATGTAGTCAAGTGTTAGAAGGCAACACAGAAAAATGAAAACAGTTGATTTGTTCTAATTATAATAGATTCTGGGCTTCTCACATGGGCTGGCATAAGCAGACTTGTGTTAAATGTAGTTTATTTCTCCTTCACTGGATGTGAGGCTTATGGTTATGTTTCCTTAGATTTCCTGTTATGATGATGATGATGATGATAATGAAAACCACATCATCATCAGCATCATTACTGTACAGCTTAGGGTTAAATGGGTTTAACATTAAGTAACAGATTCTTAAGGATAAGTTTCTTAAGACCAATCTCTAAGAAAATTAATTTCTACTTTTATAACAGTCAAATTTAAAAAGCTTCAATTCACGGAAAATCATAAATATATTTATTCTAATAAGTGTGCCTATTTCAAATAAAATAAACATTTAAATGAATCCATTATAAATCAAAAGTTGATGGAGTTCTTGCAAAGTGCCAGGCATCAACTGCATACCCGAACGTGAGACTGAGCCAGAAACATGGATTTAGTATCTGATAGGGGTAGAGACAAGTACACATACAATTACAGTATCTGTGATGGAACGTTATGCTAAGGGAAGCCCTAGGTACGAAGTACAGCACAGAGAAGGAACCTAATCAATACTGGCAAGTTGGGAAGGGAAAGAAGATACCCTACGCTGAAGCCACAGAGAAAGGAACCTCAGCATGTGAAACCAGGAGGAGTTAAGTAATTAAGTGGGGCTTGGAAAATGAAACCTCAGTTAGCCAGTAACCTGCAGGTTGGTGAGAAAGACCAAAGGCAAGGAAGGGTACTTACCTCTGTAGCACTAGTATCCAACTAAACTTTTTCTAATGATGTAACTGTTCTAAAATCTGTGCTGTCCAATATGGTAGCTATCAGCCACAGGTGACCAATGGGCATCTGAAATAAGGGTAGGGCGATTCAGGCACTGAAATTTTCATTTCACTTGATTTTAATTAACTTGAATAGTAACAGGTGGCTAGCAGCTATATTATTGGAGAGCATAGCTTTCAGGTAACTAAAATATGTTCACTACGGCCAGGGCAAATGGTATAGGATAGTAAAGAGGGAGGGAGGTGAAAGGAGGCAAGGCGGGTGGAGTCTAGACTAGGTGGGGATGTGTGCACCCTGTTATGTGGCGTGTGCCATCACAGTCATGCTGTAAGGGGAAACTATGTACATGAGTGTAAGCAGTTGTCCATGGATCCCAGACAAGACACTTACAGACAGAGACACCCAGCTCCCCTCCTCCTATTAACAAACACCCTGAATTCTGCGTACTGACACAAGCAAAGCTGACCTACTTAACACACAAAAGTGTGGGGATTCATGGTGGGACCTGGAAGGGAGGAAAAGAAGGGCATTTTATTTGTGTTTTTTTTGTTTTATTATTTTTTGGGTTTATACATTCCCTAGAATTATACACAGTTGGGATCTTTTATTTCTCTTCTACCAATGTCCAAAACCAAAAGAGAATTCACTGCTTTGAAAAGTCTGGTTTCCTGGATCATTTCTATTATGTAATGGCAACCTATGACCACGAATAATACAGTGATTTCATAATCAAGTCTGCACTTCAGAACCATTTTCTTTGAAATGAAGAAGCCAGATTAAAGGCAAGGAGACCAATTAGTATGCTATCATAGTAAATTAGGAGAGAAATACTGAAGTTTTAACAAGGTAGCAATACACTATAGACCCCCTGTATTTGCAGGTCTGGCATCCTCAAATTCAACCAACCATGGATGATGTATCAATACTGTGTTTATAACCTATTGTTGGTTGAATGTGCTGATGCAGACTTTGCAGATTCTGAGGTCTGACAACTGGACTTGAGCATTCGTGGATTTGGTACCTGTGACAGGTCCTGGAACCAATAAACCACAGATACCAAGGAAGCATCATGAAAGGGATGAACCAGACAGCTACAGTCAACAATTTGACAGGAGATGTGACAGACTGGAGATTGACTGCATGTGAGCCGAGAGGTACAGGGAACACTCAACAGTGATACTGTGTTCCAGCTTGACCAGAGTGGATGGTGGTGCCACTGGTGGAGATGGAGAATTTCGGAAATGCAGTAGGTTAGGACGTAGTTCTAACATTAGTGCACCCTGACTGTGCTACTTCCTAAGTGAGTGACTTACACATCATGTCACTTAACTTCTTAGGGCTCATTCCTCAATAAGTTCACAGGAGATGGCTGATGAGATCTGTTCTACCTGATTTTAGGGTTATATTTCTAAAGATACTTTTTATCAAACACTTCTATCAAAGACAACTTGTTTTCAAAAATACCTGTCAATAAATAATAATATTATGTGCCATGTCTCTTCACTTGATCTCCATTTTGACTGTGGATGGGGCTCCATGTATTCCATTTGTTGGTAATCAATATGCTGAATTATATACTTAAGCTACAGACATACACATATGTTCTAGAGTACATTTTTATGTGCAGCAATAAATAACATCATGTTATACAATAAATATTAAAGAGAGTCAGAAATGAGAAATTACAAAGCACATTTTATTGTCAAAGTCTCCTCTTGCTGATAATGTTTTTTATCAAATTCTGTATTTATTCTTTCTTGTTTTTCTTTAAGTAGTGATAATCGTTTTTAATTTTGTTAGAATATATTCAAATCAAATAGAATTGTCTCAAATCAGTCTTTAAACAGATATTTGTGAGTCCCAGGTATTCAGAAGATGGCTACTTTCAGATTCGATCAGCGCCATATCCTTCATCATTTATCTTGAGAGAGCAAGTTTCAGGAATGAAATTGTGGAAGTAGGAAACACACACACACAGAGAGATGTGCACAAGGAAGGGTTGATCTGCTCTTTAAGCCAGATAGGTCAGAATGACTGTGGAGGGGTTAATACTTCTTGTTTATAGAAACTTTCTAACTTGACCTCCCAAGGTTTGCAACTCTCCAGTGGAGCTGTTCAGTATGAGTCCTTCAGTAATAGACACCGCAACGATGAAGGAATCCATGCCTTCCCCCTGACCCCGCCATCAGGATGTCAAGCCAGATGACTGATTAAGCACAAGGATATACAATAGAACTGTCACAGCTCTCTCAATGAAGCCCTCCAGAATTGGAATTCCCAACTAATACTGATGGTCACTCTTGGGCCAACTGCTTACCTTGTTAAAGTCTCATCCTTCTCATCTGTAAGTGGGAATGAGCAGAATCCATCATATCACATTGTTGTTGTAAACACTATCTACCTAAGGATCTATCTACAATGCTATTTATGGACTAATAAGTTTTGTTACATATTTAATATTTTTCAATCAATCACAGTCATTACTTATTAATACTCAAATTATCCCATTTTAGGCCATTGGGGAGCCCTGCAAGTTGAATCTGTGTCCTCTGTTATTATCCCATTTGCCTTTAATGGCTTCCTTATTTTCTGGTTTGGCAAGAGGCCTGGGTAATTTTGCATGTTTCTAGAAGTCAGTAATATTCATTTATTTTGTTCACTGATACATCCAAGGTACCTAAAGATGTTCTCATTAAACATTTTTGAATGAATTAAATAGTATACATTTTTCAAAAAAGTTACTTATTTTTATTTGTCATGCTATTACAAAAATTTCTGTCTCAAGAACCTTAGCGAAGCAATTTTCAATTCAATTTAGTTTAGTCACTTACTAAAGACTTACTGTGGGTGCCCATCCCTCACCCCACATACAAATGTTTAGGCTGGTATGAAGAATATAAATACTGTTAACAAGCACAACATAATAACTATATTGCAAGATAGATGAAAGGAACATGGAAAGATTAAAAGAGGCAACTTTAAACTTTTACTGCACCTAAACAATTCTTCAGTTCTTTCCATACTATCTTCCTTATATTAGAATTGAAACTTAAAGTGAAAGTCGCTCAGCCATGTTTGACTCTTTGCAACCCCATGGACTGTATAGTACTCCACAGAATTCTCCAGGCCAGAATACTGTTGTGGGTAGCCTTTCCCTTCTCCAGGGGATCTTCCCAATCCAGAGATCAAACCCAAGTCTCCCGCATTTCAGGTGAATTCTTTACCAACTGATCTATAAGGGAATCCCAAGAATACTGGAGTGGGTAGCTTATCACTTCTCCAGTGGATTGTCCTGACCCAGGAATTAAACTGGGGTCTCCAACATTGCAGGCAGATTCTTTACCAACTGAGCTATCAGGGAAGCGCATATTAGAATTAGGGGATTCTAATGTCAAATATATTTCTGGGTAAATCTTAATATTTCTTCTGCAGTAGAAGAAATTTGTTTTAATCTGCATTTCAAATTCTACATTTGCTTTCATTGCCAAAGCCCTATATTGTCTTTGACTTCCTTTCTTTCTCAACATTTTCTCAATGGTAATTTAGCTTTAATCACAACCACCTTTTCTTCATTCTACCATTTGCAAAATAATTTTGTTTAACATTTAAGTAAAACTTGCCCTTAATTTATCTGCTGGAATGCTGAGGAGAAACTTTTAAACTCAGGTTCTTTTTCCTTATTCAAATTTTAAAAATCTAAAGAAATACTTCACATCTGTAACATACCAAAATTACTCAACAAAATTTTGTCCCACATCTGAGCTTTTAAAGTAGACTTTCAAATATGAAATTTGAAAATTTGAAAATTGAGAAAATGTTGAGAAAGAAAGGAAGTCAAAGACAATATAGGGCTTTGGCAATGAAAGCAAATGTAGAATTTGAAATGCAGATTAAAACAAATTTCTTCTATTGCAGAAGAAATGTTTTGATTGTATCCAGTTTTACCTAAAATGACGCCTTATAAATGTTCTCAAAAGGTAAAATCCAAACCTCTAATACAAGATGCAGGTAAGGTTAATGAAAAGTTCACTGGCAGACAATTTTGACACCATGTCCTGCTAATACTTAGAACACTCAGATGAGAAATTTCTTAATTTGTCATGCTGGCACATGCCATCATCACCTCATTCTGGAATACTGTGAACCAACACACCTTTGGAGGGACAGATGGCTTCTAATTCAACAAAGACTGATGATTTACAAGTTGAACATTTATGAAGGATAATCACAAGATGAAGGGAGCATTATTCCTAGAATTAACTATTTCAGAAGGGAAATGCTAATTTTTCCTCATTAAAAGAGAGAACACAGATGCCACTCACTTCCATGAAAAAAAAAATTACCATAGCTCTAGAGCATGCCATCCTTTTAGGGAACATAAAGTGAGAAGTGGGAAGCATAAAGCTAGCCACTTGCCATCTTCCCTTTCTCATGATAGACTGATGTACATTTTTCTCCAAATGTTATCTGGCTAATTAACACATTCATGTTCTGCATGCCCTCCTACCTCAATTTAGGACTGGCTTTCATTTCTTCCTGAATACATCTAGTCTGATAGTTTCTAGGAACAAGTCCTGGTTCTGTCAATAACAAAAGTGTAGCTCTTTGAAAACCATCATGACTCTCTGGGACTGAGTTGGAGATTTCCCTCATTTATCTATAAGATGAGGGGATTGGATAATCTCCTCAATATTCCTTGTCTTTTTTGTCTCTGGCATCCAATGGTCTGCACCTCTTATGAATACCTACCACTCTAGATATTGGTGCCACATTCATTAAACGCAAACAAACAACAACAAAAAATAATTCATCCAATACTCCACAGAGAGTCCTACAGGGCAAGTTAACTTTCAAATACACATGCTATCCTTTCTGGGCATCCCTGGTGGCTCAGACAGTAAAGAATCTGCCTGCAATACAGGAGACTCAGGTTGGGAAAATCCCCAACCCAGGAGGAGGGCATAGCATCCTACTTCAGTATTCCTGCCTGGAGAATTCCATGGACAGAGGAGCCTGGTGGGCTATCATCCATGGAGTCGCAAAGAGTTGGACATGACTGAGCAGCTAACGTATATAGCCTTTCCCTCACAAAAGTGGCAGTGCCTTAAGGGCAAAGACTATTGTATCTTCCATGAAGTTTTGCAAAGCATCTAACTCTAAACCTTACATTTATCAGATGCTTGCTACATACCTGTGCATTGATTTGCTTATGGATTATCACTAAACTTCTTTAGTTTTATTTGGGAGGCTGAACAAATAAATAGACAGGACTCTAAATGTGCTACACTCCTAAGAAGAGAGCCATAACAGGTCTGTTTATAACCCAATATCAAGTGGGCAATAAGTCACTTCTTTTTTTTTCCCATGGGTAAAGTTGTTAGTGTAGAGTCCTTCAAAAGAACATGACAGGGAGAAATAAGTTATGGGGCTTCAAAGTCTGTTGGCCTTTCATTGTAGCAGAACAAGTGTGCTGGGAAGAAGCCATAATATTAAGACAGGATCAGAAATGAGAGTAGATGTGAAGTTAAGAGTAGCATTTACAACCCACTCCAGAATGAACAAGAGTTCAGAGAAGAAGTGAGAAGCAAAAAGGAATAAGCTGTATAATTTTATTTATGGACAAAATACATTGTTGGAAAATGAAAAAGTACCCAATAATCATGATTTCTTAAACATAAGCAATATATAACTAAACATAAAGGGAATTACAAAGTACTTTGAAAAGTAATGCCACTCCCATGCAATACATTTATGCTAGTAAATAGTTATATAGAAATACTGCTCTCAAAATCTTCAGTCAAAAATGTTTTGTCACATATAAACACAAATACATCTTGTATTTTTTTCCACTAGGTGGGTGAGCATGCTTAAGAAGAGAAACTCAGACACTGAAAACATATTTAATTTTCCCACGAAGACATAAACTTGAAGATTTTCCCATGGATCAGGAATTTAAACATTTGAATTTTCTACTGGTTTGGTAAACCAACAGATATGAAACAATGGGTCAGGAGAATAAATGCCTATTTCTGCATTTACTCAAAAGAAACATCTAAGTTCTACAAACCAACTGAGTAACTGGTTGAAAAATGGCATCACATCCAAACAACAGATTGCATGTTCTGATTACAATACACAATTCTACCCAAATGAGGTTCCAACCTGACCCAGTATTAGAAGATTCCTCTAACTGTATGACAGATCTCCATAAGAAAAGCAAAAGACTTGAATTATCTGCTGTATTTTTCCTGTTCAAGGGTTAATCACTTAGTCGTGTCTGACTCTTTGCGACCCCATGGACTGTAGCCGCCAGGTTTGCTCTGTCCATGGAATTTTCCAGGCAAGACTGCTGGAGTGGGTTGCCATTTCCTACTCCAGGGGATTCTCCCAACCCAGGGATAGAATTTGGGTCTCCTGCATTGCAGGGAGATTCTTTACTGTCTGAGCCGCCAGGAGAAAGTTATTCAAAAAGTGTTAGACTGTAAAAAAAATGCATGAGTGAGTGAAACTCGCTCAGTCATGTCCAACTCCTTGCAACCCCATGGACTATACAGTCCATGGAATTCTCCAGGCCAGAATACTGGAGTGGGTAACCGTTCTCTTCTCCAGGGGATCTTCCCAACTCAGGGATCAAACCCAGGTCTCATGCATTGCAGGCAGATTCTTTACCATCTGAGCCAACAAGGAAACTGGTGAAGCACCAGGGAAGCAGCAAGTAAAAGATGCATAATCCATACAATTGGGAGTAGATTAAGTAAGAATAAGAATTAAAACTATGTTTGGTTATGACCACTATTAGAATTAAGATGGGACAGAATGAGGACCTGCCAGAAAATCAGACAATCACTTGCAGGCTTTCCCTATGTCCGTTAATAAATAAATAAATACTAAATACTTCTTGATAAAGGTGAAAGAGGAGAGTGAAAAGGTTGGCTTAAAACTCAACATTCAAAATACTAATATCATGGCATCCAGTCCCATTACTTCATGGCAAATAGATGGGGAAACAATAGAAACAGTAACAGACTTTATTCTCTTGGGCTCCAAAATCACTGCAGTCATGAAATTAAAAGACACTTGTTCCTTGGAAGATAAGCTATGACAAACCTAGGCAGCATATGCAAAAGCAGAGACATTACTTTGCTGACAAAGATCCTTATAGTCAAAGCTATGGTTTCTCCAGTAGTCATGTATGGGTATGAGAGTTGGACCATAAAGAAGCCTAAGCACCAAAGAACTGATGATTTTGAACTGTGGTGGTGGAGAAGAGTCTGGAGAGTCCCTTGGACAGCAAGGAGATCAAACCAGTCAATCTTAAAGGAAATCAACCATGAATATTCATTGGAAGGATTGAGGCTGAAGTTGAAGCTCTGATACTTTGACCACCTGATGAGGAGAGCCAACTCATTAGAAAAGACCCTGTTGCTGGGAAAGATTGAGGGCAGGAGGAAAAGGGGACAACAGAGGACGAGATGGTTGGATGGCATCACCGACTTGATGGACATGAGTTTGAGCAAGCTCTGGGAGATGGTGAAGGACAGGCATGCTGAGGGTCACAAAGAGTCAGACACATGACTGAGAAACTGAACGACAATAAATACTTCATAAAATCACTCATTGTTTTCTTGATTAGACTAGTTCAAATTTTAAAAGTGGAATATTGGAAATAATTGCAATATGTAAGAGGCTAAGTCAATGGTTATTACTTTACACACTGGAAGAGTTTTAAGAAGGACACAGCATTTCTCCATTTGATTTAAAAAAAGTAAAACTTGGGTTAACTTATCAAGATTTGTGGAAAGTTATCACAATAAAGATAGACCAGGGTGCAATACCTCCACGGTCAGGTATTCTACCCAGAACTTTACAGATATTATTATATATATTATTTTATATTACCGATCATATATCACAACCCACATTTGAGGAAATAGTGGCTCAGAGACAATGTCTCAATATCTCAAACACAACCCAGTCCTACAATGGAAATCATTCTCTTGATATAATGTGAAAATTCATCTTGCAAATAGAATTCAATTTTACTAGGACCTAGCTAAAAAGTATGCTGGAGATGGCTGGAGAGTGAAGTTGTAATTGTCCAGTGGAAAACACAATTAACATTCACAGTTTCCTAGGCCTCATTGAGAGATTAAGCTAAAGCAAGGGCCGGGCCCATGCAGATGTTAGTCTGCAACAAAATTTAGGATTCAGAGGTAAATGTATTACTGAAACAGTGCCAATTTAAGAATTTTATCAATATTCATACTCTTGGTATTTCTGGTAGTCAGGGTCTGACCACGATTTTTTTCCTCAAAAAAAATAGCTATCCAGTGGAAAATATGTATTAGTAATATTCTAAGACTGTTTAAATGAGGTAAAATTGGCATATACCCATATGTGAATATTAAAATTAGATCAGTGACTGAGAGCTTTGGCAGCTGGAAATGGAATAAGAACTTTTTAAGCAAGAAATGAAGATTTAGGGCTTTGGGAAAAGAACAAATAGACCTCTACTTCCTCCCATGATGAACATAACAGCTGGAATGAAAATAGTTAACCCTGCCTGCCATTAAAACAATTAATATACAAGCACCATTTTGTTCAAATAATATGCTTATTTTTGGTAGAGTCTTGCATTAAGTAAATAATAAATTTTGAGACAGGGTGCATGTCAAATCAATCCAGTTTTCACATGGAAACAAGCAAAATGCCCGTGTAAAATGATCACTTACAGTTGTGACCAGCAATGTCAAAAGCAGTGTTCAGAGATACCATAGCAACAAGAGCCTTTCCGCTACAGCAGAGGACTCAGAACACTAGTGAGAGAAGGAATCATTGTAGATATTTGAAATTTTTACCTTAAAAAGTACTGCCATCCTCTCCCTTCCACAAAAATTTCATCATTCATTTTGAATTCTCAATTTCATTACTTAACACCTTGAAGGGTTCTTCATGGTACATAAGATGCACAGATCTTGGTAAAAGATAAAAATACAAGAGAGCAGCACAGAGCCCGTAGGCTTGGTTTCACATGTACATACTTTTGTTCCAAGAAAACAGCCTTAGGTGTTTGTGATTTTCAGAATCTACGTGTTTCACACGCATTTTATCTTTTGTTACAAGTATTCAAAGTGAAATTCCCTTATAATCCTCTCTAATGGCTTTAATATCTCAACAGAATGATGCGTCCTAATATAGATTCTCATTTTCAACGATCAGGATATACCTGCAGTAATCACCGCAGTGAGATTAGCGAGGCTGTCCTATGCTCTGACGGCTTCACGTGGTGTTGGTTTCGTGCACTGAAGCACACATAATAGATTGAACTCCCTGTTATATCCTACAGACAGCCTTTTACAAAGTACTTGCACATTTGATACTTTTTGACCTTGCTCATAACACAGTCTGAACACATGCACCAAGTCACTTTCAAATAATAGCAATGACGTCCTCCTCCACAAATTTACCCGTTAGGAATTGCATACTCAGTATGTTAGGTGAAATACTTCATAACAAAATGTTAAATAAATTACGTAAGTAAACTATAGACCTATGGAATTTTACATCAGAGAAGAACCCAGACACTCACTGGTCCATTCCAGAAACTGAGAGTCTTCAGGTTTCAAGAAATAAGATATTTTAAGTTTAAGACCTGCATTGATATCCTATTAATTTTTATGAAATGAAAGCAAACATAATTAAAATTTTTCACCTCTTTGCTCACACTAAAATGAAAGGAAATAAAAGTTATTTTTTCTAAACTAGTGAACAGTGAATCTTTGTGGATGTCTTTGCACTGAAGTTCTCATTAAGAATCATGCCAAGAGATTACTAAAATAATCCCCAAAGTAGCAGTTGGTAAGTAAATAAACTTTTTGTTGTAATATATAGGTATAGTGGCAAAATATATGTTACATAAAACGTACCTTTCAACCAACTTAAACAGAAAATTCAGAGGCATTTAAGACACATTGTTGTGCAAACATCACCATCATTCACTTCTGGGAATTTTTCATTATCCCAAACAGAAACTCTGTGCCCATTATATAGCACTTATTTTTTTAAGGAACACAGGTAAGAAAAAAAAAAAATTCTTTCATTCTTATATGCTCCAGAATCTAAATTACAGGATTTACACGGTTATCAATGGGGACTATCAATGGGTTATCATGGACTTCAGTGGGGAAGTCATTTCCAGGAGGTTTAGATGCCCGGGAGAGAGAAGGAGTAAGTGCAGTTGCCACAAACAGCCATCTGTCTTGGGATTCTCTGCTGCCTTGAGAAGGAATCAAAAATGGAACACAGGATCCTTTCTTCTCCTCTAGAGCAGAGTTTCTCAAGTATAGACCACAGTTTTGGGATCCTTGATAAAATGCAGTTTTCCAGTTTCAACTTGAGACTCAGTGACTCAAAGCATCCTTGTGATGTATGTATGTAGAATACCGAGAGACTGTTATTTTCCTTGGTCCTCAGGAGACTGCAATCCATAGAACAGTTTGATACACTCTGCTTGTCTACCTGAAACTCTCTCTCTAATCAGCCTTTGTTTCTCCCTCTGCCCTTCCCTCCAACTACCTCCACTCACACACAATACCTTTTTGTGTCTTCCCTTTATTCCCAAGGATTCTTTTAGGTTCCTTTCTGCTGAGAGAGGTGGTGGTTCAAGTAAAGGGAATTACTAGAAAGTTTCAGTCTTAATACAAACCCAAAAGACTAGATCCTCAGCAAAAGTCCCCACAATAACATTTAGAAATAATTTATCAAAGAAAGAAGTAGCTACGCATTCTCTTCCTTGCCAAGCTGACAATCATGACCAGAAAATAATAGGGCATGTATATTAAACAGTTTTCTCCAGTGGAGAGTTCTGTTTAGTATAATTCACACATAATCAACCGAATGAAGTTTACAGAGAAGTAAGATTTTTGACTTCCTGAATATCTCTCAAAGTAAACTTTGAAATTATCAAGTATAGAACTTTATGACTATGCTATATTGTCCCAATAATCTATGGGTTGAAAACCTTAGAGTTTTCATTAGGAAATGTACCTCCAGAATATTATAATATCCCATATATGTTTTTATGCACAATCAGAATCTCCTTTGCCTGTGATCTTGCTAAAATTCACGTTGCATTTTCCTTATTAGACTATAAGCTATCAGGAGGCTATGTGCTATGTATCTTTCATAGTCTTTGGGGAAAAAAAATCACACTTGATGATGAAAAAAGAAAAGCACTAAGATCTGTGACAAGACTTCTTGTTAAATGGTACTCAAGCCCATAACTTGAACCTCACTTTAACCAACTCAGCCATAAGACAAAATAAGGCAGAAACCACTGTAAAATCACAAATACCAAGTCATCACTGTTAGCAGCCACACTTGATTCTAAACCTGCTCATTTTCCCAAATCCAGAGAAACAGCGCTTACTCAATTGCTTTATTTCTTATTTTTAATAAAAGACATATATTTTTCTTTGGAATTTTAAAGCTTTATTTCTATGTTGACTTCATCTAAAGTTGAAGGGTATTATAAAAGAATGTTAGTAGTATAAAATTGCCTTTTATAGGAGGAAGAGGAATGGACAAAAATATTGCAGAAATTCATTTTTTCAAGATATTAATATATATATGTTTGTAGGCGCTTCTTATTAATAGATAAAAGTTCCAATTACAAAATGCCTTTATTTAATAAAAATGTTTGAAGTTAGTAAAACTAAACAAAACATATAGAACATATATATAGAACATATAGAACATCCTTTAGTTTTGGCCTTCACTGGAGATCTTTCATTTTCTTTCTCACATTAGACTAGTTACTTAATTATAGAAGCTATTTCAGGAATAATTAAGAGCTCCCCTTTCAGAAGCAGCAAAATAGTTTATGTGGTCACCTGTAGAAGGTTATAACTTGAATGTATTATTTCTTTGATGGTTAACCTTTTGGGTAAGCAATAAAAAATGATGGTTTCCATTTCATTTATGACTATCCAATAGAACCCACTATTTATTAAATGCCAAGAAAGAGTATATGTGTCTTTTCCAGTTACAGAAGAAGGGTTATCCAAGTCCTCAGTCCAGCTTACCATTTGGAAATTTATACTGAGTGTACAGCAGTGGGTTGGTTTCTGAATGTGAGTTCTAAAAAATAATAGGGCATTTCTTAAAAACAGCAATATAGTGGGGCAGTTAACAAGTTTACAATCTAAAGGACAATATGAAACTGACATACCCACAGCGTGAGTCACTACACAGGATGGTTAGGGCAACGTACTGATGAAACTGTCCTAAGTGGCACAGTATAAGCTAGAGACAGTTACCTTCATGTTGAAATCAAACTTGGTGTAATGGTCTGAGAAACACAAAACAGCTGCCTACAGTTAGGGGTGCAGACACAGTTTTATACAACGTGGGATGGGAGAATGAGCAGTTCAAGACATTGCATTGTGAGGCTTGGAAAATGAAGCCTAACAGGTGTTTCTCCTGTTCTAGGTTATAAAAGTCAGCTTCACACATAAAGGAACTGTGCTCTTCTACCCATGGGCATGGCATCTCATACCTTAGTGTCAGACACCCAGAAGCAGGGTTAATCAAAGAGCAGTTAATTGCTATTTTACAAGTATCTTTCATATAAATCAAACAGTATAATTTTATATAAAGAAAAGTTGTTCCACCCGCTAAAAGATTATCCTGTACCCTAAGGAGGAGAAGGCAATGGCACTTCACTCCAGTACTCTTGCCTGGAAAATCCCATGGACGGAGGAGCCTGGTGGGCTACAGTCCATGGGGTCGTGAAGAGTCGGACACGACTGAGTGACTTCACTTTCACTTTTCACTTTCATGCATTGGAGAAGGAAATGGCAACCCAGTCCAGTGTTCTTGCCTGGAGAATCCCAGGGACGGGGGAGCCTGGTGGGCTGCCGTCTATGGGGTCACACAGAGTCGGACACGACTGAAGCGACTTAGCAGCAACAGCAGCAGTACCCTAAGGATGGTTTGTATTCCTCTAAGTTTAATAATATAAACTGGTAGGTCCTTACACAAGTTTTTATTTCAGCTAAAGGACACAAGAGCTGAAGCTTGGTTTTATTTTCTATGATGTGTTTTCATTTCACAGCCATAGTCTCACTTTAAAGTTTTATCAGTTGCCTTTAAGTCAAGTGTTACTAAAAAACTGTCACCCTGTTTAACAGACATAACCTTCTATTCCTCCAGTCCCATCTTTGTCTTCTGCCTGTGTACATTTATATTTGGACAGAATGCTTTATTTGTCATCATCTCTGACTACAATTAAGCTTGCAAAGCCAAGTGGGGCTAGCGACTATATTTCTTAAGAAAGTAAGGAAATGCTTTCCAAACATAGCTGAGTCTCAGAAACAGCGATGTGGCTAATAAAAACTGAGATGTTCTGTAAACTGTAAGATGCATGTTGTTCAATCACTAAGTCATGTCTGACTGTTTCCGACTCCATGGACTGCAGCACACCAGGCTCCCCTGTCCTCCACTATCTCCCGGAGTTTGTTCAAACTCATGTCTATCGAGTCAGTGATGTTATCTAACTATCTCATCCTCTGCCATCCCCTTCACCTTTTGCCTTCAATCTTTCCCAGCATCAGTATCTTTTCCAATGAGTTGGCTCTTCGCATCAGGTGGCCAAATGATGTGCAAACCAGATTCCAAATAGTAAATTTGGGAGAAAAGTGTGAAATATCTCATTAATAATTTTTATACTGCTTCCATATTGAAATGATACTTTTTGGATATACAGGTTAAAATAGATTACTAAAATTAATTTTACTGCTTATTTTTGTTTTCTAATGTGGTCACTACAGTATTTAAAATTGGGTATGTCGTATATGTGGTATTATAACTCTATTGGCCAGCACTGCTATAGATAGTGATAAAGACGTGTAAGAGAACATGGGTCTGGCTAAGTACAGAGGCACATGAGTGAATTTAGATCTATACTGCATTGCCTCAAAGCTGTGAGACAATAGCAGCAGTAATAGCTGATACGTAAATGTGCTAAGTGTTTTCCATTTGATAATCAGAGCAAGTCTATTATCCTCATTTTACAAATGAGAAAGCTGAGAAATGAAATAATATCCCTTAAGTAACAGCTGTATATGGTACAACCAGGAGTCAAATGCAGTTCTGTCTAACTCTAGAACCTGGGCTCTTACTCATAAAACAAAGCCAATTTCTGCTATTGCTACATAATGCCTTTGGGTTCTAGCACACTGTTCTCTCCACCTAACACAATTTCGGGCTTCCTACATGGCGCTAGTGGTAAAGAACCCACTTGCCAATGCAGGAGACATAGAGATGGAAGTTCAATCCCTGGGTCGGGAGGAGGGCATAGCAACCCACTCCAGTATTCTTGCCTGGAGAGTCCCATGGACAGAGGAGCCTGGCGGCTTACAGTCCATGGGATTGCAAAGAGTCAGACACAACTACAGCAACTTAACATGCACGCATCTACCTTATCTGTAAAGATGCAGCTCTTATTCACAGAAGTCTGCCATTCTCTGAAATTTCTATAATCAGTAACACCAGACTAAGGGTTCATGGATTTTCATTTGTGCCAGGTATGTTGATTCTGTCTGACTTAACAGTTTCATGAAGGCAGAGACTGCATCTCGTTTCTTTTGCAGTCTCCACAAAAGCTAGCACATAGAAATAGACCAAAGTAGCTATTGAAGGAAAACACATGAAAGGAGTTGGGGGTAAGAGGGAGGGTGGAGAGGCAGGTAAGTTAGGCAGGAAGTTCTGTGTTTGATTACCTGGATGATAATAAAAAATAAAACCTTAGTAGGAATAATAAGGAAATTTCTTTTTGCTTGGAATGCATGTCCTAGCCCCTTTAAACAACTTATACACTGGATTTATGCCCAATCCTGATTAGCCAGCAACAAAATATAAGATTTGCACAGTTGAAGATTTTGGATTAAATTCATGGGTAATTACACTTGGAAACTCTTCTAAGAAATGTACAACGTAGGTATAAAAATATTTTTATTTCTCTTTTTATTTTTGTCCAAACTTGTTGCCTAAACTGTAATTGAGCTGCAGGACCAAATAAAGGCATACTAAATCTGAAAAATAGGTTTGTTTTAATGAAAGGAAAATGTCTGAAACATCATATTTTTTCCTTTCCACAATAACACGTTGAGTAACAATGTGGTTACTATTTTTACTAAAGCCCAAATCACCACTACTCATCAGAGTGCTTTTAACTATCTTTTCCAAGTGCTTTGCCATTAACACACCAACTTGTGTCTCCATTGTAATAATTGATAACCTGCTTCACGGGTTAGTAATTGTGTTAACCTGACTGAACACAAGGCTGTTTTGTATCCTTATGAGTTACCCAATCTACTGTAATAATTTTGGTCATGATAACAGACACATGGTACTAAGCATGCACACTGGAAGCTATGTCCTGTCTTCCTAATTTGGGAGGGTGTATTATATACTGTATGGGCTTGCCAAGTGTCTCAGTGGTAAAGAATCCACCTGTCAAGCAGGAGATGAGGCTTAGACACAGGTTTGGGAAGATCCCCTGGAGAAGGAAATGTGACAACGCTCCTTTATTCTTGCCTGGGAAATCCCATGGGCAGAGGAGCCTGGCAGGCTACAATCCATAGGGTAGCAAAGACTTGGACACAACTGACTGAATAAACAGGGGCATTATATTGTATGCTTCTTTGCAGACCATGTGGGTGGCAAAGAAACAGTATAGTCTAGAAACTAGAACAGCAATTATAACACTATCAATATTTTAGAGCAAATAATTCTCTGTTTGGAGGGGCTGGCTTATGTACCATAGGATGTACAGCAGCATCCCTGGCCTCTACCCACAAGATTCCAGCAGCATCCTCCAGGTTATGACAACCTTGCAGGCACTGCACACATCTCTAGAGAGGGAGGGGAAACCCTCTCTTCATTGAGAACCCCTGGGTTACACCACAAACTCCAGAACCAAACAAGCTGGGTTAGAATCCCAGCTCCTTACCTTTGCAGCAGTGTGACCTTAAGCAATCAAGTGAGTCTCAGAATGCATGTTTCCTGATGAGTAAAATGAGGATAATAATAGTACTTTCCTCAAGGCAGTTGCGGTAATTACCTAAATGAGCCTAAATAAAGCATTAGGAGAGTGCCTACAATGTCATAATAAGCACAAAGAAAGATTTAGTTGCTGCTGTTGCTGTGTTGTTGTTATTATTAGTATGTTTAAATGAAGACACAAGATTCAGTCTTAAATCTGCACTAAATTGTATGTCCATTGACAAGTCACTTAACAACCTGGGTTTCTATTTTATTGTGAATAAACTAGAGGGTAGACCAAATGTGATTCGTTGCACAGAGCAGTACAGTGGCTAATAGTTCAGGATCTAGAATCAGACTGCACAGGAGTCCTGGATTCATAACTTAATACTTCTGTGACCATGGAAAGACCACTGAATATGCCTAAACGTGCTCTGAGTCCATGAAACTTGGATAATAAAACCCCAATCCCACAGCGTTCAGGTGAGAATTACCTGAGATGATGTAGATACAAATCTTAGCAGAATATTCAGTAATACTACAAACCTTCAATATATGGTAACAACTGTTAACACTTATTAGTCTTTCTGGCTTTTGAAGTACATATAACTATAAAAGTGAGGGAAAGTAATTTGGAAGAGTGGTCTCCCTGGAGTATTCAGAAAGGAAAAATGAGACCAATTCACCTGAATTTACATAACTTTGGTTTCTATTGTGTCTAGAGTGCCCTAGGATAAATACAGAAGCCATTTTACCTGGAAACTTCAAAAGGCAAGGGATAATGACCTTTGAACAGGGACTTTGAGAATCCTCAGAATATGTCTAAGGTGGGCTACTATCCTTTTAGGATAGACAATCACAAGACTATACAGATGAATTCCACTCATTACCTAGAAGGGCACAGCTCACTAAATTAGACAAAGATATTCTCTGAACATAACAACCAGGAATCGGAGTTATCAGCCTACTGCCTACCTATTTTACAACTGGAAGCTACATAGAGGCTCTCTTCCTCTCTCCCACCACTGTAACTAGCACCATGCCAGACACAGACTGCTCACACTGTAATATTTACTGACTGATGATTTTGTAACCACACAGGACTCTATGAGGCCTTCCCTGGGACAGGCCTTTCCCCATACCTCCACTTTTGCTCCTCTCTGGAATACCTAAATAATAGTGTTTGATGCAAATTTTATGAATTGTTTTGTAGATATGAAAACACCTCACCAGATGGAAGATGTTTAACTACTTCATGACCATGAGAACGTAGCCCCAGGCCTCCCAGAGCCTAAGGGCTAATTAAAGTTAAACCCTGTGACACCACCCAGTTCCTTCATCATCAGGGTATCAGAGAACTGAGCACCATCTGATCACATACCCTGAGACCCTCATCTGTCTTTTTAAAATGCTTTGCAAACTTCAGGGAGCTAGATACATTTTCGGGCATGAGCCACCTGTGTCCTTGCAAGGCCTTGCCATAAGCCTTTCTCTGCTCCAAACTCCGATGCTTGTTTGGCCTCACTCTATGTTGGGCACACAAAATTGCATTAACAATTTCAGAACCAGTGTTCCCACCCCTGCCTTAATTCCTGGTAGAGACACTAAACATATGGAGCAATCTAATCTATAGGAAAAGGTTTCCCATAAGCCCTATTTAGGGGGACTATCCTTATCTGTAATCTTTAGAGGCTAGTTAACTCTCTCTGCTCCTCAGAGCCCATAGCTAACCATGCATCCTTTTTCACTTATGATGGGCAAAACCATCGTTTTCACCAATGACAACGCCAAGGAACATCAAGAAAATGAAGACAATTCAGTGGTCACATGCAACAGAGATCTTCCTCCTTAATATCTGAGTCACAAAGGGGTTGCATTCATAGCTAAGTTTCAGATTTAACTCTACTGATAGTGGTACCAAACCAGATATGACTGCCCAGGAGTTTCAGAACACATGCATTCATGTCTCAGGAAGTGATGGGAGATTTTCAAAGTGGCAACTGACAGAATAGCGCAGGAAATGATTTTTGGAACGTTTCTTAGAAGATGATATTAAACTTGAGGAACAATGAGAGAGTTAATGTTGAGCTGGGAAAAGATCTTACTGAATGACTGTGGCAGTAAGCTCTACAGTGAATAAGAAGTCCAGGGTACTTCTTTGTCAGGGTGACTGACTTACCAGAAACAGTGAGAGATCTTTGACTCTACACTTGACATATTAAAAATCTGTTAGAGAAAAACGTGGCCATACTCAGCATAGATCTGGAAGGCCAGACCAGTTACATCTCATGGGACAACTCTGAACCCATAACAGTGGCTTTCTCAAGGACGACTGAATGCAGAGTTCCAAGAATAGCAAGGAGAGAGAAGAAAGCCTTCCTCAGTGATCAATGCAAAGAAATAGAGGAAAACAACAGAATGGGAAAGACTAGAGATCTCTTCAAGAAAACTAGAGATATCAACGGAATATTTCATGCAAAGATGGGCTCGATAAAGGACAGAAATGGTATGGACCTAACAGAAGCAGAAGATATTAAGAAGAGGTGGCAAGAACACAGAAGAACTGTACAAAAAAGATCTTCACGACCCAGATAATCACGATGGTATGATCACTGACCTAGAGCCAGACATCCTGGAATGTGAAGTCAAGTGGGCCTTAGAAAGCATCACTATGAACAAAGCTAGTGGAGGTGATGGAATTCCAGCGGAGCTATTTCAAATCCTGGAAGATGATGCTGTGAAAGTGCTGCACTCAATATACCAGAAAATTTGGAAAACTCAGCAGTGGCCACAGGACTGGAAAAGGTCAGTTTTCATTCCAATCCCAAAGAAAGGCAATGCCAAAGAATGCTCAAACTACTGCACAATTGCACTCATCTCATACGCTAGTACAGTAATGCTCAAAATTCTCCAAGCCAGGCTTCAGCAATATGTGAACTGTGAACTTCCAGAAGTTCAAGCTGGTTTTAGAAAAGGCAGAGGAACCAGAGATCAAACTGCCAACATCCGCTGGATCATGGAAAAAGGAAGAGAGTTCCAGAAAAACATCTATTTGTGCTTTATTGACTATGCCAAAGCCTTTGACTGTGTGGATCACAATAAATTGATCACAATAAACTGTGGAAAATTCTGAAAGAGATGGCCATACCAGACCACCTGACCTGCCTCTTGAGAAACCTGTATGCAGGTCAGGAAGCAACAGTTAGAACTGGACATGGAACAAGAGATTGGTTCCATAGGAAAAGGAGTACGTCAAGGCTGTATATTGTCACCCTGCCTATTTAACTTATACTCAGAGTACATCATGAGAAATGCTGGGCTGGAAGAAGAAGATTGCCAGGAGAAGCTGGAATCAAGATTGCCCGGGAGAAATATCAATAACCTCAGATATGCAGATGACACCACCCTTATGGCAGAAAGTGAAGTGGGACTAAAGAGCCTCTTGATGAAAGTGAAAGTGGAGAGTGAAAAAGTTGGCTTAAAGCTCAACATTCAGAAAACGAAGATCATGGCATCTGGTCCCATCACTTCATGGCAAATAGATAGGGAAACAGTGGAAACAGTGTCAGATTTTATTTTTGGGGCTCCAAAATCACTGCAGATGATGATTGCAGCCATGAAATTAAAAGACGCTTACTCCTTGGAAGAAAAGTTATGACCAACCTAGATAGCATATTGAAAAGCAAAGACATTACTTTGCCAACTAAGGTCCGTCTAGTCAAGGCTATGGTTTTTTCAGTGGTCATGTATGGATGTGAGAGTTGGACTGTGAAGAAAGCTGAGTGCCGAAGAATTGATGCTTTTGAACTGTGGTGTTGGAGAAGACTCTTGAGATTCCCTTGGATTGCAAGGAGATCCCACCAGTCCATTCTGAAGGAGATCAGCTCTGGGTGTTCTTTGGAAGGACTGATGCTAAAGCTGAAACTCCAGTACTTTGGCCACCTCATGTGAAGGGTTGACTCATTGGAAAAGACTCTGATGCTGGGAGGGATTAGGGGCAGGAGGAGAAGGGGATGACAGAGGATGAGATGGCTGGATGGCATCACCGACTCAATGGACGTGAGTTTGAGTGAACTCTGGGAGTTGGTGATGGACAGGGAGGCCTGGCGTGCAGCAATTCATGGGGTCGCAAAGAGTCAGACACAACTGAGTGACTGAACTGAACTGAACTGATGTTGAGAAATATTATGAAGCCATAAATGGGTTTAGCAAATTAGTGATGACTGCTAGAAATACAGGGCAGAGAGGTGATAACAAACTACTACGTTTTTTTTTTGCCTCAGATAGTGAAGCAAGCTAAAAAAAAAAAAAATCAGATCACCTCCTTACAGTCATCTGTTGCCCTCTGGACCTAATACTTAGGGCTATTCAGCCAGAAAGGACATGAACCCAGCTAGCCTTTTTTAGCAGCCAAAGTGGTCTAATCAAAGACTTATGCTTTTAGAGCTCTGAGCTGTTTTTAGTACCTTCTCTGGAAGGCAACTCCTTTTCTCTCTGCGTGCCACTCTGCCATCGCATCCACAAAGTAATCTTAATGGGCAAGACCAGGATGAAAAGCCTGATTGGCCAAACCTTGAGAGGAGCTCTGCATCTAGAAGATTTTATTGTATAATTTGAAATACCACTGAAAAACTGCTCAAAATATATCTTGCTTTGGAGATGCATTGCAGATGGAATACTGATGGGAGGGCCAACACAGTATAAAGGGTAGAGGCAACTTTGAGAAATTCCCATATCATCTGTGCATTTTTCCTGGTTTCTGGTTCTTTTGAAATCTTTAGCGGTTTCATGGCATATGTCTAGAGCTGGATAATCCTAAATTAATGTTTCTTTTAAAAAATGGATATAACATAAAATTAGTGGGGAAAAAAAGGTTGAAAAGTATAGTAGTGCATTCAAATATACAAGAGAACAGTCCTCATCTATGACTGCTCCTAGGAAAGCGTTAACACTGCTTTTGGTATCAACAAAGGGGCAGATCATCATTTAGGCATTTGCTGAGACTACAAGATTAATACAGGTATTAAGTATATGTAATTTTCATAACCACAGGGTATCCATTTATCAGATTTGAAATGTATAGAGGAAATCTGATTGCTGATGCTTCTCAGCTTGAGCTGAGAATGAATGCTATGTATACACACACATATTAATACATACACATGTTGAAGGTTATATGTGAGGCACACTAAGTAGTAAGGAAAAATTAAACAGTCTGAAGTATGGAATGAAAGATCCAATAACATACCTAACTCAGTAACACAATGAAAACGTGCTTAGGAATGTCTGAGAGCAAGGCCAATACCCTGCATCATAGTCATGAGGCCAAAAATTGATGAAGATTACTGTTACTTCATTTGCATGTTCTTCCTATCACAAAGTCTGTTTAAAAAGGAAGTCAAAAAGAGTATCTACCTATATGAAATAATCATAATACAGACAAGAAGACCATTCCCTTGGCTTGCCTTTATCCCTATAGAAAGAAATCACAGATATTTATGGGCTGTGACTTAGTGGTGAAAAAAGAAAACATTTTTTAAAAGCTCATTAGTAAATTAAATAGTTTTAAAAATCATGTCCACCCATAGAATGATTGCTATCAACATCTAAGAGGGAATAAATAGATGATGCCTAAATTAGTACTTTTAGTCTTAGGACATCAAAACTCAAGTATATACACCTGATAATAAGGGGTTTCTATTCTAATACAAAGTTTATTGAAAAAGATAAAGCTTAGCTTGACTTACACTATAGGTCTGTTATACATAAGAAAGACACGTATCTCAGAGTTAGACAAAACACGTTTCATTTTTTAAAAACACATTTAATTTTTATCTCATAATAACTTACACTGTTATAAAAATGAAGCCATCCACTACAACTCTACAATTTGGTTTAATTCATAGCAGCTTAGTGAGATTAAAATGTGGTCAAATGCTATTAATGTAGGCACATCCCTCAGATAATAAATTATACTGAGCAAGAGACTGTGCAATTCGATACTCAAACTGAGAATTGCATAGGACCTCTGGTTTCAAATGCTACCATTAAATTTGATAAATGTCTGTCCACCTTTCCATGTTGCATCTTTGCAAATGAAGCTCTTGTTTTACAACTGGAACCTTGCTACCCTGCATAACACTATGGCTAGTGGGAGATGCTTGAGCAGGAATCTTTCAGAAATAACTGCAAAGCAGATGTACTTCTATAGCTTAGGTGGTGAAAATCTCCCAGTTGACAGTGTTAAATACACCCAATAAATAAATGAAAAATTCTCAGGATGGGCAAGTGGCTGAGCTTTTCTTTTTTTCATTTTCCAAACTTAGAGTGAGTATGAACAAACTGGTTATTAGACTTGGACTGTAAAGTTATCTTAAGAAAATGACATTGGGCCAGAACATGCTAAGTTAATTACACAGAGATATGGAAAGTTCTATAGTTAGGTTAAGAAAATCAACTGCATAAACCAGCACAGCAGAAGGGAGCTCCAACTTGGCAATAGATCCTAAGAAAAGTGCCTGAGAGTTTAGTCCACTCCAAACTCAGGAGTAGTTTCTCTACATCTACATTCTCATACATCTCTAAATGAGCTACAAGAGAACCCTGAGGAAATAATGAGACTCTGAAAATTGACACTGTCAGAACATACCTGAAATGTGTATTTGGAAATTTATACAATCTTTATCCAGAACAGTTCAGTTCAGTTCAGTCGCTCAGTAGTGTCTGACTCTTTGCGACCCCTTGAATCGCAACACGCCAGGCCTCCCTGTCCATCAGCAACTCCCGGAATTCACCCAGACTCATGTCCATCGAGTCAGTGATGCCATCCAGCCATCTCATCCTCTGTCATCCCCTTCTCCTCCTGCCCCTAATCCCTCCCAGCATCAGAGTCTTCTCCAATGAGTCAACTCTTCACATGAGGTGGCCAAAGTACTGGAGTTTCAGCTTTAGCATCATTCCTTCCAAGGAAATCCCAGGGCTGATCTCCTTCAGAATGGACTGGGTTGGATCTCCTTGCAGTCCAAGGGACTCTCAAGAGTCTTCTCCAACACCACAGTTCAAAAGCATCAATTCTTCGGTGCTCAGCTTTCTTCACAGTCCAACTCTCACATCCATACATGACCACTGGAAAAACCATAGTCTTGACTAGACGAACCTTTGTTGGCAAAATAATGTCTCTAAAATTTTGTATATTTCTTTGCTATTTAGATTTTCAACATGCATATGTACTGTGACTTTATTGCTTAATGGCAACAGAGTGATTCTGTGCTATGAAGCTTGGGGCTTGTTTCTTAATATGTTATTTATTATATAATTTTTATTATTAATGAACAAAATTAATAAAAATAATGTTTAAAGACTAATATCTAATAATATTTCAAATACAACCAAAATATCAATAATGGTAGTGATGATGATGAGTTGCCAAGGTGGTTTGGTGGTAAAGAATCTGCCTGCAATGCAGGAGACCCAAATTTGATCCCTAGGTAGAAAGATCCCCTGGAGAAGGAAATGGAAACCCACTCCAGTATTCTTGACTGGGAAATCCCATGGACAGATAAGCCTGGTGGGCTATAGTCCACAGAGTTGCAAAGAGTTGGACATGACTTAGCAACTAGACAACAGTGATGATGGTAACAGTAAAAATAAATTACCCTCTGTAATATTATTATCCAATATTGGATTCTGCACTTTAAGAGGAAACTTGGCAAACCAGAATATGCCCAGGGGAGACAGGAAAGGGTGGTATTAGGGAAAGGAACACCAGAAGCAGTTGTAGGTGTTACGTTTGAAGGTGATCAGATACAAGAGAGAAAAACACAGTGTATAGTCTCAGCACTAGTAATCAATGCAGGGCATGCTAACCTCTCTGTAACTTAGTTTCCTCAACTACAAGCCAGGTATAATAATAGTATTTCCCTCACAGGGTTCTGAGAATTCAGAGAATTCCTATATATAAGACACTCAGTTCGGCAACTAGCACAGAGTAAATGCTCCAAGGAATGAAGCTCCCAAAGAATCAAAAACAGTGACTCAAAGACTTGTACACGAACAGTCATAGCAGCACTATTCAGTGGCCCAAAAGTAGAAATATCCCAAATGTCTATCACCTGGTGAATGGACAAATCAATTGTGGTCAATAGAATATTATTCAGTCATAAAAAGGAATGAAGTGCCACTACAAGCTATGATAGGGATGAATCTCCAAAACATGATATTGAGTGAAAGAAGTCAGACACAAATGACTGTATGATTCCATATATATGAGATAGCTTATGCATAACAGGTAAATCCAAAGAGACAGAAAGCAGATTGATAGGGGTAGGTATGAGGAAAGAATGGGGATTAATTGTTTAATAGGTACTTGATTTTAAGGTGATGAACATATTTTAGAACGATATAGAGGTAATCATTATACAACACTGTAAATGTATTAAATGTATTAAATGCTGCAAATTGTAATACTAAGTCATGTGAATTTTGCCTTGGTATATATTTAGATAAATATTAGATAAATATTTATAATATTAGATAAACATAGTATTTATCTAATATAATATTAGATAAATATATATAATCTAATATAATATCTAATATAATATTAGATAAATATTAGATAATTAGATATATTAAATATTTAGATACATATTGGTAAATATTTAGATAAATATTTAAATAGGTAAATATTTAGATAAATAGGTACATATTTAGATAACATTCATAATAATAACACAGTAAATTGCTGATATATTAATTCTTCTCCCCCTCCTCCTCCTCTTCTTCCTCCATGGATGGGTAACTCATTCTCTCATAAGGTAACCAATTCCATTTCAGGGATGTTTGATGTAGTCAAAGATCTATGGGCTTACTGAATTTAAGCTCATTTCTCACTTCTATCTGCAGCTGTACAGAGTCGACAAGTTACCTAGTCTTTTTTGTAAAATAGGAAAGCAAGTGTCCAAGGAATCATTGTACAGTGTGCATTCAAGTAACCTACACTGTATCTAGTACAATGGGCAGCATGTAGTGGGTGCTTACCAGTGACAAATGGAATCTGAACTTAACAGATTTGAGTTACACTGATTTGGAGTGAGGTGTATTGTAGGAGAGAAAGAAGAGGGGCAAGTTTAGAAGCTCTGAAGTCTCTAGTGGCTAAGTTGTCACTAGTTAACTATTCACCGTTAATAGTTAGTCCTCCTAACCAGTGCACTAATGGCCCTCTCCCAAAACTTGATTCCAGTCCTGTCTCTGGGCACACAGTAATGCAAAACTCACCCAAAGGACACCCTTCAACAATGACTATTTGAACAGACAAGAAACACAGATGCACCTGGCTAGGCACACAATTCATTAAATCACTGAGCTTAATTTTCCATACTTTTGGGAGTTGTCCTCCTTCCATCACTGACAAAACAGTAAAACCTTACCAGTAAAAATATCCTCCTCTTGTTTCCTACTATTAGAGCAGTTAAATATTACTGAAGAGATTTCTGGTTATGCAAAGTTATGCAAGAGTGTCTCTCCTTAAAAAACAGACCAAGGAAGGAATCATGGTCCCATTGCTCACTGTTCTGCCTCTCTTCTTTGCATGTCCTTTCAGCATTTCAACTATCTATACTGCCCTCTTTGGATAGCGATCATTTTGGAGGGCTGACATTGACCCCGAGAGGCTGTAGCAGTTCATTACACATGCTGTCTTAGCCTAGAGAACAATCGATAGCCCCAGATGAAGAATAATGGTTGATGAAGCTTCCTTGCTAATGTTACACTTGCTTACTGCTTCCTGAAGAGTCATCTGCCATAGCCCCTGCTGCATTCGAATGCACCCTTTTCCTTGAACCTCCATATCCATATGATCTTTATGTGGGTCTCATGCATATCCTCTTGTGAGCAATCCAGCCACAATTAGTTACTTCCACACCATACTGACTGGTTTTATTTTTGTTTCTAAGATAAATTACACTTGTAATTTAGTCATTGCTTCTAGTTATTCATCATTAAATACACTCAAGACTCTCCTCTATATTTCTGAAAAGTTTAGAACATTTCTTAATGACTGGTCTACCACTCACACTCCTGAGAGTAAAAGCTGTATTTTAAACTCACTCTAGGATAAAGGTCATCCAAAAACTTTTAAAAAATGTTCACACATTCAACAATGAAATGTTTACTGAATAACAAATTAATATCAAATTTAACATGGAGTAGAGATAATATCATTAAAGGAGTAGAAAACAAATATATTGACTTTGGAATTAGAAATTACTATGTTAAAAAAAATACTATTTCATTGCAGCACTGTTTACAATAGCCAGGTCATGGAAACAACCTAAATGTCCACTGACAGAAGAATGGATAGAGAAGACGTGATGCATATATACAGTGGAATGCTGCTGCTGCTGCTGCTGCTAAGTCACTTCAGTCGTGTCCGACTCTGCGACCCCAGAGATGGCAACCCACCAGGCTTCCCCGTCCCTGGGATTCTCCAGGCAAGAACACTGGACTGGGTTGCCATTTCCTTCTCCAATGCACGAAAGTGAAAAGTGAAAGTAAAGTTGCTCAGTCGTTTCTGACTCTTAGCGACCCCATGGACTGCAGCCTACCAGGCTCCTCTGTCCATGGATTTTCCAGGCAAGAGTACTGGAGTGGGGTGCCATTGCCTTCTCCGAATGGAATACTATTCAATCATAAAAAGCAATGGAATTAGGTCAGGTGTAGAGATGTGGATGGACCTAGAGTCTGTCATATAAAGTGAAGTATGTTAGAAAAAGAAAAACAAGTATCATATATTAACACCTATGTGGAACCTAGAAACATAGTATGGATGAATCTATTTCTAGGACAGGAATAGAGACGCAGACGTAGAGAAGAGATGTGCGGACGTGGGGGTGGGAAAAACTGGGAGATTAGGCTTGACATAAATACACTCCCATGTGTAAAATAGCTAGCTAGTGGGAATGTGCCGTATAGCACAGGGAGGTCAGCTCAGTGCTCTGTGATGCGGGATGCGGGGTGGGGCAGGAGGGAGGGGATATATATATATATATATATATATATATGATGTATTTTAAATATATACACACACATATAGCTGATTCTTCATTGTAAAACAGAAAGTAACACAACATTGCAAAGCAATTATATTTCAATTTTAAAAATTGTGGTCAAATCACAAGCCAATTCTTTTGAGGACAAACCTTTCTTTTTTAAAACTTTTTATTTTGTATTGGTGTATAGCTGATTAACGGGAGAAGGCAATGGCACCCCACTCCAGTACTGTTGCCCGGAAAATCCTATGGACGGAGGAGCCTGGTAGGCTGCAGTCCATGGGGTCGCTAAGAGTCAGACACGACTGAGCGACTTCACTTTCACTTTCCACTTTCATGCACTGGAGAAGGAAATGGCAACCCACTCCAGTGTTCTTGCCTGGAGAATCCCATGGACGGAGAAGCCTGGTAGGCTGCAGTCCATGGGGTCGCACAGAGTCGGACACGACTGAAGCGACTTAGCAGCAGCAGCAGCAGCATAGCTGATTAACAATGTTGTGGTAGTTTCAGGTGAACAGTGAAGGATTCAGCCACACATATACATGTCTCTATTATCTCCCAAACTCCCTTGTGACTTCAGTGATATCAGAGCTTGATCCTTCTGTCCAATTACAATATTCTCAACTTGATTATTTCTCTTTGGGTAGTTAGTTTTATTTTTACTTAGGGGAGAAGGCTAATTTTTTTAAAAATTGTGGTGGAAAACAAAAACAAACAAAAAAAACCTAGAGTTGAACTCTGCTCCTGCTATTCACTTGACATGTGACAATAGAGAAATTAACTTCTTTGAGCCTCAGGTTTATCATAAAGAGCTATGATATTGACTTCCTCACAATGTTATAGGATATAGAAATACATGCACATAAATCACTTAAATGTTTTCTGTATTTTCTATATTCATGCCTATTAAATATGATTTTCCCAAGTAACTTCTAGATTTCAATTAGGTTTATAAATATATTTTCATATAATTTTTTTGCCTAGTCAAATCATCCTAATGATTTTGCATATTAACCAAACTACAACTCACCTTTGTTATAGTTTTGGCTATTTTGCAATACTAACCTTCAAGTCACACATACTTATCTATTTCTCTCAGGCATTATGAGTCTGAATTTATTTCTTTGTTCAAATCATAATCCACCAAATGTCCTAAAATCCTTTCACATGTCTTAGATTTTTTACACTTATTTTCTTATTAGTAGAATGATAATAACATGAAATGTACAAAATTTTTCCTACCTCTGCCTCTAAAAAACTATGTGATCAAGAAACGGTCTTTAAAATGAACTTCAATTTCCTCATCTTTAAAATGTAATTGATTGTACTTTGCCTTACTACTTCATTTATTTCTTTTATAATGAGGTATTACATGTGAAAGTGTTTTATAATCACCAAAACCAACAAAAAGCAGCTATCAATCCTTAAATTGAAATTTCTGCTATTTTTTCTTGATTAGTCTTTTGAATTTTAGTGGCAAATAAATGAACACCTTTTCCCCAATAAAGTTTTAAATTGAAAGGTATTCAGAGTTGACACCAAAGTTCACTATAGGTAACAAATTAATTTGGAAAGTTCCAGACATTTTTTTTATTCTATAACTTGATGCTTCTAACTTTAATCATTTCCCTTTTCTTGGCAAGTTAATCACATAATTACAAACTAGCAGATTATTTTATGCAAGAAGATTCCACAAATTAGGTCACTGTCATTTATCATTACCATTTCTTTTCAAAACATATCAAATCTTACAATCTGTTAACTTCAGTGTATATCATTTTATATCCCTTAAATGAACATTGTGAATAATTGCAAAGATGTAATCAGGAAAATAATTAAAATTTATTGTATGGTACAATCATGAATATCTGCAATGATCAAGGCCAGTATAAGAATAACAACAACAACACAATGGTAATGTTTTAGAACTCCTAGAGAAGAGGGAAACAGACTTATTTGGGGTTGGGGCTTCACAGGAGGAAGAAATAAACTGATTCGAGACTGCTTTTTATACACTCCTCTATGCAGGACCATTACCCGCTCCCAACTTCATCAAGTGCATAAACACACATGATTGATTCTGAAAGAACAGAAGCCTGGCATTCACAAAAGATAAATACCAATTTGGTAACAAAATAAGATGGAAATACTGATACTTTGAAGTTTTAAAGACCTCTGTCTAAATCCCTTTTTGCCTAAAAAAAAAAAAAAATGTTATGAGCTAGAGGAAAATGAATCACAAGCTCATACTGCAATTATAGATGAGGGCAAATTGGTACTTTGTAATTTCTAGGCTAAAACCATGCCAGAACAAAATCCTTTCCCAAACAGAATCTCTACTGGAAAGCCACCGGAAGCCACATATGGACAAAACTATTCCAGCAGAAGGCGGATGCTCAGAGCCTGGGTGAATTCACAGGACACACGCACAGGGTAAGGAACCCTCCAACAACAATTCACTTTGTACAGTGCCAGAGATCAATGTGACCCCAAGAACATCTGCACAACCATCTCATTCTACACAGAAGAACACTCAGACCAGGGCAATTAAAATGACTTGTCCTGCTCAAACAGCTAACACACAACAGAGCCTATTCAGAAGCTTCTGGCTCCCATTCTCTTTGCTCTCTCCACAGCCCTGCTGCTCCATGTCAGCGCTGGATAGGTTTTTCTTTCCCAATCTCATGAATGTCTCCGAATAATGTACCTGATTTGCGGGCCCTAAAATAAAGAAATTGATTCATGATAACTAAGTTAACCCAGCTAAGAATCAATAGTATGTCTCTTCCTTTATAAGCAAGTCTTACATTAAACAAAGTTGTAGTTTTTGTCCAGAATTCCTGTTTTGTGCCTGGAAAGGAAGGAGATAAACTGATTAATCACGAAAGTATCTGGCACATTGCCATGGTGACTGTAAAAAAGGCTGAACAGATTTTTCTATTAATTTAAAGGATTTACTGGAGCTGGGAAGGCATGCTACATATAAAATCAGAATACAATAATTAAAGGACCAGAAATGGAAACTTCCGTAACAAAAATGCTCAGGAAAATATGTACACTAAAGAATATATGCATAAAATGCTTACTTTAAAATTATTATAGAATATATACAATTATGGTTTTAGTCAACTAATAATTATGATAAAATTAACATTGTAGAAGTAAGAACAACAGGAATTAGTATATAATACATATATATATGATTGATAATAAATATAAATAACCTGGTATTTAAAAAGTACTGATTTTAACCCTCTGGGTTTAATTTTTAATAAAGATCCTAAAATCATACTGTTTTAGTATGCAAAATACCTCATTTCTGCTTACTTCAAATCATAATGAAAATAAAGCATATGAAGCTTACTGGTGATGCCCCAGATTGTATAATCCTACAAAAGACATTAACACAAGCTCTAAAAATCTAATTAAATTTTAGAGTGCTAGTAATGTCGCCATAAGGCCCATGTAAGCTATTATCTACATTAATAAAAATTAAATTCAGACTATATTCCTACATGAATAATAATATCCTTGTTTTCAAGGTCATTCTTATTTCCTTATTTAAGGGCATTTCTTCTCTAGTCTCATAAATAAAACTGATTAATCATGAACATGAAAACCAAATCCCTTCATCTATCTTCACATTCTTCTCTTAGGTCACTTGCAAGGGACTGAACATCCTTCTCACTTTGGCGGACACAATTCTCACCTTGGCTCCTCTCTACTCTTCCTGACTTGCTGCTCCCAAGAAAGTAAGGGCTCTGTCATCTCTGTCTTGTGTTCCCTAACAACCTGAGAACAAGCTGAGCCGAGCTTGGTTTCAGCTGCCTTCCACCAGCAGTGACGACAGTCTCCCACATGTGAACCCAGTTTGGTCTTCTCTCTCTATGCTTCAGCATCAGTGCCTGCAACTGTTTCAGCTGAGTCGAGGTAGACTCTTCCTGGGACAGGTTATCTTTCATTCAAAGCTGGGAAAGGGAGGACGTTGGTCCAGGCCAAATTCATTTGTTCCATTTTAGCAAAGAGCCTGCACACTGGGAGTGATTCAGTCTCCATTAATGTAACCTTGAGGGGTACTTGGCTTCTTAGGTTCTCTTTCAACTGGGAAGAGCTGGGACGGGAGGCAGGACACAGTTAACAAGCCCTTCACCCCTTCAAGAAATCTCACTGTGAAATTACCATATTCCATTTGCCAGAAAAATACCACAGTAATGCATATATCAAGAATCAACATTGCCTTCATAACTTTAAAAAACCCAAACATATCTATTCTCTCTCAACCCCTCATACACACACTTGATTGATAGCTTAACATACAAAGAAAATATATATTATTTTAAATGAATTATAGAGGAGCTTCCTGGAAACAAATCAGCTTTTTCTAACTCATTCTCTAAGAATTCATGTGTTTTCTTTTTCTCCCATGTTTATTGACTACATATCATGGTCTGATATCCTATTATTTATCATTATCATAAATTTATCACTTATCATAGGTCTTAGGGTATATTTTTCTTCCATCTGCTTGTTCTCTGGGCTTACTGATGGGGTCTCTCAAGCCATTCCTGTAGGCTTATTCCCTGACTGTTGCTTACTATAGACTGATTTGCCTCTTCTTGTTCAATAAAATCATTTTCAAATAATGATCCTGAAAGTGACAATGTTTTTCTCAATATTTTTTCCATCTTTGAATCCAGCATGTCCCAAACATCACCCTAGCTTGGGAAAACATGCAAAGGCTAAAGGTTTTCCTTAGCTCTCAGCATGACCCTTTGACCAGAGACATAGAGGTAACACGTGCTCTCTCAAAACTGTGATCTTTCGTTTGGAAGTGAAAATAAGAGTGATAATTGGAAAAAACAAAACATTAATTTGAGTTAGACTGAAGTTTTAAATCATCTTGCAATACAAAGGCAAATGATGATAAAATAGCAACTCATAGCTACATGGTACTTCATCATTCACATACTGCCCTCATATACATACTCATCTAATCTGCATACCAACACAAATTAGATTTGATCATCGTCACTTAATAGATGAGGACATCTGGGCTGTTGGACAGCCAGAGCAGACTTAACAGAGAAAGTAATATATTCTATGTCCTGTCAGAGTTGGTGCTCAGAAATATTTGCTGAGTGGGTGTGATACAGCTGCCACCTCAGACAATCGTGCATGTTGTTTGCCTGAGATCCACTCAGAGAGCTCTCTCTTCTATCTCTGAGTGACTCTGGGAGAGGAGAGATTATCAATGTGGAAGTTCTGGCATATGATCCAGAGTTGCTAGTACTCCATGTCCTGCTCAGAACTTCAGATATCTTTTGTTCTTTAATTTAGATACTGGAGGGGAAAAAGGGTAATCCTCAAATGCATTCAAGCTGTGTTTCTATAACCTGCAACTGCAAAGTCCGATTGTTGCACAATTCTCTTTATCACTCCAAATGGGAAAGATTGGTGTCCTAAATTTCTACCTGTCAACTCATTTGTTCTCTGCTCCTGAGAGAGGAATATATTTACCCAGTGCTCTGGTTCAGGGTTCTCTGGTTACTTGAACTTTGATTAGTGATGTTTCTATTGTTCCCCACATTACCCACACTGTACTTGTAACTAATTCCTCTTGCGTGCCCCTGAACTATTCTCTCACCAGCAGTCTTAGCTGCCTGCTCTGAGCTTGGCTTTACTCTCATCATCCTAGAGGACCATATGTCCCCTTGATGATCTTACTGTTAGTACCTATGATCCCACCCCATGCGCCATAATTTTTCCTGAATTTTCATGCAAAACTTTATTTCAGGCAATTATTTTAAGGGAAGTATATTGCAGGGCTGAAAGCACATTTGCTTTTGTTTCAAATAGGCCTGGACCTAGGTATTGATTCTATCCTTTATGAGCTAAATACCCTACAGTAAGACACTTACCTAGTCCGAATCTGTATTTCTTCATTCTTAAAATTAAGATAATAATACTATCTACCCTTAATTTGGATTTCGAGGGATTGAAAAAAAAATTCATTTTAAGTACATATTACAAATCCCAACACATAATAAGGCTTAATAATTTAAAGGTATGTATTGAGTATACAAACTATGTATATGTGATAATCATATATGTACGATTATATATCTCAAGATAGAGATCATATATATCTCAAGATATAGATATACAGATATAGATGTATATATTTTGATGTATATATATATATTTTTGAAATATCTATGTCTTGAGATACAGATAAACAGAATAAAAATGTTATTGTGGACATTATAATAGTACAGACACATAAATAAGCACACAAAAGGATGTCTAATATAAATACAACAAATTTAAATATGAGAAGCTAAACATAAACACTGATTTTTAGGCTATTTAAGGAGTTACTACTTCCACTCTACTGATTTGGACTAAATCATTGATAGAAAAATAATCATTATATCTTTATTACAACACTAACTCTTAAGGAGACTAGATGATTAGAATATGACACATTTTATGATTGGTGAGCAATATTTCAACCCACTAGGCATGTGATTAGAATCTAGTATATTCAGGGCAATTTGCTCGGGCTCTTTGGATGGGGGAGGAAGGGCTGTAAAGGCAAATTACACCTAAGAACAACTAATAAGGAAATAAATGTTAAGTAGAGGAACATGTAATATGATGACTGGGGAAAAAAATAAGAGTCATTTTTATAGAAATCTTTCTATTACGGAAAGAATCACAACAAGAATACAAACCCTCACCAATATTTTCTTAAACTAAAATTATGACCTGCTTTGTACTGTATCATCAAAAGTACAAAACTGGGCTTCATGATGAACCAATGAAGACTTACGGACAAAATCAGTCTGTGTTACAAAAAGGACTTGATATGGGAAATAAACTTGATGAGCAAGAGATTAAAGGCAGGAAGAATAATTAGGAGGTGACAACAAAAATCCTGGAGATAAACGACAAGAGTCTGAAACTCAGAGAGTGACAGTAGTGATACAGAAAAATAAAATGAAGGGACAATGTTTTTGCAAATTTAAGCTTAAAAGATTTTTACATTGTTAGTTTATGTGAACAAACAGTGCTTTTATTTTTAAAAAATACATCACTGTAATAAATCGAAATATAAAATAACATAAAGCAATTATTTTGAGAGGCATAAGTACCTAATGTCCTTATATAAATTTGGATAACCACACACATGTATTTAAACATGCTGCTGCTACTGCTGCTAAGTCGCTTCAGTCATGTCTGACTCTGTGCGACCTGATAGACAGCAGCCCAAAAGACTCCCCCGTCCCTGGGATTCTCCAGGCAAGAACACTGGAGCGGGTTGCCATTTCCTTCTCCAATGCATAAAAGTGAAAAGTGAAAGTGAAGTTGCTCAGTAGTGTCCAACTCTTCGTGACCCCGTGGACTGCAGCCTACTAGGCTTCTCTGTCCATGGTATTTCCCAGGCAAGAGTACTGGAGTGGGGTGCCATTATACACAGGTAAAATACACACACACACACACACACACATATTTCTACATATTGAATAGATAGCATGGTTCTAATCACCATTTTTCAAACATTATTGCCCTGACTTAGAAAGATAAGTGATTCTCAGAGCAGTAGTTATTTTCTCCTGCACATTGACTAACAGACACATAATACACACAGTGGTATTTCTTCAGTAGTTTGACTATTTGTGAAAGTGAAAGTCGCTCTGCTGCTGCTAAGTCACTTCAGTCGTGCCCGACTCTGTGCGACCCCATAGACGGCAGCCCACCAGGCTCCCCCGTCCCTGGGATTCTCCAGGCAAGAACACTGGAGTGGGTTGCCATTTCCTTCTCCAATGTGTGAAAGGGAAAAGTGAAAGTGAAGTTGCTCAGTCATGTCTGACTCTTAGCGACCAGTCACGTCCAACTCTTTGTGGCCCCATGGACGAATACTGGAGTGGGCAGCCTTTCCCTTCTCCAGGGTATCTTCTCAATCCAGGGATCAAATCCAGGTCTCCCACATTGCAGGTGGATTCTTTACCAGTTGAGCCACAAGGGAAGCCCAAGAATACCACAGTGAATAGCCTATCCTTCTCCAGTGGATCTTCCTGACCCAGGAATCGAACCAGGGTCTCCTGAATTGCAGGCGGATTCTTTACGAATGGAGCGCATTAAGGAAGCCCTATGACTCTGTCATAGATTCCTGGATCCCCGTGTATTTTAGTAAAGCTGCCGTGTGTTCTTTTACTGTTACTGGCCCTTGAAAGAAAAATAACATTCTGGATACAGCAGAAGCTGCCCATGATTAATCAAAACATGTAATCATTTAACTACACTGGCCATAATTTTGGGTATCTTATGCCTGTACTTACAAATGAAAATACTAGTAGTAACTTGCTCATATTATGTGTAAGTGCTCCTGTAGCAAAAAAAATACACTAGGATTCTAGGTAACTTGAGCCAGACAACTTGAAGTTGAATTCTAGTTCCATCTCCTACGGAAGTAAGTCATCCTGGGAAAGTTAACAAAATTTCTCATTAAATTTTCTCTTTCATCAAAGTAAATAAATGTTTATAAGTATATATAATATATATATGATAATTATATGTTGAGTGTGCATACAAATATGTTAAAATATACAATATACATATAAAGAGAGGAGAATATATAAAATCTTAGAATAATTCTTATTATAATTTAAGCACTAAATAATTATGTTTCTATTTTCTTTGTTATTACTACTGCTGCTGCTGCTATTATAGCTTCCTGTGTGATTTTAGGCAACTTGAAGATAATATGATAACCTGTTATTTGCAAGAAACATGTCAAGATTCTAGGTTTGGGGTGAGTCTCTTTCATGAAAGATTTTTTTCCAGGGTACTAGACAAAGCTTGGTGACACAGCATTAACAATAATTAGAGATGTAAGGGCTATCAAAACAATCTTGATACGACCAAGTCTCTGCTTTCCAGAGACATAGAAGAGAAAAGACAAATTCCTCTAATAAGAACTATATAGTATTTTATTCTTTTATATGTCTGAGTAGTATTCCACTGTGTGTGTGTGTGTGTGTGAGAGAGAGAGAGAGAGAGAGAGAGAAAGAGAGAGAGAGAGACAGTGAGCATGTGCCTATGAAAGCACATATATTTCTCACATCTTTATCCATTATCTATTGATGGAAATTTAGGTTGCTTCTATGTCTTGGCTATTATAAATAGTGCTGCCATGTGCATTGGATGTACATCATTTGCAGCAACATGGACAGATCTAGAGATTATCATTCTAAGTGAAGTAAGTCAGAGAAAGACAAATATACAATATCACTTAGGTGTAGAATCTTAAAAATATGATACAAAAGAACCTATTTACAAAACAGAAACAGATGTGAAACAACAGAAAGAAATCTTACATTTTAAGTCTATTTGATGGATCACTTTTGAAAATGTTGCAAAGAATGAAGCCCACTTGCTCTCCCCCTACCCCAGGAAAGGATCTGCAAATGTTAGCAAAATTGCTAAGAATGGCTTTTCTTCAGATTTACTCCTGGAGAGTCCAATCCATGCCTAAACTATGAGTACATGGAGAACTTAGACCATCTTGAGTCAAATGATGGAGACTCAATAGGGCTGATGCTCTGGATTCAGAGACTGGGAGCCTGCATCCTAATTCCAATTCTATTCCTTGTTTGCTTTGTGAGTACAGTTAAGTCATTCACTTTTCTGAGGTTCAATTGTACATCTGTAAAAGAGGATGTAACCACTTTTGTTGGTGATGCTGTTCTCCCTTTGACTATTCTCTGCTTATTTATGATGCAACACTTTACTAATCTACGGCCCTTAAAAGTAAAGGAAATTAGAATGAAAGAAAGATGATGCTTCTTCCATTAGACCACTGGGCTCCATTAAACTTGGGTCTCCCCCACCACTGCAATGAGAGTTTCTTCAACCTGCTTTAGCCCCTCAAGACATATTTAGCACTGTCAATTTGAGAGCAAAAAATGATGAGAGCTGAACCTACAAGATACTGATAGCATGAAGCAAAACATATGCTGATGTGACTCATCTAAGTATCAACCCTAAGTAAACTCAGTGTGTTTATTTATAGCTGAGGTATTTTACACTCAGAGAAACAAGCCCCAAATCAGATTCTGAATTCAGTTCAAGGAGCGAGGGTGCAGGTATGAATGAGCCGCAGAATGATGTACTGGAAAATGAGAGTTTACTGAATTTGAGTGAAAGGAATCAGGGAGAGAATGAGAAAATAATTGGGATGCATAAAGCCAGCCCTTTAAGAAAGATGCCAGTTAAATGGGATGGTGACAAAAAATTCTTTAAAGCTCTGGAGGCTATGAGAGAGAAAAGCAGATTCTGCATTCAAGTCATATTAACATCACATTTGTTTATCTTTGTACCAGTGTGGCATGGCTCACTGTAGCATATATACAGCAGTCTAACTTGGTATGATAATAAAAGCAGGAGTGTGTGCAGCAGAAAAGGGGGCTTATTCTTCCCATAAGGGGTGAAAATGCACAGGAAAAAAGACTCTACTGAAAAAAATATCTCCCTCTTTTCTGGCTTATGCTACTCTTCCCTATGGTCTCTTCAAGCTGACAGGACATTTTGAGATTTGAATCTCCAGATCTCCAGGAAAATTAGAGAATTATATAATCTAAGAACTCAACCAAAATAAAAATGGGAATAGAATTTTCATTCAGTTATCTATCTAGGCAGTCTGGTCAGTGAGCAACTAGTTCAGTATGTTCTACATAGTGTGTGTGTGCGCGCGCCCAATCATATCTGACTCTTTGAGATCCCATGGACTGTAGCCCACCAGGCTCCTCTGAACATGGAATTTTCCAGCCAAGATTACTGGAATGCATTCCTATTTCCTATTCCAGGGGATCTTCCTGACCCAGGGATTGAACCCACATCTCAAGCACTGACAGGCAGATTCTTTAACAATGAGTCACCTGGGAGGCCCTAGTAGGGTCTCTGCTGGGTTCTAAAGGAGAGAGTAAAAGGACCTACATGTAGTCACTTGCTTCAAGAACTGCACAAGCAGATAAGGGAGAGACATGCAAACAGTGTGGGTAACCCTGAGTTCTGTGCAAAGCCTTAAATTTATCTGGAACATGACCTGAGTGTGAACAGAGAAGAAGTGGTAGAAGCGATGGGATTTTAGAACTCTACTCAAAGTCATGCCTAGAAAATACCAGGAAAAAGGTGCTAGCTTTAAGAGGAAAAGGATCAAGGAACAGAAATTAAGTGTTTTGAATTAATTTATTTTGAATCATGCAAAAATAAATGCAAATAAAAATTAGTCTATTATTATTACTACTACTACTATTGTTATTCATGAAGAATCTAGCCACAATCTCCAAGTCTTTCTTTGAGCTTATATTTGAAAACTCTATGATGATTTTTAGAGGTAATTCAAGGAGAATAAGGGGAGTTATAAAACTTAAGAATACACCTCCTACTGAGCTAATAAAAGGAAACACTTCAGGCATCAAAACACTGATTTCTTCCGACAAAAAATAATCTTCAAAGAAGGGTTATTTAGATAAAATGTGCTATGTTTTACAACCACATTATTTTATGCTTGAGCATATTAGCATATATATGGACCCATTACATAATTTGGTCATAACTCATATTTCTTAAATCTAAATTTAGTGTCTTTAAATCACATATATTTTCAAGATATTTCAGCGTTACTAATTCAACATTTCTGGGAACTTAGAAGCTACACTTTTTGATTTTTTTAAAATCTCAGTTTCCCAGATATAGACAACCATAGCAAAGATTTTTACAGTTATACTCTTATATGTCCTTCATTTTACTCTTTTCCAGGCTGATCAAAAAACACAAATGGCTGTCACATTTACACTTCCAAGTAGCAGCACCTGGATTTGATGGGACCCTGTGTTAGAGAGGATCTGCAAGGATGCTCAGGTCTCCTCTGTCCAGCAAAGAGGCTATCACCAAGCCCACAAGGACCTACTGGGCTCCAGGGCCATGCTGAAGGGGGATTAACCAGGTTATGATCATTCTGTCTGTCCCATCCCACTGTTTTAGGAGAGTTCACGTCTGATCCTCTGACTTTTGAGCTGAGGAATCTGGCTTAACACTATCGTTCAGAATTAGTTATTGGATGGAAATACAAGTAAGTTTACATAGACAGTCACATTCAAGATGTCAAGCCAATTGATTTTCTTAACCCAAGGACAGGAAGAGGAAAATGGCATAACTGTCAAGGCATGAGGCATGGGGAATCCTACTCATCTAGCTGTCAAAAGAAACAAAAGCAACACCAACTATCCACATGTGTAACTCTGATATTAGAAAAGCAAAGCAAAACCCACAAGCAAACAGCAGGGCTGTAGGGCCACTAATCCATTTGTCTCACCATGCAGGCATGTATCCATCCAATATTTACTAAGTGACTGACTGACTGATGCTCATATTGCAGGGCATGGTCTAACTAATGAGATATGATGTAAAAAAATCCCACCATGATTTTTCACAGAACTTAAAAAACAAAACATGAACATCAGTCAGCCAACAAGATCGAAGTGATCTGTTCCCTGCCAGTCTCTGTGGTCTCCGTTTCTACCACTTTCCTTCATTCACCAAGCCCAGTGTCACTGCTCCTCTTTCTCTTCCTCCAGGAAAACAGCTAAGCCCTCTTCAGAGTTCCCCCTTCTGACTGGAGAACTCCTCCCTGGACCTCCAGGATGGGCAGCTCCTTGTTAGTCAGTCTTTGGCTTGGCCTCATCTGCTCAGAGAGGCCTTTCCTAATCAGAGAACCTAATCTTGCCACCACCTCTCCTACCAGGTAATGCTCCATTTTTATCCTGCTTTATGTTATCTTCATAGCATTTTTCATTACTGAACATATTAATACATGTTGATTAAATCTGTGCCTTTCTTACTAGAACATAAGCTTCACAAGGCATAATTTTTATCCATTTTATTCACAAAGGATATTTACTTAACAGTACCTGTTATAAAGTAATCATTTGAAAAATACTTGATTAAAAAAAGAACCCACAAATATATATAAAATTATGACGCCATGTAGGAAAGATAAATGGTTCTACTGGAGTATATAATAAGGTGATTAGAGATATCCTGGAAGAGACTAAAAAGAGTTTCCTGAGGAAATGATACTCAAACTTAATCACATGTTTGTCAGATAAATTATGTAAATCGATTTGGTCCTTCATTGCCTAAAACCTAGAAGGAAATAAGATAAACTACAAATGAATTAACTTATATGTAAATTAAACTGGTTATGAAAATAAAACTGATTGCTTAACTAAATGAAGAAGAAGAAAAAAAAAAGAAAACACCAGGAAACCACAACCTAGAATCACTGCTCTTTGTCCCTTCTACAGAACTAAGCTGGAAAGCTGGTCTTTAAGTAGAGCACAGGTCCTCCAGCAAATCAGAGATCCAGTTTCAGTGAATTGAATAGGTAAATATGGTGGCTTAGATGGTAAAGAAATCACCTGTGATGTGGGAGACCTGGGTTCTACTCCCAGGTCAGGAAGATCTCTGGAAAAGGGCATGGCTACCCACTCCAGTATTCTTGCCTGGAGAATCCCATGGACAGAGGAGCCTGGTGGGCTATAGTCCATGGGGTCACAAAGAGTTGGACATGAATGACCAACTAATACTTTCACTTTAACACAGATTCAAAACTGAGCTCGGTGATACATGTCCGAGATTCCTTCAGAATGACCTCAAAATGATGGGACTACTCTCTCACTGAAATATTGTGATTTTTGATGACTTGTCTTCTTTGCTATAGAAGGCCAATACAAGTTTTAAAAGAGGTTGCCAACCTTTAAGAATGAAGGCTGAGATGCTACCAGAAGGGCAGTCACCCAAGTGATATAATGGGAAAGAAAACCCACTAACAGAGAGAAGGATGAATGGGGAAGTGTGAGAAAAGAAGGGAAAGAAACTCAGTTGTCCTGCAAGAAACTCAAGGCCCTGCCTGACAAATGCGTCCAAACCATTCATTTTCTACAACACTTCCTAGTCAGCGGGGGGTGGTGGGGGGCGGCTACATGTGTCATCAGGAACCAGAAAGAAACCAACTCATCAATTCTACTGAAAAGACACTTATCAGAAGCATCTCTCTGATGAAATAAAATATCTTCCTTTAAAACCATTCAACTCTTAGAGAATTCCAAGTAAATTATTCTTCCAAAGGTAAGCTCCTACTAGTGTATAAATTACTTCTCTTAAGTATTTTATTAAAAAGACTCAGAAGTGTTTCCTCCCCTCCAGGGTATATTTCTTCAAAGTACAGAAATCTCATTGGGAACTAAACTTGGAAAAAAAAAAAAAAGAAACAGGGCACTCTCCCTAACCATTTCAAAACAGGTAATTTAAGAATCTTGTCAGTCACACTGTGATGGTTTTGAGGTACCAATTTGACTGGAATAAAGCATGTCCAGGTAGCTGGTAAAACATTATTTCTTGGTGTGTCTGTGAGGGTGTTCATGGAAGAAAGACATTAACATTTGAACTGGTGAACTGAGTAATGAAGATCTCCCTCACCATTGTGGGTGAGCTTCATTCATTCTATCAAAGGCCTGGATAGAACAAAAAAGAGAGAAAAAGGAGGAAGTTACCACTCCTGGTTCCTTCTGGTCTCACCGCTTTAGTGAGGTCATTGCATCTCATCTCCTCCAGCCCTTGGACTGTCATCAGCTCCTCTGGTCCTCAGGCTTTCCAACTTGAACTGCATAATACCACTGGCTTTCCTGCAAGCCCATGTTCCAGAGAACAGAATATGGGACTTCTCAGCCTTCAAAATCAATCTTTCTCTCCCTGTATGTGTGTATGTATGTACGTGTGTGTGTGTATATATATATATATATATTTTTTTTTTCTTACAGGCTTTGTTTCTCCTAACACACATACCTAGAAGTAACCTTCTAAATCTTACCTATCAGAGAAATAGGAGTAGTGGATAAAGCATTATTCAAATGGCACTATTTAAAGTACCCAACTAGTTTAAGGTCCATGTAATAGAATAAAACTAACCAGGCTGGATATTATCAAGGTCCTAAATTAAACTGCCTTTTCTGTAGGGTCTAATTCACAAAGCTTCTAAAATAAACTATCCAAATGTGTTGAGTGGAGTTAAATGACAAGTTTATGGCACGTCAATATTTAAGAGATAGGAGATAAAAGAAATAGAGAAAAATTAGGGTTAAAATTCTGCTACTGTTCAAAAAATGTCTTGAAATTTGCAAGATACTTTGTAGTTAGCAAGACAATCCTCAATTTTAACTAAAACCTGGATTTTCTTCATTTTATACTCAGAAACAATCCATTTTAGCTCGTGGGTTGTATTTGTTTAAATCTTTATGGTCCATAAGCTACTGTCTACTTTTGTTGTTGTTATCATTGTTAGGGTTCAGTTCCAGATGATTGTAAAAAGGCAACAAATTGATGAATTCCATTCTAGATCTTGAATTAGATTTAACAAAAGTATAACAGAGAAGGCAAAAGCAACAATTATAATAGTAAAAAATGACACAGGGGGAAGAACAAGATGGTGGAGGAGTAGGTGGACGTGGAGTACATATCTCTCCACGGATACATCAGGAATACACCTTCAGACACAGAAGTGCATACAGAACACCAGCTGAGAACAGACAGGAGTACCTAACCAGAGGAAAAGAATATATTGACCCACACAAAACTAGGGGGGCAAACAGGAGTGTTAGTAGGACTGGACCTGCCCTTGGCGGGTGGGGAAACTGAAGCAGGGGTCCAATCCCCACATCAGGGCAACTGTCTGAGTCAGAGGAGAAACATTTAAGGCTGAGAGTGAAACAGCTGATTTTTGGCAGCCTAAGCTGGGCTGGAAGAAACACAAGCTGGAATCAAGATTGCTGGGAGAAATATCAGTAACCTCAGATATGCAGATGACACCACCCTTATGGCAGAAAGTGAGGAGGAACTCAAAAGCTTCTTGATGAAAGTGAAAGAGGAGAGTGAAAAAGTTGGCTTAAAGATCAACATTCAGAAAATGAAGATCATGGCATCTGGTCCCATCACTTCATGGGGCATAGATGGGGAAACAGTGGAAACTGTCAGACTTTCTTTTTTGGGGCTCCAAAATCACTGCAGACGGTGATGGCAGCCATGAAATTAAAAGACACTTACTCCTTGGAAGAAAAGTTATGACCAACCTAGATAGCATATTGAAAAGCAGAGACATTACTTTGCCAACAAAGGCCTGTCTAGTCAAGGCTATGGTTTTTCCAGTGGTCATGTATGGATGTGAGAGTTGGACTGTGAAGAAAGCTGAGTGCCGAAGAATTGATGCTTTTGAACTGTGGTGTCGGAGAAGACTCTTGAGAGTCCCTTGGACTGCAAGGAGATCCAACCAGTCCATTCTGAAGGAGATCAGCCCTGGGATTTCTTTGGAAGGAATGATGCTAAATCTGAAACTCCAGTTCTTTGGCCACCTCACGCGAAGAGTTGACTCATTGGGACAGACTCTGGTGCTGGGAGGGATTGGGGGCAGGAGGAGAAGGGGACGACAGAGGATGAGATGGCTGGATGGCATCACCGACTCGATGGATGTGAGTCTGAGTGAACTCCGGGAGTTGGTGATGGACAGGGAGGCCTGGTGTGCTGCGATTCATGGGGTTGCAAAGAGTCGGACATGACTGAGCGACTGAACTGAACTGAACTGAACTGAAGTGGAATGAGAATCAGACAGTCCTTGTCACAGCCATATATACCCCAGATGGTTCAGCAGCTGGGAGCTGGAGTTCAGGGATTGTGGAGCAATCCCTGGGCAAGGGCTGCTATTGACTACAGAGAGACAAATCGAGGGGATGTGAGGGAGGAGAATGTGGTGGAAAATGCCTGTGGAGGAAAGCTGGGCAGCCATGGAAACAAGGCGATAGTGCCGAGTCACGCATTGAGGGTGCAGCCATCAACACAGCCTCTCTCCCCCCACACACGATCATTGGCAGCTGAACAACAGAAAGGCTGGCCCACGAAACGCACTGTACTACGGAGTAGGGCCCTACCTAGGGTGTTCCTTTTAGTGACTGATGCACCAAACTACAGAGTAGGACCCCGCCCAGGGTGCCCCTGTAAGTGCTTGACTTGCCAATCTACAGTGTAGGACCCCAGCCAGGGGGCCCCCTCTATGTGCCTGATGCACCGAACAACAGAGAAAGACCCCAGGAAGGCAGCCCTCTAAGTGTCTAAACAGGCGGAGCTACAGAGCAAGACCAACCAAAGAGGCCTTCTGATTGCCAGCTACAAGAGGTTCAAAAAAAGACTCTGATAGGGCCGTAACTCCTGCAGTGGAGGCAGTCTGTGTCCTTGCATACTTGGCACCGCCAAGGTCCCTGCAAGCCGTGCAGCTGCACCACCTTCATGCTCAACTCTCACTGGGGCAGAGCTGCCACAGGCAATGAAAGTCTTGTGTCTATGCGCACTGGTGTCCAGCGCTTTGCGACCCTGTAGACTGTGGCCTGCCAGGTTTCTCTGTCAGGGAGGGAGGTTCTCTAGGCAAGAATACTGGAGCATATTGGCCAATACTGGTTACCCTTCTAGAGCACTATATTTCCTGCTGCCCTAGTCGCCAACTCCCCTGAGAACCTGGTGCTGCCAGAACTCCTGCAACCCAAGCAGCTGCTCCACCTCCACACCTGGCCCTCAGAGAGGCAAACCCAAGCCCTCCAGGGCAGCCTCAGGAGCAAACCCCAGTGGACGATCCACATGCAGAGGTGGAAATAAAACCACAACTGAAATCCAGGGGAGTGTGGCTAAGGAAGAAGACCCAAAACCTTCCCACCGGCTGTACATGCTGCAGGTTAAATCCACACTATCAACTAGGCAGACTCTGTGTCTATGGAATATATAAAAGGTCATTGAGAGCTCCCACAAAAGAAAACACACTAGTTCTGATAGCTGTGGACACTGGGGGCAAGAACATACAGGAGTAGGATCAGATGGGAATCTGAGCTGCCCCCACAGCAGATTCAGAGATCAGCAGTGTTAGAGGGCATCCGAGCGGGGGATGAGGTGAATGGTGACTCCCAGAGAGAGAAAGGACTCTGACAGCAGTGACACAAGAAAAATATTTATTATTCTTATGTTTTGACTTGTTCTGTAGATTCGTTTGGATTTTTTCTTTCTTTCTTTTTTCCTTTCTGCTGCCTCTGTTGTAGTTGACGATTTTATTGGCACTATGAAATCTAATTAAGATTTTGAGCTTTTCTTTTCTTTTCTTTCTCAGTCACATTTTTCATTGTTGTTAAAAACCTCTGCCTCTATGTTGGGCTTTTGCAGTTCTGGGAGTTTTCCTTTTTTTTTTTTTTTCTATTCTTTTTTTTTTAATTTTAATTTTTAATATCTTAAATCTATCATTATTTTTTCTACATTTATTCCTTTGTTTGCCTTTCCTACAGTCCCTTTCCCCTTGCAATTAATCTATGTAAATCTTCCTTATCTACCTCTATTTAACTTTGCATATCTATTCTTTCTTTTCTTTCTTTCCTTTCCTTTCAACATATATGCTACCTTTATTTTAATTGCTTTATTCCCCAATTGGCACCTTGCTTTAGTTTTCTCTTCCAGTTTGTGCTTTAGGTAGTTTTGTTCTGGTAGACATAATTTTTGGTTTCCTTTGTTCACTGGGTCAGTCTATTATACTTATTTTTAATGGACTGTTATGATTTTGCCTACAGGTGTATATGTATATCTGTATATTCAGTCACACTTTTTGGTGTTGTTATAAACTTCTGTGTGTACATTGGGCTTTTGCAGTTCTGAGGAGTTTTCCTTTTTTTTTCCATTTTCTTTCTCCTTTTTTTTTTTTTTTTTTTTTAACTTTAACTTTTTAAACCTATTATATTTTTTCTACATTTATTCCTTTGTCTGCCTTTCCTACTGCTCTTTTCCCTTTGGAGTTAATCTTTAACGTATATAAATCTTTTTCATGTACCTCTATTTAACTTTGCATATCTTTTCTTTCTTTCTTTGTTTTCTTTCCTTTGCTCTCAACATATTTGTTAGTTTTGTTTTCATTGCTTTATTCCCCACTTGACACCTTGTTTTATTTTTGATTTCCAGCTTGTGCTTGAGATAGTTTTGTTCTTAACTGGTAAATATAGTTTTTTGGATTTACTTTGATTGCTTGGTAAATCTGCTGTATTTTGTATTTGTTGGGCTGTTTTGACTTTGCTCATGGATATATACATAGATGTCTATATTCCATTATTTTAATTATTATTTGCCTGATTTTGTAACTGCCATTTGTCTGGGGTTCACCTTTGGTCTCTCATTTTGGGATATTTGTTTTATCTCACTTAATGCCATTAAAAACCACTTGTGGAATCTTCACTTCTGACCAGAGATCAAGCCCTGAGCCTTTGGAGTGGGAGCACTGATGCCAAGACCCTAGACTATTAGAGAACTAACCCTAGGGAGCATCAAATAGTGAGAACTCACACAAAGAAAACCACTTGAATACAAGACCTGGCATCACCCAACCACTAGTAGCAACCTGTGCAGGATGCCTCATCTAAATGACAAATGTAACAAAAATACAAACCCAATCATGAGCAGACAAGATTACCACCTCACTCAGCCTTCCCCATCAGAGGAAAAACAAACAAAAACTCAGCACAAATCTCACTCTATACGAAACTTACACAAACCACTGAACTAACCTCAGGAGGGCAGAAACCAAAAGGAAGAAAGAATTCAACCTTCAAGCCTGGGAAGAGAAGAATGCAAATATAGTACGTTAAAAAAAAGAAAAGGCAGAGAAATACTGCACAAATGAAGGAACAAACTAGAAACACAGAAGTCCAAATAAATGAAGAGGAAATAGGCAAGCTACCTGAAAAAGAATTCAGAATAATGATAGTAAAGATGAACAAAAACCTTGAAAACAAAATGGAGAACGCGCAAGAATCAATTAACAAAGACCTTGAAGAATTAAAGAATAAACACACAGAGACAAACAACATAATTACTGAAGTTAAAAATACTCTGGAAGGAATCAATAGCAGAATATCTGAAGCAGAAGAATGAATCAGTGAGCTGGAAGATAAAATGGTGAAAATAACTTCTGAAGAGTAGAATGAAGTAAAAAGAATGAAAAGAACTGAGGATAGTCTCAAAGACCTCTAGGACAATATGAAACGCACCAACATTCAAATTATAGGGGTCCCAGAAGAAGAAGAGAAAAAGAAAGGGTATGAGAAAAATTTTGAAGAGATTTTAGTTGAAAATTTCCCCAACATGGAAAAGGAAATTGTCAATCAAGTCCAAGAGGCACAAAGAGTCCCACACAGGATAAACCCAAGGAGAAACATGCCAAGACACATACTAATCAAACTAACAAAGACTAAACACAAAGAAAGAATATTAAAAGCAGTAAGGGAGAAGCAACAAGTAATATACAACAGAAACCCCATATGCTTAACAGCTGATCTTTCAGCAGAAACTCTGAAGGCCAGAGGGGAATGGCAGGATACATTTAAAGTACTGAAAAGGAAAAATTTACAACCAAGATTAGTGTACCCGGCAAGGAGCTCATTCAAAATTAATGGAGAAATAAAAAGCTTTTCAGACAAGCAAAAGTTAAGAGAATTCAGTGCCACCAAACCAGCTTAACAACAAATGTTAAATGGACTTTCATAGTCAAGAAATAAAACAGGAGAAAAAAGATCTCAAAATAAACCCCAAACAATTAAGAAAATGGCAATAGGAACATATATATCAATAATTACTTTAAATATAAATGGATTAAATGCTCCAACCAAAAGACACAGACTGGCTGAATGGATACAAAAACAAGACCCATATATAAACTATCTATAAGAAACACACTTCAGATCTAAAGACACATACAGACTTAAAGTGAGAGGATGGAAAAATACGTTCCATGCAAATGGGAAGTAAAAGAAAGCTGGAGTAGGAATCCTCACATCAGACAAAATAGACCTTAAAATAAAGAAGATTACAAGAGATAAGGAAGGACACTACATAATGATCAAGGGATCAATCCAAGAGGAAGACATAACAATTGTAAATATCTGTGCACCCAACACAGGATCACCTCATTACATAACACAAAAACTAAGAGACATAAAACAGAGAAGGCAATGGCACCCCACTCCAGTACTCTTGCCTGGAAAATCCCATGGATGGAGGAGCCTGGTGGGCTGCGGTCCATGGGGTCGCGAAGCGTCGGACACGACTGAGCGACTTTGCTTTCACTTTTCACTTTCACACGTTGGAGAAGGAAATGGCAACTCACTCCAGTGTTCTTGCCTGGAGAATCCCAGGGACGACAGAGCCTGGTGGGCTACCGTCTATGGGGTCGCACAGAGTCGGACACGACTGAAGCGACTTAGCAAGAGACATAAAGGGAGAAATTTCCAGTAACACAATAATAGTAGGAGACTTTAACACTCCACTCACACCAATGAACAGATCATCAAAACAGAATATTAATAAGAAAACACAAGTCTTAAATGATACATTAGATGAGATGGATCTCAGTGATATCTTCAGGACATTCCATCCAAATACAGAAGAATTCACCTTTCTTCTCAAGTGCACATGGAAAATTCTCTAGGATAGACTACATCTTGGGTCACAAATCAAACATCATAAATTTAAGAAAATTGAAATTATATCAAGCATCTTCTCTGACCACAATGCTATTAGACTAGATATCAATTACAAGAAAAATCTGTAAGAAACTCAGACGCATGGAGATTAAACAACACATTTCTAAACAACCAAAAGGTTACTGAAGAAATCAAAAGGGAAATAAAAAACTTTCCAGAAACAAATGACAATGAAAACAAGACAACTCAAAATCTATGGGATGAAGCAAAAGCAGTCCTAAGAGGGAAGTTTATAGCAATACAATCCTACCTCAAGAAACAAGAAAAATATAGAATAGATAACCTAACTTTACACCTAAAACAGCTGGAAAAAGAAAACAAAAAACAAAAATTACTACAAGCAAACAAATCATGAAGATCCAAGCAGAAATAAATGAAAAAGAAATGAAAGAAACAATAGGAAATAATAACAAAACTAAAAGCTGGTTCTTTGAGAAGATAAACAAAATTGACAAGCCTTTAGCCAGATGCACCAAAAAAAAAAAAAGAGAAAGGAATCACATCAACAAAATTAGAATTGAAAAAGGTGAGTTTACAACAGACAACACTGAAATACAAAGGATCATAAGAGATTATTATGAACAATGATATAGCAATAAAATGGATAACCTGGAGGAAATGGACAGATTCTTAGAAAAGTTCAATTCTCCAAGACTGAACCAGGAAGAAATAGAAAGTATGAACAACCCAATTATGAGCACTGAAATTGAAGCTGTGATCAAAAATCTCCCAAAAAACAAAGCCCAAGAACAGATGGCTTCACAGGAGAATTCTATCAAACACTTAGAGAAGAGCTAATGCCTATCCTTCCAAAAATTCAAAGGAAGGAACCCTTCCAATGAGGCCACCATCACCCTGAAACCAAAACCAAAGATAACACAAAAAAGAAAACTACAGGGCAATAGCACTGATGAACATAGATGCAAAAATCCTCAACAAAATTTTAACAAACAGGATTCAGAAATATATTAAAAAGCTCATACACCATGATCAAGTTGGGTTTATTCCAGGGATACAAGGATTCTTCAATATACAGAAATCAATCACTGTGATACATCATATTAACAAATTGAAAGATAAAAACCATATGATAATCTCAATAGGTGCAGGAAAAGCCTTTGACAAAACAGCACCCTTTTATGATTAAAGCTCTTCAAAAAATGGGCAAAGAAGGAACCTACCTCAACATAGTAAAGGCCATATATGATAAGCCCACAGCAAACATTATTCTCAATGGTGAAAAACTGAAAGCATTCCCCCCAAGATCAGGAACAAGACAAGGGTGTCCACTTTTACTACTATTATTCAACATATTTTTGGAAGTCCTAGCTATAGCAATCAGAGAAATAAAGAAGTAAAAGGAATGCAGATTGGAAAAGAAGAAGTAAAGCTCTCCCTGTTTACAGATGACATGATACTGTACATAGAAAACCATAAAGATAGTATAAGAAAATTACTAGAGCTAATCAACGAATTTAGCAAAGTTGCAGGATACAAAATCTATACACAGAAATCACTTGCATTTCTATATGCTAACAATGAAAAATCAGAAAGAGAAATGAAGTAATCAATCCCATTCATCACTTCAACAAAAAGAATTAAATATCTAGGAATAAACTTACCTAAGATGATAAAAGAACTGTACACAGAAAATTATAAGACACTAATGAAAGAAATCAAAGATAACATAAACAGATGGAGAGATATTCCATGTCCCTGAGGAGGAAGAATCAATATTGTGAAAATGACTATACTACCAAATGCAATTTACAGATTCAATGTGATCCCTAACAAATTACCAATGGCATTTTTCACAGAACTGGAACAGAAAATTTCACAATTCATATGGAAACTCAAAAGAGCCCGAATAGTCAAAGCAGCCTTAAAAAGAAGCATGGAGTTGGAGGAATCAACCTTTCTGACTTCAGATTATACTACAAAGCTATAGTCATCAAGACAGTATGGTACTGGCAGAAAAAGAGAAATATAGACCAATGGAACAAGATAAAACCCATGCACCTATGGGTACCTTATTTTTGACAAAGGAGGCAAGAATATACAATGGGGGCAAAAACAGCCTCTCAATAAATGGTGCTGGGAAAACTGGACAGCTGCATGTAAAAGAATGAAATTAGAACACTTCCTAACACCATACACAAAGATAAAGTGGATTAAAGACCTAAATGTAAGATCAGAAACTATAAAACTCTTAGAAGAAAACACAGGCAGAACAGTCGACGACATAAATCAAAGCAAGATCCTCTATGACCTGTCTCCTAGAGTAATGGAAATAAAAACAAAAATAAACAAGTGGCATCTGATTAGACTTAAAAGCTTTTACACAGCAAAGGAAACTATAAGCAAGGTGAAGAGACAATCCTCAGAATGGAAGATAATAATAGAAAACGAAAAAACTGATAAAGGATTAATTTCCAAAATATACAAGCAGCTCATACAACTTAATGCAAGAAAAACAAACAACCCAATCAAAAAGTAGGAAGAAGACCTAAAGAGACATTTCTCCAAAGACGATATACAGATGACTAACAAAGATATTAAAAGATGCTCAAATTACTCATTATTAGAGAAATGAAAATCAAAACCACAATGAGATATCACCTCACACCAGTCAGAATGGCCATCATCAAAAAGTCGACAAACAATAAATGCTGTAGAGGATGTGGAGAAACGGGAACGCTCTCGCACTGTTGGTGGGAATGTAAATTCATACAGCCACTATGGAAGCCGATATGGAGATTCCTTAAAAATCTAGGAATAAAACCACCTTATGACCCAGCAATCCCATTCCTAGGCATATACCCTAAGGAAACAAAAATTGAAAAAGACACATGTATTCCTTGGTTCACTGCAGCACTATTTACAATAGCTAGAAAGCAACCTAGATGTCCATCAACAAATGAATGGATAAAGAAGTTGTGGTACATATACACAATGGAATATTACTCAGCCATAAAAAGGAATGCATTTGAGTCAGTTCTGATGAGGTGGATGAACCTAGAACCTATTATACACAGTGAAGTGAGTCAGAAAGAGAAACATAAATATCGTATTCTAACACACATATACAGAATATAGAAAAATGGTACCGAAGAATTTATTTTCTGGGCAGCAATGGAGAAATAGACATAGAGAATAGACTTATGGACATGGGGAGAGGGGGAGGAGAGGGTGAGATGTATGAAAAGAGTAACACGAAAACTTATATTACCATATGTAAAATAGGTAGCCAAAGGGAATTTGCCGTATGGCTCAAGAAACTCAAACAGGGGCTCTGTATCAACCTAGAGGGGTGAGATGGGGAGAGTGATGGGAGGGAGGTTCAAAAGGGAGGGGATATATGTACACCTATGGCTTATTCATGTTGAGGTTTGACAGAAAACAACAAAATTCTCTAAAACAATTATCCTTCAATAAAAAAAAGTAAATTAAAAAAAATGACAAATGAACTCTACACTTTTACAAGATTGCAGAAAGATCTGATTTAACTATATACCAAATTTCTATCTTTTAAAACTTACTCCAACATGTAATTTCCTGTAAACATATTTTTCTTTTCATATGTAGGCAAATCACCTAATATTTCTTTAGAAGCCATATTCAATACTAGTTCATAGCACATTCATCACTGCAAAGTAGCAGGAAGCTAGAGTTGAAATGGGAAAGTACTATATTTGTAAGAGCCAATTGCACATAAAGGTTAATCAGGAATGAAAATAATGCATTATTTAAAAGAGCATGTTTTCACAGTTTTCTATTTGTATAAAGGTTCACTTTACACAAAGCTTATTTTAAAAAGTGAGACCACCTGTTTTATATATTGGATGCTTGCTAATGATTTCCCAGTGGGTCTCCTGTGCCCTGCTGCTGTCCTGGGTTGCAAAGGCCCTTGCACAAAATATGATGGGGAGGCTCTGGAGATAAGCTTCTCCAACTCCTTTCCTGTAGGCAATTACTGGCAATTAGTCATGCGGCATTGCTAAATAACTCACTATCTCTATACCTCCAAAAGTGATGTTTGAATGCCACAGTTGAATCCACTGCAGGACTCAATTAAATTTCAACTGAAAATCTAATACTTTATTTATTACCTGCTACTCATAGGAATAGGATATGTGGAAGAAGAGGCCTCCAAAGATAATATTTTATCTTCAATTTGTTAGAATATTTCTCTGGAAAAAAAAAAAAAAAATATTTCTCTGGGAATAAGAGTGCCTTTATGGACACTTCTATAGAAACATAGCTGCATTTCTCATGGGCCCTATTGTAAGCAATGCTAATCCAATCAGATCACACAGATTTGTGAGGTCTAAATAAGATACCTTTCCTTCCTGAAAATGTTACTTCTGAACCACATATATTCATACATGCTTATTAGTGGATATCATATTCTACTCAATAATGGGCTTCTTCTGGAACTCCTTTGTATTTATTCAAATGTATTATTTATTAAGTTATTGAATGTATAACAATTCATTTTGACTTCAATGATAACATTTTATAAATGAATTCAAGACCATATAAGTGAATGCTGCTTGGAATATATAATAGACCCACTTTAGCACAAAGTACTGGTTCCAATCCTGAATTAACTAGTTGCTTAACCACATGCTATACCTGTTCATTGGAAAAATGAAGTAAAAGAAAAGGTTTCAGAATGTTTGGCTTTGTCATACACTGATACCCAATTATTCAAAGAGACACTCTATATTCAAATACAATCATATACATGCATCACTTGGTTCCTTTAGCATAACTGGTTCTGACTTACTTGGACATATTAAAAGTAAACTCAGGAAATAAAATTCTTAAGAACTATGGGTGGTTCACAAATGATCTGTCCACAGTATTTATCGAATTTGTATTTAATTAAACAATGGTACACAAAGCCATAAAATCTCATGCACTGAAATTTGAAGATACTTAAGTCAATTGCATTAGTTACTGTATCTGAGGTCTGCATGACTTAATTCTTTAGCAAGTACATTTGCCAAGAGGAAACTAAAAAATGAGCCATACCATCAACAAATATGACAATGCCAAGTATGTCTCTGCAAATATAACATTTGCAGTAAGAAAAGAAGATTGCTTTTCTGATTTGGAGAATTTCTGTGCACTCCTCTTAGGTTTGGTTTATTAATCTCATTTATTTATTGCCAGAGGCTTTTGCTAACGCTAGTTTTGACACTACTGAAAGCTAAAGCTGAAAAATTTACTTCTAAAGAATTTTCTTCAAAAGCAACTTCTTTTAAAATAGTCAGACTATTGTGCTAAAGAGCAGGTGAACTTGAGGTCTCAGTGCCTGCGTCAGAGTTGAGTGCCTGAGGCACTGGCGATGGAGCAAAACAACCAAGCCCTCTGAGAGGAACCACGCTTCCCTATGAGTCCCTGATTTACTGTTCTTCTCTTATGCATAATCTTATCCACTCCTTTTCCTTAGGTCTGCGATTCAAACTTATCATCTTCCTCTATTTTAGAATATCACACACACATACAGATACTCCAAAACTTTCATCGAAGGAAAGTCAGATGATTATAAAACAGACTGACTGCTCCCTTTCCTGGTGTCCCACTCAGTAGGTCTATGGTAGGGTCTGGGGAGCTGCACTTCTCACAAGTTGTCAGACGGTGAGGGTGTTGCTGGTATGGGGGGGGTCACACCTCAAGAACCATTGAACTCCCAGTTCATCCTACCCCCACTTGACATATATACACTAATATGTATAAAATAGATAACTAGTGAGAACTGTGTGTATAGCACAGAGAACTCTACGTTATGCTCTGTCGTGACCTAAATGGGAAGGAAATCCAGAAAAGAAAGTGTGTATACCACACACACACACACACACACACACACACACACATAGCTGATTCACTTCATGGTACAGCAGAAATTAACCAAACATTGTAAGCCAATTAAAAAATAAAGAAGAACCACTGCACTGAATTTTCCCATGGAATTTTCATGTTGGGAATGGACTCTGAGTACTGAGAGACTATAAGGACTTCAGAGATCTCATTGTATGCTGATTTGTTTCCAGGATGCAGAGCGCCACCAGTAGATTAAACATGCCATTAACACCAGATATTTATACTAACTAAATTCTAACTCGCCCCATCACCTTCTCCATGGCTAAGAGATTTTTCACAAATCTTCAAAGGTAGAAGTGATTAAACTTCATGCTCCAAAGTTCCTCCAAGGGTGTGCTAGAAGCCACCTGCATCATAATCATTCAGGATTTCCATCTTTCAAAAATTGTTTCAGATTGCAAGGCAAGGTTTTAGAATCAGAATGTTTGGGAATGAGCCAGAATACCTACTTCTTAACCAATATAGAGGCGATCCATATACACATTGTTTTTAAAACTTCCTCTGCTAGGACCTTCTTTCTTTTCTTATACTGCTTTAAAGTGGATGGACCTCTAGAATAAAAGGGTAAATGGATTCAGAAATTGGGTGTGATTGTCAGCAATGATATGTATTAAATTTTATAATACAAAGAGTGTTACATAAAATATACACTGAAGGCAGTGAAAAATTAATTCACCAAGTTGTGAAAAAAGAATTCAAGTAATTAGATCTTAAATAGATATTATTTAATTTTATAGCATTTTATTTTCAGGAACATTAATAGAGTATTTTTTTCTTCTAAAATGTTCAGCATTTATTTATTTGTATCCAGTTTTTCTTATACTCAAATGAGTTCCAAGAGGAAGAAAACTTTGAAATTGTCAATTAAACAGATTTAATTATCAGAGTCTCTTTTCCTCACTAGAATTGTGACTGGGGAATGCAACACTCTTAAATATGTCTGAGGACGTTGCTAATTAACAGGTTCCATTCATATGACAAGAGGTAGAAATCAGAGAAAAAGTTAAATATGAAAAAATATTTAACATCATGTATCTCAAGAGATCTACACAAGAAGCAAACATTCTACGTAACCCAATTTGAAGGTTCACATAGAATCACCGTCCTCCATTGAAGGTTTAAAGTTGGTGAAAATTAAACTGAGCAACACTTTATTCTCCTTCTTGATGAAAATGTAATTTAGCATCAAGACCTGTAAACTTTTATCATTTTATACTTCAAAGATATCAATCTTACAAATCACTTAGCCAGTTCCAGTGAGAAAGAAAGTATAGTTCTAAAGAATGCTCTCAGTTTAATGAACACAGTTTGTTCACAAAATGCCAATTTATGGCCATATCTATTAACCAAATGGAAAGCTGTTTAAAATAAAATGTATATATATAATACACCGAACTATACAGTGGAATGAAAAGCAACACTGAGTACATGTGTGTGAGCGATATACCCAGCTCGGTCACAGCAGTTGAAGGCACTGTAGTTTGCAGTTATCAGTACCACCAAGCTCTGAGATCTGATTCTTTTTCAATACCGTGTGCCCAAATTCAGCCACCAGAGGCCAATAGAAAATGATGCTAGAAAAATTCAATAAGGTAATAAAAAGCTCAGAAAACACTTAAGAGTAAATACTAAACTGACATGTTGCCTGCTGCACAGAAATGCTGCTGGCTGTCTTGTCTGATGAGAAATGCCATCATAGTTAAGCACTTGCAGGATGTCATCTCCTCCAGGTTGCCATCTGCAATCCCATCCACCAATCTTCCCATCTTATTTACCTGTCCCTGTGAGAGCTCCCTGGATCTCTCTACTGGTACTACTTTTCACATTCTCTTCCTCTGTTCACTGTGAGAAATTACAAACTAAAGACTATGTTTATTTTAAACCTGTGAATTTTATGTTTATTTTAAACCTGAACTGAATTTCAGACTGCCTCATAATAGGTAGCATTCAATAAAATGTTGGTCAAATGAATAATTGTTGAAATACTCAACTGAAAACACTGGCCAAAGGATGAAGTAATAATTGGCTCCAGCTCCAGCTCTCTCAAGGCAATTCAATTCAATTCGAACTAATTTAATTCAACTTCACTCAGCAGGCATTTAGGAAGGGTCTAGCCTTTGCCTGTAATAGAGATATAAATGGTTTTTTGACCTGCATTATCTCTTCAATTGCTGTAATGCTTTCCTTTGCCTATAAAGGCACAGTTTAGCTTCACAACCAGAAATTAATGGCAAAGGCGGTGAACATCATATTAGAACTCCAAGTTTTGTGGGAAGAGAACAAGAGAAAACAGATATAAAATGCATCCTTTAAAATTATGTTTATACTGTACATAAGCATATATTCATGCATACATCTTTTCAATAACCTACCAGTTTTTCTTAGGTGGTCTTGAAAGAGAAAGATCTATTGCAAGTAGTGAAGTATCTTTCCTCCTATGCAACTAGAATAGTACTAGAAACACCAATACTTCTTGGGAGAAATGACAAAATTGTCACTTGAATAATTTCCTGTGTTTTGCGGTTGCACCTAACCCTAGTAAAGGCAGTCTGACAGTCTATTACAGATAGCATGTAGATGTGTTTCTGTATAATTTTTCATAACTTACTTCACTGAATTGGTAATTACTTGATGAAATTAATGGTGTCTAGCAGTCTACACAACCATGGGGATAATTCAGGAGATTCACTTTACTATTAAGTTCTTTGATTTGAATCATTTAGATTTTGGCTTAACTCTCCACATCATGTGTTTTGGACATCACTATAACAGATTCCAGGAAAATAAAACTGTTGGGAAAGCTCCTTCCTTGAGATGGTTTAAGAGAGGGTCATTCTCCTTTGGCTCAGGATTTAAGAGAGCTCCACATAAAAGAATGACTGCTTTCATGTTTCCAACTAATGAGATTCTGTGGCTGTAGAGAGGACTTTCTATCAGGAGACCCACGGCACAAACTAAAATTATATAGAAGTACATAGGTGAAAACAGTGATGGTGCTGCAAATGAATTCAGGATCAGGAAAACAGTAATAGGGATTGAGTCAATCACAAACCTGGCTCAGAGGAAAAAAATAAACCTGTGCTGTTGATGGAGACCTTCAGCTGTTCAGACCTCCAGTACAAATAGCATTCAGCTAGGAAATAATTTGATTAGGTCGCCTTTAGAGTTTCTGCCACGCCATAAGATTCAGTGATTGCAAGATAAAGAATGCCATTCTTAGAAATTACAAAACAGACCATTATCTTTCACTGTCTCAGGAAGGGCTGGGCTCTCAGTACTTCTGGGTAGTATTTCTTCCCAGGTTATGCACACAGCTGGGGCTCAGATCCTTGTTCAGTTTCACCTTGTTTCAGTCCCTGAAACATTCCAAATTTTTACCTAGCTTAGACTTTTACACACGCCTCTCCCTTACTCTTCCATAAATGACTTTTAACACTGAGGTCTCAGTTTAGTGCCACTTCTTCAGAAAGCCTTTCTCTGAATATATCAAGTAGATACTCTATACTCCACTAATTTCATTCACAACACCAGTCTCTATTTGTGACTTCTTATTCAGTTCAGTTCAGTCGCTCAGTCGTGTCTCTGTCCATCACCAACTCCCGGAGTTCACCCAGACTCACATCCATCGAGTCGGTGATGCCATCCAGCCATCTCATCCTCTGTCGTCCCCTTCTCCTCCTGCCCCCAATCCCTCCCAGCATCAGAGTCTTTTCCAATTAATCAACTCTTCGCATGAGGTGGCCAAAGTACTGGAGTTTCAGCTTTAGCATCATTCCTTCCAAAGAAATCCCAGGGCTGATCTCCTTCAGAATGGACTGGTTGGATCTCCTTGCAGTCCAAGGGACTCTCAAGAATCTTCCCTAACACCACAGTTCAAAAGCATCAATTCTTCGGCGCTCAGCCTTCTTCACAGTCCAACTCTCACATCCATACATGACCACAGGAAAAACCATAGCCTTGACTAGATGGACCTTAGTTGCAAAGTAATGTCTCTGCTTTTGAATATGCTATCTAGGTTGGTCATAACTTTCCTTCCAAGGAGTAAGCGTCTTTTAATTTTATGGCTGCAGTCACCATCTGCAGTGATTTTGGAGCCCCCAAAAATAAAGTCTGACACGGTTTCCACTGCTTCCCCATCTATTTCCCATGAAGTGATGGGGTTCTTCATTTCACTTCAATTCTTCCAATAGAATTGGAATTTATAGAGAAAGGACCATATTTGTTTTTCCTGATATCCAGCACATATAGTTTGCTCCATATATATTTATTAGATACAAGAATGCAAGAGCACATAGATGGAGAGAGGAAAAGAGAGTTTAAGTGACATCTGGGTATTGCCTGGGCAATGATAGACATTCAGTTACACAAATAATTCCAAAAAAAAAGAGCTCAAGATCAATCGGACTACGACTCCTGAGTACATAAAAAATGAACACATGAAGATGTACTAACTTCGGTAAAACCTGGCTCATTGCTTGTGCAGTGAAACTTACTTGATTTTTCTGGATGGTTTGCTATTTGCAAAGTATTACAGATTAACCACAGCCAACCAGATAGACTGGATTATCTGGCTTATTTCTTAAGACATAACTTACTCTATACCTTTTTATTCACCTGACTTTTATTGTTTATACTGCTTTGATGTCATAAATAGCCTTCTTGCTTTGTCAGGCCTGATTCAAGCTTCAGATATTGACACAAAAATTCCTTCCTCAGGAAATATTCATTGAGCATATAATCACACACGTTTCTAACTCCCTGTACTTTACGTAGATAATAATAAATGTGTACATTATTGTATTTCTTTTATCAATTTCTCTGTCCCTTAGCTCAGGACCAGTGTGTCTCATTGTTGTCCATTGTATTACTATTGGCGACTGTAGAAACTTGTACATAGAATGAGTACCATTAACATTTGTTGAATAGATTAACTGGATAATTATGACTCCACATACTTGTTTCATGGATTTTCTTCTTTTAAAAAATCAATTATAGACAATAACAGAAAAATTGGTTTCATGCATGATTTTTGTAGAATAAAGGAAAGTAGAGATGTGTGTATCAAAATTTGCTTTTTAACTCTCCACATTCTGTTCTCCTCCACAGAAGAAGAGAATTCTCTTTCAAAACTTATTCTTTGCATCTATATACATATACACATAGATGGACATGCTTTTCTTTTTACTTGTTAAATAAAGAGCATCCTCATGTGCATATTATTCTAATGCTGCTTTTCTCATAGACCTGCATTTCTCTTCATACCATACTGATCTGCCTTATAATTTTTATAGGATAATACTGTTGCACTGTAGGTGTGGACAATAACTTTCAGGACTCTTCCCCTATTCATAGATAGACCATTTACAATTTTCGTATATGACAAAGCTGTCAATGCTTTCATATATGACAATGCTCCATAATATAGTTCATTATATACATGTTTATTAGCACTTTTGGATGACAGAGTTTTTAGTTCAGTCGTTTACTTGTGTTCGACTCTTTGCAACCCTATGAATCACAGCACGCCAGGCTGTCCTGTTCATCATCAACTCCCGGAGTTCACTCTAACTCATCTCCATCGAGCCGGTGATGCCATCCAGTCATTTCACCCTCTGTCGTCCTCTTCTCCTCCTGCCCCCAATCCCTCCCAGCATGAGGGTCTTTTCCAGTGAGTCAACTCTTCACGTGAGGTGGCCAAAGTATTGGAGTTTCAGCTTCAGCATCAGTACTTCCAAAGAAAACCCAGGACTGATCTCCTTTAGAATGGACTGGTTGGACCTCCTTGCAGTCCAAGGGACTCTCAAGAGTCTTCTCCAACACTACAGTCCAAAAGCATCAATTCTTTGGCGCTCAGCTTTCTTCACAGTCCAACTCTCACATCCATACATGACCACTGGAAAAACCATAGCCTTGACTAGATGGACCTTTGTTGGTAAAGTAATGTCTCTGCTTTTGAATATGCTATCTAGGTTGGTCATAACTTTTCTTCCAAGGAGTAAGCATCTTTTAATTTCATGGCTGCAGTCACCAGCTGCAGTGATTTTAGAGCCCCCAAAAATAAAGTCTGACACTGTTTCCACTGTTTCCCCATCTATTTCCCATGAAGTGATGGGACCAGATGCCATGATCTTCATTTTCTGAATGTTGAGCTTTAAGCCAACTTTTTCACTCTCCTCTTTCACTTTCATCAAGAGGCTTTTGAGTTCCTCTTAACTTTCTGCCATAAGGGTGGTGTCATCTGCATATCTGAGGTTATTGATATTTCTCCCAGAAATCTTGATTCCAGCTTGTGCTTCTTCCAGTCCAGCGTTTCTCATGATGTACTCTACATATAAGTTAAATAAGCAGGGTGACAATATACAGCCTTGACGTACTCCTTTTCCTATTTGGAACCAGTCTGTTGTTCCATGTCCAGTTCTAACTGTTGCTTCCTGACCAGCATACAGGTTTCTGAAGAGGCAGATCAGGTGGTCTGGTATGGCCATCTCTTTCAGAATTTTCCACAGTTTATTGTGATCCACACAGTCAAAGGCTTTGGCATAGTCAATAAAGCACAAATAGATGTTTTTCTGGAACTCTCTTCCTTTTTCCATGATCCAGCGGATGTTGGCAATTTGATCTCTGGTTCCTCTGCCTTTTCTAAAACCAGCTTGAACATCTGTAAGTTCATGGTTCATGTACTGCTGAAGCCTGGCTTGGAGAATTTTGAGCATTACTTTACTAGCGTGTGAGATGAGTGCAATTGTGCAGTAGTTTGAGCATTCTTTAGCATTGCCTTTCTTTGGGATTGGAATGAAAACCGACCTTTTCCATTCCTGTGGCCACTGCTGAGTTTTCCAAATTTGCTGGCATATTGAGTGTAGGACTTCCACAGCATCATCTTTCAGGATTTGAAATAGCTCAACTGGAATTCCATCACCTCCACTAGCCTTGTTCATTGTGATGCTTTCTAAGGCCCAGTTGACTTCACATTCCAGGATGTCTGGCTCTAGGTCAGTGATCACACCATCGTGATTATCTGCATCGTGAAGATCTTTTTTGTACAGTCTTCTGTGTATTCTTGCCACTCTTCTTAATATCTTCTGCTTCTGTTAGGTCCATACCATCTCTGTCCTTTATCAAATCCATCTTCGCATGAAATGTTCCCTTGGTATCTCTAATATTCTTGAAGAGATCTCTAGTCTTTCCCATTCTGTTTTTTTCCTCTATTTCTTTGCATTGATCGCTGAGGAAGGCTTTCTTATCTCTTCTTGCTATTCTTTGGAACTCTACATTCAGATGCTTATATCTTTCCTTTTCTCCTTTGCTTTTTGCTTCTCTTCTTTTCATAGCTATTTGTAAGGCCTCCTGAGACAGCCATTTTGCTTTTTTACATTTCTTTCCCATGGGGATGGTCCTGATCCCTGTCTCCTGTACAATGTCACAAACCTCCGTCCATAGTTCATCAGGCACTCTGTCTATCAGATCTAGTCCCTTACATCTATTTCTCACTTCCACTCTATAATCATAAGGGATTTGATTTAGGTCATACCTGAATGGTCTAGTGGTTTTCCCCTGTCTCAATGTAAGTCTGAATTTGGCAATAAGGAATTCATGATCTGAGCCAACAGTCTTAGACCAAAAAAAAAAAAAAAAAAAGTTGTCAGGTTAATAAATTTATTCTAAAGGTATACTATATTCTGGATGGGATGCTCCATTTATTTCACAGGATTATCAAAATCTAAAAGTTGGATATGTGAAGTGCTTGGAATCATGATTCAATTCTAATTTTCATCAGCAACTTGGAAACCCCACAAGTTGTTTAGATGAGTCTGTATTATAGTTTGAGCACATCTGTCTTGTTCAGCTATTTTGTACCCCAGGGTGATGGAAGAAAGCTCAGTCAAATGAAATACACTCCTTGAAATAACAAAACATGTAGAATAATGTAAATGTACTTAGTCCTTTCCAAAGCCTGATGAGGATTATCTCCTGACCCAGGAGTTACGAGTAAATCATTTCTAAATATAGAGTACCCTAAGCTGAGACAAACTAACTAAACATATTTTAAAAATCTGTGTCCAATAACAACTGAATAACAAAATATCATTCATAAAAGTGATGTATTCCAATCGTAAGAACCTAAACTATTATTTTGTGATATTTTTTGACAGGATGCAAAAATCAAATGGTAAGAAAAATAATGTATTTTTCTCACGCTAATGTAGGACAATGAATCTGGCACCAATCGAACAGTGTACTCAATGCAGTCAAAGAGTGATAAAACTACCCAGTAGCAAATTTTATAACAGAATATTTTAAAAAGAAGAAAAAAAGTGACATTTGGTACAAATAAAACTGCAAAACTTGAAACATCCATAGAGGAATCTAATGACAAAGTCATTAAAATTTCAATTTTTAAGTAGAAAAATACTGGATTTATATCAGCAAAACCAGAATAAATTTTAATTAATATATTTTCTCTTTTGTAGCAAAATTAAAGGTACATTTTAGTCAAATTTGTTGGTTTATTTTTGGCAAGAAGCACTTCGCAGAGGCAGGCTGCAAGAAAACCAAAATTCCTACCACACCTTTTAGACATGACTGAGTTGTCTGCAGCATGGAGAAATTTGTCTGAATGAGCATGATCAATGTTCATTAAATGAACTAAACTGACAGGTACACAAAATGGCACCACATGATTGCACATCTGAGCTTTCTATAATGAATAAATGGAGCGTGTGATCCCAAAGGCAGCTGCACCAGCCATAACTTTGTATTTGACACTTGACTGCCCTTTGGAGTTTGTTTGTCAAAAATTGTCCATTTGGAAAAAAAAAAAAAGTAAAGAAAGGCAAAAACTTCTGAGGCTTTCTAGAAGGCAGTTACACACAAGCTTCCCAGGAACACCACTTCTAGAAGTCAGATTGCTCTGAGATGAATCACTTATTTGTTGTATTGGTTATTGGTTTATTACTTTTGGAGCTCATTCAAAGTTCATTTCACTAAAAATAATGGCATCACCTTCCACGCTGAAATCCAAAATTGATGTGCAAAAGAGGGCAACGCTACTTTTCCAGTTTGGCATGGAAATTCAGATTCAGAACTAGAAATTCAGGACAGGTAGTAGAAAAGGGTAAAACAAAGTTAGCTCCTGGACAACACAGTGCTCACTGAAGTGTAGGAAACCTCCTATCTCATGACCTGATGGTCCTTCCATCCCTGCAAATGATACAGAATACCTTTGAAGCCATGTCACTTTCAGACACTAGAAAAAACAGGATGTTAATGGATATTCCTTGACATCAAAACTCTCCACACTGTAACAATGAGATGAAGTCATTCCTCCAAAATTGTGAATTATTTTGAGGCTATAAGATGCTTCTAAAATGCTAAAATAAATTCCTGTACCCCATTTTAGAACAGAAGTATCAACAATCTATAGGGAAGACCTTGTAGTGGAAACTACCTTGCAGAACAATGGCTTTAGATTTGATGCAAATCTTTATTTTTCTGACTCTCAGGAATCAAAATAGAGATCACTATCACAATACATTTAGAATTTGCTGTTGAGAAGATGTCTCTTTTTGAGGGACACTGAAGAACACCACATCTGTGTGGGTGAAAGAGGGAACTATCAAATCCAGATGCCCTCCCATTATGTAAAAAGGTGCAGAATGAGCAGAACCAAAACCAACAGCCCTGGGTTATCACTTTCTTCTATGGAGAAGTTTGGAAAAGGAAGTGTCTAAAGATAACAGGGTTAGGCACTCAGGATCAAGGGCAACAAGACCAAGGGCTAACTCAAATTAGCATGAAAATCTGGTCTGCATTCCTCTCTTTTGTTCCATTGGAAAGCTTTCCTCCTCTGCAATACCCCTCCCCCAGTCTGTGTAACTTTATCTCAGCTGAGAATCTCCTGCTGCTGCTGCTGCGTCGCTTTAGTCGTGTCCGACTCTGTGAGACCCCAGAGACAGCAGCCCACTCCAGGCAAGAACACTGGAGTGGGTTGCCATTTCCTTCTCCAATGCATGAAAGTGAAAAGTGAAAGTGAAGTCGCTCAGCTGTGTCCGACTCTTAGAGACCCCATGGACTGCAGCCGACCAGGCTCCTCCATCCATGGGATTTCCCAGGCAAGAGTACTGGACTGGGGTGCCATTGCCTTCTCCAGAGAATCTCCTAGTGACTGCTTTTTCATTGCATTGTCAGAGAACAGAAACAAAGTTATCCACAACAGTTGGTTACAGATGTCAGACTAGATAGAAACACAAAATCAGGCAAGTACGCCAGTGTACAAATGTCAATATTCTAAACAATGTCTAAAAACACAAATGCTCTTCCAGTCTCTTCCTTGCTAGGAACTTTCTTTAAGGTCCTTCCTAGCAAGGAAATTCCTTGCTAGGAACTAGGAAGACCTCATTGTTAGTATGTTAAGCAAATTACATAATACCCTCTTTGTGACTAAGGTTTCTATTGGTAAAATGGGAACAACAGTTCTATCTCAAAAGATAGCCATGACTGTGATGTCAATAATGATTATAAAGTGCTTAGCATTCTATCAAGTAAGAGTTCCATACTAAGTAGTTATATTGTAAATGAGTTTGGCTTCAGCCCCATCTCTGATGTACAAATGTTAAACTTCAGTGAGGACACACACCATTCAAGAGAATACTGAATAAGTATGTGAAGAGGGGCTTCAAGCACGGACTGTCTAACGTTTCCCATTACAAACAGCAGAGAAAGGAAATCAAGATACGCATATGAAACTCTCTTATGCACAACCTAAAGCTCACTCCCTACTGCCTCTTTAAAACAAGGCATTGATTGTTATAGGAGGTTGATTATTAGGGTGATGGGTGTCAACTACAAATTGACACTTGACATGGGCACTTGCCATCTTCAAGGATCAAACCAGGTGATACTGTAGCTGCTAATTTTCAACACCCCCTGAAAGGAGTTATGGGCTGAGAACAGAAATGAGGTACCCTGTGCTCTGGGAAAAACTGGCAGAGCAGGTCTTCAGATAGGTAGATATTTTTAGGAGGTGATTTTATGAGTTCACTTCTTGAATATCCTCATATCTAGAAAAGCACTAAAATCCTTCATGGTGACAACTGCTCCTCATGACTAGGAGAAATCTTTTGGAAAATATATTTGCTTGACGGTGACTCCCTTCACCAAAATCACATATATACTGACCTTCCCCCCTATCTCTTTGGAGCAGTTTCTCCGAGCGATCTAAGATTGTGTCTCCCAGGCTTTAGTCCTCATTTTGCCCCAAATAAAACATGACTACAACTCTCATGTCATGATTTTTTTTTAAGTCAACATGGGAGATGGCTAAGCTGAGATTGGAATATGAAATGTATGGTGAAATAAAGGCTGGTTCTATAAGACCTTTCAAGATGGCCTGCTCTTGTCAACTGGGGACAATATGTGTCTTAGTCTGTGTTTTTCCAAAAGCTGTCTCTAAGATAAGGATTAGGATAAAATGAGTTTATTTAGGAAATACAGGTGATGCTAGGAAGAAAGTGAGAAAATGTTATACAGGAGTAAAAACATCCAAAAAGTAATATTTTATTAAAGCCACTAACACAGTGGGCAGTCCTCCAGAGAAACTCAGCCAAGTGGTGTAAAACACATCTTGCAGGGTGGTTCTGCCTAAGGGGTAGGGGAGCAAGGCTATTTAAATTGCACCTGCACCAAGAGTCACCAGTGGAGAGCCACTTCCAAGGGATGGTAATTCTCAGCATTTACAGCTCAGTCATACCTTATGAGCAGTGCAATTTCCCACAGTTTCCGGAAAAGAGAATTTAGAAAAAAGGGCTGTAGGTAATAGGGACTGGAGGTCTTCAAGAACACAATTAAAGGTCTGAGGTATACAGGCAGGGTGCTGACTGCACCAGATACAGGAAATCATAACATCTACTTGTACTACGCCACCACAAACAGGTGCAATCAGGAACAGACTCCCCCAAATGCCATAAGACATGTGAAAGTGTCATCCAGAAACCACGTTGCCCAGTGACCACAATTTTCAGCAAAATCAACATCTCAGAACTATTCAATCTGTAACTAAAAATTATAGTCATGCAATGCAGTGATTACAAACATTTAATGTTCTGAGACCATAAGGGAAATAAATATTTGAGCTGATGTATATGCTTATATTTGTGTATATGTATGAGGGACAAAGGACCAGACAGATCCCTGAAACTACTCACATTTGGATACAGACAATTACTCCTTTAAAGATGGGGAAATGCATTTAATACAAGAAGGCATTTGGTTATCTGTAAACTTCCTTAACATACCCTTTGTCCCTCATCATCTTCTGCATGACAACTGATTATGCTTGTTAGTAGAAGTTTTAAAAATTGGTTCAAAATCATTTTACATTTATTCACACAATGTTATATGACATATAAATGCTTTATCTTTTAGTTGCAGACTTTTCTATTTACTGTGTTATATTGTGTAATCCACAAAACATTTCACTAAAATGCCAGCATTTTTAAAATCATTGAACTGACATGGACTTAAGGAGATCAGTTCATTGTGTCTCCTACATATGAACAAATAAATGTTGGACACACCCTGAACACACGATGGCCACTATAAATACTTCACTACCACCCTAAAATTTATAAAATCTTAATAAAATTGAAAATCTTAAGGTATAGAAAGTTGTATTACACTGAAATGTAGACGATAACCTACACCAAGCTTTTCAGCCAATGGGGATCTGGGGTACCTAATCCAAGTTAGAAGGTTACTTATTATATGATTAATTACTTGCAATAATGGACTATTCACTATTATTCAAAGCAGCTTATTTTTTTCCCATTGTTGGGAAGATCCAGTTTTATAAATCCTTTTAGAAACTTGAACCATGTGTCAATTTACCTTCTACCTGTTGATCCTAGTCCTGAATCCTAGAGCAAACAAATTTACTTTCATAACAAAATCTTAGGAAAGCCCTTTATTTTTTGGACCTGTTGGAGAAGACTCTTGAGAGTCCCTTGGACTGCAAGGAGATCCAACCAGTCCATTCTAAAGGAGATCAGTCCTGGGTGTTCTTTGGAAGGAATGATGCTAAAGCTGACATTCCAGTACTTTGGCCACCTCATGCGAAGAGTTGACTCATTGGAAAAGACTCTGATGCTGGAAGGGATTCGGGGCAGGAGGAGAAGGGGACGACAGAGGATGAGATGGCTGGATGGCATCACTGACTCGATGGACATGAGTCTGAGTGAACTCCGGGAGTTGGTGATGGACAGGGAGGCCTGATGTGCTGCAATTCATGGGGTAACAAAGAGTCGGACACGACTGAGTGACTGAACTGAACTGATCCTTGTCCTACATTAAGATTCATCCTTTTTCACCCTATGGATCTAAGGCTTCTTTCATTTTTTGGGGATCCTCTAAACTCTAATACAAACATCATGCTCTGTAGATCATTCCCTTCTTTCACAATGCAAGCCAACACTGATTAAAAATGACACTGATTACTTTTCTCAATTCAGTGTTCCAGACATCATTTTATGTGTTATTTCTTAATATAGTAAGTACATCCTGCCCTCTATATATCAGAAATGCTGAATGACTTCATCTTGCTTAAGCCCTGGATGTGTATTACAAAAGTGGAATCATTTTACCGAGTCTGTATTTCTGCTTTATCAACATTATTAAACACACAAATGCAATTGCCAAATTACAGCTTTATGCTGACACTGGATCATGTTAAATAGCATATAACAGGACAGGAAGTAAACACTTGCTACTGGAGGTAATACTATTGTAGCTAATGGTTTAGCAGTAATTTTAGTACCTGGGTCATAAGCAGTATTGTGTTGCAAACTGATTGTCTTAGTTAGCATTTGTAAATGCCCTCTATATATTATTTTCAAGAGGTTCCTCTAATCTCATTTTATTAGTTCGTTTTCTTTTTTACAATCACTTCCCAAGGGGTCTGTTGGCAACTTATTAATATGAGGGATGGGAAAGGAGCTGTGCTCAAAATCCCATCGTAGAGCATCAGATAGTTCAGGGCAAACTCAGTAGTTCTGAATTTGAAGCTTAATTCAGATTATGGACTGAGGTTACTGCTTTTGAAATCAGCTCAAAATGTGACTGTCAATGTCCTTGGTTGTTTCACGATGGATAGTGAACTCTACTAAAGAAACTGGATTCTACTTCTGAAGTTGCCATCAACTGTCTACTTTTTGTTCAGTCGTCCAGTTGTGTCCGACTCTTTGCGACCCCCATGGACTGCAGCACACCAGGTCTCCCTGTCCCTAATCTACTTGACCAGGGACCAAATAACTCATGGCCTGAAACAGCTCTGACAAGATCACCCATACTCACTATTCCTTCTAGTGAGCTTATCCTCATCCAAGCACAGACTTATCTTTGCTTTGTTTATGTACAACATGCTTATTTGGAACACTTAAAAAACAAACAAACTGCAGTGCAATTATTTTACGATGCTGTATTAGTCTCTGCTGTACAATGAAGTGAATCAGCTATACATATATCCTCTCACCCTTGAGTGTCCCTCCCACTTACCCCGCACCCCACCTGCCCCCCACCCCACCCTCTAGGTCACCACAGAGCACCGAGTTGAGCTCCCTGTGCGTTAAAGCAGCTTCCCACTAGCCACCTATTTTCTACATGATAGTGCATATACGTCAATCCCAGTCTCCCATTTGTCTCGCCATCCCCTCCCATAGAGTCCACACGTCCGTTCTCTATATCTGTGTCTCTATTCCTGCCCTGGAAATAGGTTCATCTGTACCATTTTTCTAGATTCCACGTATTTGCATTAATATACTGTACTTGTTTTTCTCTTTCTGACTCATTTTACTACATATGACAGACTCTAAGTCCATCCACATCTCTACAAATGACACAGGATAAGAGGAGAAATAGAGAATAAGTTTTGTGGAAACCAAATGGACCTGTGCCTGCTCCAGGGCAGATAAAGACCCCAGGGAAGGAGGAAACAGGACAGAGTGCCTAGGAGGCAGCTGGAGCCATTATAACCTGTCTTCCAGCCCGCAGTTGAGAAGGGTGGTCATCAAACAGTAAGGCTTCTGACAAAAGAAGCAAATCTGATGCAGGAGTCAGGACACCAGACAGACCCTTGGTTCTTTTATAATACAAGTTACACAGACTTTTCAGAATTAACGGTGGTAACTGGAAACTCAAATAAGGAAGCAGGAAAGACTTCCCCAATGTAAAGAGCATGAGTAGAGCAGTCCAGTCCCACCATGAGCACACGAGATGGTTGGACTACCTACCAACTATCATTTAAGTACATCTATGCACAAAGGTAACCTCACAAATACCATGTAAGGCATATATTCCTATTATCATCAGTTCAAAGATGCAAACTCTGATGGCAAAGCTAAATGAAGTAAATTTCTCTAGGTCACAAAGTCAGTACATGGCAGAGTCAGAATATAAAGCAACATCACCTATAAAGTCTGAAACTTAAAGATTTTATTCTTTCTGGAGGACACATGTGGTCCATGATATGGAATAACCTTAGGAAGGAATCAGATTCTAACTTACAGATAAGCTCTCTTTTGTTATATAAAATAAGTATCTGCTAAATATGATTTTAATTTCTCTCTCCACTAGATTCATTTTGTAAGGACAGAATACTATACATGTAACTTAATGCTTATACAATAGCTGTTTATTGACTAAATAATTCTCACTTCCAAATCACCTTGTATTTGAAATTCACTCAGTAGTTAAGGGAATTACAGTAGTATGAACATAACTTATAACTTGGGTTGTTAAGCTTCCAGAGTTGGGAGTGAAGGAGGAGAAGGTAGTGCAATCTAGAGATCTAAGGAGACAAAGCAAACATCAATTTTTAAAATATTTAAAGAAGGGGTAAAAATAAACAAGGCTAACAGCAATAGCAGCAACAAATGAATGAAGTATCAGAGTTTTAGGAATTTTACGAATTTATTATGTTATTAACACAGGATAAAAGAAAAAATATGATGGAAAAAGGAAAATGCAAAGGAATTTAGTGCATGGATCATCAAAGCAAAATGCTGGCTAGATGGAAAAGAATAGTAAGCAAAACAAACCTCCCTTCTTACACTTACTATTGGACTAAAAATAATGTGATGTTTAATCCATTTCTTCTCTCTTACAAAATGATCCATCACATTCCTGTCCTTGAAAATGTTATGGCTTTATAAAAGCACTGAACAATTTCCCACACCTGGTTAAGCCCAATGAAACACTGTACTATTACAAAGCTGATCCATAAACTGCAATTCTATAAAATTCATATAGATTACCAGGAGGCTTGTGCTATTATGGTTCTCTCATTCAGAGAGTGCAGGTTTGATGTGGGCAAAACATTATGAGGCTTTTACAAGCCAACACCATCAATGCCTTTACAAAATACACTTGCTTCTGGAATGGTCATTCATGCTGAGAAAGGAAAAGATAGGGGCTACACGATAGTAGAGTCTCTTAGGATGAATGCATTTAACACTATGGTGTTGATTATGTGGCACTCATGTTGAAAGAGAAGTCAGAATACCTCATCCACCAGATAAAACTAGAAATGCTTTTAAATGAGTCATCAACATAGAAAGAGGTTAAACCTACAGTTGCATTATATTTACTATATTAGACATAAAGATTTAGATAAAGAGAAAACTACTTCCTGATTTTGAGATACTGGAAGAGTTTTCCAACAAAATTCACTCAACATTTATTATCTTCCTCTCTTTATGTGTTTTTCTTTCAATGTATGAAAAAATCACTGCTGGTTTTAAAACAGAATTGTAAGAAAGGAGCATTGATGTGTGTATACTATCAGGGGTAAAATAGCTAGTGGGAAGATGCTGCATACCACATAAGCCCAGCCCAATGCTCTGTGAAGACCTAGAGGAGTGGGATGGGAGGCAGTAGGGAGGCTCCACAGGGAGGGAATAGATATATCAGTTCAGTTCACTTGCTCAGTCGTGTCCGACTCTTTGCGACGCCATGAACCACAGCACACCAGGCCTCCCTGTCCACCACTAACTCCCGGAGTCCACCCAAACGAATGTCCATTGTGTCGGTGATGCCATCCAACCATCTCATCCTCTGTCGTCCCCTTCTCCTCCTGCCCTCGATCTTTCCCGGCATCAGGGTCTTTTCCAATGAGTCAGCTCTTCACATCAGGTGGCCAAAGTATTGGAGCTTCAGCTTCAACATCAGTCCTTCCAACAAACACCCAGGACCTATCTCCTTTAGGATGGACTGGGTGGATCTCCTTGCAGTCCAAGGGACTCTCAAGAGTCTTCTCCAAAGCCACAGTTCAAAAGCGTCAGATCTTTGGTGCTCAGATTTCTTCACAGTCCAAATCTCACATCCATACATAACTACTGGAAAAATCACAGCCTTGACTAGACGGACCTTTGTTGGCAAAGTAATGTCTCTGCTTTTTAATATGCTGTCTAGGTTGGTCATAACTTTCCTTCCAAGGAGTAAGCCTCTTTTAATTTCATGGCTGCAGTCAACATTAGCAGTGATTTAGGAGCCCAGAAAAATAGTCAGCCACTGTTTCCACTCTTTCCCCATCTATTTCCCATGAAGTGATTGGACCAGATGCCATTATCTTCGTTTTCTGAATGTTGAGCTTTAAACCAACTTTTTCACTCTCCTCTTTCACTTTCATCAAGAGGCTTTTGAGTTCCTCTTAACTTTCTGCCATAAGGGTGGTGTCATCTGCATATCTGAGGTGATTGATATTTCTCCCGGCAATCTTGATTCCAGCTTGTGCTTCTTCCAGCCCAGTGTTTCTCATGATGTACTCTGCATATAAATTAAATAAGTAGGGTGACAATATACAGCCTTGACGTACTCCTTTTCCTATTTGGAACCAGTCTCTTGTTTCATGTCCAGTTCTAACTGTTGCTTCCTGACCTGTATATAGGTTTCTCAAGAGGCAGGTCAGGTGGTCTGGTATGGCCATTCTTTCAGAATTTTCCACAGTTTATTGTGATCCACAGTCAAAGGCTTTGGCATAGTCAATAAAGCAGAAATAGATGTTTTTCTGGAACTCTCTTGCTTTTTCCATGATCCAGCAGATGTTGGCAATCTGATCTCTGGTTCCTCTGCCTTTTCTAAATCCAGCTTGAACATCTGGAAGTTCACGGTTCATGTATTGCTGAAGCCTGGCTTGAGAATTTTGAGCATTACTTTGGTAGCGTGTGAGATGAGTGCAATTGTGAGGTAGTTTGAGCATTCTTTGGCATTGCCTTACTTTGGGATTGGAATGAAAACTGACCTTTTCCAGTCCTGTGGCCACTGCTGAGTTTTCCAAATTTGCTGGCATATTGAGTGCAGCACTTTCACAGCATCATCTTTCAGGATTTGAAATAGCTCCACTGGAATTCCATCACCTCCACTAGCTTTGTTTGTAGTGATGCTTCCTAAGGCCCACTTAACTTCACATTCCAGAATGTCTGACTCTAGGTATACATATATATATGTGTATATATATAAATATATATATGTATATATATATATATATATATATATATATATATAAATATATATAAAATTATGACTCACTCATGGTGATGTACACAAGAGACCAACACATTACAAAGCAATTATGATTCAACAAAAATTAAATATTTAAAATAATAAAAAATATTATCAATTTCAACTGATAATATTTGTGAAATAGGATTAGACCCTCTCTCTGACTGGTATACTAATATATTATTACATTATATCAATATTTTAATAGCAATAGTAATAACAATAAAATGCATGTTTATGCACCTTACTATATCTTAATGCACTTTAAAAAAAACTGATATAATTAAAGTTTACACAGCAATGTGAAAGGACTTCATCACATTGAATTATACTGTCAAAAATGGTTACAACAGTTAGTTTTATGTTATGTATATTTTGCCACAACAAAAATTTTTAAAAATACAATGGTTGAATTCATATTACTAAGTCTACCTGATCTGAAGTGTTCTTTTGTTGAGTTATTTTTGTCAGGTGTTTGGATTCATGCAATAATTTGGTAAAATAATTTAAAAAATTGCTTTCCCCATATGTTTCAGTTCAGTTGAGTTCAGTTCAGTTGCTCAGTTGTGTCCGACTCTTTGCGACCCCTTGTATCGCAGCACACCAGGTCTCCCTGTCCATCATCAAATCCTGGAGTTCACTCAGAGTCACGTCCATCGAGTCGGTGATGCCATCCAGCCATCTCATCCTCTGTCGTCCCCTTCTCCTCCTGCCCCCAATCCTTCCTGCATCAGAATCTTTTCCAAAGAGTCAACACTTCACATGAGGTGACCACAGTACTGGAGTTTCAGCTTTAGCATCAGTCCTTCCAATAAATGAAATTAAAAGACGCTTACTCCTTGGAAGGAAAGTTATGACCAACCTAGATAGCATATTCAAAAGCAGAGACATTACTTTGCCAGCAAAGGTTCGTCTAGTCAAGGCCATGGTTTTTCCTGTGCTCATGTATGGATGTGAGAGTTGGACTGTGAAGAAGGCTGAGTGCCGAAGAATTGATGCTTTTAAACTGTGGTGTTGGAGAAGACTCCTGAGAGTCCCTTGGACTGCAAGGAGATCCAACCGGTCCATTCTGAAGGAGATCAGCCCTGGGATTTCTTTGGAAGGAATGATGCTAAAGCTGACACTCCAGTACTTTGGCCACCTCATGCAAAGAGTTGACTCATTGGAAAAGACTCTGATGCTGGGAGGGATTGGGGGCAGGAGGAGAAGGGGACAACAGAGGATGAGATGGCTGGATAGCATCGCTGACTCGATGGACATGAGTCTGAGTGAACTCCGGGAGTTGGTGATGGACAGGGAGGCCTGGCGTGCTGCGATTCATGGGTCGCAAAGAGTTGGACACGACTGAGGGACTGATCTGATCTGATCTGATCTTCCAATAAATACCCAGGAATGATCTCCTTTAGAATGGACTGGTTGGATCTCCTTGCAGTCCAAGGGACTCTCAAGAGTCTTCTCCAATACCACAGTTCAAAAGCATCAATTCTTCGGCGCTCAGCCTTCTTCACAGTCCAACTCTCACATCCATACATGACCACTGGAAAAACCATACCCTTGACTAGACAGACCTTTGTTGGCAAAGTAATGTCTCTGCTTTTCAATATGCTATCTCGGTTGGTCATAACTTTCCTTCCAAGGAGTAAGCCTCTTTTAATTTCATGGCTGCAGTCACCATCTGCAGTGATTTTAGAGCCCAAGAGAATAAAGTCTGTCACTCTTTCCATTGTTACCCCTTCTATTTGCCATGAAGTGATGGGACCAGATGCCAAGATCTCAATTTTCTGAATGATGAACTTTAAGCCAACTTTTTCACTCTCCTCTTTCATTTTCATCAAGAGGCTCTTTAGTTCCTCTTCACTTTCTGCCATAAGGATGGTGTCATCTGCATATCTGAGGTGATTGATATTTCTCCTGACAATCTTGATTTCAGCTGGTGCTTCCTCCAGCCCAGTGTTTCTCATGATGTACTCTGCGTAAAAGTTAAATAAGCAGTGTGACAATATACAGCCTTGACGTACTCCTTTTCCTATTTGGAACCAGTCTGTTGTTCCATGTCCAGTTCTAACTGTTGCTTCCTGACCTGCATATAGGTTTCTCAAGAGGCAGGTCAGGTGGTCTGGTATTTCCATCTCTTTCAAATTGCCAACATCCACCAGATCATGGAAAAAGCAAGAGAGTTCCAGAAAACTACCTATTTCTGATTTATTGATTATGCCAAAGCCTTGACTGTGTGGATCACAATAAACTGTGGAAAATTCTGAAAGAGATGGGAATATCAGACCACCCCCTATGCTTACAGAAATTAAATTTAAAAAATATGTTCTGTGAAGGAGCATGCAGGATAATTTCTTGAGATGTAGTTGAAAATATCACTGATTTCTTCTGTAATGGTTTGCTCAGGTTTTCTTTTAGAATCTACTATATGTATATTCTTTTATTTCTGATTATATAAATAAAGTATAATCAGTATAAAAATGAAATAATAACAAAGAAATGTTTTAACTACTTGAATTTCCAGCTAAAGATAACTGCCCATTAATATTTCAGTGAGAATTATTTTATATATTTTTACACATATAGGCATTTTTGCTGTCATATTCTTTTAAAGTAGTCTTTGTATTTCACTGTCCTTTGAAAATCTTATAAGCTTGTTTCATTTATCTAGAAATATTTATGTGGGGGATAAGTTCAAGCCCTTCTGCTAAGTAATACAGAAAGAAACAAATTAACCCCTAAAATGTGCTCCCCAAAGATGTTACATCCTCATATGCTGTGCTGTACTTAGTTACTCAGTCTGACTTTTTGCAACTCCATGGACTCTAGCCAGCCAGGCTCCTTTGTCCATGGGGATTCTCCAGGCGAGAATACTGGAGTGGATTGCCATGCCCTCCTCCAGGGGATCTACCCAACCCAGAGAGCGAATCCAGGTCTCTGGCATTATAGGTGGATTCTTTATTGTCTGAGCCAACAAAGAAGCCCAAGAATACTGGAGTGGGTTGCCTAACCCTTCTCCAGAGGAACTTTCTGACCCAGGAATTGAACCAGAGTCTCCTGCATTGCAGGCAGATTCTTTACCAGTTGAGCTACCAGGGAAGCCCTACATTAGTGGGATGAAATGCCTACATAAACAAGAAGCATTTCTGGTACCTCAAAGGCATGGACCTTTGGAAGCCACCAGGCATCTTACAATATTAGGAAAATCTGAAACCCCACAGGCCAGGAAAGTCTTACATCTTCCGTCTTCCAGTCATACGTCTATGCTATCATCTATCATTCATATGCTGGAGGCACCATCCCCTGTGTCCACAGTGAGGGGGAGATTTAAGTCTCTGTCATCTTTGCTGCCCAGTCAGAACCACCAATATAGAGTTTGGATGTCAATGTCAAGGCTAGGCTAAGCACCGAGTTGTTAGCACCAAAAATATGACATGTTTGATGAAAAAATCCACAACTGTAGTCGCCAATAGTAGGTACTCAAAGACATTTAACATATATTATATACTCAAGGCTTTACACAGAAATCTTTATAGAATGAGAAAAATTTAAATTAATTTTCAAAGGTAAATAATTTAGGATGACACACTTTTGTGTTCAACAAATTTGATGTTTATCTTTTTTCCCCACACCTAAAATATCCCCACACCCCCAATATCAAAAGGCTTAGTGATTCAAAAAGAGAGGTTTGAATTTTCTTTTGTTATTCTTAGAACTACTGTCTGGATTCTCAAACTATGCAGTTGAGAATGATTCAATCAAGACCATTGTTGAAGTAATTTAAACTGGAGTGTCTCATTATTTGTAGTCAAGAAGCAATTTCTCTATGGCTGTTATCATTCATTTTGATTCACCTAAAGTAGAGATACAAGAGCCAGACTGAACACAAATATTTAGTTTTTGCCAATTTTGGCTACAGAAAATAGCTGACAGGTTAATTCACATACTGCACTTTTACTATGTGAAGGTATACAAGGTCATATGGAATCTTATATATATTTTTAAATAAAAATGACCTGCCTACTTGGAACAGTGGAAATAATAGCTAACACATGTGAAATGCTTATTATCTACTCTGAAGGTACAGTCTAGCTCAATCATCATAACAGGTTTATGAGGTAAGTTCCAATACCATTGCTTTTACAAATGAAAAAGATCCAGTGAGTTTAAGTAAATTGCTTCAAGTCACACAATAGCAAGCCGTATATCTATGACTTGAATTCAGGCAGTTTAATTTAAAGCTTTCTATCTTAACTGCTCTGCAATTCCACCTTGTTTTAAGTTACAGGAGTATATACATACGATGCATAAATGTAACAAAACATATTATCAAAAGCATCATAATTATTTAATAACTCAGTTAAACTGTATCAATTATTGCTATATACTATGAGAGAGTCCAATGTTCTCATTAAAACACAAAAGGCCTATGACCCAGACAATGGAGTATTGGAGTCTCATTTCTTGGCATTTAAAGAAAAAAAAATACATATATATATGCACACACATAAGTATACATACACACACATGTATATATACATATACATACAGAGAAAAAAAATGAGTAACCTACCTACAATAAAATAAATAAAATGTATAATAGTAAAAATATAATAAGCAAATAGTAAAAAATTTAAAATAAGGGTAAATGCATAAATTAATATGTGAAAGAGAAGACTAAGGACAGAAAGATCTAAAGTTGAAACAATGTGTCCATATAATGAAAAGATTATCTGTGTTTTAAGGTATGGAAATGAACACAGATGTTATAAATGCACTGACTGTCTACGAAGGGTCTCTGATTAACTGCATTGAGTATTTGGTAAATGCTCATGCTCTCTCTAAACTTGAATACAGGAAAAACTTCAAGATGTCATCTGTACTTGAACAGATGAACTATTCTACGTCAAAGTTCAAGTTAAAGGCCAAACAAACATTACCTCTCCCATCTCAGTTCACTAAGAACAGTGTCTTAAAACTTAGAGTTTATGAACATAAGCCGAAGTACTTGCCTTTTTCAGAGGTTACAGAGTTTGATTCTCTGTATATGAAGTTCAAGAACATGCAAACCTAGTCTATAGTGACAGAAGTCAGAAGGCCAATTGTTTCAAGTTAGGGAGACATTGACTGTAAAGAGGTAAGAGAGGTAAGAGAGAACTCTTCCAAGGTAATGAAAATATTCTCTGTCTTGATAGGAGTGTGGGTTACAGGTACCTATATTGATCTATACACTTAAAATTTAAGATTCTTACATTAAATGAAGCATATCTAAATTTAAAAGGAGAAAATATGCTTCAAAATGCAACAACCATTCAATCAAAGGCAAAGAGGCATAAAACAGTGAAATTTACATGACATATAGAGAACAAGGAATTCAGTATCTTTTCCCAGGGACTAATTTTTCCATAATAAAGAGGAAGGAGACAGATGGAAAAGGGGGAGACAGGGAAGGAGAATAAAGAATAAAGGAAAGAAAGTAATAGTCCAGTGAATGAACTTTCAGTTTGAAAAATAAAACTTCCTTTTGAAAAGCCATTCCATAAAACCAAACAGGGCAATCATTTAAGGCTGCAGTTTCCAAATTTTTCATGTTAATGGTTTACTTTCTCCTCAACAAATGTATTTAATTAGAATTCTATTTATCAGATTTTTAACACTTTTACAGGTTCTATTGAATAAATAGCTCAATACTTCTGAGGAAACAAGTATGTGTCAGGCACGCATGCCAGTTTTCAAGATGACTGAGTAATAAACAAGGGAGAGATTCACTGCACTAATATCGTCATTTTAAATGTAAAGCCTGGTTGAAATACAGACGTTGCACTATGGTGGGCTGGTGCTCACTCTGAACAAGTGAGATTCCAAAGCACTGCAAATCTAACAAAGGGCTTAAGGAATAGTTCTCACATTTTGCTAATATCACACATGAGTAAAAATAACATTTGTCTTATCTTCGCTTGCCCAAGTCACCATAGTCAGGCTGACCGTGCTGGACTGTTGCTGTTGTGCTCAATCCTGTCAGACTCTTTTGCAGCCCTATGGACTGCAGACTGCCAGCCTCCTCTGTACATGGGATTTTTCAGGTGAGAATACTGGAGTGGGTTGCCATTTCCTCCTTCAGGGGAACTTCCCAACTCAGGGATCAAAACCACATCTCCTGCATTGATAGTCAGATTTTTTAGCGCTGAGCCACCAGGGAAGCCAACATACAAAAGTAGAGGGAGCTGATTTATCCCTAAGCTTATTCACATTAAAGCTAATCTAGTCTTTCATTTTTGATATCTCAGTTAAGGATTCATATTCTAATGCAGTAACACTAAAAATATACATGGTCTTGATTTTCAGTGTTAATACATTCTTCAAAACCCTAGTAACCTAGCCCTGACTTTCAACAGCAGTTCTATTTTGGCCACCAGCAATGAAACTGACTATATAATATATGAGGTGATGAGACAGAATATTAAAATAGGAGAATAAAAAAGTTATCTTCAGATATCTTTTGAGAGGATAAAAATGGAGGATTACCATTGTACAACTGTCAAGAGAAAGGATTAATTTTTAAATCATTTTCTATTTCTACTGCCTGATGTGGTAAAGTTGGATGAATAAAAGGCCATTGTCTTTATTCATTAATTTCAAGAGATTGTTGGAAGATGGAAATCTTTTGTAATGATTATGCCTTTGTAACAATCTTTATGTAAAAACTATGACTCTTAGAGAATACTCTGTTCTCTTCTAACTGTAAATGTTGTCAGAAGGATGAATTAGAGAGCAGCAGTCAACACAGATTTTCAGTGTCTGCCTCACAAAGTTCATTTGAGGGTTTTTTTGGCTTCTTACACTTGCCAAGATACCATCTTATCAAAAGAACTTGATTGTGATCATTTCTCAGTACATACAAATACCAGATCATTATGCTGTATGCCTGAAACTAATAAAACATTATATGTCAATTATGTGGCTTCTCAGGTGACACAGTGGTAAAGAATCCTCCTGCCAATGCAGGAGACAGAAGAGGTGCAGATTAGATCCCTGGGTTGGGAAGGAAATGGCAATCCACTCCAGTACTCTTGCCTGGGAAATTCCACGGACAGAGGAGCCTGATAGGCTACAGTTCATGGGGGTGCAAAGACTTGGACACAACAGCACATACATGCAATGCATGTCAATTATATTTCTTCTTTTTTTTTTTTTTTTCTGGCTGTGTCAAGATCTTGACACACAGGATCTTATTTCCTACAACAGGGAACAAATCCACGTCCCCTGCATTGCAAGCATGGAGTCTTTACTACTGGACAGCCAGGGAAGTACCTATACCTTAATTTTTAAAAAAGTAACTTGTTTTAAATTAGATAAAGGAGAAATGTTTAAATGTACATCATTGTTCTAATAAGCCAACATGGGTTAGAGGAATGGCAGTAAATAGAGCTAAAAATGACCAAACTATGAAAAGTTAACCTTCCCAAATACCTAAATCTTTATCAGTGATCCAATGGATTCCCTTCATGGTGTGGTGACAGCTACGTACCAACAAAGCCATTTCTGCTTTCTGCAGAAACTATCAGTTCATATGTCAAAACAGAAAAAGATAATGTCTCTATAGGAATGTATGAATATATATATATGTTTAAAATTAGATTAAAACATTTAAAAAATAAGTAAAAATATGAAATAGTAATTTAAAATACATACTGTAAACATAAATATATATAATTCTATTAAATATACAGTTGAAATTTGAACATGGTATGAATTGTATGCCATTTTTCAGTAAACAAACCGAAAACATTTCTGGAGATTTTCAATATTTAGAAAAATATTGCTGACAAACCATGTAGCCCAGAAATACTGAAAAGATTAAGAAAAAGGTATGGCATGAAAGTGTAGAGCAGATGTAGATACATATATACTGTAACATACATATATGTGCTGATCAACTGTTTATGTTATTGGTAAGGCTTCCAGTCAACAGTATTCTATTAGTAGTTAAGTTTTAAGGGGATCGAAAGTTCTATGATTTTCAACAGCAGTTGGGAGGGTACTGGTGCCCCCACCCCATGCTGCTCAGGAGTCAACTGTATAAATGTATAATGTATAATATATATACAGATAATCTATGTGCATGTTTCTTTCAAATAGAGACTAGATATCATCATACATGCTTGACTATATCTTTATATTAAATTAAATAGGGCCTAACCATTTTTTTATAGAAATGAAACAAAACACATTGAAGTGGGATCTGGAAATAAACAACTATACAATTATTATTGATTCTTAGATATTTGACATTATTTTATGCAGCCATTTTCATTATTGAAAAGAACATTATAAAGGTACAAATGTTTCTATTAAATAAAACCTCTAAGATAAGTATGCTTTAATTCCCTAGGATTCATGACATGTTAGAAGATGATCCGAAACCTGTGATTTTGTTCCTCTTAAGTACCAGGTGTATAAACACAACTATGGTTCATTTTCCTTTAATGATACAGATGTGAAAGATATTCTTATTGACATGCAGACCTAATCTGACTGATTAGCTGAAGAGCAGAATTCTGCCACACAAAATCAACTGTATATGTACAAAAATAAATTGCAAAGCCCTGCAAGTAACCTCCAAAGCTTAATATTTTAAAAGTTATGTGACCTTGGGTAAGTCATCAGTAGGTACATCTTCAATTTAACCACCTCTGCAATGAGAAGATTGTTCTAAAATAGCCTCTTTTAGAGGGTGTGCAGAAAACACAAGCCTTCTACTCTGTTGGTGGGAATGTAAATTGGTGCAGTCACTATGGAAAACAATTCCTTAGTAAAGTTAAAAATAGAACTATCATAGGATCCAGCAATCCCACTTCTAGACATACATGTTAGAGAAAACTTTAACCCCAAAAGATATATGCACCCCAGTGTTCACAGCAGCACTGTTGACAACAGCCAAGACATGAAAGCAACCTATCATCAACATCATCAACAGAGGAATGGATAAAGCTTTGTGCGTGCATGAATATTACTCAGCCATAAAAATTGAAATAACGTCACTTGCAGCAACATGGATGAACCTAGAGATCATCATACTAAGTGCAGCAAGCCATTTAGACAAAGACAAATATACAACACTCCTTATGTGTGGAATCTAAAGTGATAAAATAAACTTATTTACAAAACAGAAAGAGACTTACAGACAGAGAAAACAAACTTACAGTTACCAAAGGGTAAAGGGCGGGGGGGATGTCTGGAGTATGGGATTAGCAGATGCAGACTACTATATATAAAATAGATAAAAAATAAAGTCTTACAGTATAGAACAGGGAACTGTATTCAATATTGTGTAAAAAACTATAATGGAAAAGAATCTGAAAAGTATATATATATTAATATATATCTGCACACATAAACACACACACATATATATATATATTTAGCTGAATTACTTTTCTGTACACCAGAAACTAATACAACATTGTAAATCAACTATACTTCAACTAAAAAGTTTGAAAATAAAATAGCCTCTAGTATACTTTCTACTTTAATTCCATGAAGACTTTGACTATCACACTCCATTCTGTGATGAAGTTATATTTACTTACTATTGATAAGCATATTTTTGTCCTACAGAGGAATTATAACACAAATGATATGTCAAGCTTATTATTTATTATTTCTCACTTTCCAAGTGGTCTTCTGAAGGAAGCACTGGGATCTTCTCTTTTCCCAATTTATTAAAATGAACCACATATCCAAAATACACACTGAAGACTCTCTTCATCCACTTTCTCTATTTATCATATATTAATACATAAACCACAACCATGTTTCCAAGAGTGGCTCTCAGTGCTCTTCTATTAGCAAATAGCTGGCCTGACTCCCTAAATGAGAATTATAAACTATACCTCTTACTATTTTTTTTTCCTAAAACACATTTTCCTAATATTTAATTTATAAATCATTTCCCAGATGTATCAGTAATAAATGGTTGTAGGCGGCAGACAGGTCTCCAACAAGAAAGTATCATGCTTGCTGTTTACTTGGAGGCCTCATTAAAAAGGCATCAAGAGAAAGCAAAATATAAACAACCCTGTGAGCCTTTGTAATTGGTCTCAAGGGACACGAAACTCTGAGGATATCAATAAGGAAATGCCCTAGTCCAAACTCCCTCTTAGGTTGTACAAAAAATACTTACTTGCTGATAAAAAAGTTTGTGCAAGATAGCTGCTTATGATCAAAGTGAGAACAAAGCAAAAAATAAGTGCTCCATGATTTCAGATATTTTCTCCATAAAGCATATTTTAAGAAAATGACCAAGGTAATCCTTTTTTTTAATTGCCATGCTGCTCATAAATGAAGTAATTTTAAACAAATATGGCACAGATGTTTATCATGTAGAAGTGCAGGGATATATATATATATATATATATTATATACATTATATACATAACATATACACATATTTAAGTGGTATGGTCAACACATTAGTTTACAATTTAGATGTTAAAAAATTAGACATGTCCCAAATGGATTATTTTGTGAAGGTTAATCCTTTAAATTACCAATTTTTGAACTAAGGGTTTTCCTAAAGTAAGACATTCTTTTGTAAAGATGGGGACAACTGTTCATGACTGCATTTTATCTTCATATTTATCAGACCTCAAATTTGATGTTTTGACTGATTTCAATTATCATTTTCAGCATATCACCCTTTTTCACCTTTTCATGACTCAAAGGGGGAGTGTCATCCCATATAATAGATGAAGTAGGTCCAGTAAATGTGGCCAAATAACACATGAAGCTAAGATTACTGAAAAACGTGTGTGTGTGTGTGTGAGCGCGCATGCACGCACGCGTGCTCAGTTGCTCAGCCATGTCCGACTCTGCAATGTCATGTACTGCAGCCCTCCAGGCTCCTCTGTCTATGGGATTTTTCAGGCAAGAATACTGGTGTGGGTTGCCATTTTCTCCTCCAGGAGATCTCCCCAACCCAGGGACTGAACCCACATCTCCTGTGTATCCTGTATTGGAAGGTCGATTCTTTACCCCTGAGCCATCTAGGAAGCTCCTAAAATACAGATGCACCACCAAAATTCACTATAGTGTTCTTCATATTCATTTTATTTTATGCCTTTTCTTTGTTTAAAGGAATCCTTCCATATAGCGAGATAGATTCATGGCAGTTATGTTGCAAAAGTTATCAGATGTTGCTTGATTTATAGATCAAATGGTGTATAAAATGGATTTGCAGAGAAATAATAAAGAAAATGCCAAAAGTATGTCAAATCTCACCATGATTCTTTAGATATATTTGTATTTCTTGACAACTGATTCATCTCATGCTTTCCTCTTTGTTTCAAACTAAACAAGTTACAAGTAAAAACAACTCCCTTTTTTATGGACCTTCTCTCCAGATTAAACTGTGACTGTTCTTGTATAAATCAAACCTACTTATTACTCTTAGCTTCAACAATAACTCAAACTAAAATTATTTTAGATGCTTAGTTGTTAGTATCTGTTTGTGCAAAACATCTAATGTGATATATTGGAATCCAGAGCACTGGATTCAATTTTTTCCCCATTCTTTTTTTTTTATTTATTTTTATTATTGAAGGATAATTGCTTTATAGAATTTTGTTTTCTGTCAAAACTCAACATGAATCAGCCATAGATATACATATATCCCCTCCCTATTGAACCTCCTTCCTGTCTCCCGCCCTATCCCACCCCTCTAGATCGACACAGAGCCCCTTTTTGAGTTTCCTGAGCCAAACAGCAAATTCCTGCTGGCTATCTATCTTACATACAGTAATGTAAGTTTCCATGTTACTTTTTCCATACATCTCACCCTTTCCTCCCCTCTCCCCATGTCCATAAGTTTATTCTCTATGTCTTGTTTCTCTTGTCTCATTCTTGGTTTACCTCCTGGCATAAGCATTCACAGCTTTATTTGTTCATTCATAAGTAAATTATGGACACAGAGCGTCACCAGTAATAATCTGGGTAGCAGTATGAACATTTATATTGCATACTGTGATAAATAGTATATATAAATTTCTCTTATAAAAACAGTAAATGTTTAAAACAATGAATACGTAAAATAAAACAAAAAATAAAATTTATCTGTTATTCCACTATCCGGAAATCACCAGGGAGCATTTTTTTTATAATCCCTACCAGTTTTAATTTAATTGTTCACCTGTTATTAGATGTTTAGGTAACTCTTTTGCTATAATTAATGACACTGTGGTGAACATTTTCACACATAATTTCCTGGACAGATATTCGTTCATCTGCTTTTTTTATTAACACATTAACAAAATATTTACCTGACCATTCAGCTCATGCATGTATAGAAAATAGCATTTAGAGAAATAGATGCTGAGCTGAGATTCAAGTAAAAAGCTTCACTGAACAGAAACAACAGGCAAAAGGACAAATATTATATGATTCTACTTACAAAAAAAAATCTAGATTGGGTAATTCATAGAGACACAAAACAGACCAGAGGTTACCAGGAGCTGGAGATGAGAAGGAATGAAAAGTTGTTGCTTATTGGTTTTAGGGATTTCCTTTGGGAGGTAAGGAATAAATTTGAAAATAAATACTGGAGACTGCTATATAAAACTAGGAACGTAATTGATGCTACAAGAATGGTTAAGATGACAAATTTTATGTTAAATATATTTTACCACATTTTCTAGTTTCATTGAAGTCGATATATAATAATTAAAATCTATCCAATTCACTGAAAGTTTAAATATAAGTTGAGTATATACTATGTCAAAGTCTCTGATAAGTGACTGTATCTTATTTAAGACCCACAGTAAGCCTATCATTACTAACAACAGGGAAACCAAGTCTTAATGAACTTAGGTAGTTGTGCAGTCTCACCAGAATCAGACTTTTACCACATTTGTATGACTTCAAAGCCATTGCTTTTAATTATTATGCTGTCTAAATTATATCTCTCATGCTTCATCTGTTACAGCCTCTGAATGGTTAAGCCTACTCTGTTCTTGTTACTCTTCAACCACTAAGTCCATGGACTCCAGCACTCCAGGATCCTCTGTCCTCCACTATCTCCCAGGGTTTGCTCAAATTCACACTGAGTTGGTGATGTCATCTAAACATGTTATCCTCTGCCACTGTCTCCTCCTTTTGCCTTCCATCTTTCTCAGCATCAGGGTCTTTTCCAAAGAGTTGGCTCTTTGCATCAGGGGCTTCCCAGGTGGTGCACTGGTAAAGAATCTGTCTGTCAATGAAAGGGACGCAGTTTCAATCTCTGGGTAGGGAGGATTCCTTGGAGCAGGAAATAGCAACGCACTCCAGTATTCTTGCCTGGAAGATTCCATGGACAGAGAAGCCTGGCAGGCTACAGTCCATGTGGTTGCAAACAGTGAGGCATGACTGAGCATTCACACATGGTTTAGGACACACACATGTTTAAAGCCACAACATTCCTAAGTCTATTTCACAGAAAAGTAAAGTGAAGCTCAATGAGGTTACATGAGTTAATTCAACATTACAGAGCTAGTTTATGGAAGAACTAGACTTAAAAAATGTATATTTTAGACTACAAAATGGCCAAATCAGTACAGAGAATTCCCATATACTCTTCATTCATCCTCCGCACTATTTACCTATCTAAACACAGTGCCATGATCAAAACAAGAAACAAACTACAAACTTTACTCAGATTTTACTAGCATTATTACTTACATATTTTTCTTTTTCCATGATCTAATGATGCAGCAAACAGTACTGTCAAAATGTTTTGTACACTGTCCCTCAATTTAGGTTTGTCTGATATTTTCTCATGGTTAGACAGTGGTTACGTATTTTTCACAAGAACTTTGAGAAAATAAAAAAGTTTTCTTTTCCTCAAACTTTTATCCACTGTTTTTAGCATCCATCAGATGTTCTTTCCTAAAACAGTTATTACCGAGGTTTTTTAATGATGATGTCCCATCTTTTTTGTTCCATCTTCTTTATTCCTTCTATATTTACTAACTGAAATTCTTCCATAAGGAGAAACTGTGTCTGCTCTCACTCTCCTTCTTACTATCTATTTCACTATGGGCTTATAATTATTTATTTTATCTGGATAATTGAAAAAGCCAGAGAGTTACAGAAAAACATCTATTTCTGCTTTATTGACTATGCCAAAGCTTTGGACCATGTGGATCACAATAAACTGTGGAAAATTCTGAAAGGGATGGGAATACCAGACCACCTGACCTGCCTCTTGAGAAACCTGTAAGCAGGTCAGGAACCAACACTTAGAACTGGACATGGAACAACAGACTGGTTCCAAATCAGGAAAGGAGTACATCAAGGCTGTATATTGTCACCCTGCTTATTTAACTTATATGCAGAGTACATCATGAGAAACGCTGGGCTGGATGAAGCACAAGCTGGAATCAAGATTGTCAGGAGAAATGTCAATAACCTCAGATACACAGATGACACCACCCTATGGCAGAAAGTGAAGAAGAACTAAAGAGCCTCTTGATGAAAATGAAAGAGGAGAGAGAAAAAGTTGGCTTAAAGCTCAACATTCAGAAAACGAAGATCATGGCATCTGGTCCCATCACTTCATGGGAAATAGATGGGGAAACAGTGGCAGACTTTATTTTTCTGGGCTCCAAAATCACTGTAGATGGTGACTGCAGCCATGAAATTAAAAGACGCTTACTCCTTGGAAGGAAAATTATGACCAACCTAGATAGCATATTAAAGAGCAGAAACATTACTTTGGCAACAAAGGTCCATCTACTCAAGGCTATGGTTTTTCCAGTAGTCATGTATGGATGTGAGAGTTGGACTGTGAAGAAATCTGAGCACCGAAGAATCAATGCTTTTGAACTGTGGTGTTAGAGAAGACTCTTGAGAGTCCCTTGGACTGCAAGGAGATCCAACCAGTCCATTCTAAAGGAGATCAGTCCTGGGTGTTCTTTGGAAGGAATGATGCTAAAGCTGAAACTCCAGTACTTTGGCCACCTCATGCGAAGAGCTGACTCATTGGAAAAGACCCTGATGCTGGGAGGGACTGAGGGCAGGAGGAGAAGGGGACGACAGAGGATGAGATGGCTGGATGGCATCACCAACTCGATGAGTCTGAGTAAACTTCGGGAGTTGGTGATGGACAGGAAGGCCTGGTGTGCTGCGATTCATGGGGTTGCAAAGAGTCGGACACAACTGAGCGACTGAAATGAACTGAACTGATTGGTTACAACTTAATCTTAGAGTTATTTATTGGGTTGTTCTAATTCTCCAGCATTGGTGATTGAGAGCCCTTTCAGGTTAACCCCTGTGTCTTTTGATATGACCCTATCCTTTTAGAGGACTCTCTTGCTTTTGGTGCTAAGGATACTCTAAGCTCATCTTATACTCTGTCTTATACTCCCCAGCCCTGCAATCAGCCACTTCTTCAAGGAGCCTATAGACAATGGGATTTAAATACCAAGATCTTGTGTGCTCATAGCTACTAGAGTGTTACTGCTTCCAAACTCTCTCAGTAAACAAAGCTTGAAAATATATGTATTGTACTGACAAAGAGTCAGGCATTTAATCCAGGAGTTTTACTCTCCCTAATAATCTTCCCTGTCTTGAAATTAGTTTTTAATTTGGTAGGATTCAGAAAGGTATAAGGAAATAATAGTGTCAACTATATAAATAATTAGAATGAATGCAATAAAGGCTTGGTTCTCTTTATTAAGTTAAGGACTAGTAGATACTCTTTACTGAGAGGAATTCTAATATACTGTAAACTACAGGTCTCCTGCATCTGAGAAAATCTATGAAGTTCGCTGTTGTGTTTCCTTATCTATGAAATGAGGATGACGTCCTCCACAGACGTTATAAAAATACATTCTATTACAATAAATGTGAAGGTACTTTTTATACTCAAAAGCACATGATTTGTGGGCATATTGCTGTTCAATATGAAAATGTTTAATACAAAAAATTACTAGGATATGATAGGTAGAATTCTATATATGTTTCTCCAAGATTTCCATTTCTTAGTTATTCCATCAAAGATAAATCCAGGTACTGCTTTGAAGGTACTTTGCTAATGGAATCATGGTTACCTAACAGCTGACTTTAACATAGGGAGGTTATCCTAGGTCCACTGTAATAATATTAGCTCTTTAGAGCAGAGGGAGGAGACAGAAAAGTCTATCTGATGTACCTGAATAAGAAAGTGAGGGCTGAAAAATGAGGATGAAGGGGAGGGTCAAGAGAGGTGTGAGAACTTGACCCACCATCTCTGGCTTTGAACATGGTCGTAAGTCAGGGTATGTATCAACAGGTGGATTCTGCTGCTACTGCTGCTGCTAAGTTGCTTCAGTCGTGTCCGACTCTGTGTGACCCCATAAAAAGCAGCCCACCAGGCTCTTCTGTCCCTGGGATTCTCCAGGCAAGAATACTGGAGTGGGTGGCCATTTCCTTCTCCAATGCATGCATGCATGCTAAGTCACTTCAGTCATGTCTGACTCTGTGCGACCCCATGGACAGCAACCCACCAGGCTCCTCTGTCCACAGAATTCTCCAGGCAAGAGTACTGGAGTGGGTTGACATTTCCTCCTCCAAGGTGGACTCTAGGAGCTCAGAAAGACTCTAGGACAAATAGACAGCAAAGAAACAGGGAGCGAGTCTATAATCACATGGAATTAAATCCTGCTAACAGTTTGAATGATCCTGGAAAAAGATTTTCCCCTTCAGTTCAGGAAAAACAAAAACAAAATAAAAAAAACATGTTGATCCCTTGCTTTCAACCTTACAAGACCCTTAGCAGAGATTCATGCTGTGCTTATACTTCTGACACAGAAAACCTGTGAGCTAATGAATGGGTATTATTTTAAGTCACTGAATGTGTGATAATTGTTAGTACAACAATAAAAATAAACATGTTTCAGGAGGAAAAAAATGATTTAGACAAATAAAATGATTCTTTTCATTATCTATATCAACCATAGAGCCTCATACATAATAACTACTGTTGATTGATAACAGGAATAAGAAAGATCTGATTTAAGGAAATTGAGAAAGCATTATATGGACAATCTATACTTACAGGATCCACTGTATAATTCAATCAGTCTGTTTGAGACCCATATGCATCACAAACCTACCCTCATCAATTTTCTAAAGAGTAACACGATAATGAGAGCAGAAAGAATTCAAGATTTGGACTGGAAATCAAATATAATCCAGGCCGTGTCTAACTCAATCATTAGTCAAGGAACTTCTGATATTTCATCCCCTCTTAAACTGAATTTTCTTATCTTTAATGTGGGTATATATTGTGCTATCTTGGCTTAAGATCAGTTCAGTTGCTCAGTCATGTCCGACTCTTTGCGACCCCATGGACTGCAGCACGTCAGGCTTCCCTGTCCATCACCAGCTCCTGGAACCTACTCAAACTCATGTCCATTGAGTTGGTGATGCCATCAAACCATCTCATCCTCTGTCATCCCCTTATCCTTCTGCCTTCAGTCTTTCCCAGCATCAGAGTCTTTCCCAGTGAGTCAGTTCTTTACATTATGTGGCCAAAGTATTAAAGTTTCAGCTTCAGCATCAGTTAACATCAACTTAAGTTAGATAACATAAATTAAAATTCTCATTGGGTTGGGTACATTATTTGCTGATTCTCAGAAACTGACTAAAATAATTGTTAGTGGTCAGATTAGTCTAGACTGTTAATTTACTAAGATTGATTCACAATTACTTACTATAATGCTTCTCTTTGAATATTCTTTTACTTTGAGATTATAAGTTTAATATGTTAGGAGGTGGTTTATTGTTTATAGTTAATAAAGAATAGGTATGGAGGAACAAACAGCAGGATGAAAAATGACATTATGGTAATCCTAAAGTTTTCAATCAACAGAAAGAATACTAAGAAAGTTTTTAAATTGCCCATGTTCCTTGTTGTGGGTTTCAATTGTGCCCCATCCCCCAATTCTTAGGTTGAACTCCTATCTCCCAGTGTGCTTCAAGATACGACCTGTATGGAAAGATGGGCATTGCAAATGTAATTAGGAAAGATGAGTTCATACTCAGCTGGACCCCTAATCCTTTATGAGTAATATCTTTTTAAAAGAAAACTTTGGACACTGACAGCTACATAAATAGAACACCATGTGAAGATTAAAGTTAAAATCAGGGTGAAGCCTCTGTATGTCAAGGAACAGTGAAGACCTGTAGCAAACCACCAGTAATCAGAGAAAGCCTAGAGGGGCTTCTCCCTTATAACACTCAGAGGGAACCAACCTGCAGAAACTTTGATCTCTGACTTCTAACCATCAGGTCTGGGAAACAAATATTACTGCTGTTGAAGCTACACAGTTCGTAGTATTTCATTATGAAAGCCCGAGTAATCGAATGCAGTCCTCTATTCAAGAGAAAATACAAAAGGAATTACTGCAATTATAATGATCCAACAAAGGGTATGAGCCACTTAAAAAAAATAACTTTCAAATAGCTTAAGTCCATTTAATTATTCTAAAAAAACAAATCTTGAACCATAAAGAAGATGGAAATCATTATATTCTATAAGAAACCAGTGGATATAATGCAAGATAGTTTGAGAAGCTTGCTTAAAATTAGAGATGATGGAGGAAACACTTGCATCTGAAACTTTCAACTTTGAATCCAGAGCTCCTTTCTCTATGCCATTTAATTAATTTTCATTTGGCTCAATTGCTCATCAGTTCAGTTCAGTCACTCAGTCGTGTCCGACTCTTTGCGACCCCATGAATCGCAGCACACCAGGCCTCCCTGTCCATCACCAGCTCCCGGAGTTAACTCAGACTCACATCCATCGAGTCAGTGATGCCATCCAGCCATCTCATCCTCTGTCGTCCCCTTCTCCTCTTGCCCCCAATCCCTCCCAGCATCAGAGTCTTTTCCAATGAGTCAACTCTTTGCATGAGGGAGCCAAAGTCCTGGAGTTTCAGCTTTAGCATCATTCCTTCCAAAGAAATCCCAGGGCTGATCTCCTTCAGAATGGACTGGTTGGATCTCCTTGCAGTCCAAGGGCCTCTCAAGAGTCTTCTCCAACACCACAGTTCAAAAGCATCAATTCTTCAGCGCTCAGCCTTCTTCACAGTCCAACTCTCACATCCATACGTGACCACTGGAAAAACCATAGCCTTGACTAGACGGGCCTTTGTTGGCAAAGTAATGTCTCTGCTACTCCTAAATTCAAATGGAAGAAACTATCAGACAAAAATGGTCAAGAAGCTCAGCACTTAGACTGTATGTTTAGAACACAATAAAATCCCATTAAACTTGGATGCAAGAGGAGTAGGAGGAGGAAGGCTGCAGGAAGGATCTAGCTGCCCTGGTGAGGCCACCTCCACAAGTCCATTGTCTTGATCTGTCTGTCAATGCAAAAATGCTTGAGCTGTTGGTGAGGAGTTTAGCGGAGCTTATGTCACAGACCTCACTTTTGTTCGATTCTGTTTTATTAGATTACCATCCAGCAGCTGTTCTTTGTCCCAAGAGGAATTCTAAGGTATTTTAAATTCCCAGCCAAGCTCCTCTGAGAAATACTCAAAATCCAGGTACCCTTTTGCCAGTTAACAAAATTGCTTCTGTAGGATTAAGCTGTTCAATTTTTGAGCTCTTAGTTAAAGTTCAGCTAGCAATGCAGTGTGGTGAACAAACAGCTACACTTGTGTGGTGCAAGCTTTAACCTCTGCAAAGTGTGCAGCCTTGCTGAAGAGCAAACTGTTATCAGCTATAAAAACAATGGGTTTGGGATCTCTAAAGAAAACATCAAATAGGTGTACTGTTCCTTTTGAATAAGAATGAAATAATTCTTTTTCTTGTTTGCTTCCCTTCCCTTGAATTACATGAATTATCTCTATCCCTCATCCCATTTGAGAAAACAAACAAAAAATATATCAGAAAGCTACTATTTTGCAGGAAAAAAGATCCAAGTTGTGAAATAATTTACATATGAAAGCATATTCAAGTGCAACCTATCTTGTATTATCTTAACTTCTGGATTGATACTCCAAAATAGCCACAGTGTTACATTATCCACAAATATCTGAGAGATGTCTGAATGTCACCAGGGAACAGTTTATCGATCTGACTCAGAGGAAATAAGGTGCACTAAAGCGGATATTATACAATAAGTCAGGAGACCCGATTTCTTTATCTGGCTCCATAACTCCACTACTAACGGGCTCGATGACCTTGAAAGGCCTTTTGGGAACTAAGCTCCCATTTGAGTAATGGGCTGCATGATCTCCGAGGTCCATTTCTAATCTAAAATTATGAGATCCAAATAATGTAACTACCTCCCCACAACCTATTAAAAAGTAATTCTTAATTGTGATTTTAACCTATTTGGAGAATAACTCTAAACAGGTCGATCAACATGGGAATAGCAAGATCATCTTTATCTCAATATTTGGTATATATTCTAAAGCAGGAAAGAGTATCACAACTTAAAGTGAAATGATTATTTAGCATGTACTATGGAGCCTGGCAGGCTACAGTCCATGTGGTCGTAAAAAGCCAGGCACGACTGAGAGACTAAGCACACACACATACATGTTCTATATTAGTTTCTCTATGCATTAACCTCTATATTTTAAGAATCCCATAAGTGAACTATAAGTTTGCTCCTCCAAGGGGGTAACTTTAAACTAGGGGAGGAAAAAGGGAAGGTGGTATATCTATCAGTTAGGACCTGAGAATTGGGGCATCAAGTAGTGTTTCTCCTATTATGAAGAGCATAATCCAAACTAATGCAAAGTAGTTGTTGGAAAACCTGGAATAAAAGTCGTCAGAAAGTTATTTTCTTTGCTTATGGGTGGAAAATATCACCAAATATTTTATTTTAAAAGTGATAATAGGTGTGATGTTTTTTCTACCATCATTTAGATAGTCATGTAGGAAACATTAATATTTTACTGATATTTTAGAAATATCTAATTGTTAATAAACCTACATTTTATATCTCATTGATTTATTGAACTAGCGTTTAGAAGCTGAGCTCTATTACTTACTTCTCAACTTATCCACAGAAACACAGTGTTTGTGACAGAGGAAAGTTTGATGTCAACACATGATTCCAAAACTTTGGAATAAAATCTCGGGGAAAAAAAAAGATATTATGGGGGAAAAGCAGAGAAAATTTCAAAATAATACAGGAAAAGGTTTCTGGTTTTGTACAGTATAAATGTTTAAAATAAGAAAACTATTATTTCATGGTGGTGTTTATCAGGAAAGTTCTATGAAGAAGATAGGTCTTAAAGGAGAAAAGGTTCCATATTACTGAAGGCAGAAAACCTGGAAATCATAACAGGATTGATTTTCAACCTATAGAAGTCACTTATATAAATAAAGTAACCCCATAATTAGTCTCAGTTTGTCTACCCACATTAAATTATATTACTGATGTACACAGTTATATTTCTCCTTGATATATTTCATAACTAATAAAATCACTCACATCTATTGATTTTATTTGAAGAAAAATGGGGAGGTTAGTCTTTATAAGATTCAAGATTCCCACCACAGCATGATTATGTGGTGAGTTGGTAATGACAGAAACCATTTGATTTTTTACTCTCATTAAAAATAAATATAGATTTAAATAAGATTCATGGCTACTCTACTCAGAATCCATATACCAGATCAAACCCATTACCACCCAAAACTAGAATTAATTGTAGAGATTCTTTTTTTTTTTGAAAAGTAGAAGCCCTCCTGATATAACAGATGAATGTAGTAATAGATTTACTGAACATTTAATATAAGAAAGACAAAAACTAAGTATTTTACATGCATTCTCTCATTGGATTCTCTCAATCATCTAATGAATGAGATAATTTTATCTTCATTTACAAATAGGGAAAGCAGAGCCTCAGAGAGATCACACAGTATGCAAAGGCTAGAAAGCAGCATCACTTGTTTTCAAAAACAACTCTAGTCTAATCCAGTCTGAAATCAAAGCTGCATCCTAAGACATCATGAAAAAAGTCCACTATATGAACACAGTCTTGAAACTGTGGTCACAGAAGTGACCATGGCTCAAACCTTACCTGAGTATATAAAAGATTAAAAGAAGACACCAGACAGAGTGTAGCAAATGAGTTACAAGCTTAAATACTTCTCCTGGCTTAACATGGTCAGCAGTGAGAAATGTCAAGACTAAACCTAGAGACTAACCGAGGGCAAAAACAATTCAAAACAGAAAGTGATCACAGATACAGAGCAAAAACAGAAGTTTAACCTTTTTTTCCACCTTCAATGGCTTTCTTACCATACACCTGCTCAAGCCTGAGGATGTTCTTTGCTTATTTTTTTTCCCCCAAATGCTTCCTAACTCCTAAGTCCTTATGGATTTTTAACTTACCATCTTTCATTGGGCATTTTTACAATTTAACATTAAGCTAACAAATCAACCTCTGAGACAGCCTGAATCTTAGACTCTATGGTTTCATTAAAACTCAAATACACAATCCAAATCTCTGGGCAATGAAAAGTAGGGAACCAAATTGGGTTAGCAAAACAGAACGGAGAATGAGCCTATCATTAGTGATCAAATGTCATTTCCAAGAGTTTCAGGGAACTCTAAATATGCTGTCCAACAGTGATGGGCCAGAAACTGGATCTTGGAAATGCTTTGGTTATAAAGAGATTTGTTTTAATATTGAACCAAAGCATAGTCTGCTCAGTACAATCGTACTAAACTGCTAGTAGTAAACCTACATCTATTCATTTTTCCCCTAATATATATTTAATGGGGAAACATCTCATACAGAAAATACAGTCAGGAAAATATTACCTTAAAAAAAAATGTTAGCTGTTGGCTAGTAGTGGAAATGGGTCTAAACTGTACAATATTAGTAGTACTGTATTATCAATGAAACAATTTCCTATAATTGTCATTCTGATGCATATTTGCCCCTAATTTTGCATCCACAAAACAATTTATTTAAAACATAAAATGATTATTTCACCTGAAAGGAGAAATGTTATTTTTTGTTCTTATTTTAATGCATCCTACAATTACGTGGCATTTCTTTCATTCAGAAAACTCTGTGGAAATGTATGCTATTGTTCAAGGCTACTTAAAATTACAGGCATTTTCATAATTTTTGATGAACTGTTATTTATATTTGAAGTACTACATGTCATATCCTGGCCCCTCTGGCCTAACCAGGAAAAATCATCGCTATTTTTAACACTTTTAACATCACATGGGTCCACACAAAATGTTAACTTGTCATTATGTTAAACACTGACTAACAAAAGTAACAGTGCAATCAAGGTGCTTTCATCTCACAGGTCATCTTCACAGTCAGCTGTTTTTATAGAATGAACTCACTATTTTCCTGTACCAAATTTAACCTCATAAAATTATTTGTTAAAACTGTAATCTGTTTTAATGTAAGTCAAACAGGACTAGCATCACTGCAGTGTACTCAAAATATTAAAGCTACTAAATTTCCTATTAGTAGTATGAAAGTTTGCACAGATTTAACCAATTATTTCTAAAACAGTGTCTTAGACTGGCTAAGCAACATAAACATAACACATTTATTTTAGCATAGCTAGCCATAACATGTATTTCTACATTATTAAAATATTAATAAAGCCACCAATTTATAATCATTGGCTAGGTCAGAGCATTGGTATAATTTCCTTCTTTAAATTTTGGTGTTGAACAGTTGTGGCATTTGTAATATCAGGTAAGACTGATGTTGTCTGAATCTGACAGAATCAATTGTGTGTATACTTGGAAAGCACAGTTCTGAAATATTCAGAAATTGCTGATAAAAGAAAAAGACAACTCTGCACATGAGACTAATCTTATGTTTGCAAAAAAAGAATAGAGTTAAGCTCATTGAGAAATGAACTCAAACCTCATTTCTTCAGGAGGTTTTTTAAAATAAAACAGCATTATATATTAAAGAGATAACCAAAAGAGTCTGGGAGGCTTCATCAAGTATTAAAGCTAAGTATCCTAGAAAAAAAAACAAAAAGGATCACACATTCTTAGTTCTTGCTTCTTTGAAGAGCTATAATTCATATATGAAAAACAACGTACTTACTAGATCAGATGTCTGCTTTCAACAAATACTTATCTTTAGCATAACTTCAATCCTTGGTGCATTATTTATTTCCTCCTTAGCAGCAGCAGAGATGCAAGATGTTCCAAAGCTTTGCTTTCAGACAGTTTTCTTCAACCACAGTCTTTTACATGTCCTGTTATTTGCTTCAGCATCTATGAAACAACTCCATCCTTCATGATAATCAAAACCCTTGAAGCAATCCACATCTGCTTCCTTATACTGAATTTCAAATCTGTTTGCAAAGAAAAAAAAAATCCTCTTCCTTGCTTCCTTGTATTTTATTTCAGAAAGTTTCATGGATTGAATATTCCAACTCCCTTTAACATACCACAGAGCACTAAATGGAAAGAATTACATTACTGCAGCTCCTTAGATTATAACTGATAAGGTGAGCCTTTTACATTTATATTAGGTTCTGAGGAGCTGATGCCATACCGGTTTAATAATTAATAATTCATGGAGCCAAATTACAGCCTTAGAAGGAAACAGCCTCTTTGACTAGTTCTTTCATAATCCTCTGATTTATGTATGACAGCAGAGAAGAGTTCTAGGAGAGGTTAATAATAAAAAAAAAAAAAAAAAATCCCAGACATGACTCTTGAGTTTTTAAAATTACTCCTACCTTTGCACAAGCTGAGTTTGTTGTAGCATCATGGGAGTTCTACCTCTCTGAGCACAGTCAATTAATTCAAAGGGATAACAGTATCATTTTAAATGAGCATCTGTCTAGTGAGGATGTCCAGGGGAAAGTAAGGGATATAGGGGGTTGAGGGAGCAGGTAGTAATTAAATTTGAGAGGCATTTTGGACCAAAAAGGAGAGGATTTCACTCGTTATTCCTAAAAAGTAACCTTTAATAGGATTGCTGAGAAGACACTTCAGGTTCAAATGTACCCTCTTTCTCATTATCCCTCAGATCTGAAAACTGACCCTGGGCTGGGTTACCCATAATCTGTGAAAGTTGCTCAGTTGTGTCTGACTCTTTGTGACCCAATGGACTATATATAGTCCATGGAATTCTTCAGGCCAGAAAACTGCAGTGGCTAGCCTTTCCCAACCCAGGGATTGAACTCATGTCTCCCACATTGTAAGCACATTCTTTACCAGCTGAGCCACCAGGGAAGCCCAAGAATACTGGAATGGGTAGCCTATCCCTTCTCCAGGAGATCTTCCTGACCCAGGAATCAAACCAGGGTCTCCTGCATTGCAGGTGGATTCTTTACCAACTGAGCTATCAGGGAAGCCCATAATCTGCAAGGCTTAGTAATTTGAAAGAACATATATAGAGAGGTATAATTTACATATATTAAATTATACCGATTGGAAGTGTACAGTTCAATCTGTAGTCCTATGAAGATACAGAATATTTTCATCACTCCAGAAGTTCCTTTATATTTTCTCCAGTCAATATCCTGCCCTAAAAGGAACTGACCTCTTTCATGAGAGATGTTACCTATTCAAATGTTCTACATAAATGGAAATGTACACTATATATATTAATATTTTGTTGTATCTGGAATCTTTCACTCATCTTGTTTTCAGATGCATTCATGTTACTACTTGTTATTGCTCTATAGTACTCCACTGTCTGAATATACTACTTCTTCTTCTATTGACAGACACCTAAGCTGCCCTCAGTTTATTTTTATGATTATGAATAAAGCTGCTATGAACATTCTAATATTAGGCTCTTTGTAGACACATTTTCATTTCTCTTGGCTACATTTCTTTGCATATAAATGTAATTATTAGGTCATGAAGTATAATTCTTTTTAAATTTTTATGAAACTGTTAAAATAATCCAAGATAACTGCCTCATGTCACATTCTCATCTACAATGTAGCAAAGTGTTAGTTGTTCCTCACCCTCACTGATATTTGTGGCTGTCAATTTCCTTCATTCTAGTCATTTAATTGAGTATTTAGTGGCCATATGGTCTCATTTTTCTGACAATTTACGATGTTGAGCACTTTTTTTCATATGCTTACTGGCAATAGGTTCAATCTTCACTAATTGTTAACAAACTGGGTTTTCAGTTAGTGATAGATCAACAAGAGACTTTGCACACAGGCCTAAGTCTCAATTGTCTCTGAAAAGTGCACCTAATGAAATGCATCTTTCCATTTGTCTAGAACTAGCCCCTGACCCTGTGAGCAGATACTGTTCCTGTTAACATGGAAACCCTAAACTCTACATACTCATTATACACTGCTCCTTTTATTCTAATTTGATGATGTTATGCCTTTGGTCATTTCTTTCATTCTCAAAATTTAAAAATAAGTTCCTTTGTTTATAAAGTGACATTCTTTTTAAACTTATGCCCATTCACATATCTATAAGTTTAGCTTCCATTGATGGATGTTGGACTAAGACCATTATTTGAACATCCATAGGCAACTATGCAGAGAAGGCAATGGCACCCCATTCCAGTACTCTTGCCTGGAAAATCCCATGGATGGAGGAGCCTGGTGGGCTGCAGTCCATGGGGTCGCTAAGACTCAGACACAACTGAGCAACTTCTCTTTCACTTTTCACTTTCATGCATTGGAGAAGGAAATGGCATCCCACTCCAGTGTTCTTGCCTGGAGAATGCCAGGGACGGGGGAGCCTGGTGGGCTGCTGTCTATGGGGTCACACAGAGTCAGACATGACTGAAGTGACTTAGCAGCAGCAGCAGGCAACTATGAGGGTCCCCAGGTGGCTCAGTTGTGGGTTTGATCCCTGTGTTGGAAAGATCCCCTGGAGAAGGAAGTGACAACCCCCTGCAGTATTCTTACCTGAAAAAAAAAAAAAAAAATCCCATGGACAGAGGAGCCTGGCAGATTACAGTCCACGATGTCATAAAGAGTCAGACAAACCTGAGCATGCATGCACACATATGTAACTATGACCAAAACTCACATCTTGATTTTCTTTCTTATTTGCAAAATGCAAACAATAGCTTTCTCTTAGAGGAATCATAAGGATTAAAATAAACAATTGGTACATGACATATTAGGACCCTTTGATTGCAGCAGTGTTGAGGAAGTAATAGCAGTTATGACACCTACTACCCAATCTACAGGGAACCTCAATTCACACTGAATTCCTTCAAGTAAATTAGTGGATTTATGACGATTCTTCCCTATATTTCACTTGATCTCTTCAAGCATATAATTTATTATCCACAAGTTTCAGTGATGATGATGATAACACTTAACAATTATTTACAGTTTATAAAGATAATAGAAAAAGAAGGTAATGTGATTTGAAATGTTCAATATTATTGCACCTGATATAATTTCACAGAGTAAGTCAGATCCATATACAAAAGTCCTGGTTATTTTATTAGGTGCATATTTGCAGACAGACTAAGATAACTATATTTATCTATCATCTATAAGTGTAATGAAATAGACAAAAAGAAGTATAATCCATATAATTCTATGAAAAAAAGTATGCCAAAATGAATGACTGATTCATATTTTTCCATACACTATCACCAGGATGAAAGAGAGCCCCAAGAGTTTATGGGAAAATGACACAGGTTATAGGGTTGAATTGTGCCCTCAAACCCCACGCACCCTCCACCAATTAATCTGCAGAAGTCCTAACTCCCAGAATCTCAGAATGTGCCTTATTTGGATACAAAGTTGTTTCCGATGTAATTACTTGAATTAAGATAATTTCTTTAGGCTGAGCCTTAATCCAATATGATTGGTGAAAAGGGGACATTTAGAGAGAGATAAGCATGAAGACAGTCATTGTGAAAATAAAGGCAGAGATCTGCACCCAACAGCTCCACAGACTACCAGCCAATCACCAGAAGGAAGAAGTATGATACTAAAGAGGTTCATTCACAGCGCTCAGGAAGAGCCGGTCCTGCCAGCACTGTGATCTAAGCTTTCCAGACCTGAGAAACATGGGACAATACATTTATGTGTTTCAAGCCACCCAGTTGCAGCACTTTGTTAAAGCAGCGCTGGCCCCACTACTACGACGGGCAAGTTAAGAGTTGCAGAATGAAAACCTGTGGGAGAATCAATCTCAGGTCTCCTAGGTCATGAAGTCTTTCCATTTTATTTCTCATCTGTCCCCAGGTCAGTAGGTGCCCAATATACTACTGGAGATCAGTGGAGAAATAACTCCAGAAAGAATGAAGGGATAGAGCCAAAGCAAAAAGAATACCCAGCTGTGGATGTGACTGGTGATAGAAGCAAGGTCCGATGCTGTAAAGAGCAATATTGCATAGGAACCTGGAATGTCAGGTCCATAAATCGAGGCAAATTGGAAGTGGTCAAACAAGAGATGGCAAGAGTGAATGTCGACATTCTAGGAATCAGCGAACTAAAATGGACTGGAATGGGTGAATTTAACTCAGATGACCATTATATCTACTACTGCGGGCAGGAATCCCTCAGAAGAAATGGAGTAGCCATCATGGTCAACAAGAGTCCGAAATGCAGTACTTGGATGCAATCTGAAAAACGACAGAATGATCTCTGTTCATTTCCAAGGCAAACCATTCAATATCACAGTAATCCAAGTCTATGCCCCAACCAGTAACGCTGAAGAAGCTGAAGTTGAAAGGTGAGGTCTTCTTGAAGGTCTTCTATGAAGACCTGCAAGACCTTTTAGAACTAACATCCCAAAAAGATGTCCTTTTCATTATAGGGGACTGGAATGCAAAAGTAGGAAGTCAAGAAACACCTGGAGTAACAGGCAAATTTGGCCTTAGAATATGGAATGAAGCAGGGCAAAGACTAATAGAGTTTTGTCAAGAAAATGCACTGGTCATAACAAACACTCTCTTCCAACAACACAAGAGAAGACTCTATACATGGACATCACCAGATGGTCAACACCAAAATCAGATTGATTATATTCTTTGCAGCGAAAGATGGAGAAGCTCTATACAGTCAGCAAAAACAAGACCACGAGCTGACTGTGGCTCAGTTCATGAACTCCTTATTGCCAAATTCAGACTTAAATTGAAGAAAGTAGGGAAAACCACGAAACCATTCAGGTATGACCTAAATCAAATCCCTTTTGATTATACAGTGGAAGTGAGAAATAGATTTAACGGCCTAGATCTGATAGATAGAGTGCCTGATGAATTATAGAATGGGCTTTGTTCATGACATTGTACAGGAGACAGGGATCAAGACCATCCCCATGGAAAAGAAATGCAAAAAAGCAAAATGGCTGTCTGGGGAGGCCTTACAAATAGCTGTGAAAAGAAGAGAAGCGAAAAGCAAAGGAGGAAAGGAAAGATATAAGCATCTGAATGCAGAGTTCCAAAGAATAGCAAGAAGAGATAAGAAAGCCTTCTTCAGTGATCAATGCAAAGAAATAGAGGAAAACAATAGAATGGGAAAGACTAGAGATCTCTTCAAGAAAATTAGAGATACCAAGGAAACATTTCATACAAAGATGGGCTCGATAAAGGACAGAAATGGTATGGACCTAACAGAAGCAGAAGATATTAAGAAGAGATGGCAAGAATACACAGAAGAACTGTACAAAAAAGAGCTTCATGACCCAGATAATCACGATGGTGTGATCACTGACCTAGAGCCAGACATCCTGGAATGTGAAGTCAAGTGGGCCTTAGAAAGCATCACTACGAACAAAGCTAGTGGAGGTGATGGAATTCCAGCTGAGCTATTCCAAATCCTGAAAGATGATGCTGTGAAAGTGCTGCACTCAATATGCCAGCAAATTTGGAAAACTCAGCAGTGGCCACAGACTGGAGAAGGTCAGTTTTCATTCCAATCCCAAAGAAAGGCAATGCCAAAGAATGCTCAAACTACCACACAATTGCACTCATCTCACACGCTAGTAAAGTAATGCTCAAAATTCTCCAAGCCAGGCTTCAGCAATATGTGAACCGTGAACTTGCTCATGTTCAAGCTAGTTTTAGAAAAGGCAGAGGAACCAGAGACCAAATTGTCAACATCTGCTGGATCATGGAAAAAGCAAGAGAGTTCCAGAAAAACATCTATTTGTGCTTTATTGACTATGCCAAAGCCTTTGACTGTGTGGATCACAATAAACTGTGGAAAATTCTGAAAGAGATGGGAATACCAGACCTCCTGATCTGCCTCTTGAGAAATTTGTATGCAGGTCAGGAAGCAACAGTTAGAACTGGACATGGAACAACAGACTGGTTTCAAATAGGAAAAGGAGTGCGTCAAGGCTGTATATTGTCACACTGCTTATTTAACTATATGCAGAGTACATCATGAGAAACGCTGGACTGGAAGAAGCACAAGCTGGAATCAAGACTGCGGGAGAGATGTTGATAACCTCAGATATGCAGATGACACCACCCTTACGGCAGAAAGTGAAGAGGAACTAAAAAGCCTCTTGATGAAAGTGCAAGAGGAGAGTGAAAAAGTTGGCTTAAAGCTCAGCATTCAGAAAACAAAGATCATGCATCCGGTCCCATTACTTCATGGGAAATAGATGGGGAAACAGTAGAAACAGTGTAAGATTTTATTTTTGGGGGCTTGAAAATCACTGCAGATGGTGACTGCAGCCATGAAATTAAAAGACACTTACTCCATGGAAGGAAAGTTATGACCAACCTAGATAGCATATTCAAAAGCAGAGACATTACTTTGCCAACAAAGGTTCGTCTAGTCAAGGCTATGGTTTTTCCAGTGGTCACGCGTGGATGTGAGAGTTGGACTGTGAAGAAGGCTGAGCGCTGAAGAATTGATGCTTTTGAACTGTGGTGTTGGAGAAGACTCTTGAGAGGCCCTTGGACTGCAAGGAGATCCAACCAGTCCATTCTGAAGGAGATCAGCCCTGGGATTTCTTTGGAAGGAATGATGCTAAAGCTGAAATTCCAGTACTTTGGCCACCTCATGCAAAGAGTTGACTCATTGGAAAAGACTCTGATTCTAAGATGGATTGGGGTAGGAGGAGAAGGGGACGACAGAGGATGAGATGGCTGGATGGCATCACTGACTCTATGGACGTGAGTCTGAGTTAACTCCGGGAGTTGGTTATGGACAGGGAGGCCTGGCGTGCTGCGATTTATGGGGTCACAAAGAGTCAGACATGACTGAGCGACTGAACTGAACTGAACTGATGATAATAGGCATATTAACTAGAAATTCAACAAGAGATACTTAATGATTAGGACCTGATGGATACGAAGGTGCAGAGTAGGGTTTCCAAAGGAGTTGTTGGAGGTTATAAAAAAGGAGGAGGAGGAACTAAGCCATATGAAATCACCAAATCTCTACCTGGATAGAGTTGTTCATGGATTTCCTAAAGAGAAATCCTCACATCCGGATGAGGTGACAAATGCTTTTATTTCTTTGACATTAACTTGTCCTTTGATAAGGTGGGCAAATGTATCTGGGAAGGCTGAGAAACAGTCCAGTAAAATTCCATTTAGCATTCTGATCTAGGGTCATGAAGCAGTGTTTTTCTTGGCTGAGCCTGGCAGTCTGGAGGAGGTTCAGTTCTGTTCTGAGCTCCATTAGAACAGCCACAATGACTCTAACATCTTGACTGAAACAAGCTGAATAAAACCTCACACCAACTACTTAATGCTGTTGTCTTTACTTGATGCACTGAACCAATAGACTGAGAACACCTACATAAGAGGCTTTACTCCACTTTTCCAAAACTGGTGGGTCATTCTAGTTCTTACAGTAAGCTCTCATGGGTCACAAACTCAATAAAAAAAAAAAAAAAAAAAGCAACCAGTAAAGTTTTTATGACCAGAACGGATATTTGATCCCAACTATTGGTTTATGGGAGAAGCAGTTCCAAGCTCAAAGTCCTTGATGAGGTCGTCTGCATGACCAATACATACAGTGTTGTGTAGCCAGTTATCTTTATCAAAATATGAAGGCATTGCATGCAAATGTCCTCTGCTCCAGCCTTCGCTTATGCATGATAGTATCCAAAATAAGACTCAATGGTCTCTGAAATGCATATTTTTGGAGAGGTCATGTTGGTAATTTCTGAGGTGTAGAAAAGGAACGGAGGTTAGAAAGCTGAGTTTATCTTGTTTTTACTTTCCTCTTATTCTCTCACGCTGTCCAGGTACTTCATTGTATCCTTCAGTTAACACCACAGCTTATCCACTTTTCTTAAAGAGTTTGTCATGACTTCATCTATTGAATTTCATAATGACTCTCAGCCATGTAGGGCTGAGATAATGCAATTGTAAAAATGGTCATAAAAGAAGCTAGCATGGATTTAATCAGGAAACAAGGAGTCAAATGAGCTTAAAATAAGAACACACTAAATGACTCTAACACACTCTTATTATGTACTCTGTTTCACTTTTCTGCTCCAGTAATTTTGGATTGGATGCTGGTTATTATATGTGAAGATATGGAAGGTATCCAACCCCATCAACAAAGGTACTCCTTGGATGCTAGCCATTTTGTCATGTTATCATGATGCCCACAGATTGTGCAGCAGGCAAGGTCAATATCAAGGCCATTACAAAATAAACCTGGCTCCTGTGTTACAGTCTTGCCATTCAGAATCTGTATGAAACACCTGCTATTAGAATTATAAGCCAGATAATAACCATTATGAATTCTGTTTTGCATCTTTTATTTTATAACCTAAAAAATGTAACGAACAATCTATATTCTGGAAGAAGGAAATCCCTTTTCAGAGTCTGTACTATTTAAAAATGAAAAAAAAGAATGAAGTTGCTCAGTCGTGTCTGACTCTTTGTAACCCCATGGACTGTAGCTTACCATGCTCCTCCATCCATGGGATTTTCCAGGCAAGAGTACTGGAGTGGGTTGTACTATTTAGAAGGCATTCAAATAAAAGCTTGAGTTTAGCAACTCTCTGAGCAAAGATACCTATGGGTACCTTATTTTTGACAAAGGAGGCAAAAATGTACAATGGGGCAAAGACAGCCTCTTCAATAAATGGTACTGGGAGAACTGGACAGCTACATGTAGAAGAATGAAATTGGAACACTTCCTAACGCCATACATAAAGATAGATTCAAAATGGATTAAAGACCTAAATGTAAGACCAGAAACTGTAAAACTCTTAGAGAATGACATAGGCAGATCACTTGATGACATAAATCAAACTAAGATCCTCTATGACCCACATCCTAGAGTAACAGAAATAAAAACAAAAGTAAACAAGTGGGACCTGATTAAATTAAAAGCTTTTGTACAGCAAAGGAAACTATCAGCAAGGTGAAAAGAAAACTCTCAGAATAGGAAAAAATAATAGCAAATGAAACAACTGACAAAGAGTTAATTTCCAAAATATACTAGCAGCTTATACAACTCAATGTCAGAAAAACAAACAACCCAATCAAAAAGTGGGAAAAAGATCTAAACAGACATTTTTCCAAAGAAGACATACAGATGGCTAACAAACACATGAAAAGATGCTCAACATCACTCATTATTAGAGAAATGAAAATCAAAACTACAATGAAATATCACCTGCCACTGGTCAGAATCAGTTCAGTTCAGTTCAGTTCAGTCGCTCAGTCGCCATCATCAAAAAGTCTACCAAAAATAAATGCTAGAGAGAATGTGGAGAAAAGGGAACACTTTTGCACTGTTTGTGGGAATGTAAAGTGATACAGTCACTATGGAAGATGGTATGGAGATTTCGTAAAAAACTAAGAATAAAACCACCATATGACACAGCAATCCCACTCCTAGGCATATACTCTGAGGAAACCAAAATGGAAAGAGATACATGCATCCCATTGTTCATTACAGCACTGTTTACAATAACTAGAACATGGAAGCAACCTAGATATCCATCAACAGATGAATGGATAAAGAAATTGTGGTACATATATACAATGGAATATTACTCAGTGATAAAAAAAGGAATGCATTTGAGTCAGTTCTGATGCGGCGGATGAAACTAGAGCCTATTATACAGAGTGAAGTGAGTCAAAAAGAGAAACATAACCATTATAGTCTAATGCATAATACAAAATCTAGGAAAAAGGTACTGAAGAATTTATTTACAGGGCAGCAGTGGAGAAACAGACATAGAGAACAGACTTTTGGACACGGGAAGACAGGTGGACAGGGTGAGGTGTATGGAAAGAGTAACAAGGAAACTTAAATTACCATATGTGAAATAGATAGCCAACGGAATTTGCTGTATGGCACAGGAAACTCAAACAGGAGCTCTGTATCAATCTAGACGGGTGGGTGGAGCGGGAGATGGGAGGGAGGTTTAAAAGGGAGAGGATATATGTATACCTATGGCTGATTCATGTTGAGGTTTGACAGAAAACAACACAATTCTGTAAAGCAATTGTCCTTCAATAAAAAAATAAAAAGAATGTGAAATCAATTTGGTTCACACTGTTCTTGGAAAGATGAGCTCTTTGTTTTCCATCTTCTGATTATACTCATAGTTCAGGTAAAATGAGTGGAACATAAGAAGTAATGAGTAGCCCTTAAAATTAATATCACAGGAATATCTTAATATCTTACAGGAAAAACAACAAAACAAGAAAAATCCTGCAAACTGGCTTTTTGGGTAAGAGCTTAGAGATAAAAGTAAAAGTGAAATTCATCCAGGTAGCTAATTTAGGTTTATGATAATTAAATTTCTTATAACTTTTATAATTTTCAGTTTCTTCTTCTAAATAGTCTTTCATGTTATTAATCAAATAATAATAAAATTAAAATTCTTATTCAATATAAAGCAACCACTTAAAATGGAAAAGGGTAACTTTATTATTTATTTATTCATTTATTTATTTTTACATTGTAGTCAAAATAAAACACAAAAATTATATTTCCTTTGATAAAAAATAAGTTCACTGCAGCATCATAACTCTTGGCTAACTTTATTCTTAAATGTTCTTTTTTCACTATTAATAAATATTTGCCTGGTAGAAATAACTCATCAGGTTAACACATTATAAACATGATTTGCAAAAAGTGTATGAAGACATTTTTTCACTGACTGGTAGAACCACAGTCCTTGAATTATCAAGAGCATTTTAAATAGACAACAAAACAATGGACTGGGTCACATTTATTATATAATTTAATATATATATTTAATTATAATTTATTATAATTCTTATTTTTAAAGTATTTAGTTCACTTATTGTTAATTTAACATAAGGATAGGTTTTATAACTTTGAATAAATCAAGATGACATGTAAAGTGAACATTTATTTGTTACCATAGAAGAATGTAATGACTGACAGTGGAAGTCACTTCATAACATAGCGTCAGCAAGTTCAAAACTAAATGCTATTCCCTCCCTTGTACACAGCTCTCCTGAAATACAGATCCAAAGCCAGGAGATAGAGATAAAAGCAAAAGGCAAATTCATCGATTTGCTACATATATGGCTTCCATAAATTTTAACCTTCTCCTTTACCTGTAAATAAGTAATTTTTTAAGTTAAATGCTCAGCTGTAGGTATGGCTTACCTCAGTTTCTTGTGGTAATGATGCCTATGCTCGAAAGTGAAAGTGTTAGTTACTCAGTCGTGTCCAACTCTTTACAATCCATGGACTGCAGCCCACTAGGCTCCTATGTCCATGGAATGCTCCAGGCAAGAATACCTATGCTCAAAGTCATTTTAAAATTATCAATTTATCTTTATCCTATTCATGTTTTTAGTTCTATCCCACTGCAAATAATAAGATAAGCTCCCATTTTGTTTCCAAAGAGGAAAACAAGCCCTTAGCTATCAGGCTTTTTCTAGCTAAAAGTTATAAATAGAACTATATTTGCAATTTTCATATATCTCCTTAGAAACATTCCAGCTTTGAGTATGTGAAATGTTTATGTTCTTTCATAAAGTTTTCCAAAAATTATTGCCCAGAATGGAAACATCTTTTCCAATAAATATTTTAAATGCAACATAAATGTACTTCACAAACAATGATTTAATTCTATAGTGTTGTGGGATATTACTGGGTATGTGAGCTGGCCCCTGATGGTCAAAGCATTCTTTACTGTCTGAAGTAGTGACAGAACAATAGCCACACAGAAAGACTGATTTGTGCATCTCAGTGTTACAGCCTGGCTGCTCTGTTGCCACCACACAAAGATTAAGCAGACAGCACAGTAATTTGGGGGGAACTAAGGGAAATAATCCACTTAGAATGTAAGCAAAAACTTACGTAAACATTTGTTCTTTCCATTCTGGTAGCATGCTAGGCAATGAGATATGAATATGAATAGTACATAAGCCTTTCTTTGAGTAATTCATGATCATATAATTGTAAAAATATAAGAATAAATGTAGTGTGACAGGCCAATTAAGAAATAACATGTGCAAAGTATAGCAATACATAATTACTGTTATGGAAGTGGGGTGATTACCTCTCTTTTGAATGTAAGAGAAAGTTTCTCAGAAGTGGTGGCTGAGCACATGGGGATTTATTCATCCTTTTATCAAATAGTCATGGAGCACTGTCATGGTTTAATTTGTGTTCCCCAAAGAGATGTTAATGTCTGAACTCCTGGTATCTATGAATGTGACCTATTTAGAAATAAGATCTTTACAGACACAATCAAGTTAAGATGAGGTCATTATTGTGAGTCATAATCCACTGTGAGAAAAGGAAAATTAGGACATACATACAGAGGGAATACAGTCTAGTGAATACAGAGATTGATTGGAGTTCTGCTCCCATAAGTCACTGAATGCCTGGAGCCACCAGAAGCAACAGCCAAGGATGGATCACCTACCAGAGGTTTGAAAAGGGACCTGGTCCTGTTGACATCCTGACTTTAGATTTCTAGCCTCCAAACTGTGAAAGTAGATTTCTGTTGTTTAAGCATTCAACTCAGGATCTAGGGGCTTGTTATAACAGCCCTAGGAAACTAATACAAGCATCTACTACAGACAACACAAGAAGAATATTACTCAGGAGACACAGCTAGAGATTATCATAGTAAGTAAAAGTAAGTCAGAAAGAGAAAAACAAACACCATATGATGTCATTTACATGTAGAACCTAAAATAGGGCACAAATGAACCTATCTACAGAAGAGAAACAGATTCATAGAGAATAGACTTGCAGTTGCCAAGGGGGTGTGGGAGCAGAGGGATGGACCGGGAGTTTGGGGTTCGTAGATGCAAATTACTACCTTTAGAATGGATAAACAACAAGGTCCAAATGTACAGCACAGGAAGCTCTATTCAATATACTGTGATAAACCATAATGGAAAATAATATTTTTTAAAAAGAATGTAAAAAAGTATATCATTCAGGAAACAGTAGTGAAAATAACAAAGACTCAAGATGCTTGTAGGTTGTCATGGGCAATGAGAATAATATAAAGCAAACACAACTTATGAAGGAGTGTTGTTGGGTGGGAGCATTGGAAATGATTTGATCTCAGCATAGAAAAAAGTGGGGTGATGAGGCTGGTGAGGAAGGCAGGACCAGACCATAAAAACTCTTCTATGTATTTATGAAGAGTTTGGAGTTAATCTATTTTTAACAACAGTATGGTTTAAGTTAGGGAATTAGTGATGTGTTTATACTTTAAGTAGGTCTCTCTGATGGCAAGGTAATCTATTTGCTCTGGGCAATAACAGAGGAAAGAGACCAGTTTGGAAGCTACAGGAATAGGCCTGGAAAGAGAAAATGAGGATCTCAGTGGTGGTCGTAACAAGGAGTTTCAAGTCAAATTGATTCCAAACTTAGAACAATATAAAATAGGTTGTGGGGAACTCATTTTCTTTATTATCTTCTCAAATATTGTTTAAGGCAATGTGTTAATAAAAAAACAACATCCTCAAAAATAGATAAAATGTTAAGTAAAATTTAGTCCTTCCATTTAGAAATCAATAATGTAGAGATGACATAGACACACACATACATAAACATGTTGCGTCCCTCTCAGTGTGGGAGTCAAAGACAAATCTGCTGCTTGAAATGCTGGACTAAGATCTGGCAGATGTCAGCATCCTATGTGAGTCTCAAAGCAGAAAGAGAGACTTCACAAAGGGACCGTCCTTAAATCCTGGTTCATCTGGGCATTTGCAGTTCACTCTGACTTAGGGTTTGGTTTTGACAAACTTACAATCTTCCAAAGCTGTTGTGTTTTTTAAAAAAACATTAAAATAGGCATAAGCAACAAATCTCTCCTTGGCATTTTCTCACATTAAATCTAAACAGTAAGAAAATTCCTCTTGCTTTATTCTCCCTCCATAATCGGAAAGGTGAGTGTTAGTCTCTCACTCATGTCCAACTCTTTGCGACCCCTTGGACTGTAGCTTAAAGGCTCCTTTGTGCATGGAATTCTCCAGGCAAGAATACTGAAGTGGGTAGCCATTCCCTTTTCTGCTATGTAATCTAACAGATGGATGGATTTATGTGCACGTGACTTTGGAAGAGGCAAGAAAAGAACTTTGATGGAAGCAAACTTCCACTGGACTACAGCAACTGGACTCTGGGTTCACAGTGCTTACCCTCCCCTTGGTCAGAATAACTGAACCTACTTAACAGTCAGTCAGTATATGGAGGTTAAGAGCTATGCTCAGACCCATCTTGTTCAACAATAATGCTAACAATAATGATAATGGCTAATGAATATTGAGCCCTTATCATATGCCAGGATCCATGCTATAAACTCAATGCATTATCTTATTTGATCTACTCAGGAAACCAATAAGTAGGCTGTAAACTTATTCTCATTCTACTGATAAAGAAATCATACCTCAGGAAAGATAAACAATTTTTCCAAGTGGTGAATTGAGGATTTCAATGTATTTTTAATTATTAAGCTATTACAGTCAATCATAGGTACCAAATGTCTATGATATATGTGTGTATGTATATGTGTTTGTGTGTGTGTGTGTGTGTGGAGTAGGGGAGAGAAAGAGAAGAGGGGAGGAAGTGAGGAAGGAGAGAAAGAGAAAATAAATTAATGGGCTTGTGGCAAGATTTTGCAGGGACAAAATTCAAATTCAGCTCCATCTCTGCTGTGCTACCTGGGACAATTTACCTAATCTCCATTGACTTCAGGGTTTCCCTGATGGTTCAGTGGTTAAGATTCTGTCTGCTAATGCAGGAGTTGTGGGTTTGATCCTTGATCCAGGAAGATCTCTTGGAAGATTTCCTTGGAGAAGGAAATGGCAACCCACTCCAGTATCCTTGCCTGGGAAAATCCCATGGACAGAGGAGCCTGGAAGTCTACAGTCCATGGGGTCACAAAAGGGTCAGATATGACTTAGTGACTAAACAACAATAGACCTCAGAATGCAAAATGGAGAAAATAAGTAGTATCTCCTTTGAATGGAGATGGAAAAATTAAGAGTTACTTTAGGAAACTGCACAGAAAGCAGGGAGAGAGCACTATGGAGCTAGTGTCATAATTTTCTTCAATTTTATCATCATCATTCTAAGCAGTTACTCATCACTCTAGATATTTAAATCAGAGTTGAACAAATACACAGCAGGGTATTATAAAAAAGGATTCACAACCTGGATAGGTAATTGGGTAAGATAACCATTATCCTGTGAGTTACAATCTGTGATCATATCAGTCCGGGAAATGCTACATAACATATTCCCTTCTTGAAATTTCAAAATGTTTACATTATGTTGCTCCCCAAATTTTCCCGACCTGCATAAGAGACTTAAAAGAAAAGGGTCAACCAGATCTGATTCCCAAGTCGAGCCAAGAAACATACTATACTAAGTCAAATATTGGGGACCCTCTTTCCCTAAAAAGGAAAAAGAAGACCACAGTTTAAAAATTCTGAAATAACTGGTACCCATGACACTAGAACACAACAGCATTGAATTGAGAAAAGAGGGGACACATACAAAAGACATGGAACCAGGTCCATTATAAATCAGCAATCCAGAATGACAAAATTCCTAACATTCTTTGAAGATATAAAGAAATGTCTATCTAGTCTGCCTTCTGTCTTTCAGGGTTTCCCATTTTTCAGATAGGGCTATTACACTGTACAGAGTAATTTATTTAGTCTAATGTCAATAGGATAAAAAGAGTTAAAAAAAAAAAAGAAAGAAACGATAGAGCACACATGATCAGTATTGAAATCAGGGCATGCTTAATTTGGTAATAATCAACGCTGTTAGCAAATGACTCCTCAGACTGGCCATTTCACTAGATGTCCACGGGTGTGAAGTGAGAATATTTACTTAGCTCACAGAAGTGATACCCAAATAAACTAATTAAAGTTTGCAAACTGTTCTGAAATGTCGGATGCTCCAAGAGTGGTAAGTATCATTACTATTCAAATTAATATCAAATCTCACCTGTTCACAAAGCTATATAAATGTAAAATAGACTCATTTCATTTTCTTCATCTATTTTCTGCCTCCAATCTTCAAAATCTGATCCTAGGGCTCTTTAATATTTTATCCAAATGTCTTAAAGAATCAAAGGAGAAAAAACAGATCCCTGAAGGGGACAAACACCAATGCAACCCCTAACGTCATCACCAAGGCTGAGATAAGGCAATATCCAAATTTCACATAAAAAAATGAAGGGGTGCTTTGGAATAATTTGACTCTATTTTCTCTAACACTTTTTTTTGTCTCTTTCATCTTTCTTTAAAAAAAAAACAAAAACATTGTTGGAGTATAGCTGATTTACAATGTTGTATTAGTTTCTGCCATATAGCAATGAAACACTTATACATAAACATATATGACTCTTTTTAGAATCTTTTCCCATATAGGCTATTACAGAATATTGAGTAGAGTTCCCTGTGCCATACAGCAGGTCCTTATTTGTCATCTACTTCATATATAAAACGTCACGTGTATATGTCAACCCCAATCTCCCAATTTACCCACCCCCCCACCTGCTGGTAACCATAAATTTCGTTTTCTATTGATACATCTATAACTCTGTTTTTGTTTTAGAGACAAGTTCATTTATACCCTTTTTTTTTCTTTACATTCTGCATATAAGTGATATATTCCTCTTTCTCTGTCCAACTTACTTCACTCAGTACTTCTATAAAAACACAACAGACTGAAGAAAGGGAATGATAATTTTATTTAAATTGATGTTATGAGACAGATAATGCCACTAAATCCTCACTAAACCCCATGGAGCTGATACTCTTATAATTCACCAGCCAATGAGAAAACCGTACCTCAGAGAGGTTATACACTGTTCCCAAGGTCATGTAGCTAAATCAGTTCTGCTCAGTTCACTTGCTCAGCTGTGTCTGACTCTTTGCGACCTCATGGACTGCAGCATGCCAGGCTTCCCTGTCCATCACCAACTCCCGGAGCTTACTCAAACTCAATCCATTGAGTCAGTGATGCCATCCAACCATCTCATTCTCTGTTGTCCCCTTCTCCTCCTGCCTTCAATCTTTCCCAGCATCAGGGTCTTTTCCAAGAAGTCAGTTCTTCACATCAGGTGGCCAAAGTATTGGAGTTTCAGTTTCAGCATCAATACTTCCAATGAATATTCGGACTGACTTCTTTTAGGATTGACTGGTTGGATCTCCTTACAGTCCAAGGGACTCTCAAGAGTTTTCTCCAACACCATAGTTCAAAAGCATCAATTTTTCAGTGCTCAGCTTTCTTTATAGTCCAACTCTCACATCCATACATGACTACTGGATAAACTATAGTTTTGACTAGATGGACCATTGTTGGCAAAGTAATGTCTTTGCTTTTTAATATGCTGTCTAGGTTGGTCATAAATTTTCTTTCAAGGAGCAAGCATCTTTTAATTTCATGGCTGCGGTTACCATCTGCAGTGATTTTGTAGCCCAAGAAAATAAAGCCTGCCACTGTTTCCATTGCTATTCCATTCCATCTATTCACCATGAAGTGATGGGACTGGATGCCAAGATCTTAGTTTTTTGAACATTGAGTTTTAAGCCAACTTCTTCACTCTCCTCTTTCACTTTCATCAAGAGGCTCTTCAGTTCTTTGCTTTCTGCCATAAGAGTGGTGTCATCTGCATATCTGAGGTTGTTGATATTTCTCCAGGCAATCTTGATTCCATCTTGTACTTCATCCAGCCTGGCATTTCACATGATGTACTCTGCATAGAAGTTAAATAAGCAGGGTGACAGTATACAGCATTGACCTACTCCTTTCCCAATTTGGAACCAGTGTGATGTTCCATGTCCAGTTCTAACTATTGCTTCTGCATACAGATTTCTCAGGAAGCAGGTAAGGTGGTCTGGTATTCCCATCCCTTGAAGAGTTTTCCACAGTTTGTTGTGATCTACACAGTCAAAGACTTTGGCATAATCAATAAAACTAAATCAAGTGGTGACAAAAGGTTTAAATCCCAATAGTCTAATTTCAAAGGTAAGATTTTAACCAGTAATAAATGCCCCCTCTGCTGAGACCTACCCGTAGGCCGCAGGTGTAAGGCCTTGCACCAAGACTACAGAAGCAGAGCCCAGAACCAAGGTCACCCCTAAGGATGACTGAGTGCCTTTGTAATCATTGCCAAAGGTACCCTTCATCATCACTGATCAGGCTTCCTGACCCCAAATGAGGCAAAAGGACCCACCCTGGCACTCACCCTATAGCATGCTAACCAATCACCTAAACAACCTTCCAGCAGGACTCTGCTTTCTTTTCAGGCTCTAAAAATTGGCTACTAACCCATGAAAAGCATCGACTCTCCCTTGTCTGTTAGGAGGTCAGCTCACTGCACTGACAGTGTCCACATTGTCTCTGCTCTTGCTTCTTAGTAAACTCATTCCCTTCTGAAATGCTGTGTTTGGAAATTCTTTTCCAACCTGTGCTTGGACTGCCTCAACACCCTCCACAATATTTCACTTTATAAACATCTGCCTCATGGCCTTAACCAATAATTTACACCAATACAGAAATTAGGTAGCAAAACTAAAAGAGGCCTGTCACACTCTGGCTACAATGCTCTCCTTTTTCAGATAAGGATGCTGAGGTCAACCACATTAATAAAATTCACTATCCAAAGTGCTATCAGAAGTTAGTAGCAAGAGTGGCAACAGAATCCAGAACTTGTAAACTTACGATGTTTCCCCCTACAGTAGGCAGAGCTGCCCATTTCTTGAAGAATTTAACCCATAATAAAAACCATTTGGAGAGAAGGAAGGAAGGGAGGGAGGAAGGAGGGAAAAAAGGAGGGTAGAAAAGAAGGAAAGGAAAGAAAGAAAGAGAAGTAAAAAAAAAAAAATGGGCTATATAATCTGATTATTAGAAAAAACTGCCTGAATCTTTTATGTTGCTTGGGCTATTATTATTATGATTCCATTTGTATGATCATATATCATACTTCTGTTGTATAAGAAAATACACTTGTCCCTATATGGAGGGTAAGTACAAGAAGCTCAAGAAATTCATCTGCCCACATTTAATTATGACAGTGGAAAGAAAAACTGTTCATGTGTGGAGAGTGATGGTCATTGAATAAAGTGCCTTATATTGAAAAGTTGATGGAACTGTAGTGTAACATTTCCATTCCCCTACTATCAATAATAAAGGGTGGCACTCTTACAAAACACCAATAAAAATAATGCAAATTCTCCTCTTACTAAGACAGATACAAGAGGCAGGAAAGGAGGAAATAATGCCACTACTGAAATTATTTGTAATTCTTTACTTCCAAAAAGGAAAAAGAAGCTGAACCTAAACTCTTAAGTTTCCACCTGCCTTATCTGAATATTTAGCCTCATTTCTCTTATATAAGACATAAATTAGCTGTTTTATCTGATACACCATGCAGAAGGCCAATGGGCAGAAGAACTGATAAGCACACTCTCTTGCCCAATGCCTAGCACACAGGTTGCTCCCAAAACATTCTGAATGTGAGAATAAACGAGTGTAGCAAAGATTGCTGCCTGTCCACCAAGATCCATTTAGCTTTTTTCCAGGATACTATTCTAGATGCTATTTCTCAGCTTCCCACACATAGCCAAAGAAGGCCATGTGACTGAAATCCAAACAAGGTGAACAAAAGAAACTATAAAGCCTCTCTCTAGCTGCTCGATGCTCTTTCGTTCACCTTACTGACGGGAAATGTGAGGCCCAGAAATATCCTAAAGGCAGGCACATATGAAAGAGGCCGTGTCCTCATCTGCCTCAATCCCTGAACAACTATGTAGATAGGATGACCACCAATCTCTCTAAGTCCTGGACATGGAACCACCCTGGATTTCTACAAACTTGAGAACTAAAACTCTGTTACTGAGTCAACGCGTTTTGAGTCCATTTGTTGCACATCTTTATTCTGTTTAAAGAAATACAATGTATAGTCACAGAATCCAAGCCCCAATCACACTGTGGTATCTAGGTTTCACACTATACATTTGCGATAACAAAACACAAATAACGAAAGAGCTCACAACTGCTCCCTTTTGCACAGATGACGCAAAAAGCCATGTTGCTGTTGTCTGATCGCCAAGTCAAGTCCGACTCTTTGAGACCCTATGGACTGTAGACCACCAGGCTCCTCTGTCCATGGGATTTCTAAGGCAAGAAACTGGAGTGGGTTGCCATTTCCTTCTCCAGGTTTCCTGACTGAAGGATTGAACTTGTGTCTCTTGTACTGGCAGGCAGAGTCTTTACTGCTGAGGTACCTGGGAAGCACAATAGCTGGTGGGAGCTCACTTTTCTACTAACACTTTCCTTTAGAAAAAGACCTTTGTGTTGGCATTTTTTTTATTATTAAAAATATTTTAAAATTTTTATGCAGATGTATGTACTATAAATATTCTAGGGAGCTTCTGTTTTACGGTCTTCTTAGCTGTAATGCAGCTCTTTCTTCAAAAAGATAAACTCAAACCTAAAATTAGTGTGCTGGTGGACAAAGACAATGAAACCTGCCTGACCTTTCGTGTGAAAGTATTATGTTCCCAGAGAGGAAAGCTTTACCAGTGTACAGGGACAACATATCTCTCGGTGACTTAACAACCTGTGTGTGGGTGAAGGAGATAGAGAGAAAGAGTGTGCCTTGCAGGTACGACCCATCATTCTATTAATACTCTGTATAATAAAAAACAGTCCAAGGTGGCATTTGTATTAAAGTCAGTGTGCTCCGCATGCCATTTGCATCTTCTCTGATAGTGGAGGTATCAGAAACACTAATAATGCCTTACTGTTAAAAAAATACAGAAAGATTGGATATATTTTGAAACTGACATGAGAAGAGCTGTTGGTCATTTTCTGTGTTAATACAGCAGGTGTCTTGACATCATCTCAGACCCACAGACTGATAAGAAGTCCATGCACGGTCAGCATACAACCAAAGTTGACGCAGAAAGCAGACACTAGCAGCTGAAATGTTACGGTGCATTAAATGTTAGCCATATATCTTTTTTTTTTTTTTTACATACAAATGCCTCCTTCCACTTTATAGAACTATAGAACTTTATAGAAACTTAGAAAACACAAAACTGAGCGATAAGGATTCTCAAAGTTGCTGTTACTGTTTAGTGGCTAAGTTGTGTCCGCCTCTTTGTGACCCCATGGACAGCAAGAATATTGGTGTTGGTTCCCATTTCCTTCTGCAGGGAATCTGATCAACCCAGGGATCGAACCCACATCGCCTGCATTGCAGGCTGATTCTTTACCACAGAGCCACCAGGGTTCCTTACCATTCTCAAGGTAAAAAGACCTAAAAACAGTGTGGACTGTGGACTGTGCTTCATCCATCCCAAATACCTATTTTTATCTCAAAGAATGCCTAGTGATATACAAGTACCTACACTTAAAAGCCCACTTCAAATATCACCACCTCTTTGAAGTCTTCCCTGACTTTCTCCTGTCTTTCCCTGTCCAAAGAAGAAAGGTAATCTGCCTTTCATGTGCTCCTATCAAAAAATAAATCACCAGTGTTCATCATCATCATCACCATCATTAACATGAAATGGAAAATTACTAGGAACATAAAATAGGCAAATGTTCTTATCTGGATGAGAGAATGTATAATTAGAATTATTCTATTTGCATTAAATAGTTCAACAGAAACAGTTAGAAGAATACTGTGAAACAGGATATCAATTTCCATCTGATGCATGGATTACTAGCATCTTCAAACTTAAGAGTGGAGCCCCTCAACATAGTCCTGGGACTCGAGTGGAGCCCCTCAACACAGTCCTGGGACTCCAAGACTTCCTGTCACCCTGGAACAGAAGAATAAGTGGTTATCTCACATTTTCTTAGCTTTCATGAGATGTAGAATATAGCTTTCGTAGAAAGTGGGCTACCCTTACATGCTTCAATAAACAGCAAAGAAGAAAAAGGAAAATACACCCAGTATTAACCTGAAAGTGAACAGCAGAGGTTTTGCAAAACCAGCTGTTCTTTTTCTTTCTTTTTCAATTGATGTATGTCAGGCTGGTGTAAAAGGGGCGAGTTGAACATCTGGACCAAAACCAAGGCGTTTAACATTTTCAAGCAATTCACAGGCATGGATGATTTACGATGCTATTCTGAGATTTTATCATGTGTCCTCTCAACTTTATGAAATGTGGACGGGCACATAGACCTGGTGACACTTCATGACATAAAACAGCGGTTGGAGACTGATAAAGGAGAAGAAAAAGAAGAGTCGTTTTTGTTTGGACATGTTACAAACAGAGCAGGCAGGCCCCCGGGAAGATGAGTTGAATTCTGCTCCAGCCACAGCGCATTTCAGCCCTGGACAGGAGCTTTGTGCTTTAGCAATCATGGGCTTTTTCTATCTCCAGAAAAAGTGGAAAAGGATCTGTGGCTTAACTGATGTACCACTGTGGCCTTTTTCACTAGAGAACCTGAGCAGTAATATTACTGAGCACTGAAAAGCCTTAAAGAAAATAAGGCCTCTGTGATAAACATTTTATCTACAAAATTACCCATCTAATTCAGTTTTGACAAAAAAGAAAAAAAAAAAAAACAGTAAAAAAAAAAAAAGAAAGCAAAAACAAAGACGTGAAGATGGGGAAGGTAGGATGGCTTTTTGACATACCAAGGAAAATAAAAACAGCATGACAGTTTGCCAAAGATTAAGCTTGTTTATAAATCATTTGTCTAACAGGCATTCCCTGTAAGAAGATAATGCCCCTAGGTAGCAATTTCTATTCTGTGGCAACAATATGCCATATATTTAGAAATACTAGAAACTGTCTACTGTCATCAACTTGTTGATTAGTTTCAGACAATATGCAGACTCATTAAACCTTTTATAACTGGAACAGATTTGCACCATGACTGTTTAAGATAACACATTCTATGTATACTGTCAGATGGATTTTTATTTCTTAAAGTGTATCACTTCATTTAACCATAATCACTATATTTTGAATTTGCTCAAATAAGCAATAGGCCTTGGCATAAAATGTTATCCTATGTTTATATACAGGTCTAGTATTTTAGACAAGTTATTTGTCTTCTCATTTATTTTATCAATATTTCAACTGGTGACACTTGATTAGTATCAGAGCACAAAGAATATGATATTTTATTTCATCATTAGATAAAAATTGAAACATTCATTTATATTTTCTGTATTTATGAGAGTTTTGGCATTCAGACTTTTTAATTTCCTCATGGTCAATCATGTTTAATGACTAAAGCATAAATATTTTATTGCTTCTAGTAATTACCTCTCATTAGGAACATAGGCTTCTTCTTTTTTTTTTTTTTGCAAAGAAACCCTGGACTTTAGAATGGTCCATCAGGAATATGTGATGTTCTTCTTTACACAGAGATATGAGACAAGGGCACGAGATTTCTAGTTATGTGGCAGTGCAACAGGCTTCACTGTACCTACTCTGTAAATAATATTGGGTAATTAAATATTCACTAGCAACATTTTTAAGTTAAACTCTTTAACATCAATAACTGATATGACCTCAAAAGAGAAAAGAACAACTCTTCTTTCTAGATTGTTGCTCAGTTGCTCCATCATGTTCAACTCTTTGCAACCCCATGCACTGTATCCCACCAGGCTCCTCGGCCTATGGGATTTCCCAGGCAAGAATACTGGAGTGTTGCCATTTCCTTTTTTGGGGGTTTTCTCAACCCAAGTCTCCTGCATTGGCAGGCAGATTCTTCACCACCGAGTCACCAGGGAAGTCCTTTCTAAATACTAGAGCTAAACTGCCTCAAGAAACATGGAAGTCAACCTTGTATATGTATAAGGATTTTAAGGGAGCTGAGTGACATTCTAGGCAGAGCCTAGCTCCATCTAGAAGCCAGGGATGGGAATCCTGGATGTCCCTCCCAGGCCAATCTACCTTGTGACCTATAGACTGAAGACTGTAAATGACAGTCTTTGAGTATCACCCTCGGCCTCAGGAATCCATCTTCCTTTGCTGAATTAGACACTTAGCCTACACAAGAACCCTTTCCCTCAGGGCTTCTAAAATAGAGCTGCTTAATTATGTGTGCCACACAGCCCAGAGAACAAAAGTCCTAATCATAGCAAAGAAATCATTATTATTGATTAAAATGTCATTTCAGTCAGAGATCAGGAACCCCCCAAAATCATTTTTTGCTTTCCAAATTAAACATAAAAAGTTTAAACTGTAAGTAAAATGCCATTCTGGGCTATTGCAACGAATTTCCAATAATAGTATCTGCTTTGCAGTGGTTCAAAAACACTGTCTTAATTAGGGTGACCTTTAAAGAGCTTTTCTACAACTGAAATCCTTTAAAATACTTCTGCATATCTGATCTGATCTGATCTGATACTACATTCACATGCTATCTGCCCAAATATAATTATAAAAGCTTTAAAATCACAACTTAATATTTGTTTTAGATGCCAATTACTATTTTGTCCTTCTGTCAAACATTCAGTTCAGTTCAGTTCAGTTTAGTCGCTCAGTTGCTGTCCAGCTCTTTGCGATCCCGATTGGGGGCAGGAGGAGAAGGGGACGACAGAGGATGAGATGGCTGGATGGCATCACTGACTCGATGGACATGAGTCTGAGTGAACTCCGGGAGTTGGTGATGGACAGGGAGGCCTGGTGTGCTGCAATTCATGGGGTCGCAAAGAGTCGGACCTTTGTTGGCAAAGTAATGTCTCTACTTTTTAATATGCTATCTAGGTTGGTCATAACTTTCCTTCCAAGGAGTAAGCGTCTTTTAATTTCATGGCTGAAGTCACCATCTGCAGTGATTTTGGAGCCCCCCAAAATAAAGTCTGACACTGTTTCCACTGTTTCCCCATCTATTTCCCATAAAGTGATGGGACCAGATGCCATGATCTTCATTTTCTGAATGTCGAGCCTTAAGCCAACTTTTTCACTCTCCTCTTTCACTTTCATCAAGAGGCTTTTTAGTTCCTCTTCACTTTCTGCCATAAGAGTGGTGTCACCTGCATATCTAAGGTTATTGATATTTCTCCCAGCAATCTTGATTCCAGCTTGTGCTTCTTCCAGCTCAGCGTTTTTCATGATGTACTCTGCATAGACGTTAAATAAGCAGGGTGACAATGTACAGCCTTGACGTACTGTTTTTCCTATTTGGAACCAGTCTGTTGTTCTATGTCCAGTTCTAACTGTTGCTTCCTGAACTGCATATAGGTTTCTCAAGAGGCAGGTCCTGTTCAAGCTGGTTTTAGAAAAGGCAGAGGAAACAGAGATCAAATTGCCAACAACCGCTGGATCATTGAAAAAGCAAGAGAGTTCCAGAACAACATCTATTTCTGCTTTATTGACTATGTCAAAGCCTTTGAGTGTGTGGATCACAGTAAACTGTGCAAAATTCTGAAAGAGATGGGAATACCAGACCACCTGACTTGTTAAACATTAGATTTCTTTTTAGGAGCCATCAAAAGATACAACATTTTAATACATCCTTATACTAGGTTTGAATTAGACTAACTGCTAAAAATTGTGCTCTTGGAGTAAGGGTAGAGTATACAAAATGCAGAACTTGCTTCAAGATACCAAGCAAATATTAAGCAGTATATCTGTTTGGAAGTGTTTAGCAGATATGGCATATACAATTATCTAATTCTTACTTTGGTTTTCAGTGTTAATAAAACACTTCTACATACTTTAATTCACTTGGAAATTACAGCATTCCTGGGAAGAACAAAAACAGTCTTCTATTTTAGGGATGAGGACATAGGTTCATGTAAAGAAACCTGGTTCATCTCTAAGTCTTTATTTCATCAGCAAATATCCTCAAGGTATAAGACTCTGCCTGAGCCACGTAGGGCCTAAGTCACAGCACGTCTGATGTTCACTAAAGATCAACATTACTTCCTTGTCTGTAATCACTGGATGAACCTTTGAGATTAAGTCCTCTAACCTCAGTGCTTTCCTATCTTAAAAAATTGGGGGTTGGGAAGGATTAGAAATAAAGTGATTTTTCCAAGATCAAACAATTTTTTAGCGCCTACCTGACACTAGACCCCAGATCTTTCGACTCCCATTCAACTGTTCTTCCTATCATCTTCTGCCTGTTTTGTCCTCAAGAAATGAATACCTAAAAACTTTCTGGTCAGACTCTAAATGCCAGCAAGCTAGTCCTGAAAGACATTGGAACTGTCTTTAGGAACTTTTTTTTTTTTCTTTCTAAATACATTTTTTTAGAAGATACTAATGATTGGAACCTGATGTCTAATTTCAGCTATGTCTCTCATTTCGAGTTTTTGAAGGATGGATCAGATCAGATCAGATCAGATCAGTCGCTCAGTCATGTCCGACTCTTTGTGACTCCATGAATCGCAGCATGCCAGGCCTCCCTGTCCATCACCAACTCCTGGAGTTCACTCAGACTCACGTCCATCGAGTCAGTGATGCCATCCAGCCATCTCATCCTCTGTCGTCCCCTTCTCCTCTTGCCCCCAATCCCTCCCAGAATCAGAGTCTTTTCCAATGAAGGATAATACACTTCCTCTATGGACCCATCAGCATAGCATATGTCACATTTTTAATAAATAAGCAAGATTATCCAAGTTAGCTATACTGTTATTGTACTCTAGATTCTGTATCCAGTCACATACTTCCAGGCACAAGGTTGTATCAATCTTTGTACTTATTAATCACATAAAACCATTATTTTCAAAATTCATCACACAATGATTGTATTTTTGTGCACTCTGCAGGAGTTAAAAATCATTTATGCTTCAGTCTTGTAAGTTTTAAGCCTCTGAAGCATATGTCCTCAATAAAGGTAAACAGATAAGGCTACTCCAAGTACTTGTCATTACACCACCAAGTGTTTAACAAAAGATTATAATGAGAATGGTCATGTCATGTAACTTTCTTACTCTAGATGGAAGCACAAACTTTTATTACTGTATTATTGTTTATACAAAGAACATGACTGTTTATTTTAGTGAGATGAAATTGTTCTCTAAACCAAACAGCACAAACTAATCAGATGCTGCATTTAATCTGGTTTTAATTCCACCACCAAAACATATTTGTATACTTAGAGGTTTGGCCAACTGCTGTATTATAAATATTACAACTACAAGCACTTGATTATTTAGTCTGTTTCCCAATCATCACCTGTCAAAGGAAATTATTTAATGGAAATCAGCATCGCATTAGCTTTGAGCATTCTAAGGACTTTAGGGGAAAATTTAACAGATGTGAGCATTAAAATTCTTCCAATTTTTGTTTTTTTTGTTAATGCATTCATTCATTCAAATGTACACATTACATGACTACCATGTGCAATGCACTGAGAATACAATCCTTAGCACAAAATTAAACTACATAAATATGTTCCCTATTTTCATGCATCTTAGCCTAGTGGGGGAACATAAAATATAATGACAAAACCAACAAAAATCTTCATTAATTTATTCAACAAGTATTTATAAGAGCCTACATTGTGAAAAACCATTATTTTCAAAATTCATCACACAATGATTGTATTTTTGTGCACTCTGCAGGAGTTAAAAATCATTTATGCTTCAGTCTTGTAAGTTTTAAGCCTCTGAAGCATATGTCCTCAATAAAGGTAAACAGATAAGGCTACTCCAAGTACTTGTCATTACACCACCAAGTGTTTAACAAAAGATTATAATGAGAATGGTCATGTCATGTAACTTTCTTACTCTAGATGGAAGCACAAACTTTTATTACTGTATTATTGTTTATACAAAGAACATGACTGTTTATTTTAGTGAGATGAAATTGTTCTCTAAACCAAACAGCACAAACTAATCAGATGCTGCATTTAATCTGGTTTTAATTCCACCACCAAAACATATTTGTATACTTAGAGGGTTTGGCCAACTGCTGTATTATAAATATTACAACTACAAGCACTTGATTATTTAGTCTGTTTCCCAATCATCACCTGTCAAAGGAAATTATTTAATGGAAATCAGCATCGCATTAGCTTTGAGCATTCTAAGGACTTTAGGGGAAAATTTAACAGATGTGAGCATTAAAATTCTTCCAATTTTTGTTTTTTTTGTTAATGCATTCATTCATTCAAATGTACACATTACATGACTACCATGTGCAATGCACTGAGAATACAATCCTTAGCACAAAATTAAACTACATAAATATGTTCCCTATTTTCATGCATCTTAGCCTAGTGGGGGAACATAAAATATAATGACAAAACCAACAAAAATCTTCATTAATTTATTCAACAAGTATTTATAAGAGCCTACATTGTGAAGGGTAGTATTCTAGATATTTACGTGACATCAGTGATGAGACAAAAATCAATGCCCTCTTTGTAGACATCTTCCAGGATGCAGGGACAGATGCTATCAAAGTGAAGAAGGGTGAAGAGAATGCAAACCATTGGAGTCGAGGGCTATAACATTAGAAAGCATGTTCAGTCAGGCAGTTTAGTTACTCAGTCATGTACGACTCTTTGCATGGATTGCAGCACGCAAGGCCTCAACCCCATGGATTGCAGCACGCAAGGCCTCCCTGTCCATCACCAATTCCCGGAGTTTACTCAAACTCATGTCCATTGAGTCAGTGATGCCATCCAACCATCTCATCCTCTGTCGTCCCCTTCTCCTCCTGCCCTCAATCTTTCCCAGCATCAGGGTTTTTTCAAATGAGTCAGCTCTTCACATCAGGTAGGCAAAGTATTGGAGTTGCAGCTTTAACATCAGTCCTTCCAATGAATATTCAGGACTGATTTCCTTTAGGATTGACTGGTTGGATCTCCTTGCAGTTCAAGGGACTCTCAAGAGTCTTCTTCAACACCACAGTTCAAAAGCATCAATTCTTCAGCACTCAGCTTTCTTTACAGCCCAACTCTCACATACATGCATGACTGCTGGAAAAATCATAGCCTTGACTAGACGGACCTTTGTTGGCAAAGTAATGTCTCTGCTTTTTAATATGCTATCTAGGTTGGTCATAACTTTTCTCTCAAGCAGTAAGTGTCTTTTAATTTCATGGCTGCATTCACCATCTGCAGTGATTTTGGAGCCCAGAAAAATAAAGTCTGACACTGTTTCCACTGTTTGTCCATCTATTTGCCAAGAAGTGACAGGACCTGATGCCATGATCTTAGTTTTCTGAATGTTGAGCTTTAAGCCAACTTTTTCACTCTCCTCTTTCACTTTCATCAAGAGGCTCTTTAGTTCCTCTTCATTTTCTGCCATAAGGGTGGTGTCATCCGCGTATCTGAGGTAATTGACATTTCTCCTGACAATCTCGACTCCAGCTTGTGCTTCTTCCAGCCCAGCATTTCTCATGATGTACTCTGCCTATAAGTTAAATAAGCATGGTGACAATATAAAGCCCTGATGTACTCCATTTCCTATTTGGAACCAGTCTCTTGCTCCATGTCCAGTTCTAACTGTTGCTTCCTGACCTGTGTACAGATTTCTCAAGAGGCAGGTCAGGTGGTCTGGTATTCCCATCTCTTTCAGAATTTTCTACAGTTTATTGTGACCCACACAATCAAAGGCTTTGGCATAGTCAATAAAGCAGAAATAGATGTTTTCTGGAACTCTCTTGCTTTTTTGATGATCCAGCGGATGTTGGCAATTTGATCTCTGGTTCCTCTGTCTTTTCTAAATCCAGCTTGAACATCTGGAAGTACATGATTCACATACTGTTGAAGCCTGGCTTGGAGAATTTTGAGCATTACTTTACTAGTGTGTGAGGTGAGTGCAATTGTACAGTAGTTAGAGCTTTCTTTGGCATTGCCTTTCTTAGGAATTGGAATGAAAACTGACCTTTTCCAGTCCTGTGGCCACTGCTGAGTTTCCAAAATTTGCTGGCATATTGAGAGCAGCACTTTCATAGTACCATCTTTTAGGCTTTGAATATAGCTAAACTGGAATTCCGTCACCATGAACAGTATGAAAAGTATGAAAAGAAAGCAAGTTAAAGATGAGTTTTATTGAGATGTGACCTGTAAGGAGGCTTAAAATGCAGTAAGTGTCTTGAAAGAATACTACAAAACAGAGGCTGGAAAGACAGGCAGAGATGTGTGATACATGAAAAGTGTGTGGTGGTTACAGAAAGTGCAGTGGGAAGTGAATTACATGGAAAAATTTGAGTTATGAAGGATGGCTCGAATTTTCATCTCATTTGATGAATGGTGAGATTATTTGCTGAGTAAGAAAAGGGGGAAGGAGTTAAGGAACATGCTCAGCTGTCAGTCATTCTGTCTACAACGGTGGCATCCAGAATAGGGAAGGGATGAGAAACCACTCTACACAGGCTCTCACTCCCATCTTTCGCAAACACAAATAGGGAAGTTGGACTTGAATTCTCACTCAGTAAAAATATGAAATCCTGAAAACCCAAGACATGCAGTATCTTTCCCTATGCCTTGGTCTGCTGCTTTCAAATCACACTTTTCAGGAGAGTGAAGCTTATCACTCCTACTGGGGATGTGGGGTCTTCACAAATGTCTGCCTAATCTTCTTCCAAACAGGAAGAGGTGGATGTGGCACCCAGAATGTAATTTGAAAAATGGCTCTACTCCCACCTCCCAGTTAAGAAACACTGGGATAAACCTTCAGAATGCTAAACTCTTTGAATCTATGATAAAAGCACACTGACTGGTGAGCAATATATCAGATAATCCATTCACTTATAAAAAGTGTCAGAGGATAGCCGTCTTTGAGATCACCACCATACTCAGAATAAAACAACTATTCCATAAACTACAGAACCACTTTCTCTGATGAAAAATATGCAAATGGGCTTGAATCAAATAGTCTCATTAACCAGTTATCCTTCCAATGTTGTCAGATCAAACAGGAACAGAAGCAGTAGGGGGCATTTCATCAGTCAGTTACCTCACCCTCCTCTATCTGTTCTCATTTCATTCTTTTGGATGTCATTAAACTTGACTCTGGGTCACTCTAACCCAGTGTTTTCTGTAAGTCCTTTTCATGACTATTTTATGATTTCAGGCAAAACAAAGCATCAGAGTTATGAAACAGTTCTCGCCAACATAATGTTATCAGTAAGCTTTTAAAAAAAAATTAATGGATTTAAGCATACCACAGAATACTATTGGTCCTGTATTAAGTGCTTTTAAAGATATTAAATATCACAAATGTATTTTCAAACATACAGGTCTTTAGCTGTGGGTAACTAACCTCTTTACTAGCTTCAGGCTATAAATTCAGTTATGTATATTACAGAGAGTAGAGAGAATGCAAAGGCATAATAAACCCACAGACAAACAAAACCTAAAATCTCATTCCTCGGTTCTAGAACTGAAGGCAGTATCTATAAACAGGGCTGGGCACTTTGCCAGTAAGGCTGTATATTGGTGCTGGGTGGCTACAATCTCAATGAGTTCACATCTCCATGGGAAATTTAAGTGTGAAAAGAGACTACCAAAATGGACAACTGCACTCTGCATCAAAAGAGTGGTCACAGTATAAATAGACCAGATGTTCTCTAGAGGGAAACATTTTACTTAGGAGAAATTATTAAACCACTACTCTATTATGGTAGTTAAAAGAAAGGAAGTGAGTTCCAAATCAATGTAATTTTTTTTTCTATCTTTTTTTAAAATTCTGTAACAAATATTGTAGTTTCCACCATTAGATGCTAGACAGGGTTCTGCCTCATAGAAGGAACCTGTGCTTTTCTGAAAATGTAAATATATTTCTAATTTCCAAGAAAGAAAAAGGAAGCATCAGTTTCTAATGGGGATATTCTGCTGCATGAGTGATGATAAAGCCATTATGTGTAAACAGGTCATTATAATACTCTAAAATTAAGAACTTTTGTGATTTCTGGTAACTTTCCTAATTGCTGCAATATTGTGTTAGTCCCTGTTCAAAGGACGCTTCCGTGCAGAACTCCGTGTTCTGCATGCCAGAATCTGCCACTTGATACTAAAAGGGGAAAACACAGACCACTAAATAATAATGGCTTTGGTTTTTCTTTTTAATTAACTCAAGAAAAAGAGCAATGGTATGCTTAGAAGAATAAGAGGAGCAAATCAATTTCTTCTTACCTGCTTTGTGAATAGAGGTAGTTTAAAATGCTAGCTTTCCAAAACTCAGAAGAAATGGCATACCATCTAGTTTTAAAATCCATGCATCAATACTTTTACTGATATATTTCCATACTTTGACCTGATGTTTAGCTCAATACATGGAGGAAAATTTAATTCACCATCCATTTTTACAGCAGCATCTTCCTATTTACATGTTTATAACATTTGAGGTATGACTGTGAGTTAAACAGAGAAGAAAATCTGTTCCTTTATTTTGTAGTCATAATCTTATACTTCAATACTGTAATAGTGCTTTCCTTTAAAAGATAGTAAAGCCTTGCACTTTAGTTTGATTAGTTATTTCTCTTTTTAAGAAAATGTGAAGAATCCAGTCCATTCATATTTTATATCTAAAACAACCATCAATAATAAGTAGAATTCATATATGCTAGGGAACAGGCTTGATAACATACAGGTCCAAAAATGCCTTAGAAATAACAAATTGCCCATTGGCTCCTATAAATTTGTGGGATGTCAAAATACGATAGGGGAACTTGGAGATGAAGTTAAGTTTAGAAAGGGTGGTTCAGGTGAAGAACTGTCTTTGAGTTCAGATGATATGAACTCAAATGTTTACAGACCATCTAAAAACATAGATGAAAGATGTCTCAACATAAGAGACAGGGAAAAGAGAGGTGATGTGACTATATATATTAGCATGCTGTTAAAGCAATGAATTATATAAAGCCCCAGTGAATCACTGAGTAGGTTCTTGTTTAAATAAATCTGGAGATAGGTTCTATAGAAAATTAATAGTACTCAGGAATCCTGAGGTGAATTTAATGATGCTTTTACAGTCAATAGGGTAAAAGGTTCAAATTTTAGGCATTTGAGATAAAAGTGTCAATGGATTTTATGCCTATGTTAAAAAAGGGAAAGACTCAGCCAACCAAGTGAGATTCTTCCACCAGTGGAAAGATATTCTATTCCTGCTTAAGCGCTATATATTGTAACTATAATTAAACTGTTACAATTTTCAAGGATAATTTGTGTTTTTATCTCCTTGAAAATAATCTTAAAAATATGACAAAAGGATAGTTTAAGCTTTCAAATATAGCTTAATGTGCCTTTGCTTATTTTAATGATAAAATCTTGAAAAGCAATTTGTATATTTTACATGTGCCATCCAAGAGGTTATCTCCAAGAATAATATTATATGACATCTAGAAATCCAATATTTTTTCCTTCTACAGATCTGTATATTTTTTATCTTTTTTTGATTTCTTGGTTTTTATCCTAGAAATTACATTTTTTTTAAGGTAAAAAGTGGACTTATTTAGAGAGAAACACTCCACAGACAGAGTGTGGGCAGTTTCAGAAGGCGAGGATACCATAAACATTACTCTTTTCTTAAATACTGTTTGGTTTTCCATCAGGACACCCCTACATAAACACACATACAAAGATGCTTATTAAACATTATTTAAAAAGAAATTTACATATAGCCAGTTCCAAGAGGTCATATACATTAAATTTGAATGACTATCACACAAAGTGCACATATCCTTATTATTTGGGGTTTCCAAAGACTACAGCTTAGCATGAGTATTTTAAATTTAACATGTTTGGATACAATTTATTACATTCTTTAGCCATTAAATAAATTATGCAAACACAGTAAACAAGATGCTGCTGACAATAAAACTCTGGAAAATATGGCTCTTAAGGTTTAAAAAGGTACACAAATTGTACCAAGGTAGATTTTGTCCCTTTCCTTCCATTTTTTTACAGAGGGAAATTATAATATCAAGAAGTATATCAAGAATGAAAAGAGGGGTGGATTTTAAGTCAGAAGCCCAGAATTTAGGTACTGAAGTTTAATCTCTTACAGATCCCTTATAAAAAAAGTAAACTTAATGTAGATGCAAACTGACAAATTTAACTTGATGAATATAATTTCCTGCATGTTCACTTAATTACAAAATGTGAAAATGTATAGATTCACTAGGAGCTTCCCTGGTGACTCAGCAGTAAAAGAATCCACGAGCAATGCAGGAGACATGGGTTCTACCCCAGGGCTGGGAAGATTCCCTGGAGGAAACAGATTCATTTCGCTGGAAAGGATACAAGAGGCCTCACAAAGATAGAGACTTTGGTACAGAAAGCAGTGAAGGGTTGAGGGTTAAAAGTTCAAAGAATCAGTTGAAAATATCATATGATCAAAACTATCCTCATTCATTATATTGCCTTGTTGGGGATGGACGTAATTTTCCTTCTCTCAATAGGTCCAACATGGACTGATTTTTGTTCTTTTGCTTATTTTACCCTGGTACTGGAACAGATCACTGTTTCTTCACAGAGCATTATATCTAGTTGACTTCTGACTGACATTTAGGGGGCATGCTGTCCAACTATGATTAAAATTTACACTGCAGAATCACACTGGGCCTGGGGACGGAAAGAACCGAATCTCATCTCATCTGTCTCACTTTGTTAAAAAACTTCACTAGTGGAAGGTAAGGAAGAAATGCCCACACTTTTCCACCTCTCTCTTTTTCACTTTTTCTCTCCTTCCATCCCCTCCTTTTCTTGTTTCATTATTATTAACTAGTAGAATTTTAAAAGGCTAATTTGTGTTTAAGCGTAATTATATATGGCTAAGATTCATGTGATTAGGCTGGAGACATAGTGGAAAACACAATGAGAACAGTATATTTAGGACAGAGCATGGGGAACAGTGAACACCAAGATGAGACTCTATTGCACAGACAAAGGGGAGAATTTTTATCCACATGAGGACCCACAGGAAGATGAATCTTTAGAAATAAACCAGAAAGTAGAGACCAAAGATGTCAGACTAAACCCAATATGGTCACTCTGCCCTGATGAGGAGATAAGAAATGCTGGATAAATAATTACCTGATTTGTTACAACTGTTCCAAATTCCTTTGTAGCCTTTTCTTCCATCATAACATAATATTATTAAACTATTGTTAACTACTATGCAATCTCTCCATATTAGATGTTTAGAAATGTGCTTAAGTCACCAGGTGAAATACACACAATATATAAACTACCATAACCTCCTTACCCCCAGTAGATAAATGGTTTGAAAAATGTCTTCAATACAAAGTTACATTGCACCATTATTAAGAGTATTTTGTGGACTATGAAATAGTATATTTGAAGCAGAATAAAACACACATACACACACATAAACACACACAGGGGAAAAAAAAGGAAGAAAGCAATTGCAGGGCTTTGTATTGTCATGGCAATGGCCTAGATTCACCATGGAGTTGTCTGTCTTCAAAATAGCAGCAATTTTTTTTCTTTAACTTTGTTGGAATCATTAAATAGGTCCTTTCAATCACCAGGAAACCAAGATTCATGAACTCAGTTTTTGTATAATTTTTCCTTGCAACTTCCAAATCAAAATGCAATATATTTTCCATTGACATCATTTGCTTCTTAAGCAAAGCTTGTATTATATAACTAACTATCCTTCGGGGATTCAATTAGATTAAGAGATCCAGAATGACTGTAACTATCTCTATTAATAACTCAGGCTAAAATCTGACAGTTTGGAAAATGGACGTGTTATTTTCATCACTTTCAAAGATTGTAGTAACACCCCTTCCTCCTCTGACATACCAACACTTAGTGATCCTTAGAAACAGAAAGAAGAGCAACAAAAGAGAATACAAACAGTCTAAGTATAGAACTATGATGATAGTTTATTGGGTTCCTATCCAACATGGTACTAGGCACCTTAAAAATATCCTGACAGCTCCTTTGGGAGAAGTACTTCCGTCTTACAGAAGATAGCTCAGAGGATCAAAAAGTTCAAAACTGTACTGCCAGGTAGTTTCAGTAACAGAGTGCAAACCAAGACTATCTGAATTCCTAACTTAATTTAGTAGAAGTCCTTCATGTTGCTCACACAATAACGTTAAACAGTGGCAATGAAACAGGATAGGACCCCATCCAAGCAAAGCTCTGGTCCAAAGATGGCTGGCTCATAAAGTTGCCGAGTCTTTTATAAATATTCCATTGTTCAGTGATCATTAAGAAGTATAAGTGGAAGTATGCCACACATTATTTATTTTCTATTTGTAGGAAATCACCTACATTAAGGCTATGGATTATGTGTTCCCTTACTATTTATTGTTTCAGTCTTTGGCAGAATTATTATATTCCATGCTTTATGAAGCTTGCTGTCAATACCACCTTGAGGAGGACTTTAAATTACACAGAGAGCCACTCTGAAGAGAATGCTGACCAGTTTTCTCCACCTCCACACAAGTCGATAGAGGGAAGATGTTAGACTCTGGTAATTTTTGGTGACAGCATAAAGGCACAGTGAAAAGAAAATAGGGTTTGGGAGTCAGATCAATGTTGATCCAAACTGCATCTCCAAGGAATTATTAACAAAGTCACCCTGGACAGAGTTATCCCATCTAAAAAGAAAAAAAAAAGTGTAAAATCATATCTACCTCACCTGGTTATCGTGAAACTCAAAAAGAAGACATCAATTATCTATCTCCTATAGTCTGTATGGGGAAAAATAGAGTTTTGGGAATCAGAGGGAGAAACTTTCAGTACATCTTTGCCAGTTACTGGCTGTGGGGTCTCAAGCTAGTCAGATCCTTTAACATCTGAGACCTGATTTTCTGATCTTTATGCATAAAATGGCACTTGCTTTAGAAGAAGGATAGTTGTGACATGCTTAGCTGAGTCCTGGCACTTGTCAAATAACCAGGAAGTGTTAGTTTCCTCCCCTGGTACATAGGAGGCATCTGAAACATGCTTGCTTCCTTCTTTTGGTATCACATAAGTCATGCTTTACCATCAAGTGATTGAAAACCAGATTCACTAAGGGAGAGGCATTGAACTGGGGAGACTTGGACATCTATATATGAGAGAGACAGCCAGTTTGATTGGTTGAGATATAGACACCCACAGCCATTCCATCATGAGAGTATTATAAGATAAGCTCCTGTAGAAACTTAGAATAATGTTCTCTAAGTGTCTTAATTATGTGTTAAATGTGAACCTTATCATAGTCACTCTCTTGTTTGAAAGTCTTAAAAGTTGAATCTTATTTTTAGAATAAAGTTAAAAATTCTTTACATGCCCTCACAGTACCTAGGTCGCTTTGAATCTTGCCTAATTTTCAAGCCCTTCTCCTTAACTGCCAGACTTAGTCGCACTTGACTCCTGACAGGTCATTGAATGCACCGAGCTCTTTCCTACCTTCCTTTGCCTGTACTGGTACCTCTGTCTGGGGTTCATCCTTGGCCTGGTCAATGCTCACTCTTCCTTTTTTCTACTTAAATGGGAACTTTTTTTAGACCTTTCTAACTCAGGTCCTTCTGCAGTTCTCAAATAACCCTGTACATTATAAAACACATCTAAATTTTTAATTCAATATGCATTTCTATAATTATTTGTTTAGCATCTCGCTTGAGCCCATGTAACTACAGACCTTATGAGAGCAATGCCTGTTCTGTTAAAATCAGTATTTAATGTACACTCACAAAGTCACTAAGGCTGCAGTCACACAATATTCATAAAGGAGTTATTTCTTTAGCCATTTTATGTGAAAATATTTTTATTCTATAAAAAATAGAATAAAAAAAGAAAATATTTAGTTCTTTTTTATAGCAGAGCATGTAATTTCCAGGCTAATTATTCAGCTCTTATTCCAATATAGCTGCAAACACTCACTGGTTAATTGCTTCCCTGGTGGCTCAGCTGGTAAAGAATTCACGTGCAATGTGGGGGACCTGGGTTGGGAAGATCCCCTGGAGAAGGGAAAGGCTACCCTCTCCAGTATTTTGGCCTGGAGAATTCCATGGACTGTATAGTATAGTCCATGGGGTCACAAAGAGTTGGACACGACTGAGTGACTTTCACTTCACTCACTTCACTGGTTAATTAATCTCCCTTTTATACTGAGGCATAAACATAGAAGCTAACATCTAAGTCATGGAATCACCTTAGACAATAGTGTAGAGCAAGGTTTCTCTGTCGTGATACTCCTGGTATTTAGGCCACATAACTTTTTGTTGAGGAGACTGTCTTGTACAATGCAAGATATTTAGCAGTCCTCCCGGTCTCTACCCACCAGATTCCAATAGCACCTACTTCTCAGTTGTTAACAACTAAAAATATCTCTAGATATTGTCAATTATTTCCCTGAGAACAAAATTATCCCTGGTTGAGTACCACTGATACAGTGCAACTGTATTAAAACACAGTCATTGTTCTGATGAGTTGCAAAACTAGGTTGGTGGTATCAATACAGGTATACAAGAATAAACGAGACACACAAACACACACACACACACAAAATGCTGTTAGGCTTAAAAAAGAATCCCTAGTTTTCCAAGAACTTGGCATTTCATTATGTATTATCTCACACTAACGTTCCCGGGCCTTGGCCATGTTACTTCTTAATCAACATTATGAATTGCTTAATAAAAGCAGTAATACCTTGAACAATACCCACCACAGAGTCCCAGGGAACATTCACAACCATCAGCACTGTGATGGATTATGATTATGCCAGAAGGAAAAGTAAACTCCACACTGATCTTTTAGGAGAGTTAAGTGTTCAGCATTTGGAAAAAAAATAAATCAACTTCCAGCATTATGCAAGACTGTGTTCATAATTTACTGGGAAAACGTAAAAGATTGAAACCCTTGGAAACAGTATTTTTTCAGACTTTTCAGATCAGTGAAAGATAAGAGGAGACAAAGAAACTTCTATATACTCTAGAAACATAAGTGACCTGAAGAGTAAAACATCTTTTTAAAAACTGCAATACAAAGTAATTATGAATTCTTGTTCAAAATGACCTTCTCTTTGAAGGGTCCTGTGTCTTATCTTGCACAGCTCTTCACTGTTTTGTTCTAATGTCAATTCTCCCGTGAAGTTTTCCACATACTCTGTGCTCCAAAGACAACAAGTCTAGTCACACTCTAGAGTTCATATCTGTTCACCTGGTTTTCACTTTGCTCTATTAAATCCCTTCAGGGAAGACATGCATGTATCATGCATATATTACTATACTGCACAGCACTAAGAATTTGGGAAGGATTCCAAAATATCAGTGTAGCAAGCAAATGAAGTGAGTCAATGAGCAACGAACTATACATGATTTATGTTAAGCACATGATAGCTTGGGTTTGCCTCAGACTTAAGCAGATGATAATTTATTATATATCACAGTGATTAAAATCTCTTGATGCTTGTGTAACTTCTTTTGGGAAATGTAGAACCTAAAGCTCTTACAAAAACAGACATTTTTGCAATCCCAGAGAGGGGCTGTGGGGCGAACATGGGGGTATTATACATTATAATGCATTACACATTATAATGCATTACAATGTACAGCGTACAGCATAATAGTTAGATCACTGTATTCACTCCACTCCAACCAGACAATCAATCTAGCTATAAAAAAACTGAATCTACTCTGTTAATTCACATCCAACTAATTAAACGGTGCAGACCTGACTGATGTATCTCTGTAGTATCAAATCATATAAAGTCACTGTTTCATTATGTCACAGGGCTGTCATCGGTTGAATAACACCTGGAAATAAATATTTATCACAATTCAGTCAGAGAAAATGATGATTTTACTTGGATGGGGTGAAAAGATCTAGAATAATTAAATGAATTGATGCAAATATGACATATTCATAAATAAACACACCAGTAATATCTAACAACAACAAGAAGGAGGGGAGAAATACCTCAATTTAGAAGTTCATAGAATTGTTGAAGAGAAAAATGCATGCTTTTGGAACACACCCCATGTTTGCACCGGTCATATTTGTTCATTCACCATATGTTCTTGTTTCAAAAGAACTTCTACTCTCATGGATCAAGTAACGCTACAGGGATAAAAATATAACTTTTACAAAATTTAAAAAAATCTAATATAACAGTTCATTATATATAACCAAGAAACTGATACTAATAATATCATTATAGATCCATGATGAGGAAAGACCATGTACTTTAGTGCTGATTTGATCTACTATTATTTATCATTAACTCTCATTTATACATGCTAATAGGAAAAGCAATGGTTAGGGACATACAAAAAAGATAATGAAAAATCCCTTTTAACTGGTTCTGAAAAGCATGCTTCCTTTACTTTTCCCACAGCAAGTTTACACTTTTAACTCTCCAGCAATGATTACAGTTAAAACTTACTTCACTTACCTGAGAACATTCTAGGTGCTTGAGGTAAATAAAGAGAATCGTCATTTTGCTACAGCTTGTTCCTAGAGATGTCAAATGCTTCAGCAAATAAGGAAAGAATATTTCCTGAGAGCTTAATATGCCAAGTGCTGTTTAAGTGCTTTTAAACATACTGTCATTGTATCCACATTACCCTGTAAGGTAGATATTACTTATACTATCTTTATGTCATAAGTGCAAAAACAGGTTCAAAATGGTAAGCTTGCCCAAGGTCACACATCAACCAAAACACATTATTACTCAAACTGCTAAGTGGACTGTGATATCCACTTTGAATAGATACAAATACTGCACCCTTTTGTGTATCTTTTTTATCCAAAGATAAAGCTAGTAGAAACTGTTAGAAACCCACAGAAAAGATTTGCCACAGCAGACTTCCTCTCATCCCCACTAAATAAGACCGTTGCAGTGGGTAAACAGATGTTTCCAACCACTGATTCTACTACACAGTGGGTTTATAAATCAAACGTGAAGTATAGACATCATGCATTTTATTACACAAAAGACAGTCGCTGGAGTTATTTTAAAAACTCTAAGTAAAATATGATATATTCTGTAGTGTATTCTTTCAGAAATATATTGAGTATCACAGCATTTTTAATTTACAGGTATTAAAGCATGATACCAAATACATAGAGGATTAAGAAGATGATTGCTATTTATAGCTGTTAATCAAAGGCAAACTACATGCTACAGGATCATATAATTGTAATTATAGACTATTTTTGCATTGAGAAAGGACACAACACTGGAAAGGTCCTTAATAAATCTGAGCTTTATTCTCATTGGTCCCCTTTAGTCCAAGTTACTCATCTTGTTGCTGAAAATATACTCCCAGCTGTCAAAATTTTAGTATCAATCAACAGTCTCTCTGCATCCTGGGCTTTGCTTTGAAAAAGCTTGGCTGATAAACAGATAAATCTGTCTTTCTGTGTATATGTTTATGTTTCCAGTACCTGCTTGAGCTGAAAGCCAGACATAACAATGAATTAGGGCTATGAATGCAGCACTTTTACTAAGTGAACAAAAGAGTATGGAATCAACATAATAAATGAGAATCCCTGGAACTGTAATTGTTAGAATCAATAGAATTTAGTTTTTAATTACAGCACTGCTACAAACCAGAGCATTCTTATGCAAGTCATGTCACTTCACTGAGGTTTATTTTTGTTATTTTGTGACCCCATGAACCTGCCAGGCTCCCCTGTCCATGGAATTCTCCAGACCAGAATACTGGAGTGGGTAGCTGTCCCCTTCTCCAGTGGATCTTCCCAACCCAGGAATCAAACCAGGGTCTCCTGCATTGCAGATAGATTCTTTACCAACTGAGCTACCAGGGAAGCCCTTATTTTGTTCAGGTCTAAAATAATGTTCTCTTATGTTCTTTGGAAGGAATGATGTTAAAGCTGAAACTCCAGTACTTTGGCCACCTCATGCAAAGAGTTGACTCATTGGAAAAGATTCTGGTGCTGGGAGGGATTGGGGGCAGCAGGAGAAGGGGACGACAGAGGATGAGATGGCTGGATGGCATCACTGACTCGATGGACATGAGTCTGAGTGAACTCCAGGAGTTGGTGATGAACAGGGAGGCCTGGTGTGCTGTGATTCATGGGGTATCAAAGAGTTGGACACGACTGAGTGACTGAACTGAACTGAACTGATGTTCTGAAAAATCCCCCAACTGTGAATGTAAAACTATACATCCTAATGTCTTTGTTACCTGGAGTATAGCTAGATCAACCAGGCAATTTGGTAGAAATTGAAGGTTCAGGCCCTAACCTGGCTTACTGGAAAAGAATTTGCACTTTTAACAAAATTCCAGGATGATCTGTATGCACATTTAAGATTCAAAAGTCTGGTCTAGACATCAAGTTGTAATAATAAATAGGCACCATGTCATCTAATCTGCATAAATCTAATTGTGTTGACAGTCTTGGAATTTTTAGTAAAAATACAAAAAGTCTTTAAGGGATTAAAACAACTCTTGTAAAAATTAACTCTTCTGATTTTAAAAGCTAGACATCACAAAAAATACCTCTCAGCCAAAAGATAGCATTTCCATCCTCCCCTAACTGCTATGGTTAAGATTTCCAATACTTTATTGAATAAATGCATTGAGAGTGGGCATCCTTGTTTTGTGTCTGATCACAGAGGCAGACTTTCAGTTTTTCACCACTGAGAATGATGTTGGTTGTAGGTTCTTCATATACAACTTTTATATGTTGAGGAACCCTGTCTCTATACCCACTTGTGCATCTTTATGATAGATGGCTGTTGAATTGTGTCAAAAGCTTTTCCTACAAGTACTGAGATGATCATATGATTTTTATCCTTTCTTGTTAATTTATGTGATATCACACTTATTGATTCATGGAGGGTCATCCTTGCATCCCTGGAATAAATCCCACTTGATCATGCTGTAGCATGCTTTTAATGTGTTTATCTGCTAATAATAATACTTCACTGAGGATTTCTGCATCTACGTTCACCAAGAATACTGGCCTGTAATTTTCTCTTTATTCATGGTATCCTTGTCTGGTTTTGGTATCAGTATAACTCTGGCTTCATAAAATGCATTTGGAAGGTTCTCCCCTCTTTAATTTTTTGGAAGAGTTTGAGGACAGAGATTAAATCTTTCTTGAATGTTTTGTAGAATTTGCTAATAAAGTCATCTGGTACTAGGATTTTATTTTTGGGCAACTTTTAATACTGTTTCAGTCTCATTGCTAGTAATCAGTCTACTCACATTTTCTATTTCTTCATGACTCTGTCTTGGAAGACATTTCAAGGAGTTCATTCATCTCTTCTAAGCTGTCCAGTTTGTTTGTGTATAAATATTCAGAGTAGTCTCTTGTCAGTTTTCCTATTTCTGTAGTAACAGTTTTAACTTCTCCCTTCCTCTCTAATTTTAATTATTTTGGTCCATTCTCATTACTGTTGGTTTGTCAATTTTATTTTTTTTCCAAAATGCCACCACCAAGACTGGCAGGGCTTCTGTGATAGCTCAGTTGGTAAAGAATCTGCCTGCAATGCAGGAGACCCCGGTTCGATTCCTGGGTCAGGAAAATCCCCTGGAGAAGGGACAGGCTACCCACTCCAGTATTCTTGGGCTTCCCTTGTGGCTCAGCTGGTAATGAATCTGCCTGCAATATGGGAGACCTGGGTTCAACCCCTGGGTTGCGAAGATCCCCTGGAGAATGGAAAGGCTACCCACTCCAGTATTCTGGCCTGGAAAATTCCATGGATTGTATAGTCCCTGGGGTTGCAAAGAGTTGGACACAACTGAGTGACATTCACTTTCACTTTCAGTGCTGGCAGATGCTTTAAAAAGTAGTAGGTTGGTCCCATTTACTTATGATCCATGCATATGATTTTATTCACTATTTCTTTGCATTTGTAGGTAGACCCTGGTTTACAGTAGCCAGGTCTACCATATTTTCTAGCATCACCTCTCATCTGTTAGTAAGTGTGATGTGAAAGAAATCTTTCAGTATTATTGGACTTAAGTTTCCCAATCTATAAGGTAAGAAGTTGGGACTTAATGCCTTAAGTAAATGGATTCTTTTCTCTATAATAAGCAATTTAAGAACAGGGACAGATTTTTTTGAAAATACCCTACTTCATTCCCAATATTCTACCATTTAATTATTCAATTACTTCCAGTGAAATTTTTAACGTATATTACTGAAAGAAAAAAAAAAAAAAAAACACATCTTAAGCCCACTTGGTTTGTGGTATTTTGTAATTAACTGTGTGAAGAACCATCATGACTTTTTAAACCCATGGGTTGAATAAAATTAGGTTTACTATCATAAAGGTCTCAAGAGGTAGCACTAACATGAAGCATTTGTTTATTGCTGTAAGATACTTTTTCAAGAGGCCCACCAAAGTGGCATACATCACTACTTCATCAAAAAGATAAAAGGAATGATGGCACATTTTTAGCTTGTCACGTTTAAAATAAGACATATGGTAGCTTGTCAAAATTTCAAAACAAAGTCTTGAATTTAGTACATTTAGTGCAGAATTACCCTTCTAATTACATGTGTAGTAAAAGAATTTAAACTTCATAGATCACCCAAAACATAGTGTAATTTCCCTTAGAATCACACTAAAATGAGTTAAATTTATTTTGTTTTGAATTACAAAATATAGTGTAAAAGTCATGTCCAAATCACTCCCAGGATTTGGACATCAAAGTCAAAGACATACTTACAGACACTACCCCAAAGCTAAAGATTTGCTGACAGTTCTGGCTTAAGCACATGAATTTTAAGGGAAAAAAAGATATGTCTGTCTAAAGATTGTACAGAGAACTGATTAAAAAATCCAGACTTCAGGGGACTGATGGACGATGACATGCAAACCATTAGCATAGTTCGGATTTTGCAAGCACATGGACTTGGATAATATTCTCCCAGTGGAGAAATTCAAATACAAAGTGGAATAAGATCTCAGATGGAGTGCTGATGGACCAATATCCTGAACTGAGTACATTGAAACAAACAACCAGAAACAAGCCAGAGTAATTTGAGAAGCTTAAACTTGGAGATCAGTGGAGGGAAATTGAAAGGAAACACAGCCAACTTTATCTGAAAAGGATGAAATATCACACAACAGGAGAATGTTAACATATCTCCAGTGAGTCTGTTGAGGGCAGGGCTTGGAAGAGTCAGGGCAATCTACTGTCCCCATTGACATCTGTTTTGAAGTGAGACAGGCAGTTGTCTCAAAGGTCAACGACTGAATGTGCTCTGCAGACGTGGCTGCAGTTATAATACCTTTTAATCCACCTTTGAAGTAAGAGATTAGAGATGAGATGAAAGCTAACTGGATCCTTGCTGGAAGAATGAAACTTTTAAAGGTGAGCCATAATTACAGCTGCCTTCAAAGTTAGGTGGATGCCAAATCTTAGGGACGTGCAGAATTAACTGTGTTGGTGATGACAAGACCTAAGGAATCCCCAGCAGTGTTCTTAAGAGCTTGAAAACCAAGAATCCAAAGATTTGAGAGCAGGTGGTTGGACACAGCTGCTGAATAATCCTCTTAACCTCATCTGTACTCCACAGGGAGAAAAATAGCAGGAAAATAAAAGCCTCCACCAAGTGGTTGATGGCAGTGAAATAAAAGGAGCATCAAAAGTATACAAGGACAAATTTGTCCTAATGCTAATAATTTTGAACAAAAGGGACAGGCAGTTGCTATAGAGAGCTGTGTACAAGTATAAGATAAAGACATAATAAGTACGGCTACATAAAGGATAAAATAGAGTAGGATTCTAGGGGTGGTCCTTTCTTCAAGGCACATCTAATGCTATTATTCACTGAGGAGCTAAATCCCTCTTAATGTCTCTTCATTAATTTTTTGCTCAGGAAATAGCCAGAAATGAATAGCTCTCAGTCAATATTTAATTGATGCTTATAAATTTAATTTAATCAGGAAGTATCTAGATGTCTCTCTAGCCAATGAAAATTTAAGCAAAGCCAATGTAACAAAGAAAAATGAAAAGCAAAGCAGGCAACAGGCACCAGACTTGATGGGAGAGAGATATAAAACTTTACTATATTAAGCAACTAATATACTTTATTATTACAGCAAAGCCTACCTAATCCTGATTAATACAGCTCACCTCCCAACAAAGCATGAAATAAAAATGGTCTAATATAGACCTTTGTTTCTGTGCAATGCAGTGGTTCTAAATCTTCATAATTCTTTATTATTTACAAGTCGTTACATTGAGTACATTGACTGATGTTGAAGCTTCAATACTCTGGCCACTTGGGGCAAAGAGTCAACTCATTGGAAAAGACTCTGATACTGGGAAAGATTGAGGGCAGGAGGAGAAGGGCGGGGGGACATAGGATGAAATGGTTGGATGTCATCACTGACTCGATGATTATGAGTTTGTGCAAACTCTGGGAAATAGCGGAGGAAGGGGAAACGTGGTATGCTGCAGTCCATGGGGTTGCAAAGAATCAGACATAACTGAGCAACTGAACAAAAACACTGAGTTTATCTGAAGCATACTGACTGTTCAAACTCAAGTTCTGTTCATTGCATAGTTGGAGAATTATATGGTATCACTCCTACAATGAAGGTGTGATCATTTAATGTTCGCACTGGGAAGAGGAAACTCCTAGAACACAGTAAGTTAAAAGAGTCCCAGGTAATAGCCAGGCCAGAGCTTTTCCTTTACAGTTGAGAAAACTTAGGCTCACAACTGTGAACCACTTGCCCAAAGTCACACACTTGCACCAAATAGAAGTCTTGAAGTTCAGAGCTGTGCTTTGTCCACAGTGACGGTCAGAGTTCCTCATGTCAATGGTGAGAATTTATCTTCCTCAAAGTGTTTTCTTTCTCCCTCAAGTAATGAAGGAGGATGATCTTACCTCCCCTAAAGAACTGAATAACATTTAGTTGTACATAAGAGAAATGGGAGAAAACAGGATACATGCTTTAAACAATAAGCAGTCTTTACTTGATGATGATGATAATGATAACAGCTAACAGATTTTGAGCATGTATGATGCACCTGGCACTTTTCTGCTCCTTATGGACAATATTTCCTTCTTCAAAATATGAAAATCTAACCCCAAAGTAGGTTCTAACATTTTCTTCATTTTTTAAACATATCATCTGAAGTTTGGAGTGGTTAAATGTTTTCCAGTGTCTCATAGTAAATCTGTGACAAAATTGGGATTCAAACTCAGATCCTTCTTGATTCCAAGATCATGATTCACAATCACTGTTCATCTAGGTGCAGGTGAATAGGACCTAAATGTTTTTAAGTGCCCTTGAAGGGGTCAGACACACAGGATTCAAGCAATGCATCCACTGGAGTGATGTTAGAGCAGCTAGTTGCACCCAAACTCCCACCTTTCCACACGGTGGTAAGGTACTAATAGAAACTGTGTATAAGAATCCAGTCAGAACAGGAGACAGTTGTGCTGAGCTGCTTTCAGCTGGCGCTACAGAAAAATCACACTTAGCTCTAAAGAAGCTGTTGATTGCTTACACGGTTTCTGTGGTATGCCAGCTCTTCTTGCCAGCCTGCTCTTCCTTATCAAAGAGCCAGAGTTCCAAGTGAGGTGAGAATCCCACTTGACAAGCAGACATAAGCCATTTGGGGAAAATACAAATTAAAAGGCTCCAAGATAGAAATAGAAGCATTAGCAGCAGGAAGTGTCTTGGGGATACATTGTGTCAGATTACATAGGGGAATTGGGAGAATAAGTGAGTCACAGCCTCCCAGTGGATAAACCCTGCTGTGTCAGTAGCTGGGCAGCCTCAGAAACTGTATGAGCTATTTAAAGGTGCCAGCAGCAGCAGCACTGCCTCAATGCCTTCAAGTTAGGATCTGCTTAGCAACATCCTTGAATCATGCACAGTTTGCACATTTCTCAAGCCACTTTAGCATTTGTCCTAACTTCTGACCCATTATTCCAGGCATCATAATGGAATTTCAAGGAATTAGAGACATTTTGTCTAATATCACCCAGTCATTCAGTCAATGAACTTAAACTACAATGTTGATTTCAAAGAGTTTCTTTTTTTTTTTTTTTTTTTTTAATAGCATCAATATGCTGTCATGGGACATATTTGGTCAATGTCCAGGGTGAGAAATCTCAGTTTTAAGAAAGAGAGGCCCTAATGGGTTTCCCTGGTGTCTCAGATGGTAAAGAAAGAGAGGACCCCTCACAGCAGCCTGGGCAAAAAGTTAGTTCACTGGAAGAACAGAAGGAATCTCAGAGAACCTGCAGCTATGAAGTACAGCCAGGGTAAAACCACAGCGAACAGGTCAGGGGCAAAGGTGCTATCTTTTCTCTATTTCAGGGACCATGTGATCACAGCTCTCTCTCTCACCGTCTCTGACATGTTGTTTTCTTTATCCTTTTCGGATTCTTCTTTCTGTGTTAGTATGTAGTGAGTTAAAATAGCTCAAGATTAGCATGATTCACTGGTTCCTTTGTTCAGGTCTCATCTAGACTCTGTGTCCTCATGAGAAATTCCTCAAAGAGAAAAATCTCCTGCTCCAGTCACTCCGTGGTACAAGGAGACACCTGGACTTCCTTTCGGTCGGGGCTGTGGCAGCTGGATACTTCTAAGTGAAATCGGGGCTGTATACTCGGCAGACAACCCAAAGATTTCTTTTGTAAACAAATTGCCTTGAATGTTCAGTTCTGATCTGACTCAAATTATAGCCAGGACGTTTATCCCTGGTTAATGTATAATATGAGCACTTAACACCAGGTGAGCCACTTCCTCACTGCCTTCTAAAACTCCCATCAGTAGCTGCCTGTGTGGTTTTTACTTTGTAAAAACCAGGGCTTCTTGACTGTTAATCCTGTATCAAAGAAAATTCAGTATAAGACACAGGGTTTCCATTTTCTATTGTTTAATGCATTTCCAGCTATTGGGAAAGAGTGGGAGGGGGTCTCCAGATCTGGTCATTAACTAGTTACAGCAAAGTACTTTACAGTTTAGAGAGTTTGAAAGGACATAAGAAGATCCTGAACTAACCTCCTTCCATCGACACAAGGGATCGCCAGCTACATATAGAATAATCCCCTTGGAAAGAGACCTGAAAGCTGGATGAAGAGTCTCCAGAGCAAACGGTAAAAGGACAGCAAGAACACAGCAGGAAAGGCAGTGATAAAGGCTCAGCAAGAAAAATTCACACCCCAGTCAGATCAATTCACAGATGGGAGCAATTACAAAAGTGTGGTTATTTTCCCTGGAGAGTAGGGGATTTGAACTCCACAAACACCCTAATGGCTAGATCCTGCACAACGGAGATGAGCCCCTTAAACCCCTGGATTTGAAAACCAAAGGGGCACATGCTCAAGAAAATATAAAACTACAGGGAACAGAAAATCTGCTTTATAAAAGGCTCTTGTGCAGAATTACTCAACACGAGCAACAGCATAACACAAGATTGAAAAGTATGTGGGCGGTAGGTGAAAGGAATCCACATCTCATCTTGAAGGATCTGCCTGAGAGGCGGGTACCAATTGGGCCCCTCTTTGGGGACATGATCTCAAGCCACCCCAAGACTCAGTTTGGAATTCTACTGTCTTCCCCAGGTTCAATGCACCCCACGGAAGAAAATGAAACCTGAAGCTTTTGCTAAACTTAAGTATATGACCTAATGGTATACTACTCATGAGCTATAGGAAATTAACACTGGTCTGGGACACTTTACATCCCAGGACCTTGGTAGAAGCAAAAGCAAAACCACTTCTATGTCATGGTTTCACAACACAACATCCACAGCATTCTCACATGAAAAAAATAAATCTAATGTGAGCTCACAATATAAAAAGACAGACTATATATATGAGGGGGGAAAAGCTATGACAAGAATGAATCTACTAGCACAGTAAAAAGGATATGCAGTGTAAGCACTCACAATGAAAAAAGATCATGGACATGAATAGAAAGTAAGAGTTTGGAAAATGTTAGAAAGGAATTGAACCCACAAGAAAACAGCAGAACATTATAAAAGATACACAGAAAGATAGAAACCAAATAGAAGTTCCAGGAAAAAAAAAAAATAGAAAATTTAAAAGCCAACAAACATTTTAAATTGCAATTAAGTGCTTTTAACAAATATTCTTTATTTTCAGGCAATTGTTAATACTGCATTATCTGCCTTCTTCAGAGTCATCCATGGCCTTGTGACTTTGGCAATGAAATGTAAATAAAAGTGACACGTGTCCTTCATGAGAAAGTTTTCAGACTTAGTTCATGATCCCACAGGTCCTCTGCATTTGGCCTCAGCACTTACGGAGTCATTTCCTGACAGTGATTCCATCAACAGGAATGGAATATGATGAGCAAAGCTCCCACGTTAACTCACACTGGGTATATAACATGAGGGAGAAATAAACGTTTGTTGTTTTTGCCCCTAAGACTGAGGAGATGTTTGCTAGTGCAGCATGAATTTGCTATTTTGACTGATACAAATGTTAAATAACAAAGTAGACACTGATAAAGAAATAATTTGAAAATTGGAGGAGGAAATGACAGATTTTCCCAAAAAGCAAAATGGTGATATAAAGAAACAAACACTGAAAAGAATAACTAGGCATTATAGACAAGAGAAATAAATGGTCCAAAAATGTCTATTAAGATATACAACAAAGGACAATGGAAAAGATGTTAGTGTCAATACTCAAATGCTGAATGACAATTTTCCAAGATTGAAAAAAGGAACATGACCTCAGATTGAAAGTAAGGCATCGCATGAGCAAAACTAAAAATAAGTGCTTAATTGGGCAAATAATAATGAAATTTCAGTACTCCAAACACAGAGAAAATCTTATAAGGAAACAAAGAAAAAGATCACCTATAAAAGATTATCAGTGTGACTAACAGAAGACTTTAAAATCCACAGTAAATAAAGAGTAGAAAACAACAGCATAGTATCTTCAAAGTATTAAGAGGAAAAAATTGGCAACTAAGAATTCCAATCCTAGTTCAATATCACTCCAAAATAATGGTTTTTAAAAAATGACATTTTGTGATAAACAAACACAACTTAACACTAAGAGAAACCACAAAAAAATGTTTTGTGGGTGTATTAAGTAAAAGGACGGAGAAGGCAATGGCACCCCACTCCAGTACTCTTGCTTGGAAAACCCCATGGACGGAGGAGCCTGGTAGGCTGCAGTCCATGGGGTCACTAAGAGTTGGACATGACTTAGCGACTTCACTTTCACTTTTCACTTTCATGCATTGAAGAAGGAAGTGGCAACCCACTCCGGTGTTCCTGCCTGGAGAATCCCAGGGATGGCAGAGCCTGGCGGGCTGCCGTCTATGGGGTCGCACAGAGTCGGACACGACTGAAGTGGCTTAGCAGCAGCAGCAGTAAGTAAAAGGAACTTGAATAATAAAGATTAGGAAACTAGAAACAAATGATAAATGGGTAAATGAATAGGGAATTCTATGTAAGTGAAACCTTAACTATATTAAATATAACTATAAGAATCACTAACTGAAAAAAAAAATCAACTTTCCATAGTATTTTACTATGTATATGAGAAAAATGTGGAACTTTGTGTGGTATAGTTAGAAATAAAGTATTTTAGGTTTTATGTAAGAACATTATTAAATTTTGCATTGCCAATATACAAATAGAAACATAATAAGAAATCTGAAATAATCAAACAATAGTGGAATAAAAGAAAAATTAGTTGCTCCATTAGAATTCAGAAAAGAAGAAATATGCAGAAACAAAACATCTCACACAAAGTATGCTGACACAAAATAAGACAGTGGAAAGAATGGACAGATTGTTCAAGATTCAAAGCAAGTGTGAACTTTTAAACTCCTCTGATACATGAGAAAAACCATACATTAAAAAAAATATAGCTACATGCTACTAAAAGAAGACACACCTAAAATGACTGGTAAGGACTGGAAACAAACTAGAAACGGAACCCCTGGCAAATATTAATTTAAATAAGGGAGGAATTTTAATCTTAACATGATATGAAATAAATATGTCAAAAAGCATTATTGAGAAAGGAAGAGTATCATTCCCTAATATCAAAGGGTCAATTCATTATGTGAAAAGAAGTCTGATACCTGCATCTCTTTTATCTCCTGCATTGCAGGTGGATTCTTTACTGCTGAAGTACCACCTGCCACCGCTACTAGATATCAAACTCAGAATTTGAGGGTATATATATATATTTTTTTTTTTTTTTTTAAATTTGCCACCATAACTCTAGGCCCTACTGAAGATGCTGGCTTACAGTGAGCTACCAATAAATACTTGCTAAGAGGCAAATGATACAATCTCAGCTATTCTGACTACTCACCATAGCATAATCCTTTCCATTATCCACAAGGAAAAGCAGAAAGCAACCACTGTTTCAAATGGAGCAATTCACACAGTCATTTTTTCATAATGAAGATTAAACAATTCTGCTTAATGTTACAACGTATAGTATACTTCACTGAATAACTCAATTATCTTCTATATCCCCACACTATGATTTTAATTTCAATTTCCAAAGATAAAACCAAAGCTAAAAAAAAATCTCTACAATGTTTAAACAGAAAAAAAATCGTAAATAATAAAATGATAGACAATTGAATCATACATTTTCAGGCAGCAGTTTATTTTCTTACTGGCGACAACACTGACTTGCATTCAGAAGCACGTGCACAGACACATTTTAATACAAGGCCATGGGGATGTGTTCTCTGAGTTCTGACATCACCCTCATGGTATGCTAATGCTCCTCTCAGCACAGGTAATGTTACTTCTGCGAGGGAAGGCTCTGTCAACTACTATGAGGAACACAGGAAGCATAAAAATCATGTTTCTCTGTTAAATGTTCCCCTGCTTTATCGAAGTCCCTACGGGACTGATTAAATTCATTAAGTGATAGCAGAAATTCTAGCCGTGCTCTTCTCTCTGGCCAAGATGCCTGTGGAGTGGGCGTTGGGGATGTGGGAGGGTAACTGTGGAAAAGCTGAGTTGCCAAAAATCGTGTTGCAGCCTAATACTTACAACCAAGTAACACTTATTAAAATACATTAATTATATAATATTACAAGTCTATTTTACTTATATATATATATATATATATATATATAAAATAGAGGAACTGTTTTTGTAACTGGCACCATGGTAAATATTTGACATTTGGTCTTCCTATGTCTTACAATTGGAGAAGGAGATGGCAACCCACTCCAGTACCTTTGCCTGCAAAATCCCATGGATGGAGGAGTCCGGTAGACTACAGTCCATGGGGTCGCAAAGAGTCGGACACGACTGCCACTACAATGGCCATTAGTACCTTTATATTATTGTTAGAGGAATGTGTGGCTACAGAAGATGTAGTTGGTGAATTTTAAACATGAACCCATCTCTGACCCCATCTCTCAATGGATTAAACCATGAATTTTTTTAAATTTAAATTTATTTATTTTAATTAGAGGCTAATTACTTTACAAAATTGTATTGGTTAGAAATCTGACTTGATCTTTGGTTTTGGAGGGCACAGCAGGACTTTAAGGAAAACTGTGTTTGTTGATTTGAGTGACAGCCCAAGGAGTCTACTTATTCTGTTACACCCCCTACTCACCATATTTGAAAGAAAAATTTTGTCTTCCTAAAACATGAATTTCATATTTTATTACTTCACTGATATTCACGTAGCATAAAAAGAATTGGAAATGACTGAGCGACTGAATAACAACAACCATAAAATTTGGGCCAATGCACAAGACATGAGATGTTGGTTTGATCCCTGGGTTGGGAAGATTTCCTGGAGAAGGGGATGGCAACTCTTTCCAGCATTCTTGCCTGGAGAATCACCCAGACAGAAGAGCGTGGCGGGCTACAGTTCACAGGGTTGCAGAGGGGGACATGACTGAAGTGACTGAGCAAGCACATAGGATAAAATTCACCATTTACTGTACAATTCAGGATCTCTTAGCATATTCACAGGTTTGTGTCACCACCACCACTATCTGACTCCAGAAAATGTTCATCACCCAAGAAAGGACACCGTGGGCTCACTCAGTTCAGTTCAGTTGCTCAGTCGTGTCCGACTCTTTGAGACCCCATGAATCGCAGCATGCCAGGCCTCCCTGTCCATCACCAACTCCAGGAGTTCACTGGGACTCACATCCATCGAGTCAGTGATGCTATCCAGGCATCTCATCCTCTGTCGTCCCCTTCTCCTCCTGCCCCCAATCCCTCCCAGCATCAGAGTCTTTTCCAATGAGTCAACTCTTACTAGCAGCCACTTCACATTATTCTCTTTCCATAGTTCTTGGAAACCACCAACATGCTTTCTGTCTCTATCATTTTTTCTATTCCAGAAACTTCATATAAATGGATTCGTATAATATGGAGCCTGTTGTGCTTCCTTTTTTCATTTAGTATAACGGTTTCAAAGTTCATCCATGTTGTAGCATGTGTTGATATTTAATTTTCCTAATCTATTTAAATTAATATCATCCAAAAGAAGATGACAATTAAGTGCATCAACCCAGAAAAACTATTTTCTTCAATTTTCTTTGTGTGTACAGGTTAGATGGAATGTTGTGGTTTTAACAAAGGAACTTCATGCAAGTTCATACACAATATTATAGTCTCCATTTCTCCATTTTACAGGTGGGGGAGAAAAGAGTTTTGGAGAGATTAGTTTATCTGTTTGAGTATTTGAGCAGGAAATTAAGCACAGAGGTCTGAATACAAAACCTAAATTACTTTCACTTAGTTGGTAGATATACAAAAGGAACAACAAAATGGTTCAGTGACCAAACCTATCGTCTTTGCTTTGTACGAGACAAACTCTTAGAAGTCGAGCTTTTATTTTGTTTTGTTTTGTTTTAGTCGCTAAGTCCTGTCTGACTCTTCGCAACTTGATAGACTGTAGTCCACCAGGCTCTTCTGTCCATTGGGTTTTTTACTGGAGTGGGTAGCCATTTCCTTCCCTAGGGGATCTTCCCAATCTAGGGATCAAACCCCCGTCTTCGGCAGGCAGATTCTTTACTACTGAGCCACCAGGGAACTCGAGTGCCTGCCAGGGCCATATAGATAGCAAATGATGTGGCATGATAAACTGAAGGTAGAGGAGGGCATCTGCTGCTCAAATAAGCCCTCATGCCACCTGGGAATGCAGGCTCAGGGTAGAAAATAATCTGATTTCTTCTAAGAGAATCTGGAAATCATCATTGCATGTGAAATCTAATTTTCAAGTGTTAGCAACAAATTAAAATTTGTTTTTCTTTTTGAAATTAAAAGAAAAAGAGAGAGAAAATGCATGAACCAAAGCACACTATTTTGCAGCTGTTCTGTTCCACAGGCTACAATTAACAGATAACAAAAGGCCAAGGCACCAGAGGGTGCCAGGGCCCTCTGTAAGACAGGGACAAAGGAGAATGAGGAAAATTTGAGGAAAGGTGACCCTCTGCCTTTCAACATTAATTCTGAACATGCCCAACCACTTAAACCTTTAAAGACAGAAAATTAGAATAGAAAAGACGTCATTGAATCCTTCATTCTTTCCATGAATAATTACTGAGTCATCCTTCGTGCATGTACTGTTATATTCTAGGAATACCATAATGTACAATAAGATGTAACCACTGGCATCAGAGTCCAAGGTGGGACAGTAAGGTAATTAGGCAAGCAACTGCAGACACTGTGATTATCATGTCATTCATATTGATGTCAGCAGCCTATAGAAGCTTAACTCAGGCAAGGAAAACATAGAAGGCTTCCTGGAAGAACTGAGCTTTCATTTAGTGATAAAAGAGTTGATCACACAAAGATACGAGAAGGGAGATGATGGACAAAAGGGCTGTTCCTGGAAGAAGGCCTACAATGAGCAAAAGCAAGATAGAAGATGAGATATTTAAACAATTTAAAGAAATTCAGGTTGGAAGAACCTACATTGGAAAGTGTGGGGTGGGAGAAAGAAAGGTAGACAGCTAAGCAAGGGCCAAATAACGTTGAAACTTCTGAAGCTGTGTTAAACACTTGGAATAGATCCAAGGAAAACAGGGGACAGTGGCAGATTTGTAGGTGGTTCTGTAGGTAGATTACATTTAGAACGTGATTTAAGATCACTCCTACTGCCTGAGGAGGTAAAAATAGTAGTTCACAGCAAGTGTGAGAATGCTCTTATCTTGGAACAAGGCCAGCTCCCTAAGAAGAAGCCTGGCTCCCCTGGAGGATGAGAGACCACAGGGAGCAGAGCTTCCCCTTCCCAACCTACAAACTGACCTCAGACACACAGACACACCCAGCAAACTGTGGGAGTCTATTTTGTAACAGAAGACCTACCTAGCTGACCTTACAGACTCATGAGAAATAATAAATGGTCACTATTGCAAGCCACTGAATTCTGGGGTGACTTTTTACAGAATAAGAGTTAATTGGTAAAAAAAAAATACCTTAGTTAATCTTGGCTTATGAAACTCATCTGGGAAATCAAATTAAATAATTTTTTTCTATATATTTTTTCAATAGAGAGTGTTAAGAAAATTCCCTGAGACTCAAGAGTATGCATTAATATTACCCAATGGTATCAACCCCTATCCTGAATCACAGAATATTTTGTTTTCTATTGCTGGGGAGGCAATTTGGCCATCAGGATCTCTTGATAATTATTACATCTGTTAAAGTGACTCAGCTTTTTATTTTCTATACAGCAATGCAATGAGATTTTCCTCTGCCACCATCCTCCAGGCTAGCACTTTTCCCCATGAAGGTCTAGTTAACCGTAGTTAACTTCAATATCACTCTTGCCACTTTTAAGGGCCAGGTCCTACTATGGGTGAAAAATATCCCACAAAAACGTATAGTGAAATCCTAATCCTGAGACCCATGAATGTGACCTTATTTGGGAAAACGGTCTTTGCAGATGTAATCAAGTTAAGATGAGGTCGTATTGGACTAGGATGATGAAGAGGGAATATAGACCCAAACACACATGGGGGAGAAACCATGTGAAGGCAGAGACTGAAGTGATGCAATTACAAGTTAGGGAACACCAAAAGTTATCAGCAACTTCTAGAAGATGGAAGATGCAAGTGAGAATTTCTCCTTTAAAGCTCTTAGAGAAAGCACAGCCCAGCCTACACTTTGATTTCATTCTTTTCTACTCAGGGAGAAAATAAATTTCCATTAAGTCACCCAGTTCATGGTGCTTTGTTACAGCAGTCTTAGGAAACTAAAAACAGTTAAGTTTTACTTGTATATATCTGTATCTTTCATAAAGGAAAAAAATATGAAGTTCAAGACAGAGGGGGCAAGTGTAGACAGAGGGGGGACGCATGATAGTAACTTATAACACTCACGTTTTACCCCTAAAAAACTTCAATTTTCATGCCTCAATATTTGCAGATCTCACTAACTTAGTATTTTGAAGATCTGACTGAAAATGTCCTCTCCATAAGTCATGGGCAAAAATGCAACAACCTTCATTTTATTCCCAATACTTTTTCCATGATGCCAAATTCTGAACTTTTTGAATTATCATATTAATTTGAACCACCAAATATCTGCCTCAAGTATCTTCTCCAGAAAGAACCCAGAGAGGGTACAACTTCCTATTTTCAAGGTTCAAACTTGTATGACTTCGCTACTTTTGTTAACTTCAACTTTCAGAAAAACATAAAAAATTATCTCACTGTATCACTCTAAGGAAAGAATCTAATGTTTCCAGAGTAACTAAGGATGCTAATCCAAGGTGAAATACAAGTAAGAAAAAGTTTTCCCTTTTGGGAAGCCTACCTTTTAGGGTAGATCTTGGGGCCACATGCTGTGGCGTTACTATATGTCAATGATTCCTAGAATTAAAAAAAATAACATACAAATAAATACATTTTTCAGGGATAAATATTCTTATATGTAGTTAATGCTTAACAATTTCCATTCTAAACAAATTAGAAGGAACTAAAAATTAAATACAGTTGGTACGGATTTCAGGCTTGATAGAATGGCCAAAATTAGGAGACAAGAGTTTGGGTTCTATGCTTTGTATCTCACTAGCTGTGTGAACTTTTTTTTTTTTTTTCAAATGTATTCTTTTTATTTATTTATTTTTACTTTACAATATTGTACTGGTTTTGCCATACATCAACATGCATCCGCCACGGGTGTACACGTGTTCCCCATCCTGAACCCCCCTCCCACCTCCCTTCCCATACCATCCCTCTGGGTCATCCCAGTGCACCAGCCCCAAGCTTCCTGTATCCTGCATCGAATCTGGACTGGCGATTCATTTCTTATATGACATTATACATGTTTTAATGCCATTCTCCCAAATCATTCCCACCCCCTCTCCCACAGAGTACAAAAGACTGTTCTATACATGTGTCTCTTTTGCTGTCTTGCATACAGGGTTGTCGTTACCATCTTTCTAAATTCCATATATATGCGTTAGTATACTGTATTGGTGTTTTTCTTTCTGGTTTACTTCACTCTGTATAATAGGCTCCAGTTTCATCCATCTTATTAGAACTGATTCAAATGAACTTTTTTTAAAACAGTATTTTTAAAAAATTTAAATTTTATCAAGGTAACCTTGATTGTTAACACTATACGTTTTATGTATACATTCTACTTCTACTTTCGTATGCCCACCAAAAATCCAAGCTCATCACCACAAATTTACTTTCTGTCTGTCACCCTTCACCCATTTTGCCCTCCCCATGTCCCTCTTCCAACTGGTAACAAATTTTAAAAGACACATGCACCGCTACATGCATCGTTTGTTCCAGCATTATTTTAAATAGTCAAGGAATAGAAACAACCTAAGTGCCCGTGAACAGATGAAAGGATAAAAAAGATTCATATACAATGAAACACCACTCAGCCATAAAAAAGGTGAAATCTTGCCATTTGCAACAATGTGGATGGACCTTGAGGGTATTAAGCTAAGTAAAATAAGTTAGAGGGAAGAAGACAGATCTGTATGACTTCACTCATGCTTTATATATGGGATATTAAAAAAACTAATAAACTAAACAAAATAAATGAACAAACCAAATCAAACTAGCTGCCTGACTTGCTGTGTAACTCCTGAGCAGTCGTTTCACCACTTGATGGCTTCTTAGTAATAACAATTTTAGAAGCCTGCAATATTCTAAGGTATTCAGATTCAGTAAGAGTGACCATTTCCTAAGAAAATATGTTACAAAGTGATTTAAAATAATGAAAAACAACTAGGAGGCATGCCACTGTTTTTGTTCATTTTATGATTATGTAAAATGAATGCAACAAAACTCTTCCAATAAATCTGGCATTATGTATGCATGCTAAGTTGCTTCAGTAGTGTCTGATTCTGTGCAATCCTATGGATGGTAGCCCACCGGGTTTCTCTGTCCATGGAATTCTCCAGGCAAGAACACTGGAGTGGGTTGCCATTCCCTTCTCCAGGGGATCTTCCTGACCCAGGGATCGGGATCGAACCCGGGTCTCCTGCATTGCAGGCAGATTCTTTACTGTCTGAGCCACCAGGGAAGCCCACAAATATATATATATTTATATTTCTGTATATATATTTGTAGCTTCATGTCTATGTGTATGTGTCTATCCTCCAACTTTAATTCTGAGTAATATAATTATCTTTTTATAATTGAAAATATCATTTTGTGTGTGTGTGTGTGTGTATATATATATATTTAGGCCACTCAGAGGTATCTTTAACTATAAAATTCTAGTCTAATTTACATTTAAACATAGCATATTTGATTGAGATAGAAATAGAATCTTTTCTTGACTAGCCATAAATACCTTATCACTTCTTAAGCTTACACTATCGCCTGGTGGGTACCATAATAGTCATCACTGTATTAAGTTTCTTAATACCTTTACTTTCAAGTCAGTATCAATGAGTCTGGAAGGTAAGAACCAAAATCTTTATTTTGTTTATATATTAGAAATGGAATTTTTAGTTTTTTCTTTACTTTCTTAAATATTCTCCAAAAATAAAGAGCCACAAATGATTCTAACAAATCTAAGGCAGTGCTTCCTGTGAAACAAACAAATCCTATAATTAACTTAACCATGAATCATAAATACATCACTTTTTGATTTTTTAAATATGGTTGGTCATCAGCTGTATATATATGTGTGTGTGTATCTTAAATCCTAATTTTCTTATACTAAGGATACCCACTGATAAGAAGGTAAACCTCTATTTACAGTTACTGGCACTATATACAACTTCAGACTACACATCAAAAACAACAGCTAAAATGAGAGTTATCCTAAAAACAAAAACGGGAAAACTGTAGGTAAGGCTTCATTCTTTATTTTCAATTATTACTAGGATCTTGGCATTTATATATATATTTTTTTCTTTTTTTCCAGGATGAAAGTAAAGATTACAATTATCCACTGGAATGATACAGTCTGAAATGAAAGCAGACTAACTTCATTCATTAAATTATAATTATGTTCCTCTTGTTTAAAAGCACAAGCTCTGAGGCAGCTGCCTGGGATGGGATGCTGGTTAAATTATTTACTAGCCACGTGATCATGAGCAATTCGTTAATTGGTACAAGCCTCAACTTCACCTACAAAGTGGGGAGGATAATGCTATTCAGCCTCAAAGAACAGATGAAAAGTAAGTAACATAATGTAATTCAGTTCTCAGTCCACTACTTGGCATATGGTAACCAGTGACTCTATAGTAACATTGTTAAGAGTCTCCCATCCATTATGAAGAGTCTCAGGAGGGATGTGTATACACACAAAAAATGCAGTCAGTATGTAAAATCTACACATACTTCAAAGAATTCCCCTCCTTATCCACACTACTTAGTTCAAAACTCTTCCCTTCCATTTTAGGAACTGTTCCCTAAGGGCACTTTTATCTAAAGAATTTACCTGTTGGATGGGCTAACATCATGAATACCTCCATCAGATTTGTTAGATGCCATGAAGCAAAAGATGATGCCAGAGACTGGAAAGGTTGGAAAGTAAAGAGTAATATCTAAGATTTATCCACAAAGGTCTACGAACACCTCAGTAGATATAGAGGTGTTAGCCTTGTTGAATAGCCTTATTTAAAAGGTGTTAAAGCCTTATTTAAAAGTTAGAATGTTTGTTTAATTCTAATTGGAATGAAATTTGACTAAGCAGATTCTTATCAGGTATATAGAAGGGATTTAGTTAAAACTTCCCATCAGATGTGCCAACATACAGAGATAAACCAGGTAGAAAATACCTAAGTAGATTCCTTCAAATGGGTTAAAATCACAAGAATTACTGAATACCACCTTTGTGCTGCTTTATTCAAGCAAAAAAACCGACATTCATGTTAGTTGATTGTACAACAGCCTCTCCCTGGACAAGAACACATGGAAAGGCTTTCATTCCATTCACCTTTAAGTGCAGATTTCCCATGCATACAAAGCTAATACTAATTTTATTCCCACCTTACACTGTTTTTATAAAGGCAGAATGAGATAATCTATGGGGGGAAAAAAAAGTGTCCAGCACATCATATGCATAAAGTATTTATTTTTAAAATTAGTGAAAATTTATTAAATTTTCCAATATTATATCCTTGTCCTTGCTGGCTCAGACAATAAAGAATCTGCCTGCAATGCAGGAGAACTGGGTTCAATTCATAGGTCGGGAAGACCCCCTGGAGAAGGGAATGGCTACCTACTCCAGTATCTTGCCTGGAGAATTCCATGGACAGAGGAGTCTGGCGGGCTACAGTCTATGGGGTCACGAAAAGTCAAACATGACTGAGTGACTAACACTGTCATTTTCACCATCCTTGTCACTTACCTGCTGCTGTAATAAGTTTAAGTTACATTTAAATTTTAATGATGGCTTTTATTAGGAACTCCATAAAAAGCACATGTGAGAACAGACAGGAAATTAATACATGAACAAATGAATAAATAGATGAATCTACCTCTGCTTAGAAGGATTGGACAAATCCGAGTTTTGAACAAAATCAGCTGGTATAAACATAAATGCACCAGCTATATCACAATACAAAAGAACCAGAAATCCATGAATAAGTGTAGACATTCTTGGCAAAAAGCAACTATGAAGAAGCAGCAGCTGGAAAGCCTGGGTCAGAAAGGATTATTTTAATCTAGAGAACAAAATGTCCTGATCTACATCCTGCTCAATTATTTAGAACTAAAATGTATGCTGGTAATTTATTCAGGACAAAAGAATCCTTCCCAAGTGACAGTTTGCTATTGTTCAGTCATCAAGCCATGCCAACTCTTAGTGACCCCATGGCCTGCTGCACACCAGCCTTCCCTATCTTTCACTGTCTCCCAGAGTTTGCTCAAACTCACGTCCACTAGGTCAGTGATGCTATCTAAGCATCTCATCCTCTGCCGCCCTCTTCTCCTTTTGCTTTCAATTTTTCCCCGAATCGGGGTCTTTTCCAACAAGTCAGTTCTTCACATCAGGTGGCCAAAGTATTGGAGCTTTAGGTTCAGCATCAGTCCTTCCAAATGAATATTCAAAGTTGATTTCCTTTAGCATTGACTAGTTTGATTTCCTGGAGAAGGCAATGGCAACCCACCCCAGTACTCTTGCCAAGAAAATCCCATGGACAGAGGAGCCTGGTAGGCTACAGTCCATGGGGTCGCTAAGAGTCGGACATGACTGAGCGACTTCACTTTGACTTTTCACTTTCATGCATTGGAGAAGGAAATGGCAACCCACTCCAGTGTTCTTGCCTGGAGAATCCCAGGGACGGGGGAGCCTGCTGGGCTGCCGTCTATGGAGTCACACAGAGTCGGATACGACTGAAGTGACTTGGCAGCAGCAGCAGCAGCAGCAGTTTGATTTCCTTGCAGTCCCAGGGACTCTCAAGAGTCTTCTCCAGCACCACAATTCAAAAGCATCAATTCTTTAGTGCTCAGCCTTCTTTATGGTCCAACTCTCATATCCTTACATGCCTACAGGAAAGACCATGGCTTTGACTATACGGACCTTTATCAACAAACTGTTGTCTCTGCTTTTTAATATGCTGTCTAGGTTTGTCATAGCTTTCCTTTCAAGGAGCAAGTGTCTTTTAATTTCATGGCTGCAGTCACCATCTGCAGTGATCCTGGAGCCCCTCAAAATAAAATCTGTCACTGGTTCTACTTTTTCCCCTTCTACTTACCATGGAATGATGGGCCCAGATGCTGTGGTTTTAGTTTTTTGAATGTTGAGCTTTAAGTCACTTTTTTACTCTCCTCTTTGTTTTCTCCCTTTAGAGTCGTATCATCTACATATCTGAGGTTGCTGATATTTCTCCTGGCAATCTTGATTCCAGCTTGTGAGTCATCCAGCCCAGCCTTTTGCATGACATACTCTGCATAGAACTTAAATAAAAAGAGTGACAATATACAGCTTTGTCTTACTCAGTTCCCAATTTTGAACCAGTCCATTGTCCCATGTAAGGTTCTAACAGTTGTTTCTTGATTCACATACAAGTTTCTCAGGAGAGAGGTAAGGTGGTCTGGCATTCTCATCTCTTTAAGAATTTTTCCCAGTTTGTTTTAATCCACACAGGCAAAGGTTTTAGTGTAGTCAATGAAGCAGATGTTTTTCTGGAATTCCCTTGTTTTCTGTATATTCCAATGAATGTTGGTAATTTGATCTCTGGTTCCTCTGCCTTTTCTAAATCCAGCTTGTACATCTGGAAGTTCTTGGTTCACATACTACTGAAGCCAAACTTGAAGACTTCTGAGCATAACCTTGCTAGGATGTAAAATGAGCACAATTAACAGTAATTTAAGCATTCTTTGGCATTGCCTTTCTTTGGGATTGGAATAAAAACTGACCTTTTCCACCCTGTGACCACTGTTGTTTTCCAAATTTGCTGTCATATTGAGTGCAGCACTTTAACACAGTCATCTTTTAGGATTTTTACAGAGCTCAGCTGGAATTCTATCACCTCCGTTAGCTTTGTAAGTAGTGATGCTTCCTACGGCCCACTTGACTTCACACTCCAGGATGTCTGGCTCTAGATGAGTGATCACACCAAATAACTTTGGTTATTTTGGTAGTAAGACCTTTTGTATAGTTCTTCAGTGTATTCATGCCACCTCTTCTTAACCTCTTCTGCTTCTGTTAGGTCTTTCTTGTTTCTGTCCTTTATTGGGCCCATCCTTGCATGAAATGTTCCCTTGGTATCTTCAATTTTCTTGAAGAGATCTCTAGGCTTTCCCATTCTATTGTTTTCCTCTATTTCTTTGCATTGTTCACTTAAGAAGGCCTTCTTATCTCTCCTTGCTATTCTCTGGAACTCTGCATTCAGTTGGATATATCTTTCCCTTTCTCTCTTGCTTTTCACTTCTCTTCTTTCCTCAGCTATTTTAAAGTCTCCTCAGACAACCATTTTGCCTTCTTACCTTTTTTTTTTTTCCCCTTAGGAATGGTTTTGGTCTCCACCTCCTGTACAATGTTACAAACTTTCTTTCACCTTCACTGGTCTCAGACAGGTATATATCTAGAAATAAATGTATATATGATCACCATCAGCTAGAAGTCTATGATGGCACTGAATCCTCCAGGGCAATATGCCTTTACATCAGTTCAGTTCAGTTCAGTCGCTCAGTCGTGTCCGACTCTTTGTGACCCCATGAATCGCAGCATGCCAGGCCTCCCTGTCCATCACTAACTCCCAGAATTCACCCAGACTCACGTCCATCGAGTCAGTGATGCCATCCAGCTATCTCATCCCCTCTGTCGTCCCCTTCTCCTCCTGCCTCCAATCCCTCCCAGCATCCGTGTCTTTTCCACTGAGTCAATTCTTTGCATGAGGTGGCCAAAGTACTGGAATTTCAGCTTTAGCATCATTCCTTCCAAAGAAATCCCAGGGCTGATCTCCTTCAGAATGGACTGGTTGGATCTCCTTGCAGTCCAAGGGACTCTCAAGAGTCTTCTCCAATACCACAGTTCAAAAGCATCAATTCTTTGGCGCTCAGCCTTCTTCACAGTCCAACTCTCACATCCATACATGACCACTGGAAAAACCATAGCCTTGACTAGACGGACCTTTGTTGGCAAAGTAATGTCTCTGCTTTTGAATATGCTATCTAGGTTGGTCATAACTTTTCTTCCAAGGAGTAAGCGTCTTTTAATTTCATGGCTGCAGTCACCATCTGCAGTGATTTTGGAGCCCCCCAAAAATAAAGTCTGACACTGTTTCCACTGTTTCCCCATCTATTTCCCATGAAGTGATGGGACCAGATGCCATTATCTTCGTTTTCTGAATGTTGAGTTTTAAGCCAACTTTTTAACTCTCCTCTTTCACCTTCATCAAGAGGCTTTTTAGTTCCTCTTCACTTTCTGCCATAAGGGTGATCAGTGGTAAACAAACACATGGGCTCTGAAGTAAGATAAGGTTCTAAGCTTCACCACTTTTCTGCTACATCAAGATTTGCTCAAGCAAATCTTTTAACCACTACCATCTCAGTTTCCTTAATTGAAAATCAAAAATACTATTAACCACCTTGAAAGATTCTTGTGACAATAAAAGGATATATGAAAACTATCAGGCATACAGCATGTATTCAATAAATTTTGTCTACTATTACTGCATTATTTGAACATTAAAAGATAGAGGAGGTGAAAGAGACACCATTCACTGACTATACATATTCTAAAAAGTCACTGTATTTAAATTGTTTCTCCTTACATCTATCCTTTTAAGTTATCAGTGGCATTTTCCATCACTGAATCAGTAGGTATTTCTTATAAGTGTTTACTTCCTTCTCAGGTATTTAAAACCCAACCTGAACTTTCCATGGGAGGTAAAAGTCATACAGATATTAAATTATCCATGTTTATTTCCACAATTTCCATTAGCTTGTGGCTTGATATAATTTAGTATTAAAATCCAGGTTATTACACTTAATACTATGCAACAGATTACATTTAAATGCATTTTCCAGTGGAAAGTGGGATGAATTTCTAATCCTGCTGTCTATCTACAAGCAAACAAATGGTCATTTGATGCTTTTGTCATTATCATGACGTACAATACCAACCACAGAGATCACTAATGGGTTCCCACACATACACTCAAGGTAAATAACAATACAACATGATACATAACAGGCTTTAGAGTTATTAAGAGATAATCACATCCCTGGGACCTTCACTGGGCGCAGTAAGTGGCACTGCTAAAATACGATTATCTCTCGATAAAGAGGGTCCTTGCAGTTTTCACAAAGGGAGGAAAAAAAATTCATTACCATAGGGAAAATGTTCATTCATTATACTGAAACATAAATTTCACAATCTAAGCTAATGAAGAGGGCTCTCCCTGTGATGACAATATTACACAGTGTATGAGGCTTCATATCAAGGTTACGTAGGTACCATCACCTTGAAGAATCTTGGATATAAGAGCCATTTTCTGGAATACTAATTTCTAGGGTCTTGACTACAAGATAAACAGGGCTGGAAGATGCTTAAGGGCCTAGAGATCTAATCTATTTGAGACTGAGAATAGCGATGGGAATGGCTTATGCAGCTTATCAGCTGTAAAGTTAGAGACTTGAGATACTAAGCTTCCAGAATTGTCCTGATGTAACATAATTAGACAAGATCACCTGAGGGTGTAGAGACAGATGTTTGGTTTCCACAAGGTCCCAGGACAAACAACCAGTGTCGAAGTAGGGAAGGGTGACAAGTGGATTTAGACTTAGGAGAGCAGGGAAAAGAAATAGGCATGAGTCATTGGCACTGTTCTCAAGGATGGAAAAAAGGATGGCACTGTTCTCATGGATTGATATACAAGATAGAGCATTACTGAAGGGTTCTAATAAGCAAGATAACTCTGCTCACCTAAAATTACTCCAAATGGTGCTATTTTCTGATCTCCCTAACTCACAAAAAATAGACAAAAGTTACCTACTTGAATCTCCATTTACTCATCAATAAAATGGGTTTTAAAAAAGCTCTCCTCAGAGTTACTGGGAAAAGTAAAGAAAATATTGAGTATGAAGATACTTACTCTGTACGAATAAAACACCCTATATTTATCATACATTATTATTTAGAAGGATTCATTACATAAACTTTAAAAATGGGGTGAGAATACATAATTTCTCAAAGGCTCTGCCAGTGGTGTAACTTAAGCTTATTTGTATTAAAAATAATATTAGTAAAGGATACATAACAATTAATTTATTGTAATATGCTTGGAATTATAAGCTTGGTATTTTGGTCCCAAAGATACTATCCTCAAAAAATATACAGTCTTAAAACATGTGCAAAGGTGTTATTGATCTTAGCAGTTTACTCTCAAAGAAATAAAAAATTCTATTGGTCTAAATCAGTGATTATCAAACAGAGGCAAATTTGCATCCAAATCTAGAGATATTTTTGATCACCATAATTGGGGAATGGAGGTGGGGGTGGTTTGCTCTGGCATCTAGTAGGTAGATGACAAGAATGTTGCCAGACCTCCCATGAAACACAGGACCCTATTCTCTGTTCTAAATATAGACACTAAATGTTATCACTTAACTCATAATTTGAATGACCTGCATCATTAGGCACCCTCATCTACAATTCAGTGCTGTGATAAACTACCTCATCAGCCTCTATATCCTACGAATAGAGATGGAAAATAATTTTCTTTCAATTATTGAAGCCCATATCCAAATGCAGGCTCTTTAGCCCTTTAAATTTCCATTATGAACAATTATCGGTTTGACTAAATTCAATTGTCTTTCCCGATGGGAAACCATAGGGGAAGAGTCAATGTGTTGGCAATCTGCAAAACCAGAAAATGAAATTTGCAAGGGTTCACCATTATCACAGAAATTTGGCACAGCTGTAATGACAACCTGTCAGTCTCCATTCCCAAGTCATATATAACTCCAATGCCTGGCATTTCACCACAGTCTAATGTGTCACATTATGTGACATGATATGAAAATATATTAGACACTTAGGATTTTATATTTCCTATAAGTGCCTGCTCTCTATTGCAGTTATACCAACACAGGGGGAATAAAATACCTGTATTTCTGCCTAACAAACAGAAGACAAATGAAAGGAAGCCAGAATTGCAGAAAGTATTAATAACTATAGATGTCAGAGTCCAAATATTTTCACATGGATAATTTCATAAACTTTTAGATGAAATACAGTATGGAATAGTGGTTGAGAGTATAGAATATGGCTTTCAGAATTCAGATCTCCACTTTCTAGCTGAGTGGCCTTCAGGAAAATACTTCTCTGTGCCTTACCTTGTTACCTTCCTCGTGTATTAAATGAAGGTATTAATCCTATTTGCCTCACAGGGCTGCTATAACGATTATATAAATAAATGTTTAGAAAGTGTTTAGAATCCTTCCTGATACACAGTAAAGACTGTGAAGCTATCAAGTGATTGTTTATAGTAAAAAGAAACAACTTGATAAAGCAGAAGACATGATCCCATTTTACTGGAGAAATAACCTAAGTTCTACAAGTATAAGGAACTCTTCACAGATTCACTCTTTCCTTGAGTCTGCTCAGCACTGCCCTGTTTTCATAGTTGCATGGACCTCAGAGTGCTGTGTGACTACTGTATGAGAGCTCAACTCCTGGAGCATGTTAAGAAGTACATAGCACACCACTACATGCAGCGGGCGACGCAACAGAGGGGTGGGGTGAAGGAAACAGTCTGGAGGCCTGAAAGGTTCAAAATCTGGTCCCTCCAGACAGAACTTTTGTTCATGGCCTTAAGTGACTTGTATATAAAGAAAACCACAGTAAGGGATCTGACCTCCAATTTCAATCTTGAAAAATAACGGTTATAGGAAATCTCAGTTTTCAAAAATATGGTCATAAGACTTCGAGGGGCACACATCGTTATTTTTATTTTCAGAGCAGTTCAATATAAATCTATGGGCGCATGCATGCATGCGTGTATGCTCAGTTGTGTCCAACTCTTTGTGACCTCACGGACTACAGCTCCCCAGGCTCCTCTGTCCATGGAACTCTTCAGGCAAGACTACTGGAGTGAACTGCTATTTCTAGGGCCAACCCAGTGATTGAACCTGCATCTCCTGTTCCTCCTGCATTGGCAGGCATATTTTTTACTACCACACCACCATGGTACCTAGTTAATGTGTGTGCAATTATTTACAGATTTGTTTTAATGTTTATTTTCCATTGATGACAAGTTTTGATCATTTATATTACTGGTGTAAGCATTTTTCAGATCCAGAATTAGTTTAAAAATCCATTAAATTCATAGAATATGTTAAATAGACAAGAGTAGAGATGGTATGCAGCTATGGTGAGGTAAGATATAGTAAGATAAGATAAGATATATGGTAAGATATAGTCAAAACTATGGTTTTTCCAGTAGTCATGTAAGGATGTGAAAGCTGGACCACAAAAAAAGCTGAGCACCAAGGAACTGATGCTTTCGAATTGATGTGCTGGAGAAGACTCTTGAGATTCCCTTGGACAGCAAGGAGACCAAACCAGTCAATTCTAAAGGAAATCAATCCTGAATATTCATTGGCAGGACTGATGCTTCAGCTGAAGCTTCAATACTTTGGCCACCTGATGTGAAGAGCCAACTCACTGGAAAAGACCCTGAAGCTGGGAAGATTGAAGGCGAGAGGAGAAAGGGACAACAGAGGATGAGATGGTTGGATGGTATCATGGATTCAATGTACATGAGTTTGAGCAAACTCAGGGAGATAGTGAAGGACAAGGAGGCCTGTTGTGCTGCAGTTCATGGGGTTGCAAAGGGTCGGACATGACTGAGTGATTGAACAACAACAATGGTAAGATATATTATCCTGGTACATAACTGTCCAAAATTTGAGGACTATTGATATTTGAAAGGGAAATTATATATGAATATGTGAGCCCAGAATAAAAAGGGTTTCAAAATATGGCCCTTGTTTTTCACCAGAAGCATCAATTTATCCTGGCTTTCTGGAAGAGTACTACTTTCCACCAATCATATTTGAGAACTGCATTCCTTTCCACATCTATTGCTAATTCATGGTCCAGAAAGAGATCTATGTAATAGTTTTCTTTAATGACATTTGCAGTAATTGCACAATGACATATCTTGAAAGGAAAACACAGCCAAAACAAAAGAAAATACAAAGCAAGACCATGGTTTTCTTCCCTAAGGAGGGAGAGACTTGCTGATGCAAAAAGACCAGTGTCCTCTGAACAAAGGGCTGCTGGATGCTAAAGCAAACCTTAAAGCTCGGTAAATGTTTACAATATCAGCAAATATTTTGCTATTATCATGAAGAACGAAATAGTAACTAGACAGCACAAAGGGGATGAAAGAAATGATATTTTATGACTTAGGGAATTGAGCTACACACACGATAATTTCCAGGATTGATTTCCTGTCTACTTTTGAAGCAAACAGCCATCAATTTGGAAATCCATGAAGAAGTACGTGAAGAATGCAAACATTTTCCTAGTCAGAGGCAAGTTTTTTTAGCATTCTTGAAAATAAACTTAGAACTTTACACACACAGACATACACCCTTTGATTCTGAGGACTGTATAGTTCATGCCAGCATGAAATTTCCCTAGTTCACTATAAATCAGTTATGACTTAACAAAACTCCAGGATTGGCACTCGGAGAAGGCAATGGCATCCCACTCCAGTACTCTTGCCTGGAAAATACCATGGATGGAGGGGCCTGGTGGGCTGCAGTCCATGGGGTTGCTAGGAGTTGGACACGACTGAGCGACTTCACTTTATTTTTTCCTTTCATGCACTGGAGAAGGAAATGGCAACCCACTCCAGTGTTCTTGCCTGGAGAATCCCAGGGACGGGGGAGCCTGGTGGGCTGCCGTCTATGGGGTCGCACAGAGTCGGACACGACTGAAGCAACTTAGCAGCAGCAGCAGCAGGATAGGCACTGCTACTTTTGAAACCTATTGAAAAATTATCGTGGTGTCCTACATTTTCATAGGTAGGAGAATGCTTTATGTGTAGTCTAGGTCCAAAAAAGCTTGGTGAACTGGTAAAAGAATAGGTTTTTCAATTAGAGAAACACTGGTTCAAAGCTAGCTATCTCATTAACTCCTATATGACCAGAGGCAAAGGATTCTCTCTTAGCTTCAATTTCTGCATTTGTAAAATGAAAGCCATAGTAACTGTCAGCGCCTGGCATGTAATATTAATTCAAAGATCATGATGGTCACTCCTATCCTTACTCTAAGTGAAACTTTATTCCCTTGTTCTGTCCTTAGAAAGAGACCAAGTCACTTAAATGAGTTCTCAACTAAGACGGTTATTCAAATTAGGGGTTAACTTTCCTTGACAGTTAGTATGTGCTAAAGTATATTTCCTTGATGATTTGCCTAATCCCTTAAAATAATTATTTGACCTTTTCACTTTGTACCATGTTGTAATTTTCTAAAAAAAAAAAAGTTAAAATACTCTAGGAGAAATTCACATTTTTTTGATAGCCTGCTTCTATTAAGAAAAACACACAAAGAAATAATACTTCTAGTCATGTATTTTTATCTCTGCATTCAACTTTATTTATGTCTTATCTCATGCAGCTTTTGAAAAACCCCACTGCACATCTGTGAAATACTGAGAGTCACAGAGGCAAATACCATCTTAGTAATATAAAAATAGCTTTGATCTGACAGACCACCTGAAAATCTTGGCTATCCCCAACCAGGATCCCCTAGATCAGGTTTTGAGAAATACTGCAACAGGATGCCTTGGAAGCAGAGAGAAGCTACACCTCACTTAAACAGAGAGAGAAAAAGAAATAATAAAATACATGTGTGAACAACATTTAGGGAGTAGATGTCCAGAAAACAATTTTAGCTTAATTTTCTCTTCACAAGAGTAAATAAAAGAACTCTGCTTTGCAGGGGAATCACTCCTTGTAATTCGGTTTTCTGGCTGGTGGAATCAGTGAGGGTGGGAGGACTGGATAGGGACTGGGTGACCCAGGCTGGTTCATCCCCCCTGAAAAACTACCTGGATGTAGAGAACACATAAGATTTAAGCAGATCCAAACACTTTTTCCTGAGTTTAATCTATGGGCTTTTGGGTGCAGGCTCAAGGATCTCAGAAGTCACCTGCCTCTATCCTGGCAATAGCCCCAGAGAAACAGAAGTGAGACCCACAGAGAGACACCTAATGAGAGCACAGTGTGAACCCCTGGAATCAACTATGGCTAAACTGAATCCAGGGAATGGCAATGATAAAATTAAAACTAAAAGAAAAATCCAGAAGAAAGCACATTTCTGGCCCAAACAGATAAACCCATAATATAGGTATGGACAAGTTTCCTAGTACATAAGCTTCTGGACTAGAAAATGGGAAAGTTCATGCCACACAGAATACAGACATCTGGTCCAGTACATAATACATGTATGTGTCAAAGACAAATAATCCCTTGGAAAAATTAATACAGGTACATCGTCTAACTATATGCTCCCTTGTCATTCTCCTCTGTCCTCACTTTCTGCTCCAAAAACTAAGGCTTCCTGATCCAGGCCAAGGCTGATGTGCTGGAACTTCACACTAGAAACAGTGCTTCTTAACTAGTGGAGGCAATGTCCCTTCCCTACTAGAGAGCATGGGATAGTGTATGAGACATTTTTGACTGTCACAGCTTGTGGAGGGGGTTTTACTGTCATCTGGTGGACAGAACCCAGGGATGCAGCTAAATATCCTCCATTGAACAGGACAGATTCCCAGAGCAAAATGTCAAACCTACTGAAGTTGAGAAGCTCATCTCAAGGAAATAACCTTGGCATGAGAATCATTTTCTATTTTCCCAGGCTAGTACTCTCTGAATGGCCAATGCACTATCTAGACTTCTAAACACATCTAGGCAATATTACAAAGCCCAGTATGAAGCTTTACTATTTCCCAAAGTTGTTTGTATTCATACCATATTGTTCACAGACTAAAGTGTTTTCATTTGAGTCAATGCACTAATGAAAATATACATAGATATATGAGTGTATAGGCACTTGCTTATTCAAACCAGGGTTTCAAGGCCATAGTTGCTTTGACCACAATGTTCTGGGCAGGTGGGTAGAAACTGAAAGAAATCATCAAAGAAACTTAATTTAATGGATGGATTATTTGTTGAGCTTCGGAACATGCTCATTTGGTTTGAGGCACACCCTGAAAACAAAAAGAATGGGTGATCATTTCTACTGAGGAGATCTGATAAATGGAGGAAAAAGAGACATTTAAAAGTCTATACATATAGAATTCATGCAACTTGCAGCAGAATGACACTTCATGGGAACAATCTAATCTTTTTTTTTTTTTTTGATGTTCAAGCTGGTTTTATTTTTATTTTTTTTTATTTATTTTAAATTTTTAAAAGAAAATCCAATCTTTTATTTACCAGCTTCCATGAACTTCCAGGAGACCATGGCAGGCAAAGATATTCTCCCAAATCCCACAGTTCCCATTCATTTCAAAATCCTCTCCTGTCTGTCTTTCTCTCCCCTTGTCATTTACAGTCTGTGCTCCAGAGACAGACTAATGGGGCTTGATTTTGTTACCCTAGCCAGCATTCCTACAGGATACTTCACCCTGCAATCATCATAGTGCCAGCAGTGCGTGTCTATGAAATTAAAATGGAAGAGATTGATTCTTCAGGTATGCGCTTGCTGCTATTGACAGTCACTCCAGATCAGTTCCTCTGAGGCAAGACAGCTCGTGCACAAAAAATACCTTTGCTTATCAAGCTGAGGCTCTGTGCCGGTGAGATGGCAATTTGGGGTCCATATGACAGCAGCCAGAGATGAGCTAGGGAGCTCAGGAGAGTGAATTCTGGTAATCCTGCAGAATTCCATTAATCTGAAATACACTAATCTGAAGCTTCAAATTCTTCTCCATTTTAAAGCTCAGGTCCACTTACAACATTACATAAACACAGGTGGTTCACCCAATAAAACTAAAAGACCCTGACGACAGCATGTTTCAGGCATTTAGATGTTCAGTACATCAGGATCTAAATTTGGGTTTTTTAAACCTTTAAACATATTTTGTTGTGGCAAAATAAATTTAAAGTAAAATTTGCTATGCTTAACTACTTTTAAAAGTACAAATCAGTGCATTAAGTAGATTTACCATATTGTGCAATCATCTCCATTATCCATCTCCTGATCTTCCTCATCATCTCTAACAGAAACTTATATTCATTCAACAATCATTCTCTAGTCCCTGGTAAACTCTACTCTACTTTCTGTTTCTATAAATTTGACAATTTCAGGTGCCTCAGATAAGCGACACTTTTATCGCTGTTTATCCTTGTGTGTGTGCCGGATTTCAGGTTCATTCATGTTATAGCATGTATCAGAAATACACTCCTTTTACAACTTAATAATATGTTATTATATGTATAGGTATCATTTTGTTTAGCTATTCTCAATAATGCTGCTATCATCAAGGGTACAAAAGTACATGAGTCCCTTCTTTTTATTTAAAATTTGATTCATTTTAACTCTTTTAAACACATTATCTGACAGCTGCAAAGTTGCTATGGAATAAGGTAATCTAATGTTCATTTTTGTCATATGACCCTACGTGACTCCTTGTTCCATAGGGAGAGAAAATATTTCACAAATAAGAACATTGCCAACTGGGGCTTTGAAGTTATTTTTCAAAGCATATACAATAAATAAGTTCATGTGTTGGTAATACTCTTTCTTCTCTCTATGGTCACCCCAAAATACCTGGTCCTTATCAACAGGTCATGAGTAAATAATACTGTTTCAAATGGTCAAATTATGTGACTTTATTTCATAAGCCACATCTCCCTCTTATAATACAAAGAGTCAAATAACAGAGCAGAGTAAGATGTAATATTCTGAACTTTGTGATCACACATGCCCTTCTTAACTTTGTCCTGTATTAACTATGTAGTTCCATGAATAGGAACCTAAAATATTAGGCTGTATAGAAACATAACCTCAGAGGAAATCTAGCTGTGAAAGGATAAAAATAGAAGGAAAATGATCTTAAAGTTGATACAAATAAAATTAGTAACAAAATAACTGTACCCAAAACACAGATTGCTAAATATTATAATAACTGCATATCAAAAAGTGAAAATTTGTAAGCCATATTTTAAGAGTGAAGCTCTTCTCATTTAAACAACAGCAGAACTCTACATTTTAAAGATGTTTACTAAGTCTTGGTCACTCTGGAAGTATTAATTTACTGAACTCTCATGGCAGTTCTGTGGGAACAAAGTATTAGCATTTTCATTTAAAGCTAAGGAAACTAAGAGTTCAAGTAACTCTCATGGGGGCACATGGCTAATAAACGGTAGAGGCAAACTTTGAGCCAGTATCTATATGACTCCTGAGAGGAAGCTTTTTATGACTGTGTTATCTAGAATCAGCCCAAACCACATTTCACAACTGGGACAATGCTTCAAACAAATATGTGTTTATGAGGGAGATAAGAATTAATGTGCCTTGTGAATTAAAATGGGTCCCCTCAGAGACATAAAGAGGGAGTCTGCCTAGCTTGTGTTGGACAGAGCCCGAATTATCTGGTGTTTCTCCATTCTGAAAATTTAGCAACCCAACATGGCTCCATGTGGATTCATCTGACATTTCCTTCAGACCTCTCCCCTGAGAGCCCAATATTGGCTGTTTTACTGAAATATAAATATTTTATGAGTGAATGATACCTAGAATGGTCCAAAGAGAATTTCACTGTTGCTATTATAATTATTCCTAATTATAACTGTTGTTCCCTTTGGAGCAAGTAAAATCAGGGAGCACTTATGCAATCTGCTTAGAGAAAAAGACTGATAGTAATCTATAGTGGATTTATCAACGAAATGTAGACTCCTGTGTTTCTTTTTCCTATGCACTGGCATTAATAATTTTAGAAGTCAGCAGTCTAAATGGTTTTAAGTTCATACTGACATTTGCTTCAGAATAATTTATGACATCCCAAAAGTGACACAAGCAACTTAGAACAGTAGTCTTTATTAATATGGTAAATTAAAATGGAATACTGACTGATGTCTTGTGTAAAATTGATGTGCCACTAACCTTAACTATACAAATAAAGTTATATTATGAAGGTCAATTATAAGAACATTCATCCACCTGGAATATATAGCAAGTGTATTAATACATTAACTCTATGCTAATGTGGAATATAGGTGTTTAAAGGGAAAGCAATTGAAACCAAATATTAAAACCCTGATTCAAAGAAAAATCATAAATTTAGACACACAAGCTGTATTAATTCAGGATCTCCTATCCCATATCATCACTGATGCTGTTTCCTACGATTGTGTTGAAGGGTTTTTATTAAGTAGCTTAGACCAAAGTATTTTTTGTCTATAACACATTAACATATCTCAAGGACACCAACAAAGAGCAGAACATTTTTTAGTTTGAAGGGTCACCAGAGATAATTTTTTTAAACTTTATTTTATTTTTAAACTTTACAAATTGTATTAGTTTTGCCAAATATCAAAATGAATCTGCCACAGGTATACATGTGTTCCCCATCCTGAACCCTCTTCCCTCCTCCCTCCCCATACCATCCCTCTGGGTCATCCCAGTGCACTAGCCCCAAGCATCCAGTATCCTGCATCGAACCTGGACTGGCGACTCGTTTCATACATGATATTATACATGTTTCAGTGACATTCCCCCAAATCTTCCCACCCTTTCCCTCTGCAACAGAGTCCATAAGACTGTTCTATACATCAGTGTCTCTTTTGCTGTCTTGTATACAGGGTTATTGTTACCATCTTTCTAAATTCCATATATATGCGTTAGTATACTGTATTGGTGTTTTTCTTTCTGGCTTACTTTGTATAATAGGCTCCAGTTTCATCCATCTCATTAGAACTGATTCAAATGTATTCTTTTTAATGGCTGAGTAATACTCCATTGTGTATATGTACCACTGCTTTCTTATCCATTCATCTGCTGATGGACATCTAGGTTGCTTCCATGTCCTGGCTATTATAAACAGTGCTGCGATGAATATTGGGGTACACGTGTCTCTTTCCCTTCTGGTTTCCTCAGTGTGTATGCCCAGCAGTGAGATTGCTGAACCATAAAGCAGTTCTATTTCCAGTTTTTTAAGGAATCTCCACACTGTTCTCCATAATGGCTGTACTAGTTTGCATTCCCATGAACAGTGTAAGAGGGTTCCCTTTTCTCCACACCCTCTCCAGCATTTATTGCTTGTAGACTTTTGGATCACAGCCATTCTGACTGGTGTGAAATGGTACCTCACAGTGGTTTTGATTTGCATTTCTCTGATAATGAGTGATGTTGAGCATCTTTTCATGTGTTTGTTAGCCATCTGTATGTCTTCTTTGGAGAAATGTCTAGTTCTTTGGCCCATTTTTTGATTGGGTCATTTATTTTTCTGGAGTTGAGCTGTAGGAGTTGCTTGTATATTTTTGAGATTAGTTGTTTGTCAGTTGCTTCATTTGCTATTATTTTCTCCCATTCTGAAGTCTGCCTTTTCACCTTGCTAATAGTTTCCTTTGATGTGCAGAAGCTTTTAAGTTTAATTAGGTCCCATTTGTTTATTTTTGCTTTTATTTCCAATATTCTTGGAGGTGGGTCATAGAGGATCCTGCTGTGATGTATGTCAGAGAGTGTTTTGCCTATGTTCTCCTCTAGGAGTTTTATAGTTTCTGGTCTTATGTTTAGATCTTTAATCCATTTTGAGTTTATTTTTGTGTATGGTGTTAGAAAGTGTTCTAGCTTCATTCTTTTACAAGTGGTTGACCAGTTTTCCCAGCACCACTTGTTAAAGAGATTGTCTTTAATCCATTGTATATCCTTGTCTCCTTTGTCAAAGATAAGGTGTCCATATGTGCATGGATTTATCTCTGGGCTTTCTATTTTGTTCCATTGATCAATATTTCTGTCTTTGTGCCAGTCCCATACTGTCTTGATGACTGTGGCTTTGTAGTAGAGCCTGAAGTCAGGCAGGTTGATTCCTCCAGTTCCATTCTTCTTTCTCAAGGTAGCTTTGGCTATTTGAGGTTTTTTGTATTTCCATACAAATTGTGAAATTATTTGTTCTAGCTCTGTGAAGAATACCGTTGGTAGCTTGATAGGGATTGCATTGAATCTATAAATTGCTTTGGGTAGTATACTCATTTTCACTATATTGATTCTTCCAATCCATGAACATGGTATATTTCTCCATCTATTAGTGTCCTCTTTGATTTCTTTCACCAGTGTTTTATAGTTTTCTATGTATAGGTCTTTAGTTTCTCTAGGTAGATATATTCCTAAGTATTTTATTCTTTCCGTTGCAATGGTGAATGGAATTGATTCCTTAATTTCTCTTTCTGTTTTCTCATTATTAGTGTATAGGAATGCAAGGGATTTCTGTGTGTTGATTTTATATCCTGCAACTTTACTATAATCATTGATTAGTTCTAGTAATTTTCTGGTGGAGTCTTTAGGGTTTTCTATGTAGAGGATCATGTCATCTGCAAATAGTGAGAGTTTTACTTCTTCTTTTCCCCCACCTTCTCATTCTCTACATGAGGAAACAAAGATCTAGAAATGCTAAAGCACAGACAGGAAGAGGGCCTCAGCCTATCTCTCACTCCAGAATTATATTCCCTACAATGTGCTTGATTTTCATTCCAGCTTTTTGTTTGCTAAGGTACTCTCTCTCCTTTTGTTCTCTAACTCTAACAGATTGTCTAAGACCAACTCTTAAAATAAGTAAAACAGAGGTAATAATTCCTAATAAATAGCTGTATTATGATGGACAAACCCAATGGTCTTGAAATTGTACTTGAAAAGTGTAAAAATTTATGATTTTTATATTCTAATGGCTATGACTATATTGGTTTATTGCACATATAAATGTATATTTATCATAAATGTCACTCACTGAAGAAGTTGAACTCTTTTGAAAAGTCTACTCTCTTTTTGGCAACCCACTCCAGTATTCTTGCCTGGAGAATCCCATGGACAGAGGAGCCTGGCAGGCCATGGTCCATGGGGTCGCAAAGAGTCGGACACAACTGAAGTGACTAAGCACGCATGCACCCACTCTCTCTTAAGAAGTCAAAAATAATACAGGCTTTCAGATCAGGAAATAGTGGTTTCTAGGTGAGCTGCACTCAACTTACTGCCTATCATTTTTGAATATCTCTAGATAGTCTAGATGTCTAAAATTGTAACAGTAATATTTATCTTACATGGTAGCTGTGAATAATGAATAATAAATATAAAATACAGGACAGTGCTTGGAGCCCACTATACATTTGATAATTATTGAGAAATATTAATTTTCTTTCCTCTTCCTTTTGAATCCTTCCTTCTTTCCTTTGAATATGTATAAATTGCAAAGGTTTAAATAGTACTAACACATGGGCACAAATTTAGACATACAAAATTATTTCATTACAATAGAGAACTACTTAGTAAGCTTCCCTATAACATAATACAATGATACACAGCAGAAAATAAATCTGCCCACACACCCCTAAGCATTCTCAATTAAAATAGGGTACTTATAGCTCTTACATTTCAAGGAGAGGAATATACAAAAATCTGGATTTAGCTTAGAAATGTTTAATGGAGAATAATACAGTCACCCTATTCAAGAGAGAAGAATGCTGCGGCATTAAAAGACACTTTGCTATATCCCAGAGATTCTGACAATTCCTGACAGAGGCAAGACCAAGCTCTTCTGGTATAAGCTTCCTTTCTGATAAGAAGAGTTCTAGTAATGTCTATTTCCAGCACATTAGATCCTTTAGCATATACAACATAGGAAAGGTTGTATATTCACATGATGACATACTAGTATATTCAAGCTACCGCGTTTAACATATCAGATCACACTAAGATTGATATTCAACATAATTGTAAGCTACATCAAGAGAAAACGCAAAACAACAGGAAACAAAGCCAAAAGATGAAGTGTTCTGAACTGAGTGCTAGAGGACATACCAAAGACATTTTTACTGTTAATACTAAAGTACGGGAACACTTTGAAACAATATTACTCCTTTCAGAAGAAAAGAATCGCTAGCTTAGTGGGCCACAGACTCTGAGTGCTAGCATGTCAGTCCTTTTAAAGAAATTACCAGCACTCTGCTTTTGGTTTACTGTCTCCCACCTTGCATTTTACCAACTGTATCGAAGCATGGAGTCTAACAGCTCCAATTTCTTTCACAGCAGCTGCGCTGTGTGAGAAAAATTGACAGATTAACTAGAAGAAAGCCTCCAAAGTCACTAGAAACTATAGCTGCCCATTGGAACAGAATCATAGACTGAAGAATACAGGGAAAGGAATGCCTCAGTGATCCAATGCACTAGCCCCAGTGGGTATGAGACTGTTACTCAGGATTTGAGTATGAGTAGGAGAGGCTCCATCCAGGAATGAAAACCTGGACAATCATGACCAACAAACAACCTGGCTAAGGAAGGAAAGTTATGACCAACCTAGATAGCATATTCAAAAGCAGAGACATTACTTTGCCAACAAAGGTCCGTCTAGTCAAGGCTATGGTTTTTCCTGTGGTCATGTATGGATGTGAGAGTTGGACTGTGAAGAAGGCTGAGCGCCAAAGAATTGATGCTTTTGAACTGTGGTGTTGGAGAAGACTCTTGAGAGTCCCTTGGACTGCAAGGAGATCCAACCAGTCCATTCTGAAGGAGATCAGCCCTGGGATTTCTTTGGAAGGAATGATGCTAAAGCTGAAACTCCAGTACTTTGGCCACCTTGTGCGAGGAGTTGACTCATTGGAAAAGATTCTGATGCTGAGAGGGACTGGGGGCAGGAGGAGAAGGGGACGACAGAGGATGAGATGGCTGGATGGCATCAGTGATTCGATGGATGTGAGTCTGGGTGAACTCTGGGAGTTGGTGATGGACAGGGAGGCCCGGCGTGCTGGGATTCATGGGGTCGCAAAGAGTAGAACACGACTGAGCGACTGAACTGAACTGAAGGATAAATATTTGGATTGGAAAAGTAGCTACTGATTTTTCTGGGTATTTCAGTTATCATTTTCATGAATCTTTTAGTTGCCAGCTTCTTCTAAAAAATACCAACAGTAAACATACCTGCCCCTTACATAAATTAATGAGGTCAAGCTAAAAGAGACAGCAACTGGTTCACAAACAAGCATCACTCTTAACTGAGTTTAGAAATACACACTTGTCCTTTTATGATAATCTGTCAGGTCTAGATTCAGGAGTAAGCTCTACACCTCACATATGTACAGAAAATATATAGTGTGTTTGAGAAATATTTGTTATGTGGTGCATACAACCATGCTAAATAAATAGGGAGGACTAGTATTATGACACCTATTTTAGAGATAAATGACTTAGAGGTCTGACAGCTTAAATGCAGTGACTAACAGCACAGGAAGTTAGGAAAGGGATGGTGTGCCTGTTTGTGGGGAATGAGATGAAAGCATGAGGAGGAGGAAAGAAGTCCTGAAAGAGAAGTTTGAGGAAGATATATATTGGCTCAACCTCAATGTAATTCACATGTTTTCTTTTCCTTTTTTGAGTTACTTATTTTAAAAGTTTGCAACGATATACCTTTAAAAGACAACTATGGATTTACAGGGCTTCCCAGGTAGCGCTAGTGGTAAAGAACTGCCTGCCAATGCAGGAGACAGAAGAAATGTGGGTTCAAGTCCTGGTTTGGGAAGATCCCCAGGAGAAGTAAACAGCAACCCACTGCAGTATTCTTGCCTGGAGGATCCTATGGACGGAAGAGCCTGGTGGGCTATCGTCTGGGGTCGCAAAGAGTCAGACACAACTGAAGCGACTTAGCATGCACCCACCTTTTACATGGAGAACCATGAGTATTATATCACAAAGACTTCAGAATCTACCAGAATGGATTTCCTCCTGACTTACTGAGATGCAGAATTTCCCATGGATTTTTATAACAAACCAGCTGATAACTAAGAGGTTCATATCATCCAGAATAGCTAGGTTAGAGCATAATATGATCAAAATCGATGTCTTAAAGCAACTCATTTCTGGTCTCATGATTGTTGACAATGCTTGTTCACAACAATTCTTCAGGGGGATGAAAAGCAGTACCAATAAACACTTCTAAATTCTCCACAACAGCAAGAAGGAAAACAAACTAGGGACTAGCTTTTAAATCTTTCATTCAATTGTGATTCATATCCTTTGTATTCATATTCCATTGGTCACAGCAACTCATTTGGCCTCAGTTTGGGGAGAAGTAAAATCCTACCATTTGCCCAGAAAGAGACTGAGAACAAGAATATTGTATACAATTAATTCTTCAGCTTAAAATTTTTTCCCCTCATTTCATGAAAACCCTCACAGTTTTCATATACCTAAATCAATATTTATTAAGTACTTACATTTTAAGAGAAACACATCCCTGATCAAGAGTCCTGTAAATTTCGTACCACTGAAAAATACCTAAGGATTACCTGAGAAGTTGTTATCTTAAATGAAGAAAAAGTTTTTAAGAAAGAAATGCAATTGCTTGGAACACATTTTTCTATTCAATACTTTCCATATGAGCAATTTCCCCAGTAATTCTCTAATCACACAGCTTTCCAAAGTCTTATAAATGTGCACCAGCCTTTCTCTGACATAAGACGCTGTACAGATGGCAAATGAAATGCACACTCCTCACTCCTGTGAGCACGCCAGACCACTGAAGAAAACTTATTGAAATGCTATTCCTGCTGAGTGTCCAGGAAGAGCATCAGTCATTTGTTCTCACAGGTGCACAGCTGCACTTTCTGTCAAGTCTGATTCGTGTAACACTTGATACACTACCTTTACCGCAGATGATAAAAAGTAGATTAGCAAAGAGTCATTAAAAGCATCAATAGAAAGAAAATCCAACACTGTCTGTGTCAGTGACCAGCCTCTTTCTGCTTCTTGTCAAATATGTTTCTGTTTGATATATTTGTTCCAAAAAAATAATGAAGCAAATTATCAATATAAAATTACAAATCAAAATAGTATTCTCAGGTTGAGAGAAAGACAAAGCAAGAGTATTTCAAATAAAGGGTGGGGGAAATCAATCACCAACTCCATCCACAGTTCTTTGCTTTCTGAAGAGACTATGACTTATTCCTGTTGCCGCTGCTAGGTGGGACAGCTTGAATCAGGAATGGAGAAACAGCCTTCAATTAAAAATTCATTGAAATTTGTCAGCTCCAATAAGACATTAATGCCATTTCAAGGGGGAATAGTAGGTGTGTTTTTGATTCAGCCTGCTTGTTTCTGATATTTTCATTCTACACTACATTCTTTAGCTGTTATTTTTCATTTGCTAACAAGGGAGAAAAGAAGTGCAAAATACAGGAGGATAAAGTCAAGGGAGATTTTTTGTTTATAAATCAAACATGAAAATTTCAAAACACATCCACTGCTTTGAAAGACAAGTTGAATAGCTATCATTTGAGAGTTAACCAGATTTGTGCACTTGTGGTAAAAATGTTTTATAGTATTTCAGTGGCAATCCTTTTATTTCTATAGGATAATAGAAAACAAGTGGGAGCAGAGACAGCAAGTTGTAGATGGTGCCAGGTTAAAAGGTTTCATATCCATGGATATTTTCAGTTAAAATATCAAGGGACACCTAAAGACAGACACATAGATGCTTAATATGCAATTGGGGTATGAAAGAAACCATTTTTAAAGGGAACAAGTAGTAGTATACATATTAGTCGAAACATTATCTACAACTGTTAACATAAAACTAAAAATAAGGATGTTGTATGATGATGCAGAATATGCTGGGGTGAAAAAGCAGGAATGCTCACTCTTATGCTATGAATGTCTCCAGTAGCTTCATAAGTCATAGAGGACATTACTTTTATGAATAGTGAATGACAGACGTTCTGCACTGTTCACCCTAGTACATGCTGCACTGATGGCAAAAATGTCTTTGTAGAACTTTCTTCATGTAGAAGTTCCATAGTTTCATAGTGCCACTCACGGTCAAGTAACATTAGCTTGTAAAAATGGGATTCTTACAATCATCTAGGCTAAACTTTTCACTTTATATAAGAGAAACTCAAATCTTTAAGAGTAAGAAACTTGAAAAGCACCTAGAAAGTTAGTTGAAGACAGACGAAAGCCAAGTCAATTGACTGTTGTTCCAACACTCACACTTGACCCTTTTATCACAAGTCTCCATTAAGAGAACATGTATTTCCCATTCATGCGTTTGCTTCCCAAACATGTAGAAACTCTTGGAGTGTACGATACATTTTTCACATACTCCATCTGGCAAATGGAATAAGTGAGGATAAAAAGAGTTAAGAAACGAACATACATAGCATAGTATAAAGTGTTTAAGTTAATTTTTACTATTATTGTTTCTTACCATTTTACAGGTAGGCAGGATTTACTTAAACATGTGTAGGCAAAATATAAAAATAATCATGCCAGACTTGAGCTAGTCCTGAGACCTTCCAGATACGGAAAACACAGGTGGCAAATGGTTTCTCTTTCACTCTGTTTGTCCAGTATAGTTTGGTTGGTTCACAACAATGACTTTAATATCTAGTTTCCAAAACATTAAAGTTGAGTAAAATTTTTTTTAAAAAAATCCCAATTCCAATTTCTTTTGATAGACTAAAAATACCTGCTACTACAAGAACCCCATCCTGTAGTGGCACCAACTATCTAAACCAAGTAGGGTATTCTGTTAAGCTCCTACCAGGGGAAGGCTTGGACTGAAGGGCCGACAACTGGAAATGGAGAAATAAGTAATCACACACACACACACACACACACAAAGAGATGTGATACACAGAGAACAAATAATAAAAAGGAAGATATAAATTCTACCTTATTCATAATACCATTAAATGTAAAGAGATGAAAAGGGAGAGATTTACAGGATAGATTGAAAAGAAAACCCATGTTCCAACTTCATGCTATGCACAAAGGAAACACTGTGGATTCAAATGAACAATAGGTTGAAAGTGAAGGATGGAAAATGATATTCCCAACAAACAGTATTCAAAAGTGAGCTTGACTGCCATTACTAATGACAGGTTGCACTACTTCAAGCCAAAAACACCAGCAATAGAGTGGAACATTTTATAATGAAAACATGGCCACTCTACTAGGAAAATATAATAATTAATAAAAATATATGCACTTAAAAAGAGACCCAAAGTACATAAGGGAAAGAGAGATGAAAGCATAATAATTCAACAATAATAATAGAAGAAATATTAAAATCGGTAACCTAACCTTCCATCCTAAGACACTGGAAGCAGAAGAGAAAAAGAAACGAGAAACCTGGCAGAATGGAAGGAATAATGAGAACTGGAGAGAAAAGAGAGAAGAGAAAAACAACAGAGAAAAATCAGTGAAACTAAAAGTTGGTTCTTCAGTAATAAAATTGAGAGAGCTTCAGCTAGATTAAGAAAAAGCTGGAGAAGATTAAAAATCTAGAACAATCAAGAAAAAAATGGAGAAGATTCAAATTCCTAAAATTAAGAATAGAACAGGGGTGACTACAACCTAACTCCCATATATTTTTAGGTGACTCTAAGGGAATGCTGGAGAAGGCAATGACATCCCACTCCAGTACTCTTGCCTGGAAAATCCCATGGACAGAAGAGCCTGGTAGGCTGCAGTCCACGGGGTCCCTAGGAGTCGGACACAACTGAAGCGACTTAGCAGCAGCAGCAGCAAGGGAATGCTACAAATCTTTGTACGCCAACAAATTAGGTAACCTAATAAAATGGACAAATTACCATAAAAGCATAAAACTACTAAAACTGCATCAAGAAAAACAGAAAAAATCTGAATATAACCATGAAAGCAATTGAATTAGTAATACATTCCTACATAGAAGTCCAAGAACAGAAGGGTACACTAGTGAATGCTACCCAATGTTTAATGTAATTCTCTAAAAGAAATAAAAAAGGAGGAAGTGCTTCCAACTTATTCTGTCAGACCAGTAGTACCCTGATTCCAAAACTAGTCAAGGATATCTCAAGAAAATTACAGATTAATATCTTTTATGACGACTGACTTAAAAACACTTCAACAAAATAGTTAAAAACCAAATCCAGAAAGATTTTAATTTAAGGAATGCAAGGTTTGTGCAGTATATCAAAAGGAATCAGTTTAATATTTCACATTAGTGTATTAAAGGACAAAAGCCACAAGATTATTTTATAGATGTACAAAACACATTTGACACAATGCAACACCTTTCATTATAAAAACATTCCAGAAACAAGGAAAAGAAAGGGATTTACTCAATCTGTTAAAAGTCATCTATAAAAATCACACAAGAAATGTCATGCTCATTAGTGAAGGGGTGAAAGCCTTCCTTATAAGGTCATAAACAAGATAATGATGTCTGCTCTTGCTACTTCTATTCAACACTGTATTGGAGATTCTAGACAGGACAATTAGGCAAGAAAATGAAACACAATTCTTCCAAACTGGAAGAGAAGTAGCACAATTATTTCAATTTGCAGATGACATGATCTTCTATACAGAAAATCCAGTGAAATTCATTAAAAAATCTGTAAGATCTAACAAAATATCCAAGATAAATAAAAATGTGTCCACACAAAAACTGTATACAAATGATCATAGGTGCATTTTTTATAAAGGTAAAATATTCAAGCAATTTCCATGTCCATCATAATGATGAATAAATAAACAAACTGTTGTATACCATGTAATGCAGGATTATTCATCCATTAAGAGAAATGAAGCACAGATCTTGCTACAACATAGATAAAAATGCAGCATTGTGATAAGTGAAAAATGGGACTCAAAAGTCTATGTATTTTATACTACGTATGTATAATGTCTAGAATAAGCAATTTACAGAAGCAGGGTACTGATTAGTGATTTCCAGAGACTGAGAGGCCAATGTGGATTGGGTACTTAAAGGACTGTAAATTTCTCTCAATTTTGAAAATATTTTAGAACTGAATGATGGTAATGACTGCAAAACTCAGAATTGTTTAAAAAAAAATATTGAGTTGCAAAACATTTAGTATTCTTAAGAACTGGGGATTTGCAGCATTATCTGATACATTATTTGTTTAGTCAGATAACACAATATGATAAAGCCAAATTTTTACTTTCAATATTTTCCTAATTATCAAGGCCAATAACGTTTCATCTAAATTACATTGTGAATTCAACTGGGAAGATGGAAGTATCTTTCTCGTAAGTGACATAACATCCCTTCCTTCCCTTACGTCCATCTTTAATCATAATCAGTGTCAAGGAACGTGTAAAAATCAAAAAGCTACTAACAGAACCTGGCTCTAAACATGTTTCACTGCACCTGAACAATGTAGATTAATAATCACATTAATATTTTCTAATGAGGTATTTATAATATACAATTATTTTTTCTTTAAATATACTAATTCACTTTAGCAACAGGTAAAACTGAGCATCGTAACTAAGCTACATAATGATCACATAAGCCATAAACTAATGAATCTAATTTGGTGTGAATAATGAAATGAACAGGCCTATAAATCTAAACTAGTAAAGAACATATTTTATCAGATATATTTTCTAATTTACATAGTAGCTCCCAACATCTCATTAGAGATAAATGAACAGAGCATATCACCAAATGATGCATTCCTGAAACTACTATCTTTAACATCTCATCAAAAGATAAATGGATTGAATATCATTGGCATCTCACCTATTAATATGTTATCTAGCTTTATAGAAAATTTGAATAACACTCAGCTAAACGTGCCATCATTTAATTTATTTTTGAAGAGGAAAAGTCCAAAGGTAATACTTAATTTTAAACAAAATATAACTTTTACACAGAACTCCAAGTATCCAACGTAGTCTGAAAATTCTAGTAGTGTGACTCTTGAGCTAAGGACCCTTAGCTCTGAAGGGAGTTGAGAGAGCACACAGAAGTTCCTGTGCTCCTTCTTGTCCACACTTACTTGCTGTATTCACTTCTCTGAGGATTGTTGTTGATCACAATCTGGGCTTCCCTGGTGGGTCAGCGGTAAAGAATCCACCTGCAATGCAGAAGTCACAGGAAATGTAGGTTTGATTCCTGAGTCAGGAAGTTACCCTGAAAGAGCACATGGCAACGGGCTCCCGTATTCTTGCCTGGAGAATCCTACCGAAAGAAGAGCCTGGTGGGCTACAGTCCATAAGGTCACAAAGAGTCGGACACGACTGAAGTGAATGGGCATGGATTGTAGCCTGCCTGGCTCCTCTGTTCATGAGATTTCCCAGGCAAGAATACTGGCATGGGTTGTCATTTTCTTCTCCAGGGTTCTTCGTGACCCAGGGATGGAACCCATGGTCTCCTCCATTGCAGGCAGATTCTTTACCCCTAAGTCAAGTGGAAAGCCCCTAAGCTAAATCAGAGATGCCTTTCAGACTCTAAAACTTAAAGCTCAGAGCTGTCCTCCACGGTGGTGCTGAAAGTGTGTGCCGAGCTGTCTAAACATTAGATATAAAAACCTGTGGTTTTAAGAGTCAATCCTTAAATAATAGAGTGGAAACAGAGATTAGCGGTTTAAATAGCATGGATTAACATCTATCAACTAATAAATGAGGAAATAAAATGAATATACATACAAAGAACTATTTTTTCAAGAAATAATGAAGTATTGATATATGTTATCGTATAAGTGAACCTTGAAAATATTATGCTACATGAAAGAAGGGAATCTTGGAATTCCACATATTATCTGACTCCACTTCTGTGAAATGTCTAGAATCATAAAATCTATAGAGACATAAATTAGATTAGTGGTTGCCTAGAACAGTGGAGACAACAAATTAGGGGGAAATAGCAGTGATTACTAATGAGTACTAAGGTTTTTCTTTTTTTCTTTGAGAGGGGGACAAGGAAAAATTCTTTCAATATTTATTTGTTTGGCTGTGCCAGGTCTTGGCTGTGGTACACAGGATTTTCAATCTCCTTTAATTGAGTCATATGAGATCTAGTTCCCTGACCTAGGATTGAACTTGGGCCCCCAGCATTGGGAGTGTGAAGTCTTAGCCTCTGGACCACCAGGGAAGTCATGGGACAAGAAAGCATCCTAAAACTGATTGTGGTAACAAATTAATATAATCATTGTCCATTGTAAATATACTAAACACCATTAAACTGCACAATTTAAATAGGTAAGATGTATGGTATGTAATATATCTCAATAAAGCTGTTATTTTTTTTTTTAACAAGATCATGAGTTTATAACATGACTCTACTACTCAAGAGCTCTGGAATCATCAGAAAGTAACGTAACTTTTCTCACCTTCAGTATATTATCTGAAAGTAGAGATGGTAACAGTATCTATACTTTATAGTTTTGAAGACTGAATGATTTCTGTATATGTAAAGCATTTAGGATAATGTCTCATACAGTAAATATCACCTGTTACTATGGCTAACAAAAGCATTTTCTTCTAAGGTGTCTCCTGAAATATGATGGCTGCCATTGTGTATAACAGATGTGTCAACAAAAGGGCATCTCAGTGTTCAAAATTCCATTCACATGCTTATTATTACATATTAATGGAGTATATACAGTCTGTTTGGCATAGTTAGGTGTAAATAAAACTCTAGATGAATAATAAGCTCATAGATAGGACCTCCCAATATTTCATTAGATGCCCCTTCTTACAGAACAAAGTAATTAATACCTCCTTAGCCTCGATAGTGGCAAGAAACAGTCTTCTTTGTCTTTCATGCACTTCTCATGATAAAAATGGGTGCAGTCAGACAAAGTCTAGATGGAAGTAAGTCAACTATGGTCTGGCTCTCAGATTTCCTGGTAGGAGAATCAATCTTAGAAAGTAGGATAGCATTTCAAAAATAATAGCTGTAATGACTTAAACTGCTGCTGCTGAGTCACTTCAGTCGTGTCCAACTCTCTGCGACCCCATAGACAGCAGCTCACCAAGATGCCCCATCCCTGGGATTCTCCAGGCAAGAACACTGGAGTGGGCTGCCATTTCCTTCTCCAATGCATGAAAGTGAAAAGTGAAAGTGAAGTCGCTTAGTCATGTCTGACCCTCAGCGACCCCATGGACTACAGCCTTCCAGGCTCCTCCATCCATGGGATTTTCCAGGCAAGAGTACTGGAGTGGGGTGCCATTGCCTTCTCCGTGACTCAAACTAGGGTACACCAATTAACTCAAACTAAGATTTCCCTATGATGTATTTTTATTAATTTATTTTTAAGTTGTATAATCAAATTACCTAAAGTTTTATGAAGTAAACAGTATGTTTATCCCAAAAGAATTCCTTTACATAGAAAAACAAATAGTAATGAGCTCAACTTCAATTTAGACAGAATAAAATATATATATATATTCACTAGGATAATTAGGAAAAGGCAATGGCAACCCACTCCAGTACTCTTGCCTGGAAAATCCCATGAGCGACTTCACTTTCACTTTTCACTTTCATGCATTGGAGAAGGAAATGGCAACCCACTCCAGTGTTCTTGCCTGGAGAATCCCAGGGACCGTGGAGCCTGGTGGGCTGCCGTCTATGGAGTCGCACGGAGTCGGACACGACTGAAGCGACTTAGCAGCAGCAGCAGCATAATTAACAAGTGCTCCATATACCTCTGATCATTTTCAAATTACAGTTTAATGTTATCAGTGATTTTTGTCTAGTAGATTGCTAATCTGTGGAAACTAGAAACTAAGTTTTCAATTTAGTTATTTTCATATGTCTTAGAGATTTTTTTTTTTTAAAGACAGGTCAAGCCAGCTTTAATCACAAGTACGACAGCTTAAGGGACAGTTCCAATACCAGTACTTACAGAAGTCAAAAGTGGATTCCAGTCTGAGTTCTGACATGAATGCTCTATTAGAAAATTGTATCTGACTCAGCCAAACTCAAGCTTCACACTGTGTTCAAACAACTCTATATTATTTGCTAAATGAGTTGCCTCCTTTTGCTGTGATTATAATTTCTGCTCAAGGTTCATAATCAAATTTCTTACAAATCAAAAGGAATAAAACATAAGGTAAAACTGTTGAAAACCAGCTATCAACAAAAAGGTCAAGGCCTCCAGCATGAAAAAGGAAAATAAAAGAAACCTTATTCTCTGGTCTAGAATCAGATTTGTTCTTGATATAGAGCAGAATCATTTATAACTACAAAAAATATTTTAACTAGTATTAAAGCATATTACAAGCTCTCTTAATTCAATTTTCTCTGGCATTTATTGTGTTTCATAAAATATCCTAATGTCACCCAGATTTATAAAAATGTATTTATAACTTAATAAATGGCTAAAATAGATTATTCATAATCAGATACAATGCAGGCCATAATAACCTAAATTGATACAAATATTTGTTTTCCTCCCCATCATAAAAGTAATTAGTGTTTGAAGACAAAGTTTTTCTTTTCATTCTATAGTAATGGATACTAAAAATGTACATCTGTATACACTTGATATTTCAACATTACTACTGTACAGTTAGCATTCAGCGTCAGAACATCTGGTGGATTTACGTATTTCAATTTGCAATGAATTGATGAATGGTCAAGGACATATCAAGGATGGCTTAGCCCAAATCCGGATTTGAGGAATAATACCAATAATATTTTGAAAATGATTATCCACTATGTTGTTACTTCCTGCAGGTGAATCAAGCTCTTATTTGAAAGCCACTAAACAGGCAAGACTTCATGGTATTTTCAGGTTTCTCTGATAAAATGTTTTATTAAAAAAAAAAGTAAAAGAGGGTTTACTGACTATCCTCTGATTCTCTCTAGGGTAAATTAAAACAGCCAACAGTAATAAATTAGAATATTAATTCCACCATTTGGGCTCAAAATAAACATTCACTTGTTGCTGCAATTTTTTTTTTCATTTTATTTTATTTTAACTTTACAATATTGTATTGGTTTTGCCATATATCAAAATGAATCTGCCACAAGTATACATGTGTTGCTGCAATTTTTAAGGCCCCAGACTTTAAGGAAGAAATTATTGCTTAAGATAAAAACTGCAATACTTCCCAAACAATTCTACTATTGTGAGAACCTTACACAAGCCAATCTGTCCTGCAGTTTCAGGTAGTGATCTTGTTACTGACGCCACAGTCTTGCATTTTCCAGAATGTCACAGAGTTGAAATAATACAGTCTGTAGCCTTCTCCGGAGAAGGCAACGGCACCCCACTCCAGTACTCTTGCCCAGAAAATCCCATGGATGGAGGAGCCTGGTGGGCTGCAGTCCATGGGGTCGTAAGAGTCGGACACGACTGAGCAACTTCACTTTCACTTTTCATTTTCATGCATTGGAGAAGGAAATGGCAATCCACTCCAGTGTTCTTGCCTGGAGAATCCCAGGGATGGGGGAGCCTGGTGGGTTGCTGTCTCTGGGGTCGCAGAGTCGGACACGACTGAAGCGACTTAGCAGCAGCAGCAGTAGCCTTCTCAGAATGGCTTCTTTCACACAGTAATATAAATTTAAGCTCTCTCATCTCTTTCACGGCTTGATGGCTCATTTCTTTTTAGTAGTGAATAATATTATTCCATTGTTGGGACATACCACAATTATCTATTCACTTACTAAAGGACATCTTGGTTGCTTCCAAATTTTGTAATCATGAATAAAGTTGCTATAAAAATTTGTGTTCAGGTTTCTGTATGAATTTAAGTCCTCTGGGTAATTATGAAGCATGATTTCTGGGTTACTTGCTTTTGAAAATTGAATATAAAAGAATTTGAAATTAATTTTCCATTGAGTTTTACAAGAAAAAGGGTCAGATAGAAGTATAGAGAGACAGAGGGACAAGTTAAAGAAGACAAGGGGAGAGGGAAAGAGAACAAATTTTAAAATTCCCATTTGTTTCAAGGGCATTTTGAAACATACAGAATGTAATTAGGGAACTAATTTCTCAGAATGTAAGGTTAATGAGATAATTAGTTGAGTTGAGCAATACATGAGGTACTGAATGCTTAAAAAATTAATATACTTATTCTAACTGAGTAATTATAACAGGGACAAAAGCCAGGTTTGAAAATAAGCTGTTAAGTCCCAAGAAAAAGGTTGAGACTAGATTTTAATTCAACAAAATGAAGACAGCCCTATCAGAGCAACTTAAAATTATGTATTTATAACTATTTTTAAACATAAAATGGAATATATATTTTAAATAATTTATTACTAAACAAATTCTCTTCTAAGAGTTGGTTCAGTTCAGTTCAGTCGCTCAGTTGTGTCCAAATCTTTGCGACCCCATGGACTGCAGCACACCAGGCTTACCTGTCCATCACCAGTTCCCAGAGCTTACTCAAACACATGTCTATCAAGTCAGTGATGCCATCCAACCATCTCATCCACTGTCATCCTCTTCTCCTCCTGCCTTCAATCTTTCCTAGCATCAGGGTCTTTTCCAATGAGTCAGTTCTTTGCATCAGGTGGCCAAAGTACTGGAGTTTCAGCTTCAGCATCAGTGCTTCCAATGAATATTCAGGACTGATTTCCTTTAGGATTGATTGGTTTGATCTTCTTGCAGTCTAAGGGACTCTCAAGAGTGTTCTCCAACACCACAGTTCAAAAGCATCAATTCTTCAACACTCAATTTTCTTGATAGGCCAACTCTCACATCCACACATGACTACTGGAAAAACCATAGCTTTGACTATATGGACCTTTGTTGGCAAAGTAATGTCTCTGCTTTTTAATAAGCTATCTAGGTTGGTCATAGCTTTTCTTCCAAGGAGCAAGAGTCTTAATTTCAGGACTGCAGTCACCATCTGCATGATTTTAGAGCCCAGGAGAATAAAGTCTGTCACTCTTTCCATTGTTACCCCTTCTATTTGCCATGAAGTGATGGGACCAGATGCCAAGATCTCAATTTTCTGAATGATGAACTTTAAGCCAACTTTTTCACTCTCCTCCTTCACTTTCATCAAGAGGCTCTTTAGTTCTTCGCTTTCTGCCATAAGGGTGGTATCATCTGCATATCTGAGGTTACTGATATTTCTCCCAGTGTTCTTGATTCCAATTTGTGACTCATCCAGCCCAGCATTTCACATGGTGTACTCTGCATATAAGTTAAATAAGCAGGGTGACAATATAGAGCCTTGACTTGCTCCTTTCCCGATTTGGAACCAGTCTATTGTTCCATGTCCAGTTCCAACTGTTGCTTCTTAACCTGCATACAGATTTCTCAGGAGGCAGGTCAGGTGGTTTGGTATTCCCATCTCTTGAAGAATCGGTTCAAGTTTTGGTTAGATGATTTCATTTATTCACTCAATTGCTCCTTCATTCAAACTCTACTTAGTGTTCACCTTGTTCAAGCACTGTTCTTTTTTTTTTAATATAAATTTATTTATTTTAACTGGAGGTTAATTACTTTACAATATTGTATTGGTTTTGCCATACATCAACATGAATCTGCCACGGGTATACACATGTTCCCCATCCTGAACCCCCCTCCCACCTCCCTCCAGGTTTGATGCATGATACAGGATGCTTGTGGCTGGTGTACTGGGATGACCAAGCACTGTTCTAACTGCTAAATACACATCCCTCAGTGCAACACTCAAAAATCTCTGGCCTCATGAAGCTTACATTCATGTGTAGCTAGGTTGGAATAAAAGTAACAAGAGAAGTGTACAATATTTTATAAATCTATATGCCCTGTGGATTACAAGGGTAGGGTTCAATCAGACAGAGGTGCAAGCGAGTTGCAATTTTATATGTGGATCAGGGCAGGAGGCACTTAGAAGGCAGCAAATGATTAGTATTTTATTGTTCTTTACTGCATCCCTTTTAAAACTGTCAACATAGACTCTGAACAGAATCTTGCAAATATTCTGCAATTTTCAAAGTAATTGTTAAAGTATCAAAATATTTAAGATCATTTGGTGATACTCTACAATATGATTTATACAAATTATTTGATTTCCCTTTGATGGGAATTTTAAAATAAAAATGAAAAAGGTCTGTCATGTAAGCTTTTTAGATGTAAATTATAGAGCATCCTATGTATTCTAATAGCTACAAATATGCTATTTGATACATCACATTAAATCTGGAAAAAATCTCACTAATGAACACATTGAAAGACATTACAGCTGACATTTAAAGCACAGTTAAGCTGAAATTATATTGTAATTTAAATCCACATTTTGTCAATAGGATACTTAGGTGGCAAGAATTACATGAGTTCTCTGAAACCCCCTGTACATTCAAAATGAAATTAATGACTATAATCAAAGGCATGAGTTAAAAAAAAAAAAAATCTCAGCATTGCCCTAACCAAATTACTCAGCTCCAATCTGTTTAGGGAAAAGGAAAAAAAAATGATAAGTGACATAATTTACAAGGAACTCAACAGATATTTTACAATAGTAAAGCAAAGATCTTCCCAACCCAGGGTTTGAACCCAGATTTCCCACACTGCAGATGGATTCTTTATGGGCTGAGCCACCATGGAAGCCAAAGAATACTGTAGCCGATCTCTTCTCCAGTTCTTCCTGATCCAGGAATTGATCCAGGCTTTCCCATACTGCAGGCAGATTCTTTACCACCTGAGCTACCAGGGAAGCCCAAAAATCTTCCAAGAAAATCTAAAAGTTTAGCTCCTCCTAATTTTCTAGTTCATTGGAATTATAGGGTTTTAGGTCAAATGGTGATAGATAGCATGTACTAAATAAACACGCTTCTGAATACGCTGTCAGCTGTAGTATCTGTGGACCATCTCCTTTTCTCCTAACCTGTGTCCTGTAAAATCTCAAAGCTACTGTTGCTACCTCTATTTGACTAAACTCTGCCATGGTAAATTGTCAAAATGTATACCTAAGCTCACTGAGACAAATCATTCCCAGGCAGAACCATGTGAGCTTGGTCTCCTCCTTTTAGTGTTCAGATATTTATTACTTCTAAATGATAATAAATCAAAGTGGTATCAGCATGTTTTCTAACAAACCTCAATCCTCTCTAATAGCTTCCACAGAAAGAATTAAAACAGTCTGTTCTTGACAAGGATTTGAGTAATATTTTCAGTAAGAAAAACTTTTGAAGCTACGGTAGACTGAAAAAGACAGAATTCTTCTACCTTCTGTTTGACATGTATTAACTTTCCAGCTCCTCACATCACCATTCACAACAGAGGAAGTTTAGCTCCCTAGCCCTTGAATCTGGACTGGCTTTGCGTCTTGCATTGAACAATAGGACATGGTGGGAACAACACAGCAGTAGATACAAGGCATCCTGTATCTGGTATCTGAAGTCCTATATAGTTACCACAGGGCTTCCCTGGAGGCTCAGTAGGTAAAGAATCTGCCTGGAATGCTGGAGACCTGGGTTTAATCTCTGGGTAGGGAAGATCTGCTAGAGAAGGGAATAGCAACCCACTCCGAGTAGTTTTGCCTGGAGAATTCCACGGACAGAGGAGCCTGGAGGGTTACAGCCCAGGCGGTCACAAAGAGATGAACACAACTAAGCTACTAACACTTTGACATTCACTTTTTCACTAGTTACCACGTGAAGAAGCTACAGTAACAGGCTGGATGATGAGAGATTGTGTCTTAGGTTCCACCACTAAGTACAAGTCAGCTTCCAGAAACAGAGCCAGATGACTGCAGTGCACCCGAGACCAGAGGAAACGTCAGCTGGATTCAGCCCAGACTGCCGGTCCCCAGGACTGTAAACCACATAAAGGTTCTTTAAAGCCACCAAGTTCTAGGAGTTGTAGTACAGCAAGAGACAACTGGCATAAACTCAAGGCAAAGAGCACTTGCCTATACATTGAATCGTTCAAGCAGATTATAGGATTAAAATTATTATTACATAAAGATGGTTGAAGTGAAAATGTTTAATTTGCTAGCCCTAATTATTTAAATAAATATATTCATAACAAATATATAACCGAATGACAACTACTAATAATAATATTAACAGCCAGCACATGGTATAATAATTACTATATGCTAAACAATCTATTCACTCACTTAATATCACAACCATCATATAAAATGTGATATTATTCCCAGATGAGGAACTTGTGGCAGAGAAAAATAATTTGTCCAAAGCTTGTAAATGGTAAAGTGAAGATTTGAATTCAAATGATTAATACTATTCCAGTGTGCCTCTAAACAATAATGGTAACAATAATAACATGATGCAGTATTACATTCTCTTATAATAATATCTAAAATTGATTGAGTTAGTGAGGCTGTGTGAGCAAACAGAACTCCCATGCATTTCTGGTGACAGTGTAAAATGCTAAAATGAATTTGGAATACATCTTGGCAGTTTCTAATGAATAAGGGCATCACTCACCCGATCCTTTGGCAATTTCATGCTTAAGGAAATGGTTGACTATGTCCACAAAAAGACTTGTACCACATATTCACAATAGTTTTATTTCTAGCAGTCTCAAATTGGTAACATGCAGGATGTCCATCAGTAAGAGACAGGAAGACATATGGTGGAGTATTCATACAACAAAATACTCTCAGGAATTTTAGATCAAACTATCTATGCATGTAATAGCACATATAAATTTCAAAATGTTATGTTGAGCCAAAGAAAGAAGATTAAAAAACAGTGTATACTATGTATTTCCATTTATGAAAAATTCTAGAACAAGTAAGAACATTCCAAAGTATATGAGAAAGCAATTGCCTGGAGTAGAGCACAGATTACTACTGAAAGGTTACACAGGAGAACTTTCTGGGATGATAAAGGTGCCATGTATCTCTATTGGAGTGGCGGCAAATGGGTATCAAAAAGTTAACACATTGTATACTTTAGGTATGAGCACTTTACTGAGCACAAATTAAAGCTGAAAAAACAAACAAAATAAAACTTGATCATTTTAACTGTTACTCAAGTTAAGAAATATGGGGTACCCACTATGTGCTTAGCACTGTGCTCAAAGCAATCCTGAGTGACAGAAGGAAATCTTGTTAAAATCTATGCTATTAAGAAATCCATCCATTGTTAGAAAATTTAGGGGGAAATTCAGGAGAAAAAAAATGCTGCCAAGAACATGGGTCAACCAAGTGCTTTAGAAGTGACAACACAAGTACCACTTTTTATTAGCAAAACAGGGAATAAGCATGCGATGTTCTGTTTTAAAAGTTGGTGATGTGACAGTTTTTCCTATCTTTTAAAATAGCCAGGACATGGAAGCAACCTAGATGTCCATCAACAGATGAATGGATAAGAAAGCTGTGGTACATATACACAATGGAGTATTACTCAGCCATTAAAAAGAATACATTTGAATTAGTTCTAATGAGTGGATGAAACTTGAGCCGATTATACAGAGTGAAGTAAGCCAGAAAGAAAAACACCAATACAGTATACTAATGCATATATATGGGATTTAGAAAGATGGTAACAATAACCCTGTATACGAGACAGCAAAAGAGACACTGATGTATAGAACAGTCTTTTGGACTCTTTGGGAGAGGGAGAGGGTGGGATGATTTGGGAGAATGGCATTGAAACATGTATAATATCATATATGAAACGAGTCACCAGTCCAGGTTCGATGCACGATACTGGATGCTTGGGGCTGGTGCACTGGGATGACCCAGAGGGATGGTATGGGGAGGGAGGAGGGAGGAGGGTTCAGGATGGGGAACACGTGTATACCTGTGGTGGATTCATTTTGATATATGGCAAAACCAATACAATATTGTAAAGTTAAAAAATAAAATTAAATTAAATTTTAAAAAGTCATTAAAACATTACATTTCAAAACAAAGCAACACAAGTAAAATCACTTAAATCCCAGAAGGATTCTAGAGACCTCCAGATATCTTATCATAAAGTTATCAGTTAATCCCTTAATGATTTTACAGCATCTGATATCTTATAGTGACATATGGGATAAACTAACAAAAAATTTTATCATCCATTCAACAATCATAATTAAAAATTCATATTGAGCCTTTTAAACCCCCTCTTGTTCTTCAAATATTTAAAGGAAGAGTAAATAGGCACCGATGGTAACTAGGGCGATTCTGCTAATCTAATAGCATGGCAAAAGTTATTCATCATTTTAAAATGATGTTACAAGGTAAAGTCTTGAATAGTGAGAGGTCTCCTCCATGCGTTGAAGTTTCTCCATATGAATCACTGAACAAGAATTTATTGAATACCAAGATTATATATTGAATGCTGGGGAAGTGAACATGTTCTTCAATACACTTTCTGCCACCAAGAAAATTCTAATGTACTTGGGTATATGGGAAGGGTAAAACATGTACACAAATCAAAGCAAACAAAGAGGAAAGAATGAAAAACATCCTATTTGCAGTTATGAGGTCCAGAGACCTTAATGGCTAGAGATACAGTTACCCAAACATACAGCTATGGCATGAGTCATGGTCAAAATACACCAAACACTCTCATCATAGACAGTTCTATTTTTTCCCAATAAATATAGCTCAATATGAGAAGTGATTCAATTTTACAAAGCAAAACTTTCATAAAAATAGGTCATAAGTCAAAAACAATTTCTATTAGTGCCTTGAGTTTTTCATTGGAAAATCCAATCATTTCAATACTAAGAAACTCAACAAAGCTTTAGACTCGGAGTTTCTAGTCAAAGGAAAATGAATTGTTTCCTCCAATCTCATCTGTTTGAAGTCAGAAATATTTTAATGCCTATCTTCCGGACTACCATCCCAAGACACTGTACATGCACCATGATCTCACACCCTGCAATACATATATCTTTAATGTGGCTCTCAAGACCAGGTGTAGCCTGGCTCAGCTCTTTGTTGTCAGTCACCTCTTGCAATTCTGATTCAACAACTGATTTCAGTCATATTGAAAAATTTCTTTCTGTTCAATATACCATTTTTATTTTTCCACTTCTATCTCATATATAGTTTCTCATCTCTGTTCTGGACTTCTTATATCAAAATTGTCATTAATGATTATTGCCTCTAACTGCAACCATGGAACTCAATGAATAAGTTACATGTATAGATGAAAAGATGAAAAGGGCCCCAAATCAATTAGCATAAAGCACAATTTAGAGTGATGATATTTAGGTCATAATGTAGCAAACTGAAATGAACAGCTTTAAATTATTATGGATACGTTCAGGGTCTATCTGTCTTCCCTCTTCCTATGATGTGACCTGGAGGCTCTCTCAAGTTTATGAGCAAGGATGAACCTAAACTCACCTCGTTCACTGTCCTTCTTTCTGGAATCACTGTTCTATGCTGCCTGTTCTTGTTCACTATCTAAAAACTGTTGCTTCTTTTTTTTTTTTTTAATTTTTGGTTTTATTTTATTAGGCAGAAAGGTAAAGCCAGCCCCTGCTACTCCACCATGTTATATAAGGAAGTTATGAGATCTGAGAAAGTGGCTGGCTCAGAGGTCAAATGTCAAAGCACTCGAGACAGCAACAATGAAAGTTTCTAAAATTCTGAAACCTATACTTCAAGGTTTGCAAATAAGGTAGTCTGGATTTTTCCAGTCATCAAATATCTGGATAGAACTAAATCATAAAGCAATATTCTTAATAAGTCATTCAGCCACTATTGTAGTAACTTCTATATCAAGTGGCCATACTTATAAGCACAAAAAATAGAAGAAAATTAGAACAAGGCTCAAAACTGAAGGTAGTCACAAGAGGCCCTGAAATGGATTCATAGTCTGCTCTTCATTATTTTATTTTCCTTTTTATTTCCATAGTGTGAGAAGCAAGAGTTGGAGGTGGTAGACAGCTGCCTAAAGTAAAAAAATCCCACTTGGATTTAAAAAGAACAAAAAGTTCATCATACATGATTCAATGACCCTCTGCTACAACGTGTTCCATAAATGTTGACTGAAACCAGATGCTTTCATGCCTTGCTTTTCATTATTAACAACAGCGTTTAATGAAGATCATAAATGCTCCAGGTGCCATGCTATGTGCTTTACATATAATATCCAGTTAATCCTAACACCAGCCCTCTGATGTAGGTATAGTACAATTATTATCCCCATTTCACAGATGAAAGAACTAGAGAAAAGTAAGGTAACTTGCAAAGGATATCTCTATGCAGTAGAAACGTATGTCTAACCCATGCTGATCATTCTATGTAAAATCATGACATTTAACCAACTCATGTTTAGAGGACCTGCTCTCTCCTCCTCTGTAACCCCTCCACCTGACCTGTGCCAGTCACTCCTTCATTATCAGGTTGTCCTCTGTCTTCCTGTCTCCAGCCGACCCATCTTCAGATCAGTTATGCTTCCCATCCTTTCCAAGAAGAGGATCTGAGTGGATTTAACGTAAATTGTCTGCAGTTTTCAGAGAAAACTCTTACTGTATCTGCTTACTCCAGTGTACACCTGCTCCTGCTGAGGTTCCAGCCCTGCTGTTGGGCTTTTCCCTCATCGCTTGCATTCTCTTCACCTGCTTCCTCCTGCACCACTTTCCACCAGTCAGAAGAGATCACTCCTGGCAGAATTTATGCTACCTACCAGCTCAACCAGTCTTTGCTCACTTTTTCTAAATAGTTTTATCTCTATCACCTACTTGTGTATATGAGGAGCAGTTGAATTTCAACACATTAAGGAAAAAAAAAAAAGAAAGAATGTCATTGCCCTAGTCCCCATCAATTTGCAGACATTTTACCTAAAAGGAGTTTGAACTTGGATAAAACTAGGCAAAAGTTAATCGATATTTTACTTTTTTCATCTTTAGAATATAAATAGCTTATAATTTATCATATATGTAAATATATAAACACATAAACATTATATAAATTTATAAATAAAAGTTATTTAAATCTAGAATGTTACAAAATAATGAATTTTTTGAGTCTGTATTAAGTAAGCACTTTTCAGGAACATGGGGCTAAGTAAGGTCCACTCACTGAATAGGGAGCTGGAATAAATAAATCTTTCATCTAGAAAGATCTTATAAATCATTATAAGATGGGACACTGGACCTTTAACCTCATTACCTATCTTTAATACTTGTATATACTGCTTTCATTTCATTCCATTTCTTGAAAATTTAGCTCTTATTCCACTTTCCCTACATGACTGAACAAACAAGTTGTTTATCTTGAGTAATAAACTGTTTTCCTTTATTTACACGGTCTTCTGACATTTACAAGTTCTCTTCCAACAAGTACAAAACATGAGTTTTCTTTAATTCTGGTCTTCAGATTCATATTTCTCTTGCTGTCCTTCTACTTTATTTGATAACAATGCATGTGTGATATAGTTTCTGTGTTACACTTACTACAGCTTAATCTATTCCATTCCAAACAAAAACTACTTGAAGATCTCTGCATGCTGCAATCTTTCCCAGTTTCTTTACTCTGCCTTCATAGCAATTTCCTCCCTTCCTTATTTTCAAATCCAGACCACTTTATTTCTACTAACATCTCTAATTTATTTGCTAATTCTGCTGTCAATTTTCTCACTGCATTATGAGATGTCAGTGTTGCTGTCAAGACTGCCAGTGATTGAAATCCTCCATTACTCATATTTCTTTATAAAATTAACACAACCAAAATGAGATCTTAATTCTCAACTTATTCATTTAAAGTTTTATTAGCAGATTTTTATTAGCTTTTTACTCTTATAATTCAAATATCAGGAGATAAATATAAAGTTTACTAGATTAGCTACATCAAACAACTAAATTATAATCATACATCCAATTTCTAACTTCAGGTTTACTAATGCACAATTGTAAAATAGCATCTTGTTTCACACATTATATTCTAGAGCTACAATGGATGAGAATGGCATAAAGTCCCTTAGTTGCTCAAGTTTATGGTTCATATTTAAGCACCAAGCTGGAAATAGCCTTAAAGGTAATCTAATTCAACTATTAAATGATAAAACCATCTCTACAATAGCCTTTGCTGGTGAATGTCCAGTCTCAGAACAAGTAGGTCCAGAGAAAGAATATGCCATAAACTTTCTCATAGGAATGCCTGTTATATGACAGGTGTGACATTCCTCACCTTTTAACTACATCCCTTGCTTTATTTTAAAACTATAATCAAAACATTCAGTCTGCACTTATAGCCCCTCTAGTGTTGTATACAAAAATGCAATTCCTGAAGTTTAACTCATCTAAACACAACCTTTTCTGGTTTCTTTAAACATTTCTTACAACATCGTGATTAAACTTTTCTCCATATTTTAAGAATTCTCTAGCTCTCTATGCCTCTTTCAAAATATCTTACCCAGAGTAAACTTTATGTAAGTAAACTCAGTAAACTGAGTTCAATTATGTCCTTGGATAATTCTTAGATATTTACAGCTTCTACTATATTCTATGAAAAAAGTGCTCTATTGTAAACATAAATGAATGTCTAACCCAGTCAGTGGTAATGCTTCCCATTCACACAGTAATCAGATATTTTGAACAAAAAACTCATCTAATCTAAATAGCACTTAACATATTTTCTTTTTTCCTGTTCTTTTTATATTGCTTGACAGTCTTGTTTAATAACCATGTATTTTTAAGCTAAGTAGATCCTTTATGGTTACGATTGTGCTATTTTTCTTTTCATGTTTCACTATTTCTTTGTACTATAATTTTGAAGAAAGGGAAGTACTCATCTTTCTAATCAATAGGAACATCAATGTATAGACCAAGCATAACATCAAAATACAGGTTCATAATGTTTTTAAAAGTATAGCATATATGTGAGTGTACATATGTATGGATGAATAGATACATAGCTGAACACATGTTTAGTTTACAAAATATTTGGTAAGATATCTTGGAAGAAGCATACTAGAGAATTCTTAAAATATGGAGAAAAGTTTAATCACAATGTTGTAAGAAATGTTTAAAGAAACCAGAAAAGGTTGTGTTTAGATGAGTTAAACTTCGGGAATTGCATTCTTGTATACAAACACTAGGGGGGCTATAAGTGCAGATTGAATGTTTTGATTATAGTTTTAAAATAAAGCAATGGATTGTAGTTAAATGATGAGGAATGTCATACCTGTCATATAACAGGCATTCCTATGAGAAAGTTTATGGCATATTCTTTCTCTGGACCTACTTATTCTGAGACTGGACATTCACCTGTAAAGGTTATCGTAGAGATGGTTTTATTTGATACTGATAGTCTCTCTCTGTATATATATATATTTGATCATCTCTCTCTCTCTAGAGAGAGAGATAGGACTTCACTATACCCCAAACGATCTGATTTGATAGCCCAAATGGTAAAGAAACTGCCTGCGATGCAGGAGACCGGGGTTTGATCCCCGGGTTGGGAAGTTCCTCTGGATAAAATGAAAGTGAAAGTCGCTCAGTCCTGTCCGACTCTTTGCGGACATATAGTCTTTCCATGGACTATACAGTCAGTGGAATTCTCTGAGCCAGAATACTGGAGTGGGTAGCCTTTCCCTTCTGCAGGGGATCTCCCCAACCCAGGGATCAAACCCAGGTCTCCAGCATTGCAGGCAGATTATTTACCAGCTGAGCCACCCTCCTCTGGAGAACGGAATGGCAATCCACTCCAGTATTCTTGCCTGAAGAATTCCATGCACAGAGCAGCCTGGAGGGCTACAGTCTGTGGGGTCACAGAGTCGGACACGACTGAGAGACTAACACAGACACACACAGACACACACACACACAACTGAGTGACTAACACACACACAGACACACACACACACGCATATATAGAGAGAGGAATGGGTGACAAATGCATACAAGAAGATATGTTAAATATAATAAAGCTAAAATTTTAAATTAACAGAATTCTTAATGATATACCATTTTTGCTGATAATTTTTATAAATAGATGTCTCCCCAAATCAGCAATTATGTAGCTAAATCAGTGTAATTTACTACAGATATACAAATTGGTAAATTTTTCTAATAGAAATTTACTGATCTATTAAAAGCATAAAATACACACATTCTTTGATTCAACAGTTATGGTTCAGGAATTCATCCTTAAGAGATAAAAGATTAAGGAAATTGTGTATATCCATAAATGGAATAATAATTGGCCATTAATATAATGGAAAATGATATTTCCTGACATGGAAGATGCTCATATTACAAAACTGTGTATAAAATTCAGGCCATGAAACATTTGAAAAATACATAATCATTTATTTATGTGTCTATTTAAACACAAGAAAAAACATACCTGGAAGGACATCACCAAAATGACATTGATAATAATCTCTTGGTATTAGAATGATCAATGACTACTTTCCTTGATCTGTTTATCCAGTGAACACAGTTTGTGTAATAAGTGTACAGTAAGTAAGGATATTTTTTAATATTAGGAAGTGCTTGCAGGGTTAAACCTCCTACATAGCATTTTACTTAGTATATAAGAGCTATGATACATAGAAATGACAGAAAAGAAAGGAAACTGTTGGGCACCCCAATGCAATCTTAATGTTTCCACTTCAGTAATTTTAATATGTGTTATTAATGATATTATGCTGTGACAAAAAGCAATTACAATATCGTTAAACAGATTTATCAACTGTAATGGAACTAGATAAATTATTTTTTTAACCAACCCATTCATCTAATTATATCCTATTTAATATTTTGCAGATTTGGAACTTCTCAATTATGACCTTTTAAATATGTGTTTGTTACTCATCTTTTAGAACTTTTCTAAGTACTGCTAAATTCCATATTCTACTTGTTTGCTAATAGTTAACATGACTTTCTAATTCACATTTTGTATTTGTTAGAATTAAAATCTCATTTTTATGTAGATTGAGCCCTTTTCATTTTTATATGTTTTACTCACCATTCCTCTTATTTAAAGTATAAATAAACAAACTGGCAAACATAGAATATATAAGAAAAGAAAATTAAAACTATCCTATTACCTACCTCATAAGATTATAATCAATGAAGAATATACATTTTTCAACACTTCTCTATGTGGTATAACTTGAACAATTTTAATATTAATAATTTCTTATATGTCATGCCCCTACATAAGGAATATTTTGCATATATTAAACTTTTCTTCAAGATTGCACAACACTCAGTACACCGTATGTGTAAATTAACTTTTCCACTACTGTCAAATATTTTATTACTGATAAAAATGAACATTCCAAATGATAATGCTGGCTCATTTTACAAGCTCTATTGAAGGAGTTAGTTTTCATTAACTATGTAAATAAATTATTCTACAATAGATAATTACAATTGCATAGGAAAGGAAAAGTTATTTCCCCTCTACCCTTATGATTTATTAATCATAACTTCTGTAATAGAAGCCAGATTAACAAGAGAAAAGCAAAAAGAGGTTTATGAATATGTATACCTCATGTGTTCATGGGAGGAACACTGATTAACTCAAAGAGATGGCTTAGAACTCTGACTTATGTAGCATCTTCAACAACAGCAACAATAAAACACATATGTGGATAAATGACAGGACAAAGAAAAGCAGTTTTAGGATTCCAAGGGTGGCAGACTCACAGGGTAGATAAAATAATAATAGATAAAGGCTAGTCAGAAAAGTTTGTTATACAGATTCCTCTGCTGCCATCTCCAGGTTAACAGGGAATAGAGTTCTTAGGTGATCAACTTTTTTTTTTTTTAGTAGAAAGGGTAAGACACCTTTGTAAATTTATCTCCTGCTCTTAGGCAAACAGGTGTAGCATAGGAATCCTTTCTTGTATTTGCTTTCTCAATTGTCTACGGCTCAAAATAACTATGTAAAAGGGGCCTGTTTGTCAAAGGCATATTCTGCTACCCTTCAGAAATATGATTATATATCAAACCCCAACTGTGATGTTACATTTTAAGTTCTTTGAAACTAAACTTCACATAATTACTTCAATTTAAGCAATCATGAGATAGTATAAACAAAATTCATGAAAAATATTGAGACTTTTTTTTCAAACCGCCTTTCATAAAAGGATATAGGAATGGATGAGATAATTACTGCAAGATACATGAAAGAGTGTAAAACTACCTTCAAAACCAGAGGAAGTTAAGTCTTCATGTATATTAGAGATGGGCCTAAAAAAATAATAACTTGCAAACAACTTACCTGGTTCTGCATTCTTGCAACTCAATTTTTTAAGTTTATGTCCTGTTCTTAACTTCTGCATCATTCTTGTGGTGGCTTCCTTTATGATTTCCTGCCTGTAGCTATCATTTAGAATTATTCCCAGCAGTTTTCTCATTTTTCTTTCTTTGCTTATACTTAAACTTCATATAGCAATCTATTACCCTGCTCTTTTTCCCTCTTTGAGTACTTATTCTATTTGTCTCTCTTTCCTTTTTCACTTTGCCATCATGCCCTTACTCTTTTAGCTGTTTTTAGTTTCACATTTGCATTGGCAAATAGCAAGAGATGAACTAGATAAGTAAGAAGGAGATTTCAGGCCAGGCAAAGGGGCAGAGAGCACACAAGCATCAAATGAGCATATGAAAAATTCATAACTGGAAATATGCTTTCTTAGCTTTTGTAGGACTAAAAAAAAAGTTCTAATGGCCTCCCTTGAGCAGAAATGTGGAAGCTGCAGGAAAATTAAACCTTACAAACTGAGCCAAAAATAAAGACTGAAAGCTGTTTCAATTATATTTAGGGTAGGAATCATTGAGTTCAATGAAGAAATAACTAACCCTTCCTAGATAGAAAAAGGAGTTAAGATGAGATGAAGCCTCTTACTGATCATATTATTCCCTCCTTATCTGCACGGTGGCATAGGAACTCCTATGCCTCCTTCCAGAACTAGAAACAGAGCCTCTCTGACAAAGGTCTCTACATCTGATTCAGCAATGCAGTGTTAATTACCCTCTCTTCTGTACCCCACTCCTCAAGACATAGCACTTAGTACTATGTGAGCATATTTGGTGACAGATTTATGAATATATTATTCTATCTTCCATCCACCATTCAATAACTAACTATCTGCCTTTAATTTTTGGGGGGAGGTGGGGGGGGGGCGCCTTCCTGGTGGCTCAGACAGTAAAGAATCTGCCTGCAATGCAGGAGACCTGGGTTTCATCCCTGGGTTGGGAAGATCCTCTGGAGGAGGGCATGGCGACCCACTCCAGTATTCTTGCCTGGAGAATTCCCATGGATAGAGGAGCCTGGTGGGCTACAGTCCGTAGGGCTGCAAAGACTCAGACATGACTGAGCAACTAAGCACAGCACATTTTGTGGGGGAGAGGGAACCCATTCACAGCAATTGGAACACCCACTAACTGAGCATTACTATAAAGGGTTGTGATAAGTGTTTCTTATTTAAATGCATTCCTGAATTTAGTGTTATTATTAAATAGTATATACATATTTGTCTTTTTTCTTTTTGGCAGAAAGCAAAGAGTATAGAGCCTCTTGATGAAAGTGAAAGAGGAGAGTGAAAAAAGTTCGCTTAAAATTCAACGTTCAGAAAACGAACATCATGGCATCCAGTCCCATCACTTCATGGCAAATAGATGGGGAAACAGTGACAAATTTTATTTTGGAGGGCTCCAAAATCACTGCAGATGGTGGCTGCAGCCATGAAATTAAAAGACACTTGCTCCTTGGAAGAAAAGCTATGACCAACCTAGACAGCATATTCAAAAGCAGAGATATTACTTTGCCAACAAAGGTCTATCTAGTCAAAGCTATGGTTTTTCCAGTAGTCATGTATGGGTGTGAGAGAGTTGGACTATGAAGAAAGTTGAGCACCAAAGAATTGGTGCATTTGAACTGTGGTGTTGGAGAAGACTTTTAAGAGTCCCCTGGACTATAGGAGATACAACCAGTCAATCCTAAAGAAAATCAATCCTGAATATTCATTGGAAGGAATGATGCTAAAGCTGAAATGCCAATACTTTGGCCACCTGATGCGAAGAACCAACTCATTGGGAAAGACCCTGATGCTGGGAAAGACTGAAGGCAGGAGGAGAAGGGGACAACAGAGGACGAGATGGTTGGATGGGAGCAAGCTCCGGGAGCTGGTGATGGACAGGGAAGCCTGGTGTGCTGCAGTCCATGGGGTCACAAAGAGTTGGACACAACTGAGCAACTGAACTAAACTGAACATGTTTGTCAGTTATCCTGAAATCTGGACATACGATGCTCTTCTTAATGTCAAAGCATTTCCACTAATTCCAGTGGCTTCTTATTTGCATTCCCTCTGTTCACTATAGCTTTTTTTTTTTAACTTTATACTGAAATAAATGATGAATTTTGTGTTACGTTAGTATTAACTATTTTGAAGCATATAATTATCGGCTTTTCATGTTTTCACAAATTCATCCACTTATCACCACTATCTAATTCCAGAACATTTTCATCACTTCCGAAGGAAACCCCGTACCTCTTTGGTGGTCCCTCTCCATTCCCCTCTACCACCAGTCTATGGAAAATACTATCTGGCCTCTGTTTTTACCGATTTATCTGCTCTCAACATTTCATGTAAGTGGTGTGCACCTGACAGGGCTTTTTCTGACCTCTTTTACACTGCGTATTTTCAAGGTTCTTCCTCTTCAGGCATGTATGATTATTTTGTTCCTTTTAATGGATAACTAATGTTCCATTTACAGATACGCCACATTGTGTTTATCCAATCATTGGATGATGGACATTTGGATTATTTACACTTACGGGGTATTATGAATAATGCTAATATGAGTATTTGTGTACAAGCTTTTCTGTAAAAATAGATTTTCAATGTTCTTGGCTATAAGACCTCCTTGAAAAGAACTTGAGATACTCTAAAACCAACATTGTAACATCCAGTGTCATAGTGTTGCTTTGTTTCTTTATGTTAAAGACACATGTTTGTCCTACATTTGGTCAGCCATTTTTGTCCAAATGATCCACCAAAACAGAAAGACTCAGACAGAGGCCGTAGACTCATGAACAACATACACTCCAGACACTACAGAACTCAGGAGAATGCATTACAGCACGGATGAGCTGACAGTGACCACAACACCGTGTGCCTGCTCTCACTGTAAAACACAGGAAAAAATACATGCTGTGTATTTTTGACATATCCTCATGTTAAAGGAAATACCTTGGAGACAAACGGAACTACAACCAATCAGCAATAAATAGAAGTCATTAAATGTCACCACTGATACACTTTCAGTAATTTTATAAATATTTACTGCATTTAATTGGCCTCAAAAATTCAGGCCAACCATCCGAAAACTGTGTGAAACAAGCACTCACAAGCAGGTTATAAAATAAAAGTTTACATTCATGATATGTCAGACAATAATGTTTACCTATCATATTCAACATACTAATAAACTGTAGTGTATAGGAAAATAGGAAATGGCAATGGCACCCCACTCCAGTACTCTTGCTTGGAAAATCCCATGGACGGAGGAGCCTGTTAGGCTGCAGTCCATGGGGTCGCTAAGAGTCGGACACGACTGAGTGACTTCACTTTCACTTTTCACTTTCATGCATTGGAGAAGGAAATGGCAGCCCACTCCAGTGTTCTTGCCTGGAGAATCCCAGGGACGGGGGAGCCTGGTGGGCTGCCGTCTATGGGGTCGCACAGAGTCGGACACGACTGAAGTGACTTAGCATAGCATAGCATAGCATATACAAACAGAGCAGGAGTATATGTGAAAATAAAGGGGAAAATGAGTGGGTACTGAGGAAAATGTGGGAAGTTAAAAGCTGACAGCTTATGAAACTTTATAACACATGAAAATCTTCATGTCAAAGTTAGTAGAGTTGCCAGCCAGAAACAAGTGAGTCAAGAATACCCAACTACAATTACATTGCTCAAAGCTAACCTATCTTTATCTCTGTAGAACAAGACGACACTAGACAAACAGAGAAGCAACGTGCTTGACAAACGAAGCCACTGACATAGTCAACACTAGAGGAAGAGCACAAAAAGAGAAGGGAGAAGTTGGCATGGGAGGACACTGTCAGGTGTGACAGAGAGCTTCAGAGGCCAAACGATCGCTGTGTTCCTTTAGGGAGAGCAAGAAATGGGCCACCCAAGGTAGAAGACCACAGTGTACAGTAGACTGAAGAGATTATAAAACGCTTTCAGTGCATCCCAGTGCTTAGCTGCTGAAGATTCTTCAGGCTTCAACTGAATCACAGAGAGTAACAATCACATTGGCTCTGTTAAGCATATACAGTCCCAGGACTGGGCTTTTTATTTATCCTCATGGCTAGGGTGTATGGTATGTACTGTCATCATTCTTACTTAACTGACAGATATGCTGATACGTCAAAGAAGCTAAATAATTTGCTTAAGATCACTTTACTGCCTCACTTCAGATGCTGAGCTCAACACTGTTATCCATGTTAATGAACTAGAAGGTACCAAAATATGGTAGAGGTACATCCACTAACCACAAAACCCAGTAACTGTTAGACACAGTTTTTAAAACAAGGCTATGCAATAACTTCTGTGACCAGGAATGACTTCTCTAACTTTGCTTGTTAGGTCAGAGCAAACTGAGTGTTCCGTATTTCTGTTTTATCCCATCAGCGTGTCATGAACTGTCAAGAGTATGGAAAACGTCATCCAAATCTCAGCTTTTCACTAACAGAGCAAGTAGATGCCACCTCTAAAAGGCTGCTTCTGTCATTCCCAGACTCTGCTGGAGGTTGATGCCAGTGTGACGTGCCTTCCCAGGTGACTGGAACAAAAACCATATGTGTCATTCTCATAATGTTTCCAACTTTTGTCAAGAACTTAAATTAAGTGGAGGTGAGGCTTTTAGAACAATTTTGCAAGAGCTGGGGCTCTAAGTACCATACTTCATATAGAAGTTCTTCTAAACTGACAAAGAAAGTAGGCAGTGAGGCTAGGTTTTTCCATGAAAAACAGTAAAGTTTAGTTGCTCTTTTTTAGTTTGGTATTTTACTGTGTTCTCTAGAGTTGTGAGGGACTTCCCAGATGGCACTAGTGGTAAAGACCCCACCTGCCAATGCAGGAGACTTAAGAGACGCAAGCTCGATCCTTGGGCTGGGACAATGCCCTGGAAGAGGCATGGCAACCCACTCCAGTATACTTGCCTGGAGAATCCCATGAACAGAGGAGCCTGGTGGGCTTTGGACTATAGTGTTGTAGGATCACAAAGAGTCGGACATGACTGAAGTGACTGAGCACTCATGCACTCATGCACTAGGGTTGAGACCTTATATTCCTAGGAGGTTAACAGCTGAAGACCTTATAGGATGTTGGCTAAAAGCACGGTTTCTGGAATTACACTGCCTGCATTTCAATCCTGAGTGCCACTAGCTCGGGGACCCAAAGCAATGTGTGTTACTCTGCGATTGTGTCCTCATTGGTAAATTAAGACTGTGCAGCTTGAGTCCAGTGGGTAACGTCAAAAAAGGAGGAAGAGGGCGGAGATGACTCTTTCTTATGCTTTCATAATTACCTTTCAAAGGAGCATAATAAATGATACTTGAAATATCCCCTTAGTCAAGAGCATTAGATTCATAACTGTGCCTATAAATACCTATTGATTGGTCCAGTGTTATACCTGGTAATCAAGAAAACATGGTAAAAGGAAGAGAATACTTGCAGGTCATAAAAATACATGTATCACAACTATGTCTAGGAATATTTTAATAAAAGAGCTGCTTATTTTTAATAATGCATACCCTGCTTTACAAAAACAGACAGGCACTATGTACAAAAGTGTTCTCTTAATCTGGTTTGACAAAATAAGTACCAAATTCAGGACCAAGCATCACAACTCATTACATGCTTTTGGGCCTCTTTAATACAGTGTAGTCCCTTCTCTAGACATTAACTTGCTGAGGAGATCAGGCCTACTGTCACACAGAACGTCTCATATTTATTATCTGTCTTGCTGCATCTGTATGTTGATGTCTAGTATGTGCATTTTCTGTTCCTCCTGGTGATCTGATATTAAAACTTTGACATGAGTACATCATGGATGTTGTCTGTTACACCTTACATTATATCAAGAGGCAGATATCTGACTTATTACTGGATTACAATGAAAACAATCTAATTCACTCATTGTATGTGTTTTCCCCTTGTAAAGTTATATGTATAGTTCTACCTTGATATTATAAAATTATCTGGCTTCCCATAATTCAATTTATTAAACGGATGATCCCTACCCAAATCAGTAATTTCATTTGGATGTTTTTATTAGTTTCAGTTTGTTGCTTTGTTTCTTTGTATTTGTTTATATTTGAACAGGGAGAACTCTACTTGGGCCAGGCTTTTTTCTCATATAGAAGATAAATACATGGTTGGCAGTTTCAATTATCAGGTCTAAACTTGAATTTTAACTTGACGGGCATGATCTATCAGCTCGATCTGCAAAACCAGCAGGCATTCATTCCCTTCTGAGCCTAAGCTAAGGATAAACAAAAGTAGTGCTGACCATCCACCCAGTGTTTACCAATATACACCAAACACCAGACTTCATTCTGACTTATTCATCCTCACAATGATATTATGAAGCATTTAATCACTATTTTACAAATGGGAAAACTCAGGCACAAAGAACTTTTCCAGTATTCAACAGTACACAGTTATTCTGGAATTCAAAATCATCCTATCTATTTAACATCCCTTCTTTTAATAATTATGCTGTGTGCACTCAGTTGCTAAGTCATCTCCAACTGTTTGAAACCGCATGGACTGTAGACTGCTTGGCTTCTCTGTCCATGGGATTTCCCAGGCAAGAATACTGGAGCGAGTTGCCATTTCCTTCTCCAGGGGAACTTCCAGACCCAGGGACTGACACGGGTCTTCTGCACTGGCAGGCTGATTCTTTCCCATTGAGCCACCTGGGAAGCCCAACAAAAATTCATACCGGGTAGGTGTAGTTTACCCTTATTCTCTGAAGGGCAGGGAAACCTTCACATGTATACAGTAGGAACAATATTTCTCTTTCCATAGCTTTGTATGCCTACCTCTCTCAAACACTGCCTTTTATCTCAAGCACTTTGCCTTCTGAGATCTGTACTTTCTACACTGGTACAGAAATGAATAAGCTGACTGTGATGAGGAGTGAGGACACTGGTATTCTAGCTCTGATGATATTTGGTGCCCCATTCAGGAAGGATCACATACTTTAGTAAAAATTTTGGTGCATAAAAAAAGAAAAAAAAGATTAGTTTATTATTGTTCAGTTTATGTTCCTACTTTATCCATGGCCAAATGGCATGTTGGTGTTCTCCAGGATGTAAAAAAAAAAAAGAATGTATATTTTCTAAGAAAATTCTAAGAGCTCCAATACTGAAATTTCCTCTATCAATTTTTTTTTCTTTTTTTACCATTTAGTGATACAGAGAAAGTGAGGCTACTTTGATTTTTATTTCTTTACAGATTATCTTTTTGTGTGTTTGTTTTTGGAGGTGTTTCTACTTGAGTCATTGCTTATTTATAAACTTGCACCCAATTTGTCTCTTTGTGCGTGTTCTTAAAACTTTTAATGAAAAGTTGAGAGTTAGCCTATCAGAAAACCAAACTGTGCTGCCATATTCACCTTGAAAAGTACTGTACCAACTTTAAAAGTTGTTACCTTCTGAAGTGACTGATCTTCAAATCTAAAGTCTCTTTTTGATTTACAGTTTTCTTTAAAAATAAACTAAGTCATTGTCCTGTGCACTTCCATATTGTACTGATTCCATTGATTAGTCAGCCATGCAAGGAAGGAGAAATTGACAGATAAATTCAATAAACAGCATTATGCTGAATGTGCTGAGTCCCCAAACAAGAAGTAAGCACAAATGAGCCATGTAGGTGCATCCCACCAACAATGCAGGGGAATCAATATTTGCCAAGAGAGAACAGGACAAACCAGAAGGAGGAGAAAAGCAAGCAGTGTATATTAATAATACTAGCTTTAATGAAAATGAGGCCAACAATAGAGACTAAAGGGGAAGATGAGCAATCATGCCTGTATGTGCTCTACAGAGTGATATCCAACAGAGAGTTTCTGAAAGGTATACAGCAGTAACCACTGGTGAATGGTGGCAAGAAGGGAAGACGAGAAAAAGAAAAAACACAAGCATAAAAATATTTCAGAGCCTGCTGAAAACTGCATTCCTTTCCTTATTTTTCTATAAACTGTTTAGCAGGAACTTTTGTTCAACTTCAAGGAACGTCCTTTAAACTAAGCAACAACGTATACATTTGAAGTAACTTTAAGTCATTCCCTAACATTAAAAAAAAAAAAAAAAAAAGGCATTTTGCTCATTATTAACCTTTTAATAATCTTCCAAGAAAATGTTTACACTACCTTTCTCCAACAAGAAAAGAGACACAATAAAGTAATGTATTGTATCATATTCTCAATTGACTTGGGATACTATGATTTTATGAACCCTCAGAGTCATTAAAATTCCCCTGGTAAAATAATAGATTATAAAAAGATATGGCTCCTTCCTTCTCTTGCTTTTTAGTCTAACTTTTACCAAAACTACCAAATTTTTTTCACTTTTCTTGCTTATTTATATCATAATCTTTTTATACACATATAAAAAGGTAAAGATTTATACTTTGAGCTATCCTAAGGCACATGGATTCTTTAAAATCGTTTGTATTGATCTATACTATACCACCTAATTATGGCCTAAAAAGGATTAAAAAAAATAATTTTAGGAATTCACCAACATTTAGGTCACACAAATTTTATTCTATTGAGAACTTATATTTGCAATGTATTATGCTATGGGGACCACAAAAATAGAAGAGCACTGTTTTATAAGTATTTATCATTGACCTATTATTTAAAATTTGTGAAAAAACAATCAGGCAAAGAGTAACTAAGGATAAGCCCATTTACAATCACATCAAAAATAACAAAATATCTGGAAATAAATTAACCTAAGGAGACACTTTAAAGACCTATATTCTGAAAACTATTAGACACTGACGAAAGAAACGGAAGATGACGTACACAAATGACCAAATAAACCATGCTTTCGGATTGGAAGAATCAGTACTGTCAAAATGACTCAATCTTTTTCCTCTCTCCCTTCCTCAGGTTATCTTTTCAATTTTTTTTCTCCAAGGTCCATATAGTTGAACTTCCAGTGTGTTAAGACTATCACTGCAGACAGATTTAACAGGAGAGAACTGAAGTGATTCAATGATTGGCAGCATTTATTGATGAAAGAGGAAGGTAAGCATCCATAACACCTCCACCATAAACATGTTTTAATAAAAAAAAATTGGCATTTCTCTAGGTTTTATGAAAAGTAAGAAAACTCAGATCTTGAAATAATTATAAATTTGAAGAACAAGTAATTTCCAGGATGATCTGTGGATGGAGATTTGACTATGGCAACAACCTCTGTGGGTTGGAGAAGGAATGGAAAAGCATATCTACTTTCCTAAGATGCAAAATGGAATGTTTTCTTTCACAAATCTCTAAGGGATGCTTATTTCTGTGTTTATGTGAAAGAGGAAATAATATTAAACCTCCATTAGATGCAGAAAAAGGATAAAGAAGCTTTTTTTCTTGAATATTAGTAGGAAGAGAGATACTACTATCCTATTTTAAATGGGGAAAGCCGACCTAGATAATAAAACAGAGCTACAATTTAAAAACAGTTCCGTTATGCTGTAAGCATAGGATTTCGGTTATTTTTTTAAAAAGAAACTTTTTATTTAAATTGAAGTATAGTTCATTATACTTCATATGCCTGGAGAATCCCAGGGACGGGGGAGCCAGGTGGGCTGCCGTCTACAGGGTCACACAGAGTCGGACACGACTGAAGTGACTTAGCAGCATAGTTCATTAACACTGTTGTGATAGTTTCAGGAGTATAGCAAAGTGATTCATTTATACATATACATCTATCTATTCTCCATTCTTTTCCCATTTAGGTTGTTACATAATAATGAGCAGAGTTCAGGTTTTGATTTAACGTATATTAGGATTAAGAAGAAAACAGTAAAGAGAGAAGCTGACCTTCATACTAGTATGTTGAAGACTCCCTTTATCTGGTAGGCTCAGTCAATTAAATTTCTAGGTCAAATTTGAGGATTCAAGCAACTGACGTCCAACCAAGGAAACCCTGTTTCTACTTATTTACCATCATCCTAAACTCTGCTTGCTCATCAGTCATGGTAGCACCACAAATTAGATAAAGAGGTGAAGTTAAATGTTTCCATGTAATGTGGTCCACTGGAGAAGGGAACAGCAAACCACTTCAGTATTCTTGCCTTAAGAACCCCATGAACAGTATGAAAAGGCAAAATGATAGGATACTGAAAGAGAAACTCCCCAGGTCAGTAGGTGCCCAGTATGCTACTGGAGATCAGTGGAGAAATAATTCCAGAGAGAATGAAGGGATGGAGCCAAAGCAAAAGGAATACCCAGCTGTGGATGTGACTGGTGATAGAAGCAAGGTCCGATGCTGTAAAGAGCAATATTGCATAGGAACCTGGAATGTCAGGTCCATGAATCAAGGCAAATTGGAAGTGGTCAAACAGGAGACGGCAAGAGTGAATGTCGACATTCTAGGAATCAGCGAACTGAAATGGACTGGAATGGGTGAATTTAACTCAGATGACCATTATATCTACTACTTCGGGCAGGAATCCCTCAGAAGAAATGGAGTAGCCATCATGGTCAACAAAAGAGTCTGAAACGCAGTACTTGGATGCAATCTCAAAAACGACAGACTGATCTCTGTTTGTTTCCAAGGCAAACCATTCAATATTACAGTAATCCAAGTCTATGCCCCAACCAGTAACACTGAAGAAGCTGAAGTTGAAGGGTTCAATGAAGACCTACAAGACCATTTAGAACTAACACCCCAAAAAGATGTCCTTTTCATTATAGGGGACTGGAATGCAAAAGTAGGAAGTCAAGAAACACCTGGCTGCTGCTGCTGCTAAGTCGCTTCAGTCGTGTCGGACTCTGTGCGACCCCATAGACAGCAGCCCAACCAGGCTTCCCTGTCCCTGGGATTCTCAAGGCAAGAACACTGGAGTGGGTTGCCATTTCCTTCTCCAATCCATGAAAGAGAAGAGTGAAAGTGAAGTCACTCAGTCATATCCGACTCTTAGTGACCCCATGGACTGTAGCCCACCAGGGCTCCTGCATCCATGGGATTTTCCAGGCAAGAGTACTGGAGTGGGGTGCCATTGCCTTCTCCAAGAAACACCTGGCTGCTGCTGCTGCTAAGTCGCTTCAGTTGTGTCCGACTCTGTGCGACCCCACAGACGGCAGCCCACCAGGCTCTGCCATCCCCGGGATTCTCCAGGCAAGAACACTGGAGTGGGTTGCCATTTCCTTCTCCAATGCATGAAAGTGAAAAGTGAAAGTGAATTCGCTCAGTCACGTCCGATCTACAGCGACCCCATGGACTGCAGCCCATGAGGCCCCTCCATCCATGGGACTTTCCAGGCAAGAGTACTGGAGTGGCTTGCCATTGCCTTCTCCGGAGAAACACCTGGAGTAACAGGCAAATTTGGCCTTGGAATACGGAATGAAGCAGGCAAAGACTAATAGAGTTTTGCCAAGAAAATGCACTGGTCATAACAAACACCCTCTTCCAACAACACAAGAGAAGACTCTATACATGGACATCACCAGATGGTCAACACCAAAATCAGATTGATTATATATTCTTTGCAGCCAAAGATGGAGAAGCTCTATACAGTCAGCAAAAACAAGACCAGGAGCTGACTGTGGCTTAGACCATGAACTCCTTATTGCCAAATTCAGACTTAAATTGAAGAAAGTAGGGAAAACCACTAGACCATTCAGGTATGGCCTAAATCAAATCCCTTATGATTACACAGTGGAAGTGAGAAATAGATTTAAGGGCCTAGATCTGATAGATAGAGTGCCTGATGAACTATGGAATGAGGTTTGTGACATTGTACAGGAGACAGAGATCAAGACCATCCCCATGGAAAAGAAATGCAAAAAAGCAAAATGGCTGTCTGGGGAGGCCTTACAAATAGCTGTGAAAAGAAGAGAAGCGAAAAGCAAAGGAGAAAAGGAAAGATATAAACATCTGAATGCAGAGTTCCAAAGAATAGCAAGAAGAGATAAGAAAGCCTTCTTCAGCAATCAATGCAAAGAAACAGGAAAACAACAGAATGGGAAAGACTAGAGATCTCTTCAAGAAAATCAGAGATACCAAAGGAACATTTCATGCAAAGATGGGCTCGATAAAGGACAGAAATGGTATGGACCTAACAGAAGCAGAAGATATTAAGAAGAGATGGCAAGAATACACAGAAGAACTGTACAAAAAAGAGCTTCACGACCCAGATAATCACGATGGTGTGATCACTGACTTAGAGCCAGACATCCTGGAATGTGAAGTCTAGTGGACCTTGGGAAGCATCACTAAGAACAAAGCTAGTGGAGGTGATGGAATTCCAGCTGAGCTATTCCAAGTCCTGGAAGATGATGCTGTGAAAGTGCTGCACTCAATATGCCAGCAAATTTGGAAAACTCAACAATGGCCACAGGACTGGAAAAGGTCAGTTTTCATTCCAATCCCAAAGAAAGGCAATGCCAAAGAATGCTCAAACTACCGCACAATTCAGTCATCTCACACGCTAGTAAAGTAATGCTCAAAGTTCTCCAAGCCAGGCTTCAGCAATATGTGAACCGTGAACTTCCTGATGTTCAAGCTGGTTTTAGAAAAGGCAGAGGAACCACAGATCAAATTGCCAACATCTGCTGGATCATGGAAAAAGCAAGAGAGTTCCAGAAAAGCATCTATTTCTGCTTTATTGACTATTCCAAAGCCTTTGACTGTGTGGATCACAATAAACTGTGGAAAATTCTGAAAGAGATGGGAATACCAAACCACCTGATCTGCCTCTTGAGAAACTTGTATGCAGGTCAGGAAGCGACAGCTAGAACTGGATATGGAACAACAGACTGGTTACAAATAGGAAAAGGAGTACGTCAAGGCTGCATATTGTCACCCTGTTTATTTAACTTCTATGCAGAGTACATCATGAGAAACGCTGGACTGGAAGAAACACAAGCTGGAATCAAGATTGCCGGGAGAAATATCAATAACCTCAGATATGCAGATGACACCACGCTTATGGCAGAAAGTGAAGAGGAACTCAAAAGCCTCTTGATGAAAGTGAAAGAGGAGAGTGAAAAAGTTGGCTTAAAGCTCAACATTCAGAAAACAAAGATCATGGCATCCAGTCCCATCACTTCATGGGAAATAGATGGGGAAACAGTGGAAATAGTGTCAGACTTTATTTTTCTGGGCTCCAAAATCACTACAGATGGTGACTGCAGCCATGAAATTAAAAGACACTTGCTCCTTGGAAGGAAAGTTATGACCAATCTAGATAGCATATTCAAAAGCAGAGACATTACTTTGCCAACAAGGGTCCGGCTAGTCAAGTCTATGGTTTTTCCTGTGGTCATGTATGGATGTGAGAGTTGGACTGTGAAGAAGGTTGAGCGCCAAAGAATTGATGCTTTTGAACTGTGGTGTTGGAGAAGACTTTTGAGAGTCCCTTGGACTGCAAGGAGATCCAACCAGTCCATTCTGAAGGAGATCAGCCCTGGGATTTCTTTGGAAGGAAGGATGCTAAAGCTGAAACTCCAGTACTTTGGCCACCTCATGCGAAGAGTTGACTCAGTGGAAAAGACTCTGATGCTGGGAGGGTTTGGGGGCAAGAGGAGAAGGGGACGACAGAGGATGAGATGGCTGGATGGCATCACCGACTCGATGGACGTGAGTCTCAGTGAACTCCGGGAGTTGGTGATGGACAAGGAGGCCTGGTGTGCTGTGATTCATGGGGTCGCAAAGAGTCGGACACGACTGAGCGACTGATCTGTTCTGATGTAAGACATCAACAGTGCAAGACAACCAATTTAAAGGACACATCCAAGCGATATGTCTTATTGTTGTTTTCATTATAAAGAAAGCTGAAATGGGCTTTTAATCACTGCTCTGGATAAATACATAAATATATAAAAATTTAATATATACACACAGATGTACACATACGTGTATACACACACACACACAGAAAGAAGGAGGAAGAGAAAGAAATAGAGAACAGGACTGAAGGAGATACTAGATGCCTTCATAACGCTATACAAAATCATTTATAAAGTTAAAATAATTTTTAAATGGTCATTGAAAAATTTTGTAGACAATTTAACAGTATCATGGTTTATTGCTATTACTATAATTTCTTTACTATAAATAAAAAAGGTCTTTAATAAAATCTCAACTTTTGGATGGCATTTCCAAATCTGTTCATTGTACGACTTCTAATACTGGAATGGGAGAAAAATTAGACCACTAAGGAAATTGAGATTAACATTTATGTTTCCTCCCAGTTTAACCTGAGAGGGCTGTATATTCTATATTGTTACTGTAAAAAGTAATTTTCATTCATACCTGAGGATGCAGAGAGATATAAGCTGTTATTTACATACTACTTCTCTAAAAAGACCTAAGAGGATACCCTGATAAGGTTCCATCTGTCTCCCGACACAACTTCAGCTCCCACCATGACTGTGATCCCAATGGTTTCCTGCGATAGCACCAGGCAATATGACAAAGTGTTAACTGGGAGACCAATCACCACCTCATTCTCACCACTTCATCCTTGTGGGAAAGGCCAGAATCACCAGGGTGGGAGTATGATGAAAAGAAATAAAAGCTATCTAAGTGTTTCTGATATTCTTAAAATATTCCTTCCAATAAGTGAATGATCACAGTTATGCTGTGAATAATTTGAATCCCATTGTCTAGATGAGGGATTCAAGTGTACACCTATGAGAAGCTATTCAACCTAATATTTAAATAAGAGTAGATGAAAGCAGTAAAGATATTTTTAGAAAACCAGCTGAGAAATATTTGCATATACCTTTATTGGTAATGTAAATTGGAATGCATGAGAATATGCCAGAGTATAGGTGTTAGTACATTAATTATGAGAGATGAACAAAATGCACCCCCACATATACATATGCACACACACATATGTGCATGTGCGCTAAGCTGCTTCAGTCGTGTCCAACTCTTTGCAACCCTATGCATTATGGCCCACGAGGTTCCTCTGTCCATGGGATTTCCAGGGCAAGAAGACCGGAGTGGATTGCCATGCCCTCCTCCAAGGGATCTTCCCCACCCAGGGATCCAACCTGCGTCTGCGTCTCTTATGTCTCCCGCATTGGCAGGCAGGTTCTTTACCACTAGCATCATCCAGGAAGCCCGAAATATATATATATAATTTCTATCAGGAAAAGATGGTCATACATCTATTCAGTGGACTGGACCATTAGAATAATGAAAGTCAGTATATTCTGGCAATGGAAAAGTGCATGACACATTGTTGAGAGGAAAAAAGTACATAATTCAAACTTCATTTAAGTAAAATGAATAAACTAGTGCATATGGAAATCCATAAACAATATCTGGATGATGTTATTAATATTAATGATGGTCATTTTGAGGAGGTGAGATTGTAAATGATTTTATAATTTTCCTATTTTGCTTGACATATCTACAGTGAGCTTTATTACTTTTACAATCAGAAAAAGAAACCTATAAAGTTGTTTCCATTTTGAAAAATGTTAAGGCCAAATCAAGAAAGTACTCATTAAAACTAATCATAGGATTGTAACATTTTAATAACATTTTTCATGATTATAATATTCTCTGATGATTACAAATTTAGGATCATACTGAAATATTGTTTTGCAACCTATTATCCTGTTTTTTTTCTACTTAACATTTTGTGAATATGTTCCCATATTCTTCAAAATATGTTTTTTAATGACTTTAGTGTTCATTGTATAATATAAAATGCATTAGTTTTTACCTATTTTTTAGGTTTCTAATATAAAAAGTAATTACATGACATGATTTTGAATTACAGAGTTACTTATCGAAGAATGAGTTCAGATGTCAGTAGAAGGTAAGTTTCTCAAGTTAAGGACAGATGGCTCTTAGAGATGATCATACTGAGTGAAGTAAGCCAGAAAGACAGACAAATATCACATGATATTGTCTGTATTTGTAATCTAAAAAATGATACAAATAAACATATGCTGCTGCTGCTGCTAAGTCGCTTCAGTTGTGTCCGACTCTGTGCGACCCCATAGATGGCAGCCCACCAGGCTCCTCTGTCCCTGGGATTCTCCAGGCAAGAATACTGGAGTGGGTTCCCATTTCCTGCTCCAATGCATGCATGCGTGCTAAGTTGCTTCAGTCATGTCCAACTCTGTGCGACCCTATGGACAGCAGCCCACCAGGCTTTTCCATCCACAGGATTCTCCAGGCAAGAGTACATATACAAAACAGAAATAAACCCACAGACATAGAACACAAACTTATGGTTAACAAAGGGAAAAATGCAGAGTAGGGGATAAATTAGAAGTTTGGGATTAACACATACGCACTGCTGCTGCTGCTGCTAAGTCGCTTCAGTTGTGTCCGACTCTGTGAGACCCCATAGACAGCAGCCCACCAGGCTCCCTGTCCCTGGGATTCTCCAGGTAAGAACACTGGAGTGGGATGCCATTTCCTTCTCCAATGCATGAAAGTGAAAAGTGAAAGTGAAGTCACTCAGTTGTGTCCGACCCTCAGCGACCCCATGGACTGCAGCCTACCAGGCTCCTCTGTCCATGGGATTTTCCAGGCAAGAGTACTGGAGTGGGTCACCAGTGCCTTCTCCGACACACTACTATATATAAAATAGGCAATCAACAAGAACCTACCATACAGTATAGAGAATTATACTAAATAGTTTATAATAACCTACAAGAGAAAACAATCTGAAAAACATATCCTCTGTCCATGGAATTTTCCAGGGAAGGATACTGGAATGGGTAGCCACTCTCTTCTCCAGGGAATCTTCCTGATTCAGGGACTGAACCCAGGTTTCCCTTATTGCAGGAGGATTCTTTACTGTCTGAGCCACCAGGGAAGCCCCGGAAAAAAAAAATAGATTTATATGTAATATGTATAGCTGAATCAATTTGTTGTACACATGAAACCCTGAAACTAACCCAAAATTATAAATCAACTATACTTCAATTGAAAAAAAGAAGAAAAAAAGGCTACAAAAATGCATTTGCTGGAGATGGGATCCTTCCACATGATTATCTTATAGATCATTTCATGCCCTGGCTCCAAGGCACTGATATAATCAGGATAGTCTATGAAGAAAAAAGTTTCAATCAGCTATCTACTTGGAATCATACTATTCTTTTCCTTAATAAGATAATCTAACCAATGATTTTTCTATTAAAATAATAATGGTGAATAATTACACAGCACATTACAAATATTAACTCATTTCATCTTAATAATCCTGTAATGTAGGTGTTATTATTATCCTAGAAGAAGTAGAAGAAGAAGTGAAGTTGCTCTGTCGTGTCCAACTCTTTGCGACCCCATGGACTGTAGCCTACAAGGCTCCTCTGTCCATGGAATTTTCCAGGCAAGAGTACTGGAGTAGGTTGCCATTTCCTTCCTAGATATTATTATTCTCCCTATTTAACAAATGAAGAAATGGATACCAGAAGAGTTTATATAAGGGGATAAAGATACCACAACGAGTAACTGCAGACAAAAATTGAACTCAGTACTATGACTACAGAGTCCATGTAATTACTTCCTTCAAAATTATGAACAAATTCACAAAATCTGAGGCTCATTCCAGGATATATACTTAGTTATCAGGAGGTCCAAGATCAGAATTCAGGGGTAAATTCAGGATCTTTCAATCACACTGCACTCTTAGCAACAAAAACATCTAGTAAATGAGATTCAAGGGGAAGAGGAAGAAAGGAACACGTTATTTCTAATGACTGAAAGTTCAGTATAAAGAGGTTGACTACATACAGACATAAATAAAACAATTTGAGAAATGTTATGATTTTTCTTCTACCATCTATACTTTTTTTTTAGTTTGAATCCAATTGCTTCAAATGTTGTAGAAGTATCTGCTATACAACAGTGTGAATTAGCTGTATGTATACATATATCTTCTCCCTCTTGAGCCTCCCTCCCTCCCAATCCCCATCCCATCCGTCTAGATCCTCACAGAGCATCAAGCTGAGCTCCCTGGGCTACACAGCAGCATCCCACTAGCTATCTGTTTTACACATGGCAGTGTATATATGTCAATGCTATTCCCCCTATTCATTCCATCTTCTCCTTCCCGCCCTTCCCCCACCTTTCTACACATCCAGTCTCTATATCTATGTCTCTATATTCTTTTTACCACCTACATTCTTTTTGCTATAATATACCACCAAAAGCACATAGATCCCCAGATTTACAAGAAGTGGTTGAATTAATATTCAGCTTTCTAGAAAGAATATCAAAGTTGTTCAACCTCAGAAATAATTCTTTAAGACACAGTAAATACTTCAGCCCACAAACTTAGGAGTTTCTGATAGCCCACACACGTAACAATGGCTCATTTACATTTCAGGAGGCAGCTAAACTATGAAAACTGAGTAAAACAGAAGGAAGTGAGCCATGGTCTGCCCCTTCCCAGGGCCCACGAAAGGAATGAATTATCCTGGGTAATTCTAAGATTCATTCTCTGTCACAGTGCACTTCAGCCTTCCCCAAGCAAATCACATGCATAATACTAGGAAAAGATCACAATGAACCGTATTCTTGTCACTGTGTCAATGAGCATGGACTCAGTGCACAGTAACAGATCTTCTACTACAGTCCCCCTTGAGCCATCTGTGAAACATCTCTGACCTGGTCTAAGTGGGGTCCTACAGGTCATAACAAACACTACTGTCCTATTCCCAACATTCAAAGTTAAATGACGTTTTCATACAGGGTGACATCACATATTCCTTTATTTCTGTTCCCAAATGTTAAGACACTAGCTTCCTACCACACACACACAATAAACTTGCTATAAAAAAAGGATTAATAAGTAAACTGGGACTCCTCAGTTCAAAGTTCTGATACAAAAAACTATCTTTACATCTAAAGAAAGGTCGCTTAACTTTAAGGCTCCTTTTCATTATTTTTGAAATAGGGAGTTTATGCTATAAGTTATTGAGTCTCTTTTCTACCTCTCAAATTACAGTGTTAATATAATCCATTAGATCATAGACATACATATTTTTACCCAATTTCAGCACCCCCACTCACTAAGGGGGTGTAAGATTCTCATTTTATCATGATCTCCCTTTCCACTCCTAATTGGTTTCTTAACGCAATTCAAGTGGGTAACAACAAAGTCCTTAAGTACTTGTAGCCAACTGAACTGCTTCTTGGGTGTTCTTTGGAGCTAAAATGGTGCCATTTCCTGTTTGTCATTCTTAGCCTGATGGAATAATCAGCCACCAGCATCCAGCCAGACTTTGGCTCTGAGATTGTGAACAAAGTAAGTGATTTAGAGATGCTGAGATGCACACTCTAGAATTGCCAGACTGTGGAAATACATCCCATAGAACACATCTTATTTCCAGAATATAAATGAATTAATCAGTAGGCCTGCCACCCGCATGCCAAAAACATCCCTGATTAAATTTAATGTAGTGAGTTTGTGCAATCACCACCAAACTAACCACTGATTAAACAAAGCCCTCTGAGTGCTAATTCTTTTAATGTGCAGTTTATTTCTTCTCTTGTCTGAAGGGCATACCTTTGAAAACATGGCTAGTTTGAGACACACATTCACATTTGGAATTCAGTTTGGGTTTATTTCTCAAGGCAGCCCAGCTCTACTGTTGGCAGGGCAACTAACGCATCAGACATTCAGACAGATGCCTGTTTAGTTAATTTGTCTTAGTGGCACTAAGATTTCTCAACTACCTTGTGGACAGGTGGAGAAAACTTTATCACAAAGTAATTAGTCAGCTGATTTCCTCTCTGCATGAATAAACAGGAAAGAACCTATTGTTTCTTACCCCCAAGACAAAAGTTAAATGTTGAAATATACCTAAGATCTCTGTCTCCTATCTCCTACACACTTGAATTTAAGGCATAATGGTATTCGCCTGCCCATAGATGATAAAGGAGTAAGGGAACTGTAAAATATTATAAAGAGATTGAAATTTGTTAAGACTAGTTCTTCATTTTCTTCCCTTACAGATACAGCTATATAGATTTAGATATATCACATATTAACTAGAGTCTAATTTATATAACAAATCCACTTGCAAACTCTTACTATAGGTTTAACAATAGTTCAGACTGCATGTGTTGTATTCCTGTTGTTTAACAGGTACCATAAAAGAGACTCAAATTCCTGCTCTCAAAGTAGCTGGAAATTTAGTGGCAATAAATGTGGAGTAATATTTCTAGACTGAAAATGCATCCCCTGGTACGTTATCTAGGTCTGTCTCATTCTAAGTCCTGTGGAATCATGCTTATGTAAATACTGGACATTCAAAAGTATATTTTTGGCTTAAAATAAAGCTTAGGGGTAAATACCTAACCTTGATCCACAATGAATATATAGGATTGCTGTCTACTCAAAGCATGGCTTTTATGGCCCTATTCGGCCCTTAGAGGTCTGGCCAACATTCTCTTAGACTTACAGAACAGCCCTAAGTGTATATCATGGAACAACCATCTGAATGTAAGTTTGACTTTGCTTCAATACCAAATCTAATGTATTGAGAACGCAGGAAAATGTGTTCAGGCTAAAAACATTTATGGCCTCTTCTCTCACAGCCCACATCTATCCCACCATCAGTTCTTAGGGACTCTTAATTCAAACTATTTCTGCTTCAAATATATGCATTACTATATATAAAACAGCCAGTGGAAGTTGCAGTGTAACACAGGGAGCTCAGCTCAGTGCTCTGTAAAACCTAGATAGGTGGGATGGGGTGGGAGGGAGGCTCAAGAACGAGGGGACATGGGTATACCTATGGCTCATTCACGTTGTCGTATAGCAGAAATCAATACAACATTGTAAAGCAATTATCCTCTAATTTTAAAAAAAGAAAGAAAACTACTGCTGCTATATACCTTGAATATGATCACTTATCATCCCCTGCTGCTGCTGCTACTGCTAAGTCACTTCAGTCGTGTCCGACTCTGTGCGACCCCATAGACGGCAGCCCACCAGGCTCCCCCGTCCCTGGGATTCTCCAGGCAAGAACTACCACTACAATTCCAACCTGAGAGTCAAAAGGGTCCAGAGGACAAATAACAATATATAAATACACAAGAACTGTTACGTGTAAGATGGAAAACTTTGCTCCTATGTGAGTCCAGTTAGCAAAATCAAAACCAATAAAGTGGTATGTTTTCAATGTACATAAGAAAATCTAATACTCTCCAAAAATCTAATAGGTTACCTTAGGAAGCAATGGGTGTTTTCACATAGCTGTTGAGGAATGTATTAGAGAGAGTTCAGCAAGATCAATTAAGAATGAGAAAGTACGGAAAGGAACACTGGAATAGAAAACAGTTCCAGCCAGTTCTAAAACCCTATCCTTTCAAACTGTCACTTTCTCATAAAGTTCATGAGCCATAGATGAGATAGGATTGCCATGTATAACATACATTCATAATGGTATAGAACCATAAAACAATATCCTATTAGAAACTGGGATGCAATCCAAATATTTCTTTCATTCCAAATGAATCTCTCCTGCTTTGATTTGTACACATCATTTCAGGATTTCACAAAACAGCTGTGAAATTGCTGATTTGTCTTACGTATGAATTTCTTTGTTAGAAATGATAATGGCTCTTTGAAACAGTCCTCGTCCTATGAGGAGAAGAGATAACTTTAGCTTCTTTTACAAACACATGCAGGTCCATTCAAAGAAAGCCTCCTTATTCCTAAAAGGCTGTGTCACCCCCAGGAAATGGTTCTTTCAGTGGCTCTTGTGCTACATTTCAACACCACACAGCCATGTTTGGCACACGAACCCGGAAAGAAGGTGAATGGAATGGTATCTTTGAGACACAGGCAAAGTTCACTCATCACAAGCTGTTTACATCCCTGAAAGGGAAATTCCCCTGGCAACATCTTTGTTTCTTTGAGACAAGACAGACCCATGACAATAAATGCATTTAATTCTTAATTGACTACCCTTTAAAATTCTATAATAATAAGTATATCCCTCCACTGTGTGATTATATTTGAGGAACCATAAAAATAATTGTAGGAATTTTCTCTTCAGTCTCAGTACCAGAGACCCCATGTTCTTTTGCTACCTAAAAACCTCAAGCCAAGCATATTGTGTGAGTATGGTGAAAGCTGTTGCTACTACAAATGACCTTCCCCTGCTGAGAACCCTCCAGTAATCTTCTGAGAAGTCTCCAATACTATGACATTTCTAGGAAACTCAAAACAACAAAGCTGTTCTTTACCAGTGAATCACTTTGTACAGTAGGCATTATACATCCTTCAGCAACGGAGCTCAATAAATGAAATACTTAAATAATCTGACCCTATGACATTAAGGCTTCTTGTTTCAGAAGTATGGGAACCTCAATCACAGTTAACAGTCCTTATTTAAAAATCCTCCAAGGGGATTGAATCTCTATTCTATTATGGTACTTTTTTTTTAATGGGAAAACTGTCAGGGCAAAATATGGCAAAAGCAGATTTTAAGACAACAAAACAAGTAGTGAAGAGAATTAGTCTCAAATATGTTTTCCATTCAGTTCAGTTCAGTCACACAGTCATGTCCAACTCTGCGACCCCATGAATCGCAGCACGCCAGGCCTCCCTCTCCATCAACAACTCCCAAAGTTCACTCAAACTCATGTCCATCGAGTCGGTGAAGCCATCCAGCTATCTCATCCTCTGTCGTCCCCTTCTCCTCCTGCCCTCAATCCCTCCCAGCATCAGAGTCTTTTCCAATGAGTCAACTCTTCACATGAGGTGGCCAAAGTATTGGAGTTTCAGCTTTAGCATCAGTCCTTCCAATAAACACCCAGGACTGATCTCCTTTAGAATGGACTAGTTGGATCTCCTTGCAGTCCAAGGGACTCAAGAGTCTTCTCCAACACCACAGTTCAAAAGCATCAATTCTTCAGCACTCAGCTTTCTTCACAGTCCAACTCTCACATCCACACATGACCACAGGAAAAACCATAGCCTTGACTAGACAGACCTTTGTTGGCAAAGTAATGTCTCTGCTTTTGAATATGCTATCTAGGTTGGTCATAACTTTCCTTCCAAGGAGTAAGTGTCTTTTAATTTCATGGCTGCAATCACCATCTTCCGTGATTTGGAGCCCAAAAAATAAAGTCTGACACTGCTTCCACTGTTTCCCCATCTATTTCCCATGAAGTGATGGGACCAGATGCCATGATCTTCGTTTTCTCAATGTAGAGCTTTAAGCCAACTTTTTCACTCTCCTCTTGCACTTTCATCAAGAGGCTTTTGAGTTCCTCTTCACTTTCTGCCATAAGGGTGGTGTCATCTGCATATCTGAGGTGATTGATATTTCTCCCGGCAATCTTGATTCCAGCTTGTGCTTCTTCCAGCCCAGCATTTCTCATGATGTACTCTGCATATAAGTTAAATAAGCAGGGTGACAATATACAGCCTTGATGTACTCCTTTTCCTATTTGGAACCAGTCTGTTGTTCCATGTCTAGTTCTAACTGTAGCCTCCTGACCCGCATATAGATTTCTCAAGAGGCAGGTCAGGTGGTCTGGTATTCCCACCTCTTTCAGAATTTTCCACAGTTTATTGTGATCCACACAGTCAAAGGCTTTGGCATAGTCAATAAAGCAGAAATAGATGTTCTGGAACTCTCTTCCTTTTTTGATGATCCAGCAGATGTTGGCAATTTGATCTCTTGTTCCTCTGCCTTTTCTAAAACCAGCTTGAACATCTGGAAGTTCATGGTTCATGTACTGCTGAAGCCTGGCTTGGAGAATTTTGAGCATTACTTTACTAGCGTGTGAGATGAGTGCAATTGTGAGGTAGTTTGAGCATTCTTTGGCATTGCCTTTCTTTGGGATTGGAATGAAAACTGACCTTTTCCAGTCCTGTGGCCACTGCTGAGTTTTCCAAATTTGCTGGCATATTGAGTGCAGCACTTTCACAGCATCATCTTTCAGGATTTGAAATAGCTCAACCGGAATTCCATCACCTCCAGTAGCTTTGTTTGTAGTGATGCTTTCTAAGGCCCACTTGACTTCACATTCCAGGATGTCTGGCTCTAGTTCAGTGATCACACCATTGTGATTATCTGGGTCGTGAAGATCTTTTTTTGTACAGTTTTTCTGTATATTCTTGCCACCTCTTCTTAATATCTTCTGCTTCTGTTAGGTCCATACCATTTCTGTCCTTTATCGAGCCCATCTTTGCATGAAATGTTCACTTGGTATCCCTAATTTTCTTGAAGAGATTTAAAATTTACCAATTTTCCACAAAAGGCCTTGATAAATGGTTGCATCACAGTTACCAGTATGAGAAAAACTACAGTAATTTGACTACAATACTTAGCACCTAAGATGTTCTTTACTGAAAGAACGAAGATTGAGTACAACTGTATCAAACTTAAAAAAATAAGTCTGCTTTTATGTCATATTTCACATTAAAATACTCTCTTACTGCACATTTTCAATGACTATTCATTGCATTGGTGTTACAGTAAGACAGGTAACACAAAATTATATTATACTAGTCCCTGTCCACATGTAGTTCACAATCTACTTAGCAATAGTCTCCAGTGAAGGATATATTACAATGAACATTTGTGGGAAAATTACTGCTTGTCTTTTTTTCTTCCATAAGATAGAAATTTTAGCTGGGTGGGCACAGGATGACAAGAAGAACTATATCTTCAAGTCTTCTTTGAAGTCACACACATGACCATATAACTAAGTGCTGATCCATGGGACGAACCAGAGCAGTCATATGGCAACTATTGGGAACTTTCCTTAAGTGAAAAATATCATTTCCTTTTACTATTATGTTGGTTGAAACATACCTATGACACCAAAGCTCCATCCCCAATCACAAGGGCAAGGACAATGTCTGACAAAGCCTGGATCACTAACATCCTGCAACACTGTGACCACTTTGGATTTTCTACTTTCACTTGAAAAGTAAAACAGCTATCAACTTTTACATCATTTAAGTCTCTGCGATTATGGATTTTCTTTCTCTTGCAGCCAAGTCTAACTCTACCTAAGGCTGTATGAAGAAGATATGTTAAAGTTCTAATGCATCTGATGGTATAGTTACAAGAAAAAGTTCTGAAAATGCATTTGTAAAATAAAATAATCATGGAACTGCTGAAGTATTTCACACCTTTGCATACCTCACATATGGAAACTCAAAAATCCTCTGCTCAGGAAGACAGATGACACAATTTTCATTTTAATTAGAAGAACATAGCACAGAGAGATTATAAGACAAGTCCAAGCTAATAAAACCTACTCTTCACTGAGGGCCTAAATAGGTTGCTTGCCTTAGTCCAGCATGAAGATTTTCAATCTCTTACATAAAGCCCTTCCATAAAATTGCAGGAAAGACTAAGGGGGCTATGGCAGTTTTTCATTAGTCAGAAAGTATGCTGCACAAAATGAATATGAAAAAAAAAAGTTTTTATTTTCCTGAATTATATGATGATGAAACTGCAAAAAATGAAAAAAAAAAATCTGGAAAAACTGGTCCAGTTGGAGCTACACAGTGGAAAAATGGATGAAACTTTTTAGGTCTCCTTTCTAAATTACGTTATATTGCCTGAGTTTTCAATAAATGGAAAGTGTTGTACAGAAGGGGTTAGAAATATATTTGCAATTTTCACACTAAAACTGAAAGGAAACATATAGGGAATAAGTAAGGGGAAAACTGAATCTTGCTGAGGGGAAAAAATGCATTTTACCAGTTGGAGAAAGGTCTAGGTAATAAGTAGAGACAATGTGATTTGTGAGGCAAGTTGCAAAAGGCACTCTGAGATGAGAGAGGGAAAATAAAATGAAGACGACAGCATGTTTGGGACTTACTGGGCAAAAATAAAATCACTTTCAACATGCATCCCACACACAGACACTCAGGCAGATTTAGTTGATCAGTTCTGACAATAACAAAAAAAGAAGTACAAGTGGAAGATGCCCAGCCATTTCTCAAGGTACACAGTTTTATCTGAAAATTAAACAACTAACTTCCACATCTGAGCAATACTTCCACTGCCAGGCAAGAGCAATGAAGCAGGCTTGTCCTACACTATTTGCTCTATTTCATACTATTTTAAACTGATTCTCTGCATCCTGGAATAGGTGGTGTTTGTGTTGGAGCTTCTATCCCAGATGGTAAATGTAGCAAGTTACATTAAAACAAAACAGTAGCAAATTCCTGATGGAAAAGATGCTCACATTCTTCACCTGGACAGCTTTTTCAAACCCCTACCACTAAAGACTGTAATATAAATAATGTATGAATGGGTCATTTTAATGACATCTCATGTGTGAATAGCAGCAGACTTGATAGTAACAGCCTGAGCAATAACACGCTTTCAGAGGACCAGTAGATTTTTACTCTGAGTAGTAGACAAACCAACACGTAGACCTTTAAAGGTAATTGGCATCTTCTATGATCTCAATTCAACAAAACAAATATAGCATAAATGCCCTTACTCTGAATAATAACTTTGAGTCACCACACAGCAGCAAAATCAGAAATAACAATATGCAATAAACCATGTGGGGAAAAATTGGGGATTTTTCTATCTCCAAATACGGTGGTGCTCATTTATTTTGACAAGTGCAATTTAGTTTTAATTATTCATCATATGGTGGTGAATGTGCTATAGAATATTGCATAAAGTAATGAAAACTTAAATCTGTAATGGAAAGTCCTGGTAAGAGGCAACATTATATTAAATATTTGCTTAGAATAATGCAGAAGCAAGGATTTATAGCAGGCATCTGAGTGAGCATAGCTTTCACAAGGCATTAACAGCAGGGGGCCAACTTTAGTCCTTAATGTGCATACACTGCTTTCTCTTTCACCTGCTTGTCTCATCCACCTCAGTGAAGCTTTACTGTTCTTAAAGTTCATCCTAGTAACATCTTGAATTTAAAGAGTGCTTCGAAATTTACAAAACTTTTTCTCATTCATTATCTCACTTTAATCCATACATTCTCACCTGGGGGCAATTTTGCAAAAGGTAAAAATTTTGGCATTGCCTGAAGACATCTTTCTTGGAGTAGAAAATGGCAACCCATCGCAGTATCCATGCTTGGGAAATCCCATGGACAGAGGAGCCTGGAGCGTTACAGTCCATGGGGTCACATGGAGTCAGACATGGCTGCACACACACACACAAAGACATCTTTGGTGTCACAGCTAGGAAGGTGCTACAGAGTAGAGGCTACTGACAAACCTTTCAAAGTGCAGGGCCTACTCCCACAAAGAACTGCCTGGCCCCGAATGTCAGTAGCTGAGGCTGAGAAACCCTGATTTAATCCTACAGCCACATGGTGTGGTACAGTGAGTGAACTGCTATCTGTGGATGAGAAACTTAGGCCCATAACTCTATAACTTATTAAAAAAAAAAAAACAAAAAAAAAACTAAAGACAAGTCTCTTCCTTTGGTGTATATTTCAGAAAAATTACAAAAGTCCAGTGATCTGTAGAAATTGTGGGAAAGCTTGGTGACCAAAACAAAAAAGCTTGAAAATAATAAAGTGAAGTTCCCAAAACTAAGGGATAAACAGAAAAGAGGTTTGGGAAAAGGAAACTACCTTCAGGTCCCACAGTGCAACACAGGAGAAAGAAAACACCTGGATTTGGATCCCAGGCCTGCCTCTCACCTACCAGATGCAGGCTTAGCATTTGCAACAGAGAGCCTAGTTGACCAACTTGTCACAGGATGATTACTCAAAGAGAATTTATATGCAGTGCTCTTTATAAAACATAAATCACTGTCCAAATATTATTTATTATCATCAACATTAGAGACAACTCTCACTGCTCTCTCCCCACCATCCCCTCTTATCATCTAGTTAGTGATGTTCTAATTTGTGTTCACACACTGACTTAAAAAACCAGGTTCAGGTCCCTGAGCTAACACATAGCTAGATCCCATAAAGATATGGGAGTGAAGAAGGGAATGTGTACAGGAGTAGTTAAAATCAAGGGGTCTGAATTCAAAGTATGAAATTTATAGAGAATAAATAATCACTGAATAATCAGCTACCTGTTACAGTATACATTTGGGTGAATTATATACCTAAGTCTTAATTTCGAGAAGGCAATGGCACCCCACTCCAGTACTCTTGCCTGGAAAATCCCATGGATGGAGGAGCCTGGTAGGCTGCAGTCCATGGGGTCACTAAGAGTCAGACAAGACTGAGCGACTTCACTTTCACTTTTCACTTTCATGCGTTGGAAAAGGAAATGGCAACCCACTCCAGTGTTCTTGCCTGGAAAATCCCAGGGACGGTGGAGCCTGATAGGCTGACATCTATGGGGTCGCACAGAGTCAGACACGACTGAAGCGACGCAGCAGCAGCAGCAAGTCTTCATTTCTTCATTTGAATAATAGTATCTGTGCCTAAAGTTTTAAGAACTCAATGAAATACATGAAAAAGAGTACACAATAAATACCTGCTGTGATGTTAATGACCACAGGGCGTGATGCATAGTAATAGTTACCATCATTTAGTTTACTGTTGTTGTTAATTTAGTTGCTAAATTGTGTTTGACTCTTTTGCAACCCCTTGCACAGCAGCCCGCTAAGCTCCTCTGTCCATGGAATTCTCCAGGCAAGAATACTGGATTGGGTCGTTTATTTTTCTGGAATTGAGCTGCAGGAGTTGCTTGTATATTTTTGAGATTAGTTGTTTGTCGGTTGTTCATTTGCTATTATTTTCTCCCATTCTGAAGGCTGTCTTTTCACCTTGCTTATAGTTTCTATTGTTGTGCAGAAGCTTTTAATTTTAATTAGATCCCATTTGTTTATTTTTGCTTTTATTTCCAATATTTTGGGAGGTGTGTCATAGAGGATCCTGCTGTGATTTATGTCGGAGAGTGTTTTGCCTATGTTCTCCTCTAAGAGTTTTATAGTTTCTGATCTTATGTTTAGATCTTTAATCCATTTTGAGTTTATTTTTGTGTATGGTGTTAGAAAGTGTTCCAATTTCATTCTTTTACAAGTGGTTGACCAGTATTCCCAGCACCACTTGTTAAAGAGATTATCTTTTCTCCGTTGTATATTCTTGCCTCTTTTGTCAAAGATAACGTGTCCATAGCATACGTGTGTGGACTTATCTCTGGGCTTTCTATTTTGTTCCATTGATCTATATTTCTGTCTTTGTGCCAGTACCATACTGTCTTGATGTTTATCGCAGCACTGTTTATAATAGCCAGGACATGGAAGCAACCTAGATGTCCATCAGCAGATGAATGGATAAGAAAGCTGTGGTACATATACACAATGGAGTATTACTCAGCCATTAAAAAGAATACATTTGAATCAGTTCAAATGAGGTGGATGAAACTGGAGCCAATTATACAGAGTGAAGTAAGCCAGAAAGAAAAACACCAATACAGTATACTAATGCATGTATATGGAATTTAGAAAGATGGTAACGATAGCCCTGTATGCGAGACAGCAAAAGAGACACAGATATATAGAACAGTCTTTTGGAATCTGTGGGAGAGGGAGAGGGTGGGATGATTTGGGAGAATGGCATTGAAACATGTATAATATCATACATGAAACGAGTCACCAGTCCAGGTTTGATGCAGGATACAGGATGCTTGGAGCTGGTGCACTGGGATGACCCAGAGGGATGGTACGGGGAGGGAGGTGGGAAGGGGGTTCAGGACTGGGAACACATGTACACCCGTGGCAGATTCGTGTTGATGTATGGCAAAACCAATACAATATTGTAAAGTAATTAGCCTCTAATTAAAATAAATAAATTAATTAAATAAAAATAATAAATTAAAAAAAAAAAAAAATACTGGAGTGGTTGCTATTTCCTCCTCCAGGAGATCTTCCCTACCCAGGGATCAATTTCCAGTCCCTGCATCTCCTGCATTGGAGGTGGATTCTTTATCACTGAGCCACATAGGAAGCTGTATCATGTGGTATATCTGTACATATATAATTTTTCAGAAACCCTATGTCCAACACGACCCAGAGGATCTGGGAAACAACTGTGGATGAAATGGACAAGGTCTCCGCCCTCAAAATTCACATTTCAATGAGGGAAATGAGCAAATCAATATATGAATAAAAAGTAATCCAAAATTAAAAAATTTTTAAGGGCCAGGAAATAAGACTAAGACATGAGATGCTAATTCAAAATATCTGTGAAGACAAAGATTACAGTTTCCAGAAATGATGTGAGAAACACACTGAACTGAATTATTAAATAAGGATTCGTGACCCAGGAAGTTCAAAGTCAATTATAGTACGGTTGGTGAGTTCACAAACACGAGCAAATAAAGTGCATCAAGCAAATGATTTAAAAGGAAAACTCTCCCATTGTTTTCTTAAGCAATATTTCATCCTAAAGTAAAGTATTTCATCTAACAACTATCTAGGCCTACTTCTTACTTATTAGGAAATAACTTTTCAAATGCTTACTGACACAGAAGAAATGATATTTTTGCAATACTCAATGAAACTTCTTGAATCAGAATATCAGAAAGTAACAAGATGTCTATCAGCTATGCAGATATAATGGGAAATGTTAAATTATTAAGAAATCTTGGCACATTATGGTCATACAGATTCCACTGAGGAAGAGATTAATAGTTGCAAGTTGTACTCTGCTTCAAGGAAATAATTCAATTAAATAAGAATTCATGAGCAGAGTTCTTTAGTAGCAAATTTATCAAAGGAGAGAGAAAAAAAATTCTAGAATTGGGGTACAGATCATATGGCAGAATATTGATTGTTTTCCTTTATTACTAAAATATTATATCACTTGAATTTCTGATCTCATTTCTTATAAATACCATAACATCAACCCTCTCAGAAATAAATTTTTAAAGGAAATAAGCCTATTTCTATCTGAAATAAAGTTACTGTTCAATCTTACAGGCAGAAAAAAACAATGCAGCAGAAATGAAAGTAGTTTAAACACTTTTAAAAACACTGACAGAGAAACAGACATAGAGAATAGACTTAAGGACATGGGGAGAGGGGAGGAGAGGGTGAGATGTATGGAGAGAATAACATGGAAACTTACATTACCATATGTAAAACAGATAGCCAATGGGAATTTGCTGTATGTCTCAGGAAAATCAAACAGGGGCTCTGTATCAATCTAGAGGAGTGGGTTGGGGCAGGAGATGGGAGGAGGGTTCAAAAGGGAGCAGATATATGTATACCTATGGCTGATTCATGCTGAGGTTTGACAGAAAACAACAAAATTCTGTAAAGCAATTATCCTTCAATTAAAAAACAAATAAATTAAAAAAACAATGACAAAAGAACCAAATTCTTCAATATACTTAGAATAATTACATAGCACAAAGTACACAGGAGATTTAGAATCTAGTCACCCTGATCAACTTTAATTAAAAGAAAACCAAACTAGTAATTTTAGACTCTAGGAATGCTCATTGAATCTTACATAATTTTTAATAGCCGTTTATTTACTAAAAGTAATTACTAAATATGTTTTTCTATTTGTGCTTTGAATATATTATCTGCTATGTTTTTGTGAATATAACAGCCACTAAAACAAAAAATTAAAAATTAAATTAACTAACATGACAGCTTAAAATCTACATAAGGAAACCATATACCCTGACAAGGAAAGAAGCAATAAATAATTAAGATAATCTTTTTTTTCTGAAGTCTTTAGACATCAACAATATTGATGACTTTAGAAATAAGCAGAAATGCTTTGAAAGACTCCTGAATCATCAAATTATCAAGCCAATATGCACCTAAAGGGGTTCAGCATTTTTATCCCCTTATTCAAGTATGTCAGTTAAGTTTCCTAGTGGATATGCCTTTAATTACCCATGTTAAATTTACAATTTAACCCAGAAAAAGAGAACATATTTTATAAAAGCTACAAAGTAAAATCAAAGTGATGTTCTATAATTTGATCATTGCTACAAAGCAATATTTTTTTCACTTCCAATTAACACCTCGACTTTTTTTTTTCCTTTTTCTTGGTCATATGTATGGAACATAATCAATGGAAATATTTAAAAAGTAAGGGAAAAGTAGACGGTAGTTTTTATCATTATTGACACATACATACTGTGAATGCATAGAAGCATGTTTACAAAATAGCAAACTGGTATAAATTATTAATAATACAGCAATAATAAGGTCCCAAAAGAGATATACAAAAATGTAATAAATGTAACTTAAACACTTAAATGTTTTGCTAAATATTCATTTGGAAATAAGACCATTTTATCTTCAACATGACTTCCTGTATTGTTATAATCAAAAACCTCATCAGAGTATCTTTACCATTCAACCACATAGAAGGAAAATATAAATTCAATAATTTCATTAGCAACTGTTGTCTTTAATAAGTATAATCCATTCATTAGGTCAGTATGTATCTAGTACCTACTATATGCCTAGCAATATTCCCCCTCCTATAAATATGAATGTATAATTTGTGTAGAAATCATCAGAGGTTACAGTGCCATCTATATTGAGATTATTTGAACTAAGTTGGGCCAAAATCAAATCAAATCAATGAAATAGTTTGATATGCTCACTTTCCTAATGGTTTTTACTATATCAAAGATTGAATTTAAAAAATATATCAACTAGACAACTAGTTAAAATGGGAAAATAGTCTCCTTTTTAATATCTATGCTCCAGGGCATTACTTCAAAGAATCTATACCAACTTTAGTTTTCAATGGAATCCATGGTATATAATGTACAAAAAAATATAAAACCTGCCTCTATAATTTATCAATATTACAAATCAAGAAAAATTAGTAGTACTAACTCAATTTCTTTAAAATATGACAGTAGTTTTTGCCAACATGTCACTTTAAGAGAAGAGATTACATAGTATTTTATAACTAGTGCTAAATTAAATAATTCATTTCCTGGCTAGTCAAAATAATACAGAAATGGTAGTGGCCCTTCGAGGAAGCAGAAGGAAAGGCAAATTCATTCTTTCCTTTTATTACCAAAGTCCCCTTAAATGACTTATTTGGGCAAGGACATATTTTCTAAGGGCCATTAGTGATGGAACCCTGAGAGCCCTCTTTCCAGGGACCTGGACCTCTAAATGCAAGTGAGAGTGATCAGAATCAAATGGGAACACAAAAATCAGAATTGAGCAAAATGATCTAAAGAGATACTCCTTCATTTATTTGGTACCCCTTAACTTTGCTGTTTCCATTAAAAAATACTTCAGGAACAGAAAGTCACCATATTTTATTAGCATTCCTGGAGCAAATATTTAATATCCTAGATGGCTATGCTCAACTTCCCAAATGTTAATTGATGCCATTACAAATTGCTTGTGGCACATTCAAGGTGTACCAGGAAATTAACGACAGAGCTTCTGGAATAGAAAATACGTTTTAATAACTGGTCAGGAGGATTTGTTTTTCATTAGCTTCCTTTCTATGGCAAGTAATAAGACACCCCTATTTGGAATTCTAGAGATATTGAGATAATGGTACTCTATAAATAGGTGACAAGGCAACATTAGCGTTGTAAGCAGAATTTCTCCTCAGATTTAGGAGTAATAGTTACAGGTGCCATTACTAATTATTCTTTTAATACAATTTATTTTCTTCTATTAATTAGCACAAGAACAAAGAATGAAAGTTTCTCTTTTAAATAATTAGGGATTATATTGACAACTAAGTATTATGTTCTGGGTTTCCATAATCATTGTCTACTTGTGTCTTTATTTTGGACTTTGTAAGGTAGTAAGATTATAATAGCTCTTGGGGAATATGGTTATGCAATCCAAAACTGAGTTGAAATGAAAAAAGAGAGCTACAGTGCAAATCATTTCTCAGGCAAAAGTTCCAAAATAGTTGTTACTTTTATTTCTCACTGTAACCTTTAATTACAGAGCTCTCAAGCATCATGTGCAGAAGGCAATGGCACCCCACTCCAGTACTCTTGCCTGGAAAATCCCATGGGCAGAGGAGCCTGGTAGGCTGCAGTCCATGGGGTTGCGAAGAGTCGGACACGACTGAGCGACTTGACTTTGACTTTTCACTTTCATGCATTGGAGAAGGAAATGGCAACCCACTCCAGTGTTCTTGCCTGGAGAATTCCAGGAATGGGGAGCCTGGTGGGCTGCCGTCTATGGGGTTGCACAGAGTCGGACACGACTGAAGCGACTTAGCAGCAGCAGCAGCAGCAAGCATCATGACCTCAGAAGTATATAATAATGAAAAGGATAATTAGTGAAAATTAATGATAATAGTTTTCTGAAGAACACAGAAATCTGTGATGGTCCCCAAGATTCCTGCCCTTTGGTGTACATAACTTCTGTAATCTCTTCCCTATGAATCAGGTCGAGTATGACAGACTTCACTCCTGTCATTACATCACCTTATAAGACTAACATGACTGGATTATGGTTCCACATCACTGGGCTTTGAGTTATTCCAAAGGGAGATTCTCTTAGAATCTTGACCTACTGAGATTGAAACTTAACGTGACAGGCTCCCTTCCTGAAGGGAGAGATGTGAAGTAACAGAGATTGCCCCTTTAATATGAAGAAGGAAGCTGTTGTGTTGTAAGGTATTTATGAAGAGCATCACGTGGCAAGCACTGGAGGGCAGCCCTCTGTGTGCTGACAATAGTCCTGACTGACAGAAAGCTACTCAGACAAGGAACCCAGATCTCAGTTTCACAGCTGCAACAGAACAGATGCTGCCACCAATCTGAAGGAGTTTAGAAACAGTTATTTTGCTAATTCAGTCTCCAGACAAGGACCTGGCCAGCTGATACTTCCATTTCAGCATTATGAAACCCTGAGCAAATAGCTCAGCTAAACCATGCTGGACTTCCGGCCCATGGAACTTATGAGATAATAAATATTGATTATTTAAAATATTTTTTAATCCATGGTCATTTGTTATACAACAATAAAAGTCTGATACAGATGGACTGTCATGTATTGAATATTTTTGAAGACTCTGCAGGCATTGTGATAAATCTTATATTTATTGTCCCATTCAAATCAAATTCATAAGTCAAACATTATCATCAACCCTATGTTACAGATGAAGTGCAAGTTTACAGGGTAAATATCTTGATCAAGGTTACACAGATAACAGAGATGACAGCTGAAACTTTAACTCATTCTATTTAACTTCAGAGCCTATGCTCTTGAACCCTGCATTCTTCTCTCCTTGTGACAAAGGGCACTGAGGTGATGGTACCAAAACCTGGGTTTGAATCCCATTTTGCTATAAATTAGCCATGCTATTTAAAGGAAAACAAGGATTCATTCTCCTTATTCCTGGTGTATGAATGAAAGAGTAGTACATGCTCTCAAGTCCTTCCAAATCTAAGTTCCTCTCATGAAAGTAAAAGCTTATATTCTAAATTATCCACATAGAAATTAATGTAGTTTTATATATAAGAAAGCTAAATTACAAGGGCCAATGACTACATATCTCATTTTGTCACAAGAGCCACCTGACCTCTATGATATTCAAAACCCACACTGTAAGCATTTTGGGGAGGTGTACATACCCCTGGAAAGGGATTAGGAGACACTAAAATATGGCTTATTTTAAATTCCATCTTTGGCATACATCCCAGCTAAAGCAGACAGAGAAAATAATACAAAATCCCTCTACAGGAATCTTAAAAGAATAAAATATCTAAAAGTAGGGTCCAATAACAACACTCATTATAGGGGTAAAAGTAGGATTTTAGGTTTTTTTTTTTTTTTCCCGAAAGAAAACATCTATGACAAGAGAACTGTGAGTGGAATCCAAAGTCACACTATGATGGGACAGTTTTTCCCACTCTCTGACTTTCGAGGTCAAAGATTTCTGTTTTTCCGATTTCCCTCCGACTCACTGAATCTCATTTGTGTACTTCTTCATGGCCCCCTCTTCCCTCTCCATTCAACTCCTTGCCCACTCTATGCTTCTCTCCACACTTACTCTTCTTATAAACCTCAACCAATGTCTTAACTTGATCCTATAAGCTAGATCCTTTGCCCCAGCCCTACCAATTCAACCACACACACACACACACACACACACACATACACATAATAATAATAATAATAATAAATACATGGGTCTGTCTTCTCCTGCCATCTACTTGCCTCTTTCAGTAGCACTAACTGATCTGAGAAACAAATGACATTTACAGTCATAAGGCACTAGTCATAATCTGGACCACTCTGCACTAGGCCCTATCTGTGCAGTCCTGGTTGTAAAACCACAATCTTTCATCATTCAACTTTTCATTTTTCATAACACTTCTTTACCTCCTGCACAAAACTGTTCATCGATGCCTCCAAATAGTGCTGTGACAGCAGCTACCTGTATCTTGGCTATTGAAGGCCCTCTGCAAATTTTTAAGGTATTTTATTTAAAACAGCATATGATTCTGTTTTCAGCAACTAATATTTTCAGTCCCATTAGAAAATTCCCCACGCATTAGGAGGGCTCAAGGGAACACTTTCACCATCTGCCTCTTCGCTTGTTCCATACATAACCTCGTTTCTCCATTACAACAAATCCTCTCCTCAAAGCTGGATTTCAACACATCCAGCCAACACAAATACCAACGGGCTACGATATGCTATGTGATGGTGTCAGGAGAATACATGTTGTCCTACCACCTTAACAAGGTTTTCCGTCAACAAATGCACCAACTGGCTATTTTCATGTTAACCTAAGAGAGTGCTCAAGCTTATCATCTAAACTTCCAGGTATGATGAATGACCAAGGCAAAAAACACATTTGTTAAGGAAGCAGCGCACATAAGCTTGTAAAGCTTTGATTGATCATGTTTACCCAATGGATACAAATGTTATTGGCCTTTAAAAAATATTTGGGGAGAGGGTCATGTTTTGTTTTCTTTTCCTTTTTGAAAATGGCTTTTTTGAACCAGTGTTCTTCTTGGGCTTGCACAATGGAATGGTATAGAATAGTGGTTACCAGTGATTTTGTATAAACAAAATTGATTGCTTTTGTCAAGAATATGAGGAGGTATGGAAATGTTCTAGGTGCAAGTAAGGAGATATTCCACTTCCCTTTCAGGGTTCTTTATTGCCTCTATTATTTATGTATAAAAAAACTAAAGTAACTTGGGTTAATAACCAAAATTCTTGAGTTTGGCTCTGGAGCTAAATATGAACTATTTTTCTAAACTGTCTTTAGAACCTTATTTAGCCCCCTCTGTACAAAAGATAAAAATGCATCCAGCTAATCATTCAGCAATTATTAATGCTGTGCCTATTACAGGCCTGAAAACTTGCAGCCATTCAGTTTATAGCACCAAACTGTTCAGTCTCTGCTCTGGTGCAGCTTACATGCTTGGACAAAGACCATAAAAAACAAGCATACCATTTCAGGTGGTGAAAAGTGCTAGGTAGCAGTGAGAAGAAACAGAGGAGGTATAGACAGTTTTCTAGAGATGATGATCCAGCAAAGTCTCTCTGATGGGAAAATATTTGAGCAGAAATTCAAAGAAGTAAGGGACCCAGACATGCAGATATCTGTGGGGGAGAGCAATCCAAGAAGAGGGACCAGCATTTGAATCTTCAACAAATATGAAGATAACACTGAACATTCATGTGTGTCAACATTCTCTGAAGACCTAATAAGGCATGCTGCTATCATATCTTAAAAGTACTACACTTTCTGCCATTTCTCTGTCTACACTTGGGTTGTTATTTGTTCCCCCAAACATGACTCACCATGGAAGACACTGCAAAGCCCAGAATAACTGTTTTCACTCAACTAATACATACAGAATAACTCATTATATTTCATGCCATCGCTCAGTTTTAGAGCCATTTTATCAAAGAGAATACAGTTCTTAGCAATATTGCATTTAATCAAAAAGATACCTAATATGACAAGAAATCCCCAATCCAGACTTCAACATCAGCCAAAGAGGAAGAAAAAAAAGCAATTTGCCCTGCAAAACTGATTTCAAAACTATCATCATCCATCATCATCATCATCAATCACAAGAGGCAGCTGCTTTGGCAGCATTATTTTAAGTCCACATTTAACGAGATGACAGCTTAACCTTCTTAGGAAAGCACAGTAATCTCTCCTTACAAACCCAACCAAGTACAGAGAAGCAGATTTGCTTTAATGTAGAAATTGGCTTTCATCTGATTTCATAAACATGCAAAGGCATTTGATGATTTAATAGGTACTTGGGTTTTTCTTTTGAACATTTGACATTCTATCAGGACTGGTGAGGGCTATGTTACTCAAGGATTATTGCAGTCACTACCTAAACAAGAATTTTTCAACAGAACTGACTGAGTCTGATGGCCAGGGAGAAAGCCATCCATGCTACACTCTGTGTTTATCATTAAAATAGATAACCAATGAGAAGCTACTGCATAGCATAAGGAACTTTACTCAGTGCTCTGTGGTGAATTAAATGGGAAGGAAATCCAAAAACATGGGGATATATGTATACATGTAACTGATTCAATTTGCTGCCCAGCAGAAACTAACATTGTAAAACAACTATACTCCAATAACAATTACTTTAAAAAAGAAACCATCCATAAAATGTACCTTCCAGAGCAAGAGGCATTTGCCTAATACATAATACATATTACAACACAATGAACATGTGCTTCACACATGACAGACATTTCTTTCCTCATTCAATGCTTGCATTTAACTGAACTCCTGCTCTCACTGTTCACATCCATGTCCCAGAGCTTTTCATAGTTCTATGTATTTATTTGTACAACTTACTCAGCATGCAGGGACCATCACCAACATCTCTATACATTCATATCCCAAACAGAGACACTGACCAAATTTCAGCAGCAACCCCTTCCATAAAACTCTCCCTGGAATCCCAGAGAGCAGTTTTTTGCCTTCTCTGAATTTCCTATCAGACTTCAGCTGTATCTCTTTTAAGAACTCATCTTGTATTCTACCTGATCGGAGAGTCATTTGTTTGCATCTATCATCCTGTTTTTCCTGTTGATGAAAAATATTTATGGGCAATTATAATAGCAGTTTATCTTTTTACCTATTAAAATAGTCTTCCCTTATTACACTATTACAAAGATACATGGTAAATTAATAATTTCTCCACATCCCAATTATGCTGCACTTCTGAACAAATATCCTCAGTGAAAAACATGCCTTCCATCATTTCCATCATAGCTAAGGGCAAGAATCAAAGGCAGTAACTATGAAAGCTACTTACAGCAAATGTCAAAAACAGCCATTCTATTATGCAAAAGAAATTTAAAAAAAATAATAGCAAAAAATCTCCCCATTAAAAGTTTCCTTTCAGAATAAGAGGCATTAGGAATTTTTTTCATTATAATTTCCACAACAGCTAGCACACTGCCTTGATGACAATTTGTGGAATGAATAAGTAAATGATTGCATGATTATGTGCACATTACTGTAGCTCAGACACAGAATATCAAATTGTGGGGAGGGAAGATGGTTGCAAGAGGAACATGTCCAAGATAAGCAAGGAGTACAGGTTGAAATTTAGGAGAAAAGGAAAGGTAGATCAATACTGTTGTTAAACAGCATCTTAATAGAGAGTACGAGGTTAAGAATCATATCTGTACCTGAGGAAGATAATTAAGATCAATGACATTCTGAAAAATTAGCATACAGGAAGATGTTCATCTAGAGAATGGAATAGTATGAGAATGTGAGAGGTGAAAGAAATTACACACACACACACACACACACACACACACACACACACACATACCTATTTGCCTGCCTGTTGCTGATGAAGTTGGAAGAAGGAGTAGGAGAAAAAAGGATAATTCTCAAAAGGCAACTCTATTTACTACTGCAGTATATGTATTGATTCCTAAAAAAATATGAGACTTTCAGCATACCTAGATGGTTTGTGATTAATGATAGGATACCTCGTTAAAGCTAGCTGAAAGGTACATCATTTTTCATGACACAGGACCAATGAGACTCAATTAATAAAATGAAATATTAAGTCAAATTTAGAATTCTTCCCCACACAGTCATTTCTCTGAAGAAAAAAGAATATGTGCACTCATTATTTATTGTTTCAGATTAAAACAGTAGGCATTTTAAAACACATGTACAGGCTAAATTCCTAGAACTCAATGTTCATAGAGATTTTCTTTTCCCTGCTTCAAAGTCTGTACTTCTGAAGCACTGTTACCAGAGTTTCAATGCAATATGAGCTTTTAAGAAATTAATTATGGCAGGAGAATCATGTTCAGAATCAGTGTGCACTATTCTTAAATTTTTTTGAAAATATGAGAACCATCACCTGGGAACCTATCAACTGTGACACGCCCAACCTGCCTATCTTATTCATCTTCACAGGCCAGAAAGTACCTGGTGCAAAGGCGACTTAGGAAGTAGCTGTCAAGCTGTGTTGAGTATTTCAACAATATATCTTTTCCCCTAGTATTCAGATTCTCAAAATGGCAGTTTAAAACCACAAATAAATTAAGGACTCCTGCCTCATTTCTTCTCTATCAAGCTATTATTGGTCTACCTTCTGTTAGATGAATGGCTCCCAAAATCAGTTCTATGAAATATCGGTTATCAAAGAGTAGGGGAGTGGGTTTTATTCTGAAAATATGTAAATACTTGTCTTGGAAGCAGTAATATATTTTCAGCTCTAGAACTTCTCAGTTTAATATGGTTATATATGTTGTGTATATTATGGTAAGTGCAAAATTACTTCATTTGCATCCAACTCTTTGCGAACTCACAGATGGCAGCCCGCCAGGTTCCTCGGTCATGGGATTTCCCAGGCAAGAATACTGGAGTGGGGTGCCATTTCCTACTCCAGGGGATCTTCCCGACCCAAGGACCAAACCTGTGTCTCATGTCTCCTGCACTGGCAGGCAGGTTCTTTACCACTAGAGTCACCTGGGAAGCCCATGTACTATGGTAGATAGATAAAAATGTATATAATATATCTGGACTTAAATGATGTCAGAATACTTTTTAATCATAGTGCTGTATTGGATTCCCATACCTTTTCACACATTGAACATGAAATATCAAAAAATTACAAGGCTTTCAGTTTTGTTTCAAATATTTTCCTATAGGCAACCAGCATATATTGGTCATTTTGATTGCACAGTCTTTTTGAACACAGATAAGGGACATCTGTAACATGATTACTTCATAAAATAAGAATTTTAACAATGTACTTTCCACATGGAAATTCTAAGTTTTAAGAATAATATATCTACAAATTTTAGAATCTTTATTTTGACCTTATTTTTGAGAAAGGCATTACCTTTTACTTGTCCATATTGAGCTATACACTGTGTCTCCTCCATTCCATTTTGTCTCCTCCAAGATATTTTGTTTATTTACTCATAAAACATTAAGCCCTCAATGCACCCCATTCATGGATCTGGAAATCAGTCACATAAAGATGAATACAATAGGTCTCTGCTCTAAGAGAGCCCTTATCTCATTTGGGAGAGAAAAATATAATAACAGTATCAAAACAGAGGTCGCTGACATTGGAAAGATGCACCCACTTACAAAATAAGGACATATCTGCCTTGGATAGTCAGAGATGGCTTCAAAGAGGAAAGCCTTCAAAGAATGAGTTTACCAAGCATAACAGGACAGTGGATTGAAGTGTATAACACATCCAAAGAGAGAAACAACATTTGCTGAGACATGGAAAAAATATAGATGTTTAGAAGATTTAAGTGATTAGCAAACTAGATCATGACTTTCTTGTCAAACTAAGTTCACTGAGAATTTTCCAATAGCAAATAGTACAGATCAGAGGGATCAAATTTTCCATCTTTTGTCTCCAAATTACTGCCATACTTGGGAATATTCATGTGAGTAGACTTGGACTGAATTTCTGCACATGCTTAGTGCTTCTAGGAAAAGAGACTGCTCTGGGGCTGGTCCCTTGAGAGATTAAGACGACCTACACAAGGCAGTAAGTGATTCTGTGATGTACTGTATAATTAATGCTTACTGAAGAAGAAAGAAAGGGTAACATCCAAATCCTTCTCTACCCGTATCTAATATTGACAATAGAGTAAAAGATGCAATCCACTATTCAAATTACAATTTTCTTACCTCTGCAAATTTAAGTGATACATGGTTATGTATTCTGAATTTGTCATCTGCCTGGAACTTGGTGAAAAACTGCCATGATTAAAAACCTTCCTCTAAGCTTCCCTCGTAGCTCAGATGGTAAAGAATCTGCCTTCAATGCAGGAGACCTGGGTTCAGTTCCTTGGTTGGGAAGATCCCCTGGAGAAAGAAATGGCAACCCACTCCAGTATGCTTGCCTGGAGAATCCCATGGACAGAGGAGCCAGGCAGGCTACAGTCTATGGGGTCACAAGACTTGGACTCTACAGAGAGACTAAGCACACAAGCTCCCCTTTTCCATGACCCCTTGCAATTAACCATTTAAATATTTAATCTTTCCACCAATCTAAAATATTAGGCATATGCTTTAAGGATATACTTTTCATGATCTCTCCCCCTATGTTTGGCCTGAGTTCTGCCTCCCTTTTCAGAACACCACCATCTTAAAAGTAGAAAGAGGAAACTGAAGAGAACGAAGGCTGTACGTTGCTTACTGTTTTATCCTCAGGAATTGGGGTAACACTTAACGCATGCTAAAGAGTTGAAAAGTATTAGATGCATGCATAGATGGATGAATGAACAAGTGGATGAGAGGAAGAAAGTCAGCAAAATGGATAAAAGGACAAGTGGAAAGAAATGAAAGAAGAAAGAAAAGGCAAGTGGAAAGTGGAACAGAAAGAAGAGTTCACTTGTATCAATAATTTTATCTGTATTAGTTAGGATTCTAAATTGAGTAACAAAGACTCAGTTCAAACTAGCCTAAACAAGAGGGTCAATGACAAAAGGGTTTCTGTAGCTCCCAAATACCCAAGGATACATTTCAAGGAGCTAGACAAAGAGTAGCAGAACACAAGACCTTAGAAGACGGAACTTAGGGGACTCAACTCTACAGGTCTTTCCCAGTCTCCTGTTCATCCGCTTGCCTGGGTACCTGAGGTTACTTTAATCTTATGGACATCAGTCACCTTCCTTGATAGAGAGCTCCTCATCCTCACATCCATACTTCTATGGTTCTTTTTACAAGTTTTGGCCCACGTCTTTTCTAATTCCTTTGTCCAGAGGAAGAGACAACTGTGAAATAGTTAAACTTGGGACACTGGCCCATGAATTCTGATCAGAATTGCTACTATATCTGTTATAAAAAATAGAGCTAAAAGCATACGGCTATAAATTATGCCATTGCATTTTGGACTATCAATTTTACTCTGTTTTTGAATTATGCAAAGATAGCACAGACATTAAATATCAGACTAGTAGTTAATAAAAAAACAATAATATTTTAGAATCAGCTTTGAACAAATATTGAGTTTTCATAACAACCTTTGCTGTATCTGAATCAATATATAATTTCTGCCCCACCCATGTCATGGTGTAACATGAGGATCCAATAAGATGAAGTACATAAATACATATAATAAATGTATGAAATGCAGTGACCATTGTAGCTGGCAACTCTATTTTTAATATTAAGTATTAAGAAACAGAGCAAAAATGGTCAAAGAAACCATCTATAGTCTTGTGATTTCTAATGAAGATTTCCCTGTGATAAAATAATTATTGATAAACTATTTATTGATAAAGTTGATAAAATAATTATTACTCATTTAATTTTTTAAATAACTGTTCTTTTCAGAACCAATATACAGTTTTTCACAGTCTCTTGCCTATTACCTAAGACCATGGATGCAGATGCATTCTTTTTTCCCTAGTATTTCTTACTTAACTGTGTTTGCGTTAAAGAAACTATATTGTGAGGTGATTTATCCAATAAAGCAGAAAACAAGAGGATAAGTAAGATCATTTTAAAAGCAGGAAGCAAATATAATTGGCCCACCCACTCCAAACATACCACATGGGAAAAAAATCAAGTCTGAAACTCTACTATCTTGTTGAGTAGACAGTTTTAAATTTCACAAAACAATTTTATTAAACACAACTGAGATACAAAGAAACACATGAATTGTACCAAAGGGACTTTTGTACCAATTGAAAAAAGGGAAGAGAGGTAGACAATCAAATTGCGGAACGACAAACAGAATGTGTTGGTCAGAAGGCAGTGAGATTTAGATGAGCCACAGTGAAAGGACAAGTTGGCAGCAATGACCTTGAGCAGCAAGTTCTGGCTAGAGGGCATCTGGATGGCCTCCCGGAAGAGGCAGAAGTTCAGCGAGACATAAAAAGACAAGTAGAACTTTGACAGGTACAGAACTGGAAAAAAAGGGGTATCCTTGACAAAGGAAAGTGTATAAAAGGCAGAGAGCCAGGATCAAACACTGGGTAAAACAGCAAGTGACAAACAGCAAGAGCATCAAGAACATGAAATCATGGTTAGAAAAACTGAAAAGTTAACTATGCAAGATTCTCAATGTCAGCATTATAGCTATCTATCCAATAATACAGTTAGCAATAAAATGTAGATAATAAAACTGGAATTCACTAGAATACTTACAGCTTTGTTAATTAATTATTATTATGTTGGCCTCTGAAAATAAGTATATCTAGCTACTCTATTCATATGTTCATATAATTCTAATAAGTAACACACAAAGAATATCCATTATTTTAATTGCTTATTTTTAAATATTTCCCTTATAATTTGCTTCTATGATTTGCATTCCTTTGAAGGGAAATAACGCATTTATATATTGCCTTTGCCAAGGCCACGCTGAAAACCGCCCTTTGTCATAAAAAGATATCTTTACTAATGGCATATAATCAAGCAGGCACTTCATTAGTCATTAAAACTTACTGCAAATATTCAACAGCTTTGTAGCAATTGCAAAGAAAACAATGAAATTTATTTCAAACTGTAATGCCTGTGATTTGTCTCATAAAACACAGAAAAAACATTTCTGCAAAAAGAAAGACATGCAATGAAGGTTTTATTACCATTTGATTTACAAATGTTTAAAATATAGTTTTTAATATCTAGCACTCACGATGCTAAGTTTTTCCTAAATGAAGTTAGTGTTTTAATAAGCTTTGCTGCTTGTTATTACCATATTCACAGATGAGTTATTTTTTTTCTCAGCAATGAATAACTAATATGTAGACTGAATCCATATAAAATGACATCATCTTACCATTTTCACCTACAAATTGGTAATTTTTATATTTAACCTAAAAATATAGAATTGTAGAATCTTAAACTTAGGAAAACAGTATAAGAGATCTAGCAGATCCTTTGGCCTGACTCATAAAAAACCCCCTCTGGTATCAAACTGCAATCATTTGCTATCTTCTGTTGAAATGTTTGAAATAAGCTTAAAATAATATATGAATGGGAGCAAGAAGAAGCAGTCAACACAGAATAAACCCAATACTCAAATGGATCTTTTTCCTTATGCATTCATCTTATAAACAAAAATAAAAGAAAAAAAAGAGATAAAGGAAAGGAAAAAAGAAAAACAAATCTCAAGCAAATATCTTACCTCACAATAGTAAAGGTGCCTGAACATTATTTAGAATTGTTTTAAATGGCCAGATAAGGGTATAAGGGTTTACTATTTGGACTAAATATACAACACATTTATTTCTCTAATTCAAACAAAAGGAACTAAAATTAGCATCTCTAGATAACACTTTTTCATCTAAATAGATTGAAAAAATCAAGTGAATTATTCAAATCTAGCAAAGGAAGCCACTAAGAAAACATATTTTAACACTCTTCAGCCTGCAACCTATCCAGAAAGAGAGAAATCAGATAAAAGATAACCTTGAGCTAACAAGGTTATAAGGGATTCTTTCAAAATAAGAGATTTTTCAAAATGAGTCACTCCTGTGTCTCCAAGTCGGGCAGAACAAAGAGCACAGAGGGAAGCCTGCCTTTCTAGATCCACTCAAACTCCAGAATTCAGTAAGTACACAAGAATATTGGTGACTTGACAATCAATCGAACCTTTTTGCACTCTTTTCCCATTAAACAGATTTACCTTACTCTGTCACCTCTTAATTCATAGCAGTTTTACCAACATGAAGATATTCACTTCTAAACTTTAACTTTTTGAAGTAAGAAATGAAGGTATTTCAGGAAAGAAAGAACCTAAGAAATCTTGATTTGACCCACTAACCATACAAATGAGGAAAGCAAACTTGAGGTAAAGTGAGATGCTCAAAACCCCACAGCCTTTGAGAGTAAGAACAGTCTCCAAATGCTTGATTCAAGAACCCCTGGCTTTGTGATGACCTGACAAGTTAGGACACCATCCTCTTTGTTGTGATTTGGTCATTTTAGCTATGAGACTGGGTGGTACATGTGCCTGAGCATGTATCTGTGCGGAGCTTAGATAGGCATTAGTACATTTAAGACTCAATTTTTCACTGATTAATTAATCACTCCTAAATGGTCAGTAATCCTTTTTAAGTCTAAGATCTTTCCCATAAATTAAACTTCCTAATGCCACAGGATTATCTGCAGTTGGGTAACCAAATACAAATCACGTTATTATCATGGAACTACCAAAGTAAAATTACTAAAATAAACAAACTGATAATTCTCTAGTATTCGATGTATGCACTAAACGAGAAGGAAAAAAGACAGAGAACTTTGTTCAAATTATAAACATGGTTAGGTTTAAAAAATAATCAAAAAGATGATTTAAGATATCTGCTATTAAGAACAGAGACATCTGATCACTAAATACAAAAAACATAAAATAATGCTTGTAGGGCAAAGGTGTGTTCTAAAATGCACATTTTGGTAATAGAACCTAACGTAGGAAATAAATAAATGTCATAAAAAGCAAAGATGTACAGCTGAATAAATATGTGAAGGAAGACAAACAAATGCATTGCACATTACATTTAGTTATTCAGATAATGAATTTCAAGTAGTTAACTTTCCTACTTTAAAAAACTGTGCAGCTTTTAAATGCACTGATAAATGAGATTTAATAATAAATGCTATTTGCAAATTAATTTTGAGGACCAAATATTACATTGAAAATAACCATAAATGTCTTATGATGTCAAATACACTGCTATTGCTTTCTGTATATTCTACTTATATAAATTATAAGTTAATTCCATAACTCCTTTTAGGAGTCCTAGTTAAGATCAACATCAAAAATATTGTACAATTTCTCCACAGAAAAATATATTTGTATATTACAAACAGGATGGGGAACACATGTATACCTGTGGCGGATTCATTTTGATATTTGGCAAAACTAATACAATTATGTAAAGTTTAAAAATAAAATAAAAAAAAAAAAAAATAAATAAATAAAATGGTACATACCCCCAAATATGTTATTCATCTCAAGTTCAACTGCACATCACCTACAAATAAAGAAATAGGTTTTAGAATAAAGTGTAAATCTAGACTTAAAAAAAAAATCATCAGTTGCATTCCAGAGGTATCATGGTGCTAGAAGGAAGTCTCAGTGACATGTTATGATAGAAAAACTTTCTCAGTCAATTACAGAGAACCTGATTTTACCAAGATACTCCTTAAACTGTACAGTAGGTTATCCTGATGAGCAAGGATACTGTTACAGTGAATCCTTAAAAAAAGGCCAATAGGATGATCTATATCTAAATATATGAAAAAAACAGACACTGATACCAAAGATACTGATACTGCAATATGTTTAAATAAGTAAAATTAAGCATTTGATTTTCATATTAAAGTCAAAACTGTCCCATTTGAAATTAAATAATAAACTATAAGATGGTTAAGAGCAACTATATTCATTTCTTATAATATATGTTATTATAAGAAACAATCCTCTTATCCCTTTCTTTAAAAATCACTGCCAAATTTTTTGATCAGAATACATTGTACAAAAATTCAAACCTAACTACAATCTGTGCAACAATTATAACAATTTAAAATAGTATAAAAAAAATAGTATGAAGGCTGTCTAAGACTTACAATCCTTACTTTTTTCATCCTCAAAAATCATATACTACGCCTTTCTAAACTTCAACTCCAGGTGGTACTGATAATAGTTTAGACTTGAAACAAACTTACATTTCTTTCAGTTCTAAATTGTATCTTCATGCTTCCTTTTCTGAGCTCTAGATCTACTTAGCCAACTGACTATGTGAAATCTCTATTTGGATACCCTAAAGGAATCTCAAACTCAACTTGCCTGAAAACAAGTACATGACTCCCGGTACCAACCTCTTTTCCCATGAAATGGCCTACTTCTAGTGTTGACAGCACAAATTTTTATATTGGTTTCCTGACACATCTACTTTAACTAAACTGTATGCAGTTTAGTTAAAGTAGATGAAATAGGAACAGCACTGAATGTTTATATTCCAGCACAGGCTGCAATGCCTCCTTCACAGTGGCCACTTTAAAACCCAAATGCTGAGTGGTTGTATGCAACAGTTAATGACTGAATTGTCCCAAGAACATGTACAATATTAGGTGCTCCTGTGACTTCTCAATCATTAAAATTTAAAATCACACGAGAACATTTTACTGAAAACTATTTCTCCAATCAGCATAGTCACCATTGATGTATCACATGCTTATCATATAGAGACAGTTGAAAGGACTTTGCAATTTGCATTGGGAAGATTCATTATACAAAGATTCAAAATGTTATGGGAAGTACACTAATTGTAACCGCCCACCCTGGCCAGGCACCATAGTAACTATTTGCATGGCTTATTTTAAGACAGGAGGTCCTGGTAAGGAACACAGAACTAATAAGCCACCACCAACCGGAAGAGTTTGGGAAAGGTTAAAAGGAGACACCACATGCCCGACCACCTCCCAGAATCCTTCTCGCTGGCAACCATCTTGGCTGAACAAGGTGTGCACCACCAGGAAGGACTCAGTCAGAATGACTGGCTAAAGACAACCTGGAAACTGATTCCATCATCATAAAACCTGAGATTGCCAGCCACATGGCAGAGCTGCTCTCCTGGGTTCCCTTACCCTACTGCTCTCCACCCGGGCACCCTTTCCCAATAAAATCTCTTGCTTTGTCAGCACATGTGTCTCCTCAGACAATTCATTTCCGAGTGTTAGACAAGAGTCCAGTTCTGAGCCCTGGAAGGGGTCCCCCTTCCTGCCACAAACATATAGATAAACAATGCTATGGCTTTTTTAAGTTAGAAAAATAAAACAATATGGGAGAGTTTAATTTCCTCAAAATTTTGACAAACTTTGGATTTCCCTCGTGACACAGTGGATAAGAACACGAGTTCAATCCATGGTCCGAGAAGATTCCACATGCTGCAGAGCAACTAAACCCGTGCCCCATAAATACTGAGTCTGCACGCTCTGGAGCCTGCGCTCTGCAATGAGAGAAGCCACTGCAACGACAATCCCCACACACCAGAATGAAGGGTAGCCTCAGCCTGCAGCAACGGGAGACAGTCCATGTAAAACAATGAAGACCCAGGGCAGTCAGAAATAAATAAATAGAAATTCTGACAAACTTAAAAAATGTTTACTATAGCATGTTGAAACACAGCCTAAGATATTCCCTTCCTAAATAGGTATCTGGGATTCTCTGGGACTGCATCAAAGTTAGCTTTCCTATTAATAATCTGCTTAATTGAAATAGCTTTCATATTATCCTGCTATATACATCTCTTCACACCTGGATAAACATATAAATGGATAATGTTAGCACATCATTAAATCACACGCAATTCAAAATAATCATTTGATTCAAGCTCTATTCAGAAGAGAAATAGGACAGAGGAGCGCTAAGACAAGAGATCTTATCAAGGCCACACATTAGCCAAAATAAATGAGAACTTAATTTCCCCAAATACCTATGGCCTTTTCCCATTGAAAAATAAATTCAGAGCAATACTACTCAAAGCAAGTGAACAAGCTTTATCAAAGTTTCAAGCAACAAGAAAGACAAGTATCTGGTTTCCACTTAGCATAAACTTGAATCTTGTGATGGAGGTAATAATGAAATGCAATGGAATGCTTCTTTGGTGGAGAGAGGGATGCTAAGTAAGCAAGAAAATAGAAGAGAGGGAAAAAAAAAAAGACAAAAGCAGTATGGTCTTTTTGAAGGTCACACTGATAAAATGATCAAACTTCACTTAGAGTAACTGAAGAAGATTAAAATATAATTCCTTTATGGCAAAGGCAATCAACAATGCATTTGCCTCAAGCTAAAGAACAGTCTGTCTTCCTTACTGTAGGAGCTTTACCCAGTATTGTTAGCTCTGTAAGGGGATGTTTAATGAATTTTCCTATCAGACATTATCAGCAGAATTTCCTGCCAAAGCTTTCTTGGTCCAGCATCTGGACAGAAGTCACTTCTATAAGTAGTTCTCTATATAAATGAGGTAAGCAGAGAAACTCCACAAGCTGATGAAGTTTGTTAGTCTCAGCTAGATGCAATGAAGACCTCTTAATAAATATTATCGATTCTGTTGCCAAAATGTAGGTTGTCATTTCAGAATCTAAAGCTACCTGGCAAATTCTTATCTGAAAATAGGAAAACCTACTAGATGCCTAAATGGGGAAGAAGTCATATGGAATTACAGGAATGGGTGGAAATACTGCCAATGCTAATAATATCAGGTCAATTTTCCAGGAACTGCTCTTGTTTGCTTTTCTTCCACCTTTTGCTGTGTTTTCACTTTTTATAAAAAATAGCATGAATACTTTTGAGAAAGGAGAACTCACTGGCCTCAAACCAAGGAGTTTGGATGGACTTTTCCATTAAATATCTTGAAAGTCATTTCTCTAATGAGCTTCTTCATATGCAAAATTAGAAGGGTGAGCTAGATGAGCTTCAAGTCTCTGCAAGAGATAATAACAATCATATCCAGGATGATTCTATCATACTGCTTTGTTACAAGGTTTATTGGAGAGAACACTCAAACAAACACCCAGAAAATGGTCTGAAGATTCTCAACATATTTCATGTCCCACACCATCCACACCTGTCCTCAATCAGTGCAGATAATGCTAAAGAGGAATTATTCAAAGTCAAGTACTACATACTGAATTGTATCTGCTTCGTTCAGGAAGGCTGTCTATATGATGGTACACATAGTCATGAGAGAGAATGCAGAATATATCACAAGACTGAAAGGGAAAAAAAAAGGAGGCAAAAGCTTTTTAATCGACCACTTAAAAGGTTATGTAGAGGCCACAAGGTGAAGGTATGAAGTATGTTTCTAGTGGAGAATGCTGTCTACTGACAATGAAACACTCGATATTCTTATGATTTTATTGAGTGAAGAGTCTATAGCGCATTTCAGTCCTGGATCAGTTAAGAATCTGGTATGTAAAAATAAAAGCCCATCAATTCTTAGCATTCCTTTGGGGTTTCTGTGGGTATATGTTTAATAACTGTCATATCTCCAAACAGTTCAGTCTGACCCCCATTTAGTTTAGAAATATAATGATAGTAGCCAGAGTTATCAGCCATGCTTCGATGGTTTAAATGCTCCTAACTGGTGCCCCATTAACCAATTTTTTAGTATGCAAACAGATTTATATTTGAAAGGCTCAAACCACCTCAGGAAAGCGATTAGGGCACTTCATAAAAGCAGAATCTATTTGCCAAGGTCAAAAAGCTCCTGAATCTCTTCCCCAATTCGATATTTTTTATGACTTTCTACCCCCAAAGTTGTCTCATTTAGGTCTTGTTAATCCCTTGGCAGGGCTGTTTTCAGATATGGAGGGGAGGATGATATGCAAAGGGTGTAAAGGGTGTGGTCTCAACTATAACAGACCACACAAATGAAAATAAATACTTTCACACTTAATGTTTTACATTATTGAATTGATAAAGATGAAAAGATTTACACTATGTTGTTAAGTGTACTGTAACAGTTATTCACATACATTTTCAGTGGGTGTATCCTTTGGTACATACTCTCTGGAGGATTATTTACCAGTATCTATTAAAAGCAAAAAGACTTTTTTGGGGGGACTCGGGAATGCCTCCTCTAGAAATATAAAAGTCTAGGAAAATACAGTCATTGGAGCACTTCTTACCGGTTGTAATAGCTACCTAATAGGGTTGTTTTAAAGAACAAAATTGGCCTTTTACTGGTGTTAGTGGTTTGCAGATGCATGTAGTCACTCAGTCATGTCTGACTCTTTGAGACCTCACAGACTGTATGTAGCTGGCCAGAGTCCTCTGTCCATAGGATTTCCCAGACAAGAACCCTGGAATGGGTTGCCATTTCCTTCTCCAGGGGATCTTTCCACCCAGGGATAAAACCCACGTCTCCTATGGCTCCTGCATTGGCAAGCAAATTCTGTACCACTGAGCCACCTGGAAAGCCCTGGTGTTGGTGGTAAGCACTGATAAATTTTAGCATGTAATTATTATTAGACAATGATACAAATCTTTTTTTTTTAATACTACAGAATTTCAGAGAAGTAGAGCATATATTATATATATATGCTCTACTTACATATATATATATAAGTAGAGCATATAACCTCATATTCATTATGGTAAAAATAAGCATATGTGTGTACTACACATACCTGTATCTAGAACATGGTATTTAAATTCTTTCTGGTAAAACATTTACTTCTCCTTCATTGACTACACTACAGCCTTTGTGTAGATCACAACAAACTGGAAAATTCTTAAAGAGATGGCAATACCAGACCACATTACCTGTCTCCTGAGAAACCTGTATGCAGATCAAGAAGCAACAGTTAGAACTGGACATGGAACAACAAACTGGTTCAAAATTGGAAAGGAATACATCAAGGCTGTATATTGTCACCTGGCTTATTTAACTTCTACAAAAAGTATATCATGTGAAATGCAGACTGAATAAAGCTCAAGCTGGAATCAAGAATGCAGGGAGAAATAGCAATAACCTCAGATATGCAGATGGCACCACCCTAGCAGCAGTAGCAGCAATGGCAGAAAGCAAAGAGTAACTAAAGAACCTCTTGATGGAGGTGAAAGAGGAGAGTGGAAAAGCTGGCTTAAAACTCAACTTTCAAAAAATGAAGATTATGGCATCCCATCCCATCCCATCACTTCATGGAAAACAGATGGGGGAAACTGGGAGACTTCATTTTCTTGGGCTCCAAAATCACTGCAGATGACCACTGCAGCCATGAAATTAAAAGATGCTTGTTCCTTGGAAGAAAAGCTATGACAAACCTAGACAGCATATTAAAAAGCAGATATATCACCTTGCTGACAAAGGTCTGTCAAGTCAAAGCTATGATTTTTCCAGTAGTTATGTATGGATGTGTGAGTTGGACCATAAAGAAGGCTGAGTCCCTTTGATCCAAGAAATGATGCTTTTGAATTGAGGTGCTGGAGAAGACTCTTGAGAGTCCCTTGGACAGCAAGGAGATCAAACCAGTCAATCCTAAAGGGAATCAATTCTGAATATTAATTGGAAGGACTGATGTTGAAGCAGAAGCTCCAATACTTTGGCCACTTGATGTGAAGAGCTGATTCACTGGAAAAAAACCCTGATGCTAGGAAAGATTGAGGGAACAAGGAGAAGGGGGTGACAGAGAATGAGATGGTTGAATGGCATCATTGACTCAACAGACATGAGTTTGAGCAAGCCCTGGGAAATAGTGAAGGACAGGGAAGCCTGGCATGCTGCAGTCCATGGGGTCGCAGAGAGTCAGACACAACTGAGCAACTGAACAACAACAATAACCTGCCAATTGGCTAAATTTCTTTACAGAAAAGTATGCTGCTAAGTCACTTCAGTCGTGTTCGACTCTGTGCAACCCCAGAGATGGTAGCCCACCAGGCTCCCCTGTCCCTGGGATTCTCCAGGCAAGAACACTGGAATGGGTTGCCGTTTCCTTCTCCAATGCATGAAAGTGAAAAGTGAGAGTGAAGTCGCTCAGTCGTGTCTGACTCTTAGCGACCCCATGGACTGCAGCCTTACCAGGCTCCTCTGTCCATGGGATTTTTCCAGGCAAGAGTACTGGAGTGGGGTGCCATTGCCTTCTCCAAGAGAAAAATATAGTTTATGTATAATCATATATGTTAATTTCACAGGACTGTTTCACACTGAAATAATAAATGTCTAAAAGATCATAATCTGGATCAAAATTATCATTATCTTATTAGAATGTAATTGAGTTGAAGAGTAGTTTAAATATTTTCTGGGTTTTTCTTTTCTGTAGCTAAACGACATTCTAACCATTATCAATCACTCATTTTAGCTGAATGACAAAGAGAAAAAATGTGAATAAAAGTATATTCATTTGACATTAATCCAAAATAACCAATTTGCTTCTTATGAGCCTGAGCTATTGCTGAGGTGGATTTGTTGAATTAGAACAGCAACTTTTCCTCAGGAATCTTCTAATTTTGTTCCAATCACTGGAGTCATGTTTATGTATTTCCTTGCACAGATATACTGCTTCCTCAGACAACTCTTGAGAATAGGAACTCTTTATCAGATGATTGAATATCAAATAGTGAGATGACAACCCAGCTAGGTTAAAAATATGAAAAGGCATTTAAACTTAAACATAAAAGAGATCATATGAATGAAAAAATAGAGGGGATGCAGAAGAATGAATTAGGAAAACCCCTTCCCTTCCTTTTCTCTCAAGAGCTTTTCCATACTTAAGCAGGGAAGTTGGGTTGTGCTCTCCAGTATGGTACCAATATTTAGAGTTGTGCTATCCAGTGCATCCCCTCTATTTTTTCATTCGTATAATCTCTTTTATGTTTAAGTTTAAATGCCTTTTCATATTTTTAACCTAGCTGGCTCGTCATCTCACTGTTTGATCACTAGCCATATATGACTACTGAGGGCTTGTAAGGTAGCTAGTAAGAAATGAAGAGATGGTGCAAAAAAAATGAGTGTAATGTATCTTACTCAAAATTGTTTTATGTGGATATATTTTGAAAACAACATACGTATAAAATTTCACCTGTTTCATTGTACTTTTTATTGTGACTTCTAGAAAAATCAAAATTATATTTTTGGCTCATAGTGTATTTCCATTGGACAGGACAGAAGTAAAACATCATTATCTACGACACATGTATATGCCACGTGTTCCTTTTTGTGCACTTATGCTTTGATGTTTCCAGTAGCTAAGTCTGTCTCTAAAAGGGAAGAACCCATATATCTGTACAACTGCATCTTCACTGGGCTTGGGAAAACTGGTTACTCCCATGATATGGGTCCAGCTTTTCCTCCTCAAAACAAGGTTCTACCCAACACAGCGCTGCAGTCAGAAAGCTTGCGTTTCCAGCTAGGTTACCTGGGTAAATCACTGAAATGCTCTTGAGTCCCTGTCTCAGGTACAACATGTCTGCCTTTCTAGCCATCAGCCAGACTGCTGTGAAAGTCATTTAAGTCATTTAGTTTTATCTCAACAAATGGCATACTGAACAACTAACCCTTTGCAATCCATCTAAACTGCAGCAGAAATACTGCATCTCTGCTGCCAGTCACACTGCTGTTTACAACGGGGGGCAACTGATTTGTTCATTCCTAAGTCATAACTTGGACTTTTCTTTTCTTTTAATTTTATTTTATTTAACTTTACAGTATTGTATTGGTTTTTGCCATATATCAAAATGAATCTGCCACATGTATACATGTGTTCTCCATCCTGAACCCTCCTCCCTCCTCCCTCCCAATACCATCCCTCTGGGTGGTCCCAGTGCACCAGCCTCAAGCATCCATGGACTTTTCTATTCTATAATGTTTCTTTTTCAAAGCAAGCGAATGGGGTATGGATCTCTGATAAAGCTTATAATGATGATAACAGTATTAGAATTATGAGTAAAGAAACTATAGATTAAAAACAGATTCAAGTTCCATGATTACGTATTCCTGTTAACAACTGACTCTTTCATACACCCATGAATTCACTCAAACATTTGGAGCATGCCCTACTACCATAGCATGAAAACAATCAGGCTTTGGAATCAGAGATACCTGAATGTTAATTTTAGCCACTTCAAGTGTTCTATGTGTATGTGGGGGTGTTAGTCCCTCAGTTGTGTCCGACTCTCTGACCCCATGGACTGTAGCCCACCAGGCTCCTCTGTTCATGAAATTCTCCAGGCAAGAATACTGGAGTGGGTTGCCAGTTTCTGCTCAAGTGTTCTATTCAGCCCTGTAAACCCTGTAATGTTGGAATAAACTATTAAGGCCAGAAGATTTTTAGGCAATTAAATTAGATATTAGTTGTAAAAAAAAATAGCATATTTTCTGGCACATAACATTCAGTAAAATGTTATTTAAAATAATATTTACTATTAGGTACTTACTGCTCTCAATACTGAAGGTACTATAAGACACAGGATCTGCCTTCAAGGCATTATTTAGATTATCATCCATCAGCTATATTTAAGAAAGTCTATAAGAATGGCTTTTTAAAGAATCCTGGTAACTAACTAAATAGTATGAAATAGTAAATCTCAGGCTATTATCCTGATTTAGCACCATGTAAGGACAACCTTAACCCTCAGAAGATCCTTTCAATAAGCCGAAGGAATTTTGCACATTAAAATACAGTTCACCATGTTTCACTTGGTCTTTCAAAACTGAAATTCAGCAAACTCTTGAGGAAACAATGGTTCCCTCTTCTTTCATGCTTAAAGTTACCCTAAATACTTTGTTAAATAGATTTCCTCTTAAGACATTTTTTAATAACACACAAAACTGATCATCACCACATCCTAATGCAATAATCACTTATCATGATCCTCTAGTTCAGGAAGGGAGGTAAGACGTCAATGATGGGAAACAAGTAAATTCTTGCCTCCTTCCATAAACTTAGCTATGTAAACTCCTGCCATGAACAGCCATCATCTTTCCCATTTTTCTGTACTAAACCAGCGAGCAATAAGATTTCCAGAGAAAGGCCCTATGGGCAATTTCCCAAGACTACTGTATTAGAGTTCTCAAAATAAAAGTTGTACCAACTTGTAATCATTTTTATACAGAGTAGGATCCACACTGACACAGAAAAGTGATTCTGCCATCTACTATGAAAACAGATTATGAGCCTCCCTTTCGTAGACAGATACAATATCATATCTCAAATGTCCCACACATTGGAATGACTACTTTTTTCCAAATGTGTCTTTCTTTCGTTTTGGCTGTGCTGGGTCTTTGTTTCTGTGTGTGGGCTTTCTCCAGTTGCAGCAACTGAGAGGTACTCTCCAGTCACAGTGGCTTCTGCAGTTGTCGAGCACATGCTCTAGGGCATTTGGGCTTCAGCAGTTGTGGTTTCTGGGCTCTAGAGCACATGCTCAATACTTGTGGCACACAGGCTTAGTTGTCCCAGGTCACGTGGGACCATCCTGGATCAAGGATGGAACCCATGTCTTCTGCCATTGGCAGGCTGATTCTTTACTACTGAGCCACCAGGGAAGCCCCTGGAATGACTGCTTTTAAATCAACCAAATACTATCCAATAACTATTAACTGATAACAGAAGACATAACCCCATTTTCAAAAGACTTAAAATGTTGTTTTTAAATAGATCTGAATTCTAAGCATTCATATATGTTTTCATATATATTTCAAGTTGTTATAGTTCAAGACTGCCCTCAAAACCCAATTCTAACCAAGTAAAATGACTTAATAATCAGAGCCTCAGTATCTTGAGCTGTAAAATGGAGACATTTGTATCTAAACTGCAGTCCTATTAGAAATCACAGTCTTATTACTACTATTGGCTAGAGCAGGGGTCTGCTAACTTTGTCATAAAGATCTAGAGGATAAATATTTTCAGCTTTGCAGACCATAAAATCTGTATCAGAACTATTCAATTCTGCTGATGTAACATAAAATCAGTATAAATGATACAAACACAGATGAGTGGGGTTGTGTGCCATTAAACCTTATTTATGGACACTAACATTTGAATGTCATGATTTTCATATCATGAATTACTATTCTTTTGTATTTTTCCAATCATCTACAAATTAAAACAACAACAAAAAACTTGCTTAGTAAGTGGAAGACTTATAAAGAAGTGGATATCCGGACTTGGCCACCTGGCCATAGATTGCCAACCCCTTGGCCAGAAGACTCAGATCCAAACTCAGATAAATTGATTATGTATTTAACTGGCCAAAATGTTTTTGTAAAAATAATCACTTGTAACAAATTGAAAATGCTTTTCTCTATATACAAAACCATGGTGTTTTAATTTACTTAACTTTAAATTCTGTTTAACACTTTTTGGGGGGAAAAAAGAAACTTTTCACTATTTAATCACTTCCCACTTTATAGCTCTTTTAGTAGTATTTTCTAACATAGAAAGTTCAACTATGGTACTTCAAACGATTGCTAACAAATTTATTTACAGTGCTTGTTAAACATACTGCTTATTTTCCTTACTAAATTAACTGTGGTTTGTGAAACAAACAAATGAATCCAACAGTACAAGATGCAAAAACAATTTCAATAAGTAGGTCTTCATTTACTATTTAATCGCCTTTCTGCCACTGACTTAAAAACATCTGCTGGAAAGAGGTGCAAACACCATATTTCTCCAGTTACATAATGTTAATTATAATGGAATTACACCACAAATAAAATCTTAATCATGTTGGCCACTCTTCTCTGTGTTCTTATTACTTACTCAGACTCCCAATCCATTAAATCTGTGCTGCCTTATTAAAAAGGGCAGAGTTGCAGGGAGAGAGAAGATGAATTTGATTTGGTCAAAAGGTCAAGGCATAATAATTTACTTGAGTAAGTACAGTGGGGCATCATCTTTTCATCCCTTTATATCTTGTGCTTTCAATGCTGAATTATATTAAAAATGAACAAAAGACGGTGAATATCAGGGCAGTTGTCCTTAGATAACCAAGCAAACAGACAACACCATTTTAGTATTAGTTGACTTTAGTGTTAGCTGTTCTCTTGACATTAAGTTAGAGTTTAAAGAGATTTAACAATCATTCCTAATCCATCATTATCTTATAATCCAATTTATTTACCTTATTGAACCTAATTGCAATGACCAGTAAAATTTTTAGGGATACAAAGATTAGTATTGTAAGTCAGAAAAGTTCACAAGTCATCAGAATAGGTTTCTGTTTTGTTTTCTGAGTCATGGCATCACAGTAGCCCCCAAACAATAAACACATTATCCACATTACATGGATGCACATGCCTACACATAGTTAAATACAAAGATAATAACAGAAGGCAAGGATTAAGTATAAAGTATAAAGCAGGGATTAAGAGCACATACTTATAGAACTGGACTGACCGGTTTTGTAAACTCAGCCGTTTATATATTTGTGTGATCTTAAATAATTCACTTACTTTATGCCTTCTTTGTATGCAAAATGGAAAAAGAAAAAGAACAGCCTTTGGGTTTCCTGCTTAGCAGCAGCAGATAGCTCAGTTGGTAAAGAATCTGCCTGCAATGCAGGAGACCCCGGTTCTATTCCTGGGTTAGGAAGATTCCCTGAAGAAGGGATAGGCTACCCACGCCAGTATTCTTGGGCTTCCCTTGTGGCTCAGCTGGTAAAGAATCCATCTGCAATGCGGGAGACCTGGGTTGGATCCCTGGGTTGGGAAGTTCCTCCGGAGAAGGGAAAAACTACCCACTATAGTATTCTGGCCCTAGAGAATTCCATGGACTGTACAGTCCATGAGGTTGCAAAGAGTTGGACATGACTGAACAACTTTCACTTCACTTTCCACAGAATGTTAGAATGATTAGAAAAATATGCATAAAGTTTTTATAACATTATCTGACATAAAGTAAGAACATGTAAATGTTTGCCAAATAAAGCAATGGCTAAAAATATTCTATATTACTGCTTCTTTATAATACTTGAATTCTAATAGGTCATTACTATAAGGCTTTTCTTAGACCTCTGTAAGAAAAACAAAACATAATAACAGTCCCATCCATGATAAACATTTGCCAATGATACATTTGAAAAAGAAATCTAAGCATTGTTAGATTGTTAAATACCACCAATGTCTGACATAATTGATGAAACAAAATTACAGGAAACAGGACACTTACTTTGAAAGCACCTAATCATGAAGAAGCCTTTAAACAGCTGTACAGACTTGCTGCTGCTGCCGCTAAGTCGCTTCAGTCGTGTCCGACTCTGTGCGACCCCATAGACGGCAGCCCACCAGGCTCCCCCGTCCCTGGGATTCTCCAGGCAAGAACATTGCCCCTTCTCCAATGCATGAAAGTGAAAAGTGAAAGTGAAGTCGCTCAGTCATGCCCAACTCTTAGTGACCCCATGGCAGCCTACCAGGCTCCTCTGCCCATTTTTCCAAGGTACAGAACATTGGTACAGACTTGGGTCCCCTATATTAATCCTGAAAATCAGCCACTTCACTGACTCCTGCTCTGTACATAAAGTGTTTGTTCTCAATCCCATGCTTTCTTTTATTCTAAATATCCCTATGACCTGTCTCCAAACTCCCAGGTCCTCATCAATAAACCTGACAAGATTCTTAACCAAGCCCCATTTAGCAGCACATCACTTTGCTAACTACCATAGGGAATGTCAAGACTCAAAAGAGGCAAGCACAAACCATAAAGGAATCTATTTAGATAGATTCTATTTAGGTGGACAATAATGTGAAACCATTCAGTGAACTCAAAAGGCAAGCATAGGTGCAGTGCTTCAGTGTCTATACAGCATTCTCACCAGTACAGTAATTCATTTTGTGGCCTCAATCCACTGTTGATCAGCAAGTTAAAAAAAAAAAAAAAAACTAAAAAAAAAACAACTACTATCTTGATATTACAAAGACTACCAAACAGAGTCTCAGGAAATCTAAGTAACTTGCTCAAAGTCTTAAAATTAGACATAAACCCACAGTGCAGAACCTAGATCTTCATGCCTCACATTCATGATTTTAAACTACAGCACTCCATCTCCTTAAAGGAGAGACCCACAGGATTTGAGCACTCTGTAATCTCCTGCCAGAGACAGGGTGTGAGCCAGTTCATGATGAGTGGTCAGAAGAGGGCATCTGACAGAAGAGGGAAAGGTCACTGCAAATGGAAAACGGCATCAGTTCAATAAAGTATAGAAAAAGTTCAGGTTAATGGCTTTAAAGGGAGTGTTTGGAAAGGAAGTATGTGTTGACAAGAACAGGAAAGTCATCAGCTATTATTCTGCATTTCCTATTGGCTGTGCAAAAGATGGCGGAGAAGGACCGGAATTTTAAAGCAATTGTGTTGAGCATTATCAAATTAAATTCCAACTCCAGCAGCACTAGTACCCTTCTATCTCTTTATCTCGAGATTAATATGACCTACACACTACACACTCAGTCAATCTGGTTAACTTGGGATCCTCAAACCAATTGGCACCCCATGCTGAGTGATCGGGGACAACCGGGCAAACCTTAAGATTTATGGTACACTTAGGATGTTAGAAGCACTGCACTAAAATCTTTCACATTATCTCATTCATTCTTCAAAATAACCATGGCAGCTGTGTCAGGGTCCTCAAGACTGCCCCTAAAGTAAAGGTTTGCTAGTTTCAGCATGTAAGCTTCACTTGTGTGTAAGATTTATGACAATGGTGTAGTAGGAAAACAAAGATAGGTAATCAAGAAAAAAAATACAGGAAGAGTCTGGAGTAATCCCAATGCCAAGCTTCCTTATGCTGTCTCCCAGTGAAGTGGTCACAGAGAGTGTACACTTTCCCAGCAATGCCAATGCATCAACACGTCTGCAATGTTTCCATCCAGAGAAGCTGATTAGAGACTCAGTGTGGGCACTGAGAATTAGTTTCGCTTGTAGGAGGGCTGGTCACATAGGTACTCTCTGCTAGAATTACCTAAATTCCATACAACTGAAAGAAAACAGGTATTCAACACACACCAAATTATTTGTACAGGCAGCTTATATATACTGAGCTACTCTTATCAATTACAAAACTTTGTATTATTATTAGCCAAAGGTCAATTTCACATGCATGCCTCTTAGGATAGTAGTCTTAGGTCGAACATACCAATTGTTTTCTACACAGAGGAAATTATTATTATTTCATGCAGATGAAGTAACTAAATTGCAGATACCATCACTGTCAAGCAGGAGTCAGTCTCAGTGTCGTATAGTGTGAAATTAACTTGAGTTTTCCATTCAAAATACCAACTGGAGGAGTATCTGTTTACTGGTCGTTCATCCCCTATTGGTTAAGGTTCTCAGGAGGTATTAACCCTTCATTATTACACTTCTGGAGTAGGAAATGACAACCCACTCCAGTATCCTTGCCTGGAAAATGTCACGGACAGAGGAGCCTGGCAGACCCCAGTCCTTGGGGTTGTAAAGAGTCGGATATGACTGAGCACTACACTGCGCTGCATATTACAGAAAACTTAGGGCAGAAAGCAAGAATCCCTGAAGCAGAACACAACCTGGTTCTGCAACAAGGATGGGAGCCAAAATCTGCATCCAGAGAATCAAAGATGGGGCATAGAAAGTATCAACAGCCTGTATTAGACCCCAGGCAGGTCTAATATCTGCCATACCCGAGTCCTAATCCTATCCTTATGCCATACCTGAGTCACCATGGTGGATTCTATCAAATTCCCTCATAATGGATTAGAAGTCCCTAAGTAGCTTTCTTTTCTTTTTTTTTTGGGGGGGGGGGCGCTCCAAAATCACTGTAGATGGTGACTGCAGCCATGAAACTAAAAGACGCTTGCTCCTTGGAAGAAAAGTTATGACCAACCTACACAGCATATTAAAAAGCAGAGACATTACTTTGCCAACAAAGTTCCATCAAGTCAAAGCTATGGTTTTTCCAGTAGTCGTGTACGGATGTGAGAGTTGGATTATAAAGAAAGCTGAGGGCTGAAGAATTGATGCTTTTGAGCTGTGGTGCTGGAGAAGACTCTTGAGAGTCTCTTGAACTGCAAGGAGATCCAACCAGTCAATCCTAAAGGAAATCAGTGCTGAATATTCATTGGAAGGACTGCTGCTGAAGCTACAATATTTTGGCCACCTGATGTGAAGAACTGACTCATTTAAATAGACCCTGATGCTGGGAAAGATTGAAGGTAGGAGAAGGGGACGACAGAGGATGAGATGGTTAGATGGCATCACCATCTTGATGGACATGAGTCTGAGTAAGCTCCAGGAGCTGGTGATGGACAGGGAAGCCTGCTGCACTGCAGTCCATGGGGTCACAAAGAGTCAGACACAACTGAGCAACTGAACTGAAGTAGCTTTCTTTACTATCTGAGCCACAAGGGAAGAGGAATAAACAGTGCGGACCAATATGACAGTGCTAACTTCAGTTTGTTTGGCAAGGAGGATGATAAGAGTAAAAATCTGTCTTAAAAATTCCATCCACCTCAGCTCAGCTTTCTTTACAGAAAGCCTATTTGAGGTCAGCAATTGTTGATACAAATACATTTAGCTAATATAAATAAATAAATAAAATTTTAAGTTTTGCAGAAAGCCTGACTCTGACTCAGTTTGGTTTCTGCTCAACACTCTAGGAGACATGAAGGTTTTGTTTACATATTTGAAGAACTACTGATTGTATGTTAATAACAGTAATATTTTTCAAGGGTTAGAAAATTGCTACCACCGAGTTTTAGAATATTCATCCCCCCACCAAAGAAACTATGTAAATTCACTCCCATATTGCTATTCAAAGTCCTTCCCAATCCCCCTCCTCCTAGCCCCTGGCAATCACCAACATATTGTTTGTCATTATAAACTTGCCTATTCGGTAAACTTCATATAAGTAGAATCAGATATTATATGGCCCTTTGTGACTGGTTTCTTTTATGAAGCATAATGTTTACAAGGTTAATCCATGTTATAGCATGTATCAGTAATTCATTTATATGTATTTCCACATAATATTCTATCACATGAATATTACACACTTGTTTATCTGCATATCAGTTGATGAACATTTAGGATGAGTCCACATTTTAATGATTAATGCCCCTTTGAACAGTGTGGCTTTATGTTCTCATTTCTCTTGGGTAAATTCCTAGGAGTTAAATTTCTGGGTCAAATGATAGCCTTTATGTTTAATAGTGAGTATAGCCAAACAGTTTTCCAAAAAGCTATGTTATTTTACAATCCTAGTAGTGTATGAGAGTTCCAATTTTTACACTTTTTCATCAACACCTGTTACTGGCAAATACAAATATTTGAAGGCCAGTTACTTTCAGGACATCAATGGCTTGACTAAGAAACTTCCTCATTATTTGCATTCAATATTCATAAATACATATTTAAGAGAATACCTTCTCCTGGAGTTTACAGTTACAAATGCCTGCAGTTTAAATGACACGCCCTCTAATAGTTGTTATCACAGTGGGAAAACAAAAACAGCTCACCTACACATAACAGGTGGCAGACAGTGGTAAGTTTTCACAGTAATTCCAAATGGAAAGATCAAACCCAAGAAGGTATGATTTGAGGACTACTTTAATCAGAGTAGTATTTGAGTGGGAGTAGAAGAACCTAACAAAAGAGAAAGGTAGATGTCATGAACCGAATGTTTGCAACCCCCCAAGTTCATGTGGTGAAGCCCTAACACCCAATGTCATGGCATTTGGAGGTAGAGCCTTTGGAAGGTAATTAAGTTTAGATGAAGTCATGTGGGTAGGGCTTCTACAATGGGATTTGGGTCCTTATAACAATAGACAGAAACCAAAGCTAGCCTTCAACATGTAAAGAACACAGGAAGAAGGTGGCAATCTGCAAGCAAGAGGGTTCTCACCTGAAACCCCATCTCTTGACACTCTAGTCTTTGAGTTCTCAGTCTCTGTAATTCTGACAAATAAATACCTGCTCAAGCAACTCAGTACATGGTATTTTGTATGGCAGCTTGCTCTAAAACAATAGCATACCAGATGCAGGAAACATTATGAACGACAACATAGAAAAACAAATGAGAGATTGTATTTATCTAAAATCAAGTAGTGAAGCACAGAACTCATTTAAACTTGTCTTCTAAACATGGTGGAAACAGTATTCTTCTGGTAAACGGAAAGGAAATGGAAAGAGAATCTAAAATTAGATGTAGGAAGAAAGTTGTCATAGGGAAATAAAAAGAATCATGGCATGAATTTGGCAAAGCTAATTCCATTAACTTTAAGGTCTATAATTCGGAAAAATGCCATCTTTTATTGGGGAATATTTGATAGCTTATGATACAGATCAAAACAACCATGAAAAATAATGCTTAAATCACCCTCCAATATGAATAAAGATTATGAGTTATAAGTAAATAAACAAATCTGTTATAAATTGCATTGCCATAATTAAAACAAAAACAAAGTCGTATTTTTATTTCCTTTTATTGTTAATATGGGCAAAAATTTAAGAAAACTCCAAGGAGTGTACCTTAAAAGATATAAAGAAATGACTTTAACAATCTAGAAGAGGAAGTTTAATAGACAGTTACCAGTTGGCTTCTCAGCCTCTGTAATTCTGACAAATAAATACCTGCTCAAGCAACTCAGTACATGGTATTTTGTATGGCAGCTTGCTCTAAAACAATAGCATACCAGATGCAGCAAACATTATGAACGACAACATAGAAAAACAAATGAGAGAGTGTATTTGTCTAAAATCCATTTTAGATAAATGACCAGTTAATAGTTTCAACTGGTAACTGGGGGGATCTGAATAATACAGAGAAAAAGAATGCAATGACATGGAAAATCCAACATCACCCAAAGAGCAAACTTTGGCAAAGCCAAACAAAATAACATTTTCCAATAACATTGATAAAGTCATACAAGAGGAAACAAAATTTAAATAAGGGAAGTAAAGTTCAATTTACTGAGAGAGTCTCTGGTTCATGTACATTCTAGAAATATTTTCCTGTCACTGAGATACAAGAACTCGAAACTATCTTAGATATGTTTACTTTTGGAGAGCTAGAAAAGCCAAGACAGAGAACTGTCCCAAATTAAGGAAGTGGTTGAAATAAAAATCACCAACTCTTTTCCTTCAGAGTTACTAACTGTTCACATCAAACTCACTTCAGTTCAGTTCAGTCGCACAGTCGTGTCCGACTCTTTGCGACCCCATGAATCGCAGCACGCCAGGCCTCCCCGTCCATCACCAACTCCCGGAGTTCACTCAGACTCACGTCCATAGAGTCAGTGATGCCATCCAGCCATCTCATCCTCTGTCGTCCCCTTCTCCTCCTGCCCCCAATCCCTCCCAGCATCAGAGTCTTTTCCAATGAGTCAACTCTTCGCATGAGGTGACCAAAGTATTGGAGTTTCAGCTTTAGCATCATTCCTTCCAAAGAAATCCCAGGGCTGATCTCCTTCAGAATGGACTGGTTGGATCTCCTTGCAGTCCAAGGGACTCTCAAGAGTCTTCTCCAACACCACAGTTCAAAAGCATCAATTCTTCGGCACTCAGCCTTCTTCACAGTCCAACTCTCACATCCATACATGACCACAGGAAAAAACACAGCCTTGACTAGACGGACCTTTGTTGGCAAAGTAATGTCTCTGCTTTTGAATATGCTATCTAGGTTGGTCATAACTTTCCTTCCAATGAGTAAGTGTCTTTTAATTTCATGGCTGCATTCACCAATCTGCAGTGATTTTGGAGCCCCAAAAAATAAAGTCTGACACTGTTTCCACTGTTTCCCCATCTATTTCCCATAAAGTGATGGGACCGGATGCCAGGATCTTCATTTTCTGAATGTTGAGCTTTAAGCCAACTTTTTCACTCTCCACTTTCATCAAGAGGCTTTTTAGTTCCTCTTCACTTTCTGCCATAAGGGTGGTGTCATCTGCATTTCTGAGGTTATTGATATTTCTCCCGGCAATCTTGATTCCAGCTTGTGCTTCTTCCAGTCCAGCGTTTCTCATGATGTACTCTGCATAAAAGTTAAATAAGCAGGGTGACAATAGCCTTGACGTACTCCTTTTCCTATTTGGAACCAGTCTGTTGTTCCATGTCTAGTTCTAACTGTTGCTTCCTGATGTGCATACAGATTTCTCAAGAGGCAGATCAGGTGGTCTGGTATTCCCATCTCTTTCAGAATTTTCCACAGTTTATTGTGATCCATACAGTCAAAGGCTTTGGCATAGTCAATAAAGCACAAATAGATGTTTTTCTGGAACTCTCTTGCTTCTTCCATGATCCAGTGGATGTTGGCAATTTGATCTCTGGTCCTCTGGCTTTATAAAACCAGCTTGAACATCAGGAAGTTCATGGTTCACATATTGCTGAAACCTGGCTTGGAGAATTTTGAGCATTACTTTACTAGTATGTGAGACGAGTGCAATCATGGGTAGTTTGAGCATTCTTTGGCATTGCCTTTCTTTGGGATTAGAATGAAAACTGACCTTCTCCAGTCTGTGGCCATTGTTGAGTTTTCCAAATTTGCTGGCATATTGAGTGCAGCACTTTCACAGCATCATCTTTCAGGATTTGAAATAGCTCAACCGGAATTCCATCACCTCCACTAGCTTTGTTCTTAGTGATGCTTCCCAAGGCCCACTTAACTTCACATTCCAGGATGTCTGGCTCTAGGTCAGTGATCACACCATTGTGATTATCTGGGTTGTGAAGATCTTTTTTGTACAGTTCTTCTGTGTATTCTTGCCATCTCTTCTTAATATTTTCTGCTTCTATTAGGTCCATACCATTTCTGTCCTTTATCGAGCCCATCTTTGCATGAAATATTCCCTTGGTATCTCTAATTTTCTTGAAGAATCTCTAGTCTTTCCCATTCTGTTGTTTTCCTCTATTTCTTTGCATTGATAGCTGAGGAAGGCTTTCTTATCTCTCCTTGCTATTCTTTGGAACTCTGCATTCAGATGCTTATATCTTTCCTTTTCTCCTTTGCTTTTCACTTCTCTTCTTTTCACAGCTATTTGTAAGGCCTCCCCAGACAGCCATTTTGCTTTGTTGCATTTCTTTTCTATGGGGATGGTCTTGATCCCTGTCTCCTGTACAGTGTCATGAACCTCATTCTATACTTCATCAGGTAAGATATAGGCCCTTAAGTCTATTTCTCACTTCCACCTTATAATCAAAAGGGATTTGATTTAGGTCATACCTGAATGGTCTAGTGGTTTTCCCTACTTTCTTCAATTTAAGTCTGAATTTGGCAATAAGGAGTTCATGATCTGAGCCACAGTCAGCTCCTGGTCTTGTTTTTGCTGACTGTATAGAGCTTCTCCATCTTTGGCTGCAAAGAATATAATCAATCTGATTTTGGTGTTGACCATCTGGTGATGTCCATGTGTAGAGTCTTCTCTTGTGTTGTTGGAAGAGGGTGTTTGCTATGACCAGTGCATTTTCTTGGCAAAACTCTATTAGTCTTTGCCCTGCTTCATTCCATATTCCAAGGCCAAATTTGCCTGTTATTCCAGGTGTTTCTTGACTTCCTACTTTTGCATTCCAGTCCCCTATAAAGAAAAGGACATCTTTTTTGGGTGTTGGTTCTAAAAGGTCTTGTAGGCCTTCACAGAACCGTTCAACTTCAGCTTCTTCAGTGTTACCTGTTGGGGCATAGACTTGGATTACTGTGATATTGAATGGTTTGCCTTGGAAACGAACTGAGATCATTCTGTCATTTTTGAGATTGCATCCAAGTACTGCATTTCAGACTCTTTTGTTGACCATGATGGCTACTCCATTTCTTCTGAGGGATTCCTGCCCGCAGTAGTAGATATAATGGTCATCTGAGTTAAATTCACCCATTCCAGTCCATTTGAGTTCGCTGATTCCTAGAATGTCGACATTCACTCTTGCCATCTCCTGTTTGACCACTTCCAATTTGCCTTGATTCATGGACCTGACATTCCAGAATCCTATGCAATATTGCTCTTTACAGCATCGGACCTCGCTTCTATCACCAGTCACATCCACAGCTGGGTATTTTTTTTGCTTTGGCTCCATCCCTTCATTCCTTCTGGAGTTATTTCTCCACTGACTCCAGTAGCATATTGGGCACCTACTGACCTGAGGAGTTCCTCTTTCAGTATCCTATCATTTTGCTTTTTCATACTGTTCATGGGGTTCATACTGTTCACATCAAACTAGACACATGAAAATTAGCACTGCAACAGCTCACCATTTCCATGCATTTAGGCATTCACAGATGAGCAGATCTGCCTCCTAGGAATGTGTTCAGAATTAGTATCTACAAGCTCTGAGTAAACCTAGGGGATAGCTGAGCCCAAAGCCTCATCACTTCTTTAAACATTAACGCCTTCAACTCTAGCATTCTCTTTAACAGATGCTCCTCACATCCCACATGTCAGCACAGCTTCCTACAGTTCCTAAATATAGAAAACACGATAACACATTTTGGTCCTAACTTATAAGCAAAACTGGAATTGCATAGGACCGTCTGATAAGCCACTACTAGCATGATGAGATATGGAAGGACTTCATTCCTGAGAGAAAAAGGTGGGGGAGAAGAATGGTGAATCAGGAACAATTTTCCTTAGTTACGTGTAACCTTTTACTTTGCCTTTATAGCAGGACAAAGGATCCCTTTGGTTTAACAAAATAAACACAAGTTTCAGAAAAAGTATACAAGGTAAAGAATCAGCAATAAGGAATTTTAACAAATATTTAAACCACTTTACAAATCAATTTCTAAACATCCAGACCTGGACATGTATGGGAAAATAGCAATTATAGACTTAATATTTTTTTAGAAAGTTACAAAATATATACCTGTTTCCAACTTCTTTAAAAATAGAAACATACCATGATAACTTGATCTCAAAATGCATGTCTGTAAACTTTCACTTTATCTGTAACTGGTTAGATCATTAAATTGGGTTGTACATTTAAATTCTTGTGTTTTTATCTCCCCTTAACTCCTCCACAGAAAGCTATGATTAAATTGATGGTGTCTCTTCCTAACTTTAGCCACATGCTAACCTCTTTCATGTCTCCAGACACTCTGTACCTGCATCCCTGGCTCCCTGTAATCTTGTCCTCCTTGATCTTTGCATGCCTGCTTTTCACATCCTGTGAAACTCAGCTGAAATATTTTCTTCTAAAAAGCACTGGCTTTCCCTTTAACACTAATTAGTCTCCATCCATGTAGCAGTCCATGTAGCCCTTTCTTCCTTTCCCTCCAGTCACAACATTGCTACCACTGTACCTCTTTCTTATCTTCACACCACTTCTCTATTTGCTTTTACATATTTAGTTATTTATCTCTCACCATTTCCTTCTGAAGACTTTAAGCTCCATGAATGGCAGATCTATATTTAATTTATTTACTGCTCTTTATATACCCAACAATTTTTACTATTGTTGTTCAGTCGCTCAGTTGTTTCTGACTCTTTGCAACCTCATGGACTGCAGCACGCCAGGCTTCCAAGTCCTTCACCATCACCCAGAGCTTGCTCAAACTTAGATCCACTGAGTGGGTGATACCATCCCACCATCTCATGCTCTGTCATCCCCTTCTCCACCTGTCTTCAGTCTTTCCCAGCATCACTGTCTTTTTTAAAGAGTTAGCTCTTTGCACCAGGTAGCCAAAGTATTTGAGCTTTAGCTCATTTAAAGGCTCTCAAATATTTTTTCAAGAAATATATATTGTGTATCTTTACATCTGGATTGCTACAGAAAGTTAATTATGGCTTAATGAAAACCTTTTTCCTTAACGCACTGCTTTATTTTCCAAATTTTATAAAATTAACACATGTATTTGACTTGTAAAATCAAGGAAAAAAATCTGCTTTTGTGAGACTCACTTTCCCTTTACAATGCTATTCTTAGGGCTTTGGTTTTCTGATAACCTCCATATATTTAGGTAAAAAGCAGTCACTTACTGCTTGATGATCAGAATACAGGTATTAGTACATCTATGGAGATGATGTTCACATTAATAAAGAAGAAATTGAAATATCTGATAGTTCTAGAAATGATCATGACCTTCAAAACTTACTGAAGGAAGAAAAATAGGTGTCAAACAATTGACATATTTTGTAAAAGAGTAGAGCAAACAGCATGAAATCACTTTCAGGAATGATAGGAATCTTTTTCTTAAATGGTATCAATGGCAGCGTCCACAGCAGAGAGCACTTGTTGGGAACCAGATCAGCCCTCCAGGCCAGGAAAGTGCCAGGAGAAGAACCATGCAAGCATGATAACAAACAGCAACCTTCCTATATTATAGACAGGAAGGAAGATAAGGCATTGATAAAGCATGGGGGAAGAAGAACCATACCACACACACACACACACACACACACACACACATACACACACACAAGCCCCGTAGCACCAAAGTCCCAAAGAAGCAAACTAAATGTCAGGGGATGAACTTTAATCCTTGGAAGAGAAACTTTAAGAAGTTAGATAAAGTCTGAATCCTACATTTAATGTCAGATCCTAAAGGAATAGGTTTTGAGACAAAGTATTCTACTTCTCAGAATGTGGGTCCAAGCACATGACATATTAAAAAAAAAAAAAAGTCTTGTTATTTGAAATAATTCACAAAGTAAAGGCCAGACTAGTAACAAGTATAATCTACCCACAGAGTGGGTGGGCTACAGAGTAATGGGCTATAGCTCCCTCAAACCTATTACAAAAGGGCAAGATCTATTCAAGAAAAGCAGATGAGGCTGAGCCTACAAGGATTTCAAAACGTTGTAGCTATGGGGTAAGAAAGTATGTGAACCAAAACCAGTCAGGGCGTAGTATCAACTATAATCAAAATAAGAGAAATCTTCAACACTTGGTGTGAATGTGAACTGGCACAAACACTTCAGAAAACAATTCACTAAGGTATCTAGTAAAATTGACACATATACCATACAACTCAATGATTCAACATCCATGGGTATGTTCTTAGAGAAACGTTTACATCATAAGCATGCATGTATGCATCAGAGGCTTTGTTGCCATAGTTTGTTAAAATGACATTTTTGAAACTAAAATGCCTAGCCATATGAGAACAGATAAACATCATGATTCAGTCAGACACTAGACTATTATACTGCATTTCAAATGAACTACTATTAGTGTTGATCATATTGAATATTGGGAGAAAGAAAGCAATCAGCCACAGGATATGCACTGTATCATGTTTTTAACACAAAATAGTGTGTGCATATGTATGTGTGTGTATATATATATACACACACACAAACATATTAGCATAAAATGATGTATATAAAAGTACAAATATTTGAAAATGAAGGGAAAACACTTAAACCAGGATAATTAATACCTCTGAAGAGGTAGGAAGGAGACTTGGGTGAAAGGAGCTTCATTTGTACCTGTAACTTAAAGGTTTGACTGTATCTATAACAAAAAGGGTTCTAAATAAACAGCAAAGTATTAAATTGTTTTCAAAGGTGGTTAAGAATACATGGATATGAATTAGTATTATCTTCTATAGTATTTATCTTTAGAATATTTATAACTTTAACAATCAAAATGATAAATTATTTTTTGCAGAACTTCTTTTCAACCTAACAGCAATGTTTTAAATTACTGTTAAGTAAGATCTCACATTACATTTAACAGTACTGAAGAGTAGGCACACTGAGATTTATTTATCATGTACTTACTGAAATGCAGCCTGAGTCCCTACTCCAGTAGAAATGCTCTCTTATCTAAGGCTTTGATAGTCTTCACATAATCAGTGTGGTTGACTTATGACAGTTTGCATGGAATCCATGCTCTTTTATTGACTTTGCGGGGTGGGGAGGAGGGGGAAACAAACCTTATGTTGTCAAATGTCACGTTAGGAAGATTCATACTATAATGTCAACTTATAATGTCAAAATTCAGTCATGTATAATTTCCTTCCTTTCATCTGAGACACTGTCTTACTACCATTACTAATTTTTGAAAGGAAAAGTGAAAGATGGGGGTGGCACTATCCCTTTTAAGGGAAAAAGTGACAGACATTTACAAAAGTTCAATATTAAACAAATGTAAACCTGATCAGTTGTTGATCACTGCTAACTATCAGGAAGACACCATTTAAGATTTATCACTATAATCTATTCATCAGCTGTCCAAACTGAAGGGGAAAATAATATCAATTGATCTGAAGCACTGGATTATTTGAGGATATAGGAATATGCAGACTTCCAATGAAGTATTTGTACTCGTATCCCCTTAAGCTGCACTGAACCGAGTTTCCACACTCAGGAAGCTAACGTGTTTAAACCCCATTACCCATCTTATCTCTAGAAGCAAACCTTGGGCAAATATACATTTTTTAAAAATCAGTCCTACCTTCCAACTGTGGAAGCCCCTTATATTAAGTCTAGGTAGAAAACATGCACAATCTGTAACTATGAAATGAGAGTGAAACAAACATTATATTCCAACAAATAACATGATGTAATGAATCCCAGTATGAAATAAACCTCTAGCATTTTCTACCCTCATTTCTGAACACAATAAGGATTACAGAATGGCAATCAGTCCATTCCAACAATACCAACAAAATTAAGTCCACTGATACAGTGGTTGCTAACCTCATCCCAGCTTCTGTAATCTTACATGTGTACACCTAAGTCACTCACAGCAAAAACACATCTTCAACTGATTCACTTTGCTATTTTGTTACTTTATGCTGCCAGGGAAATTATTTCCAATGAGAAAACACTATCTCATTTCACCAATGGACTACTTAACTTCAGAAAAACAAAAGTTGCTTTTCAGGGAGAAAGCGGAATTGGGTGATTGGCAGTTGGCAAAGCTGCTGCGAGCCTGGTGAACACATGATCTGTTGGCAACAGAAACCCTTACACTGCACTACACATCAGCATCAGCTGAATCTGAGACCTTGGCAACTTGAGCGTATTCATTAACACTGACTGCTACTTCTCAGTGGAGAAACACTGCTGAAGGTACAGGTGTAGATCATTTCAACTTTTTTCTTAGAAAATAACACACATCTGTTCACTGTAAAGTAATTACTGAATGGTAATTAGGACTTGAGCATTGGGGTTTAAATAACTAAAGAAGTTTTTAGGACTTGGCCCAAATAGAACAAGTGAAATCTCAAGTTATGTGCTATTTCACAATATACCTTCTGAGAGGCAAGGAGTGAAACAGAAAGAGCACCTAACTATAGGCTAAGAGCTTCAAGTTCATAGTCCTTGCTCCCAACCTGACCAGCTAGTGAAGCTGAGCCATATATCTCATCCCTCTGGACCTGAATCTCTTCACCCAGAAAATGGGAACTCCAACATTTTAGGTGTCCCCTGACTTTCAGATACTTTAAAACAGTAATTTCAGTCAGTAGGTCAGGTTCCCAATTTGCTATCCAACACCAGGCAAACCGCATTATTAATTAAATTGATGCCAATATTAGCCAGATACCTAGAAACTTCGGATATACCTAGAAAGTCAGGATTATCGAAAAAGCAAGAGAGTTTCAGAAAAACATCTATTTCTGCTTTAATGACTATGCCAAAGCCTTTGACTGTGTGGATCACAATAAACCGTGGAAAATTCTGAAGGAGATAGGAATACCAGATCACCTAACCTGCCTTTTGAGAAACCTGTATGCAGGTCAGGAAGCAACAGTTAGAACTGAACATGGAACAACAGACTGGTTCCAAATAGGAAAAGGAGTACGTCAAGGCTGTATATTGTCACCTTGCTTATTTAACTTCTATGCAGAATACATCATGAGAAATGCTGGGCTGGAGGAAGCACAAGCTGGAATCAAGATTGCCGGGAGAAATATCAATAACCTCAGATATGCAGATGACACCACCCTTATGACAGAAAGTGAAGAAGAACTAAAGAGCCTCTTGATGAAAGTGAAAGAGGAGAGTGAAAAAGTTGGTTTAAAGCTCAAAATTCAGAAAACTAAGATCATGGCATCTGGTCCCATCAATTCATGGCAAATAGATGGGAAACTGGAAACAGTGGCTGACTTTATTTTGGGGGGGCTCCAAAATCACTGCAAATTGGTGACTGCAGCCATGAAATTACAAGACACTTACTCCTTGGAAGGAAAGTTATGACCAACCTAAACAGCATATTAAGAAGCAGAGACATTACTTTGCCAACAAAGGTCCATCTAGTCAAGGCTATGATTTTTCTAGTAGTCATGTACGGATGTGAGAGTTGGACTGTGAAGAAAGCTGAGTGCCAAAGAATTGATGCTTTTGAACTGTGGTGTTGGAGAAGACTCTTGAGAGTCCCTTGGACTGCAAGGAGATCCAACCAGTCCATCCTAAAGGAGATCAGTCCTGGGTGTTCATTGGAAGGACTGATGTTGAAGCTCAACGTCCAATACTTTGGCCACCTGATGCGAAGAGCTGACTCATTGGAAAAGACCCTGATTTTGGGAAAGATTGAGGGCAGGAGGAGAAGGGGATGACAGAGGTTGAGATGGTTGGATGGCATCACCAACTCAATGGACATGGATTTGGGAAGACTCCGGGAATTGATGATGGACAAGGAAGCCTGGTGTGCTGCAGTTCATGGGGTCGCAAAGAGTCGGACACGACTAGGTGACTGAACTGAACTGAACTGAGAAAGTTCAGATCCCATCTTAAGAAACTCTTCTCAGTCAAAAATTTTCAACCTGAGTTACAGGAAACACATGCGGTAAATTTTTTGACATTATCTCTCTCTTAGCCCCCACCTCAGATAAATTAGAAAAGAATCTCTGTATGCGGGGGGTGGGTGTCATTGTTTAACATCCCCAGCCAATTCCAATGTTCAGACGTGAAAGCCCTATTTAAACCAAGTTAAAATTAATGAGAAATTGAGGGTGGCACTCTAAGGGTATTCAAAAAGAGCTTCAACATAAGAAAGGAACGTTTTTAAAGCATCAAAATGCTTATAATGAGATGTAAAAATGGAAACTGAAATTATGAATAGGGTTTTTTTTTTAAGATATAATTAAACAGAAGGTGAAAAATCTGGCTTTATTCTACCCATAAGTCCACCCAAAGTGGGTACTCCACTGACTCAATGAGTACAAAGGCTCATTTCAAGACTGACTATGTGAAAGTTACAGAAATGTAAATGAGTCTGGTGCCAACTGCAATGGCAGTGGGATAGGGAGGGGAAAGTTCCCACACCCACAAGCATTTCTCAGTCTATCAGCTAGGTGTCCCACAATTCAATTCAATTTTGAGACTACTGTACACAGAGATAGTATCCACTTATCAAGGTTAAGAGGTCTGTCAAACAAGACTGCCTCCTTCCCCACCTCAGAAGTCAATCACAAACCCAGGTTGTTACTGGGGCATCTGATTGCTGCTGCTGCTGCTGCTGCTGCTAAGTCGCTTCAGTCATGTCTGACTCTGTGTGACCCCATAGACAGCAGCCCACCAGGCTCCCCCGTCCCTGGGATCCTCAAGGCAAGAACACTGGAGTGGGTTGCCATTTCCTTCTCAATGCATGAAAGTGAAGAGTGAAAGTGAAGTCGCTCAGTTGTGTCCGACTCTTAGCGACCCCATGGACTGCAGCCCACCAGGCTCCTCTGTCCATGGGATTTTCCAGGCAAGAGTACTGGAGTGGGGTGCCATTGCCTTCTCTGGGGGCATCTGACTAACAGGCTACAAATGCGAGGTTCCAAGACTCCCTCCAACTCAGGATGCCAATTTCAAGCCAATGTTGTTACCTGTATGAAAATTTGTCAGAAGAATAAACTAGAGTTTCCCACAACTCCCTGCTCAGGTTTAATTATTTTACTAGAATTCAGAGAAACATTTTAGGTACCAAGATTATAACACATGAGTTAGCGGATGCTCAAGATGCATAGAGCAAAGAATGGGGAAAGGACACGGAGTTTCCATGTCCTCCAGGCATACCACTTTTCCAACACCTCAAGGTTTCAACAACCCAGAAGCTCTCCAAACCCTCCAAACAGAAAGTTGGGGTTCGATGGAGGCTTCATTACATAATCATGATTGATTAAAGCACTGGCCAATGGCAATAGACTCAACCTCCAGCACCCTTCCCCAGAAGTCGAGGCGTGGGACTGAGAGCTCCAACCTTCTAATCACCTGGTTGGTTCTCCTGGCAACCGGTTCCATCCTTAACTGGGATCCAAAATTAACCTCATAAACCTAATAAGAAACATTGGTCATGCTCAGTACTTAGGAAATTTCAAGGGTTTGGCAGAGTTGTGAGTCAGGAACTATGGATGAAGACCAAATATATATGAGAAGTGAGAAATACATATTTGATCAACTGAATGACTGAATATATAATTTGCTTATAAATCATACTATCTCAAATATGCTTCAATATTTTTAACTAACAACCAAGAAAAAATGATTTTTAAATTCAATAAGAAGAATAACTAAACCATTCTTTTAAAGTCTACATGAATGATAGTTGTTACAAGACAAAATTGTTGTGAAATAAGTTTTGGAATGCTTTTAATACAGGAATTAAGGATGAGAATTGATTGTAATCCATCTGAGAGAACATACACATAGACAACTATGTGTATGACATTAATGAAAAAGATAAAAATCTACATAGAATGTAGATTGACATAAAATTACACATGAATATGAGTGCATAATATCCTCAGAGCCCACACAAAAAAGAAAAAAAGAAGCAACATTTACTAACTCAAGAAACCTCTGAAAACCCAATATCATGGAAATTGTTTTATTGCCTAAAATATGACTAATAATAAATATTAGTTTTATCATTCATCAGTTCATTCTTATTTGCTTTTCTACTGAATTTGCTTTGGGGTAAAAATAGTTAATGATAAAAACCCTGGGCTTCCAATGAATTTTTAAGATGGTGAAGAAAGTGGGGAGATTCAAATAAACAATTAAAAATGATAAACCAGTGAGACCAAAAAAGGGGCAATTAGAAAAGAAAGATGAAGAGTCTCATCACACAGAAGAAGGAAACAAAGTTGAAGCCCTAAATAAATTAGTAAAATTTAGTCAATAGGGATGGGGAAAGCAGAAGAGGGCTAACATGTTCATACCTGAGTGAGCCAGGACCTGGGGTCCAAACTATGATCAACTGCATTGATCATACCACATGTACCGCCTCAAAGTTTGTCTGCTTTTTTCCCCCATTGTTGGACCCTTTGCCATTTTGTTCCACCTCAGCCTGTATGACTGCTGTACAACTTCATGAGAACACACAAGATTCTGCCTCCTGACAGCCAACTGCCACCTGCCCTAAAATCTCTGCCACCCCTGATAATTTCCGATTCATAGGAATCACCACAGCAAATGTCGAATCTGGCTTCCTAAGCAGCTCCAAACATCAAAATTCTAGCCATGCATTGCTCTAGCTGATCTTTTCATCACAAGATAGCAAGTGTCTCCAGGGTAAATCACAGTAAGGTGCACATACTCAGCCCAGGCAGTGCATAAAACATGGACTGTTAGGCAGACCTGGTATCACCATATGTAAGCCTTCGTGTCTTATTTATAAAAGAGGAATAACACCCCCTTGTGGGAGAGACTAGCTCCTTGTTCAGCAAGGTTATTTGCTTTCCCTATTGCACCCATGGCTGGATTACATTTCCCAGACTCCCTTGCAATTAGGTGTAACCATATGACTGAGTTCTCACCAATGGCACGTGGATAAAAGGACAGATACCTTTTCTATGTAACACCATTCCTGCTATCCTCACCTTATTTCTTCCTTCTTGTGTCAGATGGAACACAGAATCCAGCAAAGGTTTCAGAAACTCTATGAAAGGATAGACCACAATTGGAAGGACACATGTATATTAAATGGTTGCTGCTGCTGCTGCTAAGTTGCTTCAGTCACGTCCGACTCTGTGCGACCCCATAGACGGCAGCCCACCAGGCTCCCCCGTCCCTGGGATTCTCCAGGCAAGAACACTGGAGTGGGTTGCCATTTCCTTCTCCAATGCATGAAAGTGAAAAGTGAAAGTGAAGTCACTCAGTCATGTCCGACTCTTAGCAACCCCATGGATTAAATGGTTAGGTGAAATAAAAACATCTATTCTGTGGTACTTGTGGCTTACAGAACAAGGTAACCCAGCTATGTGCTCCTATACTAGGGCAGTTATATATATTCTATGCAGGGAATTTTTTGGTGGTCCAATGGTTAAGAATCTGCCCTTCAATGCAGAGGACATGGAGGGAGGGAAAATGCTACGAGGGAACTACGATCCCACATGCTGCGGGGCATCTAAGCCCTTGCACCACAACTACCGTCAGTGAAACTACCTGCATGACGCAACTAAGACCCAGTGCAGCCAAATAATACATTAACTTAACAAAACATTACATGCAAAAATCAACTGAAAATTCTTATCACAGTGTTCAGAAACAATGCATATTAAACCCCTGCTAACTATAATTTTTTATCACCTTTCTGATATTTATCAGTTGACACATCTGTATATTTTTTTCACTTTAGTCAATGTCAAATTGCAGACACCATAAGTGACCAACACACATATTTAAAAAAAATAGACTCTTAAAGTCATTCTTAATATTACTGACTAACAAATCCAAATACTGTCCAAGAAGAAACAAGTACGGCTTTTTCCTTCTTTCAGTAAAAATTCAATGCTTAAAAATGTTATTTCACGGTAAAGGAGAACTCACATTCATTATTTAGAGCACACTGGCACGAACATATATTGATTTCTAGGTTTTATAATGAAATTTGCTTGATGCGGTTTTCTTCACAAATGAAATGAACATTGACCTGCCTGATTGCATATTGACAATAAAATCATTCTTAGATACAGAAGCCTTTGTAGATACTGTCAAGGAAAGTTAGACATGATGAACAGGCTCTTTTATAGGTTGACAATATTAGTGTTGATCCTAACTTTGATCTTTCCATATGGTTTAGAAAGAGCAGGCAGAAAGCGATTACTTCTCTTCTTCCTCACTTTACTTCAAAATAATCCTGTTTCAAGAACTTACTTGAGAAGAAGGAGAGAGGGCCCATGGAAGGAAAAAGCACATTGTAAGAGTTTACTTCTGCCAAACAAATACAGGTGAAACATTCTCACCTGTCAGTAAACATAAGTGCCTACAAAAAAAAAAAAAAGACCAGAAGAGCTAAAATACTTGGGCAAAGTATTGAAATGTATTCAACCATTTTGCATTTCCTCAAAATGAGAATTTCATCTCTCACAATTGCTGATTAAGTGTTTCTGTGGTTATCTGCATAGGATACACCATCTTATCCACTCAGTACAAAAGTTTATTTAAAAATCTTACACAACTACAAAGGGAGAAACAGCCAGTTTTCTGAGAACTGTATACATGTCACTTGCTGAGACAAATATTACTTCTGTTGGATTCTGTGTTTCTAGTATTATTGTTTGACCTTCAGAGGGAAAGAACTGTTAAAACTGCACAAGCACACTTTTCATTCATTCAGTTCAGTCACTCAGTTGTGTCCAACTCATTGCAACTCCATGAAACACAGCATGCCAGACCTCCCTGTCCATCATCAACTCCCAGAGTTTACTCAAAGTCATGTCCATTAGTATGCCATCTAACCATCTCATCCTCTGTCGTCCCCTTCTCCTCCTGCCCCCAATCTTTCCCAACATCAGGGTCTTTTCAAATGAGTCAGCTCGTTGCATCAGGTATCCAAAGTATTGGAGTTTCAGCTTCAACATCAGTCCTTCCAGTGAACACCCAGGACTGATCCTTTAGGATGGACTGGTTGGATCTCCTTGCAGTCCAAGGGACTCTCAAGAGTCTTCTCCAACACCACAGTTTAAAAGCATCAATTCTTCGGTGCTCAGTTTTCTCTACAGTCCAATTCTCACATCCATACATGACCACTGGGAAAAACCAGAGCCTTGAAGATGGACATTTTTTGGCAAAATAATGTCTTTATTTTTTAATATGCTGTCTAGGTTGGTCATAACTTTCCTTCCAAGGAGTAAGTGTCTTTTAATTTCATGGCTGCAGTCACCATCTGCTGCGATTTTGGAGCCCCAAAATATAAAGTCAGCCAGTTTCCACTGTTTCCTCATCTATTTGCCTGATATGCATTAGGGTCTTTAAAAAATAAAAAAGATATGATCCCTGCTCTTTGAAAACTTGTAATTAAGTAAGAACTTGACTGAGTTGTATCTGAGACCCAAATTGGCTTCAGGAATATACAAGTTACTACAGATCAAGTCTCAAATACCTGGTGGAAGTTTCAGTTGGAGAAAAATAAGAGTAAAATTAAGTTGGTGCATCCCACTTAAATCGGTGATCATATTTTTAATTTTCAGAGTATTTCATAATCAGAAGAAAAGTTAACTAGTGGTAATTAGTAATTTAAAATTTTTTATTATTTAAATATTACTAATAATATTTGGCTATGACAGAAAATCATTCAAATAATAGAAAGAATAGTAATAAGGCTAAAAAGTTTTTTGAAAGTCAACACTTCATAGGAAAAGACAATTCTAAAATCATGTTAAAGATAATTCATTTTTACATGTATTTTCCTCATCATTTTTAATAATAATAACTCATGATTTGAAAAAAGTGACTATTGTAAGGAAATCCTAACTATATCCCACTCTACATCCATCAGCTACAAATAAACACTTAAACAGAATAATATCTTTAGTGAGTTTCAAAGTAAACATATATCATATAATTCTAAATTGACAGTTATAAGATTTTGATGTTATTCAGACATGAAATGCCGTCCTGGACTTCCCTAGACGTCCAGTCTTTATGATGCAGTGCTCCCACTGTGCAGGGCGAGTGTTCAATCCCTGGCTGGAACTGGGATCCTGCATGCCACGTGACATGACCAGTCATTTTTTTAAAAAAATACAGCTCCAGAAATGTTGTCCTCACTCAGCTTTCTCAGTCATCCACTCAGCAAATTGCTATTTCAAACCCCAAGTGTTACTTCAAGAATTGACAGGGTTGCTATTTCTCTGGCCACATCAAATTTATCCAAAGTGGTATCTCACCTCCTACAAGGATTCTGAAACAAGATTAGTACAAGAACATTTTTCTTATGTGCCCTAGGTCTAAATGGACAAGCCCTTCTATGGCCCAAGTTATAAAGGATCTGCCTACAATGCAGGAGGTATAAGTTTGACCCCTGGGTCAGGAGATCCCCTGGAGAAAGAAAGAAATTGCAACTCACTCCAGTATCCTTGCTTGGAAAATCCCATGAATAGAGGAGCCTCGTGAACTACAGTTCACAGGGTTGCAAAGAGTCAGACACAACTTAAGACTGACTGTGTGTATCACAAAAAACTGGAAAATTCTTAGAGAGATGGAAATACCAGAACACCTTCCCTGTCTTCTGAGAAACTTGTATGCAAATCAAGAAGCAACAGTTAGAAACAGACATGGAACAATGGACTGGTTCAAAATTGCAAGAGGAGTATGTCAAGGCTGTATATTGTCACACTGCTAATTTAACTTCTATGCAGAGTACATCATACACAATGCTGAAGTACCAGAATCACAAGAATCAAGACTGCTGGGAGAAATATTAACAACCTCAGATATGCAGGTGATACCACTCTAATGGCAGAAAGTGAAGAAGAACTAAAGAGCCTCTTGACAAGGGTGAAAGAGAAGAGTGAAAAGGTTGGCTTAAAATTAAACATGAAAAAAATGAAAATCATGGTATTCAGTCCCATTACTTCATGGAAAACAGATGGGGAAAACTAGGAAGAGTGGCAGATTTTATTTTCTTGGGCTCTAAAAATTGCTGAACAAGACCCAGTTTCCCCCTCAGTCAGGCTCTCCCTCAGAAGCTTCCATAAGCCTGTTATCCTTATCCGTCAGAGGGCAGACAAAATGAAAACCACTATCACAGAAAACCAATCAAGCTGATCACATGGACCACAGCCTTGTCTAAGTCAATGAAACAATGAGCAATGTCGTGTAGAGCCACCCAAGATGGACAGGTCATGGTGGAGAGTTCTGACAAAATGTGGTCCACTGGAGAAGGGAATGGCAAACCACTTCAGTATTCTTGCCTTCTGAACCCCTTGAATAGTTTGAAAGGGCAAAAGATAGGAAACTGAAAGCTGAACTCCCCAAGTCGGTAGGTGCCCAATATGCTACTGAAGAACAGTGGAGAAATAACTCGAGAAAGAATGAAGAGTTGGAGCCAAAGCAAAAACAACACCCAGTCGTGGATGTGACTGGTGATGGAAGTAAAGTCTGATGCTGTAAAGAGCAATATCACATAGGAACCTGGAATGTAAGGTCCATGAATCAAGGTAAATTGGAAAGGGTCAAACAGGAGATGGCAAGAGTGAACATCACCATTTTAGGAATCAGCAAACTAAATACAACTGGAATGGGTGAATTCAACTCAGATGACCATTATATCTACTACTGTGGGCAAGAATCCCTTAGAAGAAATGGAATAGCCCTCATAGTCAACAAAAGAGTCTGAAATGCAGTACTTGAGTGCAGTCTCAAAAATGATAGAATGATCTCTGTTTGTTTCCAAGGCAAACCACTCAATATCACAGTAATCAAAGTCCATGCCCCAACCAGTAATGCCGAAGAAGCTGAAGTTGAATGGTTCTATGAAGACCTACAAGACCTTCTAGAACTAACACCAAAAAAAGATGTCCTTTTCATCATAGGGGACTGGAATACAAAAGTAGGAAGTCAAGAGAGACCTGGAATAACAGGCAAATTTGGCCTTGGAGTACAGAAAGAAGCAAGGCAAAGGCTAACAGAGTTTTGCCAAGAGAATGCACCAGTTATTGCAAACACCCTCTTCCAACAATGCAAGAGAAGACTCTACACATGGACATCCCCAGATGGTCAATACTGAAATCAGATTGATTATATTATTTGCAGCTGAAGATGGAGAAACCCTATATAGTCAGTAAAAACAAGACTGGGAGCTGACTGTGTCTCAGATTATGAACTCTTTATTGCAAAATTCAGACTTAAATTGAAGAAAGTAGGGAAAACCACTAGACCATTGATGTATGACCTAAATAAAATCCCTTACAATTATACAGTGGAAGTGACAAACAGACTCAAGGGATTAGATCTGATAGACAGAGTGCCTGAAGAACTATGAATGGAGGTTTGTAACACTACAGGAGGTGATGATCAAGACCATCTACAAGAAAAAGAAATGCAAAAAAAGCAAAATGGTTGTCTGAGGAGGCCTCACAAATAGCTGTGAAAAGAAGAGAAGCCAAAGGCAAAGGAGAAAAGGAAAGATATATCCATTTGAGTGCAGAATTCCAAAAAACAGCAAGGAAAGATAAGAAAGCCTTCCTCAGTGATCAATGCAAAGAAATAAAAGAAAATAGAATGGGAAAGACTAGAGATCTCTTCAAGAAAACTAGAGATACCAAGGGAACATTTCATGCAAAGATGGGCACAATAAAGGACAGAAATGGTATGGACCTAACAGAAGCAGAAGATATTAAGAAGAGGTAGCAAGAATACATAGAAGAACTATACAAAAAAGATCTTCATGACCCAGATAACAACAATGGTGTGATCACTCACCTAGAACCAGACATCCTGGAATGTGAAGTCAAGTGGGCCTTAGGAAGCATCACTACATACAAAGCTAGTGATGGTTATGGAATTCCAGTTGAGCTATTTCAAATTCTAAAAGATGATGCTGTGAAAGTGTTGCACTCAATATGTCAGCAAATTTAGAAAACTCAGCAGTGGCCACAGGACTGGAAAAGGTCAGTTTTCATTCCAATTTCAAAGAAGGGCAATGCCAAACAATGTAGAAATTACCAAACAATTGAACTCATCTCACACGCTAGCCAAGTAATGCTCCAAATTCTCCAAGCCGGGCTTCAGCAATACATGAACTGTGAATATCCAGAGGTTCAAGCTGGATTTAGAAAAAGCAGAAAGCCCTAAAGACTCCACCAGAAAATTACTAGAACTAATCAATGATTATAGTAAAGTTGCAGGATATAAAATCAACACACAGAAATCCCTTGCATTCCTATACACTAATAATGAGAAAACAGAGAAATTAAGGAAACAATTCCATTCACCATTGCAACGGAAAGAATAAAATACTTAGGAATATATCTACCTAGAGAAACTAAAGACCTCTACATAGAAAACTATAAAACACTGGTGAAAGAAATCAAAGAGGACACTAATAAATGGAGAAATATACCATGTTCATGGATTGGAAGAATCAATATAGTGAAAATGAGTATACTACCCAAAGCAATTTATAGATTCAATGCAATCCCTATCAAGCTACCAACGGTATTCTTCACAGAGCTAGAACAAACAATTTCACAATTTGTATGGAAATACAAAAAACCTCGAATAGCCAAAGCTACCTTGAGAAAGAAGAATGGAACTGGAGGAATCAACCTGCCTGACTTCAGGCTCTACTACAAAGCCACAGTCATCAAGACAGTATGGGACTGGCACAAAGACAGAAATATTGATCAATGGAACAAAATAGAAAGCCCAGAGATAAATCCATGCACATATGGACACCTTATCTTTGACAAAGGAGACAAGGATATACAATGGATTAAAGACAAATCTCTTTAACAAGTGGTGCTGGGAAAACTGGTCAACCACTTGTAAAAGAATGAAGCTAGAACACTTTCTAACACCATACACAAAAATAAACTCAAAATGGATTAAAGATCTAAACGTAAGACCAGAAACTATAAAACTCCTAGAGGAGAACATAGGAAAAACACTTTACAACATACATCACAGCAGGATCCTCTATGACCCACCTCCAAGAATATTGGAAATAAAAGCAAAAATAAACAAATGGGACCTAATTAAACTTAAAAGCTTCTGCACAACAAAGGAAACTATAAGCAAGGTGAAAAGACAGCCTTCAGAATGGGAGAAAATAATAGCAAATGAAGCAACTGACAAACAACTAATCTCAAAAATATAAAAGGAACTCCTACAGCTCAACTCCAGAAAAATAAATGACCCAATCAAAAAATGGGCCAAAGAACTAAATAGACATTTCTCCAAAGAAGACATACAGATGGCTAACAAACACATGAAAAGATGCTCAACATCACTCATTATCAGAGAAATGCAAATCAAAACCACTATGAGGTACCATTTCATGCCAGTCAGAATGGCTGCGATCCAAAAGTCAACAAGCAATAAATGCTGGAGAGGGTGTGGAGAAAAGGGAACCCTCTTACACTTTTGGTGGGAATGCAAACTAGTACAGCCACTATGGAGAACAGTGTGGAGATTCCTTAAAAAACTGGAAATAGAACTGCGTTATGATCCAGCAATCCCACTGGGCATTAATGCTGGGCATACACACTGAGGAAACCAGAAGGGAAAGAGACACATGTACCCCAATGTTCATCGCAGCACTGTTTATAACAACCAGGACATGGAAGCAACCTAGATGTCCATCAGCAGATGAATGGATAAGAAAGCTGTGGTACATATACACAATGGAGTATTACTCAGCCATTAAAAAGAATACATTTGAATCAGTTCTAATGAGGTGGATGAAACTGGAGCCTATTATACAGAGTGAAGTAAGCCAGAAAGAAAAGCACCAATACAGTATACTAATGCATATATATGGAATTTAGAAAGATGGTAACAATAATCCTGTATACAAGACAGCAAAAGAGACACAGATGTATAGAACTGTTTTTTTGGACTCTGTGGGAGAGGGAGAGGGTGGGATGATTTGGGGAATGGCATTGAAACATGTATAATATCATATATGAAACAAGTTGCCAGTCCAGGTTCGATGCACGATACTGGATGCTTGGGGCTGGGATGACCCAGAGGGATGGTATGGGGAGGGAGGAGGGAGGAGGGTTCAAGATGGGGAACACATGTATACCTGTGGCAGATTCATTTTGATATATGGCAAAACCAATATTATATTGTAAAGTTAGAAATAAAATTTAATTTAATTTAATTTAAAAAATAAAATAAAATGAGATACCATGTTTACCATCTTAAAAAGAAAAAAAAAAAAAGCAGAGGAACCAGAGATCAAATAGCCAACATCCGTTTTATTATTGAAAAAGCAACAGAGTTTCAGAAAAACATCTGTTTCTGCTTTATTGACTATGCCAAAGCCTTTGACAGGATGGATCACAAAAAACTGAGGAAAATTCTTTAACAGATGGGATTACCAGACCACCTTACCTTCCTCCTGCCTTCTGAGAAATCTGTATGCAGGTCAAAAGCAACAGTTAGAACTGGACATGGAACAACAGACTGGTTCCAAATCGGGAAAGGAGTATGTAAAGGCTGTATATTGTCATCCTGCTTATTTAACTTATATGCAGAGTACATCATGCTAAATGCTGGGCTGGAGGAAGCATAAGCTGGAATCACGACTGCCAAGAGATATACCAATAACCTCAAATATGCAGATGACACCACCCTTCTGGCAAAAATTGTAGAAGAACTAAAGAGCCTCTTGATGAAAGTGAAAGAGGAGAGTGAAAAAGTTGGCTTAAAGCTCAACATTCAGAAAACTAAGATCATAGCATCTGGTGTCATCACTTCATGGCAAATAGATGGGGAAACAATGGAAACAGTGACAGACTTTATTTTCTTGGGATCCAAAGCTGCTGCAGATGGTGATTGCAGCCATGTAATTAAAAGATGCTTGCTCCTTGGAAGAAAAGTTGTGACCAACCTAGACAGCATATTAAAAAGCAGAAACATTACTTAGCCAACAAACATCCATCTAGTCAAACCTATGGTTTTTCCAGTAGTCATGAATGGATGTGAGAGTTGGACTATGAAGAAAGTGAGCGCAGAAGAATTGATGCTTTTGAACTGTGGTGTTGGAGAAGACTCTTGAGAGTCCCATGGACTGCAAGATCAAACCAGTTCATCCTAAAGGAAATCAGTCCTGAATGTTCATTGGAAGGACTGATGCTGAAGCTGAAACTCCCATACTTTGGCCACCTGATGCAAAGAATTGACTCATTGGAAAAAACCCTGCACTGGTAAAGACTGAAGGCGGGAGGAGAAGAGGATTACAGAGGATGAGATGGTTGGATGGCATCACCAACTCGATGGACATTAGTTTGAGTACGCTCCGGGAGTTGTTGATGGACAGGGAAGCCTGGCATGCTGTAGTTGATGGGGTCGTGAAGAGTTGAACGTGACTGAGTGACTGAACTGAACTGAAAATCACTGGATGATGACTACAGTCATGAAATTACAAGACACTCACTCCTTAGAAGACAAGCTATGACAAACCTAGACAGCATATTAAAAAGCATAGACATCACTTTGCCTATAAAAGCCCACAGGGTCAAAGTTATGGTCTTTCTAGTAGTTATGTACCGATGTGAGAGCTGGACCATAAAGAAGGCTGAGTGCCAAACTGTGGTGCTATAAAAGACTCTTGATATACCCTTGACAGCAGAGAGATCAAACCAGTCAATCCTGAAGGAAATCAAGCCTTGAATAGTCATTGGAAGGACCGAAGCTGAAACTGAAGGTCCAATCAATATTCTGGCCACCTGATGGGAAAAGCAAACTCACTGGAAAACACCCTGATGCTGGGAAAGACTGAGGGCAGGAGGAGAAGGGGGCCACAGTGGATGAGACTGTTGGATTGCATCACCAACTCAATGGACATGACTTTGAGCAAACCCTGGGAAATAGTGAAGGACAGGGAAGCCTGGCATGCTGCAGTCCATGGGGTCACAAAGAGTCAGACATGACTTAGTCACTGAACAGGAACTAGTCTAACTAGAGAGAAAAGGTTTAAAAAATAATTGTTCTTTCTTAATATAACATTATTTGTTTAAAAACCAGGTTTATAAACATGTATATAGTTTTAAAAGGCACCCAGAAACTTTACTTCACTTACCCAATAAACCAGCAAGCAGAAAAGCAGAAAAGTGCAAAACTTCAGGAAGAATCTGTGAACAAATTCTATAATTGCCAAAGAAATAGTTTTATTTCCTATTTTTAGGATCAAAAGAAAGAGTCGTATATTATTTCTGTGCAGTTGTATTAAATATAATTTTATTTAATGTGTATAGTAACATCAAAGGCATTAATCCATTGTTAAGATTGTAAGGCACTGTAACTTTGTGAATAATTAAAAGAGATGTATGCATTTTTTGCTGAGTAATGAATACATCAAGAAATATGAATTTTACTGAACCTATCCATTCAGTTCTGTACATCAACGATCTTAAAAGTTAACCACTTGTCTGCATTTCTAAGTATTCACAAGTACTCTTCATGGATTAAAACAACGAATGAATACAAAATACAAATTATGAAATTTAATTTTCTTTGAAATTTAATAATTTAGAAATTACAATTCTTACATTTATAAGGCTGAACCTTTTAATATATAGATTTAAAATTTATAGATACCATTCATATGCATAAGTTTATGATGACTTTGCAAGAGAAAAAAAACTTGAAGAAAGCATATTTTGTATATTAACTACATATCCTGGTCCACATTCTGATTCTGTCCTTATGGTAAAACAATTCTAGGCTTGTAATTTAAACCTATATGTTAGTGTTCTTATTTGTGTAAAGGGGTTGTGCCCAGTATTTTGTTTAGTGACTAGGAAAAGGACTATAATTGATCTGAGCTGGACAACTGTAGAGCGTTAACTGGGTTACATCTCCTTTGAGTAAAGCTTTCAAAGGGCTTGGAAGGTTAGGGAACCTATAATGTTCTGACTTTTTCTCTTTTCTTTCTCTCAATATGACTGTCTGGGATAATGAGCTGACTCAACACAGTCCTCCTACCTCCATGCATGGTAGATAGTACATGCACCTACACAAGAACAGATCTGATCATGGACTTCCCTGGTGGTCCACAATGCAGGGGGTGTGGGTTCAACCCCTGGCTGGGGAAGTAAGAGCCCTCATACACAATTTCTTTATGCATTCATGTCTTGGCTATTGTAGAAAAATGTTGCAATGAACATGGAAATATAGATATCTATTCAAGATCCTGTTTTCATTACCCTTGGATATATACCCAGAACTGGAATTGCTGGTTCACATGATAGCTGTATTTTTGTCTTTTCTTTTTTGAAGAACTTCCATGTTATTTTCCAAAGAAACTGAACCACTTTACATTGCCATCGACAGTGTATCAGGGTTCCTTTTTCTCTACATCCTCACTAATATTTGTTATGTCTTGTCTTTTTGATAATAGCCATTCTAAGGTATGCCAGGGAACATCTCATTGTATCTTCAATTTACATTTCCCTGATGACCAGTGATATTCAGGACATTTTTATGTGCTCATTGGTCCTTCATATGCCTTCCTCTAAAAAAAGTCTATTTAGTTCCCCTGACCATTTTTAACTGAGTTGTCTTTTTTCTATTGAGTTTAATGTCTTTATATACTTTTGACTCTTACTGAATGTATGACTTGCAAATATTCTCTCCTATTCAATGCCTTGACTTTTGGTGTAAAGTCCGAAAAATCATTGGCAAGACCAATCTCAAGGAACTTACTGCTTATGTTTTCTTTCATGAGTTTTATGATCAAGTCTAATTAATTTTGAGTTGATTGTTTTGTGCATGATAGGGGGTCCAGTTTTCATTCTTCTACATGTGGTTGTCTTAAAGCATTTAATAGAGAGATTATGCCTTCTCCACTGTATATTCTTGGCTCTTTTGTTGTATTAATAAACTAACTGCCCATATATCCATGAGTTCATTTCTGGGCTTCCTAGTTTGGTCCACTGATTTATGTATCTACTTTTATGCCAATACCATACTGTTTGTTTTGATTACTATAGGCTTAAAATATAGCTTGAAATAGGGAAGTGCAATACCTCTTGCTTTGGAGTAGGCAATGGCAACCCACTCCCGTACTCTTGCCTGGAAAATCCCATGGATGGAGGAGCCTGGTAGGCTGCAGTCCATGGGGTCGCTAAGAGTCAGACACGACTGAGTGACTTCACTTTCACTTTTCACTTTCATGCATTGGAGGAGGAAATGGCAACCCACTCCAGTGTTCTTGCCTGGAGAACCCCAGGGACGGCAGGGCCTGGTGGGCTGCCATCTATGGGGTCGCACAGAGTCGGACACGACTGAAGCGACTGAGCAGCAGCAGCAGCATACCTCTTGCTTTGTTCTTCTTAAGATTGCTTTCAGTTCAGTTCAATCACTCACTTGTGTCTGACTCTTTGTGACCCCATGAATCCCAGTATGCCAGGCCTCCCCGTCCATCACCAACTCCTGGAGTTCACTCAAACTCACATCTATCAAGTTGGTAATGCCATCCAGCCATCTTATCCTCTGTCGTCTCCTTCTCCTCCTGCCCCCAATCCCTCCCAGCATCAGAGTCTTTTCCAATGAGTCAACTCTTCACATGAGGTGGCCAAAGTACTGGAGTTTCAGCTTTAGCATCCTTCCTTCCAAAGAAATCCCAGGGCTGATCTCCTTCAGAGTGGACTGGCTGGATCTCCTTGCAGTCCAAGGGACTCTCAAGAGTCTTCTCCAACACCACAGTTCAAAAGCATCAATTCTTCGGTGCTCAGCTTTCTTCACAGTCCAACTCTCACATCCATACATGACCACTGGAAAAACCATAGCCTTGACTAGATGGACCTTTGTTGGAAAAGTAATGTATCTGCTTTTGAATATGCTATCTAGGTTGGTCATAACTTTCCTTCCAAGGAGTAAGTGTCTTTTAATTTCATGACTGCAGTCACCATCTGCAGTGATTTTGTAGCCCCCAAAAATAAAGTCTGACACTGTTTCCCCATCTATTTCCCATGAAGTGATGAGACCAGATGCCATGATCTTAGTTTTCTGAATGTTGAGCTTTAAGCCAACTTTTTCACTCTCCTCTTAGTGGCATTTGTCATTTTGCCATTCCATTAATATTTTAGGATTTTTTCCTATTTCTGTGAAAAGAATGTTATTGGAATTTTGGTAGGGATTGCATATACTCTGTAGATCACTTTGCGTTGTATGGATATTTTAACAATATATTAATTATTCCAACTCATGAACACAGGATATCTTTCTATTTATGTGTCTTCTTCAATTTCTTTAATCAATATCCTAGAGTTCTCAGCGCACAGATCTTTCATCTCCTGGGTAAATTTATTCCTAAGTATTTTACTCTTTTTAATTGATTTGTAAATGGGATTTTAAAAAGTAAATTCTTTCTGATAGTTTGTTATTAGTGTCTAGAAATGCAACTTATTTTTGTATATTGATTTATTTTATTTTTTGGCTGCATCACACAGCTTGAGGGATCTTAGTTTCTTGATCAGGGATTGAGCCTTGACTCCGTACAGTGGAAGCACAGTCCTAACCACTAGACCGCCAGGGAATTCCCTGGATATTGACTGCATATCTTGCAAATTTATTGAAATTGTTTATTAGTTCTAACACTTTCTTGGTGGAGTCTTAGAAATTTCTATATATAATATCATGTCTTCTGCAAATAGAAACAGTTTTTCTTCTTCATTTTTGATTTGTATGTCTTTTATTTCTTTTTCTTGCCTAACTGCTCTAGCTAGAGCTTCTAGTACTATATTGAAAAGAATAGTGACAGTGGGTTTCTGTCTCAAACAGAAACAGTGGTTTCTTTCTTAAAAGAAAGCATTTAGCTTTTAACCACTGAGTATGATGTTAGCTGTGGGCTTTTCATGTACAGTCTTTATTGTGTTATATATATTTCCTGTATACCCAGTTCATTTAATGTATCAGTGTGTGCATGTATTTTTTATGTTGAATTGTGATTGTTACCCCAAAAGGTATGGTCATCCCCAGATTGAATAAGCAACTAATAAATTAGAAAAACAAACAGTTTTGCAGGTCAGAGGATTACATTTGAAGTCCAAGTGCCATCATTAGCCGACTATGTGACCTTATGCAATTTATTTAGTTTCTTTGAATCTTACATTTTTATTCCCTGAAAATTGAAGGAAATGAATTTTCAATGATGAGTAAACACCAGGAGAATGGTGTAAAAGAATGTTATCTCCTTAGATTTTGGAAAAACCTGACCTCAGTGGGTTCTAACACCCCCATCAGGTTTCAAATTCATTTGGGTAGGGTTCTTACCCTCCATTAGGTCCCAAATCCACTTAACAAATTGACCCTTTCTTCTTTAACATCCCTGAATGTAAGTTGAAACTAAAGGTAAATGACTTGCCCGAGGTCACAGAGGTAAAAAGTAATAATGATGAAATTAGAACATATACTTCTAACTCCCATTTCCAAAATTTTTCCAAGAAAAGTATGTGCAAGAACACATTAATCTGATAATCCTGCAACTTTAAATAAGAACTAGGAGCCTCAGTGTCAAGCAACCTTAGAAAAATGCACTGTTTTTCTTCAACCAGAAAACATCTTGGGACTGATATATATTCTTCAAAACAAAGAACTGCTTAATAGCTACTGAAGCTAGAGGAAGAAACCAGAGGTGCTCTTCGAAGGGAAAAAAGTCATACTTCCCTCAAAAAGCAAAAGAAAAATGCCTGTAGGATGAAGTCTCATTTTAACAAATGAGCCTAAGAGCTTAAGAGCTTTGTTCTTCTAGTTGAAGACACTGAAAGTAGCCTCCTCTATGATATTTAAACCACTTTAATATAATTTATATATAGCAGAGTGTATAATAACTTGAGAGGATTGAAACAGGAAGATACTAAGGATTTGTCAAATGAAGAAAATCATGTAATTTTTCAGTATCAGTAAACTATCATGAATGTTTCTCTCTACCTGATAGATTCTCTCATACAATATTTGGATGCAGATATAAAAGTCTAGAGCTTTTAAGCGATAAAGGCTAAAAACGGTGGGGGGGGATGTTCTTTTCTTGCCAGCAATATATGTCAGCTGAAGGATTCTCAAGCTTTACATTCTGAGATCACTTCCTAACACTTAAATCTTGGGTATTTCTAAGCTATCTGCTTGACCTGGCCATCATTCTGAGTAAGCAGGCCTTCTGAAAAGAAATGAATCTCTTGACAACTGGTTATTTTTAGCAATGCTCTGACAAAAGTTTAAGTAGTCAATGGGTAGAGGAAGAAAGAACCTGGAGGTAATTAGCAACTTTGCTAATTAATTCTCTATATTTGAAGTTTTGCATTTTTAATTCTCCTCTTGTTTATTTGAATTGTTGATTAAGTGATGCTCTGCCAGCTAATGTATGCATTCACCTAGCCATTGATTACTTCAAGTGACTGCCTTGAATATTTATGGCTAGTTAAATATTTTAAGCTTTTACCAACATTATCTTATACCCAATTAAGAACTCATTGAGGCAGGTTTTTTTTTAACCTTTCTTTCATTGTAGGAAGTGTTCTTAATCACAAGAATAGCTGCTTGTTTCCCTCATTTTGAGGCATAATTTCTGGGAGGGAGCTGCCCTGTCCTGTGGGAGGTTACTAACAAGAGCTTGGTACACAGCAAAGCGTGGGGTGGATGCTCACTGCTGGAGAAGGAAGGCATGGAGAACATGCTGCTGCCTCTGGTCTCACTATCCAGCTTCTTTAATTCCCTTGACATTTCTCAGGGGGAAAGGTCTCACAATGCCCCCTCAAGTCTCATGTTCTCCCACCTACCATTTTCTTTTAAAGATAAAAGTATACTTTCCAACTCATTTTCAGTGAATTTTATAATCAGTCATTCTGCAAAACAATTTAAAATGGTGGCTATTGTGGAGTCAGAATAAATCTGGAAGCAATTTTTTTTTTTTCCATTTCTTTCCTGCTACTCTACTGAAGGCTGCTGGGGACTACTGCACAAAGTACCATATTCAAAATGAACCATATTCATTCATTCAGAAGAGAAGAGATTGCTGTGATCACTTGACTGTAAGAATTTGTTGTCTTTGCTCCAATAGATACTGTAAAATTGTGGCACCAATAAAACTTCATATAGAATTTAAAGCCTCCATTGGACTTTACAACATATTATTTAAGTAAATCCTCACAACCACCCTATGAGGTGGGTAAATGTCTATCAGATTTCTTAACCTTGGCATGATTGACATGTGAGGACAGAGATTTCTTTGCAGAGGCAGCTGTCCTATGCATTGTAGGATGTACAGCTTGGCCCCTGGCCTCTACCAACTTGATGCTAGGAGCGTCAACTCCAGACACAGTTGTGACAATTAAAATTGTCTCCAGATAGTGCCAAATGTCTCCAGGATCTGGGGAGGAGGGAATGATAGCAAATCAACCCCAGTTAGAACCAGTGCTGCTGCTGCTGCTGCTAAGTCGCTTCAGTCGTGTCCAACTCTGTGCGACCCCATAGATGGCAGCCCACCAGGCTCTGCTGTCCCTGGGATTCTCCAGGCAAGAACACTGGAGTGGGTTGCCATTTCCTTCTCCAATGCATGAAAGTGAAAAGTGAAAGTGAAGTTGCTCAGTTGTGTCCGACTCTCCACGACCCCATGGACTGCAGCCTACCAGCCTCCTCCGTCCATGGGATTTTCCAGGCAAGAGTACTGGAGTGGGTTGCATTGCCTTCTCCGTAGAACTAGTGACATATATATAATTTGGATTTTTATGAAGGGTCCATCACTAGAAATTCAAGTGACTTATCCATGTTTACAAAGACTTTGATTCCTCTCTTCACTTAACCTCCAAAAACTATCAGTAAATATTTATTAAGATGGTACAACAGTAATTTTGGTTTTGCATTGTTGAAATTTGCCATTTTATATTGGAAAATATCGTTAAACAAACGTGATTATGTTATACATCACTTTAAGTTTTCACTTTATTGTTTTGCTAATAATTTATTACTTGCTATTTATTTTATATGTATTTTAAACTATGGAATTGATGTTAGACAAAAAGAAAATTTGAGCAATTTTCTTATTCAAGTTCAAAATGGGTGATACAGCAGCAGAGACAACTTGCTACATCAACAACCCATTTGGCCCGGGAACTGCTAATGAACATACAGTGCATTGGTGGTTCAAGAGGTTTTGCAAAGAAGATGAGAGTCCTAAAGATGAGAAGCATAGTGGCTGGCCATCAGAAGTTGACAATGACCAACTGAGAACCTTCATCTAAGCCAGTCCTCTTACAACTTCATAAGAACTTGAAGAGCTCCATGTCAACCATTCTATGGTCATTTGGCATTTGAAGCAAATTGGAAAGGTTAAAAAGCTAAATAAGTGGGTGCCTCCTGAGCTGCCTGCAAATAAAAAAAAACTGTCATTATGAAGTATCATCTTCTCTTATTGTACACAACAATGAATCACTTCTTGAATGTTATGAATATGACATTCAATGAAAAGTGGATTGAACATGACAACTGCAATGACCGGCTCAGGGATTGGATCAAAAAAAAAAAAAGCTCCAAAGCACTTGCCAAAGCCAAACTTGCACCAAAAAAGATCATGGTCACTACTTGGTGGTCTGTTTCCAATCTGATGCACTACAGCTTTCTCAATCTTAGCAAACCCATTACATCTGAGAAGCATGTTCAGCAAATCGATGAGATGCACTGAAAACTTCAACACCTGTGCCTGCAGTCTGCATCGGTCAACAGAAAGGGCCCCATTCTTCTCCACGACAATGCCTGACCACATCTCACAATCAATGCTTCAAAAGTTGAACAAACTGGACTATCAAGTTTTGCCTCATCTTCCAGATTCACCTGACCTCTCACCAACTGACTACCACTTCTTTAAGCATCTAGACAACTTTTTGCAGGGAAAATGCTTCCACAACCAGCAGGATGCAGAATATTCTTTCCAAGAGTTCATCGAATTCCAAAGCACGTATTTTTATGCTATAGGAATAAACAAACTTATTTATCATTGGCAAACGTGTCTTTGTTGTAATGGTTTCTATTTTGATTAATGAAGATGTGTTTGAACTGAGTTATAATGATTTAAAATTCACAGTTCCAAAACCACAATTACTGTTGCACCAATCTAATAATTTGACCTCAAACATATCTTCAAATCTAGCCACCCATCTTCAACTCTATTATCACCAGCTAGACCTATGACACCATCTTTTGCTTAGGCTGTTGCAGTAATGTCCAATCTAGGAACCCAAATATTTCTCCCCATTCTCAAATCCATTCCTCACATACTGCATCAGTAATAGTTTTAAAACAAATAGACTACCAACACTATGCAGTTTGAAACCTAAGATGCTATCCCAGTGCAATAAAATCCTAAAAATTCATCTTTCTTATCTCTCTGGTATCTCACCCAGCCCACTGGTCACAATGATCTTCACTTTCTTAGAATATGACAAGTATTCTTGCTGCTGCTGCTGCTGCTAAGTCGCTTCAGTCGTGTCCGACTCTGCGACCCCATGGTCTGCAGCCTACCAGGCTTCTCCGTCCATGGGATTCTCCAGGCAAGAACACTGGAGTGGGTTGCCATTTCCTTCTCCAAGTATTCTTAGAGTCTCTAAATAAACTGTTCCCTCTGTCAAGAATGCCCTTTCTCTCACCTTCTTGGTTGATTCTGTCATATCTTAATTAACCGTGAGTGTGTGTGTATTAGTAACGCAGTCATGTCAGACTCTTTGTGACCCCATGGACTGTAATCCACCAGGCTCCTTTGTCCATGGGATTTCCCAGGCAAGAATACTGGAGTGGCTAGCCCTTCCCTACTCCAAAGAATCTTCCCAACCTAAGGATTGAAACTGGGTCTCCTGCATCACAGGCATATTTTGTCTGAGCCATAATAATTTATATATTTCCTATTTTAATTCCCTGCATACCATTCTTTTGATATTTGCCTTGATTATTTTCATGTGCTATTTATCAGCTGTCTTTTCCATAAAGTGCAAATCCCAGAACAGCAGGGATGTCCAGTCTATAGCTCGACTGTTGTATTCACACCTATATTCCTGGGGCCGGGAACAATCAACAATGCATCAATTAATGCATGTTGAATAAAAGTATTAATTAATCACTAAGAAGTCATGGAGTCAGAACAGGAATCCAGATGACTCTTTCCATTATACTATTTAAAAAGTGTCATTCCAAAGCAATCAATTCATAAAAATATTTATGACAGAAATAAGGTAGGGACATGGTGAAAAGTAGGTGAATAAAGGGGGAAACCAGCAGTGGAAAAGCTCACAGTCTACGGGAGAGTCCCTCTCTTTCTCTCTCTCTCTCTCACACACGCGCACGCGTGTGCACACACACACACACACATTTTTTTAAAAAGCACATAAGTGAAATGCCAAAATAATGGTATGGACAAGGAACGGTGGGAAAGACGTAGAGGGTGAGTGGGATCATGCAAGTCTGAATTTAAGAGGTGAGCTTAAGCTGCATCTTGAATAAAGCATTGGTCAGTATGTATTTCAGACAACTGCAGGCTGTCAACGCTTTGGCTTTTAGGATACCTGGATTAATAATGCCAAGTATTATTAATACTTGAGGGATACCACCAGTTAGAGACTCGAAGCTATTATACTGCTTATACGTTTGTTGTAGGTATTCTGACATCTCCTGACCATGGGCTGCATGACCCAGAGAGACATTCCTTTTTCATGTAAGTGAAATGCGATTCAGCTTCCCCAGCCATGCCTTTGCGTGCTCTCTCAGAACAAAAGCTGTCATCTGCGCTGAACATCACCAGTGTGGCCCTCGGCCGGGATATTGGAACAAGCACTGAATGAGATGAGAACATAAAACTGGTATCTTTTGTGATCAGCATAATTTAAGAACTTGGAATCTGTGGCAATAATGACTAAAATGATAAGAGCTGGTTTTCAAATAAAGCGTAATGGGAAGCCTGGAAAAGAAATAGCTTCTAAAATGAAACTCAAAATGAAGCAAATTAAGTCTCAAGTATATTCTATGCAAGTCCCTGATGATTGTGTGGAGTGAGGGAGGAGGAGGAGTGTTTTATTTCTCTGACTGTACTTTTTTTTTCTTCTTGACTAACTGCATGCTGATTCAGAGGTCCAAAGTTATTTATAAATCTGGATATTTAGAAATAAAGGTTTGGGGGGATTTTAATTAGAACAAGCATTTAGTGATTGTGATAGGATATATCTGCTATATGATTTCACAACAATAAGTAAAATTATTACAGAGTTGGTAAAATCTACATGATGTAAACAGTTTGGTATTCTGCATCTAAAAAATAGCATCATATCAACTTGAAAACTGACACCAGCTTGAATTCTATGCGTTACTCTCTTTGAATATTAAAATTGAGTCATCCAAAGGCACTATTTTCTTTTGCTGTGATGTGAGAAAATATGTATATCACATTGTAATAAAACTGAGAACAACCAAGTTAACAGGAAAAGCCAAAATTTTTCCAAAGCTAAAAAGAGCATTGTTATGAAGACAAATACATCTTTCTCCTTGTATGACAGGAGTACAGATTTATGGTTTAGTAGGAATTTGTCACTAGTCAAGAACCCCGTGTGAGAAACTAAAATATCTGCTGCATTATTCCCTCAAGAGAATTTACATATTATTGAAAACCCTCTATATTAAAAAGTATGTGCCTATCAGCTTTCATCTTTTTCACAAGACTGATAATCTTTTCTCAGGATAGTGTGCATGCTCAGTCACTTCAGTTGTGTCTAACTCTTTGTGACCCCATGGACTGTAGCCTGACAGGCTCCTTTGTCCATGGAATTCTCCAGGCAAGAATATTAGAGTGGGTTGTTAGGCCCTCCTCCAGGGGATCAACCCAGGGATCGAACCCGCATCTCCTGAGTCTCCTTCACTGCAGGTGGATTCTTTACCCATGAGCCACTGGGGAAGCCCATTAAAAGAATGGAAAGTTTACGACAGAAAACCTTGAGGTCAAATCCAGATCTGACCATTGATGACATATATTAATAGGAGACAGTGACCAAATGTTGGAGTCTCAGACTCCTCATCTATAAAATGAAGAAATTAACCCGTACCCTAAAGAATTATTTTGAGGATTACTGGGAAATGCAGCAGCAGCAGCCTGGCACATGATATTCACTCAATAAATGTTAAATGTAGACTAACTCAGATGTGTTCTTTCTTGGTTCTTCTTTCATAAAAGAAGATCAATCAATTCAAACTAGCAAACCAAGAAGGAATGAAAAGGGAATGGCAGTACTTTGAGTTTTTAATGGGAAGTTACCCTCCACTGTACACAAGATGAATGCATGTAAATAGCATCCATGGACATCTATAAAAAGCAGGAGAAGCTGGGGAGCCAGTCAGAAGTGAGAAGAACTAGGAAAGTGATGCCAAATTGTGAAGATTCCTTATAAGTTGCTCTAACTTCAAGAAAGGCTGTGCTTCAATTTGCAAGTGGAAGAGGTCCAGTGGCTCTTTCACCAGATCACAAATGGATCACTGCTCAGAGCACAGACCAGGTAGGAGTGATTCACAGAGAAAATACCACACTCAACTAAGCCAGGGGCTTCACAAGAAGGGTATCACTTGACCATATCCCACTATGCCTGGCACGCAGTATGCACTAATATTTGTTGAATGATGAGTGCATGACACCAACAAAAGTAGTGGAAAAGAAAGCAGAGATCAAGTGCTTAAGTAGATGCTCAATAAAATATTTTTCATGGAATAAATGAAGTGAAGAACAAATGATACAATAAAGGAATGAACAAATAAAAAAGGTTCCTTTGAGTCTACCAAGCAATGAATAAAAGAACACGCATGTTCCAGAATGCCTACCAGGGAAATAATTTGAAGTCCATGACAAAAATCAGGATTCATGGTAGGTTTTGCAGGAAAGCGAGAATATCAAGTTGGCCACTTCAGAAATTACCGTGGCACCATTTTTGTGCTCTCCATCTTCAGCCCTTCAGACACACACCTCAGAATATCTTTTTCCAAGTAAAAGATAAAAGCTAAGTATCTAAAAAGTGGCACAGTGGTGTTAATTCCAGCCTGTTTTCTTGGCAGGATATAACTTACAGATGATATTGCTCTACAGAAGTCAGTGTCTTCTAAAGGTGGGTGAGACACCAACCCTACTGATCACAGGGCCTACATACAGAAGCTTATTTATTCACATGCCACCTCGAGAAACGAGAAAATTTATACTCAAAAAGAAATTAAACAAATACATATGAGCACTTATAAAAAGCTTAATAATATATCAGATAAAGCCACGATTCTTACAAACAGTTCACTGAGAAAGTTGACTTTTTTATTCCCTGACTATTAAAGGATATGTCTTCAAGACTGGATTATTTTTCTCCAGAAATCAGTTGGTTTAAAGAAGATCCAGATTGTTTCAAGCCAAACTAGGTGACTATCACTTTAAGTATTATCTTGAACTATTAGGAAACTACCTACCCTTGTTTTCAAAGGCAACTTTCCATGAATTGGACATCCACACGATTCTAAGAACGACACCTATCAGTGGAGAGCTTACCTGATATTATGGATTCAGAACTATTAAGCATTTAAAAGGAGTCAGTTCTTCTGTATAAGTAACTAATACTCAAAATTTTCCTACAGCATTATTTTCTTGTAAGCATTAACATTATATATTGCATCAGAATAGTAATTATTTTCAAATTCTAATATATGAAAAAAACTTTAACTTTTACAAGAAAGTCAATTTCCTGACAAATAACATTTTTATTATAATGCCATCATGAATGAAAAAGATTGTGTTCGAGAAAACATAAAGAGAATCTGCTCAATATTTCTTAACATATATACCCCCTCATGGTCTCTGTTTTGTTTTCAGTGGTAATCTTTATATTGTCTTATCTTAGCAATCTGTACCCATTTGTTTCACCACATGTCTTCTGATTCATTAAACAACACCCCCAATGAAGCTAGGGTTCAGATCAGATCAGATCAGTCCCTCAGTTGTGTCCGACTCTTTGCGACCCCATGAATGGCAGCACGCCAGGCCTCTCTGTCCATCACCAACTCCCGGAGTTCACTCAGACTCACGTCCATCGAGTCAGTGATGCCATCCAGCCATCTCATTCTCTGTTGTCCCCTTCTCCTCCTGCCCCCAATCCCTCCAAGCATCAGAGTCTTTTCCAATGAGTCAACTCTTCACATGAGGTGGCCAAAATACTGGAGTTTCAGCTTTAGCATCACTCCTTCCAAAGAAATCCCAGGGCTGATCTCCTTCAGAATGGACTTGAGAGCACAATTCTCCTCTTTTCTGACTCATGATTTAGTGAGAAATTTAGGGTTGATTATAAGGGGACATCTATATTCTGGAAAAAAATTAAAAGGAGTAAAACCAGGTAACTACCTCTCTGACTATCCATCTCTACTTACATAGGGTAGGAAACTACCACATCTCAGTTCTCAGAAGTGAACCACAGGTTTCTTAATGTCTTTTTAAAAGACTTTTTACATATCTCTATTTTAATAGCAAGAAAAAAGACTTAAATTTAACATGAAGGTCCTTGTGTGTGGCATATTAGTTGCTAATCTATCAGATATTATCCTTTTCTTACTTAGAGGAAGAGCATGGGTTTTGTTTGAGAATTTATTTCTTTCTTTTCAAACTTGAGGATGTGAAGAATGGATAAACCCAGATTTGTCTAATCAAAAGAAGCAAAGTGGGCCATCTGGTGTATAAATAAAGTTTTATTGGAACACATTCATGCCATTCCTTTACATATATCTCTGGTTGTTTGTTCACGACATTGGCAGAATTGAGTGACTGCAGCAAAGACTATTTTGCCTGCAAAGCCTAGAGTATTCATTATCTGGCCCTTTACAGAAAGTATGCTACCCACTGGTTAAGCTAATCCTAATCATCTCCTTCCACTCACCAGTGACTGGTTTGAATCAACACATATGACACAATCCTAACCAGTAAGGTAAATAGAAAAATCAATGAAGACTTCTGAGAGAGCTTCCTTACTAATCAAGAGAAACACACACACAGAAATAATCCCTTTTCTTCTTTTTGCTGTTGATATGTCTGTATGCGTCTGTGTTCAGTCATGTCCGACTTGTTGCAACCCCATGGACTGTAGGCTGCCAGGCTCCTCTGTCCATGGGACTTCCCAGGCAGAAATACTGGAGTGGGTTGCCATTACCTTCTCCAGGGGATCTTCCCAACCGAGGGATCTAACCCATGTCTCTTGTGTCTCCTGCATTGGCAAGTGGGCTCTTTACCAGTTGAGTTATCACCTGGGAGATACGTCTGTACCTGCCTATCCCAGAGCTTCTTTTTAGGTAAAATAATAAAGATACTCATTTGTAGGCCTGCTGAGTTAGCACTTACTTTCACCTGCAGCCAACAGCTTCCTAATAATATTCTCAGATCATGGAATGTCAGAGCAATGACTGGTCGGGCAGAGACAGGAGAAAAGATGTGCATAGGCTAAGGAAATAGCTCCTCTGAAAGGACATTCTATTTTTATAATAAGATAGTATTGTGAGAATGATGGAAGACCCACACTGCTTTCTACAGAACCAAGAGAATTGTATACTTGATGCACTTATAGAAATTCTACTGTAAGTAATTAGAGTTACTTACCAATAATTCATTACCACAAAGAGTCATTAGGATAGCTGTGTATTTTTGAACAAAATGACAGATTATTTCTCAGGTAACTTGGGGAGGAAGACATTACTAAATTTATATTACTTTAATAATTTTCTTGGGCTCCAAATCACTGCAGATGGTGACTGCATCCATGAAATTAAAAGACGCTTGCTCTTTGGAAGCAAAGTTATGACAAACCTAGACAGCATATTAAAAAGCAGAGGCATTACTTTGCCAACAAGTGTCTGTATAGTCAAAGCTATGGTTTTTCCAGTAGTTATGTATGGATGTGAGAGTCGGACCATAAAAAGGCTGAGCGTCGAAAAATTGATGCTTTTGAACTCTGGTGTTAGAGAAGACTCTTGAGAGTCCCTTGGACTGCAAGAAAGATTAAACCAGTCAATCCTAAAGGAAATCAATACTGAATATTCATTGGAAGGACTGATGCTGAAGCTGAAGCTCCAAGTACCTTGGCCACCTGATGGAAGAACTGACTCATTGGAAAAGACCCTGATGCTGGGAAAGATTAAAGGCAGGAAGAGTAGGGGTTGACAGAGGATGAGATGGTTGGATGGCCTCACCAAATCAATGGACATAAGTCTGAGCAACCTCCAGGAGATGGAGAAGGACCTGGAAGCCTGGCACGCTGCAGTCCTTAGCGTCACAAAGAGTCAGACATTACTGAGAGGCAACAACAACTATCAGTGTAATAGTATGATTTAAGTCAACTGCATTTAAAATGCCATTCATTCAATAGATTTTACCATATACCCACTATGTGCTAGGCATTTGAGATACACTAAAATACAAAGAAAAAAGACCTTTAGTCTTGAGAAGCTTTTAATACAGTGGAGGCAGTCATACAATAATCTGTAAGAGTAAATAAGCAAGGAGAACAGTATGATAGAAGGTTACAGAGCATAATAGGAGAGGTGAGACTACTAGAGAGATTCCAGGGGAAGGAAAGGATGCAGTGTTAAATAGAGGTGTTCACATGTATGTAAGGGGATGTAATTTGAGTAAAAACATAAAATAATTTGAGGGATAAAAGAGTAAGTCAGTAAGAGGATTCAGAGAGAACCAAAAACATAGGTCTGAGCATAGTATGGTCAAGGTCGTTGTGGCTGAAGCAGAATGAGAGAAAAGTAGTAGAAGATAAAATTGAGGAGCTATACCCTATAAAACCCCGTAGGTTATTGTGGGGGCTCCAGCTTACACTCAGAGTGAAACGGAGGGTGAATGCAAAACTTTCAGCTAAGGAATGCCATGATTTGATACACAATTCAAATATATCACACTTTGCTGAAACGAGACAACGGTGATTGGGCAAGTGGGGTAAACACTGAAGCAGGAGAGCTATGACAAGGCTATAGCAGGGGTCTCCAACCTCTGGGATCTAATGCCTGATGATCTGAGGTGAAGTTGATGTAATCATAATATAAATAAAGTGCAAAATAAATGCAATGCACCTGAATCATCCTGAAACCATCCCCCCACAGTAGGTAGAAAAACTGTCTTCCATGAAATCAGACCCTGCTGCCAAAAAGGTTGGGGACCTATGGTCTATAGAGACGACAGTGACTCAGCAGAAGATAATGCAAGTGAAGGTGCTAAAGGACTTTCTATTTCAGAATATGTGGTATATACATGTGTATGTGTATTTCTATGTTTGTATTTTTAAACTTTCAGTCATTTCAAAAATACTGCAAGTTGCAAGAATTTAGAGGTATTCTTTACCTCTAAACCCTTTACCCAGATTCACCTCCTGTATTAGTTTCTTAAGGTGCTGTCACAAAGCACCACAAGGCAGGTGTTTAAAACAACAGGAATGTATTGTCTCACATATTTGAAGGCCAGAAGTGGGAAAATACGGTGTCAGCAGGGCCAGGCTCCTTCTGAAACCTGCAAGGGGGTGCCTGCTTGTCTCTTTCTAGCTCCTGAGGGGTTGCTGACAATCTTTGGTGTTCCTTAGTTTGCAACTGCGTAACTCCAATCTCGGTCTCTCTGTTTTCATGGCCTTCTCCCTGTGTGGCTCTGCGTCTTCACCTGCCCTCCAACAAACTTTCTGCAGGCCCATAATGGGCGGAGTGTGTGGGCTGCCTGGCCCACTGACAACCCCCTCAGCCTTCTGGATCTGCTCTGGACACTTAACAAGACCTGAACAGGCTCTGCAACTTGGTCCTCACACAACATCATCTCCCATAGCTTGTCTTACTCCCATGTGTGCTGCCTTCAGCTGTACTTGGCCCAGCCCTCAGCTCTGTGGGGTAAAGATGCATCATAAGCCTTGGGTCAGGTTCTGTTCCTTTGTGGGACCGGGCATTTTTCAGCTCTTTGTTATTGAATAAACAAACCCATTTCAGCAAAAGAAAAGTGATATTAAATCAGGGGCCCATGGTACCCTACAACGACCACATCTTAAATAATTATATACACAACAACACATTTTCAAATAAAGGCATATGCCAAGTTACTAAGGATTAGAACATCAATGTGTCTTTTCTTAGGGGGCACAATTCAACTGCTAACACCTACTTATAACATTGTGTCCTATTTGCTTTCTTCATACATATTCATATTATTCTTTCTAGAATATTTGAGATAGGTGTCATGGACTTATACCTAAATATTTCAATATTTCTTTAAAAAAGGGTATTTCCTACTATACACAGAGTTCAGTTACTTACTGCATTAAAATGAGTATGTATACAGAACTTTAACCTAATCTGCTGGTTTCATTTCTGTCTTGTTAATTCAGCTATTAATATGCTTTATAATATTGCATTTCTTATATTTTAAGATCCAGGCTATATCAATTTAGTCATCACATATCTCTTATATCTTTTTATCTGTTAAAGTTCTCCAGCTTTTCTTTTTCTTTTATGATATTGATATTTTTGAAAAATAAATTTGATGGGCCATTTTTATAGTCCTTTATATCACCTTCATATTATCTTTCTAGAGTTTATAATCCTTCAGATTTAGAAGGCAAGGGGAGTCCTGAGGTTTTAGAGCCAATCAGGGCCAGACCACTCTATAATTGACAATACCAGAGATGCTAGGATATATGGAGGACATTCTCCACACAGAAAGAAATGCTGCAGTAAAGGAAGAATAGAGTAAGTATTTGGGGAACAGCAACTATGGAAAAACTTCTGTTTCAGGAGAATATGGGCAGAGGAAGCAAGTCAGCTCCAGTAAAGATGCATCCTATGAATGGGAAAGGTTTAGGTGTCCTCCCAAAGCTGGCGCCACAGAAATGGAGGGTAGTCAAAGCAAGTATATTATACGGTGCTTGATTTAAGCAGTTTGTAATCCCCTGGGAAAGGAAATGGCAACCAACTCCAGGATTTTTGCCTGGGAAATCCCAAGGATAGAAAAGCCTGGCGGTCTACAGTGCATGGTGTCCCAAAGAGTCAGACACGACTTTGCATCTGTATGCATGCATGCTCATTCACTTCATTCATGTCCAACTCTTTGCGATCCTATGGACTGTAGCCCACCAGGCTCCTCAGATCATGGGATTCAGCTCCTCAGATCCTGGGATTCTCCAGGCAAGAATACTGGATTCAGTTGTCATGCCCTCCTCCTGGGGATATTCCCAACCCAGGTATTGAACCCGAGTCTCCTGTGTCTTCTGCATTGTAGGCAGGTTCTTTACCACTGAGCCACCAGGGAAGCCCTGATTTAGACACTAACAACAACAAATCTTAACAGTAAAGCTATAAGTATTTGAAATCTGTAATATGCCTGGATCACATGGAAAACACACATACAAACATATACCTGTTTTCTCTCATTATGTTTTTTTTTTTTTTAATACTGGGGAGACAGTGTATAGGGGGATATTTGGGAGGAATCAGGGCAAATGACTCTGAGAAGGAGAAAAATGGCAAACAATGACTTAGAGAAGGTTTTACATGCTCTGCTATGAGGTAAACTCACACATTTCTCCAGCTCTTTTTCTCTTATAGCATCCTTAATACAGAGGCTATGATGCTTACTGATTTGTCGTGTTTGTATGGAAATATAACATTTTGGGTAAACTCAAAGTGGGGGAAGTAAGAGCTGAGGTCTGTATCTGAGTTAATACAAGAAAAAAGAAAAAACTAAATCTGGAAGCCTAAGATGAGAATAAAGGAATTGAAATGCTGAGAATTAGCAAACATTTCTGGGAAAGTGCTAAATTCTCAAAGCTACTAAATTGTTAAAGCCACAAATACCAAAGAGTAAAGATCAAGCCCTAAGGTAATAGGAGTCTGGATCTCCTAAATTTCAGATCCTGAAAAAGATCTAGATGCTAATTTAGACCCAACTAAAGAAAATAAGGATTGAGAGTTGGACTGTGAAGAAAGCTGAGCACTGAAGAATTGATGCTTTGGAACTGTGGTGTTGGAAAAGACTCTTGAGAGTCCCTTGGACTGCAAGGAGATCCAACCAGTCCATTCTAAAGGAGATCAGTCCTGAGTGTTCAGTGGAAGGACTGATGCTGAAGCTGAAACTCCAATACTTTGGCCACCTGATGCGAAGAGATGACTCATTGGAAAAGACCCGAATGCTGGGAAAGATTGAGGGCAGGAAGAGAAGGGGACGACAGAGGATGAGATGGCTGGATGGCATCACCGACTCGATGGACATGAGTTTGGGTGAACTCCGGGAGTTGGTGATGGACAGAGAGGCCTGGCGTGCTGCAATTCATGGGGTCGCAAAGAGTTGGACATGACTGAGTGACTGAACTGAACTGAACTGAGCAGCCACAAACTAGTGGACAATCCTAAAGGGAATACAAGGTTGGTGACCTCGCACATGGAGGGAAAGAGACACCCTATGAAGAATAAAGGGGCAGCAGAGGCCCGGCTGAGTCAGATATCCCAATTCCTGCCCTACAGGGCATAGGTTTCTCAAAAAATGAGATTCAGAGAAAGTATGAGACATTTGTCTCCATGTTTCTGATGCTGGGAGGGATTGGGGGCAGGAGGAGAAGGGGACAACAGAGGATGAGATGGCTGGATGGCATCGCTGACTCGATGGACGTGAGTCTGAGTGAACTCCGGGAGTTGGTGATGGACAGGGAGGCCTGGTGTGCTGCTATTCATGGGATCGCAAAGAGTCAGACACAACTGAGCAACTGAACTGACTGAACTGAACTGAACTGATTCATCCGAGAGGACAAAGGAAGTCAGTAATGTGCCCTGTAGGTGCCAATTCAGTTTCAGCCTCTGAGCAGAGCCCAGGTCCTGCTCAAATCACAGGTGTTGTTTGGCTAGCGTGGTCTCTGAAGACTAAGGACATAGATCAGTCATGGGCCTGGTTCCGGAGAGGAGACTGGGTCTGAGGCATAAATTTCAAGGAAGAGAGCATGGCCAACACATGGATGAACTCCAGGCTCAGGCAGAGCCCAGGGCTGAATAACTCTGTGAATGCAGACCCTCCTTCTTCCTTAAGCAAAGCAAAGTGATAAGTGTCACATCTACAGGCTTCACATAGATTCTAAGAATCGCAATTTTTTTTTTTTTTCTTTAGGAAGAACAGTTGGTTCAGAAACAAACAGTTCAGAACAGTCAGTCAAGACATCACGGATTGATGTCCTAGAAACACCGAGGTCAACTGTGTCTGAGGCACCCTCTTTCTATGTTCCCAAGGAGTCTGTGTCCCCATCCTGGACCTTACCAGCAAGTGTCCAGGATTCAAGATATCGCACTCACTCCTGCTCTGGGCTCTGTCTTTAAGCCAAGCATTTTCAGTGTGCCTGAAAATCCTCCTCTGTTCCATCTTAGAAGGGAAATAACTGTCAATGAAAATTTTTAGTCCCTGTGGACAAAATGTATTTCACTAGCTTGTTTTCTGAAAGAGACAGTCTTTATTTCTTCTATCCCAAAATATTTTTTGGTCCAATTACATTTGTTTCTTCTAATGAGAGAGTTGTGTCTTCTATCTCTGCTGCACATGCAATTGAAGTTTATACTCTCAGTAGTTTGGGCTGATTAAGTAAGCATCATTCTCAAATATGACATTCTACTCAAGCCTTTGATTGCATGGCCATTATGTCCCATTATATACAGTCCAGTTATGAAAGAGCTGTTCTCCTTTCAAGTGGGCACAAAAGTCTTAATTGATTTGAGTTCCAAGTTGACAAACAGATAAAGACTAACAAACCAGATTCTCTATTGCCTGTTATCCAACAGAGAACAGATCTCTATAAACCATCAATCTACTTGCAGAGCTCACCAAATGGTGAGACCATAACACCAAACAGCCAATCTTTCTTGAAGCTAATGAGAAATAACTTATCTGGCTAAAAAGACACCCTTCTGCCCATGTTAAAAAAAATTGCAAAAAAATAAAAACCCATAAAGTCAGCAGAGAAAAAAATTAAGATGAAAAAAAAACAAACTCAGAAAAATCTATTGTCTCTCCTGAAGTCAAGAAAAGGCATAAGTTCACTTAATTTTCCCATGAAGTACTTATATTTCTCTTGTGACAAAATTTACCTGTGTCTGCTGAACCTATTGGATGTATCAGTGGAAGATCTCCAGAATTTGTAAAATATAATCAGTTTTTTAAAAAGTTAAAATAATTGTCACAAAGATAAAATTGACAGGTGTAAAAGAGTTTATTTTACTTATAATGAGGGAGCTAGTCATGCTTCCTGTTTCCTGTTTAAGTTGACCCTTGAATAACATGGGTTTAAACCTGCACACTCCACTGCAATAAATACAATACCTGCATTTTCATTTTGTAGATCTTTAACTAAATGTGGGGACATGATTGTGTTTAATTAGAGATCACAATATGTGGATTTGAAAGAACTAGAGTTTGAGTCCTGAGTCTATGAAAACTGTTTCAGCTTCCTGCTCTTGGGTGAGTCATTTATCAATTCCTTTGTTTTTGAGGAAGACATAGCACCCAGATTTTCAACTATGTGGGGATTCTAACCCACATTGTTTGAAGCTTAACTATATTTTATAAGTAAATCTAAGGATTCCCTGAAAGATGGAATATATGTTGTGAGTCATTGAACTTAGTGAAAAATCCCTAAAGATGTGAATTAGAGCTAAATTTTTATTCTGTTATATGTATATAGCTCTTTTTTATCCACCATTTTTAGAGTTGATTTGCCAGTATTTGTGAACACCAAAGGCATGCTCGATATAATTCAAAACAAAGAACAGAGCACCTGCTGTTAGGAACAGTCATTTTAAGTTGAACAAAATCATTCAGGAGAAAAAAAAAAAAACACATGCTGGGCTAGTGTCTTTATCTCAAAAGTACCACAGTTCTTCTCAACCAAGACAAAAATCAAACTTATGGGGAAATTTTTGCTTAGAAAATACCTTCCAAATAACCAATAACTGAGTTATAGGAAGGTATATTTACTTTTATTAATGTTATAATGAGTTATATATTCAATATCTTCTTGGTTGATTGACCCATAATTTTAAATAGTAACTCAGATAATTTTTACCGTATACAATGAGCTGCCTATTCAGCTGGCCATCCTATAATATTAAATACTAGTACAGACTGTTCATGAAAGTAAAGTTGCTCAGTTATGTTTAACTGTTTGTGACCTCATAGACTATACAGTCCATGGACTTCTCCAGGCTAGAATACTGGAGTGGGTAGCCTTTCCCTTCTCCAGGGGATCTTCCCAACCCAGGGATCGAACCCAGGTCTCCCGCATTGAGGGCAGGCTCTTTACCAGCGGAGCCACAAGGGAAATAGAATGTTCATAATAGCTCATAATAATGAAAGTGAAAGTGTTAGTTGCTCAGTTGTGTCCCACTCTCTGCGACCCCATGGACTGTAGCCCACCAGGCACCTCTGAACATGGACTTCTCCAGGCAAGAATATTGGATTGGATTGTCATTTCCTTCTCCAGGGGATCTTCCCAAACCAGGGATTGAACCCAGATCTCCTGCACTGCAGGCAGATTCTTTACCATCTGAGCCACCATGGAATCCCTTCATAATAATAGATGGTAGATATTATATACTGGTTGCCTAATGGAAATAAAACTACCTAGTAAGAAAGGAATAAACAAGACATAACTAATGTTGTATCTCCAGACTTCATTGACAGTGATTAACAACTTGACATCATCTCTATGAAGTTAATATTGTGAATTTATTTATAGTCTTGCCTTTGAATAGCTACCAACAATAAATGGGTAGTAGGAAGGTAGGTAAGTGGGTAAATGGATAGACAGATAAACAGACTAACTTGAGTAAAAGAAAAAGGAAAGTATAGCTGATAACTGATTTTCCACTTATAAACGGCTATCGCTGGCTACATCCTGAAAAAGGCACCATCTAGTGTACTGGCTGAGAACGCCAGCCTCAGCAGTCCTATGCAAAACACTTTGAAGCATAAGTGTTAACCTGGTGGAACACTATATAACCGATGATAATTTACACCTCACTAGAACCTACTGGTTTTATCGTTTTCTCAAGAATCCATCACTGTTGGGAATGGATTTTCTGTGCTTACTATCAACGTTTAGAGGCATTCAATACCTATTACTGCAGGGGAACCAGCAATAATACACAGATCACCAATTAAAATTGGTTCCTAGTATTTGCTTATCTACTGTTTCATTTTGTATATGGAAATGTAACCAAAACCACAAAACCTGGTGTTATTTCTATTTTCTTTGGAAATTTATCTTTGATCAACCCCTACCACATGTCCATTTAACCTGTTATCTGCAGGTTACATTTTCTTTTTTAATAGTCTAGTTAGAAGGAAATATGGTAGTTCAAAATGGAGTGAAACTTACTAATTCATCAGTGGTTAAAAGGAACTTTGGCCTTTTTTTAACATTAATTGACAAGCCAACCAGCCATTGTACTAAAACAGAATCATTTATAAAGACAGCAAATTTATAGGAGGAAATAATACTGGATTATTAGTCAGAAGACTGGGAGCCTCATTCTCAGTATAATATGACAAAGGATAATTGATTTCATCTTCCTGTCCTGTGTTTTCATCTTTTCCTCAAAAATGAAACCAAATATTTGCTAGTAGAATTTCACTCAAATGACTCCTGGTTCTTGACACACTCTGCTGAATGTAAATTTTCAGAATTTCACACAAGTCACGCATCCCTTTATGCATGGCTTATCAGTGACACCCCATCACCTTTGCCACCCATGTATCTGAGTAACAGCAGATTGGCTAAAAGTTTGTAAACATTTGGCACCTTCTAAAACCCCTGGAGGTGGCCAATTTTGTTGTCTTTTTATTGTTGAAGGAATTATGCACCAATTAACTAAAGGCCATTTTCAGCACTTTTTTTTTCAGCAATACCTCAGTCATTTTAAAATGATGAGAAAACGTTTTACAAAACAGGAATTTGCTGTATGGCTCAAGAAACTCAAACAGGGGCTCTGTATCAAGCTAGAGGGGTGGGATGGGGAGGGAGATGGGAGGTTCAAAAGGGAAGGGATATATGTATACCTATGGCTGATTCATGTTGAGGTTGAACAGAAAACAACAAAATTCTGGAAAGCAATTATCCTTCAATAAAAAAATAAATTAAAAAAAATGTTACGGCAATCTTCCAAAAGAAGCTTTTTTGAAAGTCATGCTGGAGTCATAATAGCCAATAGTTTTTCATGTTTATTTTAAGCAGAACCAGTTTGTTTTAGCAGATAAAGCGCATTCCACTGATAAACTAAAAACAAACAAATTCCCCACACAGTTGCCTTCAGTAAAATGTTAAACACAGTGAGTCTGGCCTAATCATGAGCAGTAACCAGATGTCTAGGCAATATTTGACACATGACTTATCTGTCAATGCTCATAGCCACGTACGCAATTCACTCTGAATTTGACCTTGATTGTCTTACAGACTCTGTCAATCACAATGACATGTGATTCTTCAATCCAAGGTAAATTTCCTCTATAACTACAATCAGATGGTTGCTAAAGCATCACTGTCAGTCACTGGGTCATCCCCAACAATATGCTTTCTAGGAGTGTACATGGCAGTCAACAAACTTTCATTTAAAATGCCACTGAAAGACAATTCATACTATTTGAGATAAGTTTGCCAGAGCTAGCTGTCAGGAGAGTCCAACTCAAGGAACTGAATTGCAGAACTTAATTCAACTGATAAGGAAGGTCAAGAGTAACCCTAAGAATCATATTAATCAACTAATCAAACAACCAAATTGTTTCTATTTGAAAGGTTTCAAATTGAAGCCTGTTACACAATATTTAAGGAAATACGGGTCATTCAAAATCTTTTTCCTAGGACTGCCAAGAAGCAAGTGGACCAAAAATAATTATTTCTAATTGGGAAACCATGAGACAAAGTTTGTTGTCAAAAAGAGACAAATGTGGGCCCAGTTTACTATGTGCCATACAAGTTTGTAAAGTAAAACTTTCTGAGCCTTACTTTTCGAACATGTAAAATTAAGACATACAACTTACCTTGCTGGGCTATATGAAGACTAAATTAGGTAATACTTGTTAGTATACTTAGCAACGTATACAACCTAGAAAATAGTTCATAAATGTTAGTTCCATCATTATCTTCTAGTAAAATTGACTATAAAATATAGGAGCTATTTTAGGTAGGAGGCACGTTTTACCAAATTCTGAAACATAAGCTGATAAAATACATATAAATCAGAACATAAACTATATGAGTCATATTTATACCATGCACATATGATCAATATAATCAATATGCGTATGCTGTCTAATTCAGTAGCCACAAGCCATACATAGCCACTGGGCAACTAAAATGCGGCTGATTTTTTTGGCTTATAACAATGATAAATAATTATTATTTGACACAGTTTTTGTGCATCAGGAATCCGGATACAGCTTAGCTGGGTGGTTCTGGAAGTTTCAGTCAAGATGTCATCCAGAGATGCATCGCAAAGCTTGATTTAGACTAGAGGATCTGTTTCCAAGACAACTCATTCACATGACCAGCAAGGCAGTGCTGGCCTGTGGCTAGACGCCTTAGTTCTCTGTCATGTGGACATCTACATAGGTCTGCTTGAGTGCTCTTAAGGCTCCACAAAGGCCACTGGTTTCCCCCAGAACAAGTGAACAAAGAGATGGCTAGGCAAAAATTGCAAAGTCTTTTTTTTTTAATTGAAGTACAGTTCTGACACAATACAATATGTTACAGTTGTACAGTATAGTATTGCGTAATTTTTAAAGGCTATACTCCGTTTATAGATATTATTATGAACTATTGGCTATATTCCTTGTGTTATAAAATATATCCTTGTAGCTTTTATATACATAATAGCTTGTACTTCTTAATCCCCTACCCCTATATTGCCCTTGCTCCCTTACCTCTCCCCACAGGTAAACACTGGCTTGTTCCCTACATCTATAAATCTTTTATTTTTTGTTATGGTCACTAGTTTGCTGTATTTTTCAGCTTTCACATATAAGTGATACCATACAGTATTGTCTTCATCTATCTGACTTATTTCACTTAGTGTAATACTTGCTAAGGACTTCCCTGATGGCTCAGTTGGTAAAAAAAGAAATGGAGGAGACCACCTGCAGCACAGAAGAGCTGGGTTTGATCCCTGGGTCAGGAAGATCCCCTGAAGAAGGAAATGGCAACCCACTCCAGTATTCTCGCCTGGAAAATTCCATGGACAGAGGAGCCTGGCGGGCTATAGTCCATGGGGTTGCAAGAGTCGGACATGACTTAGAGACTGAAACACCACCAGTACTCTCTAATATTGTCCATGTTGTTGCAACATCCTTGTTGCAAGTGGAAAATTTTTTCATTCATTTTTTATGGCTGAGTAGTACTCCATTATATATAGATATCACATCTTCCTAATCCATTCATCTATAGCTGGGCACTTAGGTTGCTTCCATATCTTGACAATTGTAAATAATGCTGCTATGAACACTGGGGTGCATGCATCTTAGAATCACTGTTTGGGTTTTTACTTTTTCAAATAAATACTCAAGTGGGAAATTTCTGGGTTGTATGGTAGTTCTATTTTCAGTTTTTTGAGAAAGTTCTACACTGTTTTCCACAGTGGCTGCCCCAATTTACAGGACCAACGATGTACAAGGATCCCATTTTCTCCACTACCTCGCTAACATTTGTTATTTGTGTTCTTTGTGATGATGGCATTTCTGACAGGTGTGAAAAAACTGCAATGTCTTTAATGACCTGGACATCATACTCATTTATTTCCGAAATGTGGCTAATCTTCATGGAGATGCACTGTAAGCAAAATGCTTACCACATTTCAATGACTTACTATAAAAAGTGCAAGATAATTCTTTAACAATTTTAACTGAATATTTCTGATTTAATGACTTTTTAAAATAAAATTCACCACTAAAACTAATTACACCTTTTTCTTGTAGCTTTTTATGTGACTATTAGAAAAATTTAAATTGGTTATGTGGCTCATATAACAATTCTGAAGGACAGTGCTGATATATATATACATGTACATATATATACACACACAGATATATATATATATATATATATATATATATATATATACATTATGTATGTCTGTGTGCTCAGTCATGTCTGACTCTTTTTACCCCCATGGACTGTAGCCTTCTGGCTCCTCTGTCCATGGGAGTTTTCACACAAGAATACTAGAGTGGTTGCCATATCCTCCTCCAGGGTATTTTCCTGACCTAGGGATCAAACCCACATCTCCTGTGTCTCCTTCACTGGCAGGCAGATTCTTTACCACTGAACCACCTGGGAAAGATATATATATATATATATATATATATATATATATATATATATATATAATTTAATGGATGTCTGAACAAACAAATCTGTGAGCTGCTTTCAGATTCATACATGTAATTTGCCTCACTCTCAAAAAAAATGTCTTTGAAAACTGAAATGCACACTGTATATGAGTAGGTGAATATTAAAGATTTTGAAGAAACAACAATGTGAGAAAAATAAAAATTCATTGTAAAATCACTAACAGTGGTGTTGGACATGAAAAACACATTGTCCTCATGACATTCATAGTGTATACTCTTAATAGGGTAATATTTTTTGTCACAGCTACAAGAGGGAAAGCATTCATCCATGTTAAAAGTTGAAGTTTATTATCTCAACTTCATTGGATGTACAAGGAATCCTATTAATGAAATCTAAGTCTCTCCTCTCCTTTCCAATTCACTGTTTTTGGAGTGTATGGGAATGTCACCCTGACAGCTCTACTTTACCCACAGAAGAGAAGACTAAGAAACAACCTTTCTTATTAAAAAAAAAAAATAGTCCCATGGATAATTTTTATTTGACCAGAAATATTTTAATCATGTGAGCACTTAATAAGGTACAAATAATTATTTGCAATTACATGATAATTACTTTCAATGTAATTACCATGCCAGTGCAGCTTTGTTGCAGATAATCAGATGGTTACCGGTGAACTGCAAATTAATTGATAACAGGACATTTATAACTGCAAACAATCATGATTACCTTGGAGTCCTATGAGCACATCAGAAATGTGAGTAGGTCGGCAGGATCAGGGACATTTATTTACCAGGAATGTCACAGAGGAAGTAAGATGAGATCATAAATCCACTTGTCCCTGTTCTAAGCCGAAGGATATTCTGTGCCTGCTGGTAGTGAATTTTTGGCTTTATTTCACTCAATATATGCACAGACTATTTGGGTTAGTCTACCAATCAAGATCTTCTTCACGTATGCACCATCTGCATGGTAGTCTGTGTTGTATATTTAAAGGCATCTAAGTAATAAATCACACTTTTAGTGTTAGAAGATAAATTAACAGAGCTATCTATATGAAAAAGGGGTACAGATGATGAGAGAGGTAAAATGTCTGAAGATCACACAATGGTGAATGAGAGAACTGATTTCTGATCTCCTAACTTCTAGTCTAGCGCCACAGTGGCTCAGACAGTAAAGTGTCTGCCTGCAATGGGGGAGACCCAGTTTCAGTCCCTGGGTTGGGAAGATCCCCTGGCGAAGGAAATGGCAATCCACTCCAGTACTCTTGCCTGGAAAATCCCATGGATGGAAGAGCCTGGTAGGCTACAGTCCATGGGGTTGCAAAGAGTCGGACATGATTAAGCGAGTTCACTTTTTTTCAACTTCCAGTCTAGGGCTATATTACACTAACGTTTCCCAAACCTAATTCCTTTGCTTACTACTTCATGATGTTGCCATATTTACATATTGACTCAAACCTAACATAGGTCTATATCTTAATCTCATCCTAAACACTAATATCTGAAAACGTATTAGTTCCATGTTAATCACATTTATCTAAATCACACTAAAATAAGCACACATCTGTTAACATAAACACTACTTTCTGTAGTGTTATTCAGTATTCTGTGGAATATCTACCAAACTTTGTGAAACACTATGCTGTATCACACTCCCACTGTATGCTAGAATGTATCTGTAACTCTTTAATAATGGCTTATAATAACACTCTGTACTTCAGAAAACAAAACAAAAATTATAAACACCTTTGGGTGGAGCAATGTATTATACAATAACTCAGTGCAAAGACATATGTGTTATAACCCTGGCCCTTGAGAAGCTTAAAGCTCTCCTACGTATAAAAGCCATACACAAATATATTTCAATACTAAGCAGCATGAAAGGCATGCTGTAAGAGTGGTGCATCCTGGTACAGAATTTCACAGGTGCTTGCTATATCATTCCTGGATGAAGTGAACAGTAATGATTTTGCAATGGAGGGAGAAAATGAGCTGGAGCTTGAAGGATACTGAAGTTCAGAAATGTCGAGTATGGACATATAAGGCAGAGAATGCAAATACATCAATCGGATGAGAAAATTTCTATCACAAGGCATGTGTGATGGTTCAATTTAATGCATCAACTTGACTAGGTTATGGTGCCCAGTTGTTTGTTCAAATATTAGTCTTGATATTGCTGTGAAAGTATTTTGTAGATGTCATTAATATCTATAATCAGTTGAATTTAAGAGACTATACTCTATAACGTGAATGGGCTTCATCAAATCAGTTGAAGGTCTTATAACCAAAATCTTACAAGATTTTTCCCAAAGAAGGAATTCTGCCTAACGACTGTAACAGCAAAATTCTGCCTGCATTGCCAGTTAGCCACTCCACCCTACAGATTTCAGACTGAGTTTCTAGACTGCTGGTCTCCTCTACAAATTTCAGCCTCAAGACTTCAACACCAACTCTGAGTTTCCAGTTTGCCAGCTTACCCAATATCAGACTTTCCAGTCTCCACAAGTGTGTGAACCAATTACTTATTACATTATATATTTAACATATATACTTTATACTCCTTAACATACACACAGAGACACATATACACACCTTGATTCACAAGGATCCCCTCATCCACTTCCCCCAAATATTCATTTTATTCCTTGATAGCTATTAATAGCTCTATAGTCCACAAGAAGCTCTGCTCAAGGTTAATAAACCACCATCATAATAAAAAACATAATAAAATACTGTGTAAACTCTGAGGAAGATGTGCTTAGTTCTGTAGATATACTCTCATGCAGGCAAATTAGGTTATAAGATGAAAAAATCATTGATCTTTCAGATTCCCAGAGGTTTTATCACTCTAGCTTCCCACCATTCCATGTTTTGCTAAAGTACATCCATCAGCTAATATCATCCCTAATCAGCAAGTTAGTAGATTATGCCTATGTTGACATTTCCCTTCAAGCCAAATGGTCTGTTTGCTCAGTTGATCACTGTGTTCTCATTAGGAGTTCTTAACCCATCAAAATCATATTTGATGAGTCTGGCAAAGTACTCAACTGTATTTGTGTTCTCCTTTGTTCTAATGCTAATTGTTGAATATTTTAACCACCCTTCTGATGCACAGAAAATCCCAATTTAGACATCCAAACAAACCAATCGTTTTTCTGATGGCTGACGACTTGATGGACACGAGTTTGGGTAAACTCCGGGAGTTGGTGATGGACAAGGATGCCTGGCGTGCTGGGATTCATGGGGTCGCAGAGAGTCAGACATGACTGAGTGACTGAACTGAATTCAGTACAAACACAATCTACCAATTTGCAGATCACTGATAATCTTTCTGATCTGTAGTGTCAATGGTACCTGTCACACAAGCTTAAAATTTCAATCGTCTCTGCTTTTCTTTTGGCCCCCAGATGCAATCAGTAAGCGAGTCCCATTTTCACTTTCACAATCTCTCTCATTTGTCTCCTCTTCTCCAATACTATTTTCTCTACTACAGTTTTTATCATTTCTTAGTTGTCTATCTAATAGCCTCCTAACTTGTCTCTATCACCAGTGGCAGTCCCGTACAATCCACGTGTTACACACTACCACTGGAAGGAACTGCCGCCTGAAAGACATCTCCATTCCTAGCCATCCCATTCTCAGAAACATTTACATTCCCTATCTTCTACCAAAAAACTCCAACTCACTTAGCTAAATATTTAAAGGCTCACATGGACTGGCCTTTTTAGCAATTGGCTTTCTGGAAGTTGAAAAGTTGAAAGAGCTAGTCCTCAGTCATTTCCGACTCTTTGCAACCCCATGGACTGTAGCCCTCCAGGCTCCTCTGTCCATGGGATTCTCCAGGCAAGAACACTGCAGTGGGTTGCCACTTCCTTCTCCACTTGACTTTCTAATCATTGCTAATAAATTCCCTGATACTATCTAAGGGGAAGATTAACTTAAAACTTGATTTAGTTAAAAGCTTTACCCTGCATGTACCAGGTCCATGGTTCCAAACTTCAGGACCCATCAAGTCAGCTGGAGCACTTGTTAAAACAGAGTCTGGGGATAGGATGCAGCAGTTTCTGATTCAGTAGGTCTAGGGTGAAGCTTGAGAATTTCCTTTTTTAGTAAGTTCTTGGGTGCTCCTGGTCCAAGGAGCACTCTTTGAAAACCACTTCTCTAGATTAGAGTATCACAGACAATATTAACACCAAACATCAAGAACTTGATGAACAATATAGTATCTCAAGTAAATACATTATACAAATGATCTGTTCTTGTCCTATATAGGTTTTGTTATGGTTGGAGACTAAGTTTTCTCACACCTGTGAACAGACACCAACAGTGAGCATGATTACATGAGCTCTGACATATGTCAATCAGAACACCTTCAAGAAATGTAATTTGCCCTGGGATTTTACTTATACCAGAAGAATATAGACTATAACTTCCTGCTGAATTTCTTACCTAAAATGAAAACAGCTCTACTTTTTCCAGTGCTTAAAGCAGTGAATACTCAGTAAAAAAAATTCAACTAATTTAGAATGTTAACTATATGAAATAAACTTAAAAATCTCCACTCTGTCATTTCAGCTCCTGTATTCTTAAAAGTTTGGTTTTCATTTTTGTAACTTTTTTTTTCCTTTACACAAAGGACAGACACAAAGATGAAGATATAGATTACAAGAGTGAGATCACAAATCACTGTTTAGCAACTGTTTTCTCCTCTGACAATTGTACTGAATATTTACTAAGTCAATACATACAGACACACTTCATCATTATTGATTCCCTTAAACATTCTTTTTTAAGAATGTATGGTTTTTATTTAAGTACCCATTTCTTGGTAGATATTTAGATGCCTAATTTTTTGGCAGGGGTTAATCAAAACTATTCCTATTTACATATGCCTTGTGTTTATGGATAACTTCTATTTTATTGAATTTAAAGTTTTAAGAAAATTTAATTTACCTTTCTCTTGAATCATGCAAGGAGATCCTCCCTCTCAAAAGTAATCTATATTTTCCTATTACACAATGTGGTTATTTTTATATTTAAATCTTAAGCTAATATAAATTATTTTTGTTTGGAATAGAAATTTATTAAACAAGTGTTTTTTATTGCAGAATTTCTTGAGTTACCAATCCATAGTATTGTTCCTTCTATAAGACACATTTCATATACACCTAAATTCCTAAATATCATTTGTGTTTCTATTGATCTACCTATTTCTGCACAATTTTGTATTGTATAGTACTTTTAAATTTTGGCTTTTTAACTCAAGTTTATATTCCATAAAGTCCCCTATCCCCTTTTACACAATGTCCTTCTTCTAAATCCCTCAAAAAATTTTAAGGACATTTCCCTAAGATCAAATTTAGATTCACTGTTTAAGTTCTGCCCTAAACCAAAGTACAAAAATACATACATACATACATTGGAGAAGGAAATGGCAACCCACTCTAGTATTCATACCTGAAAAATTCCTTGGACAGAGGAGCCTGGTGGGCTACAGTCCATGGCATTGTGAAGAGTCGGACACAACTGAGCACGCATACACATACATACATACAGAAACAGAACTGTTAAGATTTTATTCAGAATTCCAATAACTATGTATATTAATTTATGCACAACTTATATTCCTAAAGGTCTTGCAAATTAGGAGGAAAGCGTGCTTTACTTTTCAATCAAATATTTGTTTTACATTACTTAATAAAGAGGAATACATTTCTTCATGTAGGCCTTCCTACAGTAGCATTTCCTGTTCTGTCTACTTTTTTTTCTTTTTCATAATTGCTTCTCTTGCAAATATATTTCCTTTAAATCTCCTTCTCTCTCTGTTTTTTTGTTTGTTTATTGACATATAGTTGATTCATAAAATTGTGTTAGTCTCAGGTGTACGGCAAAGTGATTCAGGCTTTTTGTTCCGATTACATTCCATTATAGGTTATGAAAGGTTCTTGAATATCATTTCCTGTGCTATACAGCAAATATTGTTGCTTATTTATTTTATATATAGTAGTTCATATGTGTTAATCCCATATTCCTAATTTGTCCCTCTCCCACTACCTTTCCTCTTTGGTAACCATAAGTTTGTTTTCTATGTCTATGAGTCTGATTCTGTTGTGTTTACAGATTTATTGACAGCATTTTTCAGATTTCATATATAAGTGATATCATATCTGTCTTTGTCTTCTTTCACTAAGTATAATACTAAGTCTACACATGTTGATGCAAATGACAATATTTCATTTTTTTATGGCTGAGTAATATTCAATTGCGCATATATATATATATATATATATCACATCGTCTTAAGCCAATCATCTATTGATGGATATCTGGGTTGTTTCCACATCTTGGCTATTGTAAATAGTGCTTTTATTTCTCTAGTAATTAGTGATGTTGAGGATCTTTTTATGTGCCTGTTGGCCATCTGAATGTCTTCTTTGGGAAAATATCTATTTAAGTCTTCTGCTGATTTTTTGATTGGGTTGTTTGTTTTTCTAACATTGAGTTACACAGCTGTTTATTTTGGATAGTTACCCCTTGTTGGTTGCATCATTTGCAAATATTTTTCTCCCATTCCATTGGTTGTCTTTTCATTTTTGATGGTTTTCTTTGCTATGCAAAAGTTTTTAAGCTTGATTAAGTCCTATTTGTTTATTTTTGCTTTTATTTCTTTTGCCTTAGGAGAATGATCTAAGAAAATATTGCTACAGTTTATGTCAGAGAATGTTTTGCTTCTGTTCTCTTCTAGGAGTTTTATGGTGCCATGTCTTATATTTAGGTATTTAAACCATTTTGAGTTTATTTTTTTCTACATGGTATGAGGGAGTGTTCTAATTTCATTGATTTACACATAGCTCTCTAGCGTTCCCATCATCACTTGCTGAAGTGACTATCTTTTCTCCATTGTATTTTCTCGCCTCCTTTGTCACAGAATAAGTGAACATGGGTGCATGGGTTTATTCTGGATTCTCTATTCTGTTTCATTGATCTATGTGTCTGTTTTTGTGCCACTCTCATGCTGGTTTTTAAAAAACATTTTTATTTGTATTGGGGTATAGCCGATTAATAAACAATGTCATGACCGTTTCAGGTGAACAGCAAAGGGACTCTGCCATACATATACATGTATCCATTCTCCCCCAAACTACCTTCCCATCCAGGCTGCCAAATAACACAGAGCACTGCTGAAACAGCATCAAAGAATTCCACGTATAGCACATGGAACTCTACCATGCTATGCTGTTTTGACTCCTGTAGTCTGAAAAGGTTATGCTTTCAGCTTTTTGTTCTGTTTCCACAGGATTGCTTTGGCAATTCTGGGCCTTTTGTGGTTCCACATAAATTTTAGGATTATTTGTTCCTTACCCTGTGAAAAATGTCAAGGGTAATTTAATTTCCTTTTACATTTCTGATTCTTATACATAAACTACTGGTTTTATCTTATAGCTTGCTATATTACTAGCATTAATTCTAAAAGTTTCTAAGTAATTGTAAAACTTCTACTGAAGAACCCCAAACAGTAATCTGAAAACAGTGATAATTTGTACCTTTCCAATATTTATTCTTAATTTTGTTTCCATTTTACGTTCTATAGTCTTCAGAGTATCGTTGAATGAGAGCATTTATAAGGAACATTTATGTCCTATTTCTGATTTTGAACAGGAGTGTTTTTAGTGTTCACAATGAACTGTCAGGTTTACTACTATTTTTCACAGATACCCTCAATCATAATCATGCTAAGAAATTTTCTTTTATTTTCCCTAGTTTGCTAAGAGATTTATTGGAAAATGTCTATTTAATTTTATTGAAAAGCTGTCAACAACTATCAACATAATAATAAAGAAGTTAACTTTTTAATATACTATAAAAATTATATTAACATACCTCTGAATATTGAACTTCTCTTACATTTTTAGCATAAACTATGGATAAGTTTATAGTACTTTTAACATAATAAAGACTGTGATTCACCAGTACTTACATCAGCAATCATAAGGAAAATTGTCTATAATTTTTGTTGTTACTTGGTGCAGCTCTTCCCATATTTGACAATATACTTTTATGTTAGCCTCTCAAACTGTGGACTTTAAATAAAATAGAAAGTGGTCGCTCTAATTTTAAGTTTTAAAATTCTGAAATATTTTAAGTCACTTAGTAATGATTAGGTTCTTAAACTGCTTCTGGCACTTAACTCTAAAGCCACTTGAGTCTGTGCATTTTGTAGCAGTTAAGTTACATTTAAGACAGTATTTTGTTATACTTTACCCTAGGAAATGCTTTTAACTAGGAATTTTTCTTTTCTTGAAAAAAAAATTTGTGCTATTTTTTTCCCCAAATCTCCAATTTTGTTTGCATGTACATCAATAAAATTACTTATGATTAAAAAAAAAAAGTTATCACATATCTATGGTCCTATACCCTTTAAACTTAACGTTACATATATGTGGACTTCTCATGTTTTCTAAATCACACATGACAAAACCTTTTTGATTTTACCACTGTTTTCAAAACATGGGTATTTTTAATTCTATATATTTTATATGTAATACAGGGCTTCCCTGGTGGCTAAGAAGGTAATGAATCTGAAACATTTCACTAATTTCTGCTTTTTCAATTACTAATTACTCTTTACTAATTTCTTTTCATTTGTAATTTCTGTTTTTTCAGCCACTTAAGTAATTATTTAGTTTACTTAATTTCAGTCTTTTATATTTAAAAAATGGAAGCAATAATGTTTATTTAAAAATCTGAGTGTGAAATTAACCAAATATCAAAATATTAAACAAGTATCTTTAGTAAGCTTTTTTTAAGATAGTGTAAAATTAGTTAGGATTTCCTCTTCAACCCAAGAGCCACTCTGATGTTTTCTTTTAATTTCCAAGTAATTCCACTTTTGCTACTTGTTAATTTACAGCTTTATTACTCCTTTGAGAACAGGTGAGATTTTTTAAATTTTAAATGCCAAATTTCCTTTAGATATATCATATAATCAATTTTCATAAACATTTCACACTTGGACAATAATACAGAGGCTACATTTGTAGAGTACAATCTTTCAACCTGTACCTTTGAAATAAATCCTAATTGAAATATTCAAAATCAGTGATTATCAAATGAAAAGAGAATAGAGAATCAGAAAATAGAAACCTAAAACTCTTTTAAAAATGAAAGAAGAAAAAAATGGATGAGGAGGGATGTGTAAACAACAAAATATTCTGTTGTGAAGCTTTAGTTTATTCTTAGTCACCACTTTGATTTATTTTAAAATTGGAATGACATTTTAAAGGAAAAGGTGAGGTTTCTGTTACCAAAGAAGTATGAACTTAAAATTGTACTTTGGATTTCTTTGATGATAGTACTGTTTTTGTGTTTTGTGTTAAAATTTTGTGTTAAAATGATAGGTTTTGTGTTAAAATTTCCTAGTCTGGTAGCAGTTGTATTAATTATTTCTTAGATTTTTAAGATTCTAATTCATCATACTTTAATGCATATTTTTCAGTGCATAAAGGTTTAATTACTATATCTTGGTTGAAGTGTTATCAATAAACAGTCCTGTAACACTGTAATACTTTATTATTTAAAACAGCATGTAACTGGGTTATACTTTTTATCTAATGTAAGAACATCTGTTTTGTAATTAAAGTTTGTTCTTGTTGTTCAGTTGCTCAGTCATGGACAACTCTTTGAGATACCACAGACTGCAGCTCGCCAGGCTTCCCTATCCTTCACTATCTCCCAGGGTTTGCCAAAACTCATGTCCATTGAGTCAATGATGCCATCCAACCATCTCATCCTCTGTTGCCCACTTCTCCTCCTGCCTTCAGTCTTTCTCAGCATCAGGGACTTTTCCAATGAGCTGGCTCTTCTCATCAGGTGGCCAAAGTGTTGGAGCTTCAGCTTTTAGCATCAGTCCTTCCCATGAGTATTTAGGGTTGATTTCTTTTAGGACTGGTTGGTTTAATCTCTCTGCTGTCCCAGGGACTCTCAAGAGTCTTATCCAGCACCAAAATTTGACAGCATCAATTCTTCAGTGCTCAGCCTTCTTTACAGTCCAACTCTCACATCCATCCATACATGATTACTGGGAAAACTATAGCTTTGACTATATAGCCCTTTGTTGAGGGGCTGTATAGTGATGTCTCTGCTTTTTAACATGCTGCCTAGATTTGTTATAGCTTTTTAACATGTCTCTGCTTTTTAACATGCTGTCTAGATTTTCTTCCAAGGAGCAAGCGTCTTTTAATTTCATGGCTAAAGAAAATAAAATCTGCCACTGTTTCTACTTTTTCCCCATCTACTTGCCGTGAATTGATGGGGCTGGATGCCACGATCTTAATTTTTTTTGAATGTTGAGTTTTAAGTCAGCTTTTTCACTCTCCTCTTTCACCCTCATCAAGAGAAGAGGTTCTTTAGTTCCTCTTTGCTTTCTGCTATTAGAGTGGTATCATCTGCATATCTGCAGTTGTTGATATTTCTCTTCACAGTCTTGATTCCAGCTTGTGATTCATCCAGGCAGGCATTTAACACGATGTACTTTGCACAGAAGTTAAATAAGCAAGGTGACAACATGCAGTCTTTCCCAATTTTGAACCAGTTAATTTTAAACCAATTAAAGTTTAAGTTACTGAATTATAATTTTCATATGTTCTATCATTTCACTTGTTTTTGTTTACATTTTCTTATTGCTTTCTTCCCCAAAATTATTACTCTATTACTAAATTTTTCTTTTTTTCATTATTATTTTCCTATCTGTAGTCATTATGGAAATCCATTGTATCTCTTTTGCACCATTGTCTCCAGTCTGGTGTGTGTTAGTCGCTCAGTCATGTCCAACTCTTTGTGACCTCATGGACTGTAGCCCGCCAGACTCCTCTGTCCATGGGATTCTCCAGGCAAGAATACTGGAGTGGGTTGCCATTCCCTTCTCCAGGGAATCCTCCTGACCCAGGGATCAAACCCAGGTCTCCAGCACTGCAGGCAGATTCTTTAACATTTGAGCCACCAGGGAAGCCCATTAGTTATCTTAAAATACACAGCAACAACTAGGAGATATTGCAGGTTTGGTTCCAAACTACAATAAACAAATACCATAGTAAAGAATTTTTGGTTTCCCAGTGTATATAAAAGTTATGTGTGCACTGTACTATAGTCTATTAAGTGTGCAATAGTATAACATTTAGAAAAATATTTTACATATTTTAATTAAAACAAAACTTTTATGCTAAAAAATGCTTAACCATTAAATGCTTAACCTTAAAAAAGGCTTAACCATTGTTAAGCCTTCGATGAGTATTCATCTTTTGGTAGTCGAGGTTTTTTCCTCTATACTGATGACTGCTCAGTGATCAGCATTGAGGTTGTTAAAGGCTGGGGTGGCTGGAGCAATTCCTTAAAATAAGACAACAATGAAGTTTGCCACATTGATTAACTCTTCCTTTTTTGAATGATTTCTCTGTATCATGCAGTGCTGTTTCATAGCATTTTATACCCAGTTACCTCCTTTCAGAATTGGAGTTAATTCATCCATATCCTGCAGCTGCTTTATCAACTAAGTTGATATAATATTCTAAACCTTCTGTTGTCATTTCAATCATCTTCACCATGAGAAGATTCCATCTCATGACCACTTTCTCTGCTCATCCCTCAGAATAAACTCTTCATGCTTTATAATTTTATTTTGAGGTTGCAGCAATTCAGTCATACCTTCAGGGTCCATTTCTAATTTGAATTCTCTTGCTATTTCCACCACTTCTGCAGTTAACTTCTTCCACTGAAATCCTAAGCCCCTCAAAGTGAACCATGAAGGCTGGAAGAAACATTTTCCAAATTCCTCTTAATGTTGATATTTTTCAACCTCTTTCCATGAATCCCAAATGATGTTAATGGCATTTACAGTGGTGGATCCTTTTTAAAATGTTTTCAATTTACTTTGCCCAAATCCATCAGAGGAATCACTGTCTATGGCAGCTATAGCCTTAGAAAATGTATTTCTTAAATGCTGGAAGTCAAAATTATTCTTTGATCCATGGGCTACAGAATGAATATTGTGTCACCAGACATGAAACACACACTAATGTTACACTTCTCTGTCAGAGCTCTTGGTTGACCAGATGCACTATCAATGAGCACTAATATTTTCAAATGAACATTATTTTCTAGGCATTAGGTCTCAACAGTAGGCTTAAAATATTCAGTAAACCATGCTATCAATAGATGTTCTGTCACTCAAGTTTTGTTTTTCCACTTTAGAACACAGGCAGAGTATATTCAGTGTATTTCTTAAGGTTTCTATGATTTGGGGGATGGTTAATGAGCAACCTGGAGAAGGAAATGGCAACCCACTCCAGCATTCTTGCCTGGAGAATCCCATGGACGGAGGAATTGGTGGGCTACAGTCCACGGGTCGAGAAGAGTTGGACACGACTGAGCGACTTCACTTCACTTTCACTTCAGTAATGAGAACTGGCTTCAGCTGAAAGTCACTAGCTGCATTAGCCCCTAACAGCCCTTTAAAACTTGAAAATCAAGTACTGACTTCTCCTCTCCAGCTATGCAAGTCCTAGATGGCATCTTCCCCTGAAACAAGCTGTTAGTCTACATTGAAAATGTGTTGTTCAATGTAGCCACCTACATTCACTATCTCAGCTAGATCTTCTGGATAAGTTGCTGAAGCTTCTACATTAGCACTGGCTGCTTCACTCGTACTTTTCTGACATGAAAAGTACGAGTCTTCTTCCTTTAAATCTCATGAGGTAACCTCTGCTAGCTCCAAACTTTTCTTCAACAGATTCCTCACCTTTCCTACCCTTCATAGAACTGGAAACCGTTGGATCCTTCCTCTGGATTAGGTTTCAACTTATGGAAACATTGTGGCTGGTTTGATCTTCTATCTAGCCCACTGAAACTATCTCCATATTAGCATAAGGCTGTTTTGCTTCCTTATCATTCCTGTGTTCACTGGAGTGGCACTTACAATTTCCTTCAAGAATTTCTCCTCTGTATTCACAACCTGGTTACCTGTTTGGTACAAGAGTCTTAGGTTTTAGCCTGTCTTGGCTTTCAACATGCTTTCTCTCCTAAGTGTCATCATTTCTCACTTTCGATCTAAAGTGAGAGACGTGAGACTCTTTCTTTCACTTTGGGGCCACTACAGGGCTATTAATTGGTCTAACTTCAATATTGTTGGGTCTCAGAGAATAGGGAGGCTTGAGGAGAGGGAAAGAGATGGATGAACAGCGGGTCAGTGGAACAACCAGAACACATTTAACATTTATCAATTAAGTTTTACATCTAATATGGGTATAGTTTGTGGCACCCCAAAATGATAGTAAGATCAAAGATCCCTGATCACACATTATCAAAATATACAAAATAAGGAAAAAGTTGGAAATACTTTTGAGAATTTCCAAAATGTGACACAGAAACAGGAAGTGAGCAAATGCTTTTGGAAACATGGTGCTAACAGATTAGCTCAACACAGGGTTACCCCAAACCTTAAATTTGTTTTTTTTTTAATGCAATATCTGTGAAGCATAATAAAATTATATAAGCACACGTAACATAATTCTCCATCAATCTCAATAACTAAATCATCTTTAAGAACTTGCCACTGAATTGATTGAACTGACTGACTGAAGAACTTCCTATTAAGAAAAAGGCAAAGAAATCACAAGCTTCTGTTTCTTCAGTGATCCCCTCACCCTGTACAACCTTTACACCACAATATTTACAAATTACCTAGCTTCTTCTAAAGTAAGCTTTTATTTTTAGTAAAATAATTATTTACATTATGTTCTTCCTAGTTGAAGACTCTCTATGTTTTATCTTAAACCATTACATTAACATTCATGATGACATTATCAATGATCACTTAATTATATATTTTATTGGACTCATTATTCATAGGTTACCAAATAAGGCTGGGTGTTAGATCACTCAGGGAACCTATTTAAAATACAGACTGTTGGGTCCTATCTCAGATTTAAACATTTTATCACTAACTTTGGACTTTAAGAATCAGCATTAAAAGTCTCCTCGTGATCTTAACACAGTCAGCCCAGGGCTAATGTTAGAGCAGCATCCCAGAATGAGAAACCACGTCCTCCTCTTCCATGTAGAATCTACTCTGATACATTTTCAGTTTAGCTACAGTATTTCATGGCTTCATTATGTCGTCCCGGAACCCCTGCCCCTTCTTCCTTTCTCTTCCTTTCTTTTTTTCTAAGAAGCAACCCATTCGGAGATACTTTCGAGTCCTTTCATGTATCAAAATATACTCTTTCCCTTCATATAATAAGAAAGAGTATCTGGTTAAAGAATATCAGGGTGGCAACCGTTTTTCCACTCAGAGTTCTGGAGAGCAACTGAACTGTCCATAAGCATAGGTGTTGCAGATGAGAAATTAGGTAACAAATTCTTGCTTCTTTGTAAACAACCTATTTTTTAAGTGTGAATTTGTATATGAATTTTCTCTTTATCCTTGGAATTCAAGGTTTACACCATGATGTGTCTAAAAGTTTTTATTTTCATTAATCTTCACCAGCCTGTGGTAGGTTCATTTAATGTGAAGACTTTAAGAATTAGTTCTGCTCAGGGGGAATGGTAATCTATTATTTCTCCTCCTTCTGCACATCTGTTCTCTATTTCAAAAATGCCAATTATTAGCTATGAGTTGAGCCCCAGGATCTATCCTTAGTGTCTCATCTTCTCCTTTATAAACTGTCTTTTTGCTTGTAGTTATGTTCATTCTGCCAGCCTTCCAGTTAATTAATTTGGTTTCCAGGAGAAACCTTTCTCACATTTACCACCTCTTTGGATACTTTGTGTGTTTCCCTGAAAAAAATCTTTTTTGCTTTCATTTTCATTTTTTTCCCTTTTTCATGATTAATTTTGATTGATAAATACAATATCTCCTGTGATGGACAGAAAACTTCAATCAATGGTATATCATTATAGTCCTCGTCTACACACAACTTAACCTTTCTCTAAAACAACTGTAGTTATGGGCATTGACAGGCCATGTGGACAGCAGAGAATTAGAGCAACTGCACCCATTCCCTAAGGTTGACAAATACCTGAGTTAACAAACAGATCACCACAGCTCTCCCACATCTCCCTCTGCATGAAGGGTGGCCTCAGACATCCCACAAAATTTCAAAGACATGGATGGGGATCCGTATGGATTTTCTAGTAGTGGGACATATTTTTCCCTATGACTATATGGTTAGAAGTTGGGAAAGCAGAAAAGTCTAAAATAAAATAAAAACAAAACCTAATTAAACCGCACAACATGGTATTACCTCAAATTTTTTTCATAGTGAAAGGATTCTTTATTTTTTTTTTAATCCAAACATATACACACATACAACAATACATCAACATTAAAAAGGAGTATTTTCAATACAATGAACAGAATTCTGAACAAAAGATACTTAATTCTCAATTAGAGAGGAACCTCATTGGCACCCCACTCCAGTACTCTTGCCTGGAGGTTCCCATGGATGGAGGAGCCTGGTAGGCTGCAGTCCATGGGGTCGCTAAGAGTCGGACACGACTGAGCGACTTCACTTTCACTTTTCACTTTCATGCATTGGAAAAGGAAATGGCAACCCACTCCAGTTTTCTTGCCTGGAGAATCCCGGGGACGGCGGTGCCTGGTGGGCTGCAGTCTATGGGGTCGCACAGAATCAGACACAACTGAAGCGACTTAGCAGCAGCAGCAGCATGGCAATGAACAAACATGAATAATTCAAGTGCAAATCATGTTGAAATCATAATATGCTCAAATGAATAAAATGCATATGAGAAAACTACACTAAAATATATGTTTTTAAAAAATTTTATCCTCATTTACACCTACACTATATTTAGTCTTAAGCCCCTGCTTTTGCTGAAAAAGAATAAAACTAAACAAAATCCCAGGTGGCACTAGTGGTAAAGACCCCCTCTGCCAATGTAAGAAACTTAAGAAAGGCGGGTTGGATCCCTGGGTTGGAGAGTATTCTTGCCTGGAGAATCCCATGGACAAAGGAGCCTGGCAGGCTACAGTCCACAGGGTCACAAAGAGTCAAATACAACTGAAACGACTTAGCACGGACCCAAGCATATAATAAACAAAAAATAAAATATTTGAGATATTTTTAAAAGATGTAAGATCATTACGTTATGTACAAAAGGCAGTGACTTTACCTTAACTTCAGATGCAAATATTCTAGTCAGTCATTTGACACTGAAGAACTGATACACACTCTAAGTGTAATTAAGTAAGTGTTAGTAACTCAGTCGTGCCCAACTCGACTGTTTGCAACCCCATTGACTGCAGCCCACCAGGGTCCTGTGTCCATGAGATTTTCCAGGCAAGGATACTGGAGTGAGTTGCCACTTCCTTCTCCAGGGGATCTTCCCAACCCAGGATTGAACTTGGGTCTTCTGCACTGCAGGCAGATTCTTTACCGACTGAGCTACAAGGGAAACCACACACTCTAGTTCTACTAATAAGTGATGAATTTAGTTGACTTAAGCAGTTTATCTGATTACTGGCATTGAAGAACACTGGACTTATACAAGAAACAAGAATTCCTCGATACTGATTTACACAAACCTCACAGTTCAAAACTTAACTACACCAACTTCTGGTATCTGACTATCGTATTATTTAATATATTTAAACTAAGAATGCGTTCTATATGTTGTGTTTAGGGGAGGAAGCCAATTATGCTCAAAGACTGAGATTGTCTTTGGCAATATTTTACTTAAATCCAGGTTCACTGTGGGAATTACAATAATTTCACAAGTCAATAGCATACAGGGTAATGTCTCTTTAAAAAGAAATAACACTCCAATCCAGTGATAGATTAATCACACTACTGTTCCAGATAAGGGGAGATGAAAAGATTAAAAACCAAATTTAGTTTGAGGTGTACATTTATGAGTTAGTACTTCAGAGAGATGCTTGACCAACCTAGAGCTGACTTCCAGCTGTCAAAATAAAAGTCCCTGGTTGCTAGAGCATGTTGCTAGGGACAATGGCATCAGTGCTGGCAGCAACACCATCCTCTTGAGTACCTTAACAGCTTTTGTCACTGCTAGTAAAAGATCTGTCTTTTCCAAGGTAGGAGCTAATGTCCTGAGGGTGTTTTAAGAGCAAGGTATATCAGCAAAGAGTCACCTTGCTCAGACCTCAATTCTCAGATTATCTTCACAAACTCTGGGTATTTATAATCTATGTCCACTCACCATAGTGGCTTCTTTACCTGTTTTTTTAATGATAAGCATCCCCATCCCAGTGGAGGGACTAGCAGCTGGAGTTACTGACTGCTTATTGATTGTAACAGATGAGATGGTGACACTGATGTAAATTACTGCTTTCTCATATCAAGACAGTTTTACCTCTAAAAACAACCTCCATTTTTCCATAAACAAGTGGATTAAAAAAACTTCACTTAGGTCATAAACAAGGAAGACTTGAAATCGTATCAAGGCAAAATACAACACTATCCTAATCATGACCTAGAAGTTCTCTTTTCACTTGCCTCTCTGAGATACCGTGATTTATAATAAGAAATATATACTTGGTCTTCATCCATGGTTCTGGCATAATCCTCCCGTAACCCTTGGAATTTTTAAGTAATAAGAGGACTCGGAGCATCTTTTGTTCTAATATTTAGACTCTGTGACTCTGGTTCCTGACTAGATAGAGCTCCTATATGTCTTGGAATTTCCTAGGTCACAGAAGTATCTTTTTTTTTCTAATGAGGTAGTTCTTGGTGTGCTAGTTCCAAAATGGGGGTCAATCATCAGAAAACTAAGCCATGATTAGTTTAGAACTTTCAGCCCCACCTGACATCCTCAGAGAAAGGGAGAAGGGTTTGAGATGTGAGTGAACAACTAAGTATGCCTACATGATGAAGGCTTCATAAAAATTCCAAAAGTATAGAGATTTCCAAGTGGCTGAACATATCCATGTAATAGAGGGCAGCAAACACTAACCCCATGGGGACAGAAGCTTTTGTGTTCAGGACACCTCCAGACCTCCCCTATATACTCTTCATCTGGAAATTCATCTGTATCCTTTTTCATACAGGGTTTGCCTGATGCTCAGATGGTAAAGAATCTGCCTGCAATGCAGGAGATCTGGGCTCAATCCCTGGGTCAGGAAGACAACCTGGAGAGGGGAACAGCAATCCACTCCAGTATTCTTGCCTAGAGAATTCCATGGACAGAGGAGACTAGCAGGCTACAGTCCATGGGGTGGCAAAGAGTCGTACACGACTGAGCTTATAAACTGAAATATGTGTGTCCGTGAGACTTACTAAGCTATTCTAGCAAATAATCTAATTTAAGATGGGGGGTTCATGTGAACCTCTGAAGTGTGCCAAGTCAGATGGAAGTTGTGGGTAACCGGGTGACCTACTGCTTGCAATTGGTTCTCACGTAGCGGCAGTCCTGTGGAACTGAGCCCTTAACCTATGCGTTCTGCACTAACTCTGGTTAGTGTCAGGACTGCACTGAAATACAGGACATTCAGAGATATCAGAGAGACTTTTTTGCTGTAGGATTAAAACACACACACACACACACACATGGTGCCAGAAGTGTTGTGAGTATGGTGGTAGCATAACTGTATAAGTGTGAAGAAGAAACATGCGGGAGAGGTGGGTTTTTCTACACACTCTCTGCTGTGTGGTCCACCATGTGAATATTCTTTTGCCAGAATGTCTTTGTGTTTCAGTTGCATCAGGAGAAAATCTGATGCTATATCAACCTTGCTCCATCATTCATGATATCTGGAGCCTAAGATAGAAGTGGAGTCATTCTTTCTACCTCTTTTCACATCTGTTAACACACAAGTCACACACCAGCTCCGTCACTGTAACCGCTGTGTATCTCAGGTCTCTCTTCCCTTCCATTCACTTCCAGCATATGTCAAGCCATCTTCTTTCCTGAAGAGCCCTCTGTGTTTCAGAACATCTTCCTTTCACCCATTTTTCATAGAATGCTAAAATGATCTTTATAAAAGATCTGCCAATAACTTCCCATTACCTCATAATAAAGCCCAGACATTTTAACACAAATTTTATCATAAAATTCATGATATATACCCCCTTCATCTCCAGTCTCATTCTCCTACATCCACTTGCTTCAGCCACACTGATTTCCATCTATTTCTGCAATTACCGAATACAATGCTGTTGCCCCTCTGCAGGTACCTTTGAAGAAAGCTTCAAAATGCAAGGCTTTCTGCCTTATTTCTCTAGTTTAACACTTTCTCATCCTAGAGAAACCCATACATTGGTCCTCCGATTCACTCACTCATAACAATTAGTACTCATTTTTAACACTTATCACAGCCATAAATAAACAAAAATATGACTGGTTGTTTAGCATCTATCTCCCATCCCAAAACATAAGCTCCATGAAAACAGGCATTCTCCATTCTGTTCACAAAAGTGTGCTCAAGATCTAGCACAGAAGTGTGTACACAGAAGAAAGGGGCTCAATACAGACTTACTGAATTTATGACCCAAATCTGAACATGGGCAACAACAGGAATGGGGTGTAAACTTAACATGCACTGCGGAACCACATAACCAAATGAAAAAGATTTTGAGCCCCTGTTGAGGAAACTAACAGACCTCAAGAAAGTCTTTAGACAGTTTGGAAGCATTGCTAAAGCTTTGTGATAAAATAAGCCTGGACTGGTTATCAAAACATTGGTTACTACCGTTACGACAGTGACGGCAATAACACAGATGATTTGTTGAGAACTTGGTATGTACTAGGGACAGTGTCATGGAGTTGGCCTGGATCCTATCACTTCTTACTCATTGTAATCCTTCGAAGTGAGTACTATTATTATTTTCACTTTAAAATCATGGAACCTAGAACTCAGAAAAGTTATCTGGCTTGCCTGAAGTCACAGAAAGATAATTAATATACGATCAGCCATCTAGGACACAAACTCAGTTTGTCCACCTTCAGATTCTAAGCCCTTAACCACTACGCAACACTATCTCCTGACTTTGCCACTATGTACGACATTGGCCAAGATGACCCTTCTACTATGTTCATCATGACCTAGCCAATAAAATGATGGTGTTACACCAAAGGACTGTCCAAGTGCCTTTTACCTCTAACAATCAATAGAACACATATTTATACAGTCACAGAAGGAACACTGTGGACTGACATTCAATAATAAAAAAAAAAATTATAATTTAGTAACATGTCCTCCCCATCCTACTTTAGTTTTTCCATAAATAAATTAGGTAACTTGGCATTTGACTGGACTATTCTTTTTTAAGCAATTTTATTAATTCAAGCAGAAGATATTAGGGAAATAGAAGGCAAAGGAAAGCAAAGAAAAAAATAAGAGTTTGAATGAGCTTTGGCGTTCAATAACAAGGAAAAGGAAATAAGCATTTTTAATTTGCAAATCACATAACCAGCCAAAGTAGGTGGTCCAAGATTAAAGACAAATGTGGACAAGGTTAGTCAAAGGATTAAACTGAATGTTTAAAAAAAAAAAAAAAAGTCAAGTTGTGTCAAACTGACCTTATTATTGTTCAGATTAAAAGAAAGACCATAGTGGGACAAGCATAATCCATTTAAACACTGCATTAACAATGAAAGAGAGTATTTTTAATGACTGCTTACAGATCTCATTTTCTGTAAATCACCTACCAAAAAAAAAAAAAAAGGTGGGAGGGGCTCACCTCACACAACATAAGGCTTCAACAGTCCTCAGAGAAAGACAGTGAAGAGGAACACCTCAAACGCCTGGCAGATAGATAATCCATTTAATAAGAAATCCACAGCGTAGAACACCTTTGATGAGCATAGTCTCAAAACCAACCTTCTGATGTCTTTTGTGTCCTTTCCCACTGCTCTGAGGCACCTGCAATTTTTTTCTTGATGCTCCGGAAAAACTAGCTTGTATCACCAGATGAAAAGTTTGATAAAGAACCTTGATGAAAAAAGCTTCATAGGTCAGGACAAGAGGAGACATAGGATGCTTAACAATTTTTAATTTTATCTTGATATTTAATTTTTAAAATATTAAGGAAGCATTAGGGGTATAGATACGGTAAGCTTTGGGCATCTGTTGAAAAAAATGGTTTCTTTTAAAGTTAAAAAACGTCCAAACTCCTAAGAGAAGTGTGTTCATACTGAGAAATTCTTAGAGGAAACATCTTGGTTAAAAGTATCAACTCTGGAATATCAATCTTATACAACCATCTCCCTGATCAGATCTTGTCTTGTGCTAAGACAGTCAATCAGCGTTCCAGGAACAAGTATAGGCATGATGCCAAGAGCGCTGATTGTGATCTGAGCTCGTAACTACTCTCCTCTCTGCCTCTCAGGATCCCCACATCGTGCACTGGGCTGGAAAGGTTGTGAACTGAAAGTCCCTGGGCGAAATGTGGCTCAAGGTAGGTCCTGTCCAGCCCACTCAATGCTCCCTGCACTGACTCAGGTGATGGAAAGAATGCTGGATTATTTCCCAGTATTCTAAAATTTGGGAATTTAACCCCTCTGAACAAAGAAAACAAAAACAAAACAAAGGAAAAAAAACAACAAGAAGGAAAATATCAAAAATCAGTAGATAACTTACTTCTCTTGAAAAAGTGAAGATCTAGAAACTATAGGTTCAAATTCCCAAATGGCAAAACCAGCCACATGCACTACCTGTTCTCCAGCCTTCTCTGCCGATCAACCACTCACGTATTCTGTAACGGGCCTGATTCTCCTGCTCTTTGTGGTCCCTGCTGGCAAGGACATTTTCTCTTCTCCCTATCAGTGATGATTCACTTCACTGAGAGTCTAGGCTTTTTTCAAATGTAGAACTGGAAAGAAGATGAGGATAATCGCTCGGCCACTTTCATCTCAGCAGCCAGCATTTACGGCGCTTATGTTTGGTGTAACAGCTCGTTCTGTCCTTCATAATTCTTTCAACAGTTGTTGAGACCACAATCACATTTGTAGGGTAAGAAACTGTTAAATAAAAGCTTTTATTCTCTATTATTTATGAAATGCATTTTAAAAAACATTGAGTATGTATGTACTGAAATATTAATGCACAAATAATGAAGGACAGCAGACTTTTGGAAGCATACCTAAACTTTTCATATTATTACTTTTGGAAAATGACATCTCCCCCTTTGTCTGTCTTTGTGTTATAAGCTGTATTTTCTGGAACATAAAATTTGATGTGTAACTTTGCCGCTCTGTCCTACTTACCAGGGTTGTTAAAAAACCCTTCGAACGTTTCCATTTCCCATGTAGGGCAAGCAGTATGTCCAAGATTAAAGAACATGTGAATTAAATCCTGGCAACTTATACTAAATTGAATCCAAACACTAGTCCTTATAATTTAGGGTATGAGTATGAGGCTCCACTCTAATTTCAGTATAAATGAAATCATCCTCTCTAATTTGGGGTTCTTTTCATTCATTTTGATAGACTCCTGGGAGTGATTTTATGCAAATGTGTGCTTATTCAGCCATGTCTCTTGAATGAAAACAATGATTTATTCTGCACCTACTCATGAAAGACAATTAATTTCTGAGAAAATTTGAAGGGAAAAGATTATGCCAGCAACAGTATTTCAAGATTAACTGAAAACATTCATCTAAAACTATAGCTAAGTCAGTTACCACAATGTGGCATGAATATATTTTAATATATAAAATTAACATTTATTGGACACCTCTTATAAGCCAGCATTATCCTAAGACATCTCACTGGATATTTCACTTTATCATCTCAAAAATCAATTTTTATAAATGAGGAAATAGGCTTAAATCTTTAAAAACTTATCTCAAGTCACCCAGGGAAGTAAGTAAGTGTTAGTCGCTCAGTCATGCCTGACTCTTTGTGACCCCATGGACTGCCTCCCACCAGGCTCCTCTGTCCATGAGATTTTCCAAGCAAGAATACTGGAGTGGGTTGCCACTTCTTTCTCCAGGGGATCTTCCCCGACCCAGGAACCGAACCCGAGTCTCCTGCACTGCAGGCAGATTCTTAACCAACTGAGCTACAAGGGAAGCCCAAGTTACCCAGGTAGTAAGCAATAAAGATGGGTTTGAAACTAGAAATTACACCAGAGGTTGTTCATTTTTAATTTTCACTTTGTAGAGGTAATGCCCAATTTATATGTGCAAAATATATCAAGATTCCTTTCCTATTTGTTGTACCCATGAGAGTCTGCAGTTTTACAAGCTCCTCTGATGATGTTTATGCACCAGTCCTTGGGCAACTTAAAACCTACTGGCTGCAGGCATGCCTTCTCCAATGCATCCTTTCCTCAGCTGATTCTGAGTGATCCTACCAAGGTTCACCACCTTTCTTCTGTCAACCCCAATAAACACATGTGCCCTGTTCTTGCCCACCCATCTGACTTCTCCCTGGGATACACATCTTCTCTGGACATGTTCCTATCTCATACCTTAAAACATCCTCTTCTAAGAAGCCACCTCACTCTCAATTTTATTACCTACCATGATTATGTGATACACTGTATTACATTCATATGTATTTACTTTGCTTATTTCACTTTTTAAATATTCTTTTCCATTTTCACAAGTTTAAGTGTAAATTCAAATAAGAAAGTGAAATTTCTCTTTCTTTAAAAATCTCTTTGGGAAAGTCAAAAAAGAAAAAGGCCTCGAGGAGACATGCAAGAAGAAAAGAAGGGAGGTTATGAGTAAAACAAGAAGGAAGATGTTCAGACACACAGATGAGAAATTTTAATGATCCCAAAATGGCTGACGGACATAAAATAAGCATCTCACAGACGCAGGCTTTTACCTATTCTAAAACACCCAGGTACACACACCTAGGAGGGAATAAAATGTAACCTCAATGCACATCAGGGAAGCCTGGTTAGCTGCAGTCCATGGGGTCCCAAAGGGTCAGACACAACTTAGAGACTAAACAATGATAATGCACATCATGACTGCATTCAACTGCAGAACTATCAAAACTGGGGCCAAAAGATTGGCACAGTCCTATCCTAACCCCTGGAGAAGGAAATGGCAACTCACTCCAGTATTCTTGCCCGGGAAATCCCATGGACAGAGGAGCCTGGCAGGCTACAGTCCATAGGGTCCCAAAAGAGTCAGACACGACTTAGTGACTAAACAACATCATCCTAACCCTATCACTGTGTAATGCTGTGATCTTGTGAAAAGTTACTGGAATTCTCTCAGCTTCCATCTTCTAATCCATAAAACAAACACTCATTGAGAATCTATAGTGAATCTGACAAGCCAATGGAGACAACGGCTTCCAGAAATCAGGGTTCATTTGCAATTGCATGCTCATTTTTCCACCTGGCCTAATGGGCAGGATATCCCCTGTGGATACCCATGTGCTGTGCTTAGTCGCTCAGTCCTGTCCGACTCTTTACAATCCCATGGACTATAGCCCACCAGGCTTCTCTGTCCATGGGGATTCTCCAAGCAAGAACACTGGAGTGGGCTGCCATGCCCGCCTTCAGGGAATCTTCCCAACTCAGGGATTGAACCCAGGTCTCCCACATTGCAGGAGGATTCTTTACCAGGTGGATCACCAAGGAAGCCCAAGAATACTGGAATCTGTAGCCTATCCCTTCTCCACCGGATCCTCCAGACCCAGGAATCAAACCGGGGTCACCTCTTTACCTTCTGAGCTACCAGGGAAGCCCATAGTAGTCATCAATCTGTTCACTGTAATTGCATATTGCTGCCTCACAGTGGCGCTGTTTATGGAATCTGCAGAAGAAGCTGAGTTACTGCTGCAATGGGATCCCAGAGGGCCCAGCAAGGCCCTTGGAGGAGAATTCCACTTCCTGAAGGCAAAGCTCATCGAGGATGCATGGTTCTCAGGCTTCCGATATTTTCCTGATTCAGATTTTTTTTTTTTTTTTAAATTTCCACAAACAGCCACCTCCCAAGTCCCCTGCCAGTCATGGAAGCACTGGCAGGAATGACTCTGGCATCTTCCATCTCTTGAAAATGCCAACTCTTTTCCCTCAAAGATCACAAGGGGTTTTGTTTTCAGTCCAACTGTACCCTTTCTAAGGCAGCCCTGCTACCAATCTGCTGTTAGATGGAAAGGCACACCTACAATTCTAAGGGAAGATTCTAGAATCTCTATTGCTGGAGAAGAGAAAAAGCAAACCCAAGGAAAACCCCTTCTGTAGGACCTTATAGACAAAATGTAAATGTTTTGGTGAAAAAGTAAAGGTGAGATGAGAAGAAAATACAGGGGAGAAACTGAATATAAACTGGACGGTCAGAGAAGTGCTTTCTGAGGAAACGGCACATAATCTGAGACCTTAAAGATGCATAGAACCTGCTGTGGGGTGGGGAGAGAACCTGAGGAAAAACAAACCACATGTGCAAGGACTCTGGGCAGAGAAGCCTTAGTCGTGTTTGATTAAACAAATAGGCCAGTGTGGTCCATGGTGGAGATCAAGGTGGGGAGTGAGAAGATGAACCTGCAGAGGAAGGCCAAGTCCAAACTGCGTGCAGCCTTGGACTACGTAGTTCCCAAGACTCTCCCGGATCACTCTCTCACTATTGCTCAGACTTGGTGTGCACTGACAACTTAGCACAAACAAATTCACTTAAAAATAGTTTTCAGTCAAGTCAGGGAATAGAGACTTGACTGAAATCTTTTAACACAAAAGATTCAAATCTTTTAACACATGGACGTGTTCTCTGTTCTTATCAAAGCTGCTGCCTCTGTTCTCAGAAAAGCTCCCTCTTAGGTACAAATAATCTGTATTTACATGTCCTGTGGCAATGGGTGCCCCACTTTTCATAAAAGATAACAGAGTTTCCACATTCAGGAGTTGGTGGGTCAGGTATTTGAAGCAAAACTCCATTGCTATAGAGGAATTAATTAATGCAGTGAGGTAAGCACTGGAGAGAAAGAGAGAGAGAGATGCAGAATTTGGGTTTAAAATTAGCTTTCTGAACATGATGAGGAGATTATGTATAAGGCTCACTGTATTACAATCACAAGCTTCTTTTTCTGGAAACAATATTTCAGGGGAAAGATAGTTAAATGAAAATGATTGGCAGAATGCCAAAGTCTAAAACATCAAAACACTTAACAAATTTTGAAAATATATCTGAACCAAGAAAGAGACAGATGATAGGAGAGGTTTTGCTATTGTCAGATTTAGGACATTTGCTGTTTTGCCATCTATCAAATCTATTTACCACAAGCAAGACTTTTTCTCTGGGCAGTCCTGTGGAGATAGAAAGAGATTTTAGTATTTCATTTCCTCTGTAATTCTAGCTCTTTCATGGATCACACAGAGGATGATTAAATGGCTTTTCTGTATTGTTTGTTAAATTTGACTCTTCCCACGAAATGGGGGTGGTTCCCATGGGAACCTGTGGACGTAGTATAAGAGCAAAACAGATCACAGACAATCATTGGAGTCTCTACTGAAAGCACATTTGGCAAAATACTTCATTGGCCATTTCTGTATGAGCAATCCTATACTACTTATAAACTTAAGATCTGAGGAAGTGAAAGTGTATTTAGTTGTTGCTGAATCCTCATCCCAAATAAAAATCATGGAACTTCTTCCGTTTTAAAAAAGTTATTTTGCACACAAACTCAGTCAAGGACACTACACCAGAAACTGCCTCTAAAGTCATTTGAGCAAAATAGGCCAGTGTCACTGAAGTGGTTCAGATGGAATGGAATTTTAAAAAGAGAAAAACGGCCATATCCATTTCTCCATAGACAACAGAAATTATTATTTTGTAAAAGAGCAGAATGTAAATTTTATAAATTAACCAATATAACATCACATTGCTTCAAATTGGCATTATTCATTATTCATAAAGTATAGCTGGAGATAAACTATAAAAAATAATTCTCATGTTCCTTGGTGATTTTCATTCAATTACAAAAACTTGCTAAAAGTTTGTAAGCTAGAATCCCACACCACGGTCTAAATAGCATTTCCTCCTGGTAAAATTTATGCATGGCTTTCCACATCTCCCGTGCTACAACTCTAGCAGAAGCCAACATAATCTCTCACCAGGGAAACTGAAATGGCCTCTTAACTGTTCTCCCCACTTTTCACTCCAGACCCTTCTCTACACACCAGCCAGAACAATACTTATAAAGGCAAACGGATCACTATTTCAACCCTCCACTATCTCCAACCTCACTCAGAATAAAATCCAACACCTTTACCATAGGTTACCTCTTTGTGAAAAGGCCACATTTCATCTCATTTTTATCTCCTTTCTAAAATTGTCCTCAAAAACTTATTTTATTTGTTATATCAAATTTCTCTCCTCCCATATTCATATTTAAACACACTTGTCTGCACCTCCACCAGGCCTATGAAACTTCTTTCATCAAGGTCAACAGTGAACCCTTTCCCACTAAATAAATAAGATACAAGGACATAATGTACAGCACAAGGAATATAATATTTTATAGTAACTTTAAATGGAGTATAATCCATAAAAATATCAAATCACTATGTAATACATCTGAAACTAATATAACATTGTTAATCAACTATAATTCAATAAAAAATGCAATGATCCCCACAGGTTACCAAAGCCAATAACCAATACTTAGTCATCTTTGGCACAGTTGATCACTTCCTCCTCCAGATTGTTTTTGTCCACTTACTTTTTAGACAATCTGTTTTCCCTCTATGTCACTGGTTGTTCCTTTTCAGGTTTTGCTGATGGCTGTCCCTCTTCTTCAAGAACCTTGTATTGTTTCGGCAACACGATCCTTCATTACCTCGTCCTCGACTGCATTCACTCCCATGGTGATCTCATTTCATCTTGAGGCTTTAAGTACCATTAATACGCAAATAACTCAAACTCTCTATCTCCAGCCCAGACTTCTTCTGAATGACAGACTGTTACCTCCAAATTCTTATTTCATTTCACTGCTTAGATGCTCTATTGGTAAATTACTGTTGTAAAACTTCCAGATGTAACAGACTGCCTCAAAATTCAGTAACTCAGAAAACTCTACTCAATACAATGACCTCTATGGGAAAATAATCTGAAAAATAGTTAACATATGCACATGTATAACTGATTCACGTTGCTGCTCAGCAGAAACTAACATACTGTAAATCAGTGATACTCCAATAAAAATAAGAATAAACACCAGCCATTGATTCTCATGGATCTGCAGCTCAGCGAGGGTCTGATGACCTAAGGTATGTTCAGTACGCAGCCCTGGTCTAGTGCACTTGGGGTAAGTGCCTCACATGCAGTCACTGGAGGACCAGTTCAGAAGACAATAACTATTGAGGGAAAGGTCTTCTCACGATGACAAAAGAAAGCTCTTCTCACAAGAGATGGAACCCAACCCTGTAAGCACATTTCAGTCCCATTTCATCCCACCTCTAATGATCCACAGGTCAAAGTGAATCAGATTTCTCAGACTAAGTCAGGATGGGAGATGCACTGCACCCAAGGACACAGGAACAGTAATCGCAGAGTGTAATAGACGTCTCCCACTGTACATCTCCAAGCCCACACCCCGTCCTAATCTGCTCCAGCTGGAGTCATTTCCATCTTAGTCTTCTATTTGTTCAAGACCAAACACTTCGAGTCATGTCAGACTCCTTCTCACACACTCTACTTCCGGAAGCCTACAAAATATATTCAGAAGCTGATAAAGTCGCATCATCTCAGCCACCTCCTTCTATGTGCCATCATGTGTGTCTCCTGCCTCACTCCATTACTCTAGCAGGTATCCTTGCCTAAAGCCCCCCTGCCCTAGTCCATGTCCCTTACCTCACCCCCACCCCCAAGATGGCAACCCATTTCACTGAGTCAGAATGAACTGACAGTGGTTTATAAGACTCTGCATGATATCACTCATTACCTCTCCAAATGTGTCTCCCACCTCTTCCTCGCTTGCTCTGTTCTGATCGCAAGAGGCTTCTTTGAGGTCTTCTAAACAAGTCATACTTAATGCCTGCTACCTATCTCTTCTGCACTAGCTCTTATCTGTGGCTGGCAACTTCATCCCCTGGACAGTCATGGGGCTGACTTCCCCAGCTCCTTCAATATTTTCTTGAATATCACCTATACTGTGAGACCTACCTTGACCGCAATATTTTAATTTATAGCTCCCACACCCCCACACTCCTAACCTCCACACAAATTATTTTCCTATCAGTGATGGGCTTACATTCCACATAATTAACTTATTATACCTGTTTATTGTCCACTTTCCCCCAACACCCTTCGACCCCCTAGCCTGACATGAGGAGGGAAAAAAAGTCTTATTTTGTTCATTGTTGTGTATATCACAAGCAACTAAATGGCACCTGCACCCCCTGAAGGCTACAAAATGCATTTAGTCACTCACTCCCAACTTCGTCCAGACTGAGCTTCTTCTGGCTTCAGAGCCCTGACGCGTGCTGTTCCTTCTGTCTGGGATCTTCTTTGTCTCATCATTCACGTCTCTGCCCACACCTCACTTCTCCACAGAAGCTGCCTTTGGGTACCTCATCTAAAGTACTCACCTTCTTCCTTCTTTGTCTCACTTTACTGCTTCATTTTCTTCATCATATGTTCACACTGAAAAATATCTTATTTACTTATTTGCCTATTACTGTCTGTCTTCTCCTATGAGGGTGAAAGCTTTATGAGAACAAGGACGTGTTCCATCTTACTCAGACCTGTCTCCTCAACTCACCTAGAACCATGCCTAGTGGGTCAATAAGAACCTAAAAACAGCTGCTAAATAAATAAGGGTTCCTTCTCAAAGGGGAGGCAACACAAATCCTGTCCACATAATGTGGAAGAAAAATGGTGACTGCATTGCAGGGAAGGCAAGCCTAAAGAAATCAGACAGAGGAAATATGAGTTTTGTGGTTAAACAGAATGTTCCCAAATTCAGTCATCCTTAAAAAGCTGTAGGAGACTGCAAGGCACTTCCAAGAGAAACATGTGTGAGAACTACTCCAGGAGGAAAACCAAGAAAAAGCAGCTTCTGATGCTCCTTTTAGGTTAACTAATTTCCTCAATAAGAAAACATGCATGAAATGAACAAGCAAGTTATTTGATGTTACAAATGATTAAGTGCAAGCTGAGAGAGCTTTGAAGTAGCTGCCACATAATCCCCAGGGGAGGATCTGTAGACAAATAACCAGACTATCCTTTGGAAAGAGATTTCTCCAACAAGAAGGAAAAAAATAGAAAAACATATGTCCCACCCAAGGTGGAACTACTTGCACTTTCACATTTCCAGAAAAAGGCAAGGAAATGAAGAGATATTCCTTTTCCAAGAATGTTAATATATGTAGCAATGCTGGAGTTAATTTTAGAATGCATTACAAATAATGATAACTAATATAACTAATATTTAACTGGCATTTTTATTATGATTCTCTTTCTTACTAAAATCAATGTTACCAATGCTTTCCATGCACGTAACATCTTTTACTTCCCACAGTCACCTCATGAAGTAAATACTTCTATCATAAAGTTTAGACATGAGGAAAGAAAAACACAGGTAGTTTAATAAGCAACTTGCCTGAAGTTACTTAGCTTAAACCCAGAGAATTTTGCTGCAGAGTATATGCTATTAACTCCTGTAGTAAAAATTTCTTAAAAGGTATTCTCAATTTAAAGAATGCTTACAAGAAGCTGAGTATGGTGCTAATAAGCACTTCATACATACTGGCTTATAAATGTATATGAACCAACCTAATCATTATTTTCTTAATTCCAATCCTGCATGTCCACCTACCTTACAACATGAAAAAATAAATGAATGAAAGCTATAACCACTCTGTTCCCTATTCAGTTTGCACTGAGACCCAAAGGTATGCTTGACAACCTTGTGGATATCATTTTAGCATGGGCCATCAACTCCCTGCTTCTGTTATCAGTAACAGTACAATGAAAACACACAAGGCAGCTGGCCCTTATCACTTTACTAAGCATTGAAATAATTTTATACTCTAGGGAAAACTCATTGCATCAACTTGCATAAATATTAGCTATATTATTTTAAAAAACCATGAGGTTAACTACCTTCATACGGATAGATGAAAATACACATAACTTAGGTTAGCATCTAAGTAGCAGGGTGTTTCAATGACATCAAATACAGAATTTCAGTTGGAGTTTCTAGGGCAATGCATTTTCTAACTGTGAAGGTCACCACCTTTAAGCACATAGACCTGAAGGTGCTTTTAGGGTAGAGCCATAGCTACGAGCCAGTGAGGCCTCTGAAGTAGGCATTAATCTCAAATTGGTAATTAGTGGTCCCATGACACATGTCTCACTGTATACCTCCACAGACTGAAGGTGGCCATTTCACTCACCCTCACAGGTGTTCTATGATCTGCCTAAAAACAACCAAATAGAAGTTGTATGCCTCTCAGAACAAAATAAAACCACTGTCCACTGTCCTGAGGTTTCTACAACATCAGTACACTTTGTATTGCTCCATCAATACAAGAATCTTCTCTGATAGCTCAGTTGCAATGCAGGAGACCTTGGTTCGATTTCTGGGTTGGGGAGATCCTCTGGAGAAGGCATAGGCTACCCACTCCAATATTCTTGGGCTTTCCTTGTGGCTCAGCTGGTAAAGAATCCACCTGCAATTCAGGAGACCTGGTTCAATCCCTGGGTTGGGAGGATTCCCTGGAGAAGGGAAAGACTACCCACTCCAGTATTCTGGCCTGGAGAATTCTATGGACTATACAGTCCATGGGGTTGCAAAGAGTCAGATACGACTGAGTGACTTTCACTTTCACTATCACTTGACCCAACTTGAGGACCACCATAAGGCAGATGGAACATTTCAGAAAGATATAAGAATCTAATAGTCAACCTGAAGGCTTAACATAATGTGAAGCCTGCCTGGCTTGCTCTAAACTACAAAACCGATTTCTCAGATTAGAGCAGAATCAATAAGACAAACCAGCTCAATATAATTAAAGAAAATCTGCAATATTTTAGTATTTGAGACTGCAATGACAAATAATAGACTCAGTCAATAGACAACACACAAAAACCACTGAAGGATGTAAAGTTTAACTGGCATCCAAAGGTAATAAACTAAATGTTAAAAAGTGTTAAATATATATCTCACAGAAAGTTACATTTGTCCTTGATTTTTGCTTCTCTCTGATCCACATGTTATTAATACATCATAGTACAATGTATTTGTCACATATTGAAACTGTCCCAGGCATCGAGTTATATGAAAGGAGAGACATTAATATTCATTGACTGAATTAATTTGTCATCAGTTGATAATTATTAAGTGCATTTATGAAGCCTCATAAGATTTCAACCACTGGATCATTTTACCCTATTGCCACAGCCCAGGAAACAGTTTATGTTTAAAGCTCAAATTGTAAACCTGTATTCTTTTGTTACTATTACTTTTTCAGGGATAAAATCCCACCACCAATCAGCTATATAGAAGCCATAAAACATTTCGGCTTGAGAAAGACTGGACATGCCTTGAAACACATGCCTTGACTGAGAAAGATCTTGTTGGCACTGCTACAAAAATGGGCCAGGAAAGTTGAAGAGTGGAGGCTGGAGAAAAGATGTCTTAGAAGATGTTATTAATACAAAAGGTGGTCATAGAAAATAATTAACAAATACAAGTAGTCATTTCCATAAGTGACACATAAAAGTTAACAAGTTTCTAGATTCTGTTCTGATTCTTGGAACACTCAATAAAGCCCTGTAAAAATTACTATAAGATTTTTTTTTTTTTGCTGTTATTTGTTTTTATTGAGTGTTTTTTTTAGCCCAAGATAAGAAAAACAGACATAGTTAAAATCATAATAGTCTAAGTAGTCTAAGAATCCAATAGAATGCAGGTATACCCAAAAAACTAGATATTTTCTACCATACTGTGGAATAACAATGAATGGCTTAAGTGTGAATTTTAAAGACAAAGAAATGGACATTTACTGAATACCTACCAAGTACTCAGCCTCACACCTTCTGGGGAAGTATTTGCTATTTCACTGGTTAGGTGATAACTCACATACTAGGTAGGGACAAAACCAGAGTCTTCTGACTACAAAAACACCTCATTTTTTACACAACATATGGTGTGCTATGCCGCTTCAGTCATGTTCAACTGTTTGTGACCCTATGGACTGTAACCTGCCAGGCTCCTCTGTCCATGGGATTAAACTGCAGATTACAACCTTATTGTGGGTCAGGATCAGCATATAATTTGAAATGGGATAAAATGCAAAATATTAGCACTTACTATAATAAGGGTAACAAATATTTTAAGAATATTAGTTCATATATATGCATTTGTCTGTGTATATTTAAAGGAACAGTATTTATTTAGGGTCATAACAAAATAAGTTTGAAATCTACTACATTCATTGCAAGATGCTTGAAACACAGATAGACACTACTCAGCTTATTTTGGGAAATAAGAATGCCAAGCTCTGCATCAGGTAGATTGCTTATCTTCACTTGGTTCTTTCTCTGAGGTTTTGTCTTGCTCCTCCATTTGAAACATATTCCTCTATCTCTTCATTTTCCCTAATTCTCTGCACTTATTTCTCTTTATTAGATAGGTTGGTTCAGTCCAGTTCAGTCGCTCAGTCATGTCTGACTCTTTGCAACCCCATGGACTGCAGCATGCCAGGCCTCCCTGTCCATCACCAACTCCCGGAGTTTACTCAAACTCAAGTCCATTGAGTCGGTGATACCAACCAGCCATCTCATCCTCTGTCGTCCCCTTCTCCTCCTGCCCTCAATCTTTCCCAGCATCAGGGTCTTTTCAAATGAGTCAGTTCTTCACATCAGGTGGCCAAAGTACTGGAGTTTCAGCATCAGTCCTTCCAAAGAAATCCCAGGGCTGATCTCTTTCAGAATGGACTGGTTGGATCTCCTGGCAGTCCAAGGGACTCTCAAGAGTCTTCTCCAACACCACAGTTCAAAAGCATCAATTCTTCGGCACTCAGCTTTCTTCACAGTTCAACTTTCACATCCATACATGACTACTGGAAAAACCATAGCTTTCACTAGATGGACCTTTGTTGGCAAAGTAATGCCTCTGCTTTTTAATATGCTGTCTAGGTCAGTCATAACTTTTCTTCCAAGGAGCAAGTGTCTTTTAATTTCATGGTTGCAATCACCATTTTCAGTGATTTTGGAACCCCCCAAAATAAAGTCTGTCACTGTTTCCACTGGTTCCCCATCTATTTGCCATGAACTGATGGGATCAGAGGCCATGATCTTAGTTTCCTAATTGATGGGTTTTAAGCCAACTTTTTCACTCTTCTCTTTCCCTTTCATCAAGAGGCTCTCCCCTAAATGGGTTTGGACTGCTGTGGTGTGATAAATGTGTGGACAACTTTATAAAGAATCATTTAACAGTGGATTATTTCTGGAGGGAAATAAAATGCCACCAGAACTAATTTGATGAAATGACAAGAGAACACAGATTTTAGTTTGGGGTCCCAAAATCTCTTCACCTTTCTGCTACTGTATTTTCAAATAAGAAAAGGAAATTTGAGGTTGAAATGACTCTCTTTAGGGAGAATATTGTGAAAAATAAGCCCAGAGCACCAGAGGTTACCTCCACCTGCACATCAACTCTCATGAGAGGACCCCCCCGTCCCCACGACAAATGTTTTTAACCCACATAGATTTCCTGGAAGAGAGGGCAGGATTTACAAAATGGTACAAAAGTCTTTTAGTGGTAGCTGATCTTCCATGCATATGTAGTCCTATTTATATAATTAAAATTAATCTGATATAAACAGGGTGTCTTCAAAGTTAGAAATTTCTCCATGGAAATCCTTGGCAGATTTTTCTCTCTTGGAAAGAGGACAACATACCATCCAGGTATCGCCTTGTCTTCACGTCCTCAATTTCAGGTTTAACAGTGAGCCTTCACATGAAGATCTGTGATTGGGAGGATGACTACAATGCAACTCAGATCAACAACCCCCGTCTCCTGGGGGCAAAGTTGAATCAAATATTATAGGCAGACAAGTGTCACACATACCACTCAAAACCACCTTTTACCTCCCTGTCCTCCATTCTCTGCGCCCAGCCAAGGCTGATGATTTTCTCCAATGTGAACCATTCTTAGGCAAATGTGTGTCTGTCCCTTCTAGAACCCTTATAAAACCCCAGAAGTAACCACAAACAGACATGCCATTGGTTTAAGTGAATTGTTAAGGAACTGCCTACTAGCAAGTTTTTGGGTAAAAGGAACTCATGTTTTATAGACTTAGCAGCAGAGAACCATTTTAAGGTTGGGGACTAGAACTTCCTGTGTCTAGAAGAATCCCAGGACCTGTAATGTGGGCTATCATCAAAGAAATGAAGAGAGAAAAAGCTTTGCTTACATCTGATTTTAATTTATCTTCTTAGACCCACCCACTGCTGTAACTAAAACAAGAAGGGCTTCAGAAACCGTATTTCTACCTTATACTATTTGCTGCTACAACTCAAGTATATAACCTAAGAAGGTCTAAACAGTAACCAAAATATTATGTATAACTCACCTTGCATTGCCCATTAAAATTAGTCACGGCTGCCTTTAATTGGCACCTTCACCTTTGATGGCTCATCACAAATGCAAGCACTCAGATGCTGGAGGGCACAGCACATCCTTAGGATTCTGCACTGAACTAACAACAGACCCTCGGGTCATCTCTTAACCATTCTCTCTTTCCCATCATACAAATCAGAGATAATAATAGCTCATAGATCTGTGGACTGAATGAGTAAGTGTTAATAAAAGACTGGGAGCAATGGCTAGTACAGAGGATGCATTTAACAAATGCCAGTTATTAATAAAATTGGCAGAGTGGTATATAAGAGAGGGAGTAAAAGTTTACATTTTGATGATCCCAGCTCAGAACTGCATTCTGATGGTTACTCTCTGAGTTTTAGATTCCTTATCTCTAAAGTGGGAATATTTCCACCTATTCCAAAAAGTTGTTGTAAAGACTAAACGAGGGTCTTCACTGGTGGTTCAGTGGTTAAGGGTGTGGGTACAATTCCTGGTCAGGGAACTAAGATCACACATGCCTCGCAGACAAAAAACCAGAATATAAACAACAGAAGCAATATTATAACCAATCCAATAAAGATTTTTTAAATGATCCACATCCAAAAAATGTTAAAAAACAAGACTAAACAAAAAAATCAATATTATTGCACCCTACACAGTTACGGCATGTAGTTTATGCAAAATCGGAATCAACAATCTTTGTTTTAATCTCACTAACAACTAGAACACTTCTGAAAGTAACAGTGAACCAAAACCACAAATAAAAAAATAATAATAATAAATATCCAAACAGAATAATTTTATTAATAAATTTGGCCATGGGTCATTCTAAGTTGGAAAGAAAATGGGAAACCTTAAAAACAACCAAAAATGCCTCCAGTCTATAAAATGGAGATGTCCCACAAATCATGTGATGGTCAGAAAGTCTGTGGCTGTACTGCGGTACAGTGAACCACCCCCAGGGAGTGAGCCTCCTGCTCTGAGTGCCCTTGACTGCTTATGTAATGAAGGCAAAAGTAGCACATACATTTGAATCTAGTTAAGAGAGAAAAGAGGCTAAGGCCACAGAACATTCATTCTGTTCTTTCAGAGGAAAGCGGGAATACAGGACACTTTCACTGCTTGATAACTGCAAAAATAGAGGCAGCTCATTCACAAAACCTGAAAGTCAGGTGAACACTCACTCCTCAGAGCTCTCCTAGGAGCTCACATTGTATGCCTGAAGCCATCTCCTAATTTTTGTGAAGTGCTGCTGCTTCCCTTTCTCTCTGCCCTTCCCCCTCCAAGACTCCTCCCCTGTCCTCCACCTACTCCTCTTCCTCCTTTGTTGCAAAGCCAGCTCTACAGTTTTTGAACTGGTAAGGGAGGGGAAGATTAAGAAAATTGTAGTGGGAAATGAAAACTATCCAAAAGACAGGAATGCAGAGGCCCTAGTTGGAAAAAGAGCAGGATAGGCTGGTATATTTTGGAGAGACCATAAAATATTTTTATCAAAAACTATTATTCATGATAATCAGATGTAGACACAGACGCTTCCTCAAATACTGGGAGAAGATGCATGCATAGCATACTGCATAGCCTTTGCTTTCATTTTTGGCTGGATGATCAGTCAAGAGAGTGCCATGGAAAAACAAAACAGTGTCCTAGAGCCTTATGTGTGAACCGTTAACATGTCAATGGCAGAAACAATTAAAGTGTCATAAAATGAATGTGAAATGTATCAGGATGAAGAAATAAGTAGTGACGGTAGTGAGGTCTAATGGCCAGCAGCTTGAGATCTGCAGACTCACCCTCGGTTCCTGACTAAGCCACTAACGGTAATTTAGAGCATTTCAGTCTTTACTTTTATTGAAGCTATATTCGTAAAATGCATGCCTCTGCCAAAGGCTTTATGCTTTTTGGAGAAAATAACCAGAACTCCACGTTAAAAGAATTTGATAATGAGAGTCCTGTGTTCAGTCTGCCTGAACACAATGCTGGTATAATTCTGCTTATGGTAAAACTAAGAACAGTGAAGATGGCTGTGTAGTTGGCAGCCTGAGAGTCTGAGAGCCATATTCTTCTAGAGGATGAGTTCAAGGTTAATTTCAAAAGGTTCAGTGAGCTTTCTATGGCCTTCCATCTTCACACTTGTATTAGTTTCCTATTGCTGATGTGACTCATCACCACAAATGCAGTGATCTAGAACAACATAAATTGATTATCTCATGGTTCTGGAAGTCAGAGGTCAGAAATGCATGTCACTGGGCTAAAATCAAGTGTTGTCAGGCTGCACTCGTTATCAGGAGTCTAGAGAAGAATCTGTTTTCTGGCCTTTTGCAGCTTCTAGAAGGGACCCTCATTCCCTGGCTCATGGCCCTCCTCCATCTTCAGAGCCAACAATTGCAACCTTACAACCACTTCCATCATCATATCTTCTCTGACTCTCCTGCTCCCTCTTCCCAGGGAGGAAGACGTGAATATCTTTGGTGGGAGCCATTGTTCTGCCTATCACATCACCCCACATGACAATTCTGTGGAAAGTTGCCCATTACATTGAAGAAGAAGCAATTAAAATGTTAAGGTTGGGTAAAACGAAATGTTAGTTGCTCAGTTGTGTGCAATTCTTTGTGACCCCATGGACTGTAGCCCATTGAATCTTCCAGGCCAGAATATTGGAGTGGGTTGCCATTTCCTTCTCCAGGAGATCTTTCTGACCCAAGGATTGAATCCCGGTCTTCTGCATTGCAGGCAGTCTCTTTACCATCTAAGCCACCAAGGTAATCTGCATTTTAGGAATTTTTCCCTAACTCTCCCAGCAACTAGTATTCCAGCTTAAAACAGGGGTGAATGATACCTAATTTGAGGCTCCATATAACCCTTTACCTTGTAGGCTGTATACTGAATTTTAGTCAGGCTGGTAGATGATCAAACTTGGAAACATTAAAGGAATGAAGCTGCAATTCCTAACAACTTCTAAGACTGACTCTCCAATCTTCACGCTGGACATAGTATCTTTGAAAAATTCATATCTTCCTGCTTCTATCATTTTCAGTTGTTTTTTGTCACATATGAGTAAAGTCACAAGGAGCACAGTTCCCCAAACACAATCTTCTTTCCCCAGAAAATTCACAAACCTCCCAATGTGATAGTTACATGAAAAAACACACAAATAGAACTTAAGCAACTGAATCACTTGCAGGAAACAAAACTCATTTTGAGTCAAGGATCTTTCCAAAGAATTTTCTCATCAGTTTATCACATACAGGGAAGGAAAATGTGGAAACAAACAGAGAAGACGTTTTGATTTGCAAGCCTGCACAGCTGTCAAGTTAAGCCATTGAATAGGTGGGTCCTGCCGCTGTCCACACATACCTTTGTCTATAGTGACGAGGCAGTCCCATTGCTGATACCTCCATGTAGTTCATTTACAATAAGACCTAAATCACTTGCTTTTTATGGCTAAGGCTGACATAACCTTAAGTAGAGCAATATGAAATGTGCCACTATAACATATGAAATTGACATTTCATGTCCATTTTAGATACAGCTAGATGACAGTCTAAAAGAGCCATTTTAAGTGTGAGTCAGAGTTTTATTTTTTGACAGATGGGTGCCATGGCTGGAGAATTTATCTAGGTTATATCTGAACTCAAGTATGATCTATACGATTATTTTGATTCAATGGCTTTAGACATTGTGAAAATAATTTTTCCCTCCCAGATTCTAATTTGTTATGTCACAGATGTCCTATTTAAGAACTTCTTGTTTTGCATTTCAGCAATCGTATGAAGCAGGACGACAGGCAACTAGTCCTCCAAACTGATAATCCATATATTTCTGTCTTCACTCATTTCATGTTGGATAAGAACAGACTTTACAATCAACTAATTCTTACAGTACACTAATAAAAAAGCAAACAGTCAATGCTCATTGAATGGTGTCTGTAATTACATAATACCATAAAGCGTATTGTCCATGCTTACACATCTGGAGCTCTCCAGGATTTCTTCCTTTCCTTTTTTAACCACAGAAGCATTGTTAAACTCTTTACCTTTCAAACAATTATACTCTCACAAATTACTATCATATCATTTCTCAAATATAACTCTCTAAAATATAAGAAATGCCTTATTAAAGCATTAATAGAGAGAGCATGTGCATTCTGTTAAACTCATCAAAACACACACATGCAAAAGTGGAAGAATATTATGAATATGTTCACAAAGTCTAAGTAATGGAATATGAAAAACTAATCCATTCAAAGTTATTACGTGGTACAACACATCCTCTCTTATTGACAGTTACTCCTAATAATTCTGTGTACCTTTTAGTAATTTTTTCAGTTTTCAGTGGAAGAAAATACAGCAGAATCTGGTATCATCAAAATGAAAATTTAAAGGTTTATATAATTTAATTCTGGAATTCTACTGGCTTCATACAGCTTCATTCTGGAACACAGATGTTATCATGTCTCTCAGCTCTGTTACACTTTAAATTGAAAACATTTTTAGTCAGTGCCTCCTGTCAGGATGGCAAGATGATGGTCAAGGACTTGGGATTACATCCTCGTACCTCCAATCACAGAACGTAAAGGAAGAAAAGAATCATAGAAGTAGCCTCCGTACACTTGAATGGATCACCTGTGGTCATGGATCCATACTTGAAAGAGACTCAGGATCAAAAGTATTTGAGAGCCTATGCTGACGTCACAAAACCAATCCTAGAGCCAGGGATGAAGTCAACACTTCTTAGAGACCAAACATGAGAGAAGAGTATCTCCATGAGAAATTAGAAGTCTTCACCAGAAGGTGGATGGACTATGAACTTGGATGGGTTATTGCTGTTTCACAGCACTAGCCTCATCTCTCCTTACAAAGCCTCTCTCTTGAGATGTTAAATTTTAATAAGCCAGGAACCACTTCCGATACTTATAAAAACTTATCCACTCTGAACAACAAAAAAATGGACACAGATCAGACAATAAAATATATGAAAACAATAAACACTGTATTTTTAAATTACATGGTTCTCATACTACTCCTAGGAGAAGGCAATGGCACCCCACTCCAGTACTCTTGCCTGGAAAATACCATAGACAGAGGAGCCTGGTAGGCTGCAGTCCATGGGGTTGCAAAGAGTCGGACACGACTGAGTGACTTCACTTTCACTTTTCACTTTCATGCATTGGAGAAGGAAATGGCAACCCACTCCAGTGTTCTTGCCTGGAGAATCCCAGGGACAGGGGAGCCTGGTGGGCTGCCGTCTCTGGGGTTGCACAGAGTGGGACATGACTAAAGTGACTTAGCAGCAGCAGCATACTACTCCTTCATCTGCATTGACCAGCTCTAACTTCTCAAACATAAAGCTCTGCCCTCTCTGTTACCCCATTAATAGCTCTAGTAAGGCAAAAATATGCTCTGATAACCCCCACTATTTCTCAGATTCTTCCTCCTGGTGACAACAGTTCCAGAACACTAATTTACAAACTAACTCCTTCTCATTGATTGTCTTATGTTTTCAGTTTTCAAGGCTCAATTTCTCTGTTTCATTGCCTTATGTTCCCGACTTTCACATCTTACAGAATAGAGGAGATTTACTATATTAAATCTAATATTTATGCCCTATTTTTTCAGACCATAAAATACATTGTACCTATATGTTATAAAATGCCTTCAGGAAAAATAATATTGCAAAAAGCATGCCTGATGTTCATTAGAACCACTACTCCTCTCATCCCAGGCCTTTATCCTACACTCCTTCCCTCTCCTCCTCATCTCATCTGGCTTCCTTGAGATCCACAGAGGCCACTCCCCCAATGCTTTCTGGACCAACCTGTCATATCCTTTTTTATGCCAGTTCCCAAAATGTTTTTTCAGGATGAAGTATTTCATTGCACTTCACTAGATCAGAGTTTCTCAGTCTTGTCACCACTAACATTTGGAGTCAGACTGAACTGAACTGAATGCTTTATTGTGGGGGGATGTGAAAATTCATTTTATATGTTAACTTGACTGGGCCACAGGGTTTCCAGACATTTGGTCAAATATTATTCAGATTATGTCTGTCTGGGTGTTTTAGATGAGACTAACACTTAAAGAGAAGACTCTACACATGGACATCACCAGATGGTCAACACCGAAATCAGATTGATTATAGTCTTTGCAGCCAAAGATGGAAAAGCTCTATACAGTCAGCAAAAACAAGACTGGGAGCTGACTGTGTCTCAGATTATGAACTCCTTATTGCCAAATTCAGACTGAGATTGAAGTAGGGAAAACCACTAGACCATTCAGGTATGACCTAAATCAAATCCCTTATGATTATACAGTGGAAGTGAGAAATAGATTTAAGGGACTCGATCTGATAGACAGAGTTCCTGATGAACTATGGAATGCGGTTCGTGACATTGTACAGGAGACAGGGATCAAGGCCATCCCCATGGAAAAGAAATGTAAAAAGGCAAAATGGCTGGCTGGGGAGGCCTTACAAATAGCTGTGAAAAGAAGAGAAGCAAAAAGCAAAGGAGAAAAGGAAAGATATAAACATCTGAATGCAGAGTTCCAAAGAATAGCAAGAAGAGATAAGAAAGCCTTCCTCAGCCATCAACAAAGAAATAGAGGAAAACAACAGAATGGGAAAGACTAGAGATCTCTTCAAGAAAATTAGAGATACCAAGCGAACATTTCATGCAAAGATGGGCTCAATAAAGGACATAAATGGTATGGACCTAACAGAAGCAGAAGATATTAAAAAGAGATGGCAAGAATACACAGAAGAACTCCAAAAAAAAGATCTTCATGACCCAGATAATCACGATGGTGTGATCACCCACCTAGAGCCAGACATCCTAGAATGTGAAGTTAAGTGGGCCTGAGAAAGCATCATTACAAACAAAGCTACTGGACGTGATGGAATTCCAGTGGAGCTATTTCAAATACTGAAGGATAATGCTGTGAAAGTGCTGCACTCAATATGCCAGCAAATTTGGAAAACTCAGCAGTGGCCACAGGACTGGAAAAGGTCAGTTTTCATTCCAATCCCAAAGAAAGGCAATGCCAAAGAATGCTCAAACTACCACACAATTGCACTCGTCTCACACGCTAGTAAAGTAATGCTCAAAGTTCTCCAAGCCAGGCTTCAGCAATACATGAAGCGTGAACTTCCTGATGTTCAAGCTGGTTTTAGAAAAGGCAGAGGAACCAGAGATCAAATTGCCAACATCCGCTGTATCATGGAAAAAGCAAGAGAGTTCCAGAAAAACATCTATTTCTGCTTTATTGACTATGCCAGAGCCTTTGACTGTGTGGATCACAAGAAACTGCGGAAAATTCTGAAAGAGATGGGAATACCAGACCACCTGACCTACCTCTGGAGAAACCTATATGCAGGTCAGGAAGTAACAGTTAGAACTGGACATGGAACAACAGACTGGTTCCAAATAGGAAAAGGAATATGTCAAGGCTGTATATTGTCACCCTGCTTATTTAACTTATATGCAGAGTACATCATGAGAAATGCTGGGCTGGAAGAAGCACAAGCTGGAATCAAGATTGCCAGGAGAAATATCAATAACCTCAGATATGCAGATGACACCACCCTTATGGCAGAAAGTGAAGTGGGACTAAAGAGCCTCTTGATGAAAGTGAAAGAGGACAGTGAAAAAGTTGGCTTAAAGCTCAACATTCAGAAAACGAAGATCATGGCATCTGGTCCCATCACTTCATGGCAAATAGATGGGGAAACAGTGAAAACAGTGACAGACTTTATTTTGGGGGCTCCAAAATCACTGCAGATGGTGACTGTAGCCATGAAATTAAAAGACGCTTACTCCTTGGAAGAAAACTTATGACCAACTTAGACAGCATATTAAAAAGCAGAGACCAACTTAGACAGCATATTAAAAAGCATAGACATTCCTTTTCCGACAAAGGTCCGTCTAGTCAAGGCTATGGTTTTTCCAGTGGTCATGTATGGATGTGAGAGCTGGACTGTGAAGAAAGCTGAGCGCCAAAGAATTGATGCTTTTGAACTGTGGTGTTGGAGAAGACTCTTGAGAGTCCCTTGGACTGCAAGGAGATCCAACCAATCCATTCTAAAGGAGATCAGTCCTGGGTGTTAACTGGAAGGACTGACGCTAAAGCTGAAACTCCAATACTTTGGCCACCTCATGTGAAGATTTGACTCATTGGAAAAGACTCTGATGCTGGGAGGGATTGAGGGCAGGAGGTGAAGGGGACAACAGAGGATGAGATGGCTGGATGGCATCACCGACTCAATGGACATGAGTTTGAGTAAACTCCGGGAGTTGGTGATGGACAGGGAGGCCTGGTGTGCTGCGATTCATGGAGTTGCAGAGTCAGACACAACTGAATGACTGAACTGAACACCTACATTGGAATACTGAGTGAAGCAGATTGCCAGCCCTAAAGTGAGCAGCTTTTATCCAGTCAACTAAAGGTTTTTTGACTGCAACAAAAAAACTGAGTATCACACCACTGTTAAATTAGCTATACTCCAATATAAAATTAAACAGTTAAAAAAAGAAACCTGCACAGTGCTCCCTAGCCCCTTCTACTGTACAGGGATCCAATGAGAAGTCACCAGTCTACACCTTGAAGTAGGACTCTCACCGGAACATGAGCTCACAGGCACTTTTATCTTGAACTTTTGATCTCTAGAATGGTGAGCAATGTTTTCACTCTTGATAGAAAAAAATAAAAGGCTGAGTAGCAAGCTTCCCAGGTGGCACAGTAGTAAAGAATCTGCCTGCCAATGATGAAGACACAAGAGATGCAGGTTCAGTCCCTGAATATGGAAGATCCCCTGGAGAAGGATGACAACCCACTCCAGTATTTATGCCTGAAAAATTCCATGGACAGAGGAGGCTGGTGAGGCCATGTGTCCACAGGAGAGTCGGGCACAACTGACAACTGAGCAACAACAAAAGGGAAAGCGCCGTGACTGGGACTCATACCATCAAGTCTCCAATTTGCCAGCTGCAGATCTCAGGGCTTCTCAGCCTGCATGATCATGCCAGTCATTTCCTTATAATAAATCTCTTGGCTTCCCTGATAGCTCAGATGGTAAAGAATCCACCTGCAATGCTGGAGCCCCGTGTTCAATCCCTGGGTCAGGAAGATCCCCTGGAGAAGGGAATGGGAACCCACTCCAGTATTCTTGCCCGGGAAATCCCATGGACAGAGTAGCCTAATGGGCTACAGTTCATGGGATCACAAAGAGTTGGATATGACTTAGCGATTAGATTTTCACTTTCACACATATAGAGATATGGAGATATATGTGTGTGTGTGTGTGTGTGTGTGTGTGTGTGTGTGTGTGTGTGTGTGTATATATCCCCTGGGGATAAAACTGCCCCTGGTTGATAATCACCACACTAGAGGTCTGGAAACACACCATCAGGACAACTGAGGTCATAAAAATGTCTTAGAAACATCACAAATTTTCACCAGTGATCACACCACCATTCACAATGACCATGTTTCTCAAATTTGGGATGTCCTGTGTTCTCTTCTTAAAGCTGTCTATACCTCAGGCTAGGTCTTGTCACCTGTACAATCTGCTACGCAGTGCGTAAAGTAGTGGTTCTCAGATCCGGGCTGGGCATAAATTTAAATCACTTGTAAGCCTTGCTCAGCACATATGTACTCTGGAGATTTTTTTTTTAACATAATTATTTATTTGGCTGCACTGGTCTTACTTGAGACATGCCAGATCTTCAATCTTCATTGCTGTGTGTTGGATCCAGCTCCCTGATCAGGGATCAAACCCAGGCCCCTCTGCATTGGGACCTCTGAGTCTTAGGCACTGGACCATCAGGGAAGTTCTCGTTCTTGAGATTTTGATTTAACAACCCTGGTGTGGGGCCAAGAACTCTCTTTCAATCAAAAGAAGCTCCACAGGTGATTCTGGTGTCCAGCCCCAGTAGAAACACAACTTCCCTAAAATCAACAGGGATTGAGAGGGACGTGGTGTCCAGGAAACCAAACACCTTTAGACACAGCGAGTATCCCGAATCTGAAAATAAGTCAGGACAGGTATCTCTCACTGCAATCGTTTTTCCAATTTTCCAATAAGTGAAGAAAGATCATGCAATATCTTGTCACTTCTAGAGGCAAGTTCTTCAGATGAGGTCAAATACTATTAATTCCATTAGTTTTAAAAGGATTATCTTTCATAGCAGAGGAATCTCGGCAAAATCACAGAAAAGAAATACAGCTTTATAAGACACATACTCAATTTTCACAGTAAAATCATGAGAAAACAATAGGCTTTAAATCTAATTCTGGAAAGTGACTTTTAATAAATCAAAAGACTCTTAAAGGACCTAGCTGGTGATAAATTTGAAAAGGAAAAGTAACCCTAAATTGAATAATTCATGAACTCAGACACACAAGTAATTTCCTAAAATTCTCTAACAACAATTCAAGCTGCAGTACACATATATTTACTTTGCCAAATTAGAATATAAGTTTCTCATCCTCAAGGGCTTTCATGTGTTCATGTTAATGCTACAGAAAATCAGTAAATATTATGTATAATGTAACTACATAAAAATTTTCCTGCAAGTAAAACCAATGTACAGCTAAAAAATATAGATATAAAAGGCTTTTTAAAAAGCTATGAAGAATCTTTGCATGAATTCTCTTTCAAGACAAGATCATATACACTGGAATATGTAATTTGTTCTTTATTACTCTTTGCAAAATACCATTAACTTCTTATAGTTCCTTCTGCTAGCACCAATCACAAAATGCATGGAGACTCTAAATTTGAGGAGACAATGACACTTAAGAAATCTGAAGAATAACATGGGAGAACTGACTTCACACACAAAAAAATCTATAATATAAAGACGATGATCCATGTCATCATTTTCCTTCTCTAGAGAGACAATGAACCAAGAAAAGCTACAATTAATAACACACAGAAGAGAGTGAATCCATTAGGTGATGATGGGTCACCCAACCCTTAACTGTTTCTTTCTCTCTACTCCAACCCCTCCGGTTCAACCTACTACAGATTGCTCCAGTGTTCCAAGGTCAACTTCCTCATTTCTTCTTCTCTGCATCCCTTCCACTTTCTCTATTGCCTCATCTGCTTGCTTGTAACACCACCAAAGAACCAATTTTTCTTTGACAGTTACTCTGGCAGTCTTTCCCAACTGTTGGGAAGCTGTTCATCCAAATGTTCTTTGACTTCACTGCTACTTTTTAAAGAATTCACCACATCTTATTTCCCTTACAGTAGCCAGACAAAGCATCTATAAAAAACAGAGAAATGGATGCTGTCATCTAGAATGAGGATCCATCAGATGTTCTAAGCATGCTTACTGTCACAACAATAGAGGTCTGTTACTGTAGAAAATTCCATTAATTATGAAATAATAAACATGAGTGAAAAAAAAGGCAGAATTTTTTAAACTCCTGCAACAAGGAAAAAAGGATGACCACCTTGGCTGCCAGCCAACCACACTTTGTATACTTGTCCAGGGAGTACAGAATGATCATTCTTTTCATCACAATGGCAAATTATAATGAAACCTCTGAGGATATTAGAGAGAAAGGCCTTGGTTTTGAGATTGTCAAAACAATTATAATAAAACAGCTGCTCACCTTCATTTGAGAAATTTAACACATTATCCCCCTCCTTTGCAACAAACCTCTTTTGGATAGCTACTGGTCTGTAACACACAACCCAGGAACTTCATGACTTATTACCGTGGATTATTATTTCTCATGTTTCTGTGAATGAGCTCAGCTGGGCAGCTGTCCCTTAGGGTCTTTCAAGCAACTATAATCCGATGGCACTTAAGAATGAAATTATGATGGCCTTGCTAGCTGGGGGTGTCCAAGGTAATTCACACATCTGGCACATTGATTGTGAATTACAGAACAGCAGCTGGCTGGCCAGGAGTGGCTCATTCTCCACATGGCTAGCTTGGGCTTCCTCACAGCACACTGGTCATACTAAGCATACCGAAGTCATGCAGCACCACCTCCACTGCATCTTCTAATTGCACAGGGCCAGCCCACATTCATTGTGGGAGATGACCACACCATGTAGGGACTTCCACGTGGGGCCATCTCAGATGTTCCAAAGCCATCTAAGTAAACAGGGAAAAGGATTATTTCTCTCAGCTTACAAATAATACACAGACTGTCTGACTCCACTTCTGAGTTCCAAGACCTAGAAATCATCCAGACTGGGATAGGAATCCAAGTTTTCTGATTTTAAGGTGTCAGAGCCTAAATGGGCTGTGATTAAATATGTAGATATTATTTTCATTCAAATGTTCATTTCACCTGCAATTAATTAATCATTCAAAGAGTGGGCATTTCAGGGCAGCCCGCTGTACCACATTGATCATACCTTCTTTTGCTACAGCCATCGATTTTCCTTTAGGAATGCTGTTCTGTCCACACTGGACACAGCATACCCTGCTCTCCCCAGTTAAGGGCAGCAGAGACTCAAGCACTCTATAACCCTCTCAGGGATTTGAATCTTGAACAGAACGGCAAAAGGCTTACATTGTCTAAAGCTCATTTATTCTAGCAGCAATGTCCCGAAGAGACTGTTGAACAGTAGTTATAAATAAGAGCCATCCTCTCCCCCAGTTACCTTCTAGGCCTCATGCTCTGGCTGCCTGATGTCTTTCTCATAAATTCCCTTTGTGCTAATGTAAGCCAGAATCTATGGCCTGCAGGTCACATACACTGTAGTGGTTGCGATAGAAGGCACATTGTAACAGCTGTAAGCACCAGCTTTAGGGTCTAACTTAACTCAGTAGTTTAAATATGATTCTGCCACTTACTAGGTGTACTTATATTTGGGTTCCCAAGGTGGCACAGTGGTAAAGAATCTGCCTGCCAATGCCAGAGACACGTGTGTGTACAAGAGGTGTGTGTGTGATCCCTGGGTTGGGAAGATACCCTGAAAGAAGAAAAGGCAATCCACACTAGTATTCTTGTCTGAAAAAACCCATGGACAGAGTGGCCTGGAGGGCTCTGGTCCACGGGGTCACAAAGAACTGGACTGAGGGACTGAGCACACATATCCATACTTAGGCAAATTACTAAACTTCTCTAAAGCTGTTTCTCATTTTTAAATCCAAATGAATAATATCACTCTTTTCAAACATTCGCAATGTTTAAAGGAGATAGTACAAGTAAGCACAGTGTATCGTTCATAGAAAGGTCAATAATGGTTAGGTATTATGTTTAATATTGCATCCTCAGTTACTCAGTTGTGTCTGACTCTTTGTGACACCATGGACTGTAGTCCACCAGGCTCCTCCATGGTATTATCCAGGCAGGAATACTGGAGTGGGTTGCCATTTCCTTCTCCAGGGGATCTTCCCGACCTAGGGATCGAACCTGTGTCTCCCGCATTGCAGGCAGACGCTTTACCATCTGAGCCACAGGGAAGCCCATTAATCTCTTATATGTAATCCTAATATTCAAAAACCTCTGCAAACTAAGCCTATAGTCAGCAAAACCTCACTTGAGCTGAAATGGAGCTCTTTGTGATGTTTATCCCACTCAAGTAGCTATTCTTATGCCTCGTTGTGAAAATGGCAATAGGCTTAGGTATTGCCTGTGACCCTATGGGAACATCACATGGCATATAGCACAGGGAGCACATTACCTTTCTAAAATATAAAATTCTAAAACACCTTTAGCCCCAAGGGTTTCAGATAAAAGACTGTAGACCTATAAGTCATTATTTATTCAAGAAATTTACAATGAAAAATACACAGGTTGAGAACAGTAGCTAAGGAGAACCATGGGTGATCCTATAAAACTGGAACTATTTATCAAAACTCAGAAATTATACTAGAGCCAATTTCAATAACAAACAAATATTTTATACTAAACTAATGCCGCTTATATAGGCAAATTGTGCCAAAGGAACAAATTTACATATAATTGGATAAGCTACTCTACAAATATTGTACTTCTAGTTAAGGCATGTAATTAGAACTGCATCTTCTGGCTTTTTAATTTAGTGTGTGTTTAAGAATTATATTTTATTACCTGAATTAAATACCATTGGTTCCACATTCATAGGTTTCTCATAGGCTTGCTGTTCATTCACAGTGTATCTTACTCATACTGAATTGGATAAACCAGAGGTTTGAATTATAATCCCACCCTGGGACTGCTGCATTTGCTTATACTTGTCAGATCTACCTCTCAAAGGTCCAGTGCGCCAGAAAAACACACTAAACCACTGCAGCATCATTTTTCCATGGTTAAATTTTTAATTTTAGAAGAAAGATTCTGAGGCTGCGTTTTTAAAATTAAAATGGAAGGTTGTATGCAAATCCCTACACAAGAAAACTACAAATTTATAATTCAAACCAAAATGACATATAGAGAGCCTTTTTACATCTGATAAAGAATAAAGCTATGAAGCACTCTATCAACTTTTCTACTGCAGTTCTTTACATCTTTTTTAAAAAAATTCTTCCTTTAAATGGATTTTAATTTACAGTGTAAATTTTGGGAGGGTGGGGGGTGGTACAAACGATACTATGTAAAATTTACACTTAATACCAGATTTGAAAAACTGTCATTTTAGAAAACATGTTTAGCTATCCAAACTGCAAGACTCATTCATTAAATCACCAATATAAATTTGTTTGAAAGGATCTTTTCACCTAAATACTGATATGTGGGATGTCCATTTTCTGTACAATTTTGTTAAGTAGGTAAATGAAGAGACTGAGTTGCATAAACCCAGAAGGTGTGCTCAAGGTCACAAAACTATCTGCCAAACAGATGACGCAAAAGACCATTTGTTTAAAAAAAAATCTAACTTTAATAAACAGGGTGAAGAGCTTCTCTCCAAAGTCTCCAGCATATTTTCAGTTTTCATGAATTTTTCAGCGAGCATCTGTTTTTAAGTAAGTAGAAACATATCCAGGGAAAATAAGGCCCGTTATAAGAAATTAAAATCAAAGTCTAGAAACATGTGCTATTCCTTTACATGTGTCCAAAAGCAAGTTTATTACCATCAACATTTGACTATTTCTTAGAATACAATACAAAATAGCACATCTAAAACAACATTCTTTATCCATCCCTGCACCATGCCAAACTAGCCCTGCTTTCTCACAGATCCACCAAGGAAGGTAAGAGTTCTTTTGTTTCTCATAACAAATAGCTGCATACACAATCTCTGCATACAATGCTATTTTCTGTAGGTTGAGATCAACATTTGCAAACTATCTCCAATGGGTTCTTGATTGGTATTACACGAAATGAAGAATTTTGCAGTAATTTATAATAATAAATTTAAAATTTTGGGAAATCCAGAGTTAAATAAACAGTTTGAGGAGCTTCATTTTGTTTTCCTAAATAATTTTGGGGGCCTCTCATGTTCTAATATCTATTATAAACTGACAAAAGATAATTCCCCAAATATGCATCCATAGAAAAGTATGTTTTTTTTTTTCTTGTTGTTCCACAGACTATTTTGGGTACTGATTCTCTATAATTCGTCATAATCAACCCACTGATCTAAGATTCCTATAAGACCAAAAGAGACTATTTTTGAACATTTCTGGTGATGGGGGATTCACTACATGCTGAGACAGCCTGTTTATTTTGGGGTTCTTCCACTCAGTTGCCTCTCTATGGTTTCCTTTAGTATTTTTTGGTTCTCACTACTGTGCAAATGAAAAATAGATCATCTTCCACTTGAAAACCTTTCATAAATATAAAGACATCTACTGCAATCCCATGCACTGAATTTCCACAACTAAAAGCTAAACATCCTAAATTCTTAATGGTCTGGGAAGTCCTCATTAACCAAACTGATACCTTCAGGATACCTTCTTGCTTGGGAGACACATGAAGTCATAGAGATCACAGTGCTCAGAGTGGGATAACATCAGCACAGGATTAATACTGAGCCTCTTTTCCTGGGGTCTGAGCCCTGGATCTGCCACACACCATCTTAGAGACCTAACAGGTTAGCTAATGTTTTCTAAAGCCTCACTGTACTCACTAGTTAAACAGTGTGTGTGTGTGTGTGTGTGTGTTAGTCAAGTCAGTCTTGTCTGACTCTTTGCGACCCCATGGACTACAGCCCTCCAGGCTTATCTGTCCATGGGATTTTCCAGGCAAGAATACTGGAGGGGGTTGCTATTTCCTCCTCCAGGGGATCTTCCAGATCCAGCGATCAAACCCAGGTCTCCTGAATTGCAGTTAAACAGTGTCAACTACCAATTGACACTTGCCATCTACCACTGCAAGGATTAAATCATGTGCTTCTGCAGCTGCTGACCTTCAACACCCCCTGAAAGGAGTCCAGGGTGGAGAGCAGAAATGAGGCATTCTGTGCTTGGGGAAAAACTGGCAGGACAGGTCTTCAAATAGATATTTTTAAGGAGCCGATTTTATGAGCCCAATTCTTGTATCTCCTCATATCGAAAATCACTAAAATCCTCCATGGTGATGACTGTTCCTCGTGACTAGCAGAAAGCTTCATAAGACTAACAGAAACCTTCTGGAAAATGATGCCATGTAGTACCCCTTCACCAAAATTACATATATACTGCCCTACCTACAACTCGCCTCTTTGGAGCAGTTTCCCAGAGTTATCTGAGGTGCTGTCTCCTGGGCTGCAGTTCTCATTTTGCCCCAGATAAAATTTAACTCGAATCTCTCATGTTGTGTGTTTTTTTTAAGCAGTAATAGCAATAGTTCTAGTCATCATGAAGTTTCCGTGAACACCACATTTAAAATATTGCTAGTATCAATATGTCCATTTTGGAAATACGTGTTTTCCTTTAGTCAATTTTTTAAAAGTAAAATTCACCTAGCACTCAACACTGACTGGCTCAGGGCTGTAAATAGCAGGTAAATAGAACAGTGGAGAAAGAAACTGCCAGAGGATTAAAAATAAGCCACAAATTATCTGCAAGCAGATAAAGCCCTGACTGCATAATCATTACTGAACAGACTCTATCTTTGTCTTCCCTTGTAGTAACATGTCACTTTCTTTTAAGGGTTTCAGGGAAACACACTTTGCAAAAGTCGTCAATTTGAACGAGAAATGGGGGTGGATATAAACATCTTCCAACAACACAGACTTCCACTTTTTCTGCTCTGCTTGAACGAGTGTCATTCAGAGGAAGCAATAACTCAGTGTCAGTTTATTTCCTACTCCTGGTCTGATGCCACACAGCTTTGAGCTTGCTTTTGGCTATACCAGTTGAGCTTGCAATCGTTTAAATTGGCGCATGACTTATAGTTCCCTGTAGCACCTTTTAAACACTGGCAGAGTTGTATAGTAATGATGAATGGGGCTCCACTGAGCCCAAACCTCTAGCATCTTATAGGTGCAAGCACCTATGGAGCAGCTGAACTGAACTTGGCATATATTTCTAGTATGGATTCTGATCCTTCTATGATTGGTGGAGTTGAGGAGAGCTCTTGGCAGTAGTATAAGGACTGAAGAGACTCAAATTATCTTTTAAGCAATTTCTTAGATATTATAGGAATGTTCTTGATTCCTAGCAATCAATTTAAAAAGTGAATAGAGAAAACAGACTAGTTTCAATCATGGTGCTTGTTCTCAAATGACTATGGAGCATCAGATCCCACTATTTTAGGATCATGATACTGTTCTCCACTTAATTTGATCAAATATTGAGTTCTTTCCTAAATTAAAAAAGAAAGACTAAGAGGAAAAGGAAAGGAACCCACTAGGTTCTGAAAGATGACTCACAGAAAGGTACATCTCAGAGTTCTCTGATGTACTTCTTATCTCAGATCAGGAAGCCATCCCATTAGCAACACGGAGTGGGACTGTGTTGGACACCTGGAAAGGACAGCTGATCACAGGCAGCTCATCACAGGGAAGCCAGCAGTCCACTAGGCAGCCCCTAGCTAGGGCTCTGCCCTCAAACTGAGGAGATGGTCTCTTCTCATGAAAAAAGTCAGAGAAGGCAATGGCACCCCACTCCAGTACTCTTGCCTGGGAAATCCCATGGACGGAGGAGCCTGGTGGGCTGCAGTCCATGAGGTCGCTAAGAGTGGGACACAACTGAGCGACTTCACTTTCACTTTTCACTTTCGTGCATTGGAGAAGGAAATGGCAACCTGCTCCAGTGTTCTTGCCTGGAGAATCCCAAGGACGGGGGAGCCTGGTGGGCTGCCGTCTATGGGGTCGCACAGAGTCGGACACAACCAAAACAACTTAGCAGCAGCAGCAGCATGAAAAAAGTGCAAGCAATTCATTGGGAATGAGGGGGAAAAAGAAGTCCACAGACCACAATCATGAGAAAGAAAGAGTAGGTGAATCATATAACTGCAACAGTCAACTAGGGATCCATAAATAGTCAACACTCCTAATCAGGTAAGTATCAAAAAGAGATCCCATACAAACTTCTAGTCCTGAACTTCCTAGACTTTCCTCCCTAGGTAAGGTCCAGGTATACCACAGTTGTGAAGCTTTTTCAGAATTCCAATCAGAACTTTCCGTGTGAAAGATATTTCTTCTTCATTTCCGCTTTTATCCTTCTGATAAACCCGCACTACCTAACAAGAACTTAAATGAATCTTCACTGCTTGCAACCAGTGGAGAACAAAACACATATAAAAGGAAGAAAGTGTCTCCTTGATGAGTTTCCAACCGTGTTTGAAGTTACAGTCTCCCCTCATTGTCTCAACCTCAGACATGTGCTAACAAAAGAAGACAACAGGATCCAAATGGAGTCACTTGGGCTAAGACCCCTGTCACCAATCAGAGACTTGATGTGAAAGTAACCAAAGTGTCAGCCGCTCAGCTGTGTCTGACTCTTTGCAACCCTACAGACTGTAGCCCACCAGGCTCCTCTGTCCATGGATTCTCCAGGCAAGAATACTGGAGTGGATAGCCTTTCCCTTCTCTAGGGGATCTTCCTGACCCAAGGATTGTACCTGGGTCTCCTGCATTGCAGGCAGATCTTTACCACTGGGCCGCCTGAGAAGCCCTGGAGACTTGATACTAAATTATAGATTCAGCCTCTCCCAGGAACGGAATCTTAAATCTGGAATGACCTGGTCAGCAGTAATGAGTTAATCTGCCAGATAAGACCCCTGCTCTCCCCTATAGGAAGGTAACATTGCCACAACTATATATAATTTACTTTTTGTATAACTTCTTTGTTCCCACTCACTGCTGACTATAAAAGTCTTTTTTTTTTTAATACAGCTCAGAGCTCCTTTCTAATTGCTAGAAGAGATTCATGAATTGTTGAATAAAGCCAATAAGTTCTTTAAAATTAACTCAGCTGAATTTTTTTTAACACATAGCACTTAGTTTTGGATATCAAATTAACCTAAATTATTATTCCATTCAAAACAATTATGTGCTTAGCAGCTAACACCATCAAGTATAGGGCTACAGAACTGCAAGGTACTCAATAAATCTTATTAGTTAATGATTAAATAATGTCCACAGGACAAAAAAGTATTAAATCAATATTTCTTAATTATAAGGCATAAATCTACTGGAAACTCATATCTCTACTTCTTATTGCCCAGAAAGTACAAGAAAAGGTGTCAGATAAAGAAACCAAAAATAGAATTCATTCAGACTTTTATTTACTGAGCACTTTAATACGAGAACAGTGAGACACATGGGAATGCCCCATGCATTTGGAACACAGACAAGTAAGAAACATGGTCAATTACCTCACACTCTAATGGGAGACAAGAACAAGAAAACATCACAACACATAACAGAGATTAGGTTATCATTCACTTTCCATCCTACCAACTTAGTCTGTGGATTCTAACTAGATAGAGACCAGTAAGTGCCTAAAAAGTGTTCATTGGTGGATACTCCATAAAGGCAGTGAACTGTTCAATATTCAAATACTCAAATGGTTGTATCCACAACTCCATAGTCAGAAGACGCTTGTAATAAGATGCAATATGGGAAGGGCTTCTGATAACAACATAGAGTTGCAGTCAATGCCAAACATGACCATCAGAAAGGAAATCCTAAGTATGACAGAACTTCTGAAATTCATACACACATGCCAAAACAAAAAACAAAAAAAGAAAAGAAAAAACTAAAATCCTGAGTGACCTAAAGGTCTTAATAGAAATCTATGTAGATGACTTTCCTGGTGGATCAGTAGCTAAGACTTTACACTCCCAATGCAGGGGACCCAGGTTTGCTCCCTGGTCAAGGAACTAGATCCCACAAGCCACAACTAAGAGTTTGCATGCCACTACTAAAAGATCTCGCATATTACAACAAAGATCGAAGATCCCCTCCCCCCTGAAGCCAAATAAATAAATATTTATTAAAAAATAATAGCAAAATAAAAAGGCTATTTGATGCCTTGAAGGGAGATTTTTTTAAAAGAATTATATGCAAATAATCGGAAAGGGCAATGGCAACCCACTCCAGTACTCTTGCATGGCAAATCCCATGGACGGAGGAGCCTGGTGGGCTGCAGTCCATGGGATTGCTTAGGAGTTGGACACGACTGAGCGACTTCACTTTCACTTTTCACTTTCATGCATTGGAGAAGGAAATGGCAACCCACTCCAGTGTTCTTGCCTGGAGAATCTCAGGGACAGGGGAGCCTGTCTCCCATGCTACTTAGAATCCACAGACTAAGTTGGTAGGATGGAAAGTGAATGATAACTTAATCTCTGTTATGTGTTGTGATATTTTCTTGTTCTTGTCTCCCATTAGAGTGTGAGGTAACTGACCATGTTTCTTACTTGTCTGTGTTCCAAATGAATGGGGCATTCCCATGTGTCTCACACGGGAGTCTCTGCGGTCGCAGAGTCGGACACGATGAAGCGACTTAGCAGCATGCAAATAATAGAGAGATAATAGGCTTTGAGAGATGCATTACTTAAAAGAGGAGAAGAGCATCTTCTATTCATCGAGAAAGCTGGAGTGACCAAAAACTGCCCTACTTTCACAGCATACCATTGACCACAGTGCCATGACTAACGGTGGTGAGAAAACAAGTTCGTGTGGAAGCTGATGGTGATCTCTTCTTTCTCACACTTAGCCTACTCATACTTCTTAGATAACTCCTTCCCCTCTCCAACGTCTGTCAATGGGTTCAGAATTTTACCTGACTTCTTCTGACAGGCTCTCAGACAGGGTAGGTTGCCAACCTGTTGTGAGTCATTTTCCCCTGATCTGCATTCTCTGTGCAAGCCTGGCCATAGGGGGATTCCTCTTCCTTGCGCCTTCATGCTTTGATAGCTCAGGGTTTTGTCTTCTGATTTCTTTGTCTTTGTAGAATCGTTAGATGTTTTCCTAAAACCTTGGCTTTGACTGGCCCACATCTTAAATTCTTTTCATCTGTTTATATATTTAAATATTCTAATCAGGGTCTAATCAAGAAGAATTAATTTGGCTATGTACCTTCTTCACCGCTCTTAATTGCTACACATTTCAATTTCGCTTAGAGTTGGGATGACCTTCCCTAAGATGTCAAGCTGCCTGGCAATCCCAAATGTAGTTTTGATATGCTAAGTGGTGCAGGACAAGAGCTGTAAATCTAAAATTCTAACACTCATCTCTTAGCTCCAAAACACAAAGTGTATTTCTAAGGAAATTTCCAATAATAAATCACCCCATGTCAGCCACTAATTACTGTCAGTGCAGTGCTAGAAAACTATACCATCTCAATAAATCTTGGGAGATGTCAGTTCAGAAACATTAGGTTGTGGGTGATATGAGGGGACATAGCACTGCTGGATTCAGGACTTGCAGACCATCTATCAGGCAGATTAAAGGGATGCTAAGCAACCGAGGTACAAAAGTTGAACCAACCAAAGAAAGGGATCCTTTAGCCAAGGCACTGTCTACAATTTCTGGAGTACTGATAACAAGGAACTTGTTAATGCATAGAGGTTAGCCAAGTGATTGTAACCAACTGAAATAATGCAATACAAAAGAGAAAAAAAAAATCAAGTAGGTATAGCTATGTCACAAATGCCAGTGCCATGTGGAAGAGAGAACAGAGAGTTTAGAACTGAAATAGCTGCCCTGCCAATGACGAGTTATCAGCCTTTTTACTGAAATTCCTGCTGTGCCAGTTATCAGACACTGAGAGGCACTCCACCTCTCTGAACCTATTTTTCCACAACTATTAAGTACAGATAATAACGCCCACCTTGGAGGCTTGTTGTAAAAATTAGAAATAACATATGCAAAGATTTCAGGCATATTGTTAATGCTCAAGAACTGAGGGCTATTATTCACTGTTAACTTACTCTATCTGATTGCAAGTTCTCCAAAGATCAATTAGGTTATCACTTTGGAAAACAAATGCTAATGCTGCCTTAAACTAAGACTATACATTCTTGGCATCTTCTATCCATTGCACAAAATCAAAGCCAATTTTGACTGTCCAGTCATGGCATGGTCTTACCTGCAGCTAGCACCTCATAACATAACATTCAACCTTGTAACTGAGAGGCCTTAAAGAGCTCTTATAGCTGGAAAGGATAGAAACAACAGCAACCATGACCTTGCACAAAATGCCTAATATAAGTTGCTCTGTCTAGATATGTGATGGCCTGTAAGGCTTTGTGAAAATCGCTAACATTGGCAGACTGTAGAATGAATTTCTGCTAATCACCAAGGAGCTACTACCTCTACTCAAAAGGTATAAAGACATTATTTGGAGAATGTAGATTGTGATCATTTCTTTGGAGAGCAATCTGAGAATAACAAATGCTAAAAATGCAAAATGCACTACTTTTTCACTGAGAAATTCCCATGCTTCTATTAGGAATTTGCACTGCAGATACATTCACATATGTTTACAGAAATAATGTTTATAGTAGCAAAGGCCTGTAAAGAGCACAAATGATGATGACCAAGGGTCTGGTATTATGATCATGGTACAAAGGAATAAATATTCTGAGTAGTCATCGGCAACTAAGAGACAGCCATGCACAGACTGATATCTAAGATTCATCTTTAAGTAAAAATAGGATATTCCAAGCCATTGTTTTTACAGTAGACAGTCACATATCTTTTTTATTAAGTAAGTATCTTAATATATATGTACTCATATTCATTAAATAACTCTGGAAAGATAAATTATACTACATTGCCTCTAAGAGAAAGAACTATTAATAACAGAAGGTGACAGAAAGGAAGCTTAGTTTTGACTAGATACCCTTTTACACTATTAAAAAGCACACTCACAGACATATAACCTTTATGGAAAAATAACTTAAAAATACAAAGTAATATAAGGGCAAAGTGACATTGAAAGGTCAGATGTCATCCAGGGAAATTCAACATTAACAGCCTGTCTTAATCAGTCAAGGACCTAGACCCTACTTCTTCATTACCACCAGAAGTTTTTCCTTTTAAATAATACATATAATAATCTTAACTCTTCATTTGTACAATGTAGACAAAGGGTGTCCACCTGAATTCTTCAAAACATGAAATGAAAACTTTCCCAAGTTAGAAGTTTGAGATTTGCTTTAAATTCTTCAGTGAGGGGCTTCATATACAGCACAATTTCTAGAGTACCCTAGTTTGCAGCTATACGGAATTGGAGGACACACATGTCCTGCATGTAACTTTTTACAAGTGAAATGATATATTCACCACGTTCTCTGCTGTATGATTTCTAAGGCCTAGGTAAGGACTCAATTAAAAATGAAAAGAAAGGAGAGGAAGGAGGGAAGGAGAGGAGAGGTAGGGAAAGATGAAAAGAAAAGAAATAATCATACAACTAAAATTCACAAAAGTCAGTAAGCCTAGAGTTTCAAGTGACTTGCAATACAGAGATAGTCTCTCAAAGTATGGAGAGCCTTCCAAATCAACAGTATGACATGTAAGATTTATGATCTCTAGACAAGTATCCATGAGCTAGCCTTAAACAGCAGTGCCTGTTCATGATGATTATATTCATACTAAAAATACATATTCCTCAATGCCTTATATTTGGTTTAAACAATATGGAAGTTAAGCATATATAAAAACTGGTTAAGTGTGAAGTGAATATTTTCCCTAAAATATATTCTCAAAGACTTTCCCTGGTGGCTCAGTGGTAAAGAATCCACCTGCTATGCAGTAGACAGCTTGCAATTCAGGAAACCACCTGCAGATGGTGTTTGATCCCTGGGTTGGGAAGATCCCCTGGAGGAGGAAATGGCAACCACTCCAGTATTCTTGCCTGGGAAACCCCATGGACGGAGGAGCCTGGTGGGCTACAGTTCATGGGGTCGCAAGGGTCAGATATGACTTAGAAATTAAACCACCACCACTACCAGAATCTAAAACTTGAATCCAACTAAAGTAACTTCGTCTTCCCAACATAATCAGTTTCCTATAGTGCTCCTCACAACCTTCAGGCCCACCATGTCCTTCACTCAGCTGTGGTAAGGCTTTCCTGACCAATGATCCTTGATACTTTACACATTAAGCCAGTTATGAATCAAGGTCTTCCTTGTTTCCTGTCCGTTTTCACGTTATGTTCTTTGCCTGGAACTTTCTTCTCCAGTTATTTATTTGACTAGCTTCTCCTCAAGGTTTGAGTCTCAAAATTCATATTCACTAAGAAACTTTCTCTCTCTAGGCCATGTAAAGAAGATCCCTCCCACAGTCCTCTCCAGCTTAGCACCCTCCCTTTCTCCTTCAGAGCACCTATTTCAGTTTGTAATGATTTGTATTAGAAGTATTAGTTATTTAAAACATTTTTCAGTCTCCCCTACCAGACTTTGAGCTCCATGAAGCAGGATGCATGTCTGATTTTTTTTTACCCACATGACCTAACTTGGCCCTAGCAAAGAATTAGCTGTCAGTATCTATAAGCTGAATCAATGAATGAAATGAATTGTGGGATATTTCATTCAGGTTTTTCTTAAGGACCCCACTTTGACTAGAAAACCAAAGCCACCCCCGAATACCTGTCATACCCATCACAAGGAGCAAGAACTGCCTTTTTGAACTTTCTATGCTCCCATTTACTCTATATGGCATTTATGAAATGGTCAATCACGGGGACACAGCGTCAGTGTTGGAGAAGGTAAAATCTGCTGCCATCCACAATGCTCATCATTCTGCAAAATTAGGAGAGTAACTCTGTGGACAAGAGCATTCAAGGCAATTACCTGAAAAAACAAAATGGAAAAACGTTCTTGGTAAAGTAATCAGAGTTCTCCAGAGAAACAGATCAAACAAACATGTCTGTGTGTGTGTGTGTGTGTGTGTCTGTACACACAATATATGTATATTAGAAAAAGACAGAAAGAGAGATTTATTTTAAGGACCCAGCTTATGTAATTGTGGATGTTGGCAAGTATGAAATCTGCAGAATAGGCTGGAGACCCAAGGAAGAGCTGAGGTTGTAACTGGAGTCCAAAAGCACTCTTCTGGCCTTCAATTAACTGGATATGGCCCACCTACATTATAGATCTGCTTTATTCAGTGTCCTGATTTAAATGTTACTCACATCTTTAGAAATACCTTTATAGCATCACCGATATGTGTTGGACCAGATATCTGGACTGTGGCCTATACAAGTTGACACATAAGATAAATCACCGCTGCTGCTGCTGCTGCTGCTAAGTCACTTCAGTCGTGTCCAACTCTGTGCAACCCCATAGATGGCAGCCCACCATGCTCCCCGTCCCTGGGATTCTCCAGGCAAGAACACTGGAGTGGGTTGCCATTTCCTTCTCCAATGCATGAAGGTGAAAAGTGAAAGTGAAGTCGCTCAGTCATATCCGACTCTTAGCAACCTCATGGACTGCAGCCCACCAGGCTCCTCCGTCCATAGGATTTTCCAGGCAAGAGTACTGGAGTGGGTTGCAATTGCCTTCTCCTGATAAATCACTATATTTCACTAAAAACTCTCAGTGTTGTCATTTATACATTATTCGATTTATCTTCTCCAGTAAAATGAAAGACATGCAACTGAGTACTTTTTCTACTTGTCATAACAAGTTGCACAGGCATTTACTTTTAAAAGGAAACATCATGTTCTGAGAATCTAATAAGCATGAATTTGAACCCTTACGTAAATCCCCTCCACTGAGTTTTATTGCCAGTAGTGAAAAGAACTCTATCTCTTTATTTAAATTTGTGGCCAGACTAACAAAAATCTATCAAACTCAATATTTTTTAGAAATTTAGCAATATTGGAAGGCTAGCTATAAGAAAAAATACATTTATACATTGAATCATGCATATTCAAATAAATTCAGAATAATGAATATAGCATATAGCTTACATACACAAATTACCAGCCTGTTATAACTACAAAAATTCTGTTTATATTCATATACCAATGTTTGTCTGAAAATCTTCCTATTTTGAAAGGATTTTTAACATTTGGAATGCATTCCCAAACCCCTATAATTTATGAAGATGCACAATCCTTGCAATAAAATGTAGTTGTGAAAGCAGTTTGTACGAGTGGCAATGGCACCCCACTCCAGCACTCTTGCCTGGCAAATCCCCTGGATGGAGGAGCCGGGTGGGCTGCAGTCCATGTGGTCGCTAGGAGTCGGACACGACTGAGTGACTTCCCTTTCACTTTTCACTTTGATGCATTGGAGAAGGAAATGGCAACCCACTCCAGTGTTCTTGCCTGGAGAATCCCAGGGACGGGAGAGCCTGGTGGGCTTCCATCTATGGGGTCGCACAGAGTCAGACACGACGGCAGCAACTTAGCAGCAGCAGCAGCAGGTCTTTTAAACATACGCTGATCACTAAGGATAAAAATCTCTACCTTCCTGAGGAATCCATACTGGTTAAAAGCTTCACAGGCAGGCACACCAGTAATGTGACATCAGTGTGGCCATTTACTTGCTTGCGTGAATTGAGTTATTTAATCTTTCGATTTTCAGTTATCTCGTCTGGGACCTAGGGTTCATTACTGCACATAGCTCACAGGATCATTACAGGCTTAAATGAGATAATATAATAAAAGCAACTTGCCTGATACATTGTATTTGATTAATATTATTCATTATGGTTAAGGTTTACTTAGAAAGTCTATATATATTTACTTAGAAAGTCTTTTCTCATAGAGTGTCTCCAACGACTAGGGGTACTTCTTCCCAAAAGAAGTTTATGTTACAGGCAGAAAAAAAAATTGAAAACCTTCTCTTAAAAATGTAATATGAGATATATATTACCATATATGTTGATACAGACAGACAGATGTGAAACAAACAAAAACCTGGGTGACAGGAACACACACTAGGACTAAATTAATACTAAATTAATTAATATAAATTAATATTAAATATATTAATATCATGATATCTATGGTCTTCAACACTGCTGCTTTTAATAAAATCATCTGGGAAGTGTTACAAAAATTCTATTTCCCAGAATTCATCTTCACCCCAGATCAACTAAATCAAATTATTCTAACATGCATCAGGGCTGAGCGCCACCCCTTTGGATGTTTCATAGACAATCTCTGCTCTGAGCAGGGAGGTAGTTTTTTCAGTTCCTATAGACCAAATTGTATATCCCCCCAAAATCCTTACATTGAAACCTAATTCCCAATGTGATGGTATTTGGAAGTTGGACCTCTGGGATGTAAGTCGGTTATGAAGGCAGAACCATTACAAATGGGATTAGTGTCTTTATAAAAAGACCCCAGAGAGTTCTCTTGCTCCTTCTTTCATGTAAGGTTACAGAGAGAAGATGGCTATTTACAAACCAGAAAGCGGCCTCAGCAGACACTGAATATGCCGGCACTTTGATCTTGGACTTCTCAGCCTTCATAACTATAAGAAATACACTTCTGTTGTCTTGTAAGTCACCCAGTCTGTGGTACTCTGTTATAGCAACCTGAAAGACCTTAGTCAAGTAAGTTTCAGAGACATGTATTTCACAAGGCACATAAAGAGTCTCAGAAATTCTAATGTAAGAAAATCTATTTAAAATAGAGAATTTTCTAAGCTCATTCCTGCTGAGAAGTTTTTTAAATGGAATCCTATTTATATCTTGAAGAATTAGTGCTCTGCAGAACAAGCTCAAGTTCTCAAACCTGGCTGAACATCAGAATCACATGGGGAGCATATTCAAAACATAATTTCCTAAACCTCATCCCCAGGGACTCTGATTCAGTGCCTCTAGAGTGGGCCTGTGAATCTTTAGCTTCTTCTAAAATGCCAGCTTTTTCTGAGGATCATATTTTGTAGCAATTACCCCAGAGAGCTTATACTCACTCCTATATGCATGGTCCCTGCTTCTGCTCCCAAGTTGAGGGCGCGGAATGAGTCTTTATAACTGGCACTTGGTCTCCTGCAATGCCTTGCTTCTAACAGAAGATCAACAAGAGTTTAGTGGTGCATGATTATATATGAAAAAGTATTAGAAGATCATCAGGCCTGGGGTGCAACTCAATTATGAACACCAGGCCCAAGTTACAGTCTGAGACTTTTATGCCCAGACTACTATAAGGCACTCTGTACAAAGATTAAACCTCTGTGCATAAATACCAACAGACCTGGCTCCCAGAGTTAATGACAAGTTTGCAAGGTGGGCCGCCAAATCTAAGCTTTAGCTCCTTACTGTGATCACAGAGACTCCAAAAATACATTTGCAGAAAAGGCATTAAGCGCTGGCTAGACCAAGAAGGGAACTTTCAACTGCTGATCTTATAAAACCGCAGAAAGTACTGGATGATGTGAATTATTCAGAGAAGAACAAGTTTGTAAGGAAGCACCATGGCATGTGCACTTGTATGAGGCCTTAGAGCTCCTTTGTGAACCGTCACTCACCAAGTCCTGAAAACCAGAGGAACGTAGAGGGAATTATACACCAAATTCCCAGCCAACTTTCCCACCCTGCTGAACACTGCGATGAGAGTAATTACTGTAAAATGAGGGAAATGCCATAGGCTCTCCAGGGGGGATGATTTTCAAATTAATGGAGGGGCCTCAAACTAATGAGTGGTGCATTCTGAAAAAGTAACCTTTGTGTCTGTGCTTCAGACTCAACAGAAAGATGAGGGCATAACAGAATAAGGCACGTGGTACGAAGCACCTCCAAACATCTGATACTAGGAAAAGCTCTACAGTCCTTGGGGTACAAGCAAAAATAAACACCAATGAGAACCTAGGGGGAATGGTACTGTATAAAAAGGACATAAGGAGATTATAACATAGAAGAGAAAACTCAGGAATCAAACAGCACCAGACGCCCCCCTTTCTCTCCCCCAGGAGCAGGTACTACTGGGCAGGCCAGGACAGGGCTCGCCAGGACACTGACACAATACAGAGAGTAACCCCTCCCTCCAATTCTCTTTTCATCCTTTTGTTACTGATCTTAGGATTCTACACATGAGTAGAGAGGGTCTAATAATTCAGGCATTCAGAGATGAAAGTCATATGCCGGCACCTTTCTTATACTGCAACAGCAGAAGGGTCAGCTGAAGAAAGATTCCTGGGCTACTTCTTAGTGAGGGAGTGGGCTCTGGATTTATCAACCCACAAGACTATATACACTAAAAGTGATTTTTACTGTTGGGAAAGTGAGCTTATTCCTGTGAATTAAAATTTTTAAATAGCAGCATCAATGACTACTATTTGAAATGTTACCAAATACCATTAGTTTCCCTTTATGCTCAGTGGCTTAATCATGTCTGATTCTTTGTGGTCCCATGGAAGATAGACCGCCAGGCTCCTCTGTCCATGGGATTTCCCAGGCAAAAATACTGGAGTAGGTTGCCATTTCCTCCTCCAGGGGATCTTCCTGACGTCTCCTGCATCTCCTGCATTGCCAGGCATATTCTTTACCACTAACTAACATCTAAGGACAGCAAATGTTATTAGCAAAGGAATGTGCCACAGACACAGGTGAGCAATATGGAGTAAAGCCAGAAAACATGGGGGAAAGCGGATGATCACTGGATACCCTGCAATGTAACCTTCCAGTATCTCAAATAAAACATTTTTAAATGGAAAAAAAGGAGTGGTGCTCAATTTAAATTGTCCATTTGTAAATCTACTGCCATGAAACAATTCCTCCCATACTACGATATAAAGGCACTTAATTATCTTGTGCAATGTTTTTTTTTTTTATCATTATATGCTTTAGAACGTTTGTTGTTTGCTCATTTTCTTAGTTTTCTAATTTAGATCCCGAATTACTTATTAAACCCTGTGCATACTGGATTTAAATAATGAAATACATTAAGAAAGTAAAAATATTTTATATGAAAATGTAACATACTTTTCTACCAAGTTTGCTGTTTTCTTACATCATTAACACGATCAGAATAGGACATAAGAACTACTCATAGATCAGGCACATATCTAAAAGCTTAGACAGGTTACAAACACCACTCCACACACCAGCCCCAACATATCACTTAGATTTTCACATTAAATTAGGATGAATTTTTCAAAATTAACTGTCTGATGTCATTCTAGTCCTTTAAAATTGTGTAATGGCTTTCTATGTCCTCAAGGACACAAGTCAATTTCCTCTTATTCCCTAAAGATGCTACTTTGTACAATTCTATAATGCACTAATCACCCTAAGCACACAATTACACTGTCTTTGTTCTCTGCCCAACTCATTGGGCATCATTCACATTCAGGTCTCTGCAGTTCAGACTCTGCCATCACTCTCCTATATCTGTGAGGTCCACTCATTCTTAGCTCTTTGCCAGTCCCTAAACACAGCACTTCTCTCGTGATCTCATCCCACTGTCACACTATATTCTTTTCCTTAAGTGAAAACTCAACCTGCAAATTCTATCCATCCTTTCACTTTATCTCAATATTAATATCAATTCTTCCCCATAATTTCCTTGCAATTACCACCATAATATCCCACATCACACCACACTGTAATTTTGGTTTTCTTTTCACACCAAGCAAATAACTCCTTGAAAGTGCATTATACATGTCTCTTCATATATATATATATGTGTGTGTGTGTGTGTGTGTGTGTACACACACACACACACATATATATACACACACACATACATGCTGTGCTAAGTTGCTTCAGTCGTGTCTGATTCTTTGTGACCCCATGGACTGTAGCCTGCCAGGCTCCTCTGCCCATGGAATTCTCCAGGCAAGAATACTAGAGTGGGTTGCCATTCCCTTCTCCAATATACATACATATGTGTGTGTGTATATATATAGATATATATAGAAATATATATAAGCCTGAAGTCAAGCAAATTTCCATACAGAGGCAATATTTAGATTCTATAGGATATAAATTAATGGATGGAAGTCTATCAATGAATTAAGATTCTGATGTGAGTTAGCTTAGTAGATAGTAGAGGGGGATGTAAAACACAAAGAGAAACAATACTTAATTTCTCACTGTATATGTTAGAAATAAACCAAATAAAAAAGTAATTATAGCATTTAAGTAATGAGGTTAAGTGACAAAGAAGTGTTATTTGAATTCTGCAAACCCACATGGTAAATCCCAAACAAGGAGGAAGTAGAGAAACGTTCAAAATAAACTTACTAAAACTGTTTCATTCTTTAAAGGCTATACAAACACATGGAAAAGAAAATAACATTAGCTTGTTCCTCTTCAATTATGTAAAAATCCTTCATAGCAAGTATATTAATAATATATTAGTCATTACAGTTATACTCGCTAAGTTTTGACACTCAAAGCACCTATAAGGAGACTATGTGTAGAATATGTAAACTGATATTCTCCCAAGTAAACAGAAATTCATTCCCAAATATGATTAGTATCAAAGATTTTTGAAAATTGTGTAAAGCTTTTTAAAAATTTCAATCACATTTGACTAAGAGCAACTCGAAACATTTTTATATTTCTACTCTGTCACATGTCAGCATTTCTTTTTGTAGCATAGCAAGATGGGCTAGAGCTGAAGTAGCAAGAATATAGATGAGCACCTATTCAGTAATTCATTCTTTATAATAAATGACTCCTGACCATAGCCAAAACTATTTCTCCAAAATGAAATCTCAAATATTGCTAATCGCATCTCAGCTCTGATCCAGTGGCTCTCTGTAACAGTCATAAAACAACACACTATACAAAGGTTGCCTCCTTCTGTTTCTTTGCAGTCAAGGAAGATCCCATTGTCTATTCAAGAGATGTGGGTTCAATCCCAGGGTCAGGGAGATCCCCTGCAGTAGGAAATGGCAATTTACTCTTGCATTCTTGCCTGGACAATTTCATGGACAAAGGAGCCTGGCAGACTAGAGTCTATGAGGATGCAAAGAGTTGGACACAACTGAGCATGTGCGCGCACACACACACACACACACACACACCCATGGATAGTCACAGGGGCAAACATGCATCACCTTCTTAATTATTTAAAGGAATAACATTTCAAGTTTATAAGCTACAACTTTCATCATTTCATCAACAACATTAGGTATCATATTGAATAATTGTATGAAAAAATAAGATTATAATAATAAACTCCACATTTTTTAGGGATGATATAGTTATATACAAAGCATCAGTTTATGTGTACACATCATTAGCTCATTTTGGTCTTCATAATTCTATAAGAATACCCTCATTATATGGTAAGAAAAATGAAGCCAAGATATGTTAAATAATTTGGTCTAATCTTACAAGAGTCGTGTAGCCAGAATTTGATGATATCATTTTTCAATCACCAAGTCTGCCTCCTACTTTTCTTTTTCATCACATAAAACATTTTCCATCTGTGGAAACTGAATCACAACCTAAAACACGGAATTCATTATCACAGAGAATATATTATATTATGCTCCTTTTCTTAAGCATTAACCTTAATATATTGATTTAAGGAGTTACATTATAAGAAAATTACTAAAATTTGTACAAGCTCATTAATTCAGAACAAAAGAAGACTGCTGCTTTGAATAACAGTAATGTGTAAAACAAAAGTACTAATTTCAGTTACAGCATATAATATAAACTACAAGGTACTGGTAAATTGCTACTAATAAAAGAACTGAGTAGAGTTAATGGAACTATGAATTCACAATAAACCCATGTTATACAGCCCATATACATATCTTCCCACCACATTCACAGTTATCTAGGATTGCTGCAATGTCTGTCATTCTGATCAACAGGTTCAAGAAAGAAAATAAAGGGAACATACTAGGAATTTTTAGTTAGATTCTGCTGCTGCTGCTGCTAAGTTGCTTCAGTCGTATCTGACTCTGTGCGACCCCATAGACAGCAGCCCACCAGGCTCCCCCGTCCCTGGGGTTCTCCAGGCAGGAACACTGGAGTGGGTTGCCATTTCCTTCTCCAATGCATGAAAGTGAAAAGTGAAAGTGAAGTCACTCAGTCGTGTCTGACTCCTAGCAACCCCATGGACTGCAGCCCACCAGGCTCCTCCGTCCATGAGATTTGCTAGGCAAGAGTACTGGAGTGAGTTAGATTATAGTAACTGGTGAAAGAGACCTTGAAATATGCTAAAGAAAATAAAAGGAACTTCTTTACAGAGCGAAGATCATGTTCTCAGAGTACAGACTTTTGAATGAATTTTATAGTACTACAGGTAAGCAAGCCAACCTTCCACAACTGTAACACAGAAATCTTCACAAACAGGCTGCTGCCGCAAAGTGTATCACAAATACATGTGACAATATTGTCAAGGCAGGTTATTTTCTATTTCTACTGTACCTCTCACTACCTCGGTCAGGAAGTAGGGGAAGCTGAGAAGAGTGAAAATGAATAGGAGACATCCATGCTCCTGCTGCTACTGCTGCTGCTAAGTTGCTTCAGTCGTGTCCAACTTTGTGCGACCCCATAGATGGCAGCCCATCAGGCTCCCCCGTCCCTGGGATTCTCCAAGCAAGAACACTGGCATGGGTTGCCATTTCCTTTTCCAATGCATGAAAGTGAAAAGTGAAAGTGAAAGTGAAGTTGCCCAGTAGTGCCCGACTCTTCACGACCCCATGGACTGCAGCCCACCAGGCCCCTCCATCCATGGGATTTTCCAGACAGGAGTACTGGAGTGGGGTGCCATTGCCTTCTCCGAGCTCCTGGTCTCTCACAAAACGAGGGGTGTGGAAGGCCCCTCACAGCCTCATTCAGAACTATTTAAATTACTAAATATAGTCTTAATGGCTCGTAAATTTGTTTTTGTTTTTTCCAGGAGACAAGCGGGAAGAAACAGCACATAGAAATGGGTAGTTCACCAAAGCAAGGAAACATATAATATATGAGCATCTGAAAAGCAGCAGAAAGCAGACAGAGGCCACTCGGCATAGGGTCTGATGTTTCACCAGTCCCTGATGGAATCCTGTTGCACAATCCAGTCTAACATGCGTTGTCTCAACAAACAGAAAGCAGCTGTGTGTACTACGTTCTGTATAAACTGCCAAGATTATAGTATAGAACAGGGCAAGTTTGCTTAGTGCTTAGAATGTATTGTGCACACCTGCTAAAGTATTAAACTCACATCATTTAATGTTCACAGCATCTCTACAAGGTAGGCATGATCTACTTCATTTTGCAGATTTTAAAAACTATTTTGTAAGGGTTAAGAACATGCTCAAGATCACACAGCTGGTGACAGAAGAAATCCAGGTGGGTCTGATTCAAAAGTGAATCACTGTCCTAAACTACTGGACTATGTTCATCACAGTGATCCGTGTCATCAAGAAGTAAATCATACTTAGCCACCTATTTAGTTGACCAATAATATAGTTGACCTGGATTTCCACCTTTTAAAAACCACTATTGGTAGATTCGGAGAAGGCAATGGCACCCCACTCAAGTACTCTTGCCTGGAAAATCCCATGGACGGAGGAGCCTGGTAGGCTGCAGTCCACGAGGTTACTAAGAGTGGGACACAACTGAGCGAGTTCACTTTCACTTTTCACTTTCATGCATTGGAAAAGGAAATGGCAACCCACTCCAGTATTCTTACCTGGAGAATCTCAGGGACGGGGGAGCCTGGTGGCCTGCCATCTATGGGGTCGCACAGAGTCGGACACGACTGAAGCGACTTAGCAGCAGCATTGGTAGATTAAAGCAAACTGTTATTTGTGAAAAATGAAAGTGTTAGTGGCTCGGTCGTGTCAGACTCTTTGAGACCCCATGGACTGCAGCCTGCCAGGTTCCTCTGTCCATGGGATTCTCCAGGCAAGAATATTGGAGTGGGGAGCCATTCCCTTCTCCAGGGGATCTTCCTGACCCAGTGATCAAGCCCAGGTTTCTTGCATTGCATGCAGATCCTTTACCATTTGAGTCACCAGGGAACCTCATTTATTTAATTCCAAGAATTCCACTTAACCACGTTTTTGCTGTAATTTTTACAAGGAATTAGAAACATGACTTAAGTAAATATTCTCTCTTTAAGAATGTCATTCACCTAATTAAATATAGTAAAAGTACTGTCTACACTCCCAATTAATTTGCTAATCTACAAGAAATCTAGAATCAATAGCTAGCTAATAGCTACTCAAATGAGTCACTAAAGACAAAAATATTCATATTTGTATTTGGTAGTTGAAGGGCAATCATAATACAGATGACAATATACATTTGTGCAACTCAAAATGATGGCAATGTGTCTAGAATCAAGCCCTATAAAACTTACTCGGGGATTTGAATCATGCCATTTGTTTTTTTATTGTTTGACTTTCTTCTCCTTCAAATTGGACCCATGTCAGCATAAGCACACTGGCTGACACCAGTCCTCACTGGACATTTCCATGACAAACCTAAAAGTCACAGGCAACATAAATTGTCAAGGTTTTATGAGTACAGCTCTGCTAAGTGCAAAGTATTTTCTAGACAAAAGTTTAGCGCAAAGGTAGAAGGGTCATTTTAGTGTAGTAAAAACAGAGGAGTCCTGGATGCATTTTTTTAGAACCTCAAATTAATTATGGAATCAGGAGTGCTGCCCTCCTAACCCTTACTTTCTCATGAACCAAAGTGTTTTTCCCAGAAATGCTCAACCTTTATTTAATTAATGGAAAAAAAAAATAAGGGTTTTAAGTATTATGAGCTGAAACTGACCCTGCCTAAACATGGAAAATATTTTCACTTTCCAAACCATGAAAACTATTGATCCTGGCTTTAAATATGAAAGAAAAATAAACCTCTGACAAGAAAAAGAAAACAAATGAACCTTGCAGCCAACTCTTGCTTTTTCAAGTTTCAAACACCAGAAGTTCTTTCTCAAATATTTCCTAATCACTCTCACTGACTTATTTCTCCCTTTATCCCAAACACCTGTAAGATCATTAATGCTCCATGAACACATATTATCTGAGTTTAATTGTACTTTTGTTGCCTACCATGTTTTATGCAAGAGATACTCCAATACAAGTAAGATTAGCCAATTTAAAAACTAAACAAAACTCTGGGTGTGTGTGTGTATGTGTGTGTGTCCCCTTGCACTGGCATGTCCAACACTGTGTAACCCCACAGACTATAGCCCACCAGGCTCCTCTGTCCATGGAATTTTCCAGATAAGAATATTGGAATGGGTTGCCATTTCCTACTTCCCGACTCAGGGATCGAACCTACGTCTCCTGTGTCTCCTGCATTGGTAGGCGGATTCTTTACTACTGAGCCACCTGAGAAGCTCTGACAACTGTTTACCAGAAGCTTACTAGGGTTTTCAAAGCACTAGTTACAAGTGTTAAGTACTTTGCAAGCTGTACTCCACATAATGTTCACCAACTCCTGCACCTTTAGGGACAACCCAAATTTCTAGATGCGTCCATCAATAAACTGAGTGATTTAATTTACCATGTCATTTAATTATCTGACAAACTCTACAAAACACATATTATCCCATCATATAGCTGATGAAGCAGAAACCTAGAAAGTAGGTAATTTGCTATCACACAAAATAATACAGCTAGTACAAAAATGGATTTAGAACTGCTAAGAAATTAGTCTTCAAATTCCAAACTCTTATCCTCTCAAGAAACTCACATGGCTTACTTCACTCTGTATAATAGGCTCCAGTTTCATCCACCTCATTAGAACTGATTCAAATGTATTCTTTTTAATGGCTGAGTATACAATATTGTAAAGTTAAAAAGTAGAATAAAATAAAATAAAGAAACTCACATGCTACTGAGTGACACGTGAAGGAACTTGTCCCAATGGACCAAGACTTTCCTGATTTAAACAATAATGTACAGCATCTTGGGAACCCTTCAGTCTTATGATAACTGGTTGGTTACTTTCATGACAGGTATTATAGAAGTGGAATGGGGAAAAAAAATACAACAGGAGTTCGTATGTACAGGGAAGGGAGTCATTGTTTACTCCTCAGCAGTATGGAAACAAGCTTAAGAGAGGGACATTTGAGTTAAGCATTATGCAAAGTACAATAAACATGGTAAGAAAAGACAGCAGAGGTAGACTGAGAGGCAGTGTAAACAAAGGTGAGGATAAAAAACCACATGACAAGGTCCAGGCTGGATGACGAGACTGGGATGGCTGAGGCTGTGGGCTTTAAAAGGGGAAACAATGAAGAAATATGATCAGCAAAAAAGAACATCACGTGGGAAGGACCACAGTAAGTCTCAGAAGAGAGAATCAAGCCTGAGGACATGATTTTTCTTCCAACTCCCTTCACAGCTCTACAAAGAGACAGACTTTGAAGAAATGAGAGCTTGGCTTAATGATTTAGTGACGAATATCTGTGCCTGGTAGGATACTGCCAAGTGATTCTTGACTGGAAGTCTGATTTATTATGAGGGAGTGCAATTGTTGTTAGGCTCATAACTAAAGTGACACATCTGATGAGCTCAGAAACACACACACACACACACACACACACACACATACTTTCCTAACATTCCATTCCTGGATTTTTGTCCCTTGCCTCCTTGATCCAATAAATTAGTATTGACTGCAAGTGATGGAAATTCAACCCGAACTAGCTAAAGTCAAACTGTAATTTATGAATTCCAAGAGCTAAAAAATCAGAAGGCAAACTCACATGAGACGTAGCTGGATGAATCGTCTCAGGCAGTATAAGAGGACTGAGTTTCTCTCCGTCTTGCCTCTGGTTTTCATTCTCAAGTGACACGTGATGACTGTCACTTGCCCGAGGCTTTCTTCCCTGGTAGCAAGACAGCTGGAGCAGTGGCAGACAGACATGCCCCTGGTTCTGGTCTCCTTGTTCACAGGGACTGGTTCAGGGCATGCATGGAGCCCAGCTGGAGTCACTAAGAAGCTAGAAAACATCTCCATCCTCCGCACTGGTTCTCACCAGGCCCAATGCCTGTTCTGGAAGCAATTACTGTGGACACAGAGAGCCAGGGCTCTTCCTTAAGTAAAAGAGCATGTTCCAGTCCTTAAGAAGGAAATGGAGTTCACCCAGACCTTTTGCACTAAGAATGGGCTAGTACCAGACAATAAAATATTATCCAGTACTAACAAGACATGAGCTTGCTGGCCATGAAAAGACATGGAGGAACACAAATTAAATGCATATTATTAAGTGAGAGAGATCTACCAGAAAAGGCTACAAATGTATGATTCCAACTATGTGACATTTCAGAGAAGGTAAAACTATGGAGACAATTAAAAAGATCAGTGTTTTCTAGGGGTGGAAGATTCAAGGGAAAAAATAAACAGGCAGAGAACAGAGAATTCTTAGGGCAGTGAAAATACTGTGTATGATATTATAGTGATGGATGTATGTCATTATACTTTTACCCAAACCCACAGAATGTACCAAGAGGGGACCCTAAGGTAAACTAAGAACTTTGGGTGATAATGATGTGTCAATGTAGGTTTATCCTTGGTTTCAAAAAAACACCATTCTGGTGAATGGCATTGATAATGGAAGAGGCTATACATGTGCTCCAGTAGGGGGTATATGGGAACCACTGTATGTCTCTCTCAACTTTGTTTTAAACCTAAAAATGTTTTAAAAAATAAAATCTTTGAATCAGTTCTAATGAGGTGGATGAAACTGGAGCCTATTATACAGAGTGAAGTAAGCCAGAAAGAAAAACATCAATACAGTATACTAATGCATATATATGAAATTTAGAAAGATGGTAACGATAACCCTGTATGCGAGACAGCAAAAGAGACACAGATGTATAGAACAGTCTTTTGGACTCTGTGGGAGAGGGTGAGGGTGGGATGATTTGGGAGAACGGCACTGAAACATGTATACTATCATATGTGAAACAGATCGCCAGTCGTTCGATGCATGATACAGGGTGCTCAGGCTGGTGCACTGTGATGACCCAGAGGGATGGGGTGGGGAGGGAGTGGGAGGGGGGTTCAGGATGGGGAACACGTGTACACCTGTGGCAGATTCATGATGATGTATGGCAAAACTAATACAAAAAAAGAAAAATAAAACATAAAGTCTTTACAGCAGCTTCCCACTGATCTATTTTACACATGGCAGTGTATTTATGTCAGTCCTAATCTCCCAATTCATCCCACCCACTCCTTCTCCCACTGTGTCCACACATATCCATTCCCTATGTTGCTGTCTCTATTCCTGCCCCGGATATTGGTTCTTTTGTACCATTTTTCTACGTTTCACATATATACTTTAATATGTGATATTTGCTTTTCCCGTTCTTACTTCACTCTGTAAGACAGACTCTACAAAGCACAGGAAGCTCAGTTCAGTGCTCTGTGATGACCTAGGTGGGTGGCATGGGCAGACGGTGGGAGGCAGGTCGAGGAGGGAGGGTATATATGTAAATATATAGCTGATTTGTAAAGCAATTATATTTCAGTAAAAAAAAAAAGACACAAAATAAATAAATAAAGTCTTAAAACTAACAAAGACAAACAAAAGGACAGTAACAGAGGCCAAGGTTAATACACACACACTCCTTTTTGCACATCTACAGAGGGGGATATGAGAACTGGCTGGTTCTCCATATCCACATTCATTCACTGGAAAGCTGTGACAGAGACTGCCTAGTTATTTGGCAAACATGTTTCTAAACATGTTTTCAGGCATGTTTTCTTTCCTCCTGGGCACTCAGTGTGAGTCTACTCTTCAGCTTCCCTTGTAACAAGGAATGGCCAAGTGACGGAGCTCTGCCTAGTGGAATGTGGGCGGGGCCATGATAACTGTTCCCAGGGTGGGCCTAAAATAAACTGTCTGAAACCTGCCAGGACGTTTTTCTCCTCACATGCCATATACCTTTTCTGAACAAAGAGGACTCAGGAGAGGACAAAGCCACACAAGGACGAGGAACCCGATTCTCTGAATGACTCCAAGGAAAGCCGCTCCTGTGCTGTGAGTCCTGAACATGACAAAGAAGTATAAAGACTTTTCAAGTCACTGAAAATTTAGTTTATCTGACACAGAAGCTAGAATTAGCTTTTCACAAGTCCCTGTGGGACTCAGTTCTTTAGGAGTCTGAAAACATGATAGTAAACTAGGCTTCCCTGGTGGCTTAGTGGTAAAGAATCCAAAAAATATGCCTACCAATGCAAGAGATGCTGGTTCCATCACTGTGTCAGGAAGATCCCAAGGAGGAGGAAATGGCAACCCACTCCAGTATTCTTGCCTGGGAAATCCCGTGGACAGAGGAGCCTGGTAGGCTACAATCCATGCAGTCACAAAAGCAAGTTTAAACCTCTCCATCTCACTAACCCCATTAAATCACAAGAGGGGCCTTGAAACCCACACACACACACACACACACACACACACACACACAGATGGCATGGATGTGAGGAGAATTGGAAGGGAGAAAAATTTAGGGAAAAAAGCAAAATAAATCAAATTTCTTAGGACAAGAGGTTCAGGGACCATTAGAAGGAAATGAATACAGGCTTTTGAGAAACAGTTGATTAATAAGTTTACAGTATATCTGCCTCCTTGCATGGTGGGAAGATGGGTGGCTTCTCATTAATTAATTGTGAAGACGATACAAATACACACTGAACAAGAAGAAAAAATGAGTCTATAATGTGGACAAATAAATTATTCTGGCAAACTATTTCACTCTCATTATGACCACCTCACATTTCCACTGGAAGCCATAAGTGTACTAGATAGTTCTGTAAAAGACAGAAGACAATTGCATAGGAAAGAAGAGACGAAGCAGAGTCTCTAATATACGTGGGACAACAGAACAAAAATGACAAGAGGACGCATTTTGTTTAGAGGATTCAAGGATAAGAGACAGAGGTTCCTTCAGTCATGCAGGAAATACTGAAACACTCTTGGAAAGCTGAATCAACAGGAGGAGACTTTCGGGGAGCTGGGGATGTTAATGAACAGTAATGCCTTTGCTCAAAGGTAAGGGTAGGAGAGGATGTTTCAGTTGTGAACTTATCAGTAGGGATATTTGCTTAGGCTAAGAAATGAACAGGAATTTATCTTCACACACTGCAGCATAAAAGTGATAGGCCAGGATTTCCAAAATGAAAGCTTAAAAGAAAGGTTAAACAGATCCTAGAATTTTTTATCAGAAGTGAAAAAGCACTGTAATGGGGGAGGGGGGTCCTCCTTTAACTATCTGCTCCTGATGCTGGTAGGTATTCAAAATAAACCAATGTCATATATAATTCTGCCTCTGTATATCTTCAATTAGATGCAGTCTTTTAACTTCTTTAGGATTTTTAAAATTTTCCTGCACCTTTTTTATACAGACAAAAAGGAAAGTTGGTCCAATGGCTACAATAAGAAAAGCACTGCAGCAAGAACAACAACAACAACAAAAATAGTGAAGCAATTCTAGAGTCAGACAATGTGGTTCAAATCCCAGCTCTGCCACTTGCTGGCTATGCCAGGCAAATGATTTAATTTCTCTAAGCCTAGTTTTCTTCAACTATACAATAGACAAAACAATAATCCCTATGGGGAGCACCTTAGCAAAGGACCTCAAAAATAATACACACTATCTGTGTAAGCTGTCTCTATCATTTTCTTATATCTATTCCAGTTTTTCTGCCAGAAAACCAGTAGTTGGGCGGGGGAAGGGAGAAGGGGAAGAGAGAAGTAGCATTCATTGAACACGGGGAAATATCACATGCAATCACAGGAGGCCAGACAACGATGGCTGTTCCCCCAAACCTTTTATGTCTTCCTGAAAACACAGCTAAACTACATTTCCCAGACTTCCTTAGAGTAAGATATACACATATATAACTGAGTTCTGGCCAACGGAATGAAAGCAAAAGTGATATGTATGACTTCCACGTCTGGGCAGTTAACATCCTGCAAGTCTTTCTCCTTCCTACAGATGAACACAGATGAGCATGCTGAAGATGGCAGGGACACAGAACGTATTAAGGCTGGATCTTCCTATCACATCTTGGAGGAATGCTGCCAGGATCACCCATTTTGAAACTTTATATGAATGAGAAATACATTTGTTTCATCTAAAGCTGTACACTTTGTTTCGATTCATTTGTTATCATTCATAATCTACCCAATCTAATAAAGCCAAGCTCTTTACCTATATTCCTGTGTATAATACCTACCATGCTGCATTGAAATAAATGTCATCCCAATTTTATAGCTAAGGAAACAGAGGTTCACAGAAGTTATTCAATTGTCTTGTCCAACATCATGACTGTAATAAGTGGAAGGGCCACATTTAGGTCCAGGTTAATCTGCTCCACAGTAAATGGGCTTTCCACCCTCCACACAATAAATGCCACAACACAAAAGGATTCTTCCTTCCTTCACTCATTCATTCCTTAGTTTCCTCACTTTCTAACCACTAGAACTTTGGTCTTTGAACTAAGACTTCATATTTTTTATCTGTATATCCAATTTGGGAGATCTAGGATGACCCCCTAGGTCACATTCGTCTCTTATGCCTCATTTCATCTACATGTGAGTCCATGGCAGGGAAACAAGGTTCCTAATTCACCTGTTACAGGAGCTCCACGTTCCTATCAGTTCTGCAACTGGCCACAGTATCACAGATGATGAATGACAGAGGTACAGACAAGGAGAAAAGGTAAAACAATCCCAGACCAGCAGTGATCTCCAAAGCATACACCCTAGGGGCTGTGCAAAGCAATCTGCTAGGATACAGAAAAAGAATATTTGAACAACTGTTTCCTAATTTTTTACTTTCTTTATCCTTTGGTTTCTTTTTGGGTATATTTTATAAGTAGTAGGTCAACATAACTGTATATGTGTGAAATGTATACATAACTAGTGATCTATGGTCAAATGTCCTCTGATAGAACCTGATTGAAAAATATGAAGACCAATAGGTCTAAGTTAATAAAGCTGGTTTCCTTCACCAGACTTAGTACAGTGGGCTATGGAAAATGACAACAATAAGACTCTCCACATCTGAATATACAGACATCTTCCACTTACCCTATGAAACAGATTAATTAAAATCATATAAAAGCATGTTTTCATAGAAGATTAAATTATTTGGATTTAAAAAAAGACTGAAACAAATGTATATTATGTCTATGTCTTCAAAGAAAACAAAGAAGAATCCAACGCATTAAAATCATGCCCAAACTTGGGGCGAAAAGTCAGAACTATAAAGGGGAGTCTTCTCCTGAGAAGTTTACTTATCCAGGTTACCTTCATTTTATAAGACCTAAACTGATGTAACAGATGTCCTGTGTACCGTTAAAAAAAAAAAAAAACAAACTATAGTTAAAAGATAAAGTGCTTAGTGGGAAAAAAATAATCCTAAATCCTACTTCTGAATAAAAAAGAGAGAGAACTAAGCAAAATAAGTGGATGATTTTTTTTAGTCAACATAATTTGAAAAGCTTGTTCTCTGTTCACTCTTTTTAAAAAAGATCTTTAATTTTTACCGGAAAAATATCAACTTGCACAATGTATTTTCTAAACCCACATTTATTTTGGCCACAGACATCCCGGTTATTTATTTTTTTATGTTAGTGAATGCACCAATGTCACTGCACATATTTTTACTGTACAATGCAGTCTACTTTGCTGATTGAGAAACTGTGTCATTCAGTCATCTAAGAAATATTTTGCTGTTCCTATCATATGACCTACCAATATGAAATGACTAGGGAAGGGGGCAACAAACTGACTGGAGGAGAAAAATTCCTCCAGGTTAAAGGAAGTGAAAAGTGTTTATAAAAAGGCTGCAAACAAGGAAACCTGCTTTCTTTGTAATTTCCAAGTGGCTCTGATCTGCACCCTTAAACAACAGGTCACTCCCTCTACTATCTCAGCCCCTAATTTTAAAAGGTCAGTTTTTCATGCTGGCCAGCAAACTTGGAGGGTCCTCTCTGATAAATAATGAAGCTTACCATCATGATCCCACTTCATCAAGCCAGAGCAGCTGAAGCCAGTTTAAACAAATAAAATCAATAGCAATTTATTAGGTGGCAAAAAAAATAATATCCCCATGGAACTTTACTTTTGATCCTTAGCAGCAATCTTATACTTTCATCACCTCTTGTGTTTATTCACACAAGGCAGGAAGAATAAAGTTATGGGTGAAACGTGAGTTTTCTCATCAAGCCACCAAAACTACCTCAAGGTGTCTACCCCATGACACAACGTTCTTTTCCACTCACTTGGGCCGAGGCAGAGAAAAAAAACCTTGCTAATCAGCCGGACTAAAGGACTTAAACCATAAACTTCAAAGCACAAAATAAATGCACATTCCAAACAAAAATGGAATTATTACATGAAATATCCACTTCACAGTAAACTGCAGGAGCTTCCCATGCAATTAAAGGACGCTGTTATTCTGACGCCTCTATGTTGATTCCAGTAAGAAAACTAGAAAAAGTTCCGGGAGCCTAGCATTCCTCCCAGGAGCTCCTCCATGCAAACAACCCTTCAACACAACCCAAGATCCACCCACACCTCCAACGCAGACCACCCACCCAGGGTGAGCTGCCACACTGACTCGCCCTAAGACCACCTCCACAAGCCTCTTCGCTCCAAATCTGGAGACCCCAGCCAACCACCAACCTCCTAAGCTTCGCGTTGAGCGAAGCCCGTTCCTTGTAGGAGTTCCGCTGTGCTGCAAAATGTTTTCATGTATCAGACGCCCTGACTGGTTCTGAGAGATTCAAGAGCCCACGTCCTGCTAAACCTCACCTCCACATCTTTCATAAGCAATGAAATATATTCGCGAAGCACAAGGAAAAGAAATGCACGCAGGGCTCGAGCCCTCCGTTTCAAAAGGAGAGCGAGCCGGCTGGTGTCTGCAGGGTGCCCGGCGCACATCTCGCTGATGTCTGGATCCGGGGAAGAGAACAGGGGGTTGCCTTCGCTTTTCAAAAGGAACTGCGAATCCCCCTGAAGTTGCAGGTAAATGAACGCCTCACCCACAAGCTCCCGCTGAGTCTGGGTACATCAGCTAGGTGCCACAACAGCGGGGACCCGGTGGATGTGGTTCGTCGCTGTACCTCCAGCGCTCAACACTGAGTCTGGCGCACAGTGGCCGCCCCCCGCCCCCCCCCCCCAAAAAAAAAAAAAACAGTGTCCTTTCTAACAAGACTTCTTCCACCGCGGCTACGGGATCTTGCCTTTTCAGTCCCAAGTCCCTTCACATCTCAGCCCAAGTTCGCCTTCCTCTACTGTGGCTGCAGCTGGGCGCTCGGAGCCCCGGGGAACATCTGAGGGAAACTCTCCCGCCGAGAACCGCGCGCCAGCGGCGAAGGCGCGCGGAAAGGGGACGACAGCCTGAAACCAGTTGCAGGAGCTGATTTTAAGGGTTCCTGAAGCATTACCGGCTCTAGGTTCCCTCTTTCCGGGCAGCCTTCCGGCGCAACAAACTTATTTTCTGACTAAAAACAAGGGTTGCCGTGAGGTGACTGCGTGGCGGCGTCGGTGACCGGGCTCCTCCCGGGTTCAGGGCGCACGGTGCCGGCTGCCCAGACCCCGCAGGGTGACCGGGCCCACGGCGGTTCGGCCCACAGCCCCCGTCCAGCCCTGCAGGAGGGGACGCCCCCGAAGAACCCCCTCTCCACTGGGCAGCCTCCGAGACCCGTGCTCTTTCTCCGAATTCGAGGTGCCCAGGGCAGCATGCACCCAGGCTGGAGAGGGACCCGGGCAGCTCGCGCGCTGCACTTACCTGAGCACCTGAGCGCGGCTCTCGCCTCAGCTTCGGGTGCGGCGCCGGCCCAGACCGAGGGTCCCAGAGTAGTGGCGAAAGCTTCCTACTTGCGACCAATCCCGGTGTTGAACCCGGTGCTCTGCCTGGTGCCGCGCTCCCCTCCCTCCTCACGCTCGCGGCTGTTCAAAAAACCCGGCGCCGCGGAATTCAGGCTGCGAGCTCCCCAGCCCCAGAGGAGGGGCAGACGCGTGAGGAAGACGCGGGGGGCGGGGGGGGGGGGGAGGTGGCGGCGCGCAGGGGACTGAGCATGCTCAGTGCGCGGCCGGAGGAGGCGAGCGCCCCGGCGCTGCACCTGCCGGCCCTGCCCGCGGGAGAAGGGCCCCGGTGCCCGGGAGCAAAGATGTGACAGGGTTCCTCGCCTGAATCCTGGTCGCCCAATGAACCATCAAGCCGATGCCCGTGCGGGCGTGAAGAGGATATGCTGCTTAGCGACGGGAAATAAACCGACTCGATGCCGCCTTCTTTTGCAACCCGAGAATGGGGGCGCAAGGAGGCGCGACCTGCCCGGGTACCCAAACCTCTGGCCTCCGGGAGACGCAGGGTCTCATTAAGGCTCCCTGGCCAGGGACACACTTTTGCTCTGGGTCTGAGAGTTGCCGAGTTCAGAAGGATTGGGGCGGGGTGGGGTGGGGGCAGAGACCGGTATTAAACTTCTGAAGCCTGAAGAAGGGGCTTTGGGAAGGTTTATCCTACCTGTCCTCAGGAGGAGGACAGTGGCCAGACCGTCAGTGTAACCGACCTGGAGTCTCACCCATCCAAGCGGGCTTTCGAGCAGGATTGTGTGTATTGGAGAGGAAACCGTTGTGATGAAATAGGCACAAGGATCAATTTGCGGTGTGTGTGGGCACATTGAAAGCTTTGTTATTCAAAAACATGTGCCTTAGACAATGACGTTACCATGGGCATTCTGTAGTATGCATCTACTGTTTTCTCGCAGAAATGGCTCTCTTCACCCCAACTCCAAACTTCAGGGTAACCGTAGAGATTGGCAGCAATGCCCAGCGTCTCAACAACCCTGTGCAAAGACAGTCTGACAGGCAGAGGAAAGCCAGCCGGCCGGAACTCATCTGGATTGCATTCCCAACAATCCCAAGAGAGCCCCGGTTCCTCTCCCAGGGAAAAAGCCCCAGGGGCTTTGCTGAACTCTCGTTTTCCTGAGCATCGCTCAGCAGTTCAGAGCTACATAAACAACTTCTGACCATTTACACAATCATGTAAACCTACCCTGACATGTCCATTATGTGGAAAAGATGTTAACTGGAAAACTATTTTTAAACTACTGTAGTAAGTGAACACCCAAATCCTACCAGTATGTGCAGCTGCCTTGTTAGTTCACACACTTTTGTTTGTTTTTGTTTTTAATTCTGATTCAGAAAGTGGGCAAATTCAGACATGGTAGTGGGCATTGTTGTGGTCAAAATTTTCACCACTTAAAATTCTGTGGCTTTCCTTGCTGCTGCAATCAATGCTAAGGAAAGGAGATTTTTTTTTCCCCCAGATTTCTTGATTTCTTAAACTTGGAAAGAAATTGTCAGCTTTTCCCTCCTCCTCCTGCGGTGTGTTTCTCTAATCGTGGTAATTTGCAAAATGGAAATGTTGATAATGCAGATATATTCCATGGCAAATAAATAGTTAAAATGAATTGTTTCTGCTCATGTTGAAGGTTTTTGTGTTCCTGACAGAAACACGACTTGTAAATATTTTTAGACTGATTATTTTTCTGCACCTAGTCAATTAAAAATAAAAATATATATGTTTTTAAGTAAAAATATATGACAGAAATGCCTGGCCATTAATTCTCCAGGGAAATATTCCTATGTATTCATGCATGCTTTTAACATGTTCAGAGGAAAAGAGGTATTTTGTACTCAAAACCAAATATCAAAAAAAAAATAAAATAAAGCAAACTGTCACATTCTCCCAAGGAGACTACAAATTGAAGCAGTTTTCAAAGTTCTATGAAGATTTTGGACAAAATCCCTTAACAGTGTTTCTGAATTTCGAATTTAGATATTTTGGGTTTTTTTTTTCCCTTTTTTTTTTAAATTTTATTGATTTTGCCAAATATCAAAATGAATCCACCACAGGTATACATGTGTTCCCCATCCTGAACCCTCCTCCCTCCTCCCTCCCCATACCATCCCTCTGGGTCGTCCCAGTGCACCAGCCTCAAGCATCCAGCATCGTGCATTGAACCTGGACTGGCATCTCGTTTCATACATGACATTTCACATGTTTCAATGCCAATCTCCCAAATCTTCCCACCCTCTCCCTCTCCCACAGAGTCCATAAGCCTGTTCTATACATCAGTGTCTCTTTTGCTGTCTCGTATACAGGGTTATCGTTACCATCTTTCTAAATTCCATATATATGCGTTAGTATACTGTATTGGTGTTTTTCCTTCTGGCTTACTTCACTCTGTATAATAGGCTCCAGTTTCATCCACCTCATTAGAACTGATTCAAATGTATTCTTTTTAATGGCTGAGTAATACTCCATTGTGTATATGTACCACAGCTTTCTTATCCATTCATCTGCTGATGGACATCTGGGTTGCTTCCATGTCCTGGCTATTATAAACAGTGCTGCGATGAACATTGGGGTACACATGTCTCTTTCCCTTCTGGTTTCCTCAGTGTGTATGCCCAGCAGTGGGATTGCTGGATCATAAGGCAGTTCTATTTCCAGTTTTTTAAGGAATCTCCACACTGTTCTCCATAGTGGCTGTACTAGTTTGCATTCCCACCAACAGTGTAAGAGGGTTCCCTTTTCTCCACACCCTCTCCAGCATTTATTATTGTTTTCATCCTTTCCTTCAACTCTTCACCCCTCTATTTTACACTGGGTGTTCTAGTAGGTGCTGTGTGAATGCGTGCTAAGTCGCTTCAGTCGTGTCCTACTCTTTGCCACGCCATGCACTGTAGCCCACCAGGCTCCTCCGTCCGTGGGATTCTCCAGGCAAGAATACTGGAGGGGATTGCCATGCCCTCCTCCAGAGGGTCTTCTTAACTCAGGTATCGAACCATGTCTCTTAGAGTTTTCTGCACTGGCAGGCGGGTTCTTTACACCTAGCGCCACCTGGGAAGCTGAGTAAGTGGTGGGAAACTGAAAATTATTAAAACTTAGAATCTGTTCCTGGAGAAGGCAATGGCACCCCACTCCAGTACTCTTGCCTGGAAAATCCCATGGACGGAAGAGCCTGGTAGGATGCAGTCCATGGGGTCTCGAAGAGTCGGACACAACTGAGAGGCTTCACTTTCACTTTCCACTTTCATGCATTGGAGAAGGAAATGGCAACCCACTCCAGTGTTCTTGCCTGGAGAATCCCAGGGATGGGGGAGCCCAGTGGGCTGCCATCTATGAGGTCCCACAGGGTCGGACACGACTGAAGCGACTTAGCAGCAGCAGCAGCAGCAGCAGCAGCAGCAGAATCTGCTCCATCCTTCATCACGTAGTTGGGAAAACAGACATTATGTATCAGGAGAGACAGATTTGGGTTGTGCTGATGGAATGTCAGTTACATGTTATGATGGAAGACAATTTTTTTTTCTTTTCACCACCAGGGTCACACCCATTAAATGCTGTTTGATCAGCATCTCCCCCAACTTTTTTCCAAGAAAGACAGCCACTATTTTAAAATGCAATGAATAATCCAGTCCCTTTTTTCCATTGCACAGAAAAGACATGAAGCTTACTGCTTGCCACCTCTGCCAAAAAAGGAAGCCTCTCGCTGAAGCTCCCAAGATTGGGGAGCGTTCCTGGGAGAACTAGCCCCTGCCAGGAGACAGGAATGATTATTTTGATGACAACAACCTCACACATGTGTCCCGGCGTATCCGGGACTGGCTTGGTGTCAGTTTCTTGCTCAGGGAAGTTGTCATTGGGATTCTCTGGGGGAAAATGTTCCAAACGAATCAATTAGTGCTTCCAACAGCAAGTTTAATATCACTGCACTGAGTCCCCACTCTGTATCAGTGCATGAATGAATTACTAGTGCTCATGTAATTTGCAAGTAATCATCATTGTAAGGCAGTGGAAAATGTCTCCTGCCCATTTAGCCTAGGTAGCATCTAAGCAGAGACCTTCTGTAACCCCCTATACAGCCCCCCCAAATAATTTTACTTCCAGGTATTTTAATCTATGTGGACACAAGGTCACCTCTTAACACTCATTAAACCAATATGAAAAGAGTCTGATAACTCTTAAGGGAAATTAACACTGAAAACGCTTTTGACTTTTTGGAGACATGTATGGAATACATCATCAGGTTAGGCTCAGCATGCAACAGTTCTGAAAACTCCAGAAAGGGCATTTATCTACTCCTGTCACTTCTTACCCACGCATCAAGAGGACATGGTGGAAATGGCTTTAATAAAAGTGGAAAAAGGAAGAGTATCACAGGAAAAGAAATATACATTCCAGATACATTTGATGTGATTTGATTTTCTTCTTACACCTTGCATCCAGGACCATTTTAAAAAACTAAATAAACACCACCCTCTTTTTTCTAAATGACTTGACTAAGGCCATCCAGTGGCAAGAATGTTTCAATCAGATAACACATACCTTCGTTTTATAATTAGTCGTTGCTTATTTTTAGTGTTTTTGGTATCTGGATAAATCTTTCAGTATGACGCAACACTTGTACCCTATCCCGGAGTTTTAAAACTAGTTCAAATTCACTTTGATCAAGTGGATAAAGCAGTGCTTTTTAAGGAATTGTGTCAAGAGGAGTTTTGTGTTCATTGTTGAAATAGACTGTAATGAAACAAAGCTCAGGTAAAGACTTTCAGACTAGGCTTCTTAAGGTTCCTCCTCTTCAATTGTTTTAGGTGACTGATGGATGCTTGAGTTTCAAACTAAGGGCTTCAGAACAATAATGGCCACATAGCGGGATAATGATAATTAACAGACAAAAGTACAGTTAATTGCCATGAAGGTTTTGATACAGATTGACAGTCAGAGTAAGCTGGAAGCCTGAAACCCCAGCCAAGACTACTTTATAAACATGGCAGTGAGACTCCCATTGTATTTAAGCATTAGGAATCAGTCAGCTGTGCTCCCCTCCACACTTTTCCAGATTTCATTAGATTCTTTATACAGAATGCAAAAATAAAAGTTTCAGAGGACTTTGAAGAAGTATTTACAGTTGGTTTTTGTTGTCTGCAGTAATTATGGTTTGTGAAAGTGAAGCTGCTCAGTCGTATCTGACTCTGCGATCCCATGGATTGTAGCCTGCCAGGTTCCTTCGTCCATGGGATTTTTCAGGCAAGAGTACTGGAGTGGGTTGCCATTTCCTTCTCCAGGGAATCTTCCCAACCCAGGGGTTGAACCTGGGTCTCCTGCATTGAAGGCAGACACTTTACCTTCTGAGCCACCAGGGAAGTCTTTATGATCTGCAAAGCCTCTGGGAAAGATTGAAGGCAAAAGGAGAACAGGGCGGCAGAGGATGCGATGGTTGGATGCCATCACCAAGTCAATGGCCATGAACTTGGGCAGACTCCAGGAGATAGTGAAGGACAGGGAAGCCTGGCATGCTGCAGTCTATGGGGTCGCTAAGAGTCAGACACGACTGAGCAACTAAACAGCAACAACAACAAAGTCTCGGGGAAGCCTGAGTTAGTGAACACTAAAACCACTGCTCCTATGAGAAATGAAGAGTTAGGTTCCTGTGAGCCTCTGGTGACATTTTCATTAAGCAATCAGTAGAAAAAACCTTGTGTGCACTTCTGCCTAAAGGCATTGTACTTAATGCATATTGTTGATTCGTTAACATTGTACTCACAGTCAGCATCCCTATAACTCATTCTTGAACAAAGCTTGTTGAACACATGAATTTTCTCTGGAAGGTACACCACAGACTTCTTGCCCTTAGCAACACAAGATAGCACTTCAGCTCCATGCTTTGGGCCGTTTCAAATGGCAAGATCTCCAATAAAAAGGCACAGAAATGTGGCACCAAATAGATTGCAAAAAGGACACGTCTTTACAGTAAAGAAATAAAACAGGAAGGCAGAGCATCACCTTTTTAGACTTCAGTGAGGAGAGTGGGCAACTCAAATTGTTCAATGCTCTGTGTGTTGTCCACAAGTGACTGCAAAAGTACCATAGGTATTGACTTTGAGGTTACAAATAAATCTCAGTAAGTAGACAAATTTGTAAATATGGAATCATGAATACTAAAGATGACTATACCAAAAAACCCCTTTAAATTGTTAACCACATTAGTCCATATGGTATATGATTCAATTTATAGGTATTTGATTTATATGCAGTCATTTTAGAAACACTTTTTACTTAGAGGAAAAAACTATGTTTTGTACTATCAAAGACTGTCTTCTGCCAACTTCCTCAAATAAATTATATGTCACAATTACATAGGAATTTTCTGTTTATTATGGACCATAGTCATTTCTGTGTTTATTTACAAAGTAGATTTTGGAGTTTCTGTTGCTGTTGTTCAACATGACAATTCATGAAGGATAATTTCAAGAGCTAAGGTAAAATTAAGGGTAGAGAGGAAGATTAGTGAAGTGAAAGATGTGTTTCTTTAGGGGCTGAGAAAAGTGGTCTTCTGTTCTTGGTCCCAGAACATCATAATCTTAAATGGACCTAACACTGACAATGATCTCAGCAGATGGCTGGATGCAGAGCAAACCAATCATCTACAGACTGCAATGAACAGATCAGATTCTAATGATCAGTGTTTTGTTCTATGAACGGGATGTTGGGTGTATGTGGGGTTTCCTTGTTGGTCCAGTGGTTACTACTCCACTTTCCAATAGGGTGTGTGGGTCCCAACCCCGTGTCAGGGAACTAAGATCCCACAGGCTGCATGCTACTGCTGCTGCTAAGTCACTTCAGTCGCGTCCAACTCTATGTGACCCCATAGACGGCAGCTCACCAGGCTCCACCATCCCTGGGATTCTCCAGGCAAGAACACTGGAGTGGGTTGCCATTTCCTTCTCTGATGCATAAAAGTGAAAAGTGAAAGTGAAGACGCTCAGTCGTGTCCGACTCCTAGTGTGGCCAAAAACTTTTTTGGAAAGGAAGAGATGTGGGAAATAAATGGTTTCCATATGAATCCTTTAATAATATTGCTACAAGTTCATATTTGAAGTCTCAGCTCATGTTAAGAAATTTTATAAGATGGTTCCCAGTGATCCATGCTTTCTACTATACATGGCCCTATTTAATTCCTTTCCTTTTAACTGTTGGCTAGACTTATTGATTCATTGAAATGATGGATGTCACTTTCAAGATTAGGTTATGCAAAGACTGAGGTTTCTATCTTGAGTACTCACCTTCCCTCTCTTCCAGATTGCCAGATGTGACAGGTCTCAGTTAGTCTATGGAAAGGCCCTCATGGCGATAACCAAGGCATGACAATATTCATTAGAAGCAGATCTATTTAGGCTTGCCAACAGCTGTGTGAGTGAGTTTGAAAGCAGATTCTTCAGTTCTAGTAAAATCATGAAATGACGAAGCCACTGGACAATCACATGGCTGTGATTTCGTGGGAGACCTTCAGCCAGCAGTGTCCCCACTAAGAGATATTTAGATTCAAGACCAATGACAACACCGATTAGTTGTTTGTACACTTAAGCCCCTGTGCTTTGATGTAATTTGTTACATAGCAACAGATGGCAAATACAGCACATCAAAGCTGTCTATTGTCACCCTGCTTATTTAACTTCTATGCAGAGTACGTCATGAGAAACGCTGGGCTGGATGAAACGCAAGGTGGAATCAAGATTGCCAGGAGAAATATCAATAACCTCAGATATGCAGATGACACACCCTTACAGCAGAAAAGCAAAACTGAAGAGCCTCTTGATGAAAGTGAAAGAGGAGAGTGAAAAAGCTGACTTGAAACTAAACATTCTGAAAACTAAGACTGTGGCATCCAGTCCCATCATTTCATGGCAAATAGATGGGGAAACAATGGAAACAGTGAGAGACTTTATTTTTTTGGACTCCAAAATCACTGCAGATGGTGACTGCAGCCATGAAATTAAAAGACATTTGCTCCTTGGAAGAAAAGCTATGACAATCCTAGACAGCATGTTAAAAAGCAGAGACATTACTTTGCTGACAAGGTCCATCTAGTCAAAGCTATGGTTTTTCCAGTAGTCATGTATGGTTGTGGAAGAAGGAAATGGCAACCCACTCCAGTATTCTTGCCTAGAGAATCCCATGGACAGAGGAGCCTTGGTGGGCTGCTGTCCATGGGGTCGCACAGAGTCGGACACGACTAAAGCGACTTAGCATGCATGCATACATGCATGTATGGTTGTAAGAGTTGGACCATAAAGAAAGTTGAGCACTGAAGAATTGATGCTTTTGAACTGTGGTGTTGGGGAAGAGTCTTGGGAATCTTTTGGACTGCAAGGAGATCAAACCAGTTAATCGTAAAGGAAATCAACACTGAATATTCAATGGAAGGACTGATGCTGAAGTTGAAGCTCCAATACTTTGGCCACCCAATGCAAAGAACTGGCTCACTGGAAAAGACCCTGATGCTGGGAAAGATTGAAGGCAGGAGGAGAAGTGGACGACAGAAGATGAGATGGTTTGATGGCATCACCAACTCAATAGACATGAGTATGAGCAAGCTCTGGGAGTTGGTGATGGACAGGGAGGCCTGGCATGCCGTAGTCCATGAGGTCACAAAGAGTCAGACATGACTGAGAGACTGGACTGAACACCCCCAAGATATTCTGATTTGGTAAGTTTGGAGTGGAACTTAATATGTGCATTTTACAGTAAATCAATTGAGTCTGATGCATGTGGTTCATGGTTACTCTTTTGCAAACCCTGGTATTTGGTGATGAACGAGTTACAAAAATTTTAGAGAGTTCATTGGGATTTCCCTGGTGGTCCAGTGGCTAAGAATCTGCCTGCTAATACAGAGGACATGGATTCAATCCTTGGTCAGGGAAGATTCCAAATGCCACGGGGCAACTAAGCCCGCACATGTTGCATCTACTGAGCCAACTCACCACAACTATTAAAGCCTGTGTGCCCTAGGGCTGATGCTTTGTCACAAAAGATGCCACTGCAATGAGAATCCCAGGCACCGCAACTAGAGAGTAGTCCCTGCTCTAGGATCTAAAGAAAGCCCGTTCGCAGCAATATAGACCCGCACAGCCAAAATTAAATAAATTAATTAATTTTAAAAAATTAGAGAGTTCATCAAATTAAACATCTTTCGTTTTTCTAAATAATCACTACTGTGTGTCTCTTGCATCTCCTGCATTGGCAGGTAGATTCTTTATCACTGTGTCACCTAGGAAGCCCAATACACTCTCACATAAGAATAATTATAGATTTTCTAGAACATTTTCACATTGTAAATATTGTTATAATATCATTTTATTCACTTAAAATGTGCCCTGAAATTTTTTTCCCTATCATTAAATACTTCCCAATGCCTTATTTTTAAAAAGCTGTTTAATGCTCCATTTTGGGGGGCTCCCAGATTCTTCAATGGTGAAGAATCTGCCTACAATGCAGGAGACTTGGGTTAGATCCTTGAATTGGGAAGATCCCCTGGAGTTAGAAATGGCAACCCACTCTAGTATTCTTGCCTGGAAAATTCCCTGGACAGAGGAGCCTGGTGGGCTACAGTCCATGGGGTCACAGAGAGTTGGACATGACTGAATAAATAGACAGCAAATACTCCATTTTAGAATATACTACAAATTAATAAATTCTCAATAAAATATTGAACATTTAAATTGTGTATGTTCTCCAATGATAAACTTTTCAATAAACATATTGAAGTTAAATTTTACATACGCTCAATTACTTCTTTAGAATAAAGAGTTGTGGTTTTGTTCATTCTTAATTATTAGATTCTTTTGGATAGACAACCATTACCTCCAAGAAGTGAAGGTAGGTGAGATCTCTATGTCTTATTCTCAACACCTTTAAAGTAATAGAATATAAGAAAAGAAGATTCAAGATTAAATTCTGCATATGTAAAACCATAGCAGGCAGGCATAAAAACAGCATCACTCAAATTGTAAGGTCGACAAAGTATCAGCTCTCTATTCTACAGGCTGTGTAATAGCCATTGGAATGAAAGATTCACTTGAGGCAATTGCAGGACTATTGTAAGGGTAGGATTCGGCTAACATTTTAATTGGAGTTTGGCAGCAAAATCCTCTGGAAAGTGATCAACACAGAAATTATTACAATCTTGAGCACCAGGCACCATTCTAAGAATATAGGCTATTGAGCTCACTAGATTTCTATATTCTGCAAAAGCAAAACTAGTATTTCTAGTAAAACTCTTATCTTAGGCACCACTCATTTCACCAATGAATAATCATTGCTACCTTCAATTATGTCAATTAACAAAGCTTTTATCACTGATCTTAAATAAAGTTAATTGGATCCCTTGTGGTTTTCTGATAAGAGGCTTTCAGATGCTAACTACTCACCTCTGGAAAATGCATTCCTGATTAGAGAAATACAAATATTAACAAACCACGGCAAGAAGCTAGGGAAAAGCAGCACACACACTTCACACAGAGGGCTGTCAACCATATATCACATCACTAATAGTTTTTAAATTTTTTTAAATTTTATTTTATTTTTAAACTTTACATAATTGTATTAGTTTTGCCAAATATCAAAATGAATCCATCACAGGTATACATGTGCTCCCCATCCTGAACCCTCCTCCCTCCTCCCTCCCCATACCATCCCTCTGGGTCGTCCAGAATGCAACAGAAAATTTGTGCACATTTTCACTTGCTGTGCACCTGAAACTAACAAAGCATCGTAAATCAACTCTGCTCCAATGACAAAAGTTTGTTTAAATCTGTGCACATTTTTAATATGCTTATTCCTTTTGCCAAAATTTACGTCAACTTACTCTTTCATCAGTAGGATATTTTCCCAGTTTCTTGCATGTGCTGTGCTATGCTTAGTCGCTCAGTCGTATCTGACTCTTTTCAACCACATGGATTGTAGCCCACCAGGCTCCCTGTCTCTGGGGATTCTCCAGGCAAGAATACTGGAGTGGGTTGCCATGCCCTCCTCCAGGGGATCTTCCCAACCCAAGGATCGAATTCAGGTCTCCCGCATTGCAGGCGGATTCTTTACCATCTGAGCTACTAGGGAAGCCCAGTTTCTTGCATCCTTGCTGAGTAATATAATTTTATTTATATCTTTTCTAATCTGTGGAAATAAAATATTTCACATTTTTCTTCTCTTTGTTACCAATGAGGGTCAATACTTACATATGTTTGTTTGTTGTATGCATCTAATAAAATGCTTGTGTTCTTTGTTCATTTACTTATTTGAATGTTTATGTTTACCCTAGAAATTTGTCAGTTTTCAGTATATTTAAGATAATAAAATTTTATCTTTGGAAATATTTTTCTGTTTGCTTTTAAAATTTAGACATACATACATATTTTACCTTTTTGTAAAATTAGATGTATTACTTTTTCCTTACATTTCTTTTCTCCAGCTTTATTGAGACAAAAATAACCTACAACATTGTGTAAGTTTAAAGCATACAATGTGATGATTTGATGTACAAATTGTGAATAATTCACCACAATAAAGCTAATTAACCAATCCTTCATCTTACATTGTTACCTTTTTTGTTACTGTTGTTATCGTAAGAACATTTAAGATGCACTCCTTGAGCAACTTTCAAATAGACAATATAATATTATTGTTTAGTCATTATGATATATATTAAAGTCCATAACTTATTCTGCTTACATTTTATATTATAATTCACATTTTCCTCAACAATAATAAGTATTCCCTTTCTTCACATCCTCATGGGCATTTTATAGCTCTTGTTATTTTAATAATAGCAATAATAGCAAAAAATATTTTATTTTTGTAATTGTGGCTCTTTTTATTCAGACTGGCTATTTCCTTCTGATCCATATTTTAGTTTACAATTTTTCTCTTCAAATACATCTAGTCTTTCATACTCATACAAGGAGTTTTATAACTCCAATGATTATGTTTTCAACTCTATTCATACTCTAACAAAGTTCTCAATCTTATCTTTCTTGAATGTAGTAACTTTTAGTTGTTTTAAATTCTGGTTTAGATAGCTCCCTTATCCAAATTCTTATGAATTGGTTTCTATTTCTATGGTTGACTTTATTGCTTTTCATTCACATAGTCTTATTTCCTTATGTTCCTGGTTATTTTTTATTAAGTATGTGACATTTCATAGGAAAAGCTTTCAAAATGATTTGAGGCCTAGGATGACAGGATCTTTTCCAGAAAGTGTTTATGCTTGATTCTGGGAAGTGCTTATGCTTAATTCTGGCAGGAGGCTACAGTCAATGGCAATATAATTTTAACTTAATTTTACTAAAGGGATTTAAGGAATTTAAGGCCATCACTATTCCTAGAGGGTCTGGCTTCATGATCCTGAACTACATGAAAGATTTACCAAGGTACCTGTTTGTTTCATGTGGGCACAAGCTGGAATCAAGATTGCTGGGAGAAATATCAATAACCTCAGATGCACAGATGACACCACCCTTATGACAGAAAGCAAAGAGGAATCAAAGAGTCTTTTAATGAAAGTGAAAGAGGAGAGTGAAAAAGCTGACTTAAAACTCAACATTAAGAAAATAAAGATCATGATAGCCAGTCCCATTACTTCATGGCAAATGGATGGGGAAACAATAAAAACAGTGACAGACTACTCTTTGGGATCCAAATCACTGTAGATGGTGACTGCAGCCATGAAATTAATAGATGCTTACTCCTTGGAAGAAAACTTAAGACAAACCTAGACAGTATATTAAAAAGCAGAGACATAACTTTGCCAATAAAGGTCTGTGTAGTTAAAGCTATGGTTTTTCTAGTAGTTATGTATAGATGTGAGAGTTGGACAATAAGAAAGGCTGAGCATTGAAAAATTGATGCTTTTGAACTGTGGTGTTAGAAAAGAGTCTTGAGAATCTTTTGGACTGCAAGGAGATCAAACCAGTTAATCGTAAAGGAAATCAACACTGAATATTCAATGGAAGGACTGATGCTGAAGTTGAAGCTCCAATACTTTGGCCACCCAATGCGAAGAACTGACTCATTGGAAAAGACCCTGATGCTGGGAAAGATTGAAGGCAGGAGGAGAAGCAGATGACAGAGGATGAGATGGTTGGATGGCATCACCGACTCGACAGACATGTGTTTGAGTAAGCTCTGGGAGTTGGTGATGGACAGGGAAACCTGGCATGGTGCAGTTCATGAGATTGCAAAGGGTCAGACACAACTGAGTGACTGAACAGCAACAATCTGTTTGTTGTTGTTTTATGAGACTAGACTCCTTTTATCCCCTTAAAGTGTAGTTGCCAGTGGTATCCGATTCTTTGCAACTTCATGAACTATGGCCCACCAGGCTTCTCTGTCCATGGAACTCTCTAGGTTAGAATACTTGAGTGAATTGCCATTCCTTTCACCACTCATCCCCTTAGGTTGTTAAATATGTTTGTCATTTTCCGTGTCTTTTATTCCCTGCTCAGGTCAAGAATGGCCCTTGAGGATCAGTAGCTCCCCTAACCTCAATAACTCACCTCAATAGCTTTCCTGATTCCTATAGTATGCTTATTTCAGCAGCTTTCTTCCTGCTTAAAGATCTTCACTGTCTTGTTAGCGCTCTGATTCCTGCAAGCAGATATTTTAAAAGACTTTATTCAATTTGTTATCAGTGGGAAAGGTGGTCTGAATTACCTAGTCTGCTGTTACCAAAAACAGACGTTCCAGTCATTTCTATCATTATCCTTTTACTGATTAGGGGCTTAACAATGTTCACGCATCTAATAAATGAAAGATTGAGAGAAAGTGACATGTTTACAGACTAGGCTTTCCAATTCAGTAATGCTCAATTACTTTGCGATTACAGGTATTTATAAAAAATGAAAAGAAAAAAGCAACACCTGCCAAGAACTTTATTCATACAATTCAGTTCAGTTAATATTTATTAAACACTTATTATGGGCTAAGCACCCAATGAAGCAACAGGAAGCACTGACACACACACAAAACAGCAGGAATAGAATCCTCTTTCTGTTATCAGTCAAGAGGTTGAAAAAAGTTACTAGAGTTCATAAACGGTGAATAATTACTTGGACTTAGTATATAATATCTAGGAGTAGTTATTTTGGATCAAGTGACATTTCTATAAATATATACTTAGATATCCAAACATATCTATTTCTTTTTCTACCTGTATAATGTGGAATATCTGCTTCTTGAGCCTCTGTGTGTGTGTGTGTGTGTGCATGTGCACGCTCAGTTATGTGTGTCCTATTCTTTGAGACCCCATGGACTGTAGCCCATCAGGCTCCTCTGTCATGGGATTTTCCAGGCAAGAATACTGGAGTGGGTTGCCGTGCAGATCTTCCTGACCCAGGGATCAGATTTGCATCTCTTGTGCCTCCTGCACTCGCATGCAGATTCTTTAGCACTGCACCACCTGGGAAGCCTTGAGCTTCCAATTCAGTGTCTTTCTAAATGTGGGTAAGAATCTCTGTAATAGAATCACAAGGAGGAGCTTGTTAAAACCATACTCCTGGATTCATCCCGGTTTAGCAAAATATTAATCTCTTTTTGTAAGGATGTTAGACCCTGCAAAAGCACCCAAAGGATTTTCATGCACATTAAACATGAATATCTGTTACTGTAAGCATATTGATGTTTTCTAAGTCTTTCATAAAGAACTCTTATAACTTCGTTTTTTTTCTTGAATATTTGTGTTCTTTCTTAGGACTTGAATTACCACTGTTATTCAGACAAATATCAAATCTCTGTATTTAATCTAAGTATTTCTCCTGAGAACTGAGCCTATATGTACGTTTGTCTTCTGAAGAAATTCAAGTGGATGTTCCATAGGCAAGACTGTCTGACTCTTACCAGTTGTCTTGACTGTTCTCCTAACTCATGTCCCTTGTTGCCCTTTAAGACTCCAGTGAACTGCTCAAAACAAAAACATAACCTTTATACTTGACTCCTCTATTCTTACATTATTTCATTCAACATTTTAATGACATTAAAAGTTTTATTCAGGAATTTCTCTAGTGGTCAAGTGGCCGAGAATCTGCCTGCCATGCAGGGGACAAAGTATTGGAGTTTCAGCTTTAGCATCAGTCCTTCCAATGAACACCCAGGGCTGATCTCCTTTAGGATGGACTGGTTGGATCTCCTTGCAGCCCAAGGGACTCTTAAGAGTCTTCTCCAACACCACAGTTCAAAAGCATCAATTCTTCGGCACTCAGCTTTCTTCACAGTCCAACTTTCACGTCAATACATGACCACTGGAAAAACCATAGCCTTGACTAGACTTTATTAATATGTTCTAAATCAACCCAATTATTTCCATGTTTACTGACATAATACAAGCTGTAGATTTCTATTGTCTAGAAAGTAGGTTAAGCTTACTAAGAACAAACACTCTCAGTTTAATGCTCTTGTATCTGTGAGTACTAAATCAGAATGACCTGATATGATGGCTAAAAATTCATATACCTGGGACCTACTGCATATTTATCCAATTGTAGTTATGAGAGTGGAGCCAGGAATCATTTAAAACATAATTATTTTCAGGCAAATTATCATGCAAATGTAAACGTGAGAGTTTCTTCTTTTAAAGCTGCCACTTTTCCTAGAAGGGTTAAATGTAGGGCAGTTGAATAGTCAGAAATAAAAGAATTCTTATTCTTTTATTCATAATGGATTTTAGGTATGAAAGAAACAAGAGAGATAATATACCTCAACACACAGAGGATAAGCTGAGACAAACATAGTCACCCAGTTGGTTAGTGATAGACTCACAAGAGGACGATAGGACAGGTAAGTTCCAACCAAGAAGAAATCTCCATTTTACTATGCTGCTGCCCTCTTTTCAGTATATGCAAAGTTAGAGATTACATTAGGAAAATCATTTAGAGAAACTAGAATTTGGTGATGATATAAATCACCCAATGTTAACTCTCATGTAAAATACACATCTTATTGACATTTTTTATACAAAAAATGCATGCACAGTTTATTTAAGAATTTCATGGTCAAGATTTCTAAATGCTTCTAAAAAAGACTGGAGCATATTTCTTATTAAAGGAAAATTTTACTTTGTAGGTTTTTCAGTATAACCCACAAATATATTTGCAAGCTTTTTAACTGTGTGGCAAAACTTTGAATTGAAAGTCCATAAAGTTTTTTCACTCAAAGAATGCAAAGAAACTTTGAGATTAGATTTTAAGAAGGGTCATCCACCTAGAAATCTTCAAGAAAGAATACGCTTGTTTAATGTGATTATCTAGCTCCCAGCTTGAAATCTCAGTTTAAAAAAAGTAATGGTTTCTTCCTAATTATTAAAGAAATATGTATTTAAGAAAAGGGAAGAGAAGTTTAAATGCCTTATTAAAACTTGTTCAAAATGTCTTACATAAACAGAAAAAAATTTCAGGTTAGCAAAAAAAAAAAGCAGTTTTCAGAAGATCTGTGAAACTCAGACTATGTTAACACTTCAAATTTTCTTGAAAATATCTAACAAAGTTTTTTTCCATGGAATAAAGAACATGAAATCCCATCAGCATTAAATAGTCATTTATTAGGCAGACTGTGAGCCCAGGGCTAAAGCTGGGGCTTTCTCAGTGTTCCATCTCAGCACTGCTGTGGGAGTCAAACTCAGCCTTATATATGTGGTTTTCTAGGGCAGAGTAGAGTTTCCTACCATCCTCCAGCACTTTCAAGTCTTCACTTTCTCTCAGTACAACACTCTGTGTGTCAGAGCGTTTTCTACATCCCTCATGTGCAGTTGGCTTTTGCTTCTGTCCCTTTCCCCTGAAACAGTGTATCTTTGCCAGTGTCCTGGGAACTAGAGAATTTCATCACACTTGCCACAGTAGATTAAGGCTTTTTTTTTTTTAATTAATTAATTTTTTTTTATTGAAGGATAGTTGCTTTACAGAATTTTGTTGTTTTCTGTCAAACCTCAACATGAATCAGCCATAGATATACATATATCCCCTCCTTTTTGAAACTCCCTCCCATCTCCCTCCCCATCCCACCCCTCTAGGTTGATACAGAGCCCTTGTTTGAGTTTCCTGAGCCATACAGCAAATTCCTATTGGCTATCTATTTTACATATGGTAATGTAAGTTTCCATGTTACTCTTTCCATACAACTCACCCTCTCCTCCCTTCTCCCCAAGTCCATAAGCCTATTCTCTATGTCCTGTAAATAAGTTCTTCAGTACCATTCTTCTAAATTCCATATATATGTGTTAGAATACGTTATTTGTCTTTCTCTTTCTGACTCACTTCACTCTGTATAATAGGTTCAAGGTTCATCCACCTCATCAGAACTGACTCAAGTGCATTCCTTTTTATGGCTGAGTAATATTCCATTGTGTGTGTATGTGTGTATATATATATATATATATATATATATATATATCACTTTTCTTTATCCATTATCTGTTGATGGACATCTAGGCGGCTTCCATGTTCTAGCTATTGTAAATAATGCCTCAATTAACAATGGGATTCATGTATCTTTTTCAATTTTGGTTTCCTCAGGGTATATGCCTAGGAGTGGGATTGCTGGGTCGTATGGTGGTTTTATACCTAGTTTGTTAAGAAATCCCCATACTGTCTTCCATAGTGGCTGTATCAATTTACATTCCCACCAACAGTGCAAGAGCATTCCCTTTTCTCCACACCCTCTCCAGCATCTACTGTTTGTAGACTTTATGATGATGGCTATTCTGACTGGTGTGAGGTGATATCTCATTGTAGTTTTTATTTGCTTCTCTAATAATGAGTGATGTTGAGGATCTTTTCATGTAGTTGTTAGCCATCTGTATGTTTTCTTTGGAGAAATGTCTGTTTAGGTCTTTTTCCCACTTTTTGATTGGGTTGTTTGTTTTTCTGGCCTTGAGTTGTATGAGCTCCTTATATATTTTGGAAATTAATCCTTTGTCAGTTGTTTTATTTGCTATTATTTTCTCCTATTTTGAGGGTTGTCTTTTCACCTTCCTTATAGTTTCCTTTGCTGTTTAAAAGCTTTTAATTTTAATCAGGTCCCACTTGTTTACTTTTGTTTTTATTTCCGTTACTCTAGAAGGTAGATCTAGAGGATCTTGCATTGGTTTATGTCATTGAGTGTTCTGTCTGTGTTTTCCTCTAAGAGTTTTATAGTTTCTGGTCTACATTTAGGTCTTTAATCCATTTTGAGTTTATCTTTGTGCATGGTGTTAGGAAGAGTTCTAAATTCATTCTTTTACATGTAGCTGTCCAGTTTTCCAGCACTATTTATTGAAGAGGCTGTCTTGCCCCATTGTATATTCTTGCCTCCTTTGTCAAAAATAAGGTACCCATAGGTGCATGGGTTTATTTCTGGGCTTTCTATCTTGTTCCATTGGTCTGTATTCCTGTTTTTGTACGAGTACCATACTGTCTTGATGTCTGTAGCTCTGTAGTGTAATCTGAAGTCAGGAAGGTTGATTCCTCCAGTTCTATTCTTCATTCTCAAGATTGCTTTGACAATGGTCATTTGTATTTCCATACGAATTGTGAAATTTTTTGTTCTAGTCCCATGAAAAATGCCATTGGTCATTTGACAGGGATCACATTGCATTTGGTAATATATTCATTTTCACAATATTGATTCTTCCCACCGAGGAACATGGAATATCTCCCCATCTGTTTATGTCATCTTCAATTTCTTTCATCAGTGTCTTATAATTTTCTGTGTACAGTTCTTTTGTCCCCTTAGGTAAGTTTATTCCTAGATATTTAATTCTTTTTGTTGCAATGGTGACTGAGAATGATTCCTTAATTTCTCTTTCTGATTTTTCATTGTTAGTATATAGAAATACAAGTGATTTCTGTGTACTGATTTTGTATCCTGCACTTTGCTAAATTCACTGATTAGCTCTAGTAATTTTCTGATACTATCTTCATGGTTTTCTATGTACAGTATCATGTCATCTGCAAACAGGAAGAGCTTTACTTCTTTTCCAGTCTGCATTCCTTTTATTTCTTTTTCTTCTCTGATTGCTGTTGCTAGGACTTCCAAAACTAAATTGAATAATAGAGGTGAAAGTGGACACCATTGTCTTGTCCTGATCTTAGGGGAAATGCTTTCAGTTTTTCACCATTAAGAATAATATTTGCTGTAGGCTTATCATATATGGCCTTTACTATGTTGAGGTAGGTTCCTTCTATGCCCATTTTTTGAAAAGTTTTAATGACAAATGGGTGCTAAATTTTGTCAAAGGCTTTTTCTGCATCTATTGAGATGATCATATGGTTTTTATCTTTCAATTTGTTAATATGGTGTATCACATTGATTGATTTGCATATATTGAAGAATCCTTGTATTCCTGGAATAAACCCAACTTGATCATGGTGTATAAGCTTTTTGATGTGTTGCTGAATTCTGTTTGTTAAAATTTTTTTTTTAGGATTTTTGCATCTATCTATTTTGCTATTGGCCTGTAGTTTTCTTTTTTTGTGTTGTCTTTGTCTGGCTTTGGTATCAGGGTGATGCTGGGCTCATATAAAGGGTTTGGAAGTGTTTCTTCCTCTGCAATTTTTTGAAAGAGTTTTAGAAGGATAGACATTAGCTCTTCTCTAAATGCTTGACAGAATTCTCTGTGAAGCCATCAGGTCCCAGGCTTTTGTTTTTGGGAGATTTTTGATCACAGCTTCAATATCAGTGCTTGAAATTGGGTTGTTCATAATTTCTATTTCTTGCTGATTCAGTCTTGGAAGATTGAACTTTTCTAAGAATCTGTCCATTTCCTCCAGGTTATCCATTTTATTGCCATATCATTGTCCATAATAGTCTCATAATCCTTTGTATTTCTGCATTGTCTGTTGTAACCTCTCCTTTTTCATTTCTAATTTTGTTGATGTGATTCTTCTCTTTTTTTCTTCATGAATCTGGCTAAGGGCTTGTCAATTTTATCTTCTCAAAGTACCAGCTTTTAGTTTTATTGATCTTTACTATTGTTTCTTTCATTTCTTTATCATTTATTTCTGCTTGGATCTTTATGATTTCTTTCCTTCTACTAATTTTGTTGTTGCTGTTGTTGTTGTTCTTCTTTTTCCAATTGTTTTAGGTGTAAAATTAGGTTGTCTATTTTATGTTTTTTTTCTTGTTTCTTAAGGTAAGATTGTATTGCTGTAAACTTCCCTCTTAGAAGTTCTTTTGCTGCATCCTATAGGTTTTGAGTTGTGCTTTCATTGTCATTTGTTTCTAGAAATTTTTTTATTTCCCTTTTGATTTATTCAGTAACCTGTTGGTTATTTAGAAACGTGTTGTTTAATCTCCATGTGTTTGTGTTTCTTACAGTTTTTTTTTTTTCCTTGTAATCAATATCTAGTCTCCTAGCGTTGTGGTCAGAGATGCTTGATAGAATTTCAATTTTCTTAAGTTTACTGAGGTTTGATTCATGACCCAAGATGTGGTCTATCCTGGAGAATGTTCCATGTGCACTTTAAGAGAAGGTGTATTCTTCTGCATTTGGATGGAATGTTCTGAAGATATCACTGAGATCCATCTCATCTAATGTATCATTTAAGGCTTGTGTTTCCTTATTAATTTTCTGTTTTGATGATCTGTCCATTGGTGTGAGTAGGGTGTTAAATTCTTCTACTATTATTGTGTTACTGTTAATTTGTCCTTTTATGTCTATTAGTGTTTGCCTTATGCATTAAGGTGCTCTTATGTTGGGTGCATAGATATTTACAATTGGTATGCCTTCCTCTAGGATTGATCCCTTGATCATATAGTATCCTTCCTTATCTCTTGTAATCTTTATTTTAAGGTCTACTTAATCTGATATGAGGATTGCTATTCCAGCTCTCTTTTGCTTCCCATTTTCATGGAATATATTTTTCTATCCTCTCACTTGCAGTCTATTTGTGTCTTCAGATCTGAAGTGGGTTTCTTGTAGATAGCATATATATGGGTCTTGTTTTTGTATCTATTCAGCCGGTCTTTGTCTTTTGGTTGGAGCATTTAATCTATCTACATTTAAAGTAATTATTGATATATATGTTCCTATTGCCATTTTATTAATTATTAATTGTTTGGGGTTGATTTTGTAGATCTTTTTTCTTCTCTTGTATTTCTTGACTATATAAGTCCCTTTAACATTTGTTGTAAAGCTGGTTTGGTGGTACTGAGTTCTCTTAACTTTTGCTTGTCTGAAAAGCTTTATATTTCTCCATCAATTTTGAATGAGATACTTGCCAGGTACAGTAATCTTGGTTGTAGATTTTTCCCTTTCAGGACTTTAAATATATCCTGCCATTCCCTTCAGGACTGCAGAGTTTCTACTGAAAGGTCAGCTGTCAAGCGTATGGGGTTTCCCTTGTGTGTTACTTGTTGCTTCTCTCTTGCTGCTTTTAATATTCTTTCTTTGTGTTTAGTTTTTGTTAGTTTGATTAGTATGTGTCTTGGCATGTTTTTCCTTGGGTTTATCCTATATGGGACTCTTTGTGCCTCTTGGACTTGATTGACTATTTCTTTTTCCATGTTGGGGAAATTTTAAACTATAATCTCTTCCAAAATTTTCTCATACCTTTTGTTTTTCTCTTCTTCTCTTGGGACCCCTATAATTTGAATGTTGGTTCGTTTGATTGTCCCAGAGGTCTCTGAGACTACCCTCAGTTCTTTTTACTCTTTTTACTTTATTCTCCTCTTTAGAAGTTATATCCACCATTTTATCTTCCAGCTCACTGATTTGTTTTTCTGCTTCAGATATTCTGCTATTGATTCCTTCTAGAGTATTTCTAATTTTAGTAATTGGGTTGTTTGTCTCTGTATGTTGATTCTTTAATTCTTCTAGGTCTTTGTTAATTGATTCTTTCATTTTCTCCATTTTGTTTTCAAGATTTTTGATCATCTTTACTATCATTATTCTGAATTCTTTTTCAGGTAGTTTGCCTATTTCCTCTTCATTTATTTGGACTTCTGTGTTTCTAGTTTGTCCCTTCATTTGTGTAGTATTTCTCTGCCTTTTTATTATTATTTTTTTTAACTTATGTGTTTGAGGTCTCCTTTTCCCAGGCTTCAAGGTTGAATTCTTTCTTCCTTTTTGTTTCTGCCCTCTAAAGGTTGGTCAAGTGGTTTCTGCAAGCTTTGTATAGGGTGAGATTTGTGCTGAGTTTTTGTTTGTTTGTTTTTCCTCTGATGGACAAGGCTGACTGAGGTGGTAATACTGTCTGCTGATAATTGGGTTTGTATTTTTGTTCTGTTTGTTGTTTAGATGAGGCGTTTTGCATAAGGTGCTACTGGTGGTTGGGCGATGCCAGGTCTTATATTCAAGTAGTTTCCTTTGTGTGAGTTCTCACTATTTGACAGTTCCTAGGGTGAGTTCTCTGGTAGCCCAGGGTCTTGGAGTCAGTGCTCTCACTCCAGAGGCTCAAGATTTGATCTCTTGTCAAGAATGAAGATTTCACAAGTGGTTTGTTATGTCATTAAGTGAGATTAAAACAGATACCCCAAAACAAGAAATCAAAGATGCACCCCAGACAAATGGCAGTTACAAAATCAGGAAAATAATAATTAAAATAATGGAATATACACATATGCATATACACCCATGAACAAAGTCAAAACGGTCCCCCAAAATAAAGTAAGGCAGATTGCCCTGGTGAACAGAGGAAACCAAAAATTATATTTACCAGTTAAGAACAAAACTAACTAAAGCAGAAACTGTAAAACAAAACTAAAGCAAGGTGCAAAGTGGGGAATAAAGCAATGAAAATAAAACTAACAAAATGTTGAGAGGAAAGGAAAGAAGGAAATGAAAGACAGAATAGATATGCAAAGTTAGATAGATGAAGAAGATTTATATATATTAAAGATTAACTTCAAGGGGAAAAGAACAGTAGGAAAGGCAAACAAAGCAATAAATGTAGAAAAATATAATAGGTTTAAAGAAATTAAAAATTAAAATTATAAAAAGAGAAAAGAAAAATAGAAGAAGACAGAAAAAAAAAAAAAAACTCCATGGAATTGCAAAAGCCCAAGATAGAGGCATAAGTTTATAACAACAATAAAAGTGTGACTGAATATACACATATACATATATATCCATAAGCAATATGAAAACAGTCCAATAAAAACAAAGTACAATAGATTGACCTGGTGAACAAAAGAAACCAAAAATTATATCTTCTAGATCAAAACTAACTAAAGCACAAACTGGAGAACAAAACTAAACAAGGTGCCAACTGGGAAATAAAACAATAAAAATAAAACTAATAAGTTAACAGTAAAGGAAAGAAAGAAAAGATATGCAAAGTTAAATAGAGGTAGATAAATAAGATTATATACATTAAAGATTAACTTCAAGTGGAAAAGAACAGTATGAAAAGCAAACAAGGGAATAAATATAGAAAAAAAAACATTTAAAAAATTAAAAGAGAAAAGAAAAAAAGGAAAACCCCACAGAACTGCAAAAGCCCAATGTAGAGGCAGAGGTTCATAACAATAAAAAATGTGACTTAAAACAAATAAAAAGCTCAAAAGCTTAATTAGATTTCATAGTGCCAAAACAATTGACAACTCAACAGAGGCGGGGGGAAAGGGGCAAAAAAAGAAAAAAAAATCCAAAAGAATCTCCAGAAAAAGTCAAAACATAAGAATAAGAAATGTTTTTCTTGAGTCACTGCTTTCAGAGTCCTTTCCCTCACTGGGAGTCACAGTCGACCTCACCTCCCTAGATGCCCTCCAACACTGTGCTGATCTCTGGACATGATGAGGGGGCAGCTCAGATTCTAATCTGGTCCTACTCCTGTGTGTTCTTGCCTCCAATGTCCACAGCTATCAGAGCTAGTGTGTTTTCTTTTGTGAGAGCTCTCAATGTCCTTTTATATATTCCATAGACATAGAGTCTGCCTAGTTGATTATGTGGATTTAATCTGCAGCTTGTACAGCTGGTGGGAAGGTTTTGGGTCTTCTTCCTTAGCCACACTGCCCCTGTTTTTCAACTGTGGTTTTATTTCCACTTCTGCATGTGGGTCATCCACTGGGGGTTGCTTTTGAATTTGCCCTGGAGGACTTGGTTTTGCCTCTGTGAGTGCCAGGTGTGGAAGTGGTGCAGCTGCTTAGGTCACAGTCAACAGCAGCCCTCACCCTGGGGTTGCCCCACAATCCCTAAACTCCAGTTCCCAGATGCTGTGCCTTCCAGGGAACCTGCATCCCTGTCCAGGGTATATATGGCTGCAGCAAGGACTGTCTGATTCTCATTGCATTTAGGCTGTCACAGATCAGCTGTTTCACTCTCAGCCTTTAATGTTTCTCCTCTGACTCAGACAATTGCTCCCATGTGGGGATTGGACCCCTACTTCAGGTCCCCCACCTTGCGAGGGCAGATCCAGTCCTACTGACACTCCTGTTTCCCCCCCTAGTTCCTTGGTTCTACTGCGATTTGCAGGGTTCTATATATTCTTTTCCACTGGCCAGGTACTCCTTTCCATTCTCAGCTGGTGTTCTCCATGCACCTCTGTGTTTGAAGGTGTATTCCTGATGTATCCATGGGGAGAGATATACTCCAGATTCACCTACTTCTCTGCCATCTTGTTTTTTTCTAAGGCTTTTTTTTTAGTGGTGGGGGAGGAAAGGATCTGGAGATATGGGTCAGGTTTCCTTCTTGTGTGGCATTAAAGTTCCCTGTCTAGCCATTTGTTTCACCCATAGTCTCTGGTACAATACTCAGGTGAGTTCTAATGAAAAGTGCTTGCAGAAAGCAGACTCCAATTAAGCTTTGGGATCAAAATTAACCTTAACTCTCAAGCTAATCACACCTGTCATTTGAGAATTCACTAAAACTTCAGTTATTTTCTTCCAATCAACCTTAATATGGTTCACTTCTTCCTCCCTTGCTCTGCCAAAGGTGGAATAGTTCATGATGTTCAATCTTTCCATTGAGGAAGGTAGCACTTCAGGAATTCAGTTCACCAAATTTGCATGCAACTTTAGTCTTTCATGGGCTCAAAAAAGTGTTATGATTGTTCAGACACAAAAGTGTCTGTTGTTTAGACTGTTTATCTTTTCATTCTCTTACCACAGTCTTTTGTAGAGAAGACATTTTTAATTTTAATTAATTCCAGCTTATCATGTTTTGCTTTCATGGGCTGTACTTTGGGTCTTTTATCTAAAGAGTCAACAAATTTAAGGTCACCTAATTTTTCTCTTATGTTATCTCCTGGAATTTTTATAGGCTTTCTTTAATTTATATATAGTTCTGTGATTCATTTTGAAATAATATTTGTGAAAAGTTTAAGATCAGTGTTTAGAGTTTGGGGATTTATTTTGACATATTGTACACTTTTCCCAGTACCATTGGTGGAAAAGATTTTAAATTGTATTTTTCCTCTGTAATTATATTTGCAACAAATGTTATTGGACTATCTTTGAGTTAACTGATCCTATCTCTGTGTCCAATATTTTGTTTATTGCATTTTTGAAATTGCATTTTTCAAATCTAATATTTCTGCATATTCTTTAAACTTTGCATTTTTCTTTAAGTCTTCCATGTTTTCCCTTGTTTAGTCCATCCATCTCAGTGTATTCCTTATTTTTTTCTTAATTATTTTAATTGGAAAATAATTACTTTACAATATTGTGATGGTTTCTGCCACATATCAACAAGAATTGGCCACAGGTATACATGTGTCCCCTGCATCCTGAACCCCACTTCCACCTCCCTCCCCACTCTCCCTATCCCTCTGGGTATTCTTTCAGTTCAGTTCAGTTCAGTCACTCAGTCCTGTCTGACTCTTTGCGACCCCATGAATCACAGCACTCCAGGCCTCCCTGTCCATCACCAACTCCCAGAGTTCACTCAGACTCACGTCCATCGAGTCAGTGATGCCATCCAGCCATCTCATTCTCTGTTAAGCTCCTATAAATTTGTTTGAAGGACTTGTCTGCTAATTCTTACATCTGGGTCATCTATGCTGTCTATTGTCTCTTTTTCTCTTGATTATTGATCATAGTTCTCTACTTCTTTTCAAGTCTATAAATTTTTATTCTGTGCTACAAATTGTAGATTTCAGACATTTTAAAATTTCCCTGCTTTCCTTTAGTGAATGTTGAATTTAGGGATATTCTGAAAGTTAATTTATTGGCTGTACATTTTAATCATATAGAGGTTCAATTTTAGACTTGCTAAGATAGATTTAGTTCAGTTGGCCATTAGTTCTATGACATTGTTGCTTTTCTTGGATATGTTTCTTACTCTTAAGTAATGAAACTTTTGGGGTTTAAATGAAAAACCCAATGTGTTTATCAAGCACCTTTAAGTTGACAAGATTTTGGCTCAAAACTCTGTTTCCTTGGCATCAGGCAATGACTGAAAACTCCATTTAAATATTTAGCCAACCAGATGCTATTTTATGACTTTTTTTTTTAACCCAAGAAACCTACTAGTACTTAGCCAATGATATGAAATGAACCTGTACTTATATTTGGTATGTATCCTTCTATGTTTGAATCCTTTAGGGGATTTCCCTTTCTGAACTCCAGTTTCTATCTCCCCTCACCCCTGCCTTTATGCTTGATTTCTTCCCTGTTTGTGAGCTGGTATGTGCCCTCAGGGAAAGTTCAGGCAAATATGGAGTTCACCAATTGTGTTCCTTTTCTTTCATACACTTAGAGTTGCTATCAAAGGGAAATTAAACTGATAAAACATACTCTGTCTTTAATGAATGCAGAATTTCTCCCTTCCCAATTATTGTTATCATAAAGTCCCTATCTGACAATCCCAATGTTTCAACAATACTGGATCTGTTTCTGTAGCTTGTTTTCTTTTCCCTTTTGGTGTTTGGTTATTTAGTTTTCTTTCCTAGAATGCCTGGTAATTTTGGGTGCTGGTCATGGAGCATGAAAAATTGTAAAGTATGTGGATAATCTTATCTTACTCTAGGTAGGATTCATTCTCTTCCAGGAAAATTTAAACAAGCATGTTACTTTAATAATCAGTGAGTGAGATGTTCCAAAGCCATGCTTCAGGTTGTCATGCTGAATTTAAAAGCTGTATTAAATAATGGTCTTAACTCAAGGTGAGGATGAAGAAAGCATTCACTGGGAAAGCATTTGGACCTTACATGATTATCAATAGGTTCATTTTAAACTGCTACTATGTCTGGCACTGGCTATGTTTTCTGTCATCCTACAATTATTAAAATATATATTTCATGGCACTTACTATCTACAAAATAAAGCATTTGAATTCATGTTCTAATAGAGATGGGGAGATTTAAATGTGTCTCATGCTCATCATAGAGCACTTATACCTTCTCAGACTGTAGGTGTCAGGAGACTTGGGGAGCTGAAACTTCACAAGAATAAATGTAGTCCAGCAAAATACATTTCAACTGGATTTTTTAAATTAGTCTAAGTATTTTAGCTAGACAGTATTGAAATACCAAAGATAATTTACATATTCTGAAGCAAAGGTAGTTTACTGAACTGAATATAAATAAATGTCCAGGTGATAGCTTTATAATTTTCCCCCAAAACAAGCTCATTTCTTTCTTTAATAATCTCATTTTTATTGGTTTCCTGGATACTCATTTCATAATGGGGTTTATGTTTTAATGTTTCCAAATTTGATAGGCTGAAAAGTCCCTAATCAGTTGTTTGCCAACTTTAAATATTGCCTTTCACTGAACGTGCAATGTGTAAGATCAAATTTGATCTGCTCTAGTTAAAGCAAGGATGAAAGAAGATTCATTTTATCCTTTAAACAGCATAGGCCTAGGGCCTACAAGCTTTTAGCACCTTCAGAATATTTAAGAATTGAAAAACATGTCTAGTCCCAAAAAATAAAAAAATTCAAAATATAAATTAATAAACATTTGATTAAATATCTGCAAAACATATTTTGTTAACTACCCATAAAAATTTCATAAATTTCATCACTTGAGAGAGTGCTGTATAGATTAGACCTTTCTTTTGCAAGAGCTCCTGTATGTGTATTACAATTCCTGAGAAATCCTGGGAAATAAATTAAATGAGTTCCTCAAAGCCACTCAATGTCAAAAACAAATGTATAAGATTATTTACAAATCTTATTTACTGTGTAACAAATGTATAAGATTATTTACAAATCTTATTTACTGTGTAACATGGGTGCATTTTAATGCTTGATATTGCCTTTATAGAGGGGGGTCTTTAAATCAGTGCTGGGGTTTCTTCAACTATCTCCCTTCTGCAGAGGTTAGAGACTACACCTTGCAAACCATAGTACTTAGTGTTCTCTCAAGCCCCTCGAAACTTACAACATTTATTATAAGCTTAGTCTATTTCAGGGATTACAGCACAGTTTCTGCATAATGAGTAAGAAGGAACTACCATGTAGTTTATTTCATGGTTAGGATTGTTTATGGCAACATATAATAGCAAGTATGTAAGTTAGGAAGTAGCTTAGTAAGGAAGTGAAAACAATTTTTGAATGATTTCCAAATTGTTCCTCAGTAGCATTACTTTAGACATTTAAAAAACAAACAAACTAGGCTGTACTTAGATAAGTCATTTGAAACTCTGGACTCATTCTTCTGCATCAGTTCACTCCTTCTCATCACCTTACAAAAACTTATGGGAAACTTACCTTACAGAATTTATGGGATGTAAACCAAAGGACACACTAATACAACTGAACTCTTCATATAAAGCATTATTATAATTAAAACATTAGGGAAGTAACCACACACAGCATTTGTTATGACACTGAGATCTGAAAAAGTATAATCTCCTGCGTTTTCCTCCTAAATGATGCTAAAGCTGAAAGTCCAGTACTTTGGCCACCTCATGAGAAGAGTTGACTCATTGGAAAAGACTCTGATGCTGGGAGGGATTGGGGGCAGGAGGAAAAGGGGACGACAGAGGATGAGATGGCTGGATGGCATCACCGACTCGATGGACGTGAGTTTGAGTGAACTCCGGGAGTTGGTGATGGACAGGGAGGCCTGGCGTGCTGCGATTCATGGGGTCGCAAAGAGTCGGACACGACTGAGCGACTGAACTGAACTGAACTAAAAGGCCTCTTATATTAAGGCTATTCTAGTTCTACAAGTCAAGGGCAGCACATTTCCTTAGCTAATTTTGAAGTTATTATTGAAGAATAATGTCGTTGCTTTTTAGATCAGTAAGAAAAGGTACACGCTATACTGCAAAACAAAAACAAGCTTGCTAGAAACCTCCTTTCTGAGATATGTATATCTTATAATGTATAAGATATCATGAAAGGACCTTAGCTAGAAGTATTTGCTGTTTAGTCTTAGTAATTTAAGCTCTGAATATAATTTAAGCATAATGTGTTTGTTGGGAAACTGTACCAGCTCAGGAGAATTTCACACTTTTAACTAATGTTACTGTGGTGCAGGGCCCCTTTGTGTACATTAGCATTTGACTTATTGTTAAAAACTTGACCCCAGTGAGGACCATAAAACCCTAACTTGCTTATTAAGTGTGCCCTTTCATTCCCTTGGAGGAATGATAAAAATAGACACATGGATTTGTTCTTCAAGTAGCTAAGCATGAATGTATTTGTCCTTCTCCTTAATATTGACAGAATACTGTACTCCAGCAACTTTGTCGAAACCTATTATTACCTGAATAAGCCTTATTTGTTATTCATAAGCTTTCCAGTGCTTACTACTTTATCTTTTTTTTTTTTTTTTTACTTTTCATTGTCTATAATTGCTTCTTAAATGCTTTCAAATAAAACTTCTTTACTTATCATTTCTATTCTATCCAAAATCATTCCCTATAGTCAAGGTGAATCATCGCCACCCTGGTTTTTTACTGTTTTTTGCTAAACAAGCATATTTCACTGTGGCCTATGTGACTAATTTCCTTTACTGCTGCTCTAAGAGAAATATCCAAGTTCACTGAAATTAGCCTTGAAGGAATGCTGAAAGGCCGCTTCTTGGTATATAAAGAATTTTGCAGTATCTGCCTCTTCTAGTGCTTGCTATAGATCACAAAGTGATGAAATGAAAGGATACAGATCCGTTTCTGCATTGAGAATCCTATTGTGACAAAGACCACTGTTTGATTCCATTTCTCTCAAAATACAGGGACTTTTCTTGCAGCAAGTATGATCGAGCAGGCTTTAATGTTTCTGCTTATTTTATTAGTATGAGTATATTAAAACATGAAAGTTCAAGTAATTAGGTGTCTGGTTGCTTTTGTTCTAAGGTGGAAAGGCCTGAAATTGCTAGTATCTGCTAATGTATAAAGTAAACAAAATAAAAGGTCAAACCATGAGCTATTGTTTGATATTAGCTATTCAAATCTGTCAAAAGATTAGATGCATGGCTGTTGGACATTAAGCCTGCTTTTCTAATACGATTGTCCCACAGGCCATGGTGGCAAAGGAACATTGGAGGAAAATTGACTTCCATCTTGACCAAATTTCCTGCGGTTTTGTGCATCTGCTGCTAGTTATCTTAAATGTATCACGAACCAGGGAAGTAAATCTCCAGGGGGCCATCAGATCTACCCATGAATACAAACTGGGTCATCATGAAGGCAGTGAGGGACTCAGGATGTGGTATCGGCTCCCTGGAATTTGAAAGTTGAATAGTATTCATAAAGCATTGGGTCTAAGAAGTAAGCTCATGCAATACATATCCTTAGGAAGAATTCATGCAGTGGAGACAAGACTGTGTATCTCATGAAAGCCAGTCTCAGGCTACTGTTGAATTTTCCTCATTCCAGGGCAACAAATCCAGAACTGTTTCCTCAGCGGAAACAAATTCTATTGACATAAAGCACTAAAGACTCAATCTGGTTGAGAGATTCTCCAGGAAAAGGGAAATCTGTGGTAGGCTATAGAATGTGCATGTGTGATAAGTCACATCTAGTTTTTTGTGACCCAATGGACTGCAGCCTGCCAGGCTCTTCTGTCCATGGGATTTCCCAGGCATAGGAAACACCGGTGGCCATGTCCTCCTCCAGGGGATCCTCCCGACCCAGCAATTGAACCCACATTTCTTATGTCTCCTGCATTGGCAGGCAGGTTCTTTTATCACTAGCACAACCTGGGAAGTCAAGGCTACAGAATAACGGAACCCAAATCAGCTTGTTACCTAACGTTGCAGTCAGGTTAGCATTTGTTATCCATTTATCCATTTACAGAAAAATATGTTTGAACATTTTGTTGCATACCTGGCACTGCTGGGACAGCGGTATGGAGTGATGTTGCTTTGCCTTTGTAACTCCAGTACTGACTGGTTTTATGTGCTTAACAACACTATCTTTGCCTTCTAGGCGCTGGACTTGTATTCCAATGACTACAATGTAAAATATTCCGTTAGGGGAACTTTCCTGATGGTCCAGGTGTTAAGACTCTGCACTTCCCTTGTAGGGGGCACAAGTTCATTTCCTGACTAGGGAACTAAGATCCCACATGACACACAGTGCAGCCAAAAAAAAAAAAGGGTACTCTTTTAGTGAATCACTGAAAATTAGAAGTCACTTTCAAATATTTATACTTTCAATACTTTAAATATTTATTCCTCTTCTCCACCTTTGGCTTTTTCTGACTTTCAAACAGTATTTTCTATTTGTCTATTATTCATTCCTCTATAATGGTATTTGCATAAAGTATTTGTCTATTATTCTTTCCCTTATACTTATATTTGCAAATCAAATCTCATATCACAACGAAAGCCTGGCAATCACAATCAGGCAGTGGTTCAAATTTAGATTTTTGATGTAATCTTCAAAAAAGATAATATATAATATAATATTACAGAAAGAGTGACAGAAAGGGAAAAAGACTTCTATCAGGCATTCATTAGTTAAATGTAAACATTTGAAACATCTTATGATTTTGGTCATCCTTTTTAACATTTCCTAATTTTTAACATGCCAAGGGTGTTAGAAAATGATAATGTTCTGGGTTTCTCTTGACATCCGAGGGGCCTGAATGGATCTCTATAAGTATCTGGGGATAATATTTATATTTTATATTTGAATGTAATTGTGACTGTGTTGGTATCTATGATCAAACCAATGGCTTATTTATTTCTTAGTGATGGTTGTTTTGACTAGAGTCTATTACCAATACAAAAATAAGTATAAAAATCTACTAGTCTGAAGAATGTTGAAAACAAGACACACTACTTACTAGGCTCAACAGCAATACTATTATTAAGCTCTGAGGGCTAATGTTTTGTGGAATTATTAGAAAATTGATTAACAATATAATAAATTTATTTAGTATCAGTTCCCATTATTGGTTAATCTGTCCAATGGTCAGCAAGCCTCACTATCAGTATCTGTCAGTACGATTATAGATGAATTTTGTACACATTATAGTTCTTACCTGAGGTCCCAGATTCAACAATCTTTTGTCTTCCTGGCAACAATGACCAAACAATGAGATCTCTATTGAATAGTCATATAATTGTTCCTAAGAGAGGTGTCCCAGTGGCTCAGTTTCCTGTGCTTGCTAGATTTCCTGCACTTGCTAGAATTTTTGAGAAGTTCACAGGCTTCCATTCACTCATCTGTATCTATGTCCATTTACTAGGACATGTGTGGTAAGCTTTTTTAGCAATAGACATTCTTTATGGGATGGAGGAATCATGTATGTTAATAGAGCTGCCTTTACAGTACTTCAACTTTTTAAATATAAATAATACTAATGTGAGAGCATTACAGTTAGAAGTTTCCTGCCTTGGCAATAATCACAGTCCTGCCATCTGCATTCATTTTCAAGTATTTAATTCAGATTATCTGGTTACAAATCTAGTGCTTTGAGACGTTCTGACTCCATTTGGTAGAATATTTTATTTTAAACTTTTTGTTTCCTTTTCACTTTTTTTTTTTTGGGGGGAGCACACGGGTAGCTTTTGGACACCCCTTGATAATTCCTTGATAACTGGAATTATAGTTGATAATTCCTTGGCAAACATCACCCACTGATGTTTGAATACCCACTGAATACATTAATGATGCTAAAATACAGATTGCACACTCAAATGACTGTGACTTCTGTATGTAACATCTTCTAGTTATTTTACTTCCTAAACTGTTAATAATGACGTTCAGAGGCAAAATCTGTTTTTCTTCTGACTTTTGGTAATAAAACCAACATTTACATGAAATTTTTAAAGGCGACATTTTTGGGCTTGTGAATATAACAGATTTAGTTGCTTTTAAGTCTGTATTGGATTGTTTTAACAACTTTAATAATACTAAGATTGATAAATTGCTAATGACTCTCCATTTATATTTCGCTATAAGTAACTTACAGTGGCACATGTTTATCTTCAAACACTTGCAAATTGGGGGGAGGAAATTCTCATTGTTGCATAGGCATGTGAATAATATTAACATTATTCATACAATAATCTATGGCTGTTGTTGTTGTTTAGTCACTAAGTCATGTCCAATTCTTTGGTGACCCCATGGACTGTGGCCCACCAGGCTCCTCTGTCCATGGGAACTTTTTCAAGCAAGAATACTGGAGTGGGTTGCCATTGCTTTCTCCAGGGGATCTTCCGGACCCAGGGATTGAACTTGTGTTTCCTGCATTGCAGGCAGATAGGGAAGCCCAATCTATGATTACTGATGACAAATCGCAGCTTTTTTATAGTTTAGAAAATGATTATCAAACATTAGCTTATATTTATTTTGATAATCATCATGATTATTACCAGTATCATCTTCCTGATGTTCATTACCTTCCTCGAGGGTTCTGGGGACTTCCCTGGTGGTCTACTGATTAGGATTTGGGTCTTTCCACCTCTGTGCAAGAGATTTCACAAGCCAACGGCAGTGCAGCCCCCAAAAAAGAATTTGTTCATTATGTATACAATGCAGGGCACAGCAAAAGTATTGATAGACATAAAAATACATTCACTAATCTTAAAGACAATTCACACCTTTTCCCCTAATAAATATATGAAAAGTGAAAGTGTTAGTTTCTCAGTTGTGTCCAACTCTTTGCGACCCCATGGACTATATCCTGCCAGGCTCCTCTGTCCATGGGATTCTTCAGGCAAGAATACTAGAGTGGGTTGCCATTTCCTTCTCCAGGGGAAGTTCCCAACCCAGAGATTGAACCTGGGTCTCCTGCATTGCAGGCAGATTGTTTTACCATCTGAGCCCCCTGGTGGCTAATAGATGACTTGAAAACCTGTTATCTCAATTTTCCATATGATTGCAGTGAAATTGGTAGGGTGTCATCTCTATTTCACAAAAGTAAAATTATGCTGAAGATAAGTAAAAGTAGTTTCACTCTGTCTGCTAACAGTCTAAAAAATTCCCTCGCAGATAATTCTCTTCTGGAGGGAAGGATTGGAATATTTCAATAATTGAGAGATAATTTTCTGAAAACAGCTCTAAGTAAAGTTCTTTTGTGGATCAATTATATACATATACATATATACATGTGTGTGTGTGTGTATATATATATATATATATTCCAAATAGATTCCAATCTTTCCTTCAAATTTTAAAACAAAACAGGCAAACAAAACCATCAAAGGATAACCTTGTTTTTCTCTATTTATACAGAAAACAGGCACTAAATAAAGTTTTCTGAAATCTTCAGTGTTTTCCACTGATTTCAAAATTAGCTCTAGATTCTGTTTTAGTTTGGGTCATTAGCCTATATCTCTGGAGATAATTTCACAAGAGATCTATTTGAATTAAAAATGCATCTTGATGATTCTTTTTCATTGCAATGAGCAACCAAATTAGTCTGTATGTGATCCTTTTCAGAATGCATATAATAGAATAAATTGATATTTACAACAACTGCCTCTGATTAGAGGCAGATACGCCAAATCTGCTGCTCTTTTAACAAAGATGAGTATTGACATTTCACTTCTATCTCTTCCAGTGACTCAGAAACGTTTGATCATACCTTCAGCCCTCTTGTTTTCCTGACTCTATATTATTGCATTGAGTTGTCAGATTTCATTCTGAGGATCACAGTTGGTGGTGCTCTTGATCTTCAGCGCCCCAACTCACATCCTTCCCTTCTCTGTGCTGTCAGAATCAGATTCTTTCTCAATGTTCTCTTGGTTGGGAGATGATCTTACACTTTACCAAGTAACTCACAAATTTGTGCACATATCTAGGAGTCTGATGGTAAAGTAACACTTTGCAAGCATTTGAAGAGAATCAAGGTTTGCCCAACTTTTGTCTTCTACCTTAGGTAAAGTGCAGGAACAGGAGCCTCAATAATCTAAAGGCGCTCTTCCGCACTCATAACTATACCACGCCTAGGTGTTTTTTAGACAGCCTAATACTTTGACAACCCTTCAAATCAAAATACAATAAATATTTCTTCAGTATTTATTTAAAAGATAACCTGAAATATGTTTAGAAAACAAATGGAATTGGAAGACCATGGCTGTTTGCAGTTTTAGTCTCTATTTTATTTTGCCAAATAGTTCATCTTTGGTAACAAACTAGTAGCCCCAATCAGAAATATTAAACTTCACAGTTAACCAGACAGATTTTCTTTAGAAGACATCTTGGAGGTTCTTTTCCTGCCAGCACATCCCTTGGAGTTTCCACTCCCTTCCTTTTGTAACTCACCAAAGTAGTCTTTTCAAGTGAGCTTTTTATCATGAGAAGTCTGTTAATTTTTTTTCTCCATCTTATTTATGCATATGTGTTAAGTTGCTTCAGTCATGTCTGACTCTGCAACCCTATGGACTGTAGCCTGCCAGGCTCCTCTGTCCCTGGAATTCTCCAGGCAAGAATACTGGAGTGAGTTGCCATGGCCTTCTCCAGGGGATCTTCCCCACCCAGGGACTGAATCTGCATCTCTTACATATTCTACATTGACAGGTATGTCAATTTTAGTACAGTCCAACCCTTTTCACATAACAATGACTACGTGGAAGTTCCTTGATGGGAAATTGGTTATACATGGGCCCCCAGCATTTGCAGTATTAAAAGTTGATCTTATTCTAGGTTAGTACTTGTTCAATGACTCTAATTAAATTAAGAAAATACATGACTGAAGGAAATAAAATATAAGCTACTGCACACTATTAGAGGTTTAAAACAATCTTATTAAAATTTACACAGGATCCATTCAATTTAGATTTTCTAGGACATACTTCAGGGCTTTCAATACACTTTAAACTTTTTTCCCCTCTGCCTGGGAACCCCTTACACACTTCATCTAGTTAATTTCTATGATTTCCTGAATGTCATCTTATGTATTACTTTCTTCAAGACTTTTTTTTTTTTTTACTGTATCAAATGCTTTTATTGTACCCTAATGCCAAAGCAATTGACTGTGTGGATCACAATAAACTGTGGAAAACTCTGAAAGAGATGGGAATACCAGACCACCTGACCTGCCTCTTGAGAAACCTATATGCAGGTCAGGAAGCAACAATTAGAACTGGACATGGAACAACAGAGTGGTTCCAAATAGGAAAAGGAGTACGACAAGGCTCCTTTTTATTGTCACCCTGCTTATTTAACTTATATGCAGAGTACATCATGAGAAATGCTGGGCTGGAAGAAGAACAAGCTGGAATCAACATTGCCGGGAGAAATATCAATAACCTCAGATATGCAGATGACACCACCCTTATGCCAGAAAGTGAAGAACTAAAAAGCCTCTTGATGAAAGTGAAAGAGGAGAGTGAAAAAGTTGGCTTAAAACTCAACATTCAGAAAACGAAGATCATGGCATCTGGTCCCATCACTTCATGGGAAATAGATGGGGAAAGAGTGGAAACAGTGACAAACTTTATTTTGGGGCTCCAAAATCACTGCAGATGGTGACTGCAGCCATGAAATGAAAAGACGCTTACTCCTTGGAAGGAAAGTTATGACCAACCTAGATGGCATATTCAAATCAGAGACATTACTTTGCCAACAAAGGTCCATCTAGTCAAGGCTATGGTTTTTCCAGTGATCATGTATGGATGTGAGAGCTGGACTGTGAAGAAAGCTGAGCGCTGAAGGATTGATGCTTTTGAACTGTGGTGTTGGAAAAGACTCTTGAGAGTCCCTGGACTGCAAGGAGATCCAACCAGTCCATTCTAAAGGAGATCAGTCCTGGTTATTCTTTGGAAGGAATGATGCTGAAGCTGAAACTCCAGTACTTGGGCCACCTCATGCAAAGAGTTGACTCATTGGAAAGAGTTGGACGTGACTGAACCGAACTGAACTGAACTGAACTGAATAGTTCTTTTGAGCAACATTTATCTCAGTTTCTCGGAGAAGGCAATGGCACCCCACTCCAGTACTCTTGCCTGGAAAATCCCATGGATGGAGAAACCTGGAAGGCTGCAGTCCATGGGATCGCTGAGGGTCGGACACGACTGAGCAACTTCATTTTCACTTTGATGCATTGGAGAAGGAAATGGCAACCCACTCCAGTGTTCTTGCCTGGAGAATCCCAGGGACGGGGGAGCCTGGTGGGCTGCCGTCTATGTGGTCACACAGAGTTGGACATGACTGAAGCGAATTAGCAGCAGCAGCTTTCAATTTTTAAAATTCTGTTTATACATATACTTCTAATTTGTGATTTAATATCATTTATAGTTTCTTAGGTTTTTAAAAAAATTTCCTTTAAATTTCAGCCTGGTGGGCTGCCGTCTATTGGGTTGCACAGAGCTGGACACGACTGAAGTGACTTAGCAGCAGCAGCAGCTGCTGTATCTCAGTTTTGCTACTTGCTGCTTAGTTGCTCAGTCATGTCCTACTCTTTGAAATTCCATGGCCTGTAGCCTTCCAGGCTCCTCTGTCCATGTGGTTTTTTTCAGGCAAGAATACTGGAGTGCTTACCAGTTCCTTCTTCAGGGGATTTTCCTGACCCAGGGCTTGAACCCATGTTTCCTGTGTCCCTAGCATTGCAGGTGGATTTTCTACCTGCTGAGCCATTGGGGAAGCCCTCTCAATTTTAGCTAATAGTAATTTATATTTGCTTAACATTTTGTCTTGCATATGTACTGCAAACTCTGATGAGATCAGATACCGTATCTGTTTTGATTATTTCTTCTACATTTCTTTGGAAGATCATACTAGCTTTGGCCATAAGTTTTGACTTGTGACCCAGGCTCAATGAAAGAGTCCGCATACCTATGTAATTCGTCTGGAGTGTGGCATATAATCCATTGTCAAATTTTCAAACTAAAGTTGGTAAGGAAGGTACCATTGGTCCTCATGATTGTTTGGATGTAACCCCAGAATTATCAAATGCTCTGGATCCATTCTCTTAGGAGCAGATGACCTGGGGAAATGAGACCAATATGCATAATTAGGGAAAAGAGACAGTATAAAGAAAAGGTGGGAGGGGACAGAAGGGGAATGGAGGGAAGAAAAAAGATGAGGTATTGGAGTCTGTGGACCAAGACATCCTAAAGACGGCTCCATATCTGTTCCTTCCACAATATGACTAAATAATTCAAAAAAGCAATTTTTAACTTGTTTTTGTTTATTTTGCTTAACCTATTATGAGTTGAGGGGCTTCCCAGGTGGCTCAGTGGTAAAGAATCTGCCTGCCCAGCAGGAGACACAGGATGGGATTCCTGAATTGGGAAGATCCCCTGGAGAAGGGAATGACAACCCACTTCAGTATCCTTGCCTGGAAAATCCCATGGACAGAGGAGCCTGGTAGGTGACAGTCCAGGGGATTGCAAAAGACTTGGACACTATATAGTGACTAAGCAGCAAAAACATTATGAGTTGATTTTCTTTATGTACAACTATATCTCTAACTAATAAGCTACTGTATTGATAAGCATCACACAGTCACAATGCTGCATATACTCAATTCTTAAATTAAAAAATGTATACATGTATATTTTTGGATTTAATTCTGAAAATTAACTATCACAAGAGGTGGTGTCCATAGCGGTTTTAATTCATGTGTTGTGGATCAACTGAGATTTAAGTATGCAAAATATTTGATAATCCTATTGCGTATCAATGACGTATGACTTTAGAAGAACCCTATAAAGCAAAGTTACCTAGAAACATGAAATTAATGATAATTTGTCAAGGACATTTTTTATGAATCCAACAAATTTTTACATTATGACTTAAATCATAGACATTAAAAACTAAATCAAAACATATAGGACACCAAACAAATAAAATCTACCTCAGGAATTCAGACACATCATATATCAATCTCACAACATGATCTAATTGGCTGATTTGTTAACTCTTAGAGTTAGAAAATAAAGGAATTTATGACTCTTTTGTCTGAACTTCTGTTTCTTTATCTATAAAATGGAGATACTGATTATGGCATGGACAATTAGCAGACCTGGCCTGTATACAAATCTCTTTACTGTTAGTATCCCTACTCAATTTGAAGGAATACTTGATTGTATGAGTTTTTTGACAGAAAATAGGACTTCCCTGGTGGCTTAGATGTAAAGTGTCTGTCTACAATGAGGGAGACCCGGGTTGGATCCCTGGGTTGGGAAGATCCCCTGGAGAAGGAAATGGCAATCCACTCCAGTACTATTGCCTGGAAAATCCCATGGACAGGGGAGCCTTGTAGGCTACAGTCCATGGGGTCTCAAAGAGTCAGACACGACTGAGTGACTTCACTACTTCACTTATGCTTATTCCACTACAGAATATGAAGATTCCAGATTCTTCTCTCTTCCTCACCACATGACTTTGACTTAGCTAACCAAATACCTTTTCACTTTTTTCACTTGATCCAAGGATCTGGGAATTTGTAAGTCATTCATTTAAAGAGCGCTACTGGGGCATTGATGCTTTTGAACTGTGGTATTGGAGAAGACTCTTGAGAGTCCCTTGGACTGCAGGGAGATCCAACCAGTCCATCCTAAAGGAGATCAGTCCTGGGTGTTCACTGGAAGGACTGATGTTGAAGCTGAAACTCCAGTATTTTGGCTACCTGATGCAAAGAGCTGACTCTTTTGAAAAGACCCTGATGCTGGGAAAGATTGAGGGCAGGAGGAGAAGGGGATGACAGAGCATGAAATGGTTGGATGGCATCACTGATTCAATGAACACAAGTTTGGGTAAACCCCGGGAGTTGGTGATGGACAGGGAGGCCTGGCGTGTTGCAGTTCATGGAACATGACTGAGCGGCTGGACTGAACTGAATGGGGCGTTGAACAGTCATTGCTTCTAGGAGACTTTAGGGGTTCTTATACTTGTGCCCCTGGAGATATCTTGCGTCCTTTCCTAACCTGGATTTTGTAGGTCTTATTAATTCTGTTAATTCCATAACATCTTATTAATTAATTCCTCTCTGCTTGATTTATCTAGAGTCTGGTTGTGCAGTGAGAATGCTGAATAATACAAATACCTACTCCAAAAGAGCTTTGGTCAAAATTAAATGAGATAATTGTGTGGGACACAATGAAGAGTTTGGTCCTTGGACCTGTTGCTCTAACCTAGTGAATAACATAGTTCCTGGCTTATAGGAAGACTAAGTACTTGCTGAATGGATACATAAATCTCAGCGAAACTGAAAGTGCTAAACTATTGTGCAGCCTCATATAATTTTGGATGATTTGTGAAAACAAATTTGATGTCTTGTGTTAATGTGAAGACTAAACTGCATCCATTTGTGTTTAAATTGAAATCCTCAGTGCAACAAAGTCACTTCTGTAAACAACTTGGATTCCATGTCCTGAAACTTGCTTGTGACCCTGGGAATTGGATATGCTAATCCACTTAAATTGGGAGTGGACTAGCCTTTGTGCTTCAATTAAAGCTGAACCCAACCCCAATTTAAGTGGATTAGTACATCCAGTTCCCAGGGCCACAAGTAAATTTCTTGGCACGGGGACAAAGAAGGGCCAATAATTAGTTATGAGCAGACATTTAATGAGGGCTTTTGAGAAAGAAGCTTCCTTGCACTTTTATAGGAGCTATAAGAAATAAATCTCTCTTGAACTTGCAAGAAGAAAACAGACATTTGTGTTTGCTGGGGGTCATTTTGTTACAGCATTAAGATGAAACAACTATTGAAAAGGATGAAGCAAATATATATAAATAAATTCGGTTTTTGTGATATTGCTGGCTAGTTTGATCCTGATCAACTGTTAGTTTTTACAATTACGTGTATCATTAACTATATTTTTTGTTTAAACTTATTTGAGCAAGACGTTCTTTCATTTATAATCAGTAGGTATTTAATGACTCATCTGCTTTGCCTGAACTCAAAGTGAGTCCTTTGTCAGAAAGATATCTGGTCTACACCTATAATAATCACCTAAGTGTTTCTTTTCTAATATATAATATTTTATCTTGTAAATCACCCAAATGTCTCTGTGGTTGGCAATAAAGGATGCCTTTGGGGTATAAGTATTCATTAGAATTTTTTCACTGTCAAGTGACAAAAATAAAGTCAAATGGAGTTAAATGAAAAAGGGAAATTTATTGCTCATGTCACTGAAGTTCCACTCCAACATCATTCTGCTTCCAAGTTGAGTAGGAATGAAAACAAGCTTCTCTTTTGACCAGAATTGGATTACCTCCCTCTATGAAACAATAACAGTGGTAAAGAGGTTATGATTTGGCAGGCTGAAGTCACATTTGCACTCGGAAAGCCAAAGAGATGGAGGTAATTCTGCCTGAAAACCTTGCACTGACTCTGAGAAAAGTGGCCGATTATTGGAGAACAACTGGGGGACTTGGTACTATGCAAAGTGAGAATGGATGAGAAATGGCAGGCAGCAAATGCCTACCCCACTGAATAAGTCAAGTCAAATTCTAAACCCCTTATTATACAATTGCCCCTCGGCTTCCACGGGGAGATTGGTTCCAGGACCCGCTGCAGATACTAAGCTCCACAGATGTTCAAGTTCCTTGAGTCTGCCCTCAGGCACCTTGTATCTGGGACCTCTTCATGTGTGGTTTCAACCAACCACATGGGCACAGGGGTGAACTGTGTTTTAAACTACACCCCATATGCTTAATTCAATTTTAGAATTAGACAAGAACTGAGAGTTTTGTCCCTCTGAAAGTGAAAGGTATTTGCCAAGGCTCATATAATCATCTGGTAACAGAACCAAGTGTATAACTAAGGACTCTGCTCTCAAGAGTTTATTTTTTTGGTGTGCCTCTAGAATTATACAAAGAGCATGAACTGTAAAACTAGACACATCTGAATCTCAGTTTCTCCTCATGTTACATAGAAAAAGACTAATTACAGGGCTAAATTAAATATTAATTGTCTTTGAAATAGCAAGTACAGAGTCTGGAGAAGGCAGTGGCAACCCACTCCAGTACTCTTGCCTGGAAAATCCCATGGATGGAGGAGCCTGGTGGGCTGCAGTCCATGTGGTTGCTAAGAGTCGGACATGACTGAGTGACTTCACTTTCACTTTTCACTTTCATGCATTGGAGAAGGAAATGGCACCCCACTCCAGTGTTCTTGCCTGGAGAATCCCAGGGACTGGGGAGCCTGGTGGGCTGCTGTCTATGGGGTTGCACAGAGTCGGACACGACTGAAGCAACTTAGCAGTAGCAGCAGAGTCTGGAACAAATAAATCCTATTATGACTCTCACTGTATTTTGTTCTTTAATGAAGCTATCTTTTTCTATACCCCAAAGATCATGTGTTAAAGGGGTACTATTCTTTGGAGAAGGCAGTGGCAACCCACTCCAGTACTCTTGCCTGGAAAATCCCATGGATGGAGGAGCCTGGTAGGCTGCAGTCTATGGGGTTGCTAAGAGTCAGACACGACTGAGCGGCTTCACTTTCACTTTTCACTTTCATGCATTGGAGAAGGAAATGGCACCCCACTCCAGTGTTCTTGCCTGGACAATCCCAGGGACGGGGGAGCCTGATGGGCTGCCGTCTATGGGGTCGCACAGAGTCGGACACGACTGAAGCGACTTAGCAGCAGCATTCTGGTTTTGTGGGGCGCAGAGCCATCTTTTCTACATATTCAACCCTAATGTCTTCAATACATTCAAGGGATTTGTTACTAGAAACATACACTGCCTCTAAGTCCAGGGGCAAGTTCTTGTCCAAAAGGCCAACAGGTCTCAAAAATATGGAATAGTTGGTTTAAATATTCAAGGGTACAGAGCTCTTTCTCTGGGTTAAAATTTAAAGACGAGTGAGCTTTGTCCTGTCACTCAACTTTCATTTGGTACCTTTGTCAGCAAAATAAGAGTGACTTTCCACTCTTCTACATAATGTTATTGGGATATTTAAATAAGCCACCATAGGTGAAAGCATTTAGTAAACTGTAAAGCACTATATAACTTTTAGATATACAATTGCAATAATGTATTTTATGCATGTTAGTAAAGCTGATGTATAATGTAGTCTACTTTGCATTGCTATACATTTACTATTGATCTGTATTTATTGGCCAACTATTGAGTATGTTGACAATACGAAATTTCCAGTTTCACTCTCTAGCTAGGATTTAGTTATTTCAAGTCATAAGTTGTTGTTGTTGTTGTTGTTTACTGTTTATCTCTTTTGTGGAGGACAAAGATACTTCCCTCTTTCCTATATACATCCATAAACTATGGAAAGGAAAGAGGGACGCTGATTTCATCCTTTCTGTTATTTCTTTATCATCTCTCCCTTTCGTTTTCACAGTTGAAATAATTTCCTCTCATCAGTGGTTCACAATCATGATTAAAATTTAAATAATTTGGAAACTTTAAAAAATCCTAATGTTCAGCCTATCCGTCAGATCAATTGGTACATCTGTGGTTGGGACCTAGACGTCAGTATTTCTTAAGTTCTCATGTAATTTCAAGGCTTGAGAACTTCAGGTGTCACACATAGGCAGAGAACTTCCTTTTTATTGCAAGAATGCCCTACATGTGAACTTAACTAAGAAATGGTCACAGGAGTAGAATGTCATTTTCCAGAAGGATTCTGAGGTTTAATTTTGACCAAAAAACATCAAAGATTGATACCAATTTTATTTTCTACGACAAGGTCTTATTTTCAATTTTCTTATGTTTGTAGTGAGAAATAAAAGGAATAGCAAATTTCCAATGATATTTTCTATGTACTCTGTAGAAACTATTATCACATTCTTGAAAATCATATTTTCACCTCCAAAGGTGTATTTCCATGGTTTGTTTGGTAGCTTAACGGTTCCAGTGTGTGATTCACACTTTCAAAATAAGCCATACCACCCTTTCCTCATGTTCCTTTCCCTCCTAAAAGTTTTCACCTGCAATTGCATCTTTTAAAGTCATGTTTGCTACCTTTTATGGTGTGAAATATAAATGCCAAGGGGAAGAAAAAAGTTAGGAACGGAAAATCAGGCCTGAAAGCTAATACATAAGACCACAGAAATCCTTGATAAAAGATTTGTTCTTATATTTGCTTTTGCTTTATAATTCAACACAAAGACCACCACATTCAAAGCCCAAAATGAGAAATTTTGAGGGCCAGTGCCCAAAGAGAATTTCCTAAATAGATTGAGGAAAAGAAGTGATTACAACAGGTATATGTGACTGAGATACGCAGTAGGCACTTCCTGAGATCATGAAGCTTGAAATTTCAAATTCCCAAACTTTTCTATCTAGTGGTCTGCGTGGAGAAAGGATTGTCTGCCTGTGGTCTCTGATTGATGTGCACATTTAGAGCCTCAGATATGTCATCTTAGTGGATTGAAGGTTTGTCCATACTATTTTCAGTGCCTGGAATTATGTAGAAGAAATTTTTTAGAAAAACAAAATTATCAAAGAAAGGTTTTGGAAGGTTATTTTACTTTTATGAAAAACAATCATAATTGAAGCTATAATTTTTTAAACTTATTTTTAAATAAATTTCTATCTTCCTTGCTTCAAAATTGTCTGGATGGTACCCACTGCTTACTTTGAAAAGACAAAAGGGAAAAATAGTACTCTAATCAAATAGAGTGCTTCATATTAAAAGAAAAGAAAAAAATAGAACATACTTGAAGGAAAGAGAATGGTGATTGAAAGCTGGCTCTGAGCTTTCCTGTTTTTCTTCACAAAATGCAACTCTAAGCCTCTGGATATGGAAAATAATAAGATAACTACTTCATATATCTGACAACAAAAACCATCTGGTGATCTTATCAGGATCCAGTGTCAATAAACAATATTGACTCAACAAGCAAATGATGAAGAAACAAGGCACATTTAGCACATTGGACAACAACAGCAAGGAGGTTACATGTCTGAGGGATATTTGTTAGAAGTTGGCTCTAAGAGGCATTTGCTACACATTGGATATTGTGGTGTGCTGGAGAGCTAATATGAAGTGGGCAGTCTGTGTACAGAGTTGGCTGACTGTGGTCATACAAAAATGGGAAGGATGGGTTTCTAGATCGTCTTGGGATTTTTGTTTTGTTTTTTTCAAGAGAAGCCAGAAATCTGGAAATTTTTTTGTGAAAAACTTCACATTATGATTACTGAACATGACTGATTATGTACTACTGTGAATTAATTGAATTTTTTAAAGTGTGGGATGCATAAAATATTATTGAGGGCAGACTATGGTCACCACTTTACTGACAACTGATGTCTTTCCATTTTAATCACTGAACTGTATAATTTATTTTTCAAATTCCCATTAATTTCTCTTGAACTGATTCTCAATTCTACTTTGTAGATACAAAGATATCTACTTTGTATACAACTTGTATCCAAAGTTGTGTGAGGATGACTCATGATTCAAATTAACTCTAAGTTTATAGAATTTATTGAGCTTTTCCTCATCTATATAATGGGAATGTTAATAGGATAAAGGTTAGTTTGGGTCTTGAGTGAGTTAATGTACACTAGCCCTGCACCTTTGTAAGTGATGAGCACCTTCACTATACGTCTATATTGAAATATCCAGTGCATATATACAGTGATTTTCCCATTGAGGATGCTTTTAAAATGTGAACTGATTGATAGATTGATATGTTTATGGCCAAAAATATCTACTAAAGAAACTTTTCTCAGCCTACTCCACTTGTGTAGGAGCTAACATTAGAAGGATGTGATTGAAAACAATTAGATTTTAGTTTCTGATAGCATGTGAAAGCTTAATTCTTGAAATAATTATAGTATAAACATTTTTGCAATAAATAAAGTATGTCCAAATAGATTGATAAATTTTTAAACAGTTAATCCACAAAATCCCACTTGTGATCTCCAGGAAGCATAGTTTGAAAGCTGGAGCATTTTCTTAAGCATCATGTACATCATTAGGACACATTATTTATACAAACACAACACCCTTCTCAAGACACCCAAGTCACTTTCCATTTACAGAAAATGTAACTGGTTCTTCTCTGGAACTATAGCTCAACAAAGCCTGAGAGTTATCTTTTTACAGGGTAATACAAATGATAAATAGAATTTTTTTCTTTTCTCAATGACACAGTGAATTTAGGTATTAAGAAAATTATCTCCTCTTTAAAGATTAGTTTTGTCAGCTTTAAACAGATTGACTCAATGATATCTATTTTCTGGTTTGAAAAACCTGTTATTGTAGTAGTATTAGCTGTGTCCATATAATTCTAATGATAAAAACAACACATTTTGCCCCCTTTTCACTTACATTGGAATAAAAAAAAGGGGGATAATGCAGAAATACATGGTCCTTCCCTTCAAGGGGCTTAACATTTAAAAGGGAATGTCTAAATGGGAGGGAAAACCATGTAAGAGGGAAACACAGTCTGGGAAAATTGACAGAAAATAAAATATTTTCCTATTTTTTCCTGAAAACACTTCATATCAAAGCTAAAATCTAAACACTAAAAGAAAAACTTTATGGAATAGGTTCACTTAGGGAAAAAGAAAATCTTGAAAAGAGGAAGTAACACAGTTTGACTGGCTAGAAACTCTGAAGAAGGAGCAAATAATGTAAAGATTTAGTGTAGAATTCTAGGAAAGAACATCAAGCAGAGAAGAATAAGTGAGACAACTATGCTTTACATAATTTTTAAATTCAGAGCTGGGTAAGGCAAAATATAGTGAGGATATACTGAATTCTTCAGAACAATTAGAGTCCACAGTCCAATGACTACTTCATTTTTCATTGACAGGAAGGAGTTGGTGTCTCTATGTCCTTATCTATAGAAATCAGGTGAGGAGTGTTAGCTTATTTTTACACACTAAGAAAACATTAAAATATGGCAGTGCTTGGTATTAATTTACTCATGTGAAAGCCAACTGTCTAAAATTTAATGCTATCAAAAATTTCAAGTCCTCTGGAAATTGCCCCTAGCTCAACAGAAATATTTTAAAGGTCCTGGCAGGAATTTTCTAAAACAGTAGAGCAGATTAGCATGGCTGATCATTAAAGAATCATACACAGAGTAATGGAAATAAAAGCAAAACTAAACAAATGGGACCTAATTAAACTTAAAAGCTTTTGCACAATGAAGAAAACTATAAGAAGGTGAAAAGACAGCCTTCAGAATGGGAGATAATAATAGCAAATGAAGCAACCGACAAAAAATTAACCTGAAAAATATACAAGCAGCTCACGCAGCTCAATACCAGAAAAATAAATGACCCAATCAAAAAGTGGGCCGAAGAACTAAACAATATTTTCCCAAAGAAAACATACAGATGGCTAACAAACACTTGAAAATATGCTCAACATCAATCATTATCAGAGTAATGCAAATCAAAACCACAATGAGGTACCATCTCATGCTGGTCAGAATGGCTGCTATCAAAATGTCTATAAGCAATAAATGCTGGAGAGGGTGTGGAGAAAAGGGAACCCTCTTTCACTGTTGGTGGGGACGCAAACTAGTACAGCCACTATGGAGAACAGTGTGGAAATCACTTAAAAAACTGTAAATAGAACTGCTTTATGATCCAGCAATCCCACTGCTGGGCATACATACCAAGGAAACCAGAATTGAAAGAGACACGTGTACCCCAATGTTCATCGCAGCACTGTTTATAATAGCCAGGACATGGAAGCAACCTAGATGAATGGATAAGAAAGCTGTGGTACACATACACAATGGAATATTACTCAGCTATTAAAAAGAACACATTTGAGTCAGTTCTAATGAGGTGGATGAAACTGGAGCCTATTATGCACAGTGAAGTAAGTCAGAATGAAAAACGCCAATACAGTATATTAACACGTATGTATGGAAGTTGCTCAGTTGTGTGCAACTCTTTGTGATTCCATGGACTGTAGCCTACCATGCTCCTCGATCCATGGAATTTTCCAGGCAAGAGTACTGGAGTGGCTTGCCATTTCCTTCTCCAGGGGATCTTCCCAACCCAGGGATTGAACCCAGGTCTCCCTCATTGCAGGCAGATGACAACCTTGTACCTAGATAGCAAAAGAGACAAAGACGTGATTTGAGAGAATAGTACTGAGACATGTATATTACCATCTGTGAAATAGACCACCAGTCTAAGTTCCATGCGTGAAACAGGGTGCTTAAAGCCCGTGCACTGGGACAACCCACGGGATGGGATGGGGAGGGAGGTGGGAGGGAGGTCTGGAATGAGGGGACACATGTACACCCGTGGCTGATTCATGTCAATGTGTGGCGAAAACCATCACAATATTGCAAAGTAATTAGCCTCCAGTTACAATAAATAAATTAATTTTTTTAAAAAGATCATTGGGCAGTGTGAATGACATGGCTTTGCTGTACTCAGTTTCTATGCCCCCTCATATACACATTGTATTTGGAAGATACTGACATGTAAATGATAAATTTTTACACTATCATAAATGTTGCATGTAATATAAATATGTGGATACTTCTGTATATGTATCTTATGAATGTAAATTGGCTGCAGGTTCATGAGCTCAAAGTTGTCCTAAATAAACTTATAGAAATACAAAGAGAACAGAAACACACTAGTAGTAGATGACTAACTTACTTAAATTATGACAAATCAAGTAGACAAACCTAAATTTACGTGACCTAAGAAACACACATTGGTCTATTAGTAACAACACACAGATGAGATTCAGCTTGCTACAAAGGGGAAAAAAAAAACTTTTTAATAGCATATGAAGCATTCATAAAATTTAGCTAAGTATTGGGCTATAAAGAAAACTTTGAAAAATTTATAAAGTATAGAATTAATACAGACATTATTTCCTGATCATGCTGTAAGAATAATATAAAGAAATAATACAATTAGTCAAAAAAATTCTTTCACTTGGCAATACAAATATTTTATTTTGACTATCTCTCAGTTAAAAATGGTAAAAAAGAGAACTGAAGAATATTTACAAAAAAGTGGAAATAGACGTGATATTTCACAGAACCTAAGGGAGAGAATGTTTAGGGAGAACTCATTTGTGAAACATATATTGATTAAAAAAAAAAGATGAGGAAAAATAAGGATCAGATACAAAAAATTACATTAATGAAAGGAATGGATAGGCAAAAATTTGTAAGTAAGATAAATTCAAGAATAAATTTCTGTGAAAATAAAACAATAGAATTAATATGCCTATTAAAAGATGATGTTAGGAAGAAGAGTAAATGAATCAACTACTAGATAATCTAATAAAGAAAAACAAAAAGGAGGAGTAACATTAGCAAGATGCTGGCCGAAGAGGTCTCAGTGCTTGTTCCCTCACAAAAACAATAATTAAACAACTAATGGCCACCAAATATAGCTTGGGGAGAGCTCTGGGGTACATTAAAGAAACTGCAGTAACCAAATGGAATAAAAAATGGAGGATGGCATAAGAAAAGGATGGGAAGCATTTAAATTACATCACTACATCCTCCAGAAGGTCCCAGCTTAGTGCCAAGAGGACTGTCTCCAGTGGCAGCTTCCCTGCTTGGGGGTAAAGCAAGATCAGCCTTTGCCAGCGCTGTAGACATCCACAGCTTTTGACAATGAGGAGCCTTGCAGTCTGCAACACTAACTGCAGCTGACAGAGCTGCCCCGAGTTCACACTGCTGCATCTGGCTGGAGAAGGAGTCACCACTGACCCCCTACTCCAGGCTGGAGTGGCCGCCCCCCTGCGACCTCAGGCCTGGTGCCATCGTGCACACATGTGGACCTCGGTGCTGCCATAGCTCCGTGTAGGCCCTTACCACAGCCACTGGTGGTGACACTGGTGCCCCCGCTGCCCTGAGCATTCCCACGTTCCAGCACAGCTACTGCTCCATCTGAGCCTGTATTCCAGTCCCTATGCTGTTGTGGCTACATAGGCACTCACATCTTGGATCCTGGAGCTGCTACAGGCATGCTCTTTTCTTGGTCTTTAATACTGCGATTCCATGCATGCCTCTGCCCTCTGACCAGCAACTCTGCCATGTGTACCCTCATGCCTTGGCTTCCAGTACCAAAAGTTTTCCCCTCAGTCCTGATTTTCCCTGTGGTTCAAAGGAGAGCAGAAACAGCCTTTGCCACAGAGCAGGATCCCAGCAGCCTTTGCTGTTGCCATGCACATCTGTAGCCCCACACCAAGGATCCCTAAGTCCTACTCCCCTCAAAGGCTAGCCCGGGTGATGGAGCTACCCAGAGTCTACACAGCTGCACCACTCCAACCACATAGCGGAAACATTGCACCCCAACCAGCAGGCTATCACACCCCTCTGAAGATGAAGATTTTCCTTACCAAAGCCCATCCATAAAGTCTGAAAAAGGTGACTGCTCTTCAAATGCACAGATATTGATACAAAGATAGACGAAACATGAAAAATTAAGAAAGTGATATATTCAAAGGAAAGCAATAATTTTCTAATAACTGACCACCAAAACATAGAGATCTATCAATTGCCTGACAAAAAGTTCATAACAGATACTACAGAAAGCATATTGAAAGAAGTCTATTTAAAAGACAGGTTGATATTTCATTGGATTTAGGGATAAAAAATAAAGTGTGACTGAAATGTTATAATGAAAAATAAAACTAAAATTTATGAAAAAATTAGTTTGCCTCATTTAATAAAGTATAGGTTCTATTTTCAATTATATAATTAACTTTTTACCAAGGACAAAAATACATCAAATGTTACATAATAATCTTTTCTCCTACAAAATTTCTAACAACAATACTGATAATACAGTATGTTATTCCTTACTTCTCAGCTAACTATTCCAGGGAAATCATAATGAAGGTCTGTTTCTGAAGAATAGTTTGGAGACATCTCAAATTTTCAGAAATTTCTTCAAAGGCTCCTCTTAATCCTTTGGGTCACAGAGCATTCCACTTGAATTGTCTATTGTCTCTCTGTCCACATTGATTTTTCCTTCAATTTTAACAGGTCTCTGTCATACCATCAATGGATTTGCCTGGAATTGATTAGTTCTCCATAATTATCTTCAATGACTTCTTGATATCTTGCATCTTGTACAAGATTTGCAATTGCTTACTGCATGTTAATACTGCATGACCTACAAAGGCACTGATGGTGGTTGCAGATACATAGTAATAAGCTGAGAAGAATGTTTGAGTGGAGGTTAATTTTACAAATGGTCAATTCATTAGTGAATACCGTGCAGTGATCACTTCTTTCTTACATGGTAGCTACAGGCTTGGGGTCAGATAAAAGTGTTGATAATGAGGACTCAGAAACTCTTTAATAACCTGGGAATAACCTATATTCTATAAATAGGAAATTTCGAGAGAAGACAGTGTGATTCTTTTATACAGTGACAGTGCATTTATACAATTCCTCAGATCCAGAGAAAATTACAATTCTTTATTTCCTCTTAATTTGATGATATCAGTGTAAAGTCCTCCCTTTATTTCTTTTTCCAGTGATAGGAAAAACCTATCTGCTAAGTTTAAGAATAAAAATGTAATGTAGGCTCTGACAATGGTTTTCTCCACTAATGATCCCTTTTCATAAATGGACTCTGAATTATTTATCTATGCTATCTAAAATTTGGCTAATAAAATTGCTCTTAAAGTGAAATAGAGATATATTTTATCGTTGCAATACTCATCTTCCAAAGTAACAAGAAAACCATTATTTAAATTGTTTTATTTTCTAAATCATTTATCTTTATTTTCTCAAAATGATGTGAATGTCATTTTAAGATAGACTCCTAGAAAGAATAATACCATATGATGTCACTTACATGTGGAATCTAAAACATGACACAGAAGAACTTATCTACAGAACAAAAATCGAGTCACAGATATAGAGACTTGTGGTTGTCAAGGAGGAGGAGGGGAGGGGAAGAACAGATTGGGAGACTGGGATTAGCAGATGGAAACTATTACATAAAGGATAGATAAACAACAGGGTCCTACTTTATCGCACAGAGCTATAGAACTATATTCAACATCCCATGGTAAATCACAATGGAAAAGAATATGAAAAAGAATGTATATATATATATGTGTGTGTATAACTGAATAGCTATGTATGCAACAGCAGCAGCAGAAATAAACACAACATTGTAAGTCAGCTATATATCGAAAAAATAAATTAAAAAAAAACACTCATGACAGCCACATCATGATGTTTAGATACTAAGAAAAAAAGAAAGGGGAACAAAAAGAAAAGAAAATGGACTCCTAACAGATTAACATTGAATTAGAATCATACTTGGAGATTTTTAAAAGGCCCCTGGATTTACAAGTGTTGGGCTTTGAAAAAAAGAGTAAAAAATATCTTTCAGAATACCAAAATGTAAGCTTTAAAATTTCATGTGAAAATTGTAAGAGTCAGCAAAGTATTTAAACCATAACCTGCAAAACAAGGAAAATGTATGGTGTGGTCACTTTCTCTCTGGTAATATAAGTAAAAATTTTTACTGTCTAGAAGAAATAGAATTCAGAGTGGGATAAGAGTGTAGTCACTAATGGGTGCCTCAGAAGGAGGTTCATATTCAAACTCTTCCATGAACTTTTGGGGATGGGGGACATTCCAGAGCAGAAGAGCTTCTATCATGGAAGATAGACAACCTCTTACAGATGGCTGCATCCAGAAGATTCTAAAGCAACAGGACACTGGAGTGGTAGTAGAATAGCAACGTCTGTAAGAGATTTCTTGACCTGAGGGCAGTTTAAGGGTCTCAGTCAGGTGTGGATACAGCAGCTGTGCCGTGCTGTGCTTAGTTGATCAGTGGTGTCTGACTCTTCGCGACCCCAAGGACTGTAGTCCACTAGGCTCCTCTGTCCATGGGGATTCTCCAGGCAAGAATACTGGAGTGGAGTGCCATGCCCCCTTCCAGGGGATCTTCCCCACCCAGTGATCGCACCCAGGTCTCCCACATTGCAGATGAATTCTTTACTGTCTGAGCCACCAGGGAAGCCCGGATAAAGCAGCTGCTGCTGCTAAGTCGCTTCAGTCGTGTCTGACTCTGTGTGACCCCATAGACCACAGTCCCTAAACAAGAATCAGTATAGAAATGGACTTTGCTGACAGGAAGTAAGAAAGACAGGGGCTGACGTTCTAAGACTAGGCGTGGACTCACACCTCCACAGAGGCAACGACGTGCACACACATGTGCAAAGACAGCACATGGAGCAAATGCCAGGATGACCTAATATGCCCCTGCCCCACACACAGGACTCCCACTATCATGGCAGAGTGGATGAGAGGAGGGGAATGGAGAGAATCTTAACGTTTAACTGTATACTTACCCCAAACTGAATGAGTTTTAAATAAACGATGATTGAAACACTTTGAATTGAATTAACAAGTGTAATTATTTTCAGAAATTCATTGAAATGAGAAATCATTAGCTATTTTGAGTTCAGTTACTGAAAACTAAAATTATGTCTTTCCTGACCAATGTTCTCTTTATAAATTTCAACATCACCACATGTTGACTTGATACAACAAATCTCCATCTAGAAATTTGTCCAAGAGAAATATATGCTCACACAAGTAAGCAAATATTTGTGTGTAAGAATATTAATTATAGCTTTCCATTTTATTGTTAGAAAGCTGGAAGAAATCCAAATGGCGAGGTACAGGGATTTGTGAAAATGAACAATGGTATATCCATTATACATGGAATAGCATTTAGTTATCCAAAAGAGATGCTCAGGAATTAGCATTTTGAGGAATTTTACTGAGATTTAATTGAGGTGATTTGGCAAGTTATGAGAACGTAAGCACTTGGTGTTTATTACAAGGTGAATTCTATTTGTTATAAGGTGAATTGTTGATTATCATAGCATAGATATTCACAAGTAAACTTTCATTGTGTGCAGAATGCTCTGTTTAAATAAAACCTGCTTCAAGTATGAACTGTGTTAGAAAGTATTTCAAGCTATTTGAAATAGCTACTTCCGCTTGAAAACTTGGTGAGCAAAGATATAAACTTAGTTAGTCATTGCTTCATTATTTTTCATATGAGAGAACAGTATTAAGATGTTCTTCATAGGATTGCTGTGAGATATCAGTAGGCTTTATATAACTAAATTACAAGTAAATCCTCTAATGCTTGGGGAATAAGGGATTCTGTTTAAGTAAATATCTCATTTTACTCAGAGTTATCAAATAAGTCATACATTGTTTCAACGTTAAAATATATGAAAAATATGAAAAAAATAAAACACAGTAAGAACAAAAACTGAAATAGAACATATCTTCATTTTTACTTATTTTTAAAACCTTATGGAGTTTCAGAGTCATGGACAAAAAAACTGTTAGATAACCAACCGGAGAAGTGTGACGTATAGAATGAAAAACATTTAGCTTCCTTCAATTAATCTCTGCAGCAGTCAGCTGCTATAATAGAAGGCCATAGGCTTAAGGGACGGGGCTTCATTTCTCACAGTTCTGGAGACTAGAAAGTCCAAGACCAAGACACAGGTCAATTTGGGTCTCTGATGAGAACCGCCTTCCTGGGAGTGCATATGATCATCTTCTCACTGTGTCTTCACAGGGCGATCAGGGGAGTGAAGGGAGCATTCTCTCATCTCTCTTCTTTTTGTTAGAATGATAATCTCATTACCATCATTATGATCTTGTCTATACTTAATTACTTTCCAAAGGCCCTACTTCCGATTATCATGTTAGGGGTTAAGCCTTAAACTATGAAGTTTAGGAGGGACATAATTCAGTCCATTGGACTCACTCATTTTATAAAGGGGAAAAAGGTAGGCCAGAGTGGGAAGAAACTTACTAGTATGGCATTGGCAGAGCTCAGCTGAGCTCCAAGGCTCCTGATTCCTGGTCAGTACAGCCTCACGGTACTTTATCACACTCTCCAGTAGGACACATTTCCCTTTCTTCCTTATTATAGTTATTTGCCTGTAAGTCACATTGATCCTACCTGATTGTAAGTTACCTGAATAGTGAACCCACTTCTACGGCATCTATTTATTTGGTGTTCATATATCAACTATTTAAAAAAAAAATAAGTTGTCGATTCTTGATGGCTATTGTATTTCTGAAATTTCTAGTTGTTATGAATTTAAATAAACTGAGATTTACTGCAGTATTTTCATGATATTTTTATACTTATTAAATTCATCGTATTGGAATTTTATATAGCCTTACATTAAATAAGGGACTTCCCTGGTGGCTCAGACAGTAAAGCGTCTGCCTACGGTACGGGAGACCTGGGTTCAATCCCTGGGTCAGGAAGATCCTCTGCAGAAGGAAATGGCAACCCACTCCAGTACTTTTGCCTGGAAAATCCCATGGACAGAGGAGCGTAGTAGGCTACAGTCCATGGGATCACAAAGAGTCGGACACAACTGAGCGACTTCACTTAACATTAAATAAATTAATTTAAGTAATACCATTAAAAATTATCTTATTTTTAATTGGAGGATAATTACTTTACAATATAGTGATGGCTTCTGCCATACATCAACATGAATTAGCCACAGGCATACACATATCCAACTTCGCTTTCACTTTTCACTTTCACGCATTGGAGAAGGAAATGACAACCCACTCCAGTGTTCTTGCCTGGAGAATCCCAGGGATGGGGGAGCCTGGTGGGCTGCCGTCTATGGGGTCGCACAGAGTCGGACACGACTGAAGAGACTTAGCAGCAGCAGCAGCATACACATATTCCCTCTCTCTTAAACCTCCATCCCTCCTCCCTCCTCTCCCACCCCTCTAGGTTGTCACAGAGTACCAACTTTGGATTCTCTGCATCATACAGCAAATTCCAACTGGCTATCAATTTTACATATGATAATGTACATGTTTCAATATTACTCTCTCAAGTCTTCCCGCCCTCTTCTTCCCCCACTGTGACCAAGTCTGATCTTTACGTCTGCATCACCTTTGAGCCGTAGCATTTATTATACATTATATATGTTATTCTCCACCTTGTCCTAATCACTAGTGCTATAACTATGAAACTGAACTTTTTCTTATGTGGTTTTGGGATATATTAATTTTGCATTAAATTTGAGCCCATATAGAAGGCAGATGGAACGTGACAATGCCATACACTGTGTCTCTTTGGTTTACTCCTTGGACATATGCTTTACATACAAAAGTTATTTCAGTTCACCATATGTGATCCGTATTCAAATGTAGAAATGGAGCCTCACAGGAGATGTATCAGAATAGCACATGCAAACATTTACTATTTGTGCCAGTAAGTGGATCTTTAGCAGAAAACTCAACAACTACCATATGCAGCAGCTGTTATTCAGTGGACCAAAAATAACGGCCTGGAACAATGCAAGCTGCAGTTTCAGCGTATTTGAACCCCATCCACTACTTCTAAAAACCCATTCAGATGTCTAAAATGCTCTTCATTTGCAATTAACCATTGAAATTGTCCTGACCCAGACATGCTAGTTATGGAAACATACTCTAAGAAAGAAATTTCCTGAGCTATCAGGTAATTGCCAGTAGGGGGAAAAAAACAGTAAACAGATTGTCTATTCCCCAGGACAATTTTTGGAACTCAATAAAAAAATTCTTTTCCAATAGTCCTTTGATGTCCAATACTGCTGAAACAATACCTTGTATGGTTTAAGAATATTAACTGGTTTATTAATTAGATGCCTCTCTCAAATACCACAAAAGGACTTTTCTACATAAAGTATCTTACTTGCTCAGATTTTTCTGTTGGGTTGAGGTCATCAACATGGGCATGTATTATTATTTGTTGGAGGACAGTAAAAGTAAGATATGCTGGGAGTTAATTTTTTATGCATTGTGGTGATAATGCAGAAAACTGTGACAGTTTTCACTGAATGATAGTGGGGAGAGCGATGCTCAGGAAACAAGGTCACTGGTTTAGAACTCCAGCTTTATCACCTACTTTTAAACAAGGCCCTTAGAAGCCCCAGTTTCATCTCTTACAAAGTGTGATGATAATAATCTCTACTTCTGATTATTTCAAAGGGTCATTGTGGGCCAACTGTAAATGACTACTATTATCTGATATCACTTATTGAATCCACACTGTGATAAAAGTTGTGACACCACTTTATATCATCCTGTCACTGAATCCTAAAACCACTCCACAAGGTAGTTTATTTCTACACTGAATAAACATATAAACTTACAAATCTCAGTGTCTTAACAAAAAATTCTGATATGGAATCATGTGAAACTTCAGAGAAGCTCTCTGACATGCTGTGACTCAGAAATTCATGTGACCTTAATTTTGAATTGCCACCCTTCTGTGGTATGTCTCAAATAAGAGAAGAGAGATCTGGAGAGCTGCTGCTGCTGCTGCTGCAGCTGCTGCTGTCGCTTCAGTCGTGTCCGACTCTGTGCGACCCCATAGATGGCAGCCCACCAGGCTTCCCTGTCCCTGGGATTCTCCAGGCAAGAACACTGGAGTGGGTTGCCATTTCCCTCTCCAATGCATGAAAGTGAAAAGTGAAAGTGAAGCCGCTCAGTCGTGTCCGACTCTTAGCGACCCCATGGACTGTAGCCCACCAGGCTCCTCCATCCATGGGATTTTCCAGGCAAGAGTACTGGAGTGGGGTGCCATTGCCTTCTCCGGGAGAGTTGCTATCCGCTCTTAAATGCTTTAGCCTAGAAGTGACCCAGGAGAACTCACTGGCTATCACACGGCCCTGACAAGGCACAGGTGACAGAGATTATAGGGGAGTACATGGATATTATATGACCTATCAGAATATCTGCCATAGATAATGTGATTTTCCCCTGTTTTACAAATGACAGAACTGAAGCTCAGAGGTGTTACGTAAATTACTTAGGTCACATAGCCATTTCTGATCTGTTTTCATCCTAAATCTGATTCAGGATCATTATCTTAACCATGGTTTTTATTAATATTTTAATAACTTATCACATATTAATGAATTAAAATAGGCCCACAAAATATAAATTTTTATAATTCTTGCTTAATTAATGATGTTCTCATATGAGGAAAGAATTATTTCACTTAGACTTTTCCTTCATGTCATATTCCTTTCTTCATGAAGGAAAAGTACTTATTGTTCTATTTCAAACATTTCAGAATTAATATTCAAATTACTCAGACACTTTTATAACAGAGAAATTATCTGAGATAAAGAATTTAAATAAATATTTCAAAATAAGGTTCAGCTATTTTGAATAAACATATACAAATTATTTCAAGTAGAAGAAATAAATGCTCATCTTGGATGTATATGTAAAAATATTGAAAAAATTAATAAAATTAAGTTGGGTAATTTTATGTAGACATTTAAAAAATTGGAATTCCAACAGTTTTAGTTAAAATATTTTCTTCACTGTGTTTCTGATAAGTGCATATCAGACAGTAGATTATAAAGTCTCATGTTATTAGAATCACAAAATAAATCAACAATAAATATTCTAATGTAATTAAAATTATAAAATGGAATAATAGATAACTCATCCATAGCCATAATTGAAATATGTAGTGTACTGCTAGAATACAACATATGGCTTAATAATCGGATGTTGCATATGGTAAATGTTTGTTTGTCATACTTGTACTCTTATTTATGGCTTTGCAAAGAACTAGAACAGTCGGATTAATTCAACAGATTGATAGGAAAAAAAAATATTTGAGAATGATTATCTTAGCTTTGCAGATAGTCCCGGGCAAATAAAATTGTATACTAAACCAAGAATGCTGATTTTATGGTACTAAAGGAATACTAATGGAGCCCTGGAGAAGGGAACAGTTACCCACTCCAGTATTCCGGCCTGGAGAATTCCATGGACTGTATCGTCCATGGGGTCGCAAAGAGTCGGACACGATTGAGTCACTTTCACTTTCTTTCACTTTCAATGGGTTAGCTCCAAAAGTAGCACTAAATTCTGAAAAAGTAGGTATACATAAGTAATTCTATGCTATGCTAAGTCACTTCAGTCGTGTCCAACTCTGTGCGACCCTAGAGACGGCAGCCCACCAGGCTCCCCCATCCCTGGGATTCTCCAGGCAAGAACACTGGAGTGGGTTGCCATTTCCTTCTCCAAGGCATGAAAGTGAAAAGGGAAAGTGAAGTCGCTTAGTCGTGTCTGACTCCTAGCGACCCCATGGACTGCAGCCTACCAGGCTCCTCCATCCATAGGATTTTCCAGGCAAGAGTACTGGAGTGGGGTGCCATTTCCTTCTCTTAAGTAATTCTAGAAAGTGCTTTTATTGTAATCAGTGGTAATATTAGTTTATATAATAGCACAAGCTTCCTCCATTTTCTTGCATGAACTATACTCAAGAACGGCAATCTTTGTTTCTATTATGAAGGATTTGGACACTTCAATTTTTTCTCTTAAGTTGATGTATGGCAAAACCAATACAATATTGTAATTAGCCTCCAATTAAAATAAATAAATTTATATTAAAAAAAGATAAGATTCACTTTCCTATTTGTTTGTTATTCCTACTCTAATTCAAAAGACATTTGGTATATCTTGGAAATATACTAATAATGTATGAAGATATGTTATGGAAATGGATACATGTAGTTAAATAAGGCCCGCTGAAGGAAGGAATGGCATCAAACTCAGTATTTCTTTGGTAAGTGTGATATTTGATTCAGTTTCCTCAACTCTAACATTTTACACAGTAATAAATAACTAATAGTAGAAATGAGAGTCAGTCTCTATTAAGTTCCCTTCCCTTTACCAGGCTTTGTTCTGATCAGTTTACATATATAAACTCATTACATCCTTATAGCTTATTAGGGGAATGCTATTGTTGACATTCTGTTTACAGATGAGAAACCTGATGAAGGGAGTTTTGAGTTTTCACAACTCACTTGGGATGGAGCTCAGTTTTGAGCTATAGGCTGTTATTCCAAAGCAGGTTTTTTTTTTTTTTTTTTTTTTAATGATACTATAATGCTCCCTCTGCCTACTTTGCCTCTTCAGATGCAGCTTCTGAGCAATTGTGTCTTTGCACCCAGTGCTTTGAGTCAGGGTTAGGAAAGAGTGTTTCTATACTAACAGAGTTGTCAATGGCATGGGTTGGAAATTATTGATTTCAGAATGCTAGCGATGATACATCTACACAAATGAGGCTCAAGGAAATTCATTTGTTTTTCACTTTAAAGTAAAAAGCATTAGAGCATTTCATTCTCTGTACAGAAGAGATTAGAGAAAAACAATTAAGGGTTCAGGCTATTCTCCAATGCCTACAGATCCACCAGAAAGTACTGTACATCCTTCTTAAGATGGGAATCTTGGCCCCCACTAATGAAGGAAATGCTATTCTCAAATTACTACTTAATGTCATGTGAAATAAATGAAAAGCACTATTAAATTGATTTTAAGACTCTTGTCAAAAGAATTATCTGCTGTATCATTTCACAGTCCCTGTGCAAGTTTCCATATTAGGAAGAAAGTTCTTTTGTCGGATTTATTTCTAGGAAAGCTTTTGTCTCCCCTAAGAAACTATATGCCTTGTCCTCGTAATGTGCTTCATTTTTATCCTGGAGGCTGAGTTGCTCAGACCCATTGGGAATCCTCTAACAAAGCAAGTATCTGTGGCAGAGGCTGTATCATAGTTTCCAGCCTCCACAGCAGGAATTTCCAGCCTCCACGACTAATTCTAATGAATACAATGTAGGTCACAGGCATGTGTGTCACGTTCAGACCTGGCCACCCACTGCTGGTCTTTCCCTTCCCCAAACTGCCTGCTGATTCACAATGTCTAGGGCCATCTTGAAAGGCATATATTGAAGGGAGTAGAGTCTCTTTCAACCCTACTCTCCCATTGCTCTGCAACAGTTGTATCTTACAAGGGCAATAAACAAACTCCTAATGTATAAGCCACCAAGGCATTAGAATTTATCAGTTACAGTGGCTACTAACATTAATTACTAAAGAAATTGGTAATAGATACTAGCTATTTCTTAATTTTTTTCCTTTTCCCCTTTTTTTCAATTTTATGGAGGTAAGACACTGTGTGTTTCTGTAATAAAAATTAGAGCAGAGTGGTTTCTGTTTCACATAGACATGCAGGATGCCAGCTTGATAGAGTCTCTGCCATCTTCATCCTTTCAAGGTTGCTTTTTGCTTAGTAGTTAATTAGTAGGCAGCATTGAAAACTGATGTCAGAAGCAAGAAACGTAGAAATGCAAGCTCTTCAGTGACAAAGCTTTTGTTTGCCTGTGATAACTTGAATATGAATAATATATATACACAAAGCTTTTGGCTATATGAAAAGGTGTTGAAAAATGTATCATTGACGAGTAGTTGTTGCCACTGGCTGAGCTAAAACATGGTGTTAGAAGGAGTACAGGTTGAACAGTAATTAGGTGTTTCCACAGAGCAATAACAGAGAAGAGAAAGCTTCCAGAAATATGAGGCCCTGCAAGGTTTGGGAAAAAAATGAATTGAAAAAGTAAAAGTCAAACAGGAAATAAGATTGGAAAAGGCTGTGAATGACAAATATTCACTTAGATTCAAACTTGCAGCAAAAAAATCCGCTTGAGTTGGAGCTTCCCACTTAAATCAGGAGGACTCAGTAAAGCTAAACATATCCCAACATTTATTTGCAAGAGAAGTAGGTCGATGAAGAAGAAAACAATTTCACCTGAAAACTACGTCTCAGGAAAAAAACTGAGTTTAGCTATTAGAACATGGAATTAACTAGAAGCAAACAAATCAGATGCCTAGTAAAATTTTGATGGTATGTGTTGACTCATTGGAAAAGACTCTGATGCTGGGAGGGATTGGGGACAGGAGGAGAAGGGGACGACAGAGGATGAGATAGCTGGATGGCATCACTGACTCGATGGACGTGAGTCTGAGTGAACTCCGGGAGTTGGTGATGGACAGGGAGGCCTGGCGTGCTGCGATTCATGGGGTCGCAAAAAGTCAGACATGACTGAGTGACTGAACTGATTGACTGATTTTCAAAAAAACCACAAACCTAGACTAAAATAGCAAGTTTGACTTTTGGAAGCCTTAAGCTGGACAGAAAGCACGCTGCAGAAGTTGGGCCATCTCTGAGAAGGGCGTCCACATCTCTCAGACGTGGCCAAGGGAGCAACGACCGAGGAGAAACTAAGTAGGGGCCAAGGCAGAGAATATATAAAACAATGACAACACTTTTGGCTCCCAAGTAAAGCAAAGTTAAGATTTAATGAATAAATGAATCCCACTGTGTCCAGTGTTACAAACATCATTCTATATGACCTGTATAATCATGAAGACTTGCGACTGCTATGTATCATCTGTTCTTCCTTTTTAAATATATTATGTTCTGTGTTTTTTTTCATCATTTTATTTATTACTATTTATTTATTATTTATTTTGGGCCATGCTGGGTCTTCATTGCTGTGTGGGCTCTTCTCTAGTGGCAGTGAGTGGGGGCTACTCTCTTATTTCACTGCACAGGTTTCTCATTGCAATATCTTCTTCTGTGGTGGAGCACTAGGGCACGTGGGCTTCAGTAATTGAAACTCATGGGCTCCGTAGTTGCAGTTCCTGGGCTCTAGAGCACAGGCTTGGTAGCTGCGGCACATGGGCTTAGTTGATCTGCAGCATGTGAGAGCCTCACGGATCAGGTATAGAACCTGTGTCTCCTGCATTGGCAGAAGGATTCTTTACTACTGAGCCACAGGGAAGCCTTGTTCTTCCCTTTTTCAAAAGGAGTTTATTGAGTTGATCCTTTTGTTGCCTCTTCCATTTAATACTGTGTGTGTGCGTGTGTGTGTGTTTGTTAAGGCAGGTACAGTTGATACCTTGTCCTTTCGATTATAGGCTACTGATCCACTCGGAGCTGTACTGGGTGCTCATGGAGGTGCCTGCGCTTCACTCAGAAACCTCAGAAATAGAGCTACTCAAAAATCCTAGGTGAGGATTGGAAAGGAGATGAATATGTTTCATGTGTGGGATGAAGAGTATCCAGGTATTGAGGATCAGCAGGGTGAATGACGGTACAGACCAGCTAAATATATATGGAACCCATTCCATTTCCTTTTCCTCTGGGGAATGTATTGGACTTTATTTCCCAGTATCGCCTGCAGTTGGTTGTGGCTGTATGATGGAGTTTATGCCACAGGAATGTTTGCAGTGCTGACGTGTATCATGTTCAGGTCTGGCCCATAAAACCTTCTTGTGAAATTTCACTTCTCTTCCATATCCATTGATAAGAAGTTAACACTCTGGGAGAACTTGCAAGGAATGTGCTGAAAATGGTAGAGCTTTTTAAGCCTAGATCCTTGAATAACTATCGGGAGTTGATCCCCACCTTTGCTATAAATGATCTTTACTTAAGACAGAAATAAACTTCTATTTTATTAATCTACCGAAATTTCAGTTTTCATTTACAACATTACCTGGAATTAGCTTGCTCTGTTTTCTTATTTTGAATTAACTATAATTTTTGATAACATTTTAATATTTAAGGGATGCCTCTTTCCATTGAATAGAAAGAGGCAGGCATAAATAAAATAAAGGATCCAAATAAAGTGGAATGACAGTGGAACTCAGGAAATAAATGATCTAATTTACTTCCATGAAATTAGGAAATTCAGTTCTTGCAATTTTGGTATTGTAAAGAAAATTAAAGATAATTGTTACAAATATACATGTATATTTTTGATAACCATCTATTTGCTTAATGAGTATATTTTTGATATGATCAGATATACTATAAGAGTTATTACTTTTATCCCACATGCAGTGTTTGAGAGACTTTTGTAAGTGAGATACTATTATTATTAATTTTTAAAGTTATGCATGGCAAGGGCAATTTTATAGAATATTGCTAAAGGGCTGTTTCAACTCCAGATATTTTGTTTCCTTCAGTAGAGAGAAGGTTTAAAAAAAGTTTTTTTTTTTCTTAACTCAGGACACATCAAGCTACAAAAAAGCTTCTACTGACTCAGAAATTATCCCCCGTTCTCCCTGGCTGGAGAGTAGGAACCACAACCTTCAATATATTTAGGTGCTACCTAAGTTTTTTTTTTTTTTTTTTTCTTTTTTGGACTACCACTATGCTCCCATTCAGACTTCCCTGTAGCTGAAATAGTAAAGAATCTGCCTGCCATGCAGGAGAAGAGGGTTTGATTCCTGAGTTGGGAAGTTTCTCTGGAGAAGGGAATGGCAATCCACTCCAGTATTCTTGCCCGGAGAATTCCATGGACAGAGAAGCCTGGCGGGCTACAGTCCATGGGGTCGCAAAGAGTTGGACACGACTGAGCTACTAACACACACACACATGCTCCCATTCACTAATGATTAAGCTGCTTTTCATAATCACAGTCTTCCCTCATGCAGGTTGGCCTGGTCATTGGAATATTCCTTCTGTTTCTAATTCTCTTATTGCAGCTAATGATACCACTCTGTTTTACAATCACATGGACTTGAAATCTTACAGTCAATTTAATGCCTCTTTCTCCCAAACCCTATACCTCCATCCAATCAATTTCCAAATTTGGTACATTCTATCTCCACAAAGGCTTTTGAGTTTCTAACCTTCCCTCTATTCCTGCTACCTACACCTTAGCTCAGACCCTCATTACTTTTACCCTCTGTACTATAATAACCTAGTAATTGGCTTCTCCACTTCCATCTCTCTCCATTCCAATCCATCTTGCACACAGCTCAAGATTAATCTTCCTAAACTGCATCTGTGATCACAGAATTACAGACTCTCAAGATATAAGAGATCTTAAAGGTCAACTGATCCAACCGCCTCTCTCTTCTTTTCTTTCTTCTCTTTTCTTTTCATCCTTTAATAAATATTAAAACTAGGTATATGCACTTCTTTGATAGAAGTGGTTCAGGGTTAAGAAAAATTAAATGGAACAGAATAGCATAAAAAGCGAAAATCCTCCCAGTTTTATTTCCAAGAAGCAACTGCTATTTGCACTTTTAATTTTGCCTTTTGTTCTCCTAACGCTTATCATTAAAACTTCATTTAGTATAGTTACAACTTTCTGTTTTAGATGTCATAACATTTAACTCTATATCGACTTCTCATTATGAAATGTGAATAAATTTTGCACTTACTCCTTTTAGGTACCTTTTAATTTTTGTTAGTTTTACTATTTTCATTCATATTTGCAAGGCTTATGTGACTTAAATTATGTGTTATGACTACAGTTTAAGTCCTTAATGCTCTGCATATTGCTTAACTCTAAAAATCAGAAAAATTCCAACATTTAAAATATTAATATAATGATTATTCAATTATATCACTGTAGAATGGGTAGTGTAGTTAGAAATCTACAAAGGGAAATGGGAATGAGCAGAATGATGTAGGAAGAGGGCAGCCACGTAGAGCTGAACAGGTTGTGTCCTGCTCAAAAGCAACTGGTCAGAGGCATGAGAGTAAGCTAAGATCCCGTGTACTAACCTATGCACCTTGATCCCTTGGCAAAGGAAATAGCAACTCAGTCCAATATTCTTGCCTGGGAAATCCCATGGACAGAGGAGCCTGACGGTGTCAGGACAGAAGAGTCCATGGGGTCACAAAGAGTTGGACATGACTTAGCAAGTAAACAACAACAGCAGCAAACACTATGCACCTTAGCATGAGGCTCTCCCTTTTTTTTTTTTGCAATTTCTAAGACAGTTTCCTACACGCCAGCCAAGGCTCTAAGTGGAAGGAAAACAAGGTGAATATAAGGTCATTAACACTACTGAAAGTTTCAAGGGAGAATGAATAAGTGTCGCAAACAGTTGAAGAGACTAGATAAGAAGAGGATTGTGGTACTTTCCACTGGTTACTATTAGATTATTGGTGACTTTAGCAAAAGCTGATATATTCATTTCACTAGGGTGAAAGTCAAGATTTGGTACCTTGATGAAAGTGTATTAAGGCAATAAAGTCTGAGGATATAGACAAATCTTTCCAAATATTCAAATGTCCAAGTGAAAAAAAAGTTGACTGCAGGATATTCAAAGCTAATCAATTTTTGTTCATAATTTCCTTTATTGCTTTTGTGTTTAGATATGACTTCAGCTAGGATACACAAGTATGCACATATATTTTCTACTAATTAATGGGAAAGTGTTAGTCACTCTTTCATGTCCGACTCTTTGAGACCTCATGGACTGAGCCCACCAGGCTCCTCTCTCCATGGGATTTCCCAGGCAAGAATACAGGAATAGGTTGCCATTTCCTTGTCCAGGCGATCCTTCCAATCCAGGGATCAAACCCAGGTCTCCCACATTGCAGGCAGATTCTTTACCATCTGAGTCACCAGGGATATGATTTCACATTTAGAATTTCATTTTGAATCCGTCTGATATATATTTTCATAGATGGCTTTATATAAATCTTTAACTTAACTGTTTGTCAGTTGTACCAATAACCCAGCTTCTCTCTGCTGAGCTGGAACATACTCTTTATCGTGTAATCAATTTTTATTTTTGAGGGGGAGTGCATTTTTCAGATTTCTCTCTGTTACCTCAATCTAACTCTCTACTACTGAGCCAAGGTAGTTTAATTAAAGCCCAGTATTTTGTGATTCTTTTAGTTAGAAAGCTCAAGAAGAGCCAAGGAAAACATTCTTTGTTTAGAACTTTGAATCTTCTGTTCCATTTGTGTATGCTAAAAACACTCATCTGAAAGAAAGCTAAACCTCTATTTTCAGTCCTGGCTACCAAGCATTTTTCATTGTCTTCTTTATTCTTTTATCCTTTTTATCTCTTCTTGGAAAGCATCACATAAACTTTTGTCAATGATTACACTTTCTGCAATGCCAGTTCAGCTCCTTACAGTGCCAACAATCTTGCTATTGAACCTATGCTGCTGCTGCTGCTAAGTCACTTCAGTCGTGTTCCACTCTGTGCGACCCCATAGACGGCAGCCCACCAGGCTCCCCCGTCCCTGGGATTCTCCAGGCAAGAACACTGGAGTGGCTTTCCATTTCCTTCTCCAATGCATGAAAGTGAAAAGTGAAAAGTGAAAGTGAAGTCGCTCAGTCGTGTCCGACACCTAGCGACCCCATGGACTGCAGCCTACCAGGCTCCTCTGTCCATGGGAGTCTCCAGGCAAGAGTACTGGAGTGGGGTGCCATTGCCTTCTCTGATTGAACCTATAGTAGCCATCAATTTTAAAAATTCTTTTATCAACGTATACTTCTAATTTGTGACCTATACTTTAAATTTCATTTAGAAACAGATGATTTGTTCAATATTTTTCCACTATAAACTGCTTTTATAATACATTTTCCTCTGAATTATAAATGCAAAAATAGACCTTATACATGGCACAGGTCCTTTTTCAGATCCCCTTTATATCTCTATCTTTATCTTTGCATGAGGAGCTTTGGGGTTTTGTTTATTTTTATTAAAATGTAGTTGATTTACAATGTTAGATTAGTTTCAGGGGTCCAAAATAGTGATTCATACATGAGAAAATTTTTATAATCTCTCATTCTGTTTTACTTAAAAATGAATGATATTCTTTATTGTCCATGCCACATCACTGATGCTAAAATATTCCTTTTAAAGAAAAATTCTAAAGTTTTTATAGAATCTCCAGTCAAATATGACTGTGCTGTCTTGAGGAGGGTAGGCCTGATGTTACCTGACCACATGACAATCTGGAAATAATTTTATTCCTTTTTAATTTGAAGACATGCTGAGTTTTTCTTTTGTTAGAAGAATGAAAGAGAAACTAAAAGCTTTCCAGATTCACTCTTTCCTGGTCATTTGTATTTTGCTCCCTTCCTGCTACCAGCTCCTTGCCCTAGAGAGCGGTGCCCACCACTGATGGGTGTCCTCCACTCCTTCTGCCGTTTTGTATTTCCTGCTTGTTGAAAAGATATTAAAAAAGAGACACTGACGTGAGAGCTACAGTAGTAAAGTAGCTCTGATTGCTAGCCCTTATGCAGTTAGGAAGAGAAAGGAAAGGAAGATAAATGGTGATGAGGAGTTTTCTAATAGATCAAAGTCACTGATTTTTGAGGAAGAGAACACTGGAAATCTTCCCCTAGCTTTCCGTTATGATATATAGCTTTATTTCCCCTTATGATAAAGAAAACTCCTTCTGTATCACAATAGATTTTAGTGCTCCTAAAAATTCGTATCTTTCCATTTGTAAATATTTAGATCAGCAGTTGGTGACTAATTTGATGTTTCAAGCCTACTGAAACATTGCTTCAAAACTGTCCATGTCTCCCATCCCTTTAGGAACTAGAATACAGAATTCCTTGCCCTGAAGCCTCTACAACATTGCCCCAGTCTTATCTATAGTCTTGTCTCTTTGACACTGCTTTCCTTTGTTATATTCTACTGCCAATTTGTTTTACCTTTCCTACTTGCACCCTTTGTTTTCCTGCCTCCAGGACTCTCTGCATTTCATCCCTTTAACTTGTAATTTCATCCATTTTTTTTTAAGAGAAATCTTCCTTCTCTGGTCATTTTCACAGGCTGTCAGTTGACTAGAGGCATGAATGTATCATCTTTATATACACAGCTTGACATTCAACCATTGCATTTATGTTGCATTCAATTGTTAATGAAATCTGTGAAAATCTTGTATCTGTCTCCAGGCCCCAGATATTTTTAACATGTAAAAATATGTGAAATATTAACAACAAGAATAATTGACAACAACAACAATAGCAATTCTAACCAATAGAATTGTACTTGAATCTCACCTATCATCATTATCATGGGACTCTGATAGCTTTCTTTAGCATCTATGGCTGGTGTCATTCTTCCTATACAGATGTTTCAGTCACAACATGGCTATTTTTCAATGGGCACCTGCAGCAGAGCCCTCTGCATTTTATTCTCCTCTTAACTGTTGTTGCCTCTGCAGAAGCAGCAGACTGCCCCACAGCTGTCCTTCTGGTGTGCAAGGGGGTAATGAGTCTCCCTTGTAGTCTTCACTGCAAGCATTTATGAACATTTCCCAGCAACTTTGTTGGCTTCTTACACTGGTTTTCTGGCCCTCTCTTCCTTTTAGCTAGTGCTTCCTCTGTATCTATATCTATTCTGGATCTATATCTATATCTATCTCTATATCTCTACCTATAATCTATCTATGTGTTTGCTTGTCTCCATTTATATTTTTATTATCAAAGTCAAGTCTTTGCTATAAAAATAACAATTTAGGAGATGTCTTCATTTTATTTCTCTCTTCTATTCCTTGGAGAACTACTGTTCCAAGCTGGTTCCAAACTTCCAATTGCTCTGAATGTCAGCTAATCATCTAAATGATAGTGGTGACATTTGGGAGTTGCAGAACTCTCTTTAGCTGGCTTTATAAATCCATTTAAAAATTTTCATTTGTTGATATCTAACTGCTTGGTGATAAAGTGTTTCTTCAAACCTTGATGAACCCAGATTTGGGATACAAAGCCAATTCACTTTCAAGAGTTTGATTGAAGAAGAGGCTCTAACCCAACAGACAGGAAATGGGAGTGAGAGCAGAGTGGTGCAAAAAAAGTTAGAACTGAGTCTAAACATGGTTTGGAATCTGATATAACAGTTTAGATCTTAGCTTCTCTATATATTAGATATGCGATCTTACACAAGTTATCTAACCATTCTGAGCTTCATTTTCTTCATTGCCAATGAAGTGCTGAAGTTTAATGAGTTAATGGTATATAAAATACCTAGAATAGTGTTTGAATTAAGTTGGCATTATTATCATCACTGTCCCAGATCTGCCAGTGTATTGCCATGTGACTCCATATATGTTATCTGACTTTTCAAGGCTTTTGCTTTCTTCTGTATAAAATTAAGAAATGTATTGGATAATTTCTAAAGGCTGCTTCCAGTTTTCAAGCTCTATTATTTTTCCAGTGGTAAAACTGGTATAATAATGTATGGTTTATTCTCATTCTGATGTGTTTGTCAGTCGACTCACAACTCTTAAATCTCAGGGCCATATCTGTAAAGTTCAACACCATTTCATTGCCTGACAAAATTTCACAGCATAGTGCCTTCTGGCCTTCTACTCAGTCATTGGGAAGGTGACTTTGTTCTTTAGATCTGGGAGACCCTGACCTCATTTATTGGGCTCCCACAGTGGCTCAGCAGTAAAGAATCTGCATACAACACGAGATGGGGAGACTGTGATTTGATCCCTGGGTTGGGAAGATCCCCTAAAGGAAGAAATGGCAACCCACTCCAGTATTCTTGCCCAGTAAATCCATGGATAGAGGAGCCTGGTGGCCTACAGTCCATGGGGTCACAAAAGAGTCAGATATGACTGAGCTACTAACAACAGCAACATCATTCATTAAGGCAGCTGACCAGTCTTACCTGTACACTTCCAAAGTTACCTCCAATCGTGCCTTATTGTACATGAGTCTCATTTAGGAGCAGATCCTTGAAGAAGGTTCTGTCAACCTACAGCATGTCTCTGGCTTATAGTTTAAATTTGATAGAACATTAAGGTGGAATTTAGAAGTGAATAGGATAGCAGCATGCCAAGGTCAGCATGGTTGTATTCTAATAAGAAAATTCACGAGACTTTTCATCTCTGAAACAAACTTAAACCTACTTTCTGATTCATCTTTCCTTGATGGTCGGAAAAAAGCTACCATGATGTTTTACATAAAGGAGTCCATCAAAACGCTGGGAGATAATGAGAAGGAAAACTAATTGGGTAGACTTTGGAAGGTTGGTAAACCAACATGGGTATTTTTCTTCATCTATTAAAATAAGGAGTGAATTCAAATGGTCTGTTTCTGAGGCAGAGCTTCTATCTCTCTGAAGTTCTCATTTTCAAGGTCCTGTTAGAATTACGTGATATCCGTGTTAAAAGTGCCAATTTCCAGATCCCAGGTCCATTTATTCTGATTAAGTTAATAAAGAATGAGGCCTGAAAATATTCATTTTTTCACATGTACTTATGGGATTTAATATACAGTGCTGCAATGATGACCGTGGTGCTGATGATCCTGGCGTAATAACCTTGGCTAATGGGTCACCTAACATGCTAAGACATAAATCTTCACAGAATACCTTTCTGAAGTAGGTACTCTTTTGCTCATTTTATCTTTAGAGAAATGGAGTCATAAAGCATATGTAGTAAATAGTCACATACATACAGTTAACAGGTGGAAAGAATGAGGATTTATGTACAGATTGAAAGTGAAATTGTGAGTCGCTCAGTCATGGCTCACTGGAACCCCAAGGACTGTAGCCCACCAGGCTCCTATGTCCATGGAAGTCTCCAGACAAGAATACTGGAGTGCATAGCCATTCCCTTCTCCAGGGGATCTTCCCAACCCAGGGATCAAATCCAGGTCTCCCTCATTGCATGCAGATTCTTTACTGTCTGAGTCATCAGAGAAGTCTGAGTACAGATTGGTCAAAACCAAATCCTACTGCCCTAACAGCTACTCTGTATTCCCTTTCCAGGCCTTGCTAAAGTTTGCCTTAGCTGCCAGCATGCCAGTCTCCATCCCTCTATTTTTGATAGACTATCAGTGGAATTTCAAAATCACCTAATTTAACTTTACTTGTTCAGGCTTCCATGTTTGTGTTTCTGAACTAGCTGGGATGGTGCCATGATTGTTAATCTTGAAAGTGTAGAAATCACAAAAGCAGCCTTCACTCCTTTCATTCAGAGCAACCAGGACGCTGCAAAGACCAGATGGTGCCTTTGTATGAATTAGAGAAAGGGACTTCCTCTTGGGTGATCCCACCAGGGGTGGGACTGATCTCAAAGCTTCTTGGTTCAGTCTGATGCAGAATCACCAAGTCTGGGGCTTGGGGGACACCACTGAGGTTGACTTTAAGTTCTGATTTATGCCATTGACTGGGTGCCTTGTTCAGGATTCAACCTGTGGAGCTGTGCCCTGTACCCTGACAGGGCTGGGACATTTAATATCTCTGCCCCTCAGTTTTCTCTTCAAAGTCCTATACTTGAAGTTCTCTGATAAAGTTGTACAAACAAAAAAGCAGGAGGATACGGGTTATTGGAAACATAAAATATGTTTAACTAAGAGTCGTATATGTGGATGTCAACACATAAAGGGCAAGCGTATGCAGGAAAACTGAACTCTATCTCAGGCGTAATTTATCTCTGTCAGGTGTCAGTGGACCTGGCCTTTATTTGAAAGCAATTTAATTAATGAGATTAGTGGCCCTGAAGTTCTTCACTGCTGAAATAAAGGAATTCATACATCCTAAAGTCTTGCATGGATTTCCTCCTCCCTCCAACCCCCAGTTTAATATACTTCTGAAGTACCAATCATTGATTATTCACTCATCAGAATTAAAAAAAAAAAAAAGAAACTTTATCTTTGGATTTAAATAGAAACAAAACAAAAAACACAATTGATGGTGGCTGAGAGTGAAATCATATCAAGGTATGTGTTTCAGGAGATTTGTTTGTCAAACAGAATCCCCAGACCAAAACCAAAAAGCAAAAAAACCCCACCTTACTTTGATGTTGTTCAAACGCCCAGGGCAATTTCTACCCTATTTGTATTTTGGGATTTTTTTCAGGCCATCTGTTTATTTTCTATTGAGTAATCATAGCAAAATAGAAAGCCAGCTTCTGAGGCTCTGAAGGCAGGTGGGATTTGGAGACAATTTGAAAGGCACAATGATAAATTCTCAAAATAGAGGATCTCAGATTGTCTGATACTACAGGCATTTAATATTTCCTTTACGTTTATGTACTATTTGTATGAGGGAGAAGAAAAAATCTGAAATGTTCAAAGTTATCTGAGTTGAAATCTTAAAATGTGTCGTGTGTGTAACTGTGAGACAATTTTGGATTTTTAAAATGCAGGAAGGGTCTTTCTCAAATTCTATGAATAAATCCCCATGTTATAGTATCAAACCCAGAAGATATGTTTTAAATTTTCTTCTTTAACTGCCTAAATATTTGATTCTGATGCAGTACATCTGAGGAATCAGATAATATAGAATTTTACTTAAATAGTAGCTTCATTCTAGATTGCTGAAAGTGATAATGTCTAGAATACAATATATTTAAAAGTCCACATATTTCCCTAGGAATGAGGGGAAGTGATGGTAATGTTATCTTGTATTAACTTTTATTTGGTATTTTTTAATGATAAAATTTTGACATAAAGTCATCCTTGCCAAGAATCTGAGCAAATGTCCCTGGTTTTCCTGGACTTCTGCCAAAAGTCAGGGCAACTTATTATGACTCACCTCAACACACAGGGACAATGGTGACCACTATGGAAATCTTACACACCCCTTTCATTACTGGTCGGCAGAAAGACTTCAGTCCATTCACATACTGGAAGCTAGCTGTAACAATGAGCCTATTTCCTAATCAGATATGCATCATCTTTTCCAATTTCTCTGAAGTGAAAACCCAGAGCACTATTGATGCTGTAAGTTGGCATGGATAATGGCCAGTACTGGGCATCCTGCTAATGACTAACACATGAAACAGATTCTGTCTTCCAAGACAGTGTGTCTCTGAGGTGACAGAACAGGCATGCATGGATGACTAGATAACTCCATTTTTAACCTATGGACAATTAAACTTTAGTATTAGTCAGATTAACTTAGGCTAGGTTGATTTCCAAATCCCAGTGACTTCAGTAAATTTCACATAGACCCTCAAGTAAGTAAGTGTTAGTAGCTCAGTCATGCCCTACTCTTTGTGACCCCATGGACTGCAGCCCACCAGGCTCCTGTGTCCATGAGATTTTCCAGGCAAGGATACTGGAGTAGGTTTCCATTTCCTTCTCCAGGGGATCTTCCCAACCCAGGGATCGAACCTAGGTCTCCTATACTGCAGGCAGATTCTTTACTGACTGAGCTATAAGGGAAGCCCACATAGACCCTTACCCTAGTGTATGTTGGGCAGCCATTCTACACCCAGTAGCTATGCTTTCTGAAACACACAGCTTCTAAGAACACTTCAGGGAAATAGAGGAATGAATGAACAAGCTCAGCCCAGACATCAAACATGTCATTTCCTGTCAGCATCCATGGGCCAAACTAGATGCATGGCTCCAGAATAATTGCAAGAGAAGCTGGGAAATGTAGAGAAGCACATGGAATAATTGGTAAGCACTAAATATCCTGCAACAAGTACCCAGTAGTAGTCTGAGGTTTTCATACTAAAATATTAAAAAAACATTATAAAGAATATGGTTTTGCATGGGCTTCTCAGGTGGCTCAGTGGTAAATAATTTGTCTGCAATGCAGGAGACAGAAGTGAGTTCGATCCCTGGGTTGGGAAGATCCCCTGGAGGAGGAAATGGCAACCTACTCCAGTATTCTTGCCTGGAGAATTCCATGGATAAAGGAGCTTGGCGAACTACAGTCCACAGGGTCACAAAGAATTGGACACAACTGAAGAGACTGAACATGCACGCATGGTTTTGCATATCACCCGAGGTTTCTTGGAAGCTATTTTCTCCTGGTGAACTCTTCAAAAAAAAAAAAAAAGAAAGAAAGAAAAAGATACATGGAATTCATCGAGTTTATTTCTGCACTTTGGGCAGAGAAATCAGCCATTAGTTTGCTTTAGCAGTATGACTCAAATGAATCTGTTTATGTATACTTATACCCAGCATTTGAATGGAAGAGTATTAAGAGCTTAAGCTCTAGGGACAATTGCTTAGCTTCAAAACCTGTTCCTACTCCCTGCTAGCTGCAGCATGTGTAAGCTATAGAACCCCTCTGAGGCCAAGCTGCCACACCTGTGATACAAAAGTAATGATGATAATAAGAGAACAATTTCTGGGCTAAGAGGGAAGTAAACAGAAGAGAGCTGCATAGTACAGCCTTTGGTTTAGAATACATACTCAACAATGCATGGATATTTTAAATAATAAAAGACAAGATGCTCATTTATTCTGTTGCCTTACAGTTCCTTAAGATCAGGATCAGTTCACTAGCTATGACAACTAGTTAGCAGTAATTATTGTTGTTGGAATATCCACAAGTTTGTACCCTATGCATTTGTAGGCATAATACTGAAATAAATGAAGAATCAGAGATGATCTACAGAGAGACTTGTTAATTCCCTGAATATGAAAAGTTAGGGATATATCTCACAATGTTTTAATATCTTCAAAGCAGTTAACTCATGCCTGCCAATCCAGTGTTCTTAAATTTATTATTGAATGAATGAATTACATTTGTGTAGTATCTTTGATAATGTCTGCTATTGTGTTACGGAGAAGGCAATGGCACTACTCCAGTACTCTTGCCTGGGAAATCCCATGGGCGGGGGAGCCTGGAAAGCTGCAGTTCATGGGGTCACTGAGGGTTGGACACGACTGAGCGACTTCACTTTCCCTTTTCACTTTCATGCATTGGAGAAAGAAATGGCAACCCACTCCAGTGTTCTTGCCTGGAGAATCCCAGGGACAGGGGAGCTTGGTAGGCTGCCGTCTCTAGGGTCGCACAGAGTTGGACACGACTGAAGTGACTTAGCAGCAGCAGCAGCTATTGTGTTAAACAGGGAGCCCACAAGATATAGACTAATTTACTTGTGCTACAGCCATGCTGAATTCTGGGCTAAAATGTACATTTTTCAATGCTCTAAACTTTCTCTGTATGTTTTTATTAACGATCAAAAAATTTTAAATGAAGATTAAACTTCTTGTTCATCAAATAATTAACTGAATACCACTTCCATACAATATTTTATAAGGAGGATACAGTTATTATTCCTTTTTACTTTCACCTTAGGAGCCTTCAGTGAGAGGAACATACCAATTTGAAGCTGCTATTCCAATATGACCCTAGCTGTATTAAATTGATAAATTATCCACTGAGATTTATTTGTGAATGGTTGAATTATTTGGTTGGCAATAAGTTATAGAATTTGAATGCCCCATTTTTATATAACTTAGTTGTATTTAGTGAGATGTTTTCTGGGACAACTGAACTTCATGCCTTCTTTTTATGACATTTCTATTACATCAAAGGCATATTGTGTCAGATGACAGGGTTCTTCTCACTCACTGGACAGCTTTGAGGGTAATAACCAATGACAAGGTCTAGGAAGGCACCAGAAGTCAGCTTCTCCTGTGTCACTAGTGGCCAGTAATGTGAGTTTCATTTATTCATTTATTTATGAGAGAATAGCTGATAACCAATTAAGCAAGAATTATTCCAAATGCTAAGAATACATCCTCTAATGTAAAAATAAATCAGCATTATATTCTTTGAAAACATTCAACAAATGAGCACATTTCGCTCTAACTAATGGAATTCATATTAATATTTATGGGCCATGGGATAGAATTGTCCATTAAGTAGATCTTTATTTTAGAGCATGCATAAGACATAATGGTGAAGAAACTTTCTTCCAACTGCAGAACATGTTAACATGGTGCAGGTTTGAAAATTAAGGGTGTAGAGAGCTAAAGTCTTAGTTATGTGAGTTCCACATGCTAGACAAACAGCTGTTATATATTAATCTACAGCAACTCAGGAAAAAGAAATCACTGGGGATCAAATAGAGGGCAAAAACTTCAACAGACAGACTGTCAGAAGATTCTAGTATAAAATTGGCATCTATATAAAATAGGTATATAATAATGCCTAATATAAAAAGATGGCATCTGCCAAGGTAAGAGTCTTGATTAAAGTTGTTCAGATTATAAAATTGTTATAGTCCTGAAAATCAGCTCCCAAAAGCAGATTACCAAAGGTGTTTAACAGGTGGCCTGATTTTAAATACTGTAAAGCCTTTGGAGATTGTTCCCAATATGTCTTAAACAGAAAACTGTTTTCCTTGTCAAAGTCAATGATTCATGCTACAGACACTTTGGAGCTGCCTAGAGGTGGACTTCCCTTTGGACTGCCCAGTGATTGGATACAAGTTGTATGAGTGTCCATGGATGAGATGGAGAAGGGCCTCTAGCATGGTGGAAAGGTTTGTGTGAACAGGAACCAATATGTTCAGTGGGCCAGGAAGCCAGGTAAATAGAACAAAGGTTAAAAAAATATGCAAGTATTATATTGCAGAGAAGTTGATACTAAATACAGCAAAAAAGGTAACCTTGAGGCTGAAACACCATTCTCAACCAACCAGATGCTTCATAGAGAAATGCATGAGCCAAGCTGAACAGTACTAAGATAAGAGCAGATAAATGATTGCATCTAAGTAGAAAAAGCTATTGGAAGTATATGAGGTAGATCCTGATTGGATTTTAAATTGCACAGTGCCCATGAATGACAGTTTTCCCACCTCAGGGAGCCCAGAATTATGGTTTATTTATTCCCATTGCTGCCTCTCAGCTCTAATGTCATTTATTTATATTATTTCCATTTCTTTGACATGAACCTAGACTGCCAGATTTAATTGAAAAATTTAATTCAATAAAAGCCAAATGTTATATTTCACCTACTATGTTCAATGCTTTGTTGTCTCACCAGGCAGCCTGGATATTGGGGATGGATTGGTTGGGGCGGGGGGAAGGACTTTGCAGTTAGATTATCCTGAGTTTGAAAACTGTCATCACCTTCTCCCTTTCTTAGTGCTAGTAAAAATTGGGTGAATTACTTAGCTTCTTTGAGCTTCAAGTTTTTCTTACCTGAAATAGGAAACAAGAGATATATGTCCAGCAATGAGTCATATGATGGTATGGGATAAGTGCCTGAAAGAGAACATAGAAAATGCGAACAGGTTAATCATGATTATGGTTTTCATCTTTCTGAATCCTCCCTAAATGACTGCAAGTGAGTGTCTGACTCTGCGACCCATGGACTATAGCCCACCAGGCTCCTTTGTCCATCGAATTCTCCAGGCAAGAATACGGGAGTGGGTTGCCATTCCTGTCTCCAGGGGAATCATCCCGACTCACGGGTTGAACCCCAGTCTCCTACATCACAGGCAGATTATTTACTGTCTGAACCACCAGGAAGACATAATGTCATTCCCTCAGAACAAACAGTTACAGGGACAGGTACCCACTACCCTGTTTAGATAGGATGTAATTAATTCATTTGCATTACCTACTTATTTCCCATAGGCATATGAATGAGTTATCCTTATGTAAAATCACAAAAAAGTGTTGGTCAGGACCTTAGTTTTTACAAAATTCAAATGTATAAAAAATGAGATGACTTGGCAAAATGCCTTGAATACAGTATTTAACAACTAAATGATCCTAGTGTCTCTGAGCTAAAACCCCCAAGTCTAGCAATCATTTTCAGTTCATTTCCATTCTGATATTAATCATTTTCCTATGTTGACCTTTTCACATAGAATTTGGGGCAGGAAGAAACTTCAAGACTGCTCAGTGGGTACTGTTCATTTGCTAAGAGAAGAAAGTAAGGAGCATGGGGAGGAAGATCTTAGCATGGCAGACCAGTGTCAGAACCAGGAATAAACCTGGGTCACCTTACTGACTGCTCACAGCTTCTCTAAGTACACCTATAATTTCTTCATGAATGAGTTTACAAACAAAACATTTAATACTGTACCTGGCACAGAGTCAATACTCAATAAAACAAGCTGTTGGAATTGTTTTCTCCATCTCTTTCCTTTGTTCACACTCTTCAATGAACCTATTCCTTTTGCTTAATCACGATCTGACCTGTCCTTCAAACTGCACTCTGGGCCCTGTTTCTAGTCACTATATATTCAAAACTGGCTCTTCCTTTCTTTTTCTTAGCTTAAAATGGACTTACTTTATGCTTCCCTAGGGGCTCAAACAGTAGAGTCCGCCTGCAATGCAGGAGACCCAGGTTTGATCCCTGGGTTGGGAAGATCCCCTGGAAGAGGGAATGGCAACCCACTCCAGTATTCTTGCCTGGAGAATCCCATGGGAAGAGGAGCCTGGTGGGCTCTAGTCCATGTAGTTGCATAGAGTTGGACACGGCTGACTGAATAACACTCACACACATAGGGCTAAGTCTCCCTATTACTTCTCAGAACTTCAGTCTGTTGCCTACTGTTGTTGCTAAGCTTCTTTTTTATATGTATATTGCTCAACTTCCCAACAATACTTTAATTCCATTGGACAGTGGAGGAATCTTCACATTGTGCTCAACTACCACAGTGCAGGGGACTCAGTGTCTTGCTAATGGATTGGAAGTTGTACACTTCTAGTGTTCTGAGGAAACATCATAAAACTTGTGCCAACTCAGTAACTTGTGTCCCTGTCCTCTACAACTGAAAACATCAGAGCATCACAGGAAAGTTATGGCAAACAAAAGTCTGCGGTAGCTAGATGGAGAAGACTATTATTTTTTCAAGAATTGCTAAGGTTGAAACTTAAAAAGCACGTGCCTATGCAGCTGCTTAATAAAGAAAATATAAATTCCTTGCTTCATTCACAACATTTCAGAGACCAGATAACCTATTAGAATTATATGTATCATCACATTGGCTACACACTTGTCAATGCTTAGTAAGTGAGTCATATTTCTAATGTAGAAGGTGAACATGAGGTCCAGAAGTCGGATCTGTTTAGGAATAATTTTCAAAGAGGTGTTTGTTTATTCAGCAGTGTATGCATGTATTGATTTCTCTTGGTTTTACCTCAATAATGAGGGCGGGCCCCAAAATGGACTTTGCAAATTCAGGGTAGAGACATACACCTCAATTAAACTGTATACAAATGAGTTAATCATGAATAATAGTATATCCTTGAGATTTAGCCATAGTTTCATAACATAACTCAAAGTTCCTTTCTTAATGCTTTTTTCTTTCTAAGCAGAAGCAAGTATGAATTTTAATAGAGCAGGTACCTGAAGCCTAATGAGACATATCAACACAGTACTATGAAAATGAAACCTGTGGTTGTCAAAAATGCTTAGCTTGGTAAGGCCTCTGTTTGGCTTAGAGGAATGTGACTTTGTTACAATGATTTCAACACTCCACAAAAAGTACAAAGTATCTTAGAAGTTCAAGGTGAAACTGTTTCTGATTCTTTTCCTTCCTCTTTTGCTCTTGACTTCTGTTTGACTTATGAATCTAAACCAAATCAAGGTAACACTGGATTAATGGAAAGCGCAAATTGTAAGGTTCTTTCCTTTGAGTGTGAAGACTTGCTGTATGTTTTGAGTGGAAAGCAAGATCAGGCTCCTAAGTGTACCTGATAAACTGATACAGTAAATCAGGAAGTAAGAGAACAAAACAGTAGGAAGATCTTTTTCTATTTTTTTTCAGAAGGGAGTGAGTTTTTATTAAGAACGAAGAGCAGATATAATGTGGGCTGACAGACCAGAAAGTCAACAGTTTTTGTGGGTTAATAGCCAATTTTTGTAGCCTCAAGAGGAAGAAAATTCCTGCTGGACGGTTGGCATTAGGTGATTGGTTAGGGCTCTATAGGGTGCCCACTGAAGTGGGCATCTTTGCCTAACTGGGAGTCAGGAAGCTTGTTAGTGAATATCAGGGCGCTTTTGGCAACGGTTACAAAAGGGCTCAGTCAGCTTCAGAGATGTCCTTGATTCTGGGCTCTGCTTCTGGAAGATCTTAAGTAGTAAGCCACATCTCTGACATGAACACAATTACTTTAAGTCTTATAGCATACTCCAACTCTTACTGGTGTTTTGGTTATCCAAGAGCTTGCAAATTAGCTGTCATTTTTAAAGTGCAGCAGTTGCCAGGGAGAGTATCTCCCCTCATCATTTAATCCTGTATAATTTTCTTCTTAGGATTTCTCAAAATGCCACTTGGACCTTAGCAGAATGCTGGTGGACGAATACCACAAGATTTGCACTACCTTTTTGAAAACAAGTTGCCGAGTATATAAAACAGATATCACCATACTTAGTCACACACCTGAATCTGTTGGATAAATCACCATATGGCCACTGTAGAAGGTGAAAGGAAGAACCAGAATTAGCACTAAAACTATAAAACCTTTACAGACATCTAAAGCTCTATATATTGGGAACCAATCCTGCTGTATGATATGCTACACAAAGTCTTCATTCACTTTCTTCCTTTACAAATTCTTTGAGAGACTGCTATGCGTTAGACGTTGTGCTTGTAGCTGGATATACCAAAATATGTAAGAAACGGCCCCTGCAATACACATGTCATGAATCTAGGAGAAGAAGCCATGTAATCAAGATTGTCTCTCCTAACAGATACAATTTGACATTGCTGTTAGTATTTTAAAAGTAGGGAGCTTGGGACAAAGAGTAAGCATCCTACTTGGTGATTTGTCACCATTGACCATTTCTGAGATTATAACCTCTTTAGAAGGATAGAACTAGAGAGTTGATTGGAAAGACATTAAGAAAGAAGGCACTGAGAAGACACTCTTGGGCCGGTTATTTTGAATTTCTGGGTATATGTTCTCTGTGGAGCTTAAAAAATAGCGCCCATCTCTAAGAGATGTTGTAAAAATAAAAAGAGACACCTACATAATTCCTATAAAAATATAGCATGGTGCCCAAAACCTGTGTTTTAATATTAGTTGCTCTTGTTGTAATTGTTATAACATTACATTATGACAGAGATGAAGGCGTTATACTTGGGTATTTGTAATCAGTGTTAATGAATAGAATTGCAGTCAGCTGCTGTAGAACCAGTGGACTTAAAAGTCAGACTGTACGTTATATTTTAGAAATGAATGGTGGTGGTGGATAATAGAGACCCTGAGAGAAAGTTATCTCTGAGAATCTTGATGGTTGGGAGAAGAAGAAAGAAAACAGTGAGTTTAAGAAGAAGGGGGGCTGTATTGGAGTCCATTTACAAATTCTGGCCAAGATTTAAGAATATATTTGAAAATGTAGTGCAGAGCCCCTGTAGAGGGAGAGTTTGAAGATACATGAAAGGAGAACAGAGGAGGAGGAAATACCTATAGTTATAAAGCAATTTCCACACAAAGGAGTTGTCAGAGGGAAATGTTGACACATGTAAAGACTCGACCTGCACACATATCCACTCTTGGAAGCACACTGAGGAAGTAAGCGATAGAAAATGAATTAGGCCAAGTGAAAAGTTCAATAAATTTACTGAACTCCTTGAAGTGGTACCATATATACTCACTGTCCTTAATGGGCACACTGACAAGAATTCAAGTGCATCATATTTATGATCTATATGCATATAGAGATATATAGTATAGAAAGATGGAGAGAGAAAGTCTATTTCATATGAGTTATTTCATCTTTTTTAGTCAATAGAGCAGGGAAACTAAGACTTCAAAAGATGTAATTCACAATGTTGATATGAATTTGTAACTGAAGGGAAAGTGGGTTTCTGAAGATCTGAAATGTGAAAAGTTTCTGTAAATGATTGATGATGAATCCTTTTACTTTATGGCTCCATTTTGTACTTTAACATGAAAACCTTTGTTAAAAAAGAATATCTATCTACAGTATATTTTATGTGAGGTGTAGTGAACTGTGATTATTTTGCCTGATCAGCCTCTGTGTCTCCTATTTTTTGGGACAGCTCCTAGATTTCCACCTTTACTCTCAGATAACACTCAACAAATCCCTAGAATAGTCATAAAACTCAGTTTTAGATAGACCTAGACCTAATTTGATGTCTTATTTTTTCTCTTAAAAAATTTTTAAATATAAATTTATTTAATTGGAGGCTAATTACAATATTGTATTGGTTTTGCCATACATCAACATGAATCTGCCACGGGTGTACACGTGTTCCCCATCCTGAACCCCCCTCCCACCTCCCTCCCCATACCATCTCTCTGGGTCATCCCAGTGCACCATCCCCAAGCATCCTGCTTCTGATTTTCAGTCTTATTTTTACAGTAGCCTCAAGACTTCTCCATCTATACAGCACCATTGATAAAACATCTAGATTAAAGATGAAAAGTTTCTCCATAGTGAGGGACACCCAGAGAGGTTCACAGAGTTTCATGGAGAAGAGAAGAGGGAGGAGGGAGTTAGAGGTGACCTGAATGAAATGAGGTGGAATCAAAAGAGGAGAGAACAAGCTAGCCAGTAATCACTTCCTTATGTGCTCTCCACAGTCTGGACCGCTCAGAGATGTTCACAGAGTTATACAGAGAAGAGAAGAGGGAAGAAGGAGACAGAGGTGGCCAGGAGGATAAAGGAGGGAATCAAAAGGAGAGAGACAGATCCAACCAGTAATCAGTTCCCTAAGTGTTCTCCACCGTCTGAAACACACAAAGAGATTCACAGAGTTGGGTAGAGAAGAGAAGGGGGAGGGAGGAGATAGAGGTGACCTGGTGGAGAAAAAGGAGATTCCAAAGGGGGAGAGAGCAGTCAAGCCAGTAATCTCACTCCCAAATTAAAATAGGTACTGAATATTGGGTTCTTAAAGGTACAAAATTGATAACAAATACCAAAAGCAAAGATTAAAAATCTAGAGTAGAGGTTCAATTTTCAAAAATACAATATTAAAGAAAAGAAAAAACAAAAAAACAAAGTCACAAAAGTTTTAAAAAACATATATATATATATGAAGTTTGCTTTAAAAAATAGGGTCTTTTTTTTTTAAAGTAATAGTAGGTTATAAAAATGAAAATTAAAGGAGTAATAGAGGAATTAAAAATTAAAAAAAATTTTGAAAAAATAAAGAATGATAGTAAAAATAGTAAAAAATATATCTAGGACTTTCTCTGGTATTGTTGTGCACAGTGTGGGGTCAGTTCATTTTCAGATAGTTCCTTGGTCTGGCTTATATTTCTCAAGATCTTTAGGCCCCTTCCAATGTAGTCGGTACTAACTACAGGGTTTTAATCTATTGCACCTGTCACTTTCAAGGCGGTTCCCTCTGTTTTAGCTTCTTCTGTTTGCTGGTCTCTTCAGTGTCTAATTTCTGCCCTGACACAAGGGGGCTGTGGTGGACACATTTTTAGGCTCACTTTTTCAGTGGCACTGTGGGGAGGGAGGGACGCTGTAAACAAAGAACACTGGCATATGCTCACAGTGTCTCAGCCACACTGGGCCTGCCCCCCCTCATGGCGCTTGTGCCCTCCCTGCCCACACTGCTCAGGCTCTAGGTTGCTCCGCCGGGAACCATCTGAGGCGGGCCCTGGGCTGCATGCACCTCCCAGGGCAAAGCCGCTCAGGTTCAGGCACTCAGGTAGTCCTCAGAGGTGGGTTGGGCCTGCGTTTTGTGCCCTTCCCAGGTCTGAGCCGCTCAGGTGATCAGGTGTTTGGCAAGCTGGGTCTCTGCGACTTATCATCTCCCCTGTCCCTGCTGCTCGGTTTTCTGTGTGTAAAACCGACACACCTTCTCAGGCGGATGTTGACCATCCAGAACCCCAAGAAGTCTTAGTTAGCAAAGAAGCCTGCTTGCAGTTTGGTAGACAATGCCTCTTTGGAGCCGCGATTGCCCCCTTCTGGCTCTGGCTGCCTGTCACCAGAGGGGGATGGTCTGCAGCCGGCTAGCTCTGTTCAGTCCTTTGTTCTGTGAGCAGGTCCGGAGATGTCTTAGGTTAGGGCTTTTCATGTGGTAGCTATCCCACAGTCCAGTTTGCTAGCCCAAGTTAGTTCCCTCAGATTGCCCTCGGGGCATTCAGGCCAGTCCTTACTCTAAGCAATGCAGCCTGCACCTCCCTGCTCAGCCCCCTTTTGCTAGTGGCGGGTGCAGGTGTCTGCGCTGCTTCTCCGCTGGGGGAGTTACCGTTGGGCTCCTAATCTGTGGGTTTTAATTATTTATTTATTTTTCCTCCCAGTTTTGTTGCCCTCTGGGGTTCCAAGGCTCGCCACAGACTCGGCAGTGAGGGTGTTTCCTGGTGTTTGGAAACTTCTCTCTTTTTAAGACTCCCTACCTCTTTTGTCTCTCTTTTGTCTTTTATATTTTTTCCTACCTCCTTTCGAAGACAATGGGCTGCTTTTCTGGGTGCCTGATGTCCTCTGCCGGCATTCAGAAGTTGTTTTGTGGAGTTTACTCAGTGTTTAAATGTTCTTTTGATGAATTTGTGCTGGAGAAAGTGGTCTCCCGTCCTATTCCTCCGCCATCTTAGGACTGCCTCCTATTTTGATGTCTTAAGTTTGGGAATCAGTTCTTAAGTCCTTAAGTTTGGGAATAAGATTAAATCCTTTAACTCTTGCTGGACATTTTAGCAAAGAGGTTTAATACTGTGGAAGTGTTAAGTTTGTGGAATGTAGACCTCAAGTTGCAGGGCTACGAATGGAAAAAGCATTAAGAATAGAGTCAGCACATAATTCTTGATAAATTTTTTGGAACATCTGGATTCAGCTCTGTCTGAAGAATGTCTAAACATTTAACAGTGATATGGCCAAGTCAGTTTGAATTAAATTTATGTCATTTGCAAACAAATAACCTTTATTAATAACTGACTGTACAAATTCTACTTTCCAAACCATACAAACTCATTGTATTTTAATTTTTTTTAAATTGAAGTATTGTTCATTTACAATGTTGTGTTAATTTCTGCTGTACAGCAAAGTGATTCAGATCTATCTATCCACATTCTTTTTAAAGTATTATTTTTCATTCATTCATTTCATTTCATTCCTTATTTTTCATCATCATTAAATGATGCCATTGTTTCCATATAAAATGAAAAGAAGATACAGTGGGGAAACAAAATAGTGGACAGTCAATTTGCAACAACATGGATAAACTTAGAGGGCATTATTCTTAGTGAAATAAGTCACACAGAGAAAAACTATATATACTATATGTTATCACTTATATGCGGAATCTCAAAAATAAAACAAACTAATTAATATAAGAAAAAATAAACAGTCTCACAGATATAGAGACCAAACGTGATTTTCAGTGGGGAGGGGAAAGCTCCCTACCTTTTCATCGAGGTAGGGAGCAAACTACTGTATATAAAATAAATAAGCTACAAGAGTATGTTGTATAACACAGGGAATATATCCAATATTCTATAATAACTAAAGATGGAGCACAGTCTTAAAAACTTTGAGCCACTGTATTCTACACCTGAAACTTATGTTATAGATCAACTACACCTCATTAAAAAATAAATATTAAAACATAGTGGGCAGTAATTATGCAGGAGGAAAATATCAGAAGTCGAGTAGGGAAAATAAATTTTTAGCAGCCTTGAAAGATGAGTGTATATTTTGCAGATATTAGGAGGTTTGATGTGGATGGTTGTATCTAGGGATGTTGAGAAGGCTTCAGTATAATCAGCCTTGCATAGAGCATACATTTCAAAAATGTCTAATGTTAAATTAAATACATTGGTTGTAAAAATGTTCTACATTTTAAAATGAAGTCTACATTCAAAATTGGAAGGACTGATTCTGAAGTTGAAGTTCCAATACTTTGGCCACCTGATGCAAAGAGCCGATTCATAAGAAAAGACCCTGATGCTGGGAAAGATTGAAGGTGGGAGGAGAAGGGGATGACAGAGGATGAGATGATTGGATGGCATTAATGATTTGAAGGACATGAGTTTGAGCAAGCTCTGGGGGATGGTGAAGGACAGGGAAGCCTGGTGTGCTGCAGTCCATAGGGTCGCAAAGAGCAGGACATGACTGAGAGATTGAACAACAACAAATGTTCAAAATGGCTTTATAAAAGTAAATATTCAAATTGCTTAAAAAAAAAAAAGGGACTTTGTCTTACTTCTTTTATTCAATTTAGCAAATGATAGTGTTTTGGAGTACTCCTATGTTTAGTCCTGTGCAACGTGGTGGAGTAAGTAGATTGTGGAAGTCATATAACGCTCAGGATCTAACCTTCTGTTGATTGTCAGTAGTGTTCCAGAAGTAACACATTTGCTTTGTTATTGTTGTTCAGATTATCCTTGTAAGAAAAATGTATGAGGTATGAAGCACATAAAAAATAGTTTTCCACTACAGGAAAAAACACATGATTACACTCTTGAAATCTATGTATTTATATACATGACTGTAAGACTCTATATTACTGTGCCTAAGAACATAGCAATATGTCTACCACAGGAGAGATGGAATAAATATTTGTTGAAAGCATAAATGAATAGAATGATGCTATTTTGTCATTCTTGGGGTTATGCCATGGAACCAGTATGTAGGCAAATGTGTCTACAATGAAATATTTTGGTTGCTTCTGTAATTAAAGTATGTTGGATGTACTTTAAGGAGACACTAAATATTGAATTTTGCCTTATGGTGAACTGTGTTTTAACAAGGTGGTAGTAAACTTGAAAACATAACAAAGTTGTACTTACATGACACTAAATATCCTAGATACATTCTAGAAAGTTCAATAACAAATAGAGATTCATAGTTTACCATACTCAAACATAAGGATATTTGGTTAGGCATGGATAATTGTCTTTATAAAAAAAAATTTGTTCAGAGGTTTTACTAAATATCAGCAGAACCAGTTAGCACTTTTTATTTTAAAGGAAAAATAGAGATTCAGAGTGCTAACATGTCCCAGTGGTCAAATACAGAGAATGTAGGAATTCAGTATGTCATAGATCTAGATACACTTTTCAGGAATGGCAGAGTTAGTGATGACTATGATGATGATGGTGATGATGATGGTAATTTGACACTAGGGAATCTTAACTGCCATCCACCTTGCTTTATTCTGCATTATACCTTGCAGAGTCAGGCAATGGCACAGACATTAAAATCAATATTCTTGTTGACTAGACCCTACGAAGAAGAGTTCCAGATGAATTTTAATGGTCTAGTGACAGATTTTATGATGGATTATGAAAACTGCTGTCAAAGTACAAGACCAATGAGAGAACGTGTGGTATAGAAAGCCAAACAGCTTTGTGCCAAATCTAGTACTGGTGTTTGGGAAAATTTAGCTTCTGCTTTAGCATGGTATCCTAGGGTGCATGAGAATTCCAGTCTATCTGACTTCAATTAACCTCTTTTACAGGTGAAGCCAAAAAGAAAGAAACATGCATAATAACTATTGCAAAGACATATTTTAAAGTCATTAAATGCACATTAATAATCTTGGGAATATATAATTTTGTAGGTGACAGATACTATTTTTACAGCTGTTCTTTAGAGAAAGAATAAGTTTCTCTTCATTAAAGACTAATGAGTGACATTACATTTAAGTGTTCACATTAGATATGCTTCTTTGAATTTAATGATGGGGCAATGAGGCTTTTAATTAAATACTCAAAACTCTCTACTGGGAGAAACAAAACAAATTTATCTGCAATTTAAAAAAATAATGGAATCCATCTGTTATATAATAAAATTTTAAAAATTTGGATATTTAGACATATTATTATAGTACCTTTGAAAGCTCAATTCTTGATACCCTAACATATTGGCATAACAAAGTAAATATGGTAATTTGTGTTTATTATTTTTTGTCTTGTTTCAATACCTTCAAAATTCACTATGGAATAAAGAATTCCCTGTAGCACTTGGATTATTACTGTTACTGTCTCAGTATCCCACAATAGGAACAAATCTTTAAATTATAACTAAAAGAAAATAATTATAAGATTAGAAAATCTTAATTTCTTAATTATAAGATTAAGAAATCTTAAAAGCTTTGCTATCTAGAAATTGGATTATAACCAGTTTCCTAAATTATTCTATCTTCTAAATTAAATTTCCCTATTTCAGATGATAATATGTCCTTTTACCCTATGCTAGAATTCATTATATATTTATTAAAAATACAAAATATAATTATAGCTATTAAATTTTAAAAATATTAGAAGATAATAACATTACTGGATTTTATCAGCAAGTCATTCTTAAATCATTTCCTCCATAGACACTATTATTTTAAAGGTTTTCTAATTTCTGGAAAACCTAAAAGACAAAGCAGTTGTTAGGCGCAGCAGAGTTCAGAGTGCAATAATCAATATATCATTTGGTATATTTACTGAGCCCTTAGTTTTGTTCTTAGCTCCTGCTATTGTCTAGTTTGTTTAATGGTCATCGTTTTGATAAATATCAAAGAAAAATGAAGCAAAACGTCATTTCTTAAAAAGGGAAAGGATTAAAATGCCTTGAAGGAATGGGGAAGAAAAAAGTATCTCTCACAGTCACTTTTGATGGATTTAAGATAAAAATCTTTCATTAGGCAAAACCTTGAGAAGTCTACTGATGTGGGATTAGATACAATTAGATGAGATTTAAAGCAGATGCTACAAAGCCTATGTGAGGCTGCTAATTATTTGTGGTTGATTTCTGTATTTTTCATGGAGTTCAAGTCTAATCTATAGACTGTCTCTACTTAATAGTTTTACTGTGAATTCATATTAACAAAGAACAGATCCTGAAGGCTTTTTTTTTTAGCAGCCCAATGAACGAGGTTGGGGGAAAGCAAACTTCTCAATGAATTTCTTAAGATACTATAATTTGGGGACCATTTGGCAATGGAAGCATCTTACAGAGTCATGCTTTTGTGACTAGGAAAGGATTATCTTGGAGTATTTTGTTGATATACTATGGGATGTAAAAAAAAAAAAATCACTGATTTTCCATCCATACTTTCAGAATTTATTTACTAAGTGCCTTAAGTTCCAGGCATTGTTCTAGGATCTGAAGTTTAAATAACAAACAAAAGAGATCAAATATTTAATTTAGAGACTTAGAACACCAATACCTAAACTTAATATTTGACCACAAACTTCTTCAAACTTTGCAATAATTATTTATCTTTTTGTTTGCTTGTTTCTCTGTCCACAAAAAGTAAAAGTGAAAGTTGCTCAGTTGTGTCCGACACCTTGAGACCCCATGAACTTATACAGTCCATGAAATTCTCCAGGGCAGAGCACTGGAGTGGGAAGCTGTTCCCTTCTCCAGAGGATTTTCCCAACCCAGGGATGGAACCCAGGTTTCCTGCATTGCAGGTGGATTCTTTACCAGCTGAGCCAGAAGGGAAGCCCAAGAATACTGGAGTGGGTAGCCTATCCTTCTTCAGCAAATTTTCCTGCCCCAGGAATTGAACCTGGGTCTCCTGCACTGCAGGCAGATTCTTTACCAACTGAGCTATCAGGGAAGCCCATATTCTCTCTGTTTTGGCCAATATTTATTGCTCTTTTGATTCACTTGTTATTTTCTGTGTTCTTTCCATCTGCTGTTGAATTTATCTACTGAATTTTTATTTCAGTTGTTTCAATTTACAGTTCAAACAGTTTCATTTGGTACTTTATACCTTTTATTTCTTTACTGACACTTTCCATTTCTTTGTTGAGAACTTCATCTAAGTGAGATTCAGATTGCTCACTGGAACACTTATAAGTAAAAAAAAAAAATTATAAAAATAAAATTTTTACATTTTATTATCAATTCTGTAAATTTTTTCCAGATAATTCAAACAATTCTGTCATCTAGGCAGTGACATTTATTGGTTGTCTTTCTTCATTCACTTTGAAATCTTTTTAGTGTGTTCGATTATTGTCAATGGAAACCGTCACATAGTCTCATTAGATTATGAGACAGGATCTCATTTAAACCTTCTGTTTTAGCTAGTTTCCTTTGACTCTATAGTGGCAGAAGAAGGGGAGGAACATACTCCTTGCAACTAAGAGAAGTAAAAGTTCAGGTTCCCCTTGGGCCCTGTTGACACCAGATGGAGTGGCAGCATTTTTATTGTTGGGTGGGGGTCAGGATAGCAGTTCCCCTCTAGTGTCTGCTGATAAATCCCTTGCTTGGAGGGTAGGCGTGCTATGTCAATGCTCCCCATGTAGTCTCCACTGAAGAGCCCTCCCTGGGTCTTTTGAAGCTGACTGTGCAGTAGGCATCTCCTGCTATCACTTAGGGCCAGTGAGTGGGCACCTTATTATTTCTGTGTTGGGGTGCAAGTTTAGGGTTACCATGTACCCTCTCCTGATACTGGGGTGTTGTGGGATCAGTGGACCTTCTTACCACCTGATAGGGATGGAATTCAAGACTACCTACTCAGCCTTCTCCTGGTAGAGGTGATGGAGGCTGTTATTGGGGTGTCATGTTACAATGGGGTGAGCATAAGAAATGCACTCTAAATTTGCTGGGGTGCATGTACATGAAACTTTAGTTTTCTCTGTAGCGTTTGCCTGAGGTAGAGTGGTTATTGTCTAAAATGTCTCTCTCATTAGGCTGCCCCTTTCTTGGTTTTTCAACTTAAGGAGATTTTATTTTGTTTCTTGTCTGCCATTGTTTTTTCAGCTACTAGCTTCTTCAGCTCAAAGAAGTGTGGGCTATATGAAACAGTTTAAAATATTCATACTTAGATACATTTTTATTTGGGAGGAATATATCCTTTGTTATTATTAGTATTTGACCATTGAATTGTTCACAAGTACTCATGTGAGTGTCTTGATATTTCCCCCCAAAATGACACTTCAATTTTATTACACAGATCATGAATTCTTTTACAGTTACTCTTTTATCAGATTGATTTTCTATGTCATTTCCCTTCTGGCATACATAAGGCTTACTCCTTAATCAAAAAATGCTATTTATATTTTCTCATTATTCTTTATATAGTTTGTAGTTATTCTCTAACTAAATATTAATATATGTTTTCCTAGTACAATATTTGCCTCTAATGATATTTTGTCTAATTTATTCTGGTTAAAATCAAAGCATTTTTTGACCTAACAGAAATACAGAAAATAAATGCTGTGCACGTGTTGGGGTTCCCAGGTGTTGCTAGTGGTAAAGAACCTGCCTGCCAATGCAGGAGATAGAAGAGATGTGGCTTTGATCCTTGGGTTTGGAAGATCTCCTGGAGGAGGGCATGGAAACTCACTCCAGTGTTCTTGCTTGGAGAATCCCATGGACAGAGGAGCCTGTCAGGCTACAGTTCATGGGGTCTCAAAGAATCAGAGATGACCAAAGTGACATTAAAAGCAACTCAGGGTCTGTCCTATAGCAAATCCTGATGCTCCTATATATTTAGCATCTCTGGTTCAATGTTGTCTTTGTAAATAATTTTTTTGAAATATAGCTATTCTTGACATGTATGTATTGTCTATAGCTGCTTTAATGCTATAATAGCAGAATTGAGTAGTTGCAACAGGGATCAGTGGATCTTAACACCTAAAATAGTTAGGTGTTATCTGGCCCTTTTAAGAAAGGTTTGCAGATTCCTAGTTTAGAGGATTACAATTGCTAAAACGTCTGGAGAAATAAAGTGAATATATGCAATACCTATCATCTCTGAAGGACCCTGATGTCCACATATGATAACATATTTATGAAGGTGTTACTTTTTAACATTTAATGCTAGAAGAAGAATGATAAACTAGTAGATTGTTATTATATGCACAGGTGGTCTTAAACATACAAATACAGGAGAAAAAATAATAATACCTTCTCAGTATTTTGCTTTGTCTTTTGTGGGAACATATCTCTTTGTTTCTTCCTTCATTCTGGCAATCTTTTCATGTTTCTTTTGCAGGTGTATCTACTTCTATCAGTCATTATATGTAGTTCCAGAAAGTTCTGGACTTTATTTCAGATCTATTCCTAGGCAGTTATACCCACAGAAACAACTTCATTTGACATGTACTCATGTGAGAACTAAATATCTGTAGCCCAGACCTCTCTTTTCAGATCCATACTTGTATATTCAGTTGCCTACTAGAATTTACCACATGACTGAAGTGAAGTGGCTCAGTCGTGTCCAACTCTTTGCGACCCCGTGGACCGTAGCCCACCAGGCTCCTCCGTCCGTGGGATTCTTTAGGCAACAATACTGGAGTGGGTTGCTATTTCCTTCTCCAGGGGATCTTCCTGACCCAGGGATCGAACCCAGGTCTCCCACATTGCAGGCAGATGCTTTAACCTCTGAGCCACCAGGGAAGCCCTGCTGCTGCTGCTGCTGCTGCTGCTGCTGCTGCTGCTGCTGCTGCTCCTCCTCCTCCTCCTCCTCCTCCTCCTCCTCCTCCTCCTCCTCCTCCTCCTCCTCCTCCTCCTCCTCCTCCTCCTAAGTCGCTTCAGTCGTGTCCAACTCTGTGCGACCCCAAAGACGGCAGCCCACCAGGCTCCTCCATCCCCGGGATTCTCCAGGCAAGAACGCTGGAGTGGGTTGCCATTTCCTTCTCCAATGCATGAAAGTGAAAAGTGAAAGTGAGGTCGCTCAGTCGTGTCCACTCTTAGCGACCCCATGGACTGCAGCCTACCAGGCTCCTCTGTCCATGGGATTTTCCAGGCAAGAGTACTGGAATGGGTTGCCATTGCCTTCTCCGAGGGAAGCCCTACCACATGACTAAGCACATAAAATTGAGGAAGTCCAAGACTGACCTTATCAACCTCCATCTCCTCTGCTTCCACTACGCTCTGTCTCAGTGGGTGGTCCCACTGTCTATTACATAGGATAAACCAAAAACCAAGGAATCACATTTTATCTGACATGTTCTTCAAGTTCACTCTTAAATTCTGGTTGTGTTATCGGTTTTCTGGCTTTGGTGTTTCTCATTAAAGTAAGAACTCATTCTTTGAATATTTTAGAAAATTCACAGCAAGTATCACCATGAATTTTCTTTTTAATTGTCTTTTTGTTTTTTATTTGGGATTTCTACTTGTTCTATTTTCCTTGTCTTTTTCATATTTTCAATTTTATATTCATTCTTTGATCCATATAGATCTGATCTATCTTCCAGTTTGGGATTCCCTGATAGCTCAGTTGGTAAAGAATCCGCCTGCAATGCAGGAGACACAATCTTGATTCCTGGGTTGGGAAGATCCCCTGGAAAACACTCCAGTATTATTGGGCTTCCCTTGTGACTCTGCTGGTAAAGAGTCCACCTGCAATGTGGGAGACCTGGGTTGGATCCCTGGGTTGGGAAGATCCTCTGGAGAAGGGAAAGGCTACCTACTCCAGTGTTCTGGCCTGGAGAATTCCGTGGACTATACAGTCCATGGGGTCACAAAAGAGTCTGATATGACTGAACAACTTTCACTTCACTTTCATCTTGCAGTTTAAAACTCTTTCTTTTATAATTGATAATTGGCTGTCTAATTTTTTGTTTTCAATGTAATATTTGTATTTTTCCTTTATAGAAGTCATGTTCCATTCATTTTCAAGTATATCTGTTATTTTTCTGTGATAAACTATTCTGTTGTGATTTATAATCCTTCTATACACTTTTAATTTTAATTTGTCTCATTTTATTGCTTTTCCCAAATAATTCTGTTATTCTTTCATAACAGAAATTATTTTTTCCAGTTGCTTGTATTAGTATCTCATTAGAGGTTATTTATTTATTTTAAAAAAGATTTTAAGTTCCTTTTAAGTTGAGATTGTATCTTTTATGATGAAAGCCAAGTGTAGTATTTGTGGAAGTGTCTGATAAATGATTTTACATTAATTTTTATGTAGCTTCTTTAGCGAAGTGTCAGATTTTTCTGGGCACCCCACTCCAGTACTCTTGCCTGGAAAATCCCATGGATGGAGGAGCCTGGTGGGCTGCAGTCCATGGGGTCGCTAAGAGTCAGACATGACTGAGCGACTTGACTTTCACTTTTCAGTTTCATGCATTGGAGAAGGAGATGGCAACCCACTCCAGTGTTCTTGCCTGGACAATCCCAGGGACGGGGGAGCCTGGTGGGCTGCAGTCTATGGGATCGCCCAGAGTCAGACACGACTGAAGTGACTTAGCAGCAGAATTTTTCTAGGCCCTTTTACATGGGGAGCAGGTCTTTCAATGTTTCAGCTTTATGCAAATATATAAATTTCAGCTCTTCAACTCACACAGGCTAAAGGACAGTCTTCTCTTTCTTGGTACATGCTTATTTCTTAGTACAGTTCTGTGAAGTTCTTTCCTAGGCTATTCTCCCTCTGGTGATTTTATGAAGACATTTTTCTTCTTTTCAGTCTCTTGGAGATATACTTTATTTTTTAGAAGTTTGTAGTATATTTACCCTGCATTTTTATATGTTTGTAGAGGTAGATATACCAACTGAGCTCAATTTACCCAATTTTACCTTGAAATTAGCCAAGTCAATGTTTCCTAAGAATTATTGTAAAATTAGCTTTCCTTTAAAACACTGGTAAACTCACTACACTCTTAGGATCTTGGCTAAAATTTTTACTCTAACCTGAAATTACTTCCTATTTGAATCTCTCAAACATTATTTCACAAAATTCTTCCTTTTACTTTCTCTGCTTCAGCCACACTGGCCTTCTTTCATTTCTCTAAATGCGCCACATATTGTTGCATTATATTCCTTCTTTTATCTATGCCTTCCGTGCCTGCAGCATTTGTCCCTGCCCTGTTCAGTGATCAGGTTTCTGGTTACCTGTCATCCAGAACACAGCTTAGACACTGCATCCTTGAAGAAACTGTCTCTTATTCCTTAGGTGACTTTATTACATGCACATACATGCATACATTTCTTTTCTTTGGACCCTTTGTTATAGTTTGTAATTAAATATAATTAGTTATGTGACAATTAGTTTAATATAGTGCCTTCACATACCCTCCAATGTAACTTGTCCTTGTAGTCCACCAATCATTAAGTGCTTATTAATATCTGTTATAAAATTGCTTGATTGTATCATATTGGTTGAGGGAATATTCCACTTGAGTTGATTTAATATTACTGATTGGGCTTAACCTTAGATATATGACTCTAAATAGACAAAATCTAAAGCTATCATAATATTTGACTCTAAGTTTGGCCAAGATCACAATGGGAAATATTCATGTTTATTTCACATTACCCTTGATACAAATTGAATAAAAAAAGGAAATGAGAAACAAAGAGTGCTGTTTAATGAGAAAATTCAGAAAAGAAGAGTCACTACATCAGACAGAACCAAAATATATTATCACATAGATATAGCACCAGCGGATTCAGAGACCATCTGTTCCACCATCTAAAGCTAATTAAAAAAAAAAAAAAGCAATTAAGAAACAACCATCAGCCTAGAGTCTGAGTCAAGAAAGATTTGATAATAAAAACTATAGCTATTACAAATACACTTAATTAGGAAGTACCTGAGTAAAAGTCTGCAAGTCATTAAAGTGGTATTGAAAGAGTGAAGTATGGTGCATGTATATGAATGGAAAATTTTACTAATGGATAACTATTACCTGTAGGATCCTATTAGACTAATGAGTCTACCCTATTTAGAAAGAAGAGCACACAATTTTAATAGTTTTAGAAAAAACTACAAATATACTTTCGGACTATTAAATGCCAAAAAATTTAATTGAAAAGCAAACAAGCCACTTCTGTATTATGTGCTAGGTACATCAATTTTGTTCTTGGTGTAATCTTCAATAAAACCATGCTGATTATTTGGTTTTCAATGAAATAAAAGAATTACTAAAATTCTGTTGATGTTATGTAGGTATGATGACAAAATACTCTTCATTTAATACAGTAGATTTTTCATGTGTTCTGTGTTTACAGATAACAAAATATTTTACCTTTTCACATGTCATTATTGTGTATTCTTAGTTGTTCAGTCAAGTCCAATTCTTTGTGACCCCATGGACTGTGTAGCCCGCAGGCTCCTCTGTCCATGGGAATTCTCCAGGCAAGAATAACAGAGTGGTTGCAATGCCCTCCTCCAGGGGATCTTCCCAACCCAGGGATAGAACCCAGGTCTCCTGCATTACAGGCAGATTACTTACCATCTGAGCCACCAGGGAAGCCCAAGAATACTGGAGTAGGTAGCCTATTCCTTCTTCAGAGAATCTTCCCAACTCAGGAATCAAACTGGTGTCTCCTGCATTGCAGGTGGATTCTTTACCAGCTGAGCTAGACCTCTGTAAAACCTGTTGAGTCAGTAAAGCAGGTGAGATTAGTCTTATTTGCCAGATTAAGAAACTGAGACTTAAGATGGGTTAAAGGTCACATAGATAGATCTTAATTTAGTTAATTCTGACTCTTAATTCCACTAAGCATTCTACTAGAGTATGCTTTGTCTGTTTGTCTGTTTGTTAGTATCTGTATAGGCAGTTAATAAAACTTATCTGTGTAATATTATGGAAAGTTTTTTTTTCTTATAAGAGTAAATTGTGATGAATTCTCTAGCCAACCAGGAGATTAATGAGCGAATGCTTTCACAAATTTTTGAACTGATAATCATACTGTTTTTATAAATATCTAGTCTATGGGAAGAGTCTTCAATGTAGGAAGTGAATAGGTAGGCATTTCTCAAGCTGTAGTATATCAAAGCATAGAACAAGAGAAAAGTCTTATCTTAACCATTTCTTTGATCCTCACCAACATTCCTCAAAATATGAGTGGACCAATTGTTTGTATCATTTGAGTGTGCTCTCTCCAAACAAAGACTCTGTGGTCCTTTCTAGCCTATATCTGAGGAGGCATTGCCTGGGAATCTAAATTTTTCTATTAGGGCTTTTCTGTAAAAACTATGTACAGTGTGGTTATAGAACCACTGCCTTGGGCAAATCTTTAAATATGTAGAAGATGATTTAAAGTTGGAATGAAATCAAGTGTTTTAGAATCATAAAGAGATGAGAAAAACATTCAAAATCTTGTAGTGGTAGTATGAATATTTACCATCATAATTAAGTATACAAAAATCTCAAGTTTAAGCCACTATTATGCTAGGCTGTGTGACATGCAAAATAAACTTAAATTAATGCAAAACCTCATTTTTATAAATTAATCAGGAAGTTAGAATAGTTCCTTTGGTTCAGTATTTGATCCTGAAAATAAAAAACACTGTTATGGCTCACATCAATCCAGAATGGAATAAAAAGAAAAAAAATCAAGAATAGTGTTAACTTCTGGTGTGGGCATTGTCATCTTTGTGTTTATAACTAAACCATAGACTTCCCTTTAAAATGACATCTGACTAGTTGTCCCTGAAGTTATCTCTTCCAACTTCTCTAAAAAATTCTTATTAAGAAACAGGAAAACTTGCAATGTCACAAAATATTAAGAGTGACAGATAACCTATTGCTAGAAAATGGAAGAGATTTCCACTAACTGGAAAGTCATTGAAATTAGATTGAAGGGAAAAAAATATGGTAGCTTCATGAAAGAGAATAGCTTCACATTACTGAAAAAGATAGGAAGATACTTTGTTACACATAAGTTTCTTCCCCTCTTTCTTTTCTCCTTTGCTTTCTCTCTTTCATAAACAGTCAGCTCTCACTAACAAACTTTTAGGGCCTTGGATAGCCATTTCCCCTTTTTCTATGTACTTGTTGTTTTATAGGTAATCTCAGTGTTTGTGTCTGCTTTACTGTAGTAAGAACACAATGGATTAGGAAATGTGAGTATAAGAGCTTTTAAACAGGGATGCATTGCATCCTAACAAAGCAGTTTGGTTTGACACAGAGGATAGAAAAACTGGGAGAAATACATGCAGTAGACTTTCTTGTACTACTTTAACTTAGAGGATAAGAACTCCAGGGTGTGGGATGAAAGACATCTCTCTTAATTTTAGCAGAAAAGACACCAGGGGGCCAATAATTGTGCACATCAATTTACTTTTCATGTAAAGATCTGAGAAAATTATTAGATTTATAGCCAAATGGACTGTAGCTGATGTCAAGGGCATCCTGCTAATTGGTAAATACTGTAAATGGGTTAAATCTCCATTCATATGAGAAAGAAAACAAAACAATATGTTTCCTATTAAAATCTAATTGCCATAGAGAGAAAAGGAAAATAGAGTATTGTTATGAAACCTCATTTAAAATTATCAAAGGAATCAGAAGAAAGTGTTAAAATACTTCAGCATGTATTAAATATCAATATACAAGGAAAGAATAACTGTGTGTATGCAAACATGAACAGAATCATACATGAAACAAAGAGGGGGATGGGCTGGAAACGAAACAAGATGAGACACAGACTAAAGCTCGAGAAGGTAAGCAGCTGATCAATATAAGGGATAGCAAATTAAACTACAAAGGTATAATTAAAATTTGTATAAGAGGCAGTAATGATAAGAACTACTATTCCAGCAAATGAAATCATTCATATAAAACACAATTGAGGTTCACTCCTGCAAACAAAAGAGAAAGACCAAAGGATTAAAAAAAAAAAAAAAAAAACCTGTTAAACTAATGTATACAGAAGTTAGAGAATGGAAATCTAAAATAAGTATTTGATGTTTTCTCAAAGAAGAAACCAGAACAATTGGAATGAAAGCAATCATTAAAGCATTAAAAAAAGATGAAAATTTCCATAATTGATAAAGCTATGAGTCTGCCATAAAAATGCTTGATAATACTCCAAGAAAGGGAAATGTAAAGAACCCATGCCAAACTGAAATTTCTACTGAGAATAAACAGATAAATATGCTTAGGAGAATCCAGACAACAAAACAGGTTGCCCCATAAAAAACAACTCGAACTGGTCTCCACCAGACTTCTCCATGGAAATAGTTACTGCATAAAGGCCACATTTATTGCCTAAAGGCACAAATGGTGACTCAGCAGTAAAGAATCTGCCTGCCAATGAAGAAGATGCAGGAAGAGGCAGGCTGAGAGTTCGTTGATCTCTGGGTTGAGAAGATCCCTTGGAGAAGGAAATGGCAACCCATTCCAGTCTTCTTGCCTGGAAAATCCCATAGACAGAGGAATCTAGTGGGCTACAGTATGTTGGGTTGCAAAAAAATTGGACACTCACAGACAAATATTACACAAAGACAATATTTATTTCATAAAGGCCTTAGAATTTTGGTGCTGTAAATTTGAGACCTAAAAATGTAAACCAAACATTCCACCATATATTAAGAAATGGAAGAATACTCAGATATGGACATGCTTTAAAAACAAAATGTATATTTTATTTGCACATGAATATATTTGCTATATATATTTATATGTATCTATATATTTCTCTCTCTATATCTATGTATCTTTATTTAAAATATATGTTAGTACATACTCTAGATGAATGAGAAAAAGTGTTTAAAAGTCAAGAATGAGAAAAATTATAACCTAAGAAATTTAAGAAACTTTGAAAACATTTAAATCATTTCAAGTGTTGTAAAGTCAAAGGGCTTCCCAGGTGACTCAATGGTACTGGGTTCGATCCCTGGGTCAGGAAGATACCCTGGAGAAGGGAATGGCTACCCACTCTAGTATTTTTTGTCCAGAGAATTCCATGGATGGAGGAGCCTGGTGAGCTACAGTCCAAGGGGTCGCAAAGAGTTGGACACGACTGACTGTCTATTACTTTCACTTTCAAAGTAAAAAATGGTTGATAAAAGGAGATTTTATATATAATAATAAGTTAGTATCAATAACTTGGATCTAAGACCAAATTTTCTCAAGTGATCAGAAGTTTAAAAAGGCAGAGAACTACAAGCTTGTTAAATTTCTTTATCTTTTGTGAACAGATAATAAATGAATAAGTTGGAATAATTTCATGAAACCATAGAGAAAAATTGATTAATAGAAGTTATCATGAAAACATAAGCAACCATCTAAGAATTTTAAAACTGGAAGAATTACTTTCAAATCCCTGAATAAGATAAGAAAAACATTTTTCCTATTGAAAAAGATAAAACTGAGGCAAATTCCAAAAAGCATAAAATAAGTTTTACTTATGAGTATCAGTATTAAATGTAAAACTCTTCCTTTAGAAAGTGAAGAAAACTGCATTTGGCTGGCAATCTAATATATAAGCCACATACAAAAAATAAAAAAGGTGAAATTACACTAAAATATTAAAAAACAAATATGACAATAATTTACCCAGCAAACACTGACCAAAATAAAGCAGGGGGGGAGCAATTTCAGGTAAAGTAGAAAGCAAAAGCCTTATAAGAGATTAAAAGGGTCTTTTCACAATAGTATAAATGACTACGGAAAAACCAATAAAACCATAAACACAGATATAATTTGATAAAAGCTAATGAGAGAAAACATGTCCTACTATATATTGAAGTATTATGCATTACAATGAATATAAAAATCACTGATTGTAATAAACACCATTGTTTTATGTACTACTAAAAAGAAAAAATAATTTTACATGTTAACCTGAAAGAATTATCCTCATTTCAGAAATGTTTACATATGATTAAGTATGCAAATTAGAATTGATGACTTACAGTATGATAAATCTTTCATGATTAAAATAGCATCAAGCCAGGCACAAAATATGAAAACAGAAATGGAACAGCACAAGTATCTTTGAAATAAATGTTTGTATGGATAATACAATAATAAACTACATAAGAATTTTAACTCAAAATGTGATATCCTAAGAGAAGCCTAACAAACTGACTGGAAAGATATAGAATAGTCAATAAATGATATGAAAGAAAAATGCATCTTTGATAAAAATGTCAAGTTAGTGTTTACTGGTTGGATATATTTGGTTAGATATAAAAATAATATTAAAAAATGATCAAAGAAAATGAAAGTGAATATTTAAATGACTTTGTATGTTTAGGACTAATTATTAAAACACTGAGGAAAACAGCACGAAGGAAAATGTTTAACTACATAAAATGTTAAAATTTCTGAACTTCGTAAGCACAACAAAATAAAAAACCTTAAATTGGTCGAACCATAAGGTATCACTATTCTTGTGGGTCAACTTTGCCAAGAATTGGCAATCTATAAGGAAATCGGAGGAAGTGTAAGCAACATGAAAATTAAAAGTTGAATATCCTTGATTAATTAAAAACTATAAATTAAAAAATATACAAGGGGATTAAGAGGTAAAAACTACAACGTATAGTATAAGCAAACCACAAGGACATATTGTACAGTACAAGAAATACAGCCAATACATTATGATAATTTTAAAATGGAGTATAATCTTTGAGATTTTTGAATCACTGTTTTATATGTATAATATAATGTTTTAAATCAGCTATAATTTAGCAAACAAAAACACACACACAAGAACACCATAATAGAAAAATAGGTGGACAAAATAAGGGTCAATATCTAGAAGAAATAGAAAAATAATTAAAAGAAAATATGCCAAAATGTTACCTGTGGTATTCTTTGAGTGTTGGGATTATGGATGATTTTCATTCGCAGGAGTTTTTTTTTTTTTTGGTATAACTTTATTTTGCTCATGCTTTTCTGTATTTTTAAAATAGTATTCTAGATGAGCATGAGTTGTTCATTAACATCAGGGACATATATATGTGCATGTACGTGTATGATTTGCATGGGAACAGACGGTACTCAGCAGAGATACTACAAGTGAAAACAGGAGGTTGAATGCAAAATGTTTCTGTTGCCTGAGGTTGGAGTGGAGGGACAGTTACTTGCCTCTCCAAACTCTATAGTTTCATAACACAGAGTACATTCTAGAGATGACAGTGCCTGAGGGGGACTTGATATCACTTTCAGTTTGGTAAGACTGAAGGCCTTAGGGGACAATAACTGAGGATGTCTAAAACGAACACATGAGCAAGATCGTATACTTAAAGTGAAAGTGCCAACCCCTTAGTGTTACAGACCATCTCATTTTTAAAAAAAATTCCACACTCTCTCTTATATGATTGATTTATAGTGAGTAACACATATTTTGATAATTTTTTATGTGACAAAAATAAGATTTGTATTAATGGGGATGCTAAAATTGCTAATGCATCACAACTCCTAATAATTCCAGGTATCTGAAACTGTGTGTATTAATACAACCCTGCTGCTGCTGCTGCTGCTGCTAAATCACTTCAGTCGTGTCCGACTCTGTGCGACCCATAGACGGCAGCCCACCAGGCTCCCCCGTCCCTGGGATTCTCCAGGCATGAACACTGGAGTGGGTTGCCATTTCCTTCTCCAATGCATGAAAGTGAAAAGCGAAAGTGAAGTCGCTCAGTCGTGTCCGACTCTTAGTGACCCCATGGACCCCAGCCTACCAGGCTCCTCCATCCATGGGATTTTCCAGGCAAGAGTACTGGAGTGGGGTGCCATTGCTTTCTCCAGTACAACCTAGAAATTGAAATGTTATCTAGTAAGTCAGTGTTTCTCAAAGTATCATCCCCAGACCAGCAGCAGCATCTCATGGGGATTTGTTAGAAATACATATTTTCATGCCCCATTCATACCTGCTAAATCAGAAACTCTGGGAGTGAGGTCCAGCAATCAGTGTTTCAAAAAGCCTCTGAGAAAATAACAATAAGAAACAATCCCATTACAGAAAATGTGGAGAGAAACTAAATAAACATTTTTTCAAAGAACACATACAAATGGCCAACAGGTACAGGTACATGAAGGTGCTCAGCATCACTAATCATCAGAGAAATGTAAATCAAAATCACAGTGAGACATCATCACACACCTGTTAGAATGGCTATCATCAAAAGACAAAAGACAACAAACATCAATGAGAATGTGGAGAAATTGGAACTCTTGTGCACCATTGGAGGGAAAGTAAATTGGTACAACCTCATTATGGAAGTTCCTTAAAAAAAGTAAAAACAGAATAATCGTATGATCCGCCCATCCCATTTCTGGTTATATATCCAACAGAAATGAAAACAGGATCTCAAAGAGATATCAAAGATATCTCAAAGATCTCAAAGAGATATCAAAGATATCATTTTCACGGTCATTGCAGAATTATTTACAATAACCAAGACATGGAAGTCACCTAAGTATCAATGGATAAATGGATAAAGAAGATATAAGATGTTCACACACACACACACACACACACACACACACACACATCCAGTGGAATATTATTCAATCAGGAGAAAGAAGGAAATCCTGCCATCTGCAAGAACATGAATGTGCTAAATCACTAGTCATGTCTGACCCTTTGCAACGCTATGGACTGTAGCCCGTCAGACTCCTCTGTCCATGAGATTCTCCAGGCAAGAATGCTGGAATGGATCGCCATGTCCTTCTTCAGGGGATCTTCCTGACTCAGGGCTCAAACTCATGAATGGACCTTGACTATATTATGCCAATTAAATGTCAGACATAGAAGGACAAATACTGCACGATATCACATATTTAAAATAAAAAAGCAGAATATCTAGAAACAGAGTGTAGAATATTGATTACCAGGGGGAAAGGTGAGCTATTGGGCAGAGGGTACCAAATTGCAGTTTTAAGATGAGTCAGTTCTGAGGATATAATGTATAACATGGTGACTATAGTTAATAATACTGTATTATATGCTTGCAAGTCACTAAGAAAAGAGGTCTTACATATTTTCACCATAAAACAGAAATGGAAAACTTGATGTGATAGAGGCATTTACTAATGCTATGATGACAATCACTTTGCAATATACATGAATATAAAATCAACATGTTGTACAATGTTATATGTCAATTATATCTCAATAAAACTAGAAAAAAAAGACCCTCCTGATGATTTTTTTCTATGCTAAAAGGACAGATTTATTTTCAGCTAATATATTTCTGGTGTTTCAGACCAAATTATATGCATGTGTATGTATACATATATATATGTATACACACACACACACACATGTATTTGTTGTTGTTGTTGAGTCCATAAGTTGTATCCTTGTGACCCTATGGACAGTAGCCTGCCAGGCTCCTCTGTCCATGGGATTTCCCAGAAAGAATACTGGAGTGGATTGCCAATTCCTTCTCCAGGGAATCTTCCCAATTCAGGGATCTAACTTTGTCACCTTCATTGGCAGGTAGATTCTTTACCACTGAGCCACCAGGGAAGCCCACACAGATGTGTGTGTGTGTGTGTGTGTGTGTGTGTATCCAAAGTAAAAAATACAAAACAAAACAAAAAAAACAGATTTAATTGGATTCTCCAAAGAAGTAAGTGATTATTTCAAAAGCATCATTTTTCAAAGAGAGTTCTTCAGAGTCCTTGACAAGTAGATATTTTCTATGCCCTTAAAGCAGAAATCTTCAGCTCTGTAGATTCAGTGAGTGTTAACTTACTAAGGACGCCAAGAGGTCTTACAGAAAAGAAACTTTTTTAACCAAGATAGTTTAATGTTTCCAGGTATCAGAAAATACCTGATAATATCAGTTAATTAGATGTTTACCAAATAACATCATTCAGAACTGCTGTCCTATGAATCATCATTCTTTGTGAAATATTCTAGATCCTTACTTGTGTCAAACAAAGAAAGGGAAAAGATCCTATTTCAAGTTGGTATTATAGTAATCAAATTTTGAAGTTTTGTTTCTTTGGCATGAATAAAAAGGGAAAATTTTTAAAGCTTAGTGGAAAATTGTAACATGCCAAATAATGTTGTGATAAACAAGACTTACTGCTGCTCTTTTCTCGTGGAGAATGCTCATAAAATAATCATTAATTTCATTATCAAAGTACGGAATATGAAAATCTTGGTAAGTTTCTTTTAAAAATCCTTTCAAAAATTTACAGAAAAGAAAAAAGTAAGATGTGGATTTATTTCATTTTATTCTCTTTATGTTTGAAAGTAGTTGAGGTTTAGAACAATCTCATGATTTTGTTGCTCTAAACTTTAAGTTTGTTTCTGACATCACTTTCACACTTCTAGTCCTTCCATTTGGAATGCCCTTCCCTTTATCTTTCCATAGCTGGTTCCTTCTTCTTACTCAGAATCCATCTCAGAGCTTTTACATGAGTACCCATTGTAAATTAACTGTTTTGCCCAAAACATCACTCTCTAAAGCAACTATATTCATTGAAGTGTCTTTGTGAGAGCTAGAGTTATTGGAAGCAATCTTGTACACTTTATTGTTGATGCTGTTTTCTTCTTTGTTTATTTATTATCTCATTATTCTGGAAGGTGAGTTCTATATAAGACAGAGGCTCTGTCTTGATTACCACCGTGTTCCTATCACATAGAAGAAAGCCTCGCCCATTAATAAACAGATATTGATGAAATGCAGGAAATTTGATGTTCTATACCAACATTTGGCCAAGGTCAGTGTAAAGAGCTGGATGGCTAGTTTAGGTTTTATGCTCCATGTGGTTTCTCTCATAACTATGAGCCTCTGCCAGTGGTAGTATAAAGGCATCCAGAGAGAATATTTGAACTTATGAGCATGGCTGTGTTATAATGAAGCTGTAGTTACAAAAAGAGGAAAGGGGCTGGATTTGGCTCCCAGGTCATAGGTGCACAAACATCATAAATTGAGACGAAAACTTGTTCCCTTTGTCAAAGATGTGAGCCAAGTACAACATGGGCTCCTTACAGAGCACTGTAATCCTTGAGGAATTCTGGGTATGCCCTGCTACCTATTACTTTTTGAAATAAAATTTTTATTTTAGAAGCATTTGCTGCTAAGTCACTTCAGTTGTGTCCGACTCTGTGTGACCCCATAGATGGCTCCTCTGCCCCTGGGATTCTCCAGGCAAGAACACTGGAGTGGGTTGCCATTTCCTTCTCCAGTGCATGAAAGTGGAAAGTGAAAGTGAAGTCGCTCAGTCGTGTCTGACTCTGTGCGACCCCATGGACTGCAGCCCACCAGGCTCCTCCATCCATGGGATTTTCCAGGTGAGAGTACTGGAGTGGGGTGCCATTGCCTTCTCCGTAGAAGCATTTAGCTTGATATAAAAACTACAAAAGTAATGTAGCAAATTCCATTATAACTTGCTCCCAGTCTTCCCTATTATTAACATCTTGGGGCTTCCCTGGTGGTTCAGTAGCTAAGACTCTGCACTTCCAATGAAGGGGTCCTGGATTTGATCCCTGGTCAGGGAACTAGATCTCACATGCCCCAACTATGAGTTGATGTGCTGCAACTAAAGGTCCTGTGTTCCACAGTGAAGACAGAAGATCACGGCAAGCTGCAACTCAGACCGTGCAGCCAAATAAATAAGAATATTTTTAAAAATAAGGTAATAACTTAAAAAATCTTACATCATTATGGTTTATTTGTTACAGTTGAAGAACCACTATTAATGGCTTGTACTTTATTCATAGTCCTTTGGTTTTTAACCTACTGCCCTTTCTCTCTTTCAGAATCCTATCCTGAGTATCACATCACATTTCATAATCATGGGTTTTTGATGCCAATCATTTTTAAGGGTATAAATTGTTATCTCTTGACTTTCATGTTTATTCACTTCCTCTTTTTCTTCTCTTTTCCTTTCCGCTTTTCTCCTTCCAGGTCTGGGCCAAAATATGGTGGTGGCATCTGACGCTGATCAAAAGATGCTTAGAGAGGCAGCATAGCATAGGAGAAACAAACCTGAGTTTGTCTTTGGGACGGATGACTTACTTCTGTACATGTCAGTTTCTATGGTTCTGAGTTAAGAATGCTAAAAACTCTTCTGTCTCTTTCTAGGCTATACTGTGTGAAAATACTTTGAAAGTATTTTGCAAACTTTAAAGCACAATTCCAATATAAAGATTGTTGTTATTGTGAGAGGTCAGAATTGTGTGGGCAGAGTGCCAATTCTTCCTGACTTCAAGGCTGAAAACTACTGTTACTAGTTAGTTCAATCTACAGTAAAGGGCAATAGGCAGAGTTCAGATGGAATTTCAAAGCACTTATTCAGAACTCCTAATGATATTTTACACTCCAGACCAAATTGAATAATCATTAGCTATCTTACTGCCAAAATAAAATCTAAGCAGATAAAATGTACGTTCTGTTTAAAATTCATCATGATGAATGGCAGAATATCATCAACATGGACATTTTACATGGAAAAAGTCAGTCAAGAGCCAACATGATCTTCTTCCACATATATCAGCATTTGAAAGTGTGACCTGTTTTCCAAGTGTAATGTAAGTAACATAAATATTGATTGGAAGAGCCCCTGTTGTGACTCTGAAAGTTAAAAACACTTCAAAGATGCTTATAAATGATTCAAAAATCAGACGAACCTTTATCAGAATTAATTTAATGCTTGCCCATTCCCCCCATTAGAATCAGCAGGTCCTTTTTTCTAGATCTTTCTCAAACTACAGATTATAGACTATTCATTTCAAAGAGAATGCTTGAATTTGGCTAAATTCTCCAAAGGGTTTGGGTTCTTATTGAGTTGGTCAAAATTTTGTTTGAGTTTCTCTGTAAGATGTTATTGAAAAATCCAAACAAAAATTTTTGGCCAGTCTAATGTTTTGTTTCTCATCTGTGCAAACCCATTTTTGTATTTTGTGAAAAGACTTCTCTATGACACTTCTGACTCTTGTACAGCCTATTCTATCAATGATAATTATAAGTACTTCTCCACTGCTCTAGAGCAGCACCATCCAATAAACCTTTCTGTGATGGCAGAAACGTTCATCTGAGCTATCTAGAATGCTAGCCACTAGCCACATGTGTTATGTGCCAAGCATGACCAGGGAACTTACTTTTTAATTTTAAAATTTTAATTGAATTAATACTAAATATAAATAAGCCCACGTGCTACTTTCTCAATTCATCCCACCTTTCCCCACTGTGTCCACAACTCCATTCTTCACATCTGCTTCTTCTATTCCTTTCCTGCAAATAACTGAGAGGGGTGGGATAGGGGAGAGGAGGGAGTTTATGAGGAGGGGATATTTGTATGTATATATATATATATACACACATATATATATTATATATATATACACATATATATATTATATATATATATATATAATATAATATATATAAAATTATGATTGATTCACACTGTTTCACAACAGAAACAATACAATATGGCAAAGCAATTTTCCTCCAATTAAAAAAAAATTGCATGTAGCTAGTGGCTACCATAACAGACAGCACAGATCTAGAAAGTTCTTTCATCTAATTTTTTTGAAAAAATGAAACAAAGTTTAGACAATCCACATTTCCATTTCATTAAAGTCTTATAAGTATACTTTGGAACTTTCCACTAGCTATCTATGTATGACATTTTGATTTGTGCAGTTACTGGAAAATCATCATAGAAAATAATGAACAGAAAAATATGGGACAAGTTCCTCAATTTTTGAAATTGTAGAAACAACTACATTGCCAAGTTCACTTAATATCTCTCATTCTGCCCTGAAGTGTTTTTTTTTCCTCCTTCTAACATTTACTGTTCACTGTTGATCGAGGCTCTTCTTGGCAGTGTAAGGCAGCCTGACATAATCAGATAAGGTTGCATCACATACAGATAACAGTACAGTGAAATACGTGAAAAAAACTTGACTAGTTAGTCAAACTAAAGTTACTTTCATTCTTGGGCCACTTATGGCAATTTTTAGGACTTATTTTTTTCTTCTTTTAATCTGTAAATGAATTTGATGACAGACTGTCTAAAGGCACTCTCATCTGTAAAGTACAGTTGCCTGGTTGGCACACTCCACTAATTGTGAATTGTTAGTCCTCACTGAGACTGAATATGATAATCGTAATCATAGCCACCAAATTTTGACAACTTGCTGTGTTCCTGGCCAGTGTTAGGTGATTTTTCCTGTGTCATCACCTCACAACAATCCTGAAGACAGGTAACTGCTCTTATAATCTCTATTTTTCAGATGAGGAAACTGGCCCAGTTAGAAAGCAGCAAAGCCATGCTTTGAACTCAGGGAGCAGGATTCCCAAGGCATTGCTCTCAATTCAATCATTGTGCCGTGCTGCCTTATCAAATACCAACTGGAAGAACTCATACTATTCCAGGACTGAAGTACTTCCCACTTTCTCACGGACTTGACCCGTTAGATCAAAGTAAATCTAACCTGTTTGAAAAAAAAAAAAAATCTTAACATTTGAATAGACAGTTTAAAAGACAATAAGAAATGTGAAAATAAATAGATTTTCAAAGAATGCCTCCTTCCATGGCAACGGCGCCCTAGAAGTAGCAAACGGTTTGAAAACGAGTCTCCAGTGAAGGTGTTGACATATTCCCAGAGGTCTAATTTATTCTGAATTGTTCTCAATTGCTTTCTATTTGAGAAGATGGCAGCACTCCCAATGGTGCCAAAATAGGCCATATTTGGTGGTTTCGAAAATAAAGTCTGTTAGATACAGAGAATTCAACAGTGGAAATGTGGCAATGGTAGTCATATTAGCTAACGTTAATTAAACACTATATGCCAGATATTTATCCTAAGAACTTCACGAGACTGATTTTTTTAAAATGTCATTCTAGAAATATTTCTATGAAGTAAATACTATGATTATACCTTTGTGATAGATGAGAAAATAGGATCACAGAGAGCTTAAAATAACTGGTCCAAGATCACTCAAATGATGGAAGGTAGAGTAGAAATTCAACGGAGGCAGTCTACATCCATTAGATTGGGATTTGTCTGTGTCTGCAATCCTCAATTTGGGTTGAGATGCCTGTGTAGGCGGAGAAGGCAATGGCACCCCACTCCAGTACTCTTGCCTGGGAAATCCCATGGACTGAGGAGCCTGATAGGTTACAGTCCTGGGGTCGCAAAGAGTCAGACACGGCTGAGCGACTTCCCTTTCACTTTTCACTTTCATGCATTGGAGAAGGAAATGGCAACCCACTCCAGTGTTCATGCCTGGAGAATCCCAGGGACGGGGGAGCCTGGTGGGCTGCCATCTATGGGGTTGCACGAGTCGGACACGACCGAAGCGACTTAGCAGCAGCAGCAGCAGCCTGTGTAGGCACATGGAAGACTGCCCTTTTATGGCCTTGATCAGCAAGTGTATTCCCGTTTTTTTTTTCCCCCTCACAAGAGCTTGCCCAAGGAAAAAGAGAGGAAAAAAATCCAATTATAAAGATGAATGAGATTCAGATTCAACTAACAGGAGGCAATAAGGAAACTTGGGCTCTGAAAGATGAAGTCATTTTCTATATACAATGGAATGCTCCAAATTATCAGAAGACTGAATATTAACTATCTTTAAAAAATTTAGAAAAGAATAACACATCGCTGTTTCTTATTGGAAAACAGTAAGAAAGTCTGGTAAAAAGATACACTGAGAAGTTACTCAGGTTTCTATGATGATTCTGAAATAACAACAAAAGAAGTTCCAATGGGACAGTGGCGTTCAGGGATACTTTTTCTGTGCAATCAGCCTTTCAAGAGACTTCATAACCATAAGAACCTCTGGGAATGAAATAGTAGATATGACAATTTCTTAAGGGTAGAAAAACAACATTTTGATAAATTATAATGAAGACTTCTATGGGTTATAAATGGAATTAGCACAACTAAGAGTGCTTTAGACATTTTATTATGTTATTCCTCATGACCTTGCCAAAAAAGCTATATACCAGTAGACTAACGGAACACCTTAATTAAAAATAAATGATATTATACTTAACAAAGTTTAATCTGACAAGTAAAGGCATCCAATGAGTGGTGTATTTTATCTAAGTGGTGTTCATTTTCATTCAGCTGAACAACCATGTACTCATCAAATGACAGTTGCTCGGACAAGTTATAGATAAAAGAATAAATACAACTTTGTGTATAAAGATGATTTGATTTACTGGAATTTTTGTGTCATTTCAAAACAGCTAATGATACAATGCAGACAAAATTTACTCAGAAGTAATGTTATTAAACCAGAAAATCAAGTCCTCTCAGAAACAAAATAGAATCCTGAACTGAAATAAGGCATGATAATTTATTTCTTTAATGAACACATAAAGATGAAATTATGACTAGCTTAACTGATACAAAAGCATAAGGATCCTGAAAATGTTTCAACATCAGTTCACACATGATGGATCAAGATGCCTGGGGAAACTCCAATATAAGAGGTAATTTGGTCATGTAGGCACATCACATAGTAACTTAGTTTTCTCTTAAAGATGTTAGAAACAGTAATAATCTTTTGACAGTCCTCATTACATGACTATGTAAAATAAGAAGGATCATGCAGGAAAAGTACTATGCAAATTATAAAAACAGATTAAAAAAATCACTCTAGGTGCAAAAAAGAACAGAACTGTACCTTCAACTGGTAACAAATTCTATATGAACCCAGGGTATATAGTTCCTCTAGACTTACTTATATTCCAGTTTCTTTCTCTCCTGAGCATCCACCCCATAAAGGTCCCTATGCTTCATGATCTTCTCAACATAGACTTGTTTATCTATGTCTCTCAGTCTCTTCTGCTTCATCTCTTTGTCCTCTGGCCCCTCCTGACTTGTGGGCTTTGTCTTCCTCCTCCTTCTCTCTCATCAAAAGGAAATTAACAACCAAATAACTCTACAAAGTGGCTGAAAAAACCATCTGAAAAAACACTCTGGAAAGATGATGAAGATTTTATGAGCAAAGCTAACGTTGAAGCATTTCATCTGTTAGAAAGTAAAACTCTTAAAATCTGAAGTAAAATCAGGAATAGATTAAACCTCAAAGACTAGGTGAACTAAATCAACCCAATTTAAAGAACAAACATCTCTTCTCCCTATGTTAAAATGTCAAATTTCACTTATGGTTTTTAATACTAAACTGTCTACTAGATTGAGACTTTTGTTTAATAAGTTATCATTTTACTATGAAAACTGCAGATTATTGAAATCACTCCAAGAAGCTAAATCTGAGATAGTTGCATATTGGAGTGTACAATAAATTGTTACTAACTGAAGTAATCAAGTATGACAATCCATAATAGTAGATTATGATTGGTAAAAATCCATGTTTTCCAACTGTCAGAAACAGAGGAGAGAACTCAAAAGATTTCATCCCTTCAACCTCCATTCCAGGTCATAAAGGAAGTCTCAGAGGGAACATGTTCAAATTTTTATAGCAAACAGACACAAAAATAGCCAGCCTACCGTTCCTATAAGGTCAATGAATTTCTAGCTCTGTGTCCATTTAAGTCTTCCAAGCATGCCTTATCTGACATCATGTTCTTAACAATCTTCTAATTTAATTATCTGGTGAGACTAGTGTCACAAAATTGTTCTGAGCAGTATTTATGCATCAGGCTGAGGACAGTGATTCTTCTAGGTTCTTATACCACGTTCATGGAAGGAGGGGAGAATCTCTGCATGATTTCCAAACAGTCCACTTTTGTTGAACGCTACCAATTTAACCAGTGAAAAGCCAAATTTAACGTTTAATGATGATTACATGATGATTGGATGTAGTACATTGGTCATTGTAGCTACAGATGGTGTGTGAATTTGATTAAATAGAACCTTGTAAATGAGTCTTATAAATGTACGCAAACCATCTGAGGACTCAATCTCTCACAAGGGTAACTTTTTCTAGATACAGAAACACACACACACAGTCTATTTGAAAGTATATTAAAGGAAGTTTCATATAACAAAGAATAAACTAATCACAAGGCAAGGTGATTCGTGTGAATTTGCATTATCAGTTATGACAAAAAGCCTGAAATCTAATAAATATCTTAATTGCTGTCATAGCTAGTTCTTGATCTTGCCTTTTGGAAGGCACCTGGATTATTGGCAGCCTGCAATTACTTATGTTAAAGCATAAAACTTCCAGTTGAAAATTATCTCCCTGTTTCTGAATTTGATTGTTTATAAAATAATAAAGCAATTCCTATAATTTATCTGATGAATTTTCAACAAAACTCTGATCAGAGTAGAATATTATATAGTACAATTTAATTAAAAACAAAGCAAATTAAGCAAACATGAACATTTTCTCAGAAAATAAATATTATTTAGGTCATTAAGTTTGACTTCATTGTTTGAAAGGAAAGAACTTTTTGTGCAAGAAATGTTTGGGGGGCAAATAGTGAAGTTTCTTCTTAACTCATTAATTTTTGACCCTAGAAGTAAGCATATTAAATGGTTAATAGCTTCTCCAACTTGACTGACAACAAAGCTTTTATGGAAATACTATTGGATAGTATGTTAGTGACTTTGTATGTAATGTGGAGAAACGTTTTTAAAATTTTCATTCTATTTGCAAAATTGAACTATAGCTGAGTTTGACTTTCAGTTACTCTGCTATTTAGCTTTATACCTTCAGGGATTTCCTCAGCATTATATAACTTTAAAGAGATTTCCAAAAAATGTTAGTAGTGATTTACTTTTATTGAGTGCTTACTCAAGTTACTTCACTTATTATCTGACTTTGCTCCTAATAACTCTGAGATTACAGTCTGAATTTTACAGATTAGCAAAAAAGTGTTAATCACTAGTAGTGTCTGATTCTTTGCGATTCCATGGACTGTAGCCCACCAGGCTTTCTCTCCAGGCAAGAATACTGAACTGGGTAGCCATTACCTTCTTCAGGGAATCTTCCTGACCCAGGGATTGAACACAGTTCTGCACTGCAGGCAGATTCTTTACCCTCTGAGACACCAGGGAAGTCCAGCAGATTAGCAAACTAAGGTACAAATAAATATGTGAGACCATACAGCTAGTACATAGTAGCTCTTGGTTTGAATCCAGGGAATGTTTTCAGAATCTAAGCTCTTGAAAGCTATTTTATACTGCTTTTGATATATATTGAAACAGATTTTTAGTTGCAAAATCTTGTTTTTGCTAAGTCCCATTAGTTAATGGAACTAAGAATAAATTCAGAGGATTTGAGATATTGAATTGTCGTTAAATTTAAATAGAATACCATTATGAGGTACCATTTCACACCAGTCAGAATGGCTGCGATCCAAAAGTCTACAAGCAATAAATGCTGGAGAGGGTGTGGAGAAAAGGGAACCCTTTTACACTGTTGGTGGGAATGCAAACTAGTACAGCCACTATGGAGAACAGTGTGGAGATTCCTTAAAAAACTGGAAATAGAACTGCCTTATGATCCAGCAATCCCACTGCTGGGCATACACACTGAGGAAACCAAAACTGAAAGAGACATGTGTACCCCAATGTTCATCACAGCACTGTTTATAATAGCCAGGACATGGACGCAACCTAGATGTCCATTGGCAGATGAATGGATAAGAAAGCCGTGGTACATATACACAATGGAGTATTACTCAGCCATTAAAAAGAATACATTTGAATCAGTTCTAATGACGTGGATGAAACTGGAGCCTATTATACAGAGTGAAGTAAGCCAGAAAAAAAAAACACCAATACAGTATACTAACACATATATATGGAATTTAGAAAGATGCTAACAATAACCCTGTGTACGAGACAGCAAAAGAGACACTGTTGTATAGAACAGTCTTATGGACTCTGTTGCAGAGGGAAAGGGTGGGAAGATTTGGGAGAATGGCATTGAAACATGTATAATATCATGTATGAAACGAGTCGCCAGTCCAGGTTCGATGCACGATACTGGATGCTTGGGGCTAGTGTACTGGGACAACCCAGAGGGATGGTATGGGGAGGGAGGAGGGAGGAGGGTTCAGGATGGGGAACACATGTATACCTGTGGCGGATTCATTTTGATATTTGGCAAAACTAATACAATTTGTAAAGTTTAAAAATAAAATAAAATTAAAAAAAATTTAAATAGAATACTACAAACTTTTACCTAGCTGGGGAGAGGAGGTGAATTTAAAATTTCACATTGAAAGTAAACGGAATTTATTTCAGTTAGGGTGCTTTCTCCTTCCCTTCTGCAGATTTAGGACAACACGGTCATCATTTTCATGTCATCTGACTTTGGATTCAACAACAGGAGGGACATCTCCAGGTCCTTGTATAATTCTGACACATAACTACACTGTGTTTAAACCACAGTGATTTAAACAAATTAACAACTTCAAGTTTTTTAGTTTAGAGGTCAAAACCCAATGATTATTATTTCAGAGCTGTTGGATCTTCATGGCATATGGATTCATTTGCACCATTTTTTTCTTAACGATATTAAGGTTAAGTCAGGGCAGCCAAGATATGACTACTATGCAGGAGGAAGCCTCTGGTTGATTCAGTAGGTGGCACTCTTTCCTTCTACCTATAAATCTTAAAACAAAGCCCTAATGTGATATGCGAAGAACTGACTCATTTGAAAAGACCCTGATGCTGGGAAAGATTGAAGGCGGGAGGAGGGGAGACGACAGTGGATAAGACGGTAGGATGGCATCACTGACTTAATGGACACGAGTTTGAATAAGCTCTGGGAGGTGGTGATGGACAGGGAAGCCTGGCGTGCTACAGTCCATGGGGTCGCAAAGAGTCAGACACGACTGAACGACTGAACTGAATGTGATATTGGTGCTGCTATTGGTGCCTTTTTCCAGGAAAATATGTGAAATAGATGCCAGGGAGAACTGTTTAATACTCAGATTTTTTTCCCTTTGAGAAATTATATTGCTAAATTCTAAAAAGTAGCACATTTACCAAACTGTTTCTAAGACCTATCCAAAGTTACCTGGCTCTCCACTTCTTTCTAGTTTATACCATTGTGGTCTCTCTCTCTCTGTCTTTATATATATAGATATATAGACATAGATATATATACATTTCACCTCTAAATATCAACTGCAGTTATTAAATCATATATGTTGAGAGCATGTTGGTAGAAAAAATTGATTTTAATGACATAAAATTTTAAAATGAGAATTTGACTATTCTATTTCTGTCCTTTTTATTTCACGCACCCATAAATGGTCATTCCTTGCTTTTGATTACACAAAAATAATATTTTTGATACTATCAATTACTTTTAATTAATAATCATTTAATTATTGTGTTCCTCATGCCAAGGCAGGTTTTCTTAAATTATATCAATAATTTATGACATCTTGCAGGTCAGTGGACTTGAAATATAACCTTGTTGTGGTCCTTTTACCAGCCCCATCAGTGTCACTTTGGAGCTTGTTATAAATGAAAATTTTGGACTATATCCAACCCTTTTTGAATTTCTAGGATTAGCGGCAGGAAACAGAATACACAATGCAGAATATACAATGAAGTGTCTCCATCCATTCAAATTTGGGAAGAGGGATGACATATATGTATAACTGTTCCAGAAACTGGGTTTTATAGTTTCTATTTTGAGTTGCAATGTATTACATATCTTAAAGTATACTTATTGGGAAATTATCTGCTAAAGTCTTATTAATGCTAATATGGAACATGACTTATTGTAGAATTAGTCTACAAAGTTATAATTAAATTGATAATGATGTACTTGCTATATAAAGAAATGTCACAAATAGCAGAAAACAAAAATATCAAACAATTCATTACAACATTAATAGAATAGTGGAAACAAAGCATACTTCTAAATTGCTGGAATTTTACTTGTGTTCAGAATGTTGCCAAAAGCTATGTGACACTCAAAGTTCTTATCAGAATACTGAATTACAGCCTTTACATTTCTGTTAGTCACATATTTGGAATAATCTCTAGCAGTATGTCAGTTTTAGTTCAAAAATACCAAATACTAGTTGAATTTAATACCACATTTATTAGGTTAATGTTAACTGCCCACTAGTTCTATTATGCAAAAGTGAAAGTCCATGGAATTATACATCATTTACTTACAAGAACTGAGGGGAGAACTTATAGGTTTTGCCTCAGTTTAGAGCACATTAAGAGAACTGTGCATTTTAAAATAGTATCTATTGGGGAAGATAAGATATGAATACTAAAACTAAAACCACCAGAACTATGTAACAAAGATGACAGAAAGGATGTCTCTATGCAGTGTATCAGTTCAGTTCAGTTTCTCAGTCATGTCCAACTCTTTGCGACCCCATGGACTGCAGCACGCCAGGCCTCCCTGTCCATCACCAACTCTTGGAGTTTACTAAAATTCATGTCCATTGAGTCGGTGATGCCATCCAACCATCTCATCCTCTGTCATCCCCTTTTCTTCCCACCTTCAATCTTTCCCAGCATCAGGATATTTTCCTGTGAGTCAGTTATTTGCACCAGGTGGCCAAATTATTGGAGTTGCAGCTTCAGCATCAGTCCTTCCAATGAATATTCAGGACTGATTTCCTTAAGGATGGACTGGTTGGATCTCCTTGCAGTCCAAGGGACTCTCTAGAGTCTTATCCAACACCACAGTTCAAAAGTATCAATACTACGGTGCTCAGCATTCTTTATAGTCCAACTCTCACATCCATTCGTGACTACTGGAAAAACCATAGCATTGACTTGATGGACCATTGTTGGCAAAGTCATGTCTCTGCTTTTCAATATGCTGTCTATGTTGGTCATAACTTTTCTTTCAAGGAGCAAGCATCTGTTAATTTCATGGCTGCAGTCACCATCTGCAGTGATTTTGGAGCCCCCCCAAATTAAGTCTGTCACTGTTTCCACTGTTTCCCCATCTATTTGCCATGAAGTGATGGGACCGGATTCCATGATCTTATTTTTCTGAATGTTGAGCTTTAAGCCAAAATTTTCACTCTCCTCTTTCACTTTCATCAAGAGGCTTTTAAGTTCTTCGCTTTCTGTCATAAGGGTTATGCCATCTGCATATCTGAAGTTACTGATATTTCTCCCAGCAATCTTGATTTCAGCTTGTGCTTCCTCCAGCCCAGCATTTCTCATGATGTACTCTGCATATAAGTTAAATAAGCAGGGTGACAATATACAGCCTTGACATATTTCTTTCCCTATTTGGAACTAGTCTGGTGTTCCATGCCCAGTTCTAACTGTTGCTTCCTGACCTGCATACAGATTTCTCAAGAGGCAGGTCAGCTGCTCTTGTGTTCCCATCTCTTTCAGAATTTTCCACAGTTTATTGTGATCCACACAGTCAAAGGCTTTGGCATAGTCAATAAAGTAGAAATAGATGTTTTTCTGGAACTCTCTTGCTTAGTTACATCATATTTGGAACTTAGATTACAAAATTTTGAATATATAAAGGGATTTGTCACCATCTCTTCTTAGTGGAACTAAGTCTTAGTTTAGGGAAACCACAAGTTTTATGCTTCTTAACCAAAAGAGTATTTTTGCTTTCTTATATAAAGTAAGGGTTGGGGCAGTAAAAACAACAACAACAACAAAAACAAGCAAACAAAAACCCCTCCTCAATTACATGACAGTGCTTCCGGGTGGCTTGTGACTGGTGCACAGAGATCATATTCACTTTCTCACCTCCCTTCAAGAAATATCGGTAGCAGGTATTGTTCTCCATCTATTCTCCTACTTGCCTCTTCTCTGTTCCCATTGTAATCATTCAGTTGCCCCAAGAGGTAAAATTAAGCTTTAGTTGGCTTACTCATTGGCTGCTCTAAGTAAGATCTCTTGGGTCGCTGCTAACATCACAGAACTTATAATTTCCTATTTTTCCTTAGTGTTTGAACCCACTCCCTATCCTTGGCATGTACAATTTCTGGGATAACTTCCTTCAACATAATATCATGCTTTTTTTTGTTTGTTTGTTTTAAATTTAAAAGTTGGATTGCAAAAGCAATAGATTGACTGATCCAGAAACTTTAACTTGATATTTATCCAGTATCAAGCTATTGTGTCTTATGGTGGAGAGTGAAGAAGCATACACCTTATCTCTGCAATAGATCAGAATATTTCCCAAAACACACTAATTTACTTAAATGTACTACAAAATTTTGGCAAAACTTGACAAAACCTTTGATTATCTTTTCACCTAGTGATTCAATAAACCATTCTCAGAACTCCAACTATAGTCTCTAGTGAAATACCTAATGATATGAACAGGTATACAGGAGCACACATTTCTCTTGGATGTACTTACAGCTATGAATGAAATTGCTGAGAGAAGTGTGAATATTCAACATCAGAATTTAAAGTCAGTTTTTCCTAAAATGTACTTTTACTAACTTACCCTCCCTCCAGAAATAATTGCTATTGATCGATATGTTTTCTATTCCATCACTACCAATAGTGAGTGTAAAGTGATGTCTTATTCTGTAGTTAATTTGTATTTTCATGATTATGAATGAGGTTAGACTTGCTTTCATATGTTCACCCCATACTCAGGTTTATCCCTCTCTATGTCTTCAGCTTCTGATAGTAGCCTTTGCCTATTTTTCTGTTGAGTTGTATTTTCATCCCTGAGCTGTAATTCCTAACACATCCTAGATACCAATCCTTTGTTGCTTAAATGTGTTGTAAATATCTTCCCATTGGTTTTGAATTTATGGTATTTTTTTGATGAACAGAGTTCTTTTAATGAAGTAAATGTTTTCAAGTTTATCTTTAATATTTATTTCTATTTTGGTCACTTTTTTAGAATTTATTTTTTTATTGAAGGATAATTGCTTTACAGAATTTGTTGTTTTCTGTCAAACCTCAGTATGGGTCAGCCATAGGTATACATATATCCACTCCCTTTTCAACCTCTATCCCATATCCCTCTCCATCCCACCCCTCTAGGTTGATACAGAGCCCCTGTTTGAATTTCCTGAGCCATACAGTAAATTCCTGTTGGCTATCATTTTACATATGGTAATGTAAGTTTCCATGTTACTCTTTCCATACATCTCACCCTCTCCTCCCCTCGCCCCATGTCCATAAGTCTATTCTCTATGTCTGTTTCTCCACTGCTGCCCTGGAAATAAGTTCTTCAGTACCATTCTTCTAGATTCAGTATATATGTGTTAGAATATGGTATTTATCTTTCTCTTTCTGACTCATTTCACTTTGTATAATAGGCTCTAGGTTCATCCACCTCAGCAGAACTGACTCAAATGCATTCCTTTTTATGGCTGAGTGATATTCCATTGTTTATATGTACTGCAACTTCTTTATCCATTCATCTGTTGATGGACATCTAGGTTGCTTCCATGTTCTAGCTATTGTAAATAGTGCAGCAGTGAACAATGGGATACATGTGTCTTTTTCAATTTTGGTTTCCTCAGAGTACATGCCTAGGAGTGGGATTGCCGGGTCATATGGTAGTTTTATTTCTAGTTTTTTAAGGAATCTCCATACCATCTTCCACAGTAGCTGTATCAATTTACATTTCCACAAACAGTGCCACTTTATTTTTAAATCAAAGGATAATAGCTTTACAGAGTATTTTTCTTTTTGTAGCATTCGGTAAGTATTTTCCTAGCCAAAAGTCATTTTCTTCTCTTTTTCCTGAACATTTTGTAGTTGGCCTTTTATGTCTAAACCATGTAAGTTACCTGAAATTGATTTTATGTACATTTGAGGTAGGAATCTAATATCTTTCTTCTGCACATATCTTTTTTTCCCCCCTCAGTACCAATTTCCCTTTTAATTTGCAATACCATCCCTGTCTTTTTGTCAAGCTTCCAGATATAGCATTGCTTTAACTCTGTAATTTTTTTTTTTTCGTAGCAATGAGGTCGCCCGCCGGAGCTGCCCAGGAGCCGCGGCTCGGAACATAGTGCCTGCACCGATTCGCCTCACGGCAGCCGAGAGCAGACCGAACTGCAAATGCTCCGCGAGTCACCGTAACGCTCGCGAGACGCGGGAACGAGAGCAGGCGCCCCAGGCGAGCCGAGACAGCCGCTTTAACTCTGTAATTTTTATCTTCTCAGGTGGTCAATCTGTGTTTTCCTGCAAGGAAGCTTATAATGTCATGGTTTGATTGGCAGGTCTCTTTTCTTCAAAATTACCTGGGCTATTTTTGTCCCTTTATAATTTTATATAAATTTACCATTTCATGAAAAAATTATTGTCATTTTAACTGGTATTTTCTTGATCTATGGTTTAATTTAGGCATATTGAATGTTAAGATCGGTGAAGATGTTATATCACAATTTTTATTGGTTTTCTTTAAAGTCTTTAAGAAAACATTTTATGATTTTCTCCTCACATTTTCTGGTAATTAAAAACAATTAGTAACCTGGGTGTGTTTTGTTATTGTTATTGCCACTAAAATTAACATTTTTATTTTAATAACATTTCTCTTTTTTTTGGAATATGTTCACTATGTTTCTCATATCATGTATTTGATAATTCAATATCTGGAGTGTGAGTAGGTATAACTTTGTTTTACTCTTTCGGTTGATTATTGCTAGTGTGGCTATTGAATCTAATTTTTAATTTTTTTGAAATTGTGAGTTCACATTCAGTGGGACTTTAAGTTTGAGGAATGTTTCATGGTTGGATTTAAAGTGCTTTGCTTCAGAGTTGTGTAGGAAGGACCTGAGCTCATCTTCTACCATGCTCCCACCAACATTACAGCTATTTACAGAGCAACTATCCATGGGAATGGTCTGAAGACTTGCAAGAAAGATTTTCCACAACTAAAGACATCAGAAGGAATCTCAAAAAAGTTGATAGGGTGGTCAGAGGGTTGGCATAATTAAGACCCACACCCCAGGCAGGTGACCAACAAGCAAATAAGAGGATAATTTTGACAATTCAGGTTCTCACCAAGCAGGGAGGGGTTCGAGTCTGTATTGGGCTCCCCAAACCCAGGCTCCTGCACCAGGAACAGAAGATGCAGAACGTCTGGCTTTGAATGTTAGCAGGGTTTCCTGGAGGCCTGTAGGAAATAGGGACTCTACTCTTAAAGGATGCATGCAAAATCTCATATGCTCCTAGTCTCAGTGCAGGGTACAGTATTTGAAAGTGTCCTGATTCAGACCCACCACTTGATAATCTTAGAGAGCCTCTGGAAGCAGCAATGGAAAACTGGGAATAGCTCTGGGGATATAAACACTAGCAGCAGTCATTTTTTGTAGCTCATTCTATCACGAGATATGGTGCCGGCAAGCATGATACATATACCTATATGTATGTGTATAACAAATTCACTTTGCTGTACGCCTGAAACTAGCACAACAACATTGTAAATCGACTAGACTCCAATAGAAACTAAAAGAAAAAAAAATCTATGGGACACAACAACTGTTCTAAGATGGAAGTTTAAAGTGTTACAACCTACTTTGGGGAATAAGAAAAATCTCAAACTATGTAACCTTACATCTAAGAAACTAGAAAAAAAGAAACAAATCAAGCCCAAAGCTACTAAAAGCAAGGAAATAATAAATATCAGAGTGGAAAAACAATAAAAAGAGACTAAAAAGCAATAGAAAAGATCAATGAAACTAAGTGCTGATTCTTTGAAGGTATAAGGAAAATTAATAGATCTCTAGTGAGATTCAGCAAAAGAAAGGAGAGAGGGCTCCAATAAAGTCAGAAATAAAAGAGGAAAAGTTACAATTGAACTATCAAAATATAAAAGGTCATAAGATAATTACATACCCATAAAATGGACAACCTAGAAAAAAGGAAAAAAAATTTCCATGAAAGTAAAGTCTCCAAAATTTGAATCAGGAAGAAGCACAAAATATAAATTGACTGATTATTAGTAATGAAATTAAACAGTGATAAAAAAATCTCCAGGTTAAAAATGTCCAGGTGGTTTGACCAGAGAATTCTAACAAACACTTAACAAAATAAAGAGTAAAACCTATTTTACTGTAGAATTTAAAAACAAAATCATGCAAACAAATAAAACAGGCACAGATTCATAGATATTTAAAGACCTAAAAAATGATGCTGTCAAAGAGCTGCACTCAATATGTCAACAAATCTGGAAAACTCAGCAGTGGCCACAGAACTGGAAAAGGTGTTTTCATTCCAATTTCAAAGAAAGACAATGCCAAAGAATGTTCAAATCACCATACAATTGAGCTCATTTCACATGCTACCAAGATAATACTCAAAATCCTTCAAGTTACTCATCAACAGTATGTGAATGAAGAACGTTCAGATGTACAAGGTGAATTTAGAAAAGGCAGAGGAACCAGAGATCAAATTCACAACATCCATAAGATCATAGAAAAAACATGAGAATTCCAAAAAAAAAAAGAAAATCTATCTGCTTTGTTGACTATGCTAAAACCATTTAGTGTGTAGATCATAACAAACTGTGGAAAATTCTTGAAGAGATGAGAATACCAGACCACCTTACCTGCCTCCTGAGATCCTGTATGCAGGACAAGGAGCAAAAGTTGGAACCAGACGTGGACAATGGACTGATTCAAAATTAGGAAAGGAGTACATCGAGTCTGTATATTGACAAACTGTTTACGTAACTTATACGCAGAGTACATAATATGAAATGCTGAGCTGGATGACTCATAAGCTGGAGTCAAGATTGCCAGGAGAAATATCAACAACCTCAGATATGCAGATTAAACCACCCTTAGGTCAGAAAACAAAGAAGAACTAAAGAGCCTCTTGATGAAAGTGAAAGAGGAGAGTGAAAAAGTTAGCTGAAAGCTCAACATTCAGAAAAATAAGATCATGGCATCTGGTCCCATCACTTCATGGCAAATAGATGGGGAAACAGTGGAAACAGTGACAGACTTTATTTTGGGGGCTCCAAAATCATTGCAGATGGTGACTGTAGCCATAAAATTAAAAGACGCTTACTCCTTGGAAGAAAACTTATGACCAACCTAGACAGCATATTAAAAAGCAGAGACCAACTTAGACAGCATATTAAAAAACAGAGACATTACTCTGCCAACAAAGGTCCATCTAGTCAAGGCTATGGTTTTTCCAGTAGTCATGTATGGATGTGAGAGTTGGACTATAAAGAAAGTTGAGCACCAAAGAATTGATGCTTTTGAACTGTGGTGTTGGATAAGACTCTAGAGAGTCCCTTGGACTGCAAGGAGATCTAACCAGTCCATTCTAAAGGAAATCAGTCCTGAATATTCATTGGAAGGACTGATGCTGAAGCTGAAATTCCAATACTTTGGTCATCTGATGCGAAGAACTGACTCATTGGAAAAGACCCTGATGCTGGGAAAAATTGAGGGCAGGAGGAGAAGGGGATGACAGAGGATAAGATGGTTGGATTGCATCACCGACTCAATGGACATGAGTTTGGGTAAACTCTGGGAGTTTGTGATGGACAGGGAGGGCTAGCGTGCTGCAATTCATGGGGTTGTAAAGAGTTGGACATGACTGAGCGACTGAACTGAACTACTCTAAAGGCAGAAAGTGAAGAAAAACCAAAGAACCTCTTGATGAGGGTGAAAGAGGAGAGTGACACAGTTGGCTTAAAATTCAACATTCAAAAAACTAAGATCATGGCATCCAGTCCCATCAGTTCAGTTCAGTTCAGTTCAGTCGCTCAGTCATGTCCGACTCTTTGTGACCCCATGAATCGCAGCACACCAGGCCTCCCTGTCCATCACCAACTCCCGGAGTACACCCAGACTCATGTCCATCGAGTCAGTGATGCCATCCAGCCATCTCATCCTCTGTCGTCCCCTTCTCCTCTTGCCCCCAATCCCTCCCAGCATCAGAGTCTTTTCCAATGAGTCAACTCTTCGCATGAAGTGGCCAAACTACTGGAGTTTCAGCTTTAGCATCATTCCTTCCAAAGAAATCCCAGGGCTGATCTCCTTCAGAATGGACTGGTTGCATCTCCTTGCAGTCCAAGGGACTCTCAAGAGTCTTCTCCAACACCACAGTTCAACGGCATCAATTCTTAGGTGCTCAGCTTTCTTCACAGTCCAACTTTCACATCCATACATGACCATAGGAAAAACCATAGCCTTGACTAGATGAACCTTTGTTGGCAAAGTAATGTCTCTGCTTTTGAATATGCTGTCTAGGTTGGTCATAATTTTCCTTTCAAGGAGTAAGCATCTTTTAATGTCATGGCTGCAGTCACCATCTGTAGTGATTTTGGAGCCCAGAAAAATAAAGTCTGACACAGTTTGCACTGTTTCCCCATCTATTTCCCATGAAGTGGTGGGACGGGATGCCATGATCTTCGTTTTCTGAATGTTGAGCTTTAAGCCAACTTTTTCACTCTCCTCTTTCACTTTCATCAAGAGGTTTTTTTAGGTCCTCTTCACTTTCTGCCATAAGGGTGGTGTCATCTGCATATCTGAGGTTATTGATATTTCTCCCGGCAATCTTGATTCCAGCTTGTGTTTCTTCCAGTCCAGTGTTTCTCATGATGTACTCTGCATATAAGTTAAATAAGCAGGGTGACAATATACAGCCTTGACATACTCCTTTTCCTATTTGGAAACAGTCTGTTGTTCCATGTCCAGTTCTAACTGTTGCTTCCTAACCTGCATACAAATTTCTCAAGAGGCAGATCAGGTGGTCTGGTATTCCCATGTCTTTCAGAATTTTCCACAGTTTATTGTGAGCCACACAGTCAAAGGCTTTGGCATAGTCAATAAAACAGAAATAGGTGTTTTTCTGGAACTCTCTTGCTTTTCCATGATCCAGTGGATGTTGGCAATTTGATCTCTGGTTCCTCTGCCTTTTCTAAAACCAGCTTGAACATCAGGAAGTTCACGGTTCACATATTGCTAAAGCAGAGATGGGGGAAAAATGGAAACAGTGACAGACTTTATTTTCTTGAGCTCCAAAATCACTGCAGATGGTGACTGCAGACATGAAATTAAAATATACTTCTCCTTGGAAGAAAAGCTATGGCAAACCTAGACAGCATATTAAAAAGCAGAGACATCCGTTTGCTGACAACAGTCCATCTAGTCAAAGCTATGGTTTTTCCAGTAGTCATACATGGATATGAGAGTTGGACTAGAAAAAATGCTGAATGCCAAAGAATTGATGCTTTTGAATTGTGCTGCTGGAGGAGACTCTTGAGATTCCCTTGGACTTCAAGGATATCAAGCCAGTTAATCCTAAAGGAAATCAACCCTGAATATTCATTAGAAAAACTGATGCTGAAGCTGAAGCTTCAATACTCTGCCCACCTGATGCCAAGAGCCGAATCACTGGAAAAGCCCGTGATGCTGGGAAAGATTGAGGGCAGGAAGCAAAGGGGATGACAGAAGATGAGATGGTTGGATGGTATCACCGACTCAATGGACCTGAGTCTGAGCAAACTCCAGGAGATAGTAAGGACAGGGACGCCTGATGTGCTGCAGTTCATGGATCTCAATGAGTCGAACATGACTTAGCTACTGAACAACAACCACATCGATACAGAGAACCACCTGATGGCTGCTGGAGGGGAGGAAGTTAGCAGGAGGAAGGAGATAAGTGGGAGAAATAAAGAGGAACAAGCTTCCAGTTACAAAATAAATAATAGTCAATAATATTGTAATAACTCTGTATGGTGATGGATGGTAACTAGATATATCATGGTGAACATTCTGTAATATATAAAAATATTGAGTCACTGTGTTATATACCTGAAACTAATATATTGTTGTAAGTCCATTATGCTTCTATATAATTAAAGTGCATTATTCCTTTATGCAAGTTGCTTATGCTTCCCAGGTGTCTCAGCAGTAAAGAATCTGCCTGCCATTGCAGGAGACCCAGAAGACTCAGGTTTGATCCCTGGGTAGGAAGATACCCTGGAGTAGGAAAATGGCAACTCACTACAGTATTCTTGCTTGGAAAATCCCACGGACAGAGGAGCCCTGGTGGCAGTCCACAGGGTTGCAAAAGAGTGCAACAAGACCAAGAGACTGGTCACCAACAACCTGTAACCACCTTCATCTGCATTTACTGCTCAGAAGTTTTCAGACTATAAAGGGTGATATTAATTCTGGCCCTAACACACATCAGGAGCTTCCCTGCTGGCCCAGACAGTAAACAATCTGCCTGCAATGCACAAGACCCAGGTTCGATCCCTGGGTTGGGAAGATCCTCTGGAGAAGGGAATGGCAACCCATTTCAATATTCTTGCCTGGAGAATCACATGGACAGAGGAGCCTGGCAGGTTACAGTCCATGGTGTGGCAAAGAGCTGGGCACAGCTGAGTGACTGGTACACCTTCCAGTAAGGTTGGAGATTTCTAATTTTTAACATGTTGCCAGTGGATGCTGATGTTGTTCTGTGGATCATATTTTGAGTAGCAAATCTCTGGACCACAGGAGATTAGTATTTGTTACTAGCAAAGCTGCACCCTCCAACCCCACCGCCCCCCTACTAACTCCATTCTTGTCAGTCTCTGCTGATTTGCACTTTTGTGTTTTTTGAGCAGTAGGAGCTTTTCCTTACTTTCTTGCTATCTCATCAATGCACTTAAAAAAATGTTTAAGAATCTTTTAAAACTGAGCAAGTTTAGGTATTTTCTACTAAGAAGGTTTTATAAGGAATGAAGTTCTAAGAAATACTTATTATTTTAGACTTTATGTCTAGCTCTATGTGTGCAGAATTTGAATTTATGTATTTGTTTAGATTTAGACCTAATCCATGGACAGAGGAGCCTGGTAGCTGCAGTCCATGGGGTCGCTAAGAGTCGGGCATGACTGAACGACTTCATTTTCACTTTTCACTTTCATGCATTGGAGAAGGAAATGGCAACCCACTCCAGTGTTCTTGCCTGGAGAATCCCAGGGGCGGGGAATTCTGGTGGGCTGCTGTCTCTGGGGTTGCACAGAGTCGGACATGACTGAAGCGACTTAGCAGCAGCAGTAGCAGAACTTTGGATGGACTTGCTATAAAAGATATGTTCAGTTCACTTCAGTTCAGTCACTCAGTCATGTCCAGCTCTTTGCAACCCCATGGACTGCAGCACACCAGGCTTCCCTGTCTATCACCAACTTCCAGAGCTTGCTCAAACTCATGTCCATTGAGTTGAGTCAATGATGCCATCCAACCATCTCATCCTCTGTTGTCCCCTTTTCCTGCTCTCAATCTTTCCCAGCATCAGGGTCTTTTCCAATGAGTCAACTCTTTGCATGAGGTGGCCAAAATATTGGAGTTTCAGCTTCAGCATCAGTCCTTCCAATGAATATTCAGGATTGATCTCCTTTAGGATGGACTGGTTGGATCTCCTTGTAGTCCAAGGGACTCTCAAGAGTCTTCTCCAACACCACAGTTCAAAAGCATCAATTATTTGCTGCTCAGCTTTCCTTATCTTACAGTCCAACTCTCAAATTCATGCATAACTACTGGAAAAACCATAGCTTTGACTAGATGGATCTTTCTCAGCAAAATAATGTCTCTGCTTTTTAATATGCTATCTAGGTTGGTCATAGCTTTTCTTCCAAGGAGCAAGCATCTTTTAAAAGATGGGTAGTATTTTCATATTACCTCTCCTTAGTGTCAGGGGAAATTAATATTTTCTTTTTTCAGTTCTGTCTATTGTTTACAAAGCAAAGTCTGAAAAATAGCAAGCAGTAAAAATTCACATTAGAGTTGTTTAAGATAGTACAACTTGGAATTGGAAGCATAAGGATTCCAAGTAGGTTCTGCTACATTAAAATTATGTGACTTTAGGAAAAAGACTTTTCTAAATTTTAGTTTCTTTATCTGTAAAATAGGCTTCAAGGAGTTCTTAAGAGCGTTGTTGTGAAAATTTAGTGATAGAGTGAAGCTCTATCATTATAAATGTTTAAACATTTGTCCTTTTAAGACACATAGGAATGTTTAGGGTAAACACACTATTGTGATTATGTTAAAGAATGTTTAGACTTTCTATTTAAAAGACAAAAATAACACGCCAAATTATAATATGAATAATGATTTCAAAAGTGCCCATTATGTTCACATTTTAGACCTGTGTTGTCCAATATAGTAGTCACCAGCCACATGTGGCCATTTAAATTATTTAAAATCACATGTAATTAAAAATTTGGTTCCTCATGTACACAAGCCACATGTCAATTGTTCAGTAGCCGTATATGGACAGTGGTTATCACATTGACTAGGACAGATAAAGAATATTTCCGTCATTGCTTTAGACTATATAAATGAAAATTATTGTCAATAAGTGTGGGACAAAAATATTGTACTCTATTTAAAGATATTGTAATTACTGGTTTTTTCTTGAAATGACTGATTTTTGTTGCTATTGTTATTTGTCTTTAAATGAATGCAGAGATACAGTTTATGAAAAGAAAGCTTAAGACTGAGAGTCTGAAAAAAAAGTATAGTCATTCTTTCAGAAGTGAAACTCAGTTTCTATACTGTCATCTAATTTCACTTAGGTTATTCTTTTTTCTTAATGAGAAATGGTGGCTTCAGGGGAGCTACAAATTTGTGTCACTTGGTTACTGGACCAAGGAGCGACAAACATTTATAACACAATGTAAACAGGCTTAGAGCAAGATACTTAACTGGAAAGTCAGCATATGACAAAAAAAGGTAACTTAAAACCCAATAGTGGGGAAATTTCCAAAGCTTGCAATTCAGCTTGAGGTGGCAGGAACAAAGAAAGGAGAAGTCCTGGTTGTGTTTTTTGCAAAATAGATAATAAATCAAATTTAGGGCATTGTTATCAATTTGACCTGACCTAGAGGAAGTATTGGATTGGTCATTACGGAATTCCTTAAGGAAAAGAAAATAGATTTGGAAAATATACCATTTAGCAAATACCATGAAGGTGACTATTTCAGAGATTTAGTATGTTGAGGAGAAAGGCTAGGAAAGGGATCTTATTCTCAGAGGAAAGCAGTACACTTCATGATGATTTAATTAAGTGGTTAAAATGGGAAAAGGGCTAGATTAATGAAATTGATCCTTAGATCATATTCACACTGGGACAAAACATAGATGCTGAAAATGAGGAAAAGATACATTATAGTCTATTAAAGAAAATATTGGAGAGTAACTCAATTTGGACACAGTGAAGTTTATAAGATAACATCTATGGAACTGTTCCAACTGCCCTGTGTAATTATCACAACTATTTGATCGGAAACAATATCAATAATGTATTCAAATAATCCTGAGCCACCTACTGCAAACAGACGCATTCCCCAGCTTACTTTAATTCATATTTCCTCCAAAGATTCGTGATCAAATTATGTAATTTGCAATAGCATGAGAACTGGAATTTATTATTTCAGTGATATCTAGCTATATTCAAATATTCATTAATTTAGAGACAATGAAACAAGCGACAACAGGAAATCCTGTGTGTGCTGACTTATTTTTAATTTCAAATTATTAATTAGTGGTAGATTCCAGGTTGCAAATGACCTAATTGAAAACTGAACACCACATTTCTGGAACACAGTAGGTGCTCAGTAAATATGTGTTGCAAGCACCCCCACTTCTGGATGAATACTTTCACTCCATATATCATGGGAAGCACCACAGAGAATAAAGAGAAAGCCCAAATATGCTTCCACAAAGTCTTCATTTCAAGAAAGTTAGCTAACAAGCTACAGAGCTAACAGAGTTCTTCACAAATTTTTAAGCATACATACAGCTTAAAGGAAAATGAATTTACATTGTGAAATTCTAATTCATGAGAAGAATTGAGTTTGCAACCATGGTAGTTCTTCTTAAAACTATCCTATTTTTAAAACATTCTTTATGTTGGGACTGGTGCTAGGTCTTGTTCATCTTTATGACCATTCCTTCCTTCTTCTCATATTATTATTGCATGTTTGTTACATATAGTAAGTGCTTATAATATACGCTTGTTTAATTGAAAAAATGACATTAAAAGTGCTCCTGAAAAGTCACCGTAGAGCAAACCTGCTCTTTTGACAATGCTAATCCATTTTAAGTATGTAAATAAAATATTGAATAATCTTTGTGTGTCTCTAAAAAGGAAACTGCTGCTGCTGCTGCTAAGTCGCTTCAGTCGTGTCCAACTCTGTGCGACCCCATAGACGGCAGCCCACCAGGCTCCCCCGTCCCTGGGATTCTCCAGGCAAGAACACTGGAGTGGATTGCCATTTCCTTCTCCAATGCATGAAAGTGAAAAGTGAAAGTGAAGTCGCTCAGTCGTGTCTGACCCTCAGTGACCCCATGCACTGCAGCCTTCCAGGCTCCTCCGTCCACAGGATTTGCCAGGCAAGAGTACTGGAGTGGGTTGCCATTGCCTTCTCCAAAAAGGAAAACTATTGATACTTAAACATAATTATGCACAAGCTTCCCTTGACAAACAAAATTATTTTCCAGTGACTAAGTTAAATCAGAAGACCTTATGGAAAAAGAAAATAGCTCCGAACCCAGGGCACTTGTCAAGGCTCCTGACATGCTTGTTCTACTTTGTATACTTACATCTACTTTCATAGACTATTTGAAACAGCAGTTGTGAAAGACACTCTGCCAATTTTAATCAGTAATGCACAAAGTGAAAATTTTCATTCTAGAAGGGGCCCCAGGTTTTGAGAAATTGTCTCATCTCTCAGCTTGATTCAAAATGCAGATATTAAGGTTAATTCACTTTAGTCCATGGGAAATTTTTAACAAAGACTGTCTGTCTTATGATTTGCAACAAATATTTATTACTGCTCTCAGTAATCCTGTCAAATCAAGAAAATGAAATGGATTTCATTTTATGTGTCATTTTGCTCATTAGTAAGCATATTATTTGTATAAATGCAAAGATAAAGTGCTTTAAAATTCTACTTTATATAAGAGCAGTATCATCTTCATGCTATTGAAAAATTTTTTTGCACTTGAAGAGGAGGAATTTCTATCACTTAACATTCTGATTTTAAAACAAATGAAATAAGTACCCTATTAATATTCTGACACATCTTAGAAATAAATATTCAATAAGATTTACAGTCATTTTCTCACCAGTAGTATGATCTTGGTGGTTTATATTTATATATTTGCTCATATGTATTTATAATATTAAAGATAATTTTTTCATGAGGACTTACATGATCAAACTTTAAAGGTATTTTATAATCTCATCAAAATGTTATTTTTCACATGCTCTAAAACTTGTTCTCTATCAGGATGATGACAACAAAAAAGGTTCAAACCATTTCAAGTTACTGTGGAGATTTCTGTGGGAAAAGTATTGTTATAAGAAAATGTATAAGGTGAGTAGAAGAGGAAAGTGTGCTGTGTGAAGGGTTTTTGTATATAAATGATCTGAAATCTGATCTGGAAAGAGAAGGCAAATAGGCCAATTGAGCTGCAAGAAGTATTTTAATGGAGTATCCGAGGCTATCACAATGGTGCATGGCTGTGACTTTCCAGTCTATTTTGATTATGGACCTATACATCTGAACTTCACACACTAACAAAGCACGTAATGGATCTTCCAATTCTCTTATTTCAGCCATTTGTGTGTGGCTGGTGAGGAATAGAAATGCTGGAGCTGATAAGGTGAACAAAAAATATTAGGAGACAGTTGCATATTCAAATAGCACATTGGTGGTAAAGAAATACCTTATATTCTGGGAATAGGGCATAAGAACTGAGAGGACCAAGTGAGGAAATAAGGGGTGTTTTAAAATTTGGTGAATTGCTCATAAAGTACCAATCAGTTTTAATAATACATTGAAAAAATATTTAAGCTGCCATTTTTTGGTAATTTTCCAATATTCCTAAGTGCCTTTCAAATGCTTTCTTCTCAGTTTTCCAATTGTCTACATACTGTATGTGAGGAACTATTGTGAAATCAATTTTATAAAGGCTGTCAAACTTACCCCACAGTTCAAAAACATCTCCTCAAAAATTATTAAAAACTTTAAAATGCATCTATTGTGATGATTTAAGGGAGGAAACAAACATAAAGTCTTGACTCCGATAAAGTAAAATATGCAAGGTGGCTAAATGGTAACTTTGAGCTTTAGGAAACAGTTCAAATATCTTTATTTTGACACAAGAAAACTAGGAAGTTGTATTTTAGATATTTATGTAAGGTCCTCCCCACCCACAGAGTAAAAGTGAACTGGAATTTTACATTGGTAGATGCCAGAGGCCAGGGGTGGGGTGGGCGTGGAGATTTAGGGTTTAGTGGGGACATAGTTTCAGTTCAAAAGTGAAAAACTGGGGAGATGGGTGATGTGTTTGTGGAGAGGACGGCGCCTTCTGCCTCCACCCCAGGAGATGACAGCACTGAGGTGAGCCCTGGAGCAGCTGGGATAGCCCACCCATCCCTCAGGCTTCCCTGACTCTGCATTCCTCCTGGCTAGGAAAATAGTTCCTAGCTAGAAAAGTCCAGCTTTGCTGGGGATTTTGCCTGGAAAGTCTCCATCCCTCAGGCACCACCCAAGTCTGTACTTCATGTCACTGAACTATACAGTTAAATAAGGTTAAAATAGTGTGTTTTATTTTGTGTGACTTTTACCACAATAAAGAAACATTAAAAAAAAAAAGTGAACTGGAACTTCACTCACTGAGTAGCTCACAGCGTTCTGTGTCGTGGGTCGGTCTCATGAACAAGAGCACTTCCTACTAGGGCTGCATGATGCTCCCATATTCAAAGCACTTACAGTAAGTTCTGAGACAGAACTTCCTTACTATGGAGACACTATTCCACCCCTGACATGGTGCCAGAAAGTTCCACATATGGACCACTGGCTGCTGGAAAGAATTCTGCATTCATCAGAGACATAGGAAGTTTATCATCATAATCTAATCTTGTGTCCTATGCTACTCTTCAATAATGCCAGAACAAAAAGGTCAAAATGTAACACCATAAAGCCAGAAATCCATGAGTTTTCCTTTCCAACACTGACACAAAGGTGTTTCCACACATGGCGTGGTCCAGCAATATCACCTGGTTTATTGACATGGGTTTTCATTTTTTAACTTGCTTTTGCACTGGGCCATTTATTGATTGTACCTGCATGCTTCCACCCTACTGTCAGGCCTTCCAAATCTTTCAGAAACCCAATAGAATCAGAATTTATTTTTCTGGGCTCCAAAATCACTGCAGATGGTGACTGCAGCCATGAAATTAAAAGACGCTTGCTCCTTGAGGGAAAGTTATGACCAACCTAGATAGCATATTCAAAAGCAGAGACATTACTTTGCCAACAAAGGTTCGTCTAGTCAAGGCTATGGTTTTTCCTGTGGTCATGTAAAGATGTGAGAGTTGGACTGTGAAGAAGGCTGAGCACCGAAGAATTGATGCTTTTGAACTGTGGTGTTGGAGAAGACTCTTGAGAGTCCCTTGGACTGCAAGGAGATCCAACTAGTCCATTCTAAAGGAGATCAGCCCGGGATTTCTTTAGAAGGAATGATGCTAAAGCTGAAACTCCAGTACTTTGGCCATCTCATGCGAAGAGTTGACTCATTGGAAAAGACTCTGATGCTGGGAAGGATTGGGGGCAAGAGGAGAAGGGGACGACAGAGGATGAGATGGCTGGATGGCATCACTGACTCGATGGACGTGAGTCTGAGTGAACTCCGGGAGTTGGTGATGGACAGGGAGGCCTGGTGTGCTGCGATTCATGGGGTCGCAAAGAGTCGGGCACAATTAAGCGACTGATCTGATCTGATCTGATAGAATCAGAATGAATGCTCTTTCCAGACACAATCTGCCTTCTTCTCATTTTTTTTTTAACAGAGTGGGCATGTGACTTAGCAAATTCAACGTGAATCATTTCAACTATTTCTGAATGATCACTGATACACATTATGAATCTGAATCATTCCTGATGCTCCTTACAAGGCACGTGTTCCAAGCCAGTCATTTACTCAGCAGTGTGTGTGTATCCTCACTAAATCACTTTCGTCATGCCCAACTCTTTGAGACCATATAGACTATAGCCCAGCCAGGCTCCTCTGTTCATGGGATTCTCTAGGCAAGAATGCTGGAGTGGGTTGCCAAGCCCTCCTCCAGAGAATCTTCCCAATCCAGTAATGGAACCTACGTTTCCGGCATTGCTGATGGATTCTTTACCCACTGAGCCACCGGGAAGCCCATGTGTGTGTGCATGTGTGCGTGTGTGTGTGTTATACGTATAATTTTATTTCTATATTTTGGCCATACCACACAGCTTTTGGGATCTTGGTTTCTAGACTAGGGATTGAACCCATGACCCCAGAAATGAAAGCGAAATATCTTAACCACTGGACTGCCAGGGAATTCCGGTAATCTTTCTTTCTTTTCTTTTTTAAGTTCCCTCAGGTAAGATATAAAGCAATGAAAACTGAAATGGTAGCAAACTAAGGATTTGATGTTATGCACTGTGCATGGCACATGTCTCTCTATGGATCCATGAATCAGGAAGAACTTGACCATGTTGGCAATTTGGGGATTATGAGAAGTCTCAGGTCATATACCTTGTAGACTCTGACAAGCTGCTAGCCTTCATTTCCGTCTTCAAATCTTGCTCAAATTTTCCCCTGTGTACAAAATGCATTCTTTCTACTTATTTCTTTTGGTTTACTTTTCTCATTATTGTTTTATTTTCAAGTACAAGTGAGACAGGAATACATTTTATTTCAAAATATTCAAACAATATACCAATATAAAACAATGTCAAAGTTGCCATCACTACCTCCTCACTCCTACTTTGCTGTCCAGAGGCCACCACTTAGCTGTATAATGAGTGTCCTTTAGGGCTCTTACTACTTACTTATATGAATAGAATTACTTATAGGTACATACACAGTTTTTAATTATTTTTTACATGAATTGTGCTCTAGCAGAATTTAAGCTGCATGAGAGCAGATCTTCCCAACCCAGGGATCGAATCCAGGTCTCCTGCATTGCAGGCAGATGCTTTACCGTCTGAGCCACCAGGGAAGCCTCTCAATGTGGGCAGAGGGTAAATTATTTACTCACTCTAAATCTTGGTTTTCAATTCAAAGTTCAAGCACCTCTAAGTGAATCCTCTGTGCACAATATTTTCTTTTACATCTGACAATATAGTCAATTTGCCCCACATTTTCATTCTCTCTCTGGGGTTATGAGATCCTTGAAAATGTATGTTTCCAACCTCTGGGATCTAATGCCTGATGATCCAAGGTGAAAATAATATAATAATAAAAAATAAAATGCACAATGAATACAATGTTGAATCATCTCAAGATCATCCTCACTCTCAAATCCGTGGAAAAAATGTCTTTCACAAAACCAGGCCCTGGTGCCAAAAACGTTGAGAACCCAGCCTTAGATTATGTGTTTCTGAAGGGAAGAGACTGTGTTGCTTTGATAGAATAGCTATCCTTGGAACAGAGAAAGCCTAAAAAGCATTTAAAAATGAATAGCTATGAAGTTTAGGCAATAAGGCATACTGACAGATACTTATTTAGTTGGAGACCAATGTGTTGGAGAAGACTCTTTAGAGTCCTTGGACTGCAAGGAGATACAACTAATCCATTCTAAAGGAGATCAGTCCTGGGTGTTCTTTGGAAGGACTGATGCTAAAGCTGAAACTCCAGTACTTTGGCCACCTCATGCAAAGAGTTGACTCATTGGAAAAGACTCTGATGCTGGGAGGGATTGGGGGCAGGAGGAGAAGGGGACGACAGAGGATGAGATGGCTGGATGGCATCACTGACTCGATGGACAAGAGTTTGGGTGAACCCGGGGAGTTGGTGATGGTGATGGACAGGGAGGCCTGGCGTGCTGCAATTCATGGGGTCGCAAAGAGTTGGACATGACTGTGTGACTGAACTGAACTGAACTGAATGTCTGGAGAAAGTTGTACATAAAATATATTTGGTGGGGAAGACTATGCACTATGGCTTTTTTAAAGCAAGACTATGCACTATGGCTTTTTTAAAGCAAGATGGCTTAGATTAAGTTGAACATAGTTGTTGAACATATCTGAAGATCTAGAACAAGGTGGACAGAAAATTGGAATTACCTGTTTCAAAGGCTATTATCTTTAAACATTAATTCACACTCAGCACACCCCACTTGCCTCATTTAGGAAAGTTGACAAGACCATACAAACTTTTTCAGATGATAAGAGTTGCCCTTGTATTTGCAACTTGCTTACTGGGCATTTTAAGACACCCTAAGTAATGCTTAACTATATTTGTTAAATTGTGCAAAAATCAGCATTTTGTTTCAGATTGTATTCAAATTAAATAGAAAGTTGGATGATGAAACCTGGAGAAATGTGTGAACTTTTCATACAATGACATAACATTTATTAAGCTTAGCAACTATTTTTTTATTCCTGAATGATCTTAAGTAATGATATATCCACACCAAAACCAATATTTTTATCCCCAGGTAAGAGATTGTTTCTGTCTAATAATCACAAAATATTGCCTGGGTTGTAATTGTTTTCTTGACATAAAAATGATTGAGAACAAGCCAATAAAATTTGTTGCTGAAAAAGGAAAACATTAAATTAGGCCCTGACTTTCAGTAAAATAGGACCATATGGTACATTTAATTATAAGTTGAGGATATATTTGAAGTTTTAATTTAACTGTTTTACTTACAACATTAGCTCAACTCTTCTGCCCAGATGTCTAACAACAAGCCACAGCCCCATATACAGAAAAACAATAACGCAAAAGATAAAAAATGAGAAATGATGAGTCATATATTTGTTCTGCACATCAAAAAGATGTAAAACTCAAAAAGTTCATCAAATGAGGTTGTCTCATGATGAATTCTATTTCTCTTTCTTCCCCACAAAGAACATTCATTTTGTAGTTTGTGGTGTTGCCTTTGTCAGTCACATGAATCTAATGGGCTTTGGGATCAGAGTCCTGGGTACAAATGCTAGCCTTACCACTTCATTTGCTCATATATTTATTCACGCATTAATTACTGGACATATTTTAGTGCCTACCATGTGCCAGGTGTCAGACTAGACCCTGGGTACACAATGGCTTTCTGCCTGTGTTCTTGGAGGTTAGAGTGCTGTTACTAGAAGCTAATTAGCTCTTGACAAAGTAGTCATCATTTCTGAGCCTCAGTTTCTTTATCTATGAAATGAAAAAAGATACCTACTCACAGATTTTTGCAAGATTCAAATAGAATAATCATATATGTAAAGAAAAAGAAGCATTGTTCCTTTTGCAGAACAGATCCTAAAAAATGCCAACCACCTTCCCTAACCCACCTCACCCCTTTCCTTGAATGAACAAAGAGATCTTTAATCACAGTAAGCCAGCATCCTCAGAAAACAGTGCTGCATTGTACAGCTTGAGGGAGGCATGTACTGTTGCAGATGGAGAACTTCTTGCAAGGACAATGGAGATTGATGAGGAGAGGAGGGGGAGGCCTGAACGTGGGGCTCCATCAGGCAGTTGATGGATCCTATGATCTGTGCACCTCTCATTTTGCTTGGTTTGAGGCATGAGGAGCAGACCAGGAACAGCTGAGCAAACAAAGTAATCCTGATCACACTTGTGGTAATGGTGACAAACTCGAAGAAACAACATCAATCATTTCAAGCGATGACTGTCTCCTCAGACTGTGTTCACCTGGACTGGAGGAGGAAAAAAAAGTGTCTGCCATTCAATACTCTTGAGTAAAAGCTCTTTTCAACAAGGATGGCTTTGTTGTTCTCATATTACTCACCCTGTTTTATCCCCAGTACTCACTCTTCTGGTTCTACCTTTACTTTCAGCGTCATAAAGCTGACAGAACAGACAGTAAAACCTATTTATTGTGTGGCTTGTCCAATGAATTACATTTATACTCAATTTCTGAAAGGTACTCTAAACAAACATGAGAGGAGCCAGTCATATCCCTCATTACATTATTGGTAGGAAGAAACATTGGCCTTCACTTGAAGAGAACCCACTCTAATAACCTGAACAGCATCTCACCTCCAAAGAATATAATCAGCAATGTTGTCCCCAGTTGTGATGAATTATTATTTTATGTTCTTGCTCCTTCTAATGCATGGTGGGAATGTCCACCTCCTTCTTCTAGCTAGTAGACTGATGCTCTGGTATGCTAGAGTGACTGCTGCTGCTGCATGCCTACTGCTTTTTGCCTGGTTTAACAACACTAGTAGTTTATTATTCACAGCATCATTAATTAATTAATAAGACAGTTGGTGATGATATTAAAGAAGTTGGAACCACTTCAGTTTAGATAGACACTGCTCAAGACATTGGCACAATTGATGTTTGTTCAGAAATAGTAGAGGATGACAGGGAATTTGAGAGAGAATAATAGATTGCTGATTTGGATTCAATTAATTAGAATATCATCATAATTTGGATGTGGAATAAGCTAGTATTTATCTTTTTACAAGTATAAAAATGATTTCTGAAGCTGTGGCACGAAGCAGTGATTCTCAATGGGGACAGGGAACTAGAGCAGAATCTGTTACCCAGAAAGATGCCAGGTTTGAAAAACTGTTTTTACTACACCTATTTCCTACACAGGCCAGAAAAGAAGGCCAGGTAAGACTTCTTGACTGGAAGAGATGGAATATACAGAATACAGAGAAAAAAAATCAATATAGAAGGCACATAGAGTGAAAACAAAAAGTCAAGATTGCTGTACAGCAGAAACTAACAGCATTGAAAGGGACTGTACTTCAAAAAAGATTAAAAAAATACTTTGAAAGCATAAATTACATATTTGGATGAATATTTAACTTATTGATGAGAGAAAACTATTTTCAAGAAACTAGTAGCATATTTTGTATATTTTAAAACTCCTGGTTACTATGAATTTTAATAACTGTTAGAGCAAAATCTCCTTTTTAAAATTTTTTTCATTACTTTTCAGTCTAATTGGAGAAAGTACTGTAGTCTATCAAGAGGCACTGGCTTTTGTTGCTATGCTGCTGTTGAATTCAATGAGCATTTGGAGAGCATACTGAGTGTGGGTTCTAAGGCTTATGAGTCTGACTTCTTCTCTGAACCTCTTTTCTCATTATAGGTTTCAGCCAACACCACTCTGTGGCATAAAACACCCATGGCATCCCGCTCAGATGGGGGTCAGGAGTTTGGACAGGATGTAACCTGTACTATTTGTTGCTGTATCAGAAGTCTCAGCTGGGTATTCTTAAAAGGCTAGGGGTGACTTGAACATTCAAGATAGGAATCCTCCAGAAACATATTTAGTCACATGTCTGGTTGTTGACACTGGCTGTTAATTGGACTCTCAGATGACTATTAACCAGCCCATCTATAGCCATTCTACGTGGGCTGTCTGGGTGAACCAGTCTGGGTTTCTTCACAGAATGGCAGCTGATTTCCAAGAGCAAGTGTCCCTAGAACCAGGTAAAAGTTGGCCATGAAAGATGCATATTACTGTAATCATAGTTACACAAGCCCACCTAGATTAAGGAGGATAAAACACACCTTGTTTCTTTATGGAAGGGACGTCAAAGTCACATTGTAATAGCATCTATGGGGTGGGAGATGTTGCAAACATCTTTGGAAAATACAGCTACTCAGTTTAATAGATGGTTGTTGATGAAACATTTTGATTTTTAAAAATGAAAATCAGAAGATTAGTGGTTTTCAAACAGCTGTAACATAATGGGAAATAATTGCATTGGGTGGGCCAAAAAGGTCATTCATAGTTTTCCATAAGAAAAAAACGAACAGATTTTTTTGGGTTGCCCTAACATTTCTTCAATAAACATTGTAATCCCCTTCTCCCCAATTCCCAAGAGGTGACTGGTTTTGTTTGGTGCATATTTTGATCATCTTTTCTGGTTGGTGAGGGATAAGGTTTTCAAAAACTCTGGTCAATAACAATATATCTCTTGGTAATTATCTTTCATTGGAAGAAGTCAGCCTGAAGTTAGCCCGAAATGTGTGTCCTGGCTCTCCCACTTATTACCGGGATGTTGTTGTTGCTGCTTCTCAGTCACTAAGTTATGTCCGACCCCATGGACTGCAGCACACCAGGCTTCCCTGTTCTTCACTATCTCCTGGAGTTTGCTCAAACTCATGTCCACTGAGTTGGTGATTCTGTCTAACCATCTGAATTACCTGAATTCAGTTCAGTTCAGTTCAGTTCAGTCGCTCAGTCGTGTCTGACTCTTTGCGACCCCATGAACAGCAGCACGCCAGGCATCCCTGTCTATTACCAACTCCCAGAGTTCACCCAAACTCTTGTCCATCGAGTCAGTGATGCCATCCAGCCATCTCATCCTCTGTCGTCCCCTTCTCCTCCTGCCCCCAATCCCTCCCAGCATCAGAGTCTTTTCCAATGAGTCAACTCTTCACATAAGGTGACCAAAGTACTGGAGTTTCAGCTTTAGCATCAGTTCTTCCAAAGAACACCCAGGACTGATCTCCTTTAGAATGAACTGGTTGGATTTCCTTGCAGTCCAAGGGACTCTCAAGAGTTTTATCCAACACCACAGTTCAAAAGCATCAATTCTTTGGCCCTCAGCTTTCTTCACAGTCCAACTTTCACATCCACACATGACTACTGGAAAAACCTGAATTACCTGAATAACCATCTACAAATTGCTTAACCTTTTTTTGCCTCAGCTTCCCTGTCTATAACATAGGAGCAAATAGTAGTAACTACTTTATGGAGTTGTTTTGAGGCTGTGCCATGCTGTGCTTAGTTGCTTAGTCATGTCTGACTCCTTGCAACCCCATGGAACGTAGCCTACCAGGCTCCTTTGTCCATGGGGATTCTCCAGGCAAGAACACTAGATGGGTTTACATTCCCCCTCCAGGAGATCTTCCCAATCCAGGGATCAAACCCAGGTCTCCCACATTGCAGGTGGATTCTTTACCATCTGAGCCATCAGGAAAGCCCAAGAATACTGGAGTGGGTAGCCTATCCCCTCACCAGGGGATCTTCCTGCCCAGGAATTAAACTGGGGTCTCCTGCATTTTAGGTGGTGATTCTTTACCAACTGAGCTACCAGGGAAGCCCCATTTTGAGGCTACAAAGGGATAAATTCATGTAAAGCAATTAGTACCGTGCCTGGAATATACTACACACCCAATAAATGATTGCTATTGCTATTTAGAGGGCTTCCCTGGTGGCTCAGTGATAAGAAATCTAACTGCAATGCAGAATATCTAGATTCAATATCTAGGTCAGGAGGATCCCCTGGAAAAGGAATGGCTACCCACTTCAGTATTCTTGCTTGGAGAATTCCATAGACAGAGAGGATCCTGGTGGGCTATGGTTCGTGGGGTCACAAAGAGTTGGACATGACTGAGTGACTAACACACACATTACTATTTAGAAGGATGGCTTAAAACTAATGGTAGGTATTTACTGCACTAAGTTCTTAATAAACACAGTTGTTATTCAGGACAATAAAATGAATTTTGGGAGGAAATATGTTGCAAAGGATGAAAGGGAAATAAAGCAGAGATAATCTGCAGAAAAAATGCTTAAAGAGTATTTTAAAAATTGAAGTGCTTGTGTGCATGCCAAGTTGCTTCAGTTGTATATGACTCTGTGATCCCATGGACTGTAGCCCTCCAGGCTCCTCTGTCTATGAGATTCTTCAGGCAAGAATACTGGAATGGGTTGCCATTTCCTTCTCCATTTAAATTGAAGTGTAGTTAATTATATTGGTTTCAGATGTACAGCATGGTGATTCAATATTTTTAGAGATTATTCTCCTTTTAAATTTATTAGAAACTATTGACTGTATTCCTTGTGTCTAACAATAAATATATCCTTTTAGCTTATTTATTTTGTACATAGTAGTTTGTACCTCAGAATCCCCAACCCTTCTCTTGCCTCCCATCCCTAAAAGAGATTTAAATGCAACATTGCCATTGGTGTGCAGGACTAACAATTTTCCTTCTCTCCACTTAGAATCTTCAAAGAAACTTCCATTTTCCATTTACATGCTGTGTAATAGTTGCCTGTATCCTGAGGCTACAAATGAGGTACTAAGTCTTGGCTCAAATGGAGAGAATGAGACAGAGGCAACCTTGAGAGATCTCATATTTGTATTCTGCTTATTCTGTAAGAGTCCTTTCAGGGGCTCCAGAAGGGGACAGGACAGGTATCAATCAATCCCCTTTGTTTGCCTAAATCAGAGTTATTAGGCTTTTCTCTCTCCTTATTTTTATATTCTACACAAAGTGATCCTCTCATCTATGAAAACAGACATTATTTGAAAACCATTGGGCCTATGGATTGTTCCAAATATGATAGCTTTTCAGATTTCATTTTGTGTATTCTTAAACATGACATTTAAAGTTTTACCTTCCATTTCTTGGACCTCAAAGTGAAGACTTTATGAAAGTCGATTTTTAGCTTATTAACAGCACCATATGTTATCAAAACAAAAGTTTATGTGAATATGAGAATTTGTCTTCCAATTAAAGTTGAAGAGAGAACAAAGAGTATGTATGTGAGAATCGGATTTTTTTAATCAGAACAAGTCCCTCCAAACAGGTGAACTCATACACAAGTACCACCAGCAAAAGTTTATCCATCTAATTACAATTGTTCTCTATATCAGGATTTTTTTCTGGGGGTGGTGATGTCTAACTTAGTGCAATGGCTTTGTTCTGTGCAAACTTTTGCTAAAGGACAGCTACTTTCCCCAAATTCCCTTGCTTGTGTGGTTTCCAGATTGGAACATGAGAAATTTATGGGAGATTTAGGAAGTGGAAATGGGGCAGCAGCCAGTTGTGCACTCTGCAGATCAGTGTAGGGTACATGCCTCAGATGGATACTGTGGCTGATACATTGGCTCGTGTTAATGGTGTAGGGCATCATCCAGACCCACAGCTAACCATCTCCGACCTCTTCTCCTTTGTTTGCTCTGAGCTCTGGGCCAGATGTGCATGCACCTGACAGACACTTCACAAAATCAAAGGTGGAGGCAGGGGTAAACCAGTGGGAGGTTCCAGTTTGTCCTTCCTCTCCCTCACTGCTAGCTCAACACTAGCTACAAAGGCAACAATCTCATGTAGCCCTCTTAACCAGTTTCCAGTAATTTCCCAAGATCTAATCTTGTGGGCTTCCCAGGTGGCTTAGTGGTAAAGAATCCTCTTGCCAATGCAGGAGACACAAGGGAGGTACTTCAATCCCTGGTTTGGGAAGATCACCTGGAGAAGGAAATGGCAACCCACTTCAGTATTCTTGAAAATGAATGGACAGAGGAGCCTGGTGGGCCACAGTCCATGGGTCATCAAAGAGTTGGATGTGTACACACACACACACACACACACACACACACGCCTTTTAGTAACTCCATTCCATGGCATGCATCACAGCGATGCTACTTCTTTGATTAAAGCCCAACTGATAACACATAGTATCATGTTTCTTAGCTATTTATTATAAGCCACACTTATACAATCTTTTCTCACTTTCTTTTCTACATATTCCCAACAGCTAAGAAGATTTTATACAGTGTATTTTCAGTACATTATATGAGACCTGGCTTTTGGCTATGTCCCTTCTTGACTTTTTACCTTCTCCTACTTCTAGCCTAAATTCCAAACACACTGATCTCAGTGAATCTCAAACCTCCCCACCATGGCAATCTTTTCCATCTCATGAAGTGAAGTGAATGAAATGAAAGTCGCTCAGTTCCATCTGACTTTTTGCAACCCCATGGACTATACAGTCTATGGAATTCTCCAGCCAGAATACTAGAGTGGGTAGCCTTTTCCTTCTCCAGGTTATCTTCCCAACCCAGGGATTGAACCCAGATCTACCAGCATTGCAGGCAGGTTCTTTACCAGCTGAGCCACAAGGGAAGCCCAAGAATATTGGAGTGGGTAGCCTATCCCTTCTCCAGGGGATCTTCCTGACCCAGGAATTGAACTGGGGTCTCCTGCATTGCAGACAAATTCTTTATCAACTGAGCTACCAGGGAAGCCCTTTCCATCTCATGGTGTTGGCAAATGTGACACTTTCCTCCTATTACTTACATGGCTGAGTTCCCTTCTCACTTTTCAAATATTTACTTAAATATCACCACTTATAAGAGAATTTCCCCTCCCTTTCCTTTCTTTCTATGGAGCAGCTCCAAACCTTCCCAATGGTGTCTATGCTTTTTTTCCCTCTATCAGATCAGATCAGATCAGTCGCTCAGTCATGTCCGACTCTTTGCGACCCCATGAATCGCAGCACGCCAGGCCTCCCTGTCCATCACCAACTCCCAGAGTTCACTCAGACTCATGTCCATTGAGTCAGTGATGCCATCCAGCCATCTCATCCTCTGTCATCCCCTTTTCCTCCTGCCCCCAATCCCTCCCAGCATCAGAGTCTATTCCAATGAGTCAACTCTTTGCATGAGGTGGCCAAAGTACTGGAGTTTCAGCTTTAGCATCATTTCCAAATTCTTATAAGTATTTTTCCTTTAGTGTATTGTTATACATCTCACTGGCTGAATGTATATTTTTCATGGCAGAGGCTTAACTTTGTTTTATTCACAATTGTAGTCACATTTCCTAACACAATGTCTGGAACACAGCAGTCTTTATCTGGTGAATAACTGAATTCATTAATTGAATTCATGCATTAGCATAACAACCCAGTCATGTATGCACTTGGGATCACTCTATCATTTTAGGTGACAGAAAAGGAGTTTTCAAGTCACTGTCTTCTGCTTTTGATAAGTAGTAGCTGTGTAAGTTAGAATTGAAGTTGTCAGGAGAGCTATCACAAGCTTCCAGGTTCATGTCCACATTCTAAGAAGTGTTAGAGTTTTGACTTTGGAAATTAAATTTAGCAGTAAAGGTATATATCTCTTCTTTCCTCAAAAGAATTTTCTTTGGAATGCGGTTTCTTTTGATGGAGGTGGTAGTTAAAAAGATAAATCTCAATAGTTATCAAAAACAATCATATATCTTGATTGTGACATATGACCTAGTCCAAAGCAGCCTGATAAAAGGATGTCAGCAACCACCTCACATGAGAAAACACTAACAACCTTTTGTTTCTTCCTGAACATTATTTATAGTCAAATGCTTTTACAGAGGTACTGTGACTAATTGGAGATGTAAGAAAATGCAACTCATCTCCCTGTGTTCACATAGAAACGCAAATGACACTGTCCAATCAACTATGCTATTTCTGAAGCTCTTCGGAGTCACGTATCTAGAACAGAGTCAATAAAAATGAAAAAAAAGAAAGTCACACCTACGCCTACTTAGATACACTCATTCTCTCTTTTTAAAGTTTTCATATTTATTTCTATTGTCTATCTGCAAAGAAGCCAACTGCTGTTGGGCACTTGTTTCAAAACAGAAGGACGAGAAGATCTGGCTCTGCTACAGTTGCAGCAGAATCACGATGACATAAAAGCATTTTAGGTTGGAAGCTCTCCTCGTGCATTCACTGACCTGTGCCTGAGAGAATCAGTCATTACGTGTTGATGCATAAAATAGAATCCACTCATTCATTTGAAAAAATAAAAATAAAAATTAAAGATAAATGTTCCAACTATCAGTTGGGAACCTTAACTCACTCCTAAATTTCCTCATTTCCCTCCATTAAATATCACACCATTGTTTCTTAAAATTCTCCTTGATATAGTTTACTACAATGATTTAAAAATTTTAGTAAATTTTTAAGAGGTTCTCTTCTATACGAGAACATAAATTCTAGTAAGGATTCTAGTAAGGGGGTGATTATGTTTTTTTCTTATCTACTGTTGTGAAACCACAGCCTCATTCTGTGGTTTGCACATAACATGCTTTCACATACTCAATAAGTGTTTGTCAAATGAGTAAATAATCTGTATCCTTAAAAACATCTTGCCAAATGATTCATTTTTACCTACATTTTTTCCTTTTCCATCCTCATTTCTACATGAGAATGGAGTGGTGAAAAATCAGACACTTGCAAAGTCTTGAGAACATTAGTACCGATTATTAGGAGACACTCTGCTGAACACACAACACCATTATCATTACATAGATGTAGCTATAAATAGTGGTAGCACTGAGAAAATGGCACACATTAAATGCTTAATAATATGCCTACCCGACAAAGTGGCTGTGTATCAATTTTCTTTTTTAACATTAAAAAAATAATCAAAGAGGGCTACTTCTTCATATCATGGCTCTTTCTCCATTAAAGGTGAAAACTCACATCAATTCTTCCAAAGAACAATTTCTCTCAATTTTTAATATAACTGAAATTATCTTAAATGTTTTCTCTGACCTCTTTTTTAAACTTTCAGCCTTGAAAATAAGTAGGATGCCTGGTAGACCTAGTCAGAAAGGGAGGTGAAGAAGTGGGACAAGTCAGGATATGGTAATTAATCATACTAGTAATTAATCATACCACCTAGGGCACTGTTTCCAAATTCGGCTAAAGATAAGAATCACCTGGAGCACTTAGTAGAAAAAAAAAAAATAGTGGCTGTGCTTGAGACCTACTGAATATGAAATATGAGGGCTAAGCTATATATTTAACACACAGCTCTTAAGGATTCTTATCGGTAGAAAGGCTGGGAAGAAGGACTGCTCAAGGTAGCCTAGACTTGAGGATAAACCCAGGTACAGGCGATAGGAAGTTTTTTAATAAATAATGAAGGACACAGCACACAGAGTAGAGCTAATTAAGGCAGGTACACTGGCTACACCAGGAGCCAAAAGGGAGAAAACAGGTTACCCAGCAAGGTACCTTGTCATAGTGACAATAATTGTCGCATAAGAAAGTAAGAGTTCTGGTCAGATAATGAGTTCTTTTTTTCTTAACATGAATTTATAATCTTTCATTTCTTCCTGTTCAAGGCCTGCAAATCATCCTATTGATATCACAATCATTCTATTGACGTTGATACTTTTAATGTTTGCTTATATTGACATGATGAGTTTGAGTTATCTACTCTGTCAGAGTCAGACAGAGCATCTATAAGCTAGATTTTGGCATCTGAGATGCTCACCACCAGCTTGCAGGGGTAGAGTTGAATGGAAGAATGCTAATCCTATAGCTAAATGGTAGATATAAGGACTGGACATAGTTCTCCGAAAACAAAACAAAAACCAACAAACCAAAAAAGCCAAAATCCAAACAAATATTTTTTTTTTCTAAGCAAGTTAGCAAAACTATGATGCATGAATAGGAGAAAAATTTTAAAAATGACCTAGTTTTGGAGCTCTGCTAGGGGGCAGTGTGTAGACTCAGAACTGAGGCCAAAACCCACTTATCTGTATATGAACATGCTGAGTTACCAGCATATCACGATTGACTGTGAATCATTCATGTGTTTAACCAGAGGTTCTTTAATTCCCTGTAAGCACACTGATGGCGCTAAGGCCTGGCATGACATTGTTTCCACAAGTAAGGATCAAATGGCATTTATGCTCAATGATAAATGTATAGGAGATGAGTTTTTTTTTTTTTTTTTTTTTTTGGATGACACCAGGCTGTCTGATTTTATTAAAAGAGAGGGATTTGAATAATAAGCTGATCGTGTAGTGACAGCCAACCATTTTGCTGAATTGGAACGTACCATAAAAAGGAGTCAAGGATAATTCCCCTGATCCTCCACATCAAAGATGCATTCAAGTAAAGAAGGGGAACCTCTATGATTGAAGTGCCCTAATTAATATACTGCTTATTAATTATAGACTTCAGAAAGCTTTTATTTTCAAAGTTTAGAAGAACCATTGGTGACCTTAATATGTCTTGTTATGCACATCTTTACCTCACCTTGCCACGGGGGAAGAACAAATCTTAATTCTGATCTGCTAGCTAAAGGTATTAGATAAATGAGCATTTTCAATGGTTGGTTCCTGGGCCACTTTTTTTTTTTCCTTTGAGTGTGTGACAGGAGCAAAATAATAATAATAATAATAACAAGAGTTTTCAAAAACTCCTTTGCTCTTTCTGGTAAAAGATTACCTGCAGGACTCTTTGTAGCATATCTTGTTTAATCTAGGTCTTACTGTGCACACCGGGAAGGAATGAGAGCTGACCAAGGGAGACAGATCAGAGGTGAGATCTACATTTGCTACAGTATAAGGTAACTTATGACAGAAATAGAGGGTAAGAGAAAGGAGGAGGAAGAAAGTGCATATTATTAAAGAGAGCTGACCTGTATTGAGCAGTTACTATTTTCCTGGCACTCTTGTAAATACCATACAGATATTAGTTCATTTACCCTCATGAGAAGCCTAAAAGTAGGGTGGGAGACAATATTAGTTAAATATCCCCCCTTCTTTCTCATTAACAGTGCTTCAGCTTTGTTCGGGGGGCAATTTTTCAGTGAAAATTACTCATTGTACAAGCTTCCCTTACAGCAGTTCTGGACAATGAATTTTAATTGGACCTCAGTTGGGGACTTTGGGAAAAGCTTTTACATTAAATAGCAGTGAAACTGCCTTCTTCTTCCCTTCCTTTGCCTTGATTACGGACATGATGACTAAAGATGCAACAACCATCTTGTGAGGATGAGAGAATGACCCAGAAAATTATGAAGCATAGGCCCTGACATTGTTGAAGCATAGGCCCTTCCCAAACCAAGGCCAGTCACCACCTATTATCACATTTCTTGTATGAGAAAAGATAAGCAGACTTGTATAAACAATGGATTACCTTTTCTCGAAGCTGAGTTCTTTGCTAAATACTACTGGTAGCCATCCTCACTATACAGCTGAGATTGTGTGACAGCGAATTTAAATAACTTGCCCAAGTTCACACAGATAGAAAGTAGAGATACGATTGATGAGGGGGCTTATCTGGGCTGACGTGAAGAGATGGAATTTAGAGCTTACACTGGGTGAGAAAAGTGTTTGGAGAGTGTCTCTGAAGCTTATGTGAAATACTGAGAGTGATGTTGGGGGGAAATAAGATTTTTAAGAAGTTTTGCTTTCCATTGAAAATATATATTTCCCTTTGGCATTTCTTTCAGAGAGACTGGGATACAGATTTAGACAGTTTTTATTTAATTGGTTTTTGGACCATGGTGCATACTTTAATGACATAATACATGAAAAGCATGTAGGGCATGCTCGGCATGTCTAAAGCAGTCAATAAAATTAGCTGTTACTAATATAATGATAATCAAAAATCACTGTGCAGTCTTTAACCAATTCAACCTATCTATCTGTGGGTTTAACAAAGTCTTCAGTTAGAGTTCATTTGTATGGGAATCTTTTATTGACTAATAACCGGAACAAAGATTCAGGTGAAAAACAACACTGCCCTTATGTGCATGTGTAAACACCCCCTACACACACACACACACACACACACACACACACACACACCACCCCATATTCGCTCTTCAGCCAATTGGTTGGGTTATTTGAGTTTAAGAAACTAAATGGGCTTCCCAGGTGGCCTTAGTGGTAAAGAACCTGCCTGCCAATGCAGGAGACATAAGAGATACGGGTTTGCTCCTTGGGTCGGGAAGATCCCCTGGAGGAGAGCTTGGTAACCCACTCTAGTATTCTTGCTTGGAGAATATCATGGACAAAGGAGCCTGGCAGGCTACAGTCCATAGAGTCACAAGGAGTTGGACATGACTAAAGTGACTTAGCGTGCATGCATGCACACAAGAAACTAAATAACTTGAAAGTATCCTCATTTCAAAATTCACACAGGATAGTATGATTATAATGTCATATTTAATGAGGCATATCATTACCTCGGTAGAATCTAAAGCAATGGTGATTCAGTAAGTTATTTACTGAATGCCCATGGGTGTGAAATGTCACAGGTAACAGCTAAGTGAATTACACAGGATTTCTTTCCTGAAGAATTTTTGCAACAAGTAGGAGATAATATGTGTTATAATATGTTAATACCATATGTCTTTTTTAATGTGATTCAAATCTGTTTGATTTTAAGATTAGGAAGATTTAAATAAAGATACAACTTTAGATGTTAATAGAGAAAAGGTAGGCAAGAACTGCCTCATATATTGTACAAGCAAGGGATGGTGAATACTTAGCAAGTGTTGATTGTTTTTGCTATATTGCAGAATTTTTGGAAAGATGTACTAGTTTACACTCTTAGGAAAGTTAAGAAGTATGGGCTTACTTTATTATAAAATTAGGATTCTTTTGGCAGTTGAATGAAATAACCACATTCATCTTTTAGAAAAATAAACATACCTCAGGCAGCAAATGTGAGGAGTTTACCCGCTGAGAGATGAGCTGTGGGAACAATAACTACATTTGTTTGAGTAAATGGTTTCCTTAGAGTTGTTTGCATGCCTAAATATTATAGAGGGTCTCTATGGATTCGATTTTTAATGAGAACGTTGTGGCACAGAGAGTTTGAATTAGTCGTCAGTAGCAAGTAGTAAGTAAGGCAGTAAGTAGAAATGAGAGAGAGGATATGACTAAGTATCTTTGAGATGGTTAGGGTTATAACTAGAACAATATCAGTGGAAATCATCTAGAAAAGCTGAAGGAAGTTTTGGAAAAATTTGCAGGAATTGCAAAGAAAATCAAACCTGACCTTTAAGTTTACATTCTTGGTGAATACAGGAGAAAATATATTTTTCTTGAAGGTGCATACTTTGGGAATGTTTGGACTTAGGTGAAAGTCACCATAATACAGAAATAACCAGTGTGCAATTGAAAGTGAACAGGTGTGAGCCCAAGTGTGGAATAAGAGATGCACAATGGGAGAAAAAACACAGAGAATGGAGAACCTAGGACCTTTGGTAATGTTTATGTATAGAGGCATAAGTGAAAAAAGAGCTTCAAATATGTCAGTGGGGGAATTATTGCTTTCCTTTTCCTATAACAATGAGGAATTAAACATGGCTGTTTTTGTTAAAAATGCAGAAAATCATCACACATAATCATTCAGATTCTTGATCCAGGTATTTATTCTGATTATTCTGTCATACATGTGCACCTTTAAATTAGCTTTCAAAGTATGTCAGCTGAAAATGACTCCATTTTCCAGTGAAAATTGTGGTCTGATTTCCAGGGGACATTGGCTAAAGATGAGGAAATATCTCCTGAATAAAATGAAGATATATTTGCAATAAACCTCATTTGCTCAAGAGAAAAAGAGACAGAAGACACGTTCGCTCTATACATCCGTCAGAGTGTGCCATGACGGGAATACCAACAAGCAGAGGCAGGCGTTTTGTCCTGATGTACCTGACAGTCTGCCAGGGTCACTGTGACTGAAAACAAAGCCGCGAGGACGGGCCCCGTTCCTCCCTTTCCTATCTCCCCCTTAAAAATAATTCCTGGACTTTGTTGAAGGAAATAAAGCCACTTTTTCCATTTCTATACCAGGCACAGAGAATTTCTCCTGGTCTGGTGCTGAATACTTAATTTCTGGACACATCTGTTTCTCTTCAGGAGTTAACTTTTAAAAGTAACCTTTCAGAAGATGAAAGAGAGGCATGAAACATTTTTATTTTCCTGAAGAATCTCATTTCTCTTCTCTCAGAAGACAATTGCACCTGGGAGCTGTCTGGTTCACTTTACATGTGAGCTACTTGCTTCATTTGAAAAATAAGAGACAGGAAAACAAGGTGTTTTGTAAGCAGACACACAACTTAAGCAGATTTTCTTTTAATTTGTGCCAATTAGTTGACCAGACGAGTCTAAGGTTCTTGTTTGCTTTCATAAAAAATTCTCTACCTACCTGCCTATTCCCCAAACATTGTAAATCCCAAACTAATTTTCCAAGCCTAACTTTCATGTTTACCACCTTGCTTTCCAACATTTGTACCTTCTCACTTAAAGAGCAGGAGGAATAATTGCAAACATAATTATGTAATGAAGGGACCCTTTTATGTGGAGTGTAGTTAATTAGAGCTGTCCAGTTATACCTCTAAAGGCAATCCTTCATATTCTCTCTTCCCTCTGTCTTTTAAAGGTGTCATTAAAAGTGGTTGCAACAAATAGATTTTCTTATAATTAGTAGATTCAAATCAGATGATATACAAGATCATAATGAATTTGATTTGCAACTTACCCTCCCCCTCCATTTATGATTTAAGAATTTGGGGAATTTGGGGGGCAATAATATGCATTATTTTTACATTAGTCATCCCACATAAATTTTACAAGGCCTACAAGGCAAAGGTGGGGGTGGTGACTGACTGCTAATCTTTAGTAGAAAATGTCTGTGGTGGCTCAGGTAGCAGTCACAACAGGGTTTGCCTCTTAGGTTTTTTTGCCTGTCTTCATCATTGAAAATGATGATTAATTTAATAAGCATATTGTTTCAAGCTTCCCTTCTCCCCTTTTTTTTCTTGGAAAGCAGTCAGGTCTAGGCTCAAGTGAGGTGACTGTCTGGTTGGGGCAGCGACCATCTGGTTTGAGAGCTGTGTGAAGAGGGTATCCTAACCCAGTAGGGTGAGAAGATGGACTATATACAGGGGATTGAGCACATGCACACATATTTTGAAAGATAATAGGAGGGAAGGGAGATATAACATTGTAAATGAAAAAAAAAAAAAAAAAGAAAACCTTTTGTTAGATTGGAATGAGTAACAGTGAGATGAATTTCTGTTTTCAATACATATGCTGCTAAGTCACTTCAGTTGTGTCCAACTCTGTGCGACCCCATAGACGACAGCCCACCAGGCTTCCCCGTCCCTGGGATTCTCCAGGCAAGAACACTGGAGTGGGTTGCCATTTCCTTCTCCAATGCTTTGATATAAACACACGCACACATATATATGCATATATGTATATATATTTATAAATGTATGTATATATGTATACATAAATGTTTGTATCCACTTGGAGAACCTGGGAAGAGCAATATTCCAGTGGCAATGAGCCAGTTTAGCAACCATATCTTGGTTTTTAGAACCCATTATCTAGTAAAGGAACCAGGGATCCTTGGAGAAACGTCTGATTCCAGGACTGCAACAGGGAAAGAACACAACGACCTGCAGCATTTTGTTGTGTCAGAAAGCAAGGTATGTCCAGAAAGGAGGGAGCTGTGCCAAAGGACACAGAAGCCAGGTTAAAAGTATTTCTACTAGTCTAATCCGGGACAACTTGAGCAACAACAACCACAACAATAAAATAATGATAGCAGTGCATTGTAATCTATTAAGTAAATGGTTATGCTTTATATAAATAGATTTAAAAACAAATGAATAAAGGGGATGAAGAGAAAGGTCTTCCTTTGAGTAGATGAAAACTGTAAAAAATAAGTGAATGTGTTAGATGCTCAGTCATGTCCAACTCTTTGAGATCGCATGGAGTGTAGCCTGCCAGGCTCCTCTGTCCATGGAATTCTCCCGGCAAGAATACTGGAGTGGGTAGCCATTCTATTCTCCAGGGGATCTTCCTGACCCAGGGATAGAACTCAGGTCTTCAGCAGGGCAGGCAGATTTCTTTACTCTCTGAGCCAACATGGAAGTCCCTGGAATAAAATGTCAACTAATAAATGTAAAAGAAATGACAGAATTGGAAAATCACAGGGTGACAACTACCATGATAGAATTAATTCAGGCAAGAATTGCCAATAGATGCTAAAACTAGGGGGTAATAGTGGCATGAGTTATGAGATTTTACATAATTTCAAAGTTTCTGTGAAGGCAGAAACCTTGTATAGTTTGTATACTTCTAGCTGGGCTGGATAAATAGCTGTTAAACAGAAGTGTGAATGGTGAGATAAACAGTACTTCCTCATGAACAAATGACTTGACAGTAGGTAGAATCTGTACTCAGTCCATGGCTGCACTCATGAAGAAACATGACATTTCATTCAGGGCACAGAACCTGAAGAGAGACTGACTGGGTTAGAATCCTTCTTGTGAACTTTAATGATGTGTAAGTCTAGACAAGAAAATTCGTTTCCAAGCCTTGGGTCTTAATATGTGAAATGGGATGGTGAAAGTGCTGACACCTAGAACTCTGGGTGGTTGTAAATGACATAAATATAACTGCAGTGAAAGAGTAAAAAGAACGCAGAAGAATTCACCTCTGCTGGTTGTAAGATATATATAAGAGGTGTGCCCTTCCCACCCCACACACAGGGGATAGTTGAATTCTTGTGGTCTAGGAAATTGGATGGAGAAGGCAATGGCACCCCACTCCAGTACTCTTGCCTGGAAAATCCCATGGACGGAGGAGCCTGGTAGGCTGCAGTCCACGGGTTGCTAGGAGTTAGACACAACTGAGCAACTTCATTTTCACTTTTCACTTTCATGCATTGGAGAAGGAAATGGCAACCCACTCCAGTGTTCTTGCCTGGAGAATTCCAGGGATGGGGGAGCCTGGTGGGCTGCCATCTATGGGGTCATATAGAGTTGGACGCAACTGAAGTGACTTAGCAGTAGCAGCAGCAGGAAATTGGAAGCAGCAATCACAAACAGGAAGGAATAAGAAATACCAGATTTGTTTATTACTTATGCATCATTTGTTGAGTCCTTACTATAAGCCAAACACTGTTCATCTGAATTAAATGTACCCATTTCAGTCCATTTCAGTTCACTGATTCCTAAAATATCGATGTTCACTCTTGCTGTCTCCTGTTTGACCACTTCCAATTTACCTTGATTCATGGACCTAACATTTCAAGTTCTTATGCAATATTATTCTTTACACCTTTGAACTTTACTTCCATCATCAGTCACATCTATACCTGGGCATTGCTTTCACTTTGGATCCATCTCTTCATTCTTTTTGGAGTTATTTCTCTACTCTTCTTCAGTAGCATATGGGGCACCTGTCGACCTGGGGAGTTCATCTTTCAGTGTCATATCTTTTGCCTTTTTATACTGTTCATGCGATTCTCAAGGCAAGAATACTGAAGTGGTTTGTCATTCCCTTCTTCAGTGGACCACATTTTGTCATTATATCTTTTACCATGGGCAAGAATCCCTTTGAAGAAATGGAGTAGCCCACAAGAGTCCAAAATGCAGTACTTGGGTGCAATCTCAAAAATGACAGAATGATCATAGTAATCAAGTTTATGCTCCAACCACTAATGCTGAAGAACCTGAAGTTGAACAATTCTTTGATGACCTACAAGACCTTCTAGAACTAACACCAAAAAAGATGTCCTTTTCATCATAGGGGACTGGAATGCAAAAGTAGGAAGTCAACAGATACCTGGAGTAACAGGCCTTGGAGTACAAGATGAAACAGGGCAAAGGCTAACAGAGTTTTGCCAAAAGGATGCATAGTCATAACAAATACCCTCTTCCCACAACACAAGAGATGACGCTACACATGGGCATCACCCGATGGTTAATACCAAAATCAGACTGATTATATTCTTTGCAGCCAAAGATGGAGAAGCTCTATACAGTCAGCAAAAACAAGACCAGGTGCTGACTGTGGCTCAGATCATGAACTCTTTATTGCAAAATACAGACTTAAATTGAAGAGAGTAGGGAAAACCACTAGACCATTCAGGTATAACCTAAATCAAATACCTTACACTTTTACATTGGAAGTGACAAATAGATTCAAGGGATTAGATCTGATAGACAGAGTGCCTGAAGAACTACATATGAGGTTCATGACATTGTACAGAAGGCAGTGATCAAGCCATCCCCAAGAAAAAGAAATGCAAAAAGGAAAAATGGTTGTCTGAGGAGGCCTTACAAATAGCTGTGAAAAGAAGAGAAGTGAAAGGCAAAAGAGAAAAGGAAAGATATACTCATCTGAATGCACAGTTGCAAAGAATAGCAAGGAGAGATAAGAAAGACTGCCTAAGTGATCAGTGCAAAAAAATAGAGGAAAACAATAGAATGGGAAAGACTAAAGATCTCTTCAAGAAAATTAGAGATATCAAGGGGACATTTCATGCAAAGATGGGCTCAATAAAGGACAGAAACAATATGGACCTAACAGAAGCAGAAGGTATTAAGAAAAGGTAGCAAAAATACATGGAAGAATGATACAAAAAAAGATTTTAATGACCCAGATAACCACGATGGTGTGATTACTCACCTAGAGCCAGACTCCCTGGAGTCTGAAGGCAAGTGGGCCTTAGGAAGCATCATTAGGAAGAAAGCTAGTGGAGGTGATGGAATTCCAGCTTAGCTATTTCAAGTCCTAAAGGATGATGCTGTTAAAGTGCTACAGTCAATATGCCAGAAAATTTTGAAAAAACTCGGTAGCCACAGGACTGGAAAATGCTGGTTTTCATTACAATCCCAAAGAAAGGCAATACAAAAGAATGTTCAAACTACCACACAATTGTACTCATCTCACATGCTAGCCAAGTAATGCTCAAAATCATCCAAGTGAGGCTTCAAAAGTACGTGAACCAAGAACTTCCAGATGTTCAAGCTGGATTTAGAAAAGGCAGAGGAATCAGAGATCAAACTGCCAACATTGTTGGATCATAGAAAAGGCAAGAGTCCTGGAAAAACATCTGCTTTTGCTTTACTGACTCCACCAAAGGCATTGAAGTCAAGGCTGTATGTTGTCATCCTGATTATTTAACTTATATGCAGAGTACATTATGTGAAATGCCAGGCTGGATGAAGCACAAGTTGGAATCAAGATTGCCTGGAGAAATATCAATAACCTCAGATATGCAGATGACACCATCCGTATGGCAGAAAGCGAAGAGGAACTGAGCAGCCTCTTAATGAAAGTGAAACAGGAGAGTGAAAAATCTGGTTTAAAACTCAACAATCAAAAAATTAAGATCAAGGCAGCTGGTCCCATTACTTCATGGCAAATAGATGGGAAAACAGTGGAAACAGCGAGAGGCTTTATTTTCTTGGGCTCTAAAATAACTGCAGATGGTGACTTCAGCCATGAAATTAAAAGACGCTTGCTCCTTGAAAGAAAAGCTATGACAATCCTAGACAGCATGTTAAAAAGCAGGGACATTACTTTGCTGACAAAGCTCCATCTAGTCAAAGCTATGGTTTTTCCCGTAGTCATGTATGGATGTGAGAGTTGGACTCTAAGAGACACTGATGTATAGAACAGTCTTTTGGACTCTGTGGGAGAGGGAGAGGGTGGGATGATTTGGGAGAATGGCATTGAAACATGTATAATATCATATATGAAACGAGTCGCCAGTCCAGGTTCGATGCATGATACTGGATGCTTGGGGCTGGTGCACTGGGACGACCTGGGGGGATGGTATGGGGAGGGAGGAGGAGGAGGGGGAGGCAGGATGGGGAACACATGTATACCTGTGGCGGGTTCATTTTGATGTATGGCAAAACCAATACAATATTGTAAAGTTAAAAATAAAATAAAATTAAATTAAATTAAAAAAAAAAAAAAAGCTGAGTGCCAAAGAATTGATGCTTTTGAACTGTGGTGTTGGAGAAGACTCTTGAGAGTCCCTTGGACTGCAAGGAGATCCAACCAGTCCATCCTAAGGGAAATCAGTCCTGAATATTCATTGGAAGGACTGATGTTGATTGCTGAAGCTCCAATACTTTGACTACCTGATGTGAAGAATGGACTCATTTGAAAAGACCCTGATGTTGGGAAAGATTGAACGCAGGAGGAGAAGGGGACAACAGAGGATGAGATGGTTGTATGGCATCACTGACTCAATGGATATGAGTTTGAGCAAGCTCTGGGAGCTGGTAATGGACAAGGAAGCCTGGTGTGCTGCAGACAATGGACTTATAAAGAGTTGTACCCGGCTGAGCGACTGAACTGAACTGAAGTGAAGCACTCTTCTAAGCAGAGGTGATATACCAGTGAAACAACATATTTAAACAGAGTTGGTCTAAAATTGTAGTGTACATAAAAAGGATGACTTCCTAGTCTGAAGTGCATAGAAATTGTGACCTCCAACTACAGTATACACATAGGAATCACTTACAGAGGTTCTTATCCCTTTGTCTGGACAGGACTTGAAAAGATGCATTTTTAATAAACACTTCTGGATGCTTAGATCTATTAGGACTTCTAATAGGCACTAACAGACATTACTACTAATATTAAAAAAGTATTTATCATTATCTCACTTATTCCTTACCACAACCCTATGAATTTTGTACTACTATTACAGTATATTGGGGCTTCCCAGGTGGCACTAATGGTAAAGAACCCACCTGCCAATGCAGGAGACATAAGAACCCTGGGTTCAATCCCTGGGTTGGGAAGATCCCCTGGAGGAGGGCACGGTAACCCACTCCAGAGTTCTTGCCTAGAGAATCTCATGGATAGAGGAGGCTGGTGGGACACAAGTCCATAGTGTCACAAAAAATCAGACATGACTGGAGCAACTTAGCATGCATATACATTACACGCAGATGAGTAACATAACCTGAAACTTACAGCAATTCATTTCCTGCTCATGGTTTTCTAGCCAGCAGGAGGCAGGTTTAGGATGCTAACCGAGTTCTGTTCAGTAGTGAAACCAGCTCTAACCCTGCCTGTTGCCTTAATTTTAGGAAGCAGAGCTACGAACCTGGGGATATTTCACAGCAGATACAGCAGTGCATTGGCAGCAGTGAACGTCCTCAAAATGACTGAGGCTTAGCGCCTATCTTTATTCCATGGGTGTAGTCCCGTGCTGACTGCTGGGTAATAAGTGTGCTCAGTGGAGGTTCATGAACACATAAATCACTGATGGGATTCAGAAAATAAATGTACCAGAAAAAGATTATTAAGTGACAGATGAATGTTAGCTGTGAAAAGATTAAAAAAACAAAAACAAAACTATCTGAACACTAGGTGACACTAATAGATTTTAATCCTATACAAACGCACAACATTCATCTTTAATCCACAATTTTGTGGGAAAGAGAAAAATTGCAAGAAATCAAGGGTGCACTACCCCTTGTTATGGTCTATGCAAGGTAAAATTGAAAACTTGACTAATTTAAGTTATGGTAAAAACCTTACTGTGTTCATGCCAAATAGATTACTATATGCAGTTCTTTCCTGTCACAGGCATCCTTGTTACCAAGAAAACAGAGCACAGTTCTAAGCTGTATGGGTGAAGAACGCATGAGGCTGAAACTCGTTATTTTTGGTCTCTTTCTCTTTTTCTTTAAACAAAACTCCACACAAATATATTTCCCTCTTGATCTCTCTCCCAATTCACTTTAGTTAAAGAGCCATCACTTTTTACCTTCTAATGAATTGTAGGCCTTGTCTTCAGAAAAATTCAAGGAGCTTTTAAACTGGTAGGTTTTGTACTTGAGTCATGATAGCCACAAGCTAAAGATGTGTATAGATTGCAGAAACAAACTCTAAATGAACTTTCTGAAGTTAATAGTGAGGATGAGTTAACAGTGAGATTTCAAACTCAAAACTTGTTGCCAAGCCCTTTTTCTAAAATACATTCTGATGATAAGGAGTCTGTTTTGAAAGCCTTAGGAAGGATATAGGAAGTGAATTTTGGCATTAATTCCAAGATATTATTTCTTAAACACCAGAATCACCTGTAGTACGTGCTAAAAGTTAAAATGTGCAGGTTTCTCCAGACAAATGAATCATGATTTGTGGGAAGTTTTGCATTTCAGTGCATATTCAGATCTGAGCTCCACTGCACTGAAAGTTGACGCATATTATTAACACAGCTTTTTGTGAACAGTGGATACCATATTTGGCTTTTCTCTTTTAAGGCTGTCAATTAAAACAGGAAGCTGTCAGACTTTTCCCACTGCATATTATGGCCAGATGCATATATGCTAGGTGCTATATGTTCCACTGAACTCTTATAACACTATCACCATTCCCACCCCCCCCATTTACAGGCAATAAAACTGACACTGAGAATTGTAGGAAGCATCCAATGCCTCAGAGCTAACACACAAGAGAGCTGACATTGAAACCAGGGACTGTAAGACTCCTGAAACCATATTGTCAAAAGCTATATTCCACACACATAACTCACATTTTAAAACACTTGGAAATTTATTACTTAAGAGCCTTGCGAAATTACATCTACATAGCTATATCTATGGAGAAGGAAATGGCAACCCACTCCAGTATTCTTGCCTGGAGAACTCAAGGGACAGAGGAGCCTGGTGGGCTGTCATCTATGGGGTCTCACAGACTCGGACATGACTGAAGCGTCTTAGCAGCAGCAGCTATATCCGTATATCTATCCATATAGATGGAGCTGTCCCAAATTCCTACTAATATTTGGTCTTTGGCCCTTATTCCTGACACAAGGTCCTAAAACGCCTGTAATTTCCTGCTTGAGAGGAGTATCTTTTGTTATAATGAGATGACTCCTTGTGGGCTCCTGGATGGGACTAGTCACCAGAGAGACCAAGTCATGATTAAGAGCTTGGAACTTTCAGTGGCACCTTCGGCCAGGAGAGAGGTCTGAAAGACGAAGTAATAATCAAGCATGTCTACATGATGAAGCTTCCATAAAAATCCCTAAATATGAGCTTTGGAACATTTCCAGCTTGATGAAAACATCCTTTTTCATCTTTGAAAGGATGCACCCCACCTTCACGGGAACAGAAGCTCCTGCCTTTGGGACACCTGCAGACCTTGCCTTATATATCTCCTCATCTGACTATTCATCTGTATCCTTTATCATACTTTTGGGGCCCATGGGAGGTGGCCCCAAAATGTGCCTGAAGGCACATCCATTATTTGACTTAAAGTTACTTAAAAGTGGTTAATCCAGTACAAACATTCTTATGCTCCTTTCTGTCTCTTTCAAAGCAGGAAATAAATTTCTCATGTGAAAGTTACACATTCCTGCATCTGGAGATAAAAGGACATCCTTATTGCCAGAGATAGAGAATCCAGGACCAAGAAGCCTGTATAAAGAAACCTTAGTACGTTCACTGACCAGCCCAAGTCTGCCTTCTGTTTAGATTCTTCACCAATCAAAACCCAAAGCCTAAGTTTCTTTATCATCTCCATTCTTCAAAAATTTATTGTTTCTTTGTATATAAAGTATAAAAGCTCCTACTCCAGCCACTTTTTAGGTTCTATCTCTATGAGTCCTCTGTGTATGCATTTTAAAATTACTTTTTCTCCTGTTAAGCTGTGTAGTGTAAATTTTATTATTAGTTTAGCCGCAAGAACACAACAGAAGTGAAGGAGGAAATTTCCCTCTCCCTGATAATATCCTTTATTATATAATAAATTGTTTAATATAGGTAAACTTTTTCTGAGTTCCGTGAGCTATTCTAGCAAATGACTGAACCTGAAGAGGGGTCATGGGGATTTCTGAGTTGGTCAATCAAGTTGGTCAGAAGTATGGGTAACCTGGGGACCCACTTTTTATGATCAGCATCTGAGTGGGGAGCAGCTTTGTGGGACTGAACCTTTAAGCTGTGGGATCTGCGCTAACTCCAGGCAGTTAGTGTCAGAATTGCCTGATGTGGGAAATCTCATGCAGCTGGTGTCAGAAGTGTTTGGAGTTTGAGAGTAAAGAGCAATGAATTTTTCCTTAGACAGTTTTATAAACAAGACCTATTGATTTGCATCAGAACTGAATGGAGCTCTGTGGTGACCTGAATGAGAAGGAAATGCATAAAAGAGGGGATATATGTATACATACAGCTGATTCACTTTGCTGTACAGTAGAAACTAGCATAGCATTGTAAAGAACTATATGCCAATAAAACTTCTAAAAATAATCCAAATAAACTCTGCTTTATACATATGCATAGATATAAACATACATACATACATATATATGTATACACACACACACACATATATATATATATACACATATACACACAGATAAGAACTGAATGAAGTATGTATTAACAGTTTCATCTTACAGAGAACTTTAGAGTGTTCTCACAGCCAAGAATAGGTTTTACTGAGACCAAGTCTCCGTATTTCTATTGCTTCAGTCTCTGGTATCTTATCTGTATCCTTCCCATATCTAGAAGGTGAAGAGATTTTTTGTTACGGTCTGTAAACCAGGCACTATTATGCTTTACAATTAGTAGCTAGCTGGCTGCTGAGGTGTTATAATGTTAGCAAAGATGAAGCCATGTGTTGATGCCACCAGAGCCATGATATTTGGCAGGTGAGCAGAACTGCTAAAAGTAGTAAGAGCAGCCAGAGAAACCTGAAAGGCATTGTTCAGATTTGGGATGGCAACATCTTCTTTCTCTCTCATCCTTGGAGAAATGATTCCCCTTTCATTTTCAAAAGTGCAGTTACTAACATTGACAAAAATAAACTTCATGGTGAGTCTGAGCTCCTGGACCTCTTTCAAAGCTAATGTTTGCTTCTCATCTGGATCACACCAGGTGTTCCACTGGAATCTACAACATCTACTCTTCATTTGTAATCATTAAGCATTACATGGAGATATTTGAAACCTGGAGAAGGAAATGGCAACCCACTCCAGTACAATACTCCAGTATTCTTCCTGGGATAATCCTTGGACAGAGGAGCCTGGCGGGCTACAGTCCATGGGTTTGCAAAGTCAGACATGACTGAGTGACTGAGCATGCACAAATGGGATATTTGAAAAGAGTTTTATGATCATTTTAGCCATTATTTCCCACTAGCTTTGAGGTAATTCAGCACTGGAGTCATCAGGCAGGTATTATTAGAGCTATTAATACCAATAATAGCAATAAGTTTAATGCTATTGTCATCTTGGCAAATGGCCTGAACCCTGAGGAGCTGAAAATGACAACTGCCGATCTATAGGTTTGAAAAAAATGGTTTAGATCACATTCACACTAGAGTGTCTTAGGATGCTGGGAAATTTTGCTGCAGGACATTCAGCTTTACATGCAAAACACTGTTGTCAGATTCCCCAGATGGCTCACTTAAAACACATGCCACAGTCTAGAAAGAAAAACAACAACACTACCCAGGAATCTCATTATAACAAGGTCATTGTCATATGTAGATACACAACAGATCTATGTTGGATAGTACCTAATGCAAGCTTTTCCATTACAAGGAAAAATATTACAGATATTCACAAGCAAATACATAAATGATTATAGTTAGAATATATTTAAAATTTTAACCGTGGCTTCTATGTGTCAACAAGACTCATTCCTCACTTATTAGTTTATACATTGATTATATTATTCAACCTTTCTCAGTGTTTAACTCTGAGACTTGTGCATGTTTTCAGGTTTCTGAAAATGCTTTTTCCTTTCCCCAGATTGCTTCTCCATCAGATTGTTTTGTGAATGGCTCCTTCTTATCATGCAAAATTCAACTCAAGGGTCATCTTCTCAAAAAAGCCTTCACTGATCATGAAATCTAGAGTCAGCCTTTGCTACAACCACATAATTATTTCCTTTCTTTTCCACAGTATTTATTACCATCTGAAATTATCTTATTTTTGATGTATCTTCCACCCTGGCTGCTAGACTACTAGACTGTAAGAGCAGGAAATTCATCTGTTTTGCTCAACATATGAGAGAGCTTCTATCAAAAATTAGGTACTTGATAATTATAATAGCTAATTCTGTCTAGACCCAAAAGCCAGATACACAATGTCCTCACTGTTTCATGTGTATTATTATTATATTTATTCCTCACAACAACACTGTGAGTTAGGTACTGCTATAGGCTGAATATTTGTGTCCCCATACAATTCATATGTTGAATTCCTAACCCTCAAGGGGATTGTTTTAGGAGGTGGAAACTTTGGATGGTGATTAGTTCTGATGGGAGGACCCTCTTGCTTGGGATTAGTGCTTTATGAAAGAGACCCCAGAGAGCTATCTTGTCCCTTCTGCCACTCCTGCTTACAGTGAGGATAGCTGTCTATGATTAAGCAGGCCCTCACCATACATGGAAACTGCTGGTGCCTTGATGTTGAACTTCTCAGACTCTGAAACTGTTAGCAACAAACTTTTGTTTTCCATAAGCCATCTAGTAGATGCTATTATGTTGTAGTGGCTCAAATGGACCAAAAAAGGTACTAATATTGTCACTAATTTGCAGATGAGAAAACTGAGGACTGGAGAGGCTAGGCATTTACTTAATGTTATACAACTGGTAACAGGACTAAGACTTGAAACCCAGACTCATAAAGTCTGGGTTTTACAACAGCACAATGAATGTAGGCTGAAGAAATCAATGAAATAATTAACACAGACAAATACTGTATATAATATGTTCATACATTTACAGGAACACTTACACAGCCATGTATTTACAGAAGTGCATTGCATTTTTCAGAAATTAAAACAGACTTGTGCTGATGCATCTACATGGTACATACCTTATCAGGTCATCTAGTTGGAATTATCCGTATTAACTGGGCATGTGGGAGGAACCAAAGAAAGAAATATCTCTCAAGATGTCAATATCAACCACATGGTCATAAAGTTCTAATATAATTGGCAAGATACCTGGGTGCTTCAAAGATGGCATAAGGTGGAGACATTTATAAAGCAAACACTAATATGCAAATTATTTTAAAGTTACAGAAAATAATCTATTTAAAAGTAAAGTTCTAAGAATAACAAGCATAGTAACAATAATATACATTTTATAGAAGAAACTAAATTTTAAAGGACCTTAAGAAGAATCTCATTCAATATCCCAAAGAGTTTCACAATTTGTTGTTATACTATTAAGAGCATTTTCATATGTATGCGTGCGCACACACACACACACACACACACACACGACTTTATATGTTCCTGTGTTCTCTTTTCTTATTTGAACCCCTATATCAGATAGAATGAAATAGGGCAAAGGCTAACAGAGTTTTGTCAAGAGAACACTTTCGTCATAGCAAACACACTTTCCAACAACACAACTCTACGTATGGACAACTCTACATACGAAAATCACTAAATGTTCAATATCGAAAGCAGATTGATTATATTCTTTGCAGCTGAAGATGGAGAAGTTCTATACAGTCAACAAACACAAGACATGCAGCTGACTGTGGCTCAGATCATCAGCTACTTATTAAAAATTCAGGTTTAAATTGAAGAAAGTACAGAAAACCACTAGGCCATTGAGATATGACCTAATTCAAATACCTTATGATTATACAGTAGAGGTGGCAAATAGATTCTAGAGATTAGATCTGATAGAGTGCTTGAAAAATGATGGACAGAATTTCATAATACTGTACAGGAGGCATTGACCAAAACCATTCCCAAGAAAAAGAAATGCAAGAAGGCAAAGTGGTTGTCTGAGGAGGCTTATCTACAAATAACTGAGGAAAAAAGAGAAGCAAAAAGCAAGAGAGAAAGGGAATGATAAACCTAACTGAATGTGGAGCTCCAGAGAATAACAAGGAGAGATAAGAAGGCCTTATTCAATGAACAATGCAAAGAAATAGAGGCAAACATAGAATGGGAAAGACTAGAGATCTCTTCAAGAAGATTATAGATACTAAGGGAAAATGTCATACAAAGATGAGCACAAGAAAAGACAGAAATGGCAAGGACCTAAATGAGGAAGAAGCAATTAAGAGGTGGAAAGAATATACAGAAGAACTATACAAAAAAGATCTTAATTACCCATATAACCACGATGGTGTGGTCACTCACCCAGAACCAGACATCCTGGAGTGTGAAGTCAAGAGGACCTTAGGAAGCATTACTACAAAGCTAGCGCAGGTGACGGAATTCCAGCTAAGCTATCAATTCTAAAAGATGATGCTATTAAAGTGCTGCATTCAATAAGCCAGGAAATCTGGGAAACTCAGCAATGGCCACAGGATGGGAAAATGTCAGTTTCATTCCAATCTCAAAAAAGAGCAATGCCAAAGAATGTTCAAACTACTGGACAATTGCATTCATTTCTCATGCAAGTAAGATTATGCTCAAAACCCCTTGAGCTACACTTCAGCACTTTGTGAACTGAGAACTTCCAGAGTACAAGCTGGGCTTATAAAAGGTAGAGGAACCAGAGATCAAATTGTCAACATTTGTTGGATCATAAAGAAAGCAAGGGAATTCCAGAAAAACATCTACTTCTGCTACATTGACACAGCAAACCCTTTGTGTGGCTCACAACAAACTGTGGAAAATTCTTAAAGAGATAGGAATACCAGGTCACCTTACCTATCTACTGAGAAACCTGTATGTGGGTCAGAAACAGCAGTTAGAACAGTTAGAAGCAACAGTTAGAACCTTATATGGAACAAATGGCTGGCTCAAAATTGCGAAAGTTTTTATGACAATTTTTTTTTTTTTGTCACCTTGTTTATTTAACCTCCATGCAGAGTATATCCTGTGAAATGCTGGATTGGATTAACTACAAGCTGGAATCAAGATGGCTAGGAAAAATGTCAACAGCCTTAGATATGCAGATGATACCAGTCTAACAGAAGAAAGTGAAGAGGATCTAAAAAGCCTCTTGATGAAGGTGAAAGAGGAGAGTGAAAAAGCTGGCTTAAAACTCAACATTCAAAAAACGAAGATCATGGCATCCAGTCTCATCACTTCGTGGCAAATAGAAGGGAAAAAGTGGAAGCAGTGATAATTTTATTTTCTTGGGCTCCAAAATTACTGTGGACAGTGACTGCAGCCATGAAATTAAAAGACGCTTGCTCCTTGGAAGAAAAGCTATGACAAACCTAGACAGTGTATTTAAAAGCAGAGACATTACTTTACCAACAAAGGTGCATATAGTCAAAGCTATATCTATTCCAGTAGTCATGTATGGAAGTGAGAGTTGGACCATAAACAAGTCTGAGTGCCAAAGAATTGATGCTTTCAAACCGTGGTGCTGGAGAAGACTCTCGAGAGTCCCTTGGACAGCAAGGAGATCTAACCAATCAATCCTAAAGGAAATCAACCCTGAATATTCATTGGAACTGGATGCCAACACAAATTTCCAATGTTTTGGCCATCTCATGTGAAGAACTGACTCACTGGGAAAGACCCTGATGCTGGGAAAGATTGAAGGCAAAAGAAGTGGGTGGCAGAGGATTGGGATGGTTCGATAGCATCACTGACTCAATGGACATAAATTTGAGCAAACTTGGGGAGATAGTGTGCGCTGCAATCCATGGGATCACAAAGAGGCAGACACGATTTAGAGACTGAACAACAGCAAACAAATTACATAGAAAGGCATATAAAGTGAGCCTCACTTTACCAATAAAGAAAGTGACTCACCACTCACAAGTTTGATTGGAAAAGACATGAAAGAGAAAAGGATTAAAAATTTTATATGACTGCTATGTGCAAGCACGATCTTAGATGCTTTACACATGATATTTTATTTAATTCTCACAGCAACAGATAAAGTGGATCTTATTGGCTGTCCCCACTCACAGGTTACAAATTCAGTTTTAGATAAAGAGAACAAATTGCCAAGGGTAACACAAATGATTAATAGGAACTGAGTAAGAATGCAAACCCATTTCTGATTGCAATGAATAGTTGAAATAATGATTCAATATTCTTCTGTGCATTTTATCATTACTCACAAAAAATCCACATTCACAGGGGTAACTCTTAGTGATGGTGGTGGAAAATATTATTATTGGGAAGAGAACTGTAATAAAAATGATTTTGGTCAGTGGAAACAATATAAAGTCATTACTTTTAAAAATTACAAGCAAATCTTAATTCCAACCATTTAGCAGGAAATATTCCCTTGTTATCCAATCAATTCCTATTTTTGAAACCTATCAACAAAAGAAAAGATTAAAAAATTATAAGCACTAATTGGTAGGAATAGATTATTAGAATAGCTTCTTCATAAGTAAATAATTTACAAGATAGTGAGATATTTTGGGCTATTTTATCCGAATGTTTGATGAGAAAAAATTTTGCTAATTTAAAAGTTGGACTCATGCAGTTCTCACTTTTTAATATAAAATCAAAAAACATTATGGTTAATTTGCATTTGAATCTCTGCTGTAGAGTTTCCGTTATTTGCTTAGAATGCTAGGCATAGCACAGTGTGAAATCTTTTATTTTAGAATTTAGCCATATCAACTATTTACATATAATCATATAATTTCCCTATATCTTCTTTCCATCATTAATTCACTGCCTACTCCAATAATTGAGCTTAACATATTTTTCTTCATTTGATTAAACTACTGTAGATAACACAACACTATTGTTATTAGCCAAAATTTCTTTTCTTCTTAGAAATCTAATATAGAGTTTATATATTTTTATGTATATATATATGTGTGTGTGTGTGTATACATATGAAGATACATATTTTTATAGCAGCTTTTTTGCCTTTTTTGTTTGTTTGACTATTTCTGTTTCCCTCTAACCTTAAAAGAACCAAATTATAGGAATGAGGTCACTAGTCAGTTTAACCTGACTCTTAGCTTATGTTTTCTTGAATGCGCACTGTGACTTGCCTAAACTGTTGATTCTTTACCTAGATGAAAAAAAGTAAGAATGAAAAGTTGAGTAGTTAAAGAATGACTAGCTCTCTACTAGTGCCCTCTTAGCCATAAAGCAATGGCACCCCACTCCAGCACTCTTGCCTGGAAAATCCCATGGACAGAGGAGCCTGGTAGGCTGCAGTCCATGGGGTCTCGAAGAGTCGGACACGACTGAGCGACTTCACTTTCACTTTTCACTTTCCTGCATTGGAGAAGGAAATGGCAACCCACTCCAGTGTTCTTGCCTGGAGAATCCCAGAGATGGGGGAGGCTGGTGGGCTGCCATCTATGGGGTCACACAGAGTCGGACACGACTGAAGTGACTTAGCAGCAGCAGCAATAATGCAGACAGATCATTTAGATAAGATAACATCAGAAGAGTCAGTCAGTCTGCATACAATGGAAAATGATGCAGAACCCAACCTTCTACCTCCATGATTCACTGAAATTCTTTCCCCTTATTCCCTTTAGAAACTGTCAGGGATGAATAAAATTCTTGGAGCTGGTCCCATGAAATGAGTCCACCTTCCTCCCAGACTGTTGACTTTTCTGACTTTGCTTCTACTAACACTTGCTTCTTGATTATTGGCTTTTGAGTGGGGAGGAGCCAAACTTGAGTTTGGTAACATGAATATTTATATATACATATAGGCTGCAGTCCATGGGGTCGCTAAGAGTCAGGCACGACTGAGTGACTTCATTTTCACTTTTCACTTTCATGCACTGGAGAAGGAAATGGCAACCCACTCCAGTATTCTTGCCTGGAGAATCCCAGGGACGGGGGAGCCTGGTGGGCTGCCGTCTATGGGGTCGCACAGAATCGGACACGACTGAAGCAACTTAGCAGCAGCAGCATGGATGTATGCATATAGATATATGTCCTGATCTTGACCACCAGGACATTTTTTCCCCAAGATAGTAAAATCAAATGGTGATAGATCTATCTATATGTTAGGTAGTTACAATAGGTAAAAGGAGTCCAGAATGGCAGTGGCTAAAAGACAAAAAAGGGAAAAGCCTGGGAAAATAGAACAAAGGAAGATTCAATACCGGAGTGAGAACCTCAAGTGAAACAAACAGCTCTCCTGGCTAGCCCAGTTACACAGGGCAGGCTCAGGGGGAGGAGAAAAAACATATACAAAGAGGAGCCAAAATTGAGCAGGGGGTTTCTCTTCTCTTCATGTCTTTTGGGTCGACCTACCCTCATGCCTCGTGGCTCAGACAGTAAAGTGTCTGCCTATAATGCAGGAGGCCCAGGTTCAATCCCTGGGTCAGGAAGATCGTCTGGAGAAGGAAATGGCACCCCACTCCAGTACTCTTGCCTGGAAAATCCCATGGATGGAGGAGCCTGGTAGGCTACAGTCCACGGGGTCGCAAAGAGTTGGACACAACTTCACTTTCACTTTCCAGTTTCACCCTCATGCCACCAAGGATGTATTTTTCTTTGCTTGCCAAATAAAACTGAGCTGTAACACAGAGCTGTAACACTGGTCCATCCATCACTTCAAATTTTTGCTGCAGCAAGACAGAACCGAGGAAAATACAAACTCCCCCGACATTATCTATTTATCTATTTGACTGCATTCTTCCTATTACAGCAGTTTAGCTTTCCATAAGGAATATACCAATTAAAATTAAATTATTCTATTAAAGAAGAAAAAAAAGTGCAATTTCTTTGAGCAATATTGTGTTTTGATTTGAATATATGAACAATTCAACTCAAAGCTGTCATTACTTAGAAAAATAAGTGGTGAAAACAAGGTAATTGCATAATTAACAAGTACCCTTATTTGTCCTGAAATAAAGTAATGTCATGAATAATCACCATTATCTTCCTTGAAGGTAGAGGCAAAGATATAGGTATTATCTGTTAAATTTTATAAACACACATACACCTGTTTTGTTTCATAACTTGTATGAAAACCTTACATACTGAAATGTGGACAAGTTCTTAGACTTTTGAGAAATACAACAACCTCTTGCTTATTAGTCCACAGAACTAAAAAGAAATTATTTCGCCTGACATATGCATGATATTTTGGACATAAATGGGCTGTTCCATGGTTTTAATGCCTACATTTCATATTCTGTCAATTTTTTTTTTTTTTTGAGTGAATGGCTAGAGTTACTGCCATTGGGATGAAACTGTCTTTATTACCAAAGATCAAAATGACAGGCTATATGGGAAATAAGACAGAGAAAATGTACATGAGCTAAAAGCAAAATTTTTATAACAAGAAATGTTGAATGCTGGAATATGTTACTTTGGTGGTGAAGTTGGAATTATTTTCTTTGAAAATGATTAGAAATAGGACATGAGTGAGTCTCTCTGTGGGTTGTCTATGTCACTCTATTTCAAGGCAGGGCTGTGATCTTTATCTTTTAATGAAAGTACTTAAATTTTTTTGCTTGTAGAAATAAAATGTACTTATAAAACTATAATAGAAAAAAATTTAATTGAAAATAAAGTAAAACAAACTTGGAATCCTATATTAAAGTATTATTTGACTATTTTAGTGCATTTCATCCATACACCAAAATATAGGTATATTCATTAGTTCATTTATTGAGTTGTTGTTCAGCCACTAAATCTTGCCCAACTCTTTGTAACCCAATGGACTTCAGCATGCCAGGCCTTCCTGTCCCTCACTGTAAGTTTGCCCAAGTTCATTCATTTCCATTCTTGTGTAAACCAAAAATGAAGTGCTGCTCATTGTCCCCCCTTATTCAAAGGGTTAAGTCGTAACTTAGTGTAATGGCCCAACACTACACCCTGCTGCTGCTGCTGCTGCTAAGTCGCTTCAGTCGTGTCTGACTCTGTGCGACCCCATAGACGGCAGCCCACCAGGCTCCACCGTCCTTGGGATTCTCCAGGCAAGAACACTGGAGTGGGTTGCCGTTTCCTTCTCCAATGCATGAAAGTGAAAAGTGAAAGTTAAGTTGGTCAGTTGTGTCCGACTCTTCGAGACCCCATGGACTGCAGCCTACCAGGCTCCTCTGTCCATGGGATTTTCCAGGCAAGAGTACTGGAATGGGGTGCCATTGCCTTCTGAGGGACATTCAAAATGGAGAAAAATAGAATGGAGAAGTAGGTGTTTTGCACAAGACCCTTTGGTAGTTATGATACATATCTAAGGAAGAATTACAGTGACCTCAGGTTATTGCATCTTCCCATATATAGAAAAAGACTGAGATTATTAATTTGAGATATCTTTTTTGTGTGTGTGATTAGCAGTCATCTTTTACCAAGATGTATGCTTGACTACATGTATTTCAAAGCACCCCTGCCCCCACCAAAAAAAAAAATCATATATATATATATATATATATATATATATATATATATAGCTCTTCCCAAACCTCTTCAGAGCTACTGACAAGTTGTTTCCTGGGCTAAGAAAGATCCCTGAATAAAATATAATCCACAACTTTTACACAGTGCATTTTTATTTAAGTCAAGATATATGCGTATTTACTTTTTAAGCAACTACTTATAATGCAACTCTGGGTATCAGTCAATAATCTAATCAATGAAAATAGTGAAAAAAAAACCCAGAAAATTTCTTGGACCTGTAGGATATATATCCTAGAGAGAGGACATAGAAAAGAAAAAATATATATATCAACAGGCAAATTCATAGTTTGAATCATGATGATAAAAGTGTTGGAGAAAAAGCAGGGCTAGACAAGAAAGGAGTTTTGCTAATTTACATGATACAGTCAGGAAAGTCCTCTTTATTCAGATCACTGAGGAAGAGGTTTGAAGAGACTGATCCTCCCACTACAAATGACTTAATTATTTAGAGAAGGTAAAACAGCAACAAAAATCTATGTGACAGCCTCACTGTCAGGAATCCAAATGAGGCAGAGTCATGTCAGGGGTAGATGGAAAAGATCTCAGCAAATCTTGACCTGAATTTCTACCACTCTCTTCCACTAGACTCTAAACTTCTTCAATCCTATTTCTCTGATACCAACACAATATCCTTCCTATCATAGTACTCTGCGCATAGCATATTTGTAATCTCTCACCTGAGATTTTAACTACTAATATTGAATGCTGCTGTGAGGAATAAACTTTCCACACAATAATGGCTTCGGAGAAGGCAATGGCACCCCACTCCAGTACTCTTGCCTGGAAAATCCCCCGGATGGAGGAGCAGGTGGGCTGCAGTCCATGGGGTTGCTAAGAGTCGGACATGATTGAGCCATTTCACTTTCACTTTTCACTTTCATGCATTGGAGAAGGAAATGGCAACCCACTCCAGTGTTCTTGCCTGGAGAATCCCAGGGATGGGGGAGCCTGGTGGGCTGCCGTCTATGGGGTCACACAGAGTTGGACACGACTAAAGCGACTTAGCAGCAGCAGCACAATAATGGCTTAATACAACTGATATTAAGCACACTTTCCAAATCTTCCACAGTTTACATATGTTATTAGTTTTTGGTTTATACAAAGAATGAAAGTTGAGTTTTCTGCTTCATCTTAGAGAATATACATAATGACAGCCTACAGTTTTTTTGTTTTTTTGTTTTTTTTCAGAAGACTTTTATCTATTAGCTGAGAATGAAGCAACTTTAACTTTTGGGTTGTTGCCAGGAACACCTGCTTTCCCAAGACACAAGATTTGCCATATCACATTTCTCCTTCACCATGATTATATAAAAAGGTTGAGGGACAACATGATGTGATATGCACAGTTTGAATGGCTGTGATAATCCAATGAATAGTCCACCAATTAAATACATGAGGTTGTTCATATCTATTATTAAATTTTCTATAATGTTAGTAGATTTCATTGAATTGTTACACATGTATAATTTAAAAGGAAAAAAAAAACACCTTTGTTTCTAATGCTTCATAATAACAATGGAAGGGTATCTACAAAGAAAGAATGTTGCCCACCATCTAGTTCTATAAACCACTACAGTGCTGACCTATAATATTATCTTAAAAAAAGATTTAGGGCAAAGATCTGAGTGAAGCACTCTGTGCTCCAGAAATGTTGGCAAAACAGGAAAGATAAATGCTTCCCTAACATCTAAGATATGGAACCCAAGTGTCTATCAAAAGCTGGATAAAGAAGATGTGGTGTATATATACATAGGTACAGATATAGTTATAGATATATAGATAGATAATTACAAATATTTGAGCGAAAATTATTTGTGAACCTGGATCCTTGTATTCCACACTTAGAAAAACACTAAAACCATTAACTGAGGTTATCTGTTCCTTGTGACTAGCAGCAACCTTCTAAGATGTGTACCTCACTGCACATATCCCTTTTCCAAAATCATCTATATACTGATCTTCCCCTCTATCTCTTCAGAACAGTTTCTCAGAGCTATCTAAGAGGCTATCTCTCTGACTATGGTTCTCAGTAAGACACTGAATAAACTTAACTTACAGAACTTTTTTTTTTTTGGCTTTGATAGATACTAGCCCCCAATACTTTTAATGCAGAATTCAGAGCAGATAATCATCTCCCTTTCTAGAAAGAAAAGCAGCACTGAGATACCAAGATCTTGTTTGTATCCCAGAAGTTTATCTAGGTTCTAGCTTTTAGGGCAGAGAGTTATATTCATGTAATATTTTGGTATGGTGATTGTGTGATTTGCCCTAAAAGCATTAACTTTAGTTGTATAGTTATGGATGTTTCTTAAAAATAAAGCCCTTCCCACTGTTGATGGGAATGTAAATTGGGGTAGCCATTATGGAAAGCAGCATGGAGATTCCTCAAAAATTTAAAAGCTGAACTACAGTATGATGCAACGATTCCATTCCTGGGTATTATCTGAGGAAAACAGCAATGCTAATTCAAAACAATAAATGCTTCCCTATTTTCATTGTGTCATTATTTATAACAGCTAAGAAGATGTAGTGTATATATGTGTGTGTGTGTGTGTGTGTGTGTATGTATATAAAAATATATAAAGGAATATTGTTTAGTCACTAAGTCATGTGTGACTCTTTTGTGACCCCGTGGACTCTAGTCTGCCAGGCTCCTCCGTCCATGGGATTTCCCAGACAAGAATACTGCAGTGGGTTGCTATTTCCTTCTCCTGGGGATTTTCCTGACTCAGGGATTGAACCCATGTCTCCTGCATTGGCAGGAAGATTTTTTATCAGTGAGCCACCGGGAAACTCCCACATGGAATATTAATCAGTCATAAGTAAGAATGAAATCTTGCCATTTGCAGCAACATGGATGAACCTAGAGGGTAATATGATAAAGGGAAATAAGCCATACAGAGAGACATAAACACTCTGTGATTGCATTCACATGTAGAATGTAAAAAATGAATAAATATAACAAAACAGAAACATGTTTATAGATACAGAGAAGCAGGTGTTGCCAGAGAGGAAGAGGTTGGCAAGAAGAAAGCAATAGGTGAGGGAGATTAAGTACAAACTTCCAGTTGTTCTATAAATGAGTCACTGGTATGAAATGCGTAGTGTAGGCAAAATAGTCAATAACTATATAATATCCTTGTATGGTGACATATCATGAGTAGACTTAACCAAAGTGATCATTTTGAAATGTATGAAAATACCACATTTCTACAATGTAGTAACAACTAATTTAGTTTTGTGGGTCAGTTATAGGTAAAAAACCAACAAACAGATAAACTCACATAAAAGAGATCAGATTTTTTGTTACCAGAGGCAGGGAGTGTGGAGAAGGGGAATTAGATAAAAGTAGTTAGAAGTTGGACTTCTCTGGGTGGCTCAGACAGTGAAGAACCTGCCTGCAATGCAGGAGACCTGTGTTTGATCCCTGGCTTGGGAAGATTCCCTGGAGAATGACAATCCACTCTAGTATTCTTGCCTGGAGAAGTCCATGGACAGATGAGCCTGGGGTCTATAGTTCATAGGACTGCAAAGAGTCAGACATGACTGAGCAAATAATACACACATAGTCAAAAGTTACAAATGTCCAGTTGTTGGATAGGTGAATACTAGGGATATAGTATGTGGCGTGGTGAGTATGGTTAACACTGCTGTGTGCCACATGTGAAGGATATTAAGACAGTGAGTCCCAAGATTTCTTAATACCAGGAAAAAAAATATATATATAAAATTATTATGCTATACATTTTAAACTTAATATTGTATGTTGATTGCAATAGAACTGGAAGACAAAAAATAAAGCCCTTTCTTTGGTCTTATCTAAAACTCTTCTTATATTTCAAGTCCAAAATATCATGCTCTAATGTAATGAGAGTTTCCTTTTATATGAGATGACAAAGTTTTTCTGCTCCAGTTTAAATGGCTGAAGGCAATTACAGATGACATTTTCTCCCACCTACCATTCATTAAGCAAATGAAGTAATTGAGACCAGGAAAGGTTAAGTAACTTGACCTGAAGTTGCACAAGTTTTCCATGAGAGTCGGAAACAGTATGTGGGTGTGTGTTCCTCATTTCAAAGTGCATATCGAAGCTGTGTTGCAATTTAGTCAATCTGAAAATCATGGGCAGGAAAGTTACTGTGGTTAACATTTCAAAAGGAGATCCCTTGTAAAAGGGAAAAACAGACGTAGCATGTAAATCCTGCAGCAGGCAGTTCAAATTTGTCCTTTAAATCCAGGCAATGGCATTGCTCCATCTCTTACTATCTGGGGGTCTGGATATGACTGAAAAATCAATATGGACCCTCATCTTCCAAAGTTATTGAGCATCCAATACGCATGTGGTGTTGAAGTAAATGCTCTCCACAGCAGCCTCTTTCACAGTCTGGCCCCAGGGCCGGAGTTGCAATTTCTGCACGAGATGTTTGCCTCAGACTGTCTTGGGGACTGTGTCCCAGCCAAATGACATCTTGTTTCCTAACTAAAATTCTCCTCAAAATTCCTTTTAAATCTAGTAATTCCTTATCACCAAACACTGTTTCCAAATCTTCTAAAGCACATACTTTTCCAATACTGCTGGCTGTTTATTTTGGATTTGTCCTTGCTCAAAATATTCTTTTAGTCAAGAGATTTTCTGTGATTTCAGAGGGGATATACTCTGACATATTTGTGCCTGGATAAAATTTCTGCTGCTTATGAAAACGTTTCTAATCATTATTCACTGAAAAGGTTTAATTGCGTGTCACCCAACTAGGATGTACTCTGGGAGTTGAACCCAATTATAAGCAGAAGAAAACATAAGAGCAATAAATGCTGTAGAAATTACATAATGTCTCCAGTAATCACATGTAAATTAATTTTACATTAGCTCATGCTTTGGATTATTCATGCCCCATTGGCTCCTGCTGTTACCTTTTACTATCCATAGATGTGAGATTAATGCGGATTGTTTTTGTTAACATTTGACAAATGTCAAAACATAGCTTCTCACTTTCTAGCAGTGACCTCTCTCTGATTTTCAGCCTATACACTCTCATCTCTGTGTGAGTTTTTCAGATATGCTCTCTGTGGAGTCAGATATATTCACCAGGGTTTTGCAAAATAATGAAATAGAACACGGTAATGAAAGGGCACCTCCCTGGTGTCAGGCTTCTTTATGAATTCCAAAATCATTTAGGTTAGGTGATTGAGACTTAGAAGTGCCTTGGATGTGATCAAATGGGGATCAGTACACTCACAGACACCTACTCCCTTTTACATGCTCACTTTTTAAAATGTCCCTCTCTTTAAAAATGTGAATTAACATTGTAAAGGTACACCAAATGTGTGAGCCTTGGAAATGTCATTTAACAATCTCGTATGCTACTTACATCTGTTTTTCCCTTTTTTAATTTTCTTTCTTTCTATGACTCTGCTTATCTCAGAGCTGTCAACCAATTGAAGGAAGCTAAAGGAGTTACATGGTTAGTTAAAAAACATTATTTGTTCAGCTATCAAGAATATAACTTGAACAAAATATACCTCTATCAAGAGTATACCTTGAACAAAAAGTTGTGCTGCTTGAGAAATTGTAAACCAGGTTTTGAATAATCTAATTAAATTAGCTATACGTTCTCACCTATAGCATCACTGACTCAATGGACATGAGTTTGAGTAAGCTCTGGGAGTTGGTGAAGGACAGGGAAGCCTGGTGTGCTGCAATCCATGGGTCGTGAACAGTTGGACACAACTGAGCAATGAACTGAACTGATAAGTCCTCAGTCATGGAAGTAAATGTTCTAAGCATCTCCTTCTTAGGAATGTGACTTTGAATCAGACCCTATAGGATGGTGGATGATGCAAATGTCACATTTTGGCTGACTAATATTTGAACAAATTTTATACATCAGAGAAGTTCACCATCATGAAAGTTTTGGCAAAGCCAGAGATCACTTGATCCCTTTGCCAAAAGAACCTGAGCATATATTAGGTAGTTCAGCCAGGCAGAGGCACCTTCTCCACAATTGGAATCTCCAACCTGTAAACTGAAGAAGCAGAAACAGTAGAGAACCAATTTTGCTAGCTAGTGGCAGACTTGATTGCAGTTGTGTCACATTTCTAGGGGGTTTCTAGCTGGACACCCAGAGCAGGCTGTCCTCATTTACATGATTCCATGGTGTGATGTTGGTGTTGATCCTAACCTTCATCAACCTTCCTTGTTCCTGCCCAGCTTCTGAAGTTGATTTGCTGGACAATTTGTGAATTAGCCACTATCTTTTAAAGATATTCACTGTCTGCTTAAATCATGCAGACTGGGTTTCTAATGCCTGCAGTTTATAGCCCCGAGTACTAATGCTACACTGTGCAACACTTATTAGTGGATAATTATGCATTCTACACCTTGTTGATAATTTAGCTCCCTACACATGTTGATAATTTAGCTCCCTATAGAGGAGCTTTTGAATCCCTATGTTCAAAAGAATCTTTAGTGAATAAAAATATTATAACATATTTCTTTTTTATGACATCCTATTATTATATTTTCATTTTGATTCCATTGCAGAAATCCCAGCCTTTATAGATTTAGTGGTGCACTGTGGGTTGAACTTGTACCACAGAGGATATAGTTTTAAAGATTTATAATTTGGTCCCATCTTATTCATGTCTTTGTTTACTGAGCTAAACAGACAAATGAGAAAACAAATGTAGTACCATAGTATTGCCGCTACCAATGCTGGTAAACCAACTCAAATCTTGGTTTATAATTAAAAAAAAAAAAAAAATCCACCCACTGGAGAAACTGTATAATCCAAAGAGAAACAGCGGATCTAAGGCAAAGATTTAACCTTCAGGATTATGTAACTTTATTCTGTGTTTAATGTGGGGTTTAAAACTCATGCTGTCAGACCAGCGGTTTTAGACTTCTGAGCAGAAATGTGCTGTACTTTTGAAATGAAGAGCAATGAGCATACCATTTCCTCTCCCGTCACATTAGTAGCAAGACTTGCTCTTCAAATGTTTCCTGCTGGTTTCCATTGAGCACAGGAAGCAATGTTCTGATGATTAAGCAGCAATATCATTATAAAAACCAAATGAATAATCATTGTGTTAATGAACTTTATCTCAGAAAAGATTAGTTTTTTAATGTTAATCCTCTTCCAAATATGAAAGGGAAAATGTATTTCAATTCCATTTCATCAACCAGAGATGTTCATAATCCATACAGTTTTATATCCTGTCTGCACATGTCTCTGTAGGTCTGCACACTCATTGACTTCAATGCATACTGATTGATTCTATGAGATCTCTCTCTCTCTAACTCATACACAGGCACACACACACACACACATATCCAACACCTCCAGAGACAGAGCCATCGAGCCTTTCATGAATAAAATGAGCTGTGTTTGTTAATAGCAAGCAACGTGTGTTTTACAAACTAGTAATAGGTGCTAAATCCCTGAGAATCAAATTGTGCCACTTAAAAGAAATCTGGAGTGCCTCTTTAGAATAAAATGAGATACTTACTAATTTTCTTTTAAAAAGTGATTCATGAGCTTTGGGTCAGAAGTTGCATTCTGAGGACCAAAACCTTTTCAAACACAAAACGCTACCTCCAAATAAATGAAAAAAAAAAAAAATTGCTAGACGACAGAATAAAATTTTTGTCCCTTGACAATGAACCCCAAATATCAGCATTCTCTGCTTTCTGTATCTTATATATCCCGAAGGAAATTCTATGGACACAAAATGAGTTTCAATGATGGCTATTACCTCCTCATTTATGTCCCTCTTTAGGTGCCATGGAACTATATATTAATATGAAAGAATGCTAGACATGGTTCCTGCTGGGTAGGCACTTCTAACTCAAAATGGTCACTTTTAATCCTGGAAAAATCACCCAACAAGAAATACAGAATTCTCTAACACCCCAAGAGAAGTGTCTCGTCAAAATTCTGCTGATTTTACGTTAACAATTCTCAACTATGGTGTCATAGCCTGGTGACAGAAATACCATGCCTATTCTTTATCTACACTGTAGCCAGTGTTTTGGGAAGGTTGGTATACAGCATCATTTTAGATGATACATGAGCAAACATTAATAAAATATGTAATTTTAAATATCTGTTAGGAAAAATGTATTTTTTATCAAGTTACAGTGTGATTTCATACCTGATTTTACCCTAGTAGTAAAAACTAAACAAAAAAGTGAATCAATTTTCAACTGAATTAGGTTATTGAGTAAATTGTTATACAGATGCTAATATGGACAAGACAAAATTATGATATTTTAAATGAATGAATGAAACCATAGAAGCACTATTTTAATGGTAGTGAATTATCTTTTCTGATGGCACTCAATCATAGCAGTGTAGAGCTTTATCCAAGTTTGAGTACTCCTCCAATCAAACCTCAAGACAAGGGCCTAGATCCCAGCAATATAATTGAAGGTAATTCCAGAGCGTGCAGTGAGGGAGTGGGGAAGAGAGACATGGAGGTAGTGAAAACCATTCAAAGTGCATCAATATCATGGGCAATTTCAGTCCTGTCCTATTGGGGCCACTCTGATCAGTGGTGGAGAACACTCCATAGAATTGTCTCACTGAAAGGTATGGATGTTGTTGTGTTTGTTCACAACTTTCCACCTATTACTGTTTGATGGTCACTTCTGGGAACATTAGGCCTCTGGCTTTTTTGTCCTGCCCTCAGGGTCCAGGTGATTTCCCAGAGATACGGGACACATACTGTGGTGTAGGGATCTTGGCTTTAACCTCTAGTATAGGAAAAAGAGACGGGAGATGTTGTGACAGCATCTGCTACAGCATCTACTCCAAATGCTTTAGAATTGATTTTAAATATTTTTTAAGTGACCAGTAATATGTGACAGTTTCTAGAGTAATTTTTTGATAGTATTCTAATTCTGGAAAAATTATTCATCCCAATATAGCATAAATGAGGTACATGTATTAACCAAGCTATCTCCTCTTACAACTAGATGGGTTCAACAATAATCTAATTGTATTATTTTGCATTTTGTATTATAAATGGTATTTGAGGAATTAGAAGGTGATGAATTATGTTGGAGAAGACTCTTGAGAGTCCCTTGGACTGCAAGGAGATCCAACCAGTCCATTTTAAAGGAGATCAGCCCTGGGTGTTCTTTGGAAGGAATGATGCTAAAGCTGAAACTCCAGTACTTTGGCCACCTCATGCGAAGAGTTGACTCATTGGAAAAGACTGATGCTGGGAGAGATTAGGGGCAGGAGGAGAAGGGGACGACAGAGGATGAGATGGCTGGATGGCATCACTGACTCGATGGACGTGAGTTTGAGTGAACTCTGGGAGTTGGTGATGGACAGGGAGGCCTGACATGCTGTGATTCATGGGGTCGCAAAGAGTCAGACACAACTGAGTGACTGAACTGAAGTGAACTGAACTGAGTTAGTATTTGTATATTCAATGGAACTATTGAATATTTCCACATCAGAGGCTAAAATTTAAATGTGAAACCAGGGACAGGAGGAAAAACAGATATCTGGAAGGAAAAATAGAAGAAAGATCAACAAATGATTCATAACTCCATTAGCATCCAAAGGACTTTTAGGTCATATCTTTTTCAATTACCCTTTTACCACTAAATACTTTTTTCCCCCTAATCCTTCTTGCTCAAGTCCATTAGTATTTACTTTTCTAGAATGAATCCCAATTCATTTTATACCAAACATCTCTGAGGAGCTTGAGCACCTAATTTTTAACTCTGTACTTGCTACAGTCTAGGACTTTGCTGGTAGCTTAGATGGTAAAGAATCTGCAGGAGACCCGGGTTTGATCCTTGGGTTAGGAAGATCCCCTGGAGAAGGGAATGACTACTCACTCCAGTATTTTTGCCTGGAACAATTTCATGGACAGAGCAGCCCAGGCTACAGTCCAAGGGGTAGCACAGGGTTGGACACAACTGAGCGACTAACACTCTGCATCATTACCCCATTGTTATCATCTGGAAGGTTAATCTATCTCTATTTTCACTCTTTGGGCCAGCTGACAATAAATAAAAGTTGTGCTTTGGATCCTTAGGTTTATAGCAATGAAAATATTAATTGGATATAAGTGCCTGTCTCAGAGGCTTAGGTGAGAAAGTTAAAGTACTATTTGGAGTTTTTAAATTGATCTGGCTTTAGCTGGTATGAAAGCTTGCTGCTAGCATAAGGGAGGTCCATGGAAGATTGCCCTGTCACTTTAAAATATACCCTATTTTGCACCACTGTGTCTCTGGCAGCAGCCTCTCACTAAGAGCAACGACTGGAGAGTAGGGATATGTTTAAAAACAGTAACTTCAGTCCTCATCCATTCTTTGGCAGGGCTCCTCACTATTGATCAGAAATGGAATCATAGTCTTTCTTTTCAGATTGTAAATTTATTTTTACTCCTGCACAGTTCTGTAGCAAACTCTAATTTAGAGTTGCAGTTGTACTCAGCTCTCTCCTCTGAGACACTGGTGCTGATACTGTCTCTGGGAACATGTTTTTGTTCCACATTCCACAGCACTATCCTTTGTGCAAGATGTAAAATTGGAATTAATTAATTAAAAAGCACAAGGCTGCCTTGCATACACAGAGGTAAAAAAAAAAAAATCACAGCTATTCTTAAACTGAACGCACACTGTGTTTCAAACAGGTAACACTTATTTGGTGTTGCTTATTTGATGAAAACTGGAAACTACATGTGAGAAAAAATGCTAATCTTGGTCAATTGTATCTATGGTTTTTCTTCTTTAATCTTTATATTTTTCATAAGGACTGATAATAGTTGTGATTTTAATCAACAATAATGTTCAGTGAGTATGTGCTGTGTGATGGAAAGGGTTTTAGTAATTGGAGATAGGAAGATCAGTTAAGAATGGTTACTACAAGTTGCTCATGGTGTCCTCATTTGGGGAGGAAAGGGCACAGTGGTTTAACCAGTGAATTATAAAACGTTGAGAGACTTGAAAAGAACAAAGAGAAGGGACATGAGTTTGTCAGGTTGGTGAGCACACGTGATCGGGCCTCTTTTGCCGTCTCACCACGTGGAACTGAATAAAAGAGCTGAGTGAGCTCTCTGTTCTGTTCCATGGATCTATGTGTCTGTTCTGTACCAGTTCCATACTGCTTTAATTAATGTAGCTTTGTAATAGAGTCTGAAGTCAGGGAGCATGATACCTCCAACTCTGTTCTTCTTTATCAAGTTTATTTATTTTTATTTTTTAAATTTTAATTAATTAAATTGTATTGGCGTGTATTTGCTTTACACTGCTGTGTTAGTTTCTGTTGTGCAACAGTGTGAACCAGCTATCTGTATACATATACGCCCTCCCTCCAGAGCCTCCCTCCCAACCCCACCGTCCCACTCTTCTGGGTTGTCGCAGAGCACTGAACTGAACTCTCTATGCTGTACAGCATCTTCCCACTAGCTTATCTGTTTTACACTCGAAAGTGTATATAGAAACATGGCATTTTAGTGTAAAAACAAAATAACATCCTGAGGATTTTTTTGGGGGTATATATGAATAATTATTTAAACTGAACCGTCTGTGTCTTTTACCCCTGGAAGACTAAATTTTTAATGGTATTAGGTAAGCCAGTAGATATTTAATAAATATTGAAAGAGATAAAACTGTGAAGCTTTTGGATCCTTTGCTTTCAATTTGCCATTCTATGATAACTAATTTGAAACACATGAACTAGAATAAACATTATATATAACATATGCCTTTTCTTCTGAATGTAGTAATAATAGCTGTCATTGATCACTGTGACCCAGACCCTGATCTAAATGCTTTTCTTTAAAATAACTAGTGTTCTTTATTTTTTATTGTTGTTGCTTTTGTTTGTTTTTTTTTTTTTTTTTATTTATTTTTTTTAAATTTATTTTATTTAACTTTACAATATTGTATTTGTTTTGCCATATATCAAAATGAATCTGCCACAGGGTATACATGTGTTCCCCATCCTGAACCCTCCTCCCTCCTCCCTCCCCATACCATCCCTCTAGGTCGTCTCCGTGCACCAGCCCCAAGCATTCAGTATCGTGCATTGAACCTGGACTGGCGGCTCATTTCATATATGATATTATACATATTTCAATGCCATTCTCCCAAATCATCCCACCCTCTCCCTCTCCCACAGAGTCCAAAAGACTGTTCTATACATCAGTGTCTCTTTTGCTGTCTCGTATACAGGGTTATTGTTACCATCTTTCTAAATTCCATATATATGCATTAGTATACTGTATTGGTGTTTTTCTTTCTGGCTTACTTCACTCTGTATAATAGGCTCCAGTTTCATCCACCTCATTAGAACTGATTCAACTGTATTCTTTTTAATGGCTGAGTAATACTCCATTGTGTATATGTACCACAGCTTTCTTATCCATTCATCTGCTGATGGACATCTAGGTTATTTGTGGCCTTTTATGGTTCCATATAAATTTTAAAACTATTTGTTCTAGTTCTGTGAAAGATGTGATAGGTATTTTGACAGGAGTTGCATTAAATCTGTAGATGGTTTAGATAGCATAGGCATTTTAACAATATTAATTCTTTCAAGTCATGGACATGGGATATATCTCCATTTCTTTGTATTATCTTCAATTTTCATCATATAAAAATAATAAATAATAATTTAAAAGAAGAACTGAATGAGAAACTGCATGAAAGTGAAAGGCAAAACCAAAAAATCACTCATGCTAGAAAGAATTATCTTTCAAACACAAGCCAGGACAGTGAAATATCTAGTGAAGCGTGTTTTTTTCTGAGTCCTTTATCCTTTATTCTATAAGCATTTATTAATTATTACTATGTTCAGGCAGTGTGCTTTGGTTCAGGAGCAACAATAAATATTTTTTACAAGAAAGCAAAGGGTGAGAGAAGTAATTTATAGGTTATAGGATGTGATAAAGATATATTAACCAATCACAACAGATACAAGATTATTTATATCTGATTAAACACATTTTCAGAAAATTTCCAGACAATGGGGAAAATTTGAATACTACTGAAGAAATATTTTCATTTCATCTATGCTTGATAATATTATTATGTCTGAGTTTTAAAAGTGTCCTTCTCTTAACCTACTGTATTGCACACGGAACTCTCCTCAGTACTCTGTAATGACCTATATGGGAATAGAATCTAAAAAAGAGTGGATACATGTGTATGTATAATTGATTCACTTTGCTGTACAACAGAAATGAACACAACATTGTAAATCAACTATATCCCAATAAAAATTAAAAATAAGAAATAATCTTAAAATATGTATGAATAGAATAAGAACAAAAATCAAGAAAAATTTAAAAGAAAGGTCAAGTTCATGATTAGGCATCTCTCAAATAATAATGACTATAATAAAGGAAGTTTCTTATCTGAGAAACAAGCTGTTAACGATTGTTTATCTTGGCTTGTCATAAGCATTTTGAACTCTTAGTATGTAACTGGAGTAAATATGTAAAGTAATCCCTCCCAATATCCCTTCCACAGCCTGCTCCCAAGCTCTGTGTTCTTATCTCCACATCTTAGACTTGGGGCAAAGCATGCCACCTCTCATTTCCAGGTTTCCACTCCAATTCTTTGGGTTTCAATGCAATGGCTATTTAGGACAAATGTTTCACTGCATACCTGTACCAGTGGAATGAAACTAATGTGACCCAGAAACAAACATAATTAAGGTATTTACTATGTTTTAAAAGAAATTCCTAGTGTCCATCTTAAATTTAAAAAGTTATAATTTAAAATAATTTCTCTGTTCCCACAACACACAAAAGAAACTGCTGTTTTAGGTGCCTAAGAGAGGTGAACGTTTTCTACCAACAAAAGGGATGAGATGGAATCAAGATTTGGGAATGATGGAATCATCTTTGAAAGTCAAAACTAATACAATTATAAATAAAAATAAAATAAAATAATAAAAAAAAAAAAAGAAATCATCTTTGAAAGTCATTATAAATAGAATATGAAAATTCCATTTCTCCACATTTCTCCTTTATGAGTGTAGACAAATAGATTCAGAAAAGAAACCTAAGCAAGCATTTGTCACTGATAAACCTTCCACTTGCTTGGGGGAAAAAAAAAAAAAAAAGCAGTCATTGTCTTGTAACCTGAACATTTTTCCCCTGGATGAACTAGAATTCATTTACTTTATCTGTGAGCATAATCGCCTCTGCCCTTTCTGGCTGGAATTATACTTTAGTTCTGCCTGATTATACTGTCATTCAGATCTGCAATGAGAACAGCAGAAAGAATAAGCAAAATATTAAACAGAGCTAGTTCTAAAGAACTACTTCCTAGCCTCTCTACTAGGAGACGAACAGAAGCTTTGCCCATACAATTATGAGCAAACCCTATTTATACCACGAGTTCTTCCTCAAAGCATCCTTTTTTTTTTTTCCTGTTGAAATCACACCAAATAACTTAGTTTTCCTTGAATAAATAATATGTTCTTACCAGGTTGGCTTGAAAATAGTTTGGGAATTAGCTCTTGATCCATCAATGGGCAATGAGGTTAACTGTTGCTATTGAAAGGCCTGTTAACATTCTCTATTGTAAGCAGTCCCTGAAGTCAGGGTCATTTTCTACTATAAAAGTTGGTTAATGGGAAAATAATTTTCATACTAAAATAAAATGTCAACAATTTGGACACTGAACAGTGTAGCTGAACCAGTTTTAGGCTTGCTCTGTGTACATTAAAAAATGACTCATTCATTTATTCATGCATTCATTTATTCCCTTATTTATTGTTTTATTTAAACTATTCCCTATGGGATCCGAGATAAGGATGGGAGTACAAAATGATTATGATGTACTCACTATCCTAAGAAATTGATGATATTGACTGAGATATAATACTATCAAAGATGCATTGAACATTTAATAATTTGCCGAAGTATTTTAGGTGTTTTTTTAATTGGAGAAGGAAATGGTAACCCACTCCAGTACTCTTGCTTGGAAAATCCCGTGGACAGAGGAGCCTGGTAGGCCACAGTCCACAGGGTTGCAAAGAGTCGGACATGACTGAGCGACTTCACTTTCATTTTAATTGAGGTGAAATTGGTATATAAGGTTATGCTAGCTTCAAGTGTACACTATAATACTCTAATTTTTTGTATCTACTACAGAATGATCATCACAATAAATCTAGTTAGCATTGTCACTATACAGCTGACCTCCTTATTCATTTCACCCAACACCCAACCCCCCTCTATGGTAATCACCAATCTGTTTTCTGTGTCTATGCCTTTGTTTTTTAATTTTCTTTGTTTTTATTTAAATTGAAAAAATTTAATTGGAAGATAATTGCTTTACCATATTGTGTTGGTTTCTGCCATACAACACTGTGAATCAGTCATAACTATATATATATATAACTGATTTTATATATATATATATATGTATATATATACATATATATGTATATGTATATATTATATAAAAAAACTATTTTTATATATATATAAAATCCTCCCTCTTGAGCCTCGCTTCCACCCCCACCTCCATCTTGCCTCTCTAAGTCATCACGGAGCACCAGGCTGAGCTCCCTGTGCTGTACAGAAGCTTACCACTAGTTATCTGTCTTACACATGGTAGGGTATAAATGTCAATGCTACGTTCTCAGTTGGTCCCAACCTCTCCTTCCCCTGCTGTGTCCACAACTCTGTTCTCTACACCTGTGTCTCCACTCCTTCCCTGCAAATAGGTTCATCGGTACCATTTTTCTAGATTCTGTATATATGCTTTACTATGTATATTTGTTTTTCTTTCTGACTCACTTCACTCTGCATAACAAGCTCTAGATTCATCCATCTCTCTACAACTGACTCAATTTTGTTTCTTTTTATGGCTGAGTGATATTCCATTGTGTATATATATATATCACACAACTTCTTTAGGTTTTTTAAACACTTAATTTTTAAGTGTGTTTTTTAAACACACAATTTTTGTGTTTTTTAGGTTCTACCTACAAGTGAAATCATATGAAATCAAAAATAAACTCAAAATGGATTAAAGATCTCAACATAAGACCAGAAACTATAAAACTTCTAGAGGAGAACATAGGCAAAACACTCTCTGACATACATCACAGCAGGATCCTCTATGACCCACCTCCCAGAATATTGGAAATAAAAGCAAAAATAAACAAATGGGACCTAATTAAACTTAAAAGCTTCTGCACATCAAAGGAAACTATTAGCAAGGTGAAAAGACAGCCTTCAGAATGGGAGAAAATAATAGCAAATGAAGCAACCGACAAACAACTAATCTCAAAATATACAAGCAACTCCTACAGCTCAACTCCAGAAAAATAAATGACCCAATCAAAAAATGGGCCAAAGATCTAAATAGACATTTCTCCAAAGAAGACATACAGATGGCTAACAAACACTTGAAAAGATGTTCAACATCACTTTTATCAGAGAAATGCAAATCAAAACCACTTGAGGTACCATTTCACACCAGTCAGAATGGCTGCGATCCAAAAGTCTACAAATAATAAATGCTGGAGAGGGTGTGGAGAAAAGGGAACCCTCTTACACTGTTGGTGGAATGCAAATTAGTACAGCCACTATGGAGAACAGTGTGAGATTCCTTAAAAACTGGAAATAGAACTGCCTTATGATCCAGCAATCCCACTGCTGGGCATACACACTGAAAACCAGAAGGGAAAGAGACACGTGTACCCCAATGTTCATCGTGTTTATAATAGCCAGGACATGGAAGCAACCTAGATGTCCATCAGCAGATGAATGGATAAGAAAGCTGTGGTACATATACACAATGGAGTATTACTCAGCAATTAAAAAGAATACATTTGAATCAGTTCTAATGAGGTGGATGAAACTGGAGAATATTATACAGAGTGAAGTAAGCCAGAAGGAAAAAAAACATAAATACAGTATACTAACGCATGTATATGGAATTTAGAAAGATGGTAACGATAACCCTGTGTATGAGACACAGCAAAAGAGACACTGACGTATAGAACAGTCTTATGGACTCTGTGGGAGAGGGTGGGAAGATTTGGGAGAATGTCATTAAAACATGTGAAATGTCATGTATGAAACGAGATGCCAGTCCAGGTTCAGTGCACGATGCTGGATGCTTGGGGCTGGTGCGCTGGGAAGGCCCAGGGGGATGGTATTTCTTGGGAGGAGGAGGGTTCAGGATGGGGAGCATGTGATTTTTTTTTAAAAAAAAAAAAAAAAAAAAAAGACTGCATAGTATACCATTGTGTGTATATATGTGCATGCATATAACATGTATACATATATATATATATGTACATATATCACATTTTCTTTATCCATTCATCCTTTGATAAACATTTAGATTGCTTTCATGTCTCGGCTATTTTTAAAGATGCTGCAATAGAGATGCATGTATCTTTTTAAATTAGTGTTTTCGTGTTCTTTGGATAAATATCTAGAAGTGGAATACCTGGATCATATTGTAGTTCTGTTTTTAAGTTTTTGAGAAACTTCCTTACTATGCTTCATAGTAGCTTTACCAATTGACATTCCCATCAACAAGTGTAGAAGGATTCTCTTTTTTTCACATCATCTCCAACACTTGATGGATTGTTTTATTTCATTCTCACAGCACCTCTATCAGGTATATACTATTCTAATCTTCATTCTCAAATAAAGAAATTGATGCTTAGAGGTAGTATTTACTCTTGAAAATGATGGCATCATGGGCTAATGCTTTAAGAATACAGAAACAGGAGTGATTGATTCTGACTGAGGTTTAGACTATGCACTTCAAAGGATGTGGTAGTATTTAGATTTTGTTTTAAAGGCAATTGCAATCTCATCCATGTTCCCATAGAGATTCTAACACAACTCTGTTATAGTACTTAGTATATTTAATTGTATACATGTACATATTCCCCACGCAGTTACATGTTTACTGCCACAATTTGGACTATCTAAGGCCTTGAACTGTGTTTAAGACATAGACAGTTTTCAATAAATATATTTTAAAATAGATTTTCATTGGGGTATAGTTGACTCATTGGAAAAGACCCTGATCTGGGAAAGATTGAAGTTAGGAGGAGAAGGGGACAACAGAGGAGAAGATTGTTGAATGGCTTTACCGACTCAACGAGCATGAGTTTCAGCAAGCTCTGGGAAATGGTAAGGATAGGGAAGCCTGGCGTGCTGCAATCCATGGGGTCACAAAGAGCCGGACACAACTGAGTGACTGAACAACAACAATAGTAAATTTACAATGTTGTGTTAGTTTCTGCTGTACAGCACAGTGAATCAGTTATACATACACATATATCCACTCTTTTTTAGATTCTTTTTCCATATAGGTTGGTTGGAGTGTAAATTGGTACAACCACTATCAATAAATGTATCAATATTTTAAATGAATATTTGAGCAAGATTTCATAAGGTATTGTAAGGTGAGATTACCAGAAAAACAGAACAGCATTAGACATTAGACTTGGCACAGAGATATGAATATAATTGTGTTATTTAAGTGAAATATGAGTATCAGTTCAGTTCAGTTGCTCAGTTGTGTCTGACTCTTTGTGACCCCATGGACCACAGCATGCCAGGCTTCCCTATCCATCACCAACTCATGGAGTTTACCCAAACTCAAGTCCATTGAGTCGGTGATGCCATCCAACCATCTTATCCTCTGTTGTCCCCTTCTCCTCCTGCCCTGCTTCTTTCCCAGCATCGGGGTCTTTTCAAATGAGTCAGTTCTTCACATCAGGTGGCCAAGGTATTGATTGGAGTTTCAGTTTCAGGATCAGTCCTTCCAGTGAACACTCAGGACTGATTTCCCTTAGGATGGACTGGTTGGATCTCCTTACAGTCCAAGGGACTCTCAAGAGTCTTCTCCAACACCACAGTTCAAAAGCATCAATTCTTTGGCACTCGGCTTTCTTTATAGTCCAACTCTCATATCCATACATGACTACTGGAAAAACCATAGCCTTGACTAGATGGACCTTTGTTGGCAAAGTAATGTCTCTGCTTTTTAATATGCTGTCTAGGTTGGTCATAATTTTCCTTCCAAGGAGTAAGCGTCTTTTAATTTCATGGCTGCAGTCACCATTTGCAATGATTTTGGAGCCTGAAAATACAAAGTCAGCCACTGTTTCAACTGTTTACCCATCTATTTGCCATGAAGTGACAGGACTGGATGCTATGATCTTAGTTTTCTGAATGTTGAGCTTTAAGCCAACTTTTTCACTCTCCTCTTTCACTTTCATCAAGAGGTTATTTAGTTCTTCACATTTTGCCATAAGGGTGGTGTCATCTGCATATCTGAGGTTATTGATATTTCTCCCAGCTATCTTGTTTCCAGCTTGTGCTTAATCCTGCCCAGCGTTTCTCATGATGTACTCTACATATAAATTAAATAAGCAGGGTGACAATATACAGCCTTGAGTATACCTCAGGTAAATGTAGGGTGTAAGGATTATAAATGGAGGAGAGGTCATAAAAAGAGAGAGAAGATACTGGAAGAGCAAGTCACTTTTTGATTATAAATTTGTTTTTACTTGAAGTTGATTCAATGTCACTGGATAATGGGATGACCATATAATCTGAGTTGGTAGAAAATCATTAAGCCCAACATGAATTAGGAAAAGGGTTAGCTGGACAATGAGATGAAGTTTGTTAGCCCAAAGCTGATGGCTGGAATGGAGATGACAGTGGAAGTTGACTTAGAAAGTGAAATCAAGAGCATTAATGATTGATCAATCAAGGAGATGCTTCAGAGAGAGGAATAGACTAGAATAGTAACTTTGGACTTTGAGGGGTGCCTGGGAAGAAAGTCTAACCATTAATGTGATGTCAGAGCAATAAGCAGAAAAACTTGGGCTTTAAATTGTCCAACAAAGTTAAATTCACAACAAAAAGAGCATGTGTTCCAAATTTCTTAGGGGCTTTGATTATTAAGTGTCTGAAATTTTTCCTGAGCTACTTATTCTGAAATTCTAGATCAGTCTTCTTTAACTAAAAGAAAGATTATCTGGTATCAGATATCCTTAACATTTAAATATAGTCTATTAGGTTTTCTCCAGGTCTGTTCTATATGAAAAATTTTTAGAATTCAAGTGAACTTCAAAGAAGCCTCAAATGTCACTATAATCTATATATACCCTGAGATGGAACACACGGACAATGTTTGTGACTTTACCTTAAGACTTGCAGAGCACTTCAATATGTCAACCTATGGACCCATCTGGATCCACAAATTTTGCAAACATCCTAGTAGATTATGCCTGTATCAGCTGGCATAACAGAAACCACATCTCATAATGACTTGAAAGATAAGGGCATTTGTGGTTTCCCATCACTGGGAGTCTAGAAGTAGAGTGCATATCAGGATGACCTTGTTCAGGTGTTCTTTCTCTAGAGTTCTCTGGAAACTGCTTTCCTCTGTGTGTGGGCTTAATTGTTAGGAGGGCAGTGAAATGACTATAGAATTTGGGCACATGACTGTGTTTAGAGAAAACATGAAAAAGAAAAGCTACTGGAAAGAAACCATCCCAGAAAACAGAAGAATAGTGACTCTGCATGTTACCAGCAAGCATTTCCTGTACGCTCACTGGCACAAACTGCACATTATATGTCTATGCTTGAGCCTATTGGCTTCCCAGGTTTTGCTAATGGCAAAGAATCTGCCTGTCAATGCAAGAGACAAGAGAGACTCCTGTCCAACCTGGATCAAATCTGACCTGTGTTCGATCTCTGGGTTGGGAAGATCCCCTGAAGGAGGAAATAGCAACACACTCTGATATTCTTGCCTGGGAAACCCCATGGACATGGGAGCCTGGTGGGCTGCAAGTCATAGGGTCACAAAGAGTTAGACATGACTGAGCGCAAGCTACATTTAAGCCTATCACTGGCAGGAGAGTGGAATTACTCTTAGAATCAATCAGTGCCCAAGAGAAAAAAGAAACACAGGCTGCTGGTAATGAATCTATTACAAGGGCAGAGTGAGCAATGGGGTCAGGGAAGTGACTTAGAGATAGGTAACTGCAAAAAGCCACCATTGCCTCCTTTCCTGGAGAACTGAAAAGGGGAGAACAGTGAAAGCCAGTGCTGCTCCTGACAGAATTGGCTTCACTGGGTAAGAACAATCCAGGAGACCTGTGTTCCATTCCCTCTGCTGTGAATAGAACCATTGTCACCTACAGGTTCTCTTTGCCAGAAGCAGAAAGACAATAGGTTTTCTCTTTCTACTCCTTATTTACCATCAGTGGCTTACACTGGTAATTACCCATCTTACTTTTCTTATCGAAAAGTCATTTGTAGACTTCCATTCTCCTGCTGGAAGAATGATTCAGGGCTAAGGATCTACTGACTAATCATTAGCATGCTTTCAGACTAAATAGGCCTGCAGGTGAAGCTGAGGGTGCCCAGTGAGGGTAAAGGACTATAGCAGATATTAGCAGTTGCCCTGAAGCACATGACCCTGTGGGTAAGAGATGGATACCTGTTAGCACAGAGGAAGGGAGAATGGATACTGTGCAGATTAGCAATGTTGTACACAATAGCACTGACAATTAAGCCTACAGTTCATCTTCAGTGACTAATTCAGACTTGTGAAAAGACCTTGGAAAATATGACTTGAATTGAAATCACTTAAATAGTGTGTATCTCTTGATGGTCTGTGAAGATTGCTTTGATTGCTTTTGATTTTATCGGCAAAACACCCTACATGGACCAAGAAGAAACATTTCTATGGGAGACTTTGTTAACATTACAAAAACTAAAAGGAGTAATGAATGCATTAACTAAGATCATCTCATTAAGATGGAACATGTTAGACATGCTCACGTATTATCAGTAAGTCTGGCTGCTTTATCACTTATTTGATGCTAACAGATTTCCTTCTCTGAGTTTTCTCTTCATACTGGCTCAGTGGGAGTCCAAGTACCATCACCACAGGGCTGGGAATAAAGATTCTGTCAACTCTTTTCCTTGAAGAACATATCATTTAGGAGGAATTCCAGAGGGCAAGACAATCTAGGCTTCCAGTACAGCTGGAGTCCCCTTCTGCAGTCCCACTGGACCTATTTTGGGGTGCTTGCTGATATATAAAAGATTGCTCCATTAACTTACTTCTATCCTTCACACCCTCTAGAAATTTCTAATCTGTATTTCTTGTCAAACAGACACAGACATTCTGCTTTAAGACTTCTTTCTTTTCGGTCATGAATACAACTCAAATGGCAAGCCAACCTTTCATAGACATGCGTCCATCCATATTTCACATCTACTTTTGATACCATGTGATCATCAATCTGCTTTTTTCATCTAGTCTTGCAATTCCATACTTTCTTTTGGAAAAATAAACTCTGACCATGCCCTTCTTTTTGACTTGCTCACAAAATATGCTTCTTGTCCCTATTTTAAGGCTCAAATACTCAATAACACTTATCATAATTATAATTATATTAATCTTTGACTTTTTCAAAATACAAAGAAATGTAAGTTAGTTGCAACAATGAAAGAATAGAGAAATAGAAAATAAACATAGTCTTTTCTTCCTGCCCTCAAATTTCTTCCAGTTTTGAAAATCATGTTGTCCTTCTAGACTTTAAAAATTAATAAAAATGTTTAGATATTGAATTCTTCAAACATACACAAAAAATTAATGATGAATTGAGTTAAGATAAGTTGAGTATTCCAATCAGTGCTTGGCATATAATAAGAGCTGCTGCTGCTGCTAAGTAGCTTCAGTCATGTCTGACTCTGTGCGACCCCATAGACGGCAGCCCACCAGGCTCCCCCATCCTTGGGATTCTCCAGGCAAGAACACTGGAGTGGGTTGCCATTTCCTTCTCCAACGCATGAAAGTGAAAAGTGAAAGTGAAGTCACTCAGTCGTGTACGACTCTTAGTGACCCCATGGACTGCAGCCCACCAGGCTCCTCCGTCCATGGGATTTTTGAGGCAAAAGTACTGGAGTTGGGTGCCATTTCCTTCTCTGATAATAAGGGCTATTAAACTTTTATTTAAATAAAAGCATAAGAAGTTGTCCAGTGTCAAGATCTGATGTGTTAACATTCTTCTATATTTGCATCAGATTTCTCTGTGCTTAAAGAGAAATAAAGCATTCAATTTAGATTCACTAAAACTTGAGGCCCATGGCTTGTTACCCGTCTCTGTCTGTCCTCTTCCCCACCCTCACTTCTGTCAAGTCTTTACCTCTAGACAGTTTCAAACAGATCTGTTCATAAGGAACAAGAAATGGCAGAAACTTTAGAATCTGATGCTTGGAGAGCAGCGTTCTCATATATATGTTGGTAACTTTCATACATATATACCTGTCCATAATGTCCATAATCAATATATGCTATTGTTGGGACTTCCCTGGTGGTCCAATGGCTAAGACTCTGAACTCCCAATGCACTGGCCTGGCTTCTATCCCCGATAAGGAAACTCGATTCCATATGCCACAACTAAGAGTTTGCATGCCATAGCTAAAGATTCCACATGCTGCAACAAAGATTAAGGATCCCATGTGTTACAACTGGACCTGGGGAAGCCAAAAAATCCAAAAAGAATTTCACTTAAAAAAACACTAGGGATCTTCCTGACCAGGGATTGAACCCAGGTCTCCTACATTGCAGGCAGATTCTTTATGGTCTGAACCACCAGGGAAGACCATATATACACATGTGTGTATGTACACACACACACACACACACACACACACACACACACACACACTATTGTTTTGTGCATTTTTTAAGTTTACAAAACCAGCATCATACTGAATGCACTATTTTATAACTTTATTTTCCCCTTCTCATTATGTTTTGTGATCTCTCCATTTTAAGTCATGTAATCCTTGCTCATTGATTTTAATTGAAGTATATTTTTCAATAGCAGGTTCAAATGGTATTTTATGCGGTCATCTTTTGTTGACAGACTTCCAGATTGTGTAAATTATTCTGTATGACAAAGGAGGCCAAAATGAAAATCTTTGTTCCTATTGCCTCAGGCTATCATAAAGGGTTTCTCTAGAGTGAGGACCTAAACACATTTTTTTCTGGGTTGTAGTATCAGTGCATCTTAAAATTCACTGGCATCATTAAATTATTCTTTAAATTTGCTGTATCGGTTTCCATTTTCACTGTAAAAGTTTTTGAGTTTTTCTTGTTCCTACCTACTTACTAAATACTTGCCAGGTCAGACATTGAAATTTTGCAGATACTTGCCTGGTCAAACATTTAAATTTTGCCAATGGTATCTCTAAATAATGTTGGTTTGGCTTCCTTTGCTATTTTTGAGGATATTTATCTTTTCAGATATGTCGATGGGTAGTTTGGCCTTACTTTTTCATAGAATATATTTTGCTTATTTTTCTATTGTGTCATTTACTTTTTTCAACGGTTTTGTTCACTTATTTACTTAATAAAAATTATTTCTTGGAAATTTGCATTATAAAAATCTCTTCTAATTTGTAATTTATACTTATTCTATTTATTTCTAATCTTTTGATCATTGTAAATATTGTTTAGATTTTATATGGAAAATTTTGAACCTTAGCTTTTTGACATTTAGACCATTAATCTGTCCACAATCTATATTTGTGTATTGAATAACAGAGATGAAGTTTTTTTCTTTTTTCCTACACGAATGGCTAATTGTCCCAGCATCACTTAATCTTTCATAAGTTAAAAAAAAAAAATGTCAGATTTGTGTTATCCCAAATCCCCATATGTTCAGCACATTTTTATTGGCTCTTTATTCAATTCATCTGGTCTATTTTTCTGTCCTTCTTTTCTATTTTACTTCTCTCCGCTATTGATATACTCTTTTAATTACTAGATGTTATTTTAAGAATTATTAGTTAGATGTCTTGAAACTAAGCCATCTCTATTAAAAAATGTTTTTGTTTTTTTCCCCCTACCATGTGTGCTTGTTTATAGTGGAAAAACTCTTGGCAGAATCTGACTTTTTTCTATGTTTATCAAATACTATGTGTTGGAAAAAAGTTTTTCAGTATGTTAACTCAAAGAATTTTTAGCTTATTTGTTCTTCACTATCAAGGTAGTTAATAGGTTTCACATTTATTGCCTAACAGGAGGGATCCAGAGAAGGGATGACCAAACAGCTACAACAGACAACAAGATCAAAGATTTACCCTAGATCCAGAGGGAGGAGAAGGCAGAAGAAAAAAAATTGAAATTATAAATTAGCAATGCTGCTGCTGCTGCTAATTGGCTTCAGTCGTGTCCGACTCTGTGCGACCCCATAGACAGCAGCCCACCAGGCTCCCCCGTCCCTGGGATTCTCCAGGCAAGAATACTGGAGTGGGTTGCCATTTCCTTCTCCAATGCATAAAAGTGAAAAGTGAAAGTGAAGTCGCTCAGTCGTGTCCGACTCTGAGCGACGCCATGGACTGCAGCCTACCGGGCTCTTCTGTCCATGGAATTTTCCAGGCGAAAGTACTGGAGTGGGGTGCCATTGCCTTCTCCTCCGATAAATTAGCAATAATAACCTCCTATTTGCTCCATGCCTCCCACCACCTGCTATAGATTATGTATATTCTAGGGGCTAGAATGAGGGCAGAATTAAATATGAAGTGGAGACAATTTAGTTATGGGTCCCCAGGGGAACCACTGCAACCCAATTTCTCTTAGCTCTCTTCTTGTTGGGGATTGGCAGAAGCAGTGATGATAAGAGATGAAAGAAACATCACATAGAGTTGGAGTTTGCAAAGGAATCCTAAGCAGATCCTGTGGTAGCATAAGTATTCCACATTTCCTTCATTTCCTGTGTATCATTAGAGTAGGAGACAAAAGGAGACAAAAAAATGACTCTATGTATGTCTCTAGGACAATGGGTTCTACACCCCTTACAAAGTTTCCCAGGTCCCCAGAATTGAATGGGAGCAGTAGAATGAGTACCAATGGGCTCAAGAACAGCATGGAAATGCTGAAGGACTTAGAAAGCTTAACTTTTTTCCCCACAATCTCTTTGCAGCAATGGAACTGTGAGATTTTTTGCCATTGGTAGCCACAGGCACCTTCTGACTATGTAGAAGTCACTGAATCCACAGAGATGTATATGGGCTTTTGCCCCAAAGCAAAGTTAAAAACAAAAACAAATTTCAGTTCAGCGGCTCAGTTGTGTCCGACTCTTTGTGACCCCATGAACTGCAGCATGCCAGGCTTCCTTGTCCATCGCCAGCTCTTGAAGCTTGCTCAAACTCATGTCCATCGAGTCAATGATGCCGTCCAACCATCATCCTCTGTCATCCCCTTATTTAGGGGGCAGTTTAAACTACCCTGTGCCTGATGTGGCACTACAAACAATAGAATTCTAAATATCATCTGCCCTGGCGTTACATAGAGGTCACAGCTGGAGGTCATGATCACATTTTTGGTGTCTAATAGTAGTAAGAGGAAGATGGATTCAGAAATTAATTTCAGAGTGCAACTGACCTTGAATTTCCTGCTACTTTCCTTCTCGTGATTTTAATTAAATTATTTTATGTAATTATATTTTATGACTCACTTCCCAAAAGATTGAAAGCACCTTGAGAGGAAAAATTATTGTTGCCTATTTACCACTCTATCCCTAAGCCAAGCAGAGTGCCTGGTGCATAGTGAATGTTCTATAAATAATTGTTTAATGAATGAATGAATGCTCAGATAACACACACACACACACACACACACACACACACACTCAAGGCTCATATATAGTTACAGTGAGAAGAGCCCTACTGTAGTATTTAGGTGTTATAGGTATAATCCTGATCTACTCACTAGTTATGTTTGACCTTGGTAAATCTAAATCTTTTCAGAGTTTCAGTTCTTCTTCAAAATGGAATGATTAGATTTAAATCAGTGATTTATGAAATGTCCTTGCTCTGCAGATATTTTTGAGAACAGGATACCATTAGAGAACGTGTGCACTGAGCAGGATTAGTTTCTCTCATTTCTGGCTCATTAATAGCAACATTAATTTATTTTAAATATTAGGCTTAACATTTAAAGAGTATGTCTGTGGCTTACACACACACACACACACACAATCAGGGAGAATATCTCCAAGGTTTTCATCTTCTTGAGATAGACATGCTTCAAGTCTGTAACCAGAAAAAGATAATAGAGTGTTTATCTCCATTTTAACTTTGTAGTAAGTGGTAAAAAAAAATCTTGTAAACACTGTCAAAAATCTGGTCTGTTCAGGCAAGAATTGGTAGAAAAAGAGTTAACTCTCAGGAACTGCAAAACTAAGCTGGTCGTATATTATTCTGTGTCTAGAAATCACATGTATGTATTCTACTAATCAGAAAAAAATATAAATATTCTCTAAGTGTTTGATGTGTGTCTACTGTTGACATTTCTGCAAGTACCTAACTTACAGAAGTACTAGATATTTTACTAAGAACTTAAAAATTAAAAAAATACAGCAACACTATAAGGTAGACATAATTTTAATTTCCTTTTATATTCCTTTGTCAAAATGTTTATTGGGCTTCTATATACCCTTGCTAACATTCAAGGGAATGGGCAATGAATATCAAAGTAAAGATATTCAAACTTCTTGCTTTCATGGCACTAATATGAGAATTGAGTGGTGGGGTCAGAAAAGAAAACAACAGATAAATTTATCACATACTTTGAGATAATGATGTGTTTCATCATTCTTACTAAAGGCATTCAGATATATCTAAAGAAAATAAAGAGGATAATGAAATAGAATATGATGAGGGTGGAGAGGGATGAGAAGAAATCTACATTTGAGTGAGTTCTGGGGAAAAAATATGAGAACACTTTAGCTAAGATCTGTGTAGTAAGAAGGGAATGCTCCTGGAGAAAACTATGGAAATTCTCTGGGAGTGAAAGAAATCGGCATTTCTTGAAAACAGGAGTAATTAAGAACCTGAGGCACAGACAGTTTCAGTTTTCTTTCAGTAAGTTTATGGAAGTGTCAAAAGTAACTCAGGTTTGCTTGATTCCAAAGCTGTTTCTCTTACACACAAAGTAATATGGCTTACCTTTGAAATGGGCTTAGCAGCTATACAGTTAAAGTCCATAAAATAGACTAGCAAGCTTCTCAGCATAAAAAGCTGTATGGTTTTGGTGATACTACGAAAAAATTTAATGACTTAAACTGTTGAACATTTGGGACAATTGCAATAGTATTGTCTTGTAGCAGTCTTACTTTTTATATTAAGAGATAGCTTATAAAATCCCTCCTTCCTGCAAACTTCGTGGCAGCCTGTGAGAAGAGGTATCTTAAGACAAAGATATGACCAGGTAATTGGAACTGTAAATTGATAACAATTAGATCATTTGTATTTGTGTGACAGCAGGCAATAATTATAATTGACAATGTAGTGGTCTGTAATTGATGTCCATGATTTTGAAGGAGAAGAGAGTAGAAGAAAGAGGAAAAAGCCTTGGATTGTGTTTGTGAACATAATAAAAATAAGCAACAATAGGTTAATTTAGAAAATAAGATTAGAAAATTGGGTATATTTTCTTTCATCACTTTAAGTATGTCTTGCCATTCCCTAATCTAGCCTTGGTAAATTCAAAAAAAATTGAAATCATTCCAAGCATCTTTTCTGACCACAATGCAGTAAGATTAGATCTCAATTACAGGAGAAAAACTATTAAAAATTCCAACATATAGAGGCCGAACAACACACTGTTGAATAACCAACAAGTCACAGAAGAAATTAAAAAAGAAATCAAAATTTGCATAGAAATGAATGAAAATGAAAACACAACAACCCAAAACCTGTGGGACACTGTAAAAGCAGTCCTAAGGGGAAAGTTCATGGCAATATATGCATACCTCAAGAAACAAGAAAAAAGTCAAATAAATAACCTAACTCTACACCTAAAGCAACTAGAAAAGGAAGAAATGAAGAACCTCAGGGTTAGTAGAAGGAAAGAAATCTTAAAAATTAGGGCAGAAATAAATGCAAAAGAAACAAAAGAGACCATAGCAAAAATCAACAAAGCCAAAAGCTGGTTCTTTGAAAGGATAAATACAACTGACAAACCATTAGCCAGACTCATCAAGAAACAAAGGGAGAAAAGTGAAATCAATAAAATTAGGAATGGAAATGGAGAGATCACAACAGACAACACAGAAATACAAAGGATCGTAAGAGACTACTATCAGCAATTATATGCCAGTAAAATGGACAACGTGGAAGAAATGGACAAATTCTTAGAAAAGTACAACTTTCCAAAACTCGCCCAGGAAGAAATAGAAAATCTTAACAGACCCATCACAAGCATGGAAATTGAAATTGTAATCAGAAATCTTCCTGGGCAAACAAAAGCCCAGGTCCAGATAGCTTCACAGCTGAATTCTACCAAAAATTTAGAGAAGAGCTAACACCCATCCTACTCAAACTCTTCCAGAAAATTGCAGAGGAAGGTAAACTTCCAAACACATTCTATGAGGCCACCATCACCCTAATACCAAAACCTGACAAAGATGCCACAAAAAAAGAAAACTACAGGCCAATATCACTGATGAACATAGATGCAAAAATCCTTAACAAAATTTTAGCAATCAGAATCCAACAACACATTAAAAAGATCATACACCATGACCAAGTGGGCTTTATCCCAGGGATGCAAGGATCCTTGAATATCCGCAAATCAATCAATGTAATACACCACATTAACAAACTGAAAAATAAAAACCATATGATTATCTCAATAGATGCAGAGAAAGCCTTTGACAAAATTCAACATCCATTTATGATAAAAATTCTCCAGAAAGCAGGAATAGAAGGAACATACCTCAACATAATAAAAGCTATATATGACAAACCCACAGCAAACATTATCCTCAATGGTGAAAAATTGAAAGCATTTCCTCTAAAGTCAGGAACAAGACAAGGGTGCCCACTTTCACCATTACTATTCAACATAGTTTTGGAAGTTTTGGCCACAGCAATCAGAGCAGAAAAAGAAATAAAAGGAATCCAAATGGGAAAAGAAGAAGTAAAACTCTCACTGTTTGCAGATGACATGATCCTCTACATAGAAAACCCTAAAGACTCCACCAGAAAATTACTAGAACTAATCAATGAATATAGTAAATTTGCAGGATATAAAATCAACACACAGAAATCCATTGCATTCCTATACACTAATAATTAGAAAATAGAAAGAGAAATTAAGGAAACAATTCCATTCACCATTGCAACGAAAAGAATAAAATACTTAGGAATATATCTACCTAAAGAAACTAAAGACTGATATATAGAAAACTATAAAACACTGGTGAAAGAAATCAAAGAGGACATTAATAGATGGAGAAATATACCATGTTCATGGATTGGAAGAATTAATATAGTGAAAATGAGTATACTACCCAAAGCAATTTATAGATTCAATGCAATCCCTATCAGGCTACCAACAGTATTCTTCACAGAGCTAGAACAAATAATTTCACAATTTGTATGGAAATACAAAAAACCTCGAATAGCCAAAGCTATCTTGAGAAAGAAAAATGGAACTGGAGGAATCAACCTGCCTGACTTCAGGCTCTACTACAAAGCCACAGTCATCAAGACAGTATGGTACTGGCACAAAGACAGAAATACAGATCAATGGAACAAATAGAAAGCCCAGAGATAAATCCATGCACTTATGGACACCTTATCTTTGACAAAGGAGGTAAGAATATACAATGGATTAAAGACAATCTCTTTAACAAGTGGTGCTGGGAAAGCTGGTCAACCACTTGTAAAAGAATGAAACTAGAGCACTTTCTAACACCATACACAAAAATAAACTCAAAATGGGTTAAAGATCTAAACGTAAGACCAGAAACTATAAAATTCCTAGAGGAGAACATAGAAAAAACACTCTCTGACATACATCACAGCAGGATCCTCTATGACCCACCTCCCAGAATATTGGAAATAAAAGCAAAAATAAACAAATGGGGCCTAATTAAAATTAAAAGCTTCTTCACAACAAAGGAAACTCTAAGCAAGGTGAAAAGACAGCCTTCAGAATGGGAGAAAATAATAGCAAATGAAGCAACTGACAAACAACTAATCTCAAAAATATACAAACAACGCCTACAGCTCAATTCCAGAAAAATAAATGACCCAATCAAAAAGTGGGCCAAAGAACTAAACAGACATTTCTCCAAAGAAGACATACAGATGGCTAACAAACACATGAAAAGATGCTCAACATCACTCATTATCAGAGAAATGCAAATCAAAACCACTATGAGGTACCATTTCATGCCAGTCAGAATGGCTGCAATCCAAAAGTCTGCAAGCAATAAATGCTGGAGAGGGTGTGGAGAAAAGGGAACCCTCTTACACTGTTGGTGGGAATGCAAACTAGTACAGCCACTATGGAGAACAGTGTGGAGATTCCTTAAAAAACTGGAAATAGAACTGCCTTATGATCCAGCAATCCCACTGCTGGGCATATACACTGAGGAAACCAGAATTGAAAGAGACATGTGTACCCCAATGTTCATCGCAGCACTGTTTATAATAGCCAGGACATGGAAGCAACCTAGATGTCCATCAGCAGATGAATGGATAAGAAAGCTGTGGTACATATACACAATGGAGTATTACTCAGCCATTAAAAAGAATACATTTGAATCAGTTCTAATGAGGTGGATGAAACTGGAGCCTATTATACAGAGTGAAGTAATCCAGAAAGAAAAACACCAATACAGTATACTAATGCATATATATGGTATTTAGAAAGATGGTAACAATAACCCTGTATACGAGACAGCAAAAGAGACACTGATGTATAGAACAGTCTTTTGGACTCTGTGGGAGAGGGAGAGGGTGGGATGATTTGGGAGAGTGGCATTGAAACATGTATAATATCATGTATGAAACGAGTCACCAGTCCAGGTTCAATGCACGATACTGGATGCTTGGGGCTGGTGCACTGGGACAACCCAGAGTGATGGTATGGCGAAGTAGGAGGGAGGAGGGTTCAGGATGGGGAACACATGTATACCTGTGGCGGATTCATGTTGATATATGGCAAGACCAATACAATATTGTAAAGTTAAAAAATAAAATAAAATAAAAATAAATAAATGAATAAATATAGTGTCAGAAAACTGGGTATAAACTATAAACATTCTAAGTATAATCCTTAATATATACCTAAGCTTATAAACTCCCAGGGATAAGCAACACGCTCTTGAATGCTCCCTCTCAGTTCAGTTCAGTCGCTCAGTTGTGTTTGACTCTTTGCGACCCTATGGACTACAGCACGCTAGGCTTCCCTGTCCATCACCAAATTCTGGAGCTTACTCAAACTCATGTCCATTGAGTCGGTGATGCCATCCAATCATCTCATCCTCTGCTGTGTCCTCCTCCTCCCACCTTCAATCTTTCCCAGCATCAGAGTCTTTTCCAATGAGTCCATTCTTCACATCAGGTGGCCAAAGTTTCGGAGTTTCAGCTTCAGCATCAGTCCTTCCAATGTATATTCAGGACTGATTTCCTTTAGGATTGACTGATTGGATCTCCTCGCAGTCCAAGGGACTCTCAAGAGTCTTCTCCAACACCACTGTTCAAAAGATTAATTATTTGGTGCTCAGCTTTCTTTATAGTCCAACTCTAACAACAGACTGGTTCCAAATAGGAAAAGGAGTACGTCAAGGCTGTATATTGTCACCCTGCTTATTTAAGTTACATGCAGAGTACATCATGAGCAACGCTGGACTGGAAGAAACACAAGCTGGAATCAAGATTGCCGGGAGAAATATCAATAACCTCAGATATGCAGATGACACCACCCTTATGGCAGAAAGTGAAGAGGAACTCAAAAGCCTCTTGATGAAAGTGAAAGTGGAGAGTGAAAAAGTTAGCTTAAAGCTCAACATTCAGAAAACGAAGATCATGGCATCTGGTCCCATCACTTCATGGCAAATAGATAGGGAAACAGTGTCAGACTTTATTTTTCTGTGCTCTAAAATCACTGCAGATGGTGACTGCAGCCATGAAATTAAAAGACGCTTACTCCTTGGAAGGAAAGTTATGACCAACCTAGATAGCATACTGAAAAGCAGAGACATTACTTTGCCAACAAAGGTTCATCTAGTCAAGGGTATGGTTTTTCCTGTGGTCATGTATGGATATGAGAGTTGTACTGTGAGGAAGGCTGAGCACCAAAGAATTGATGCTTTTGAACTGTGGTGTTGGAGAAGACTCTTGAGAGCCCCTTGGACTGCAAGGAGATCCAACCAGTCCATTCTGAAGGAGATCAGTCCCAGGATTTCTTTGGAAGGAATGATGCTAAAGCTGAAACTCCAGTATTTTGGCCACCTCATGTGAAGAGTTGACTCACTGGAAAAGACTCTGATGCTGGGAGGGATTGGGGCAGGAGGAGAAGGGGACGACAGAGGATGAGATGGCTGGATAGCATCACTGACTCGATGGACGTGAGTCTCAATGAACTCCTGGAGTTGGTGTTGGACAGGGGGCCCTGCTATGCTGCGATTCATGGGGTCGCAAAGAGCTGGACACGACTGAGCGACTGATCTGATCTGATCTGATCTCACATCCATACATGACTACCGGAAAAACCATATCTTTGACTAGATGGACTTTGTTGGCAAAGTAATGTCTCTCTGGGACAGCACAAATTTATTCGTTTTGGAGAGAATTTAGAAATGATTTTAAACAGGAAAATCTCTATAACACTGGCACTTCTGTCACGGTTTTGGCACTAGTTCACACAGCTCTTTTTCATTTTTGAGCTCCAAGAGTTTCATGGGTCCCTGGCTAATTAATTTTTATAATGTGCCTGTGCTGTACATATCAAACTTTATTATTACCTAAACATTAGAAATGCCACACAGAGTGCTTGTAGAATTTACTCTTTTATCACAAAGCAATTACAAAATGCATAGAATGTTCTTAGTTACTAGCTTTCACTGATTATTTTGTGTAAAACTGAGTCACTTATGTACTGTCCTTGGACTAGAAAGGGAGAAAATAGCATCTAAGGCAGAATGATACAATCTGCATGAAGTAAATGGCTTAATAAAATATCTTCACACTATCTGTCTTTGGTAAATCTCCACCGATATCACTTCAATTATGCAAAATATAGTCTCTTATTTCAAGATGCATGAATATTTGGTAAGTACAAAATATATGAATAAATGAGGGGGAAATATCACTACTCATTTCAACAAATTTTTCACCCAGTATTTTGTCTGTGATTATTATTTGTTTCTGGGCTTGATATGTTATTGCCTACACTCTTCTGTTTTGTGCTTTACCATTCGGTATGACAAAACCAGTGTTCAACCATACATCATAATTTTCATAAGTAAAATTTTGATGACTGTACATCACTTCTCCTAATGCTGGAATTGTTTTTCTCAATTTGCATGATAAACATTCTATCAAGGAGTATCTTGGTGCATAATTTTTTCATTTCAGATTATTTTGAGTTGACTTCAAAATTGGGCAAATACATGGTTAATATTTTAAAAATGATATTCACATCCTAGAATTTAGAATCTCATATGGTTTGAGTAGTACTTATCAAATTGAAAGTGTGCCTGAAGTATTTGGAGATATTTTTGAAGTCGAAATTCTGATTCACTAGTCATCAGATGGGGTCTGAGAGTCTACATTCTAACAATGTTGCAGTGTCTGCTGATCCTTGCCCCACACTTTAATAGAAAGATACTAGTGATTTTTTCCTAAGTATTTCAAAATCTATATGTATCCAAGGGCACTTAATGTTTCTGCTATCCAGAAAAGACACCATGATTGGATACACATTTATAGGTGTATGTGTTATTCTCTGAAAATTCTTTAGAAAGTTTATTCTTTTCTGATATTTCTGTTTTGTAGAAGAGAAGCCTGAGGACACTGGACTTTGTTTTCATTTGTAGCTGGATAACCTCTTACATTCCCCCACTATGTGTTTATAGGGTCATAATTCAAAAATGAATTCAAGCAGCAGGGCCAAGTAAGCTCGAGTAAGACTAATGATCTTGCAGGCATTAACCGTGAACTCCAGACAAAATACAAACAACTAGGCGAAGACATAGGGGAGTGAGCGAAAGTGATGATATTCTAGACGGGAACTGATACTTGAAAAGAGAAAAGAACACAAGGTAAATTTCTGGTGGATACGGTTTTTAGTCTGAGGGTAAGTCACAGTCAGTGTCACACAGGCAATGAAAACTCCAAAAGAAAACTCAGTGTTTCTGACAAGATGCACTGGGGGTTAGAGTTTGAGGAGACACTCCCCCTTGAAAGTCAGAAGGTAGCCTGCAAAGGAGATATTCAGAAAGGGGAGCTGCAAGTCTATTTTTTTAACTCTATCAACACCCTTGGCTGGCCTCTGAGGTATGCCTGTGTGGACCACATTGCCAGAAACTGAGCTAAGGATGAAGGAATGAATTAACATTTTAGATGCTTCCTTTAAGGGAGTGAATTTAAGAAAAAAAAAAATACATGGTGCTTAGTTTAGTCATCTACTGAAAGGAATTAACAAAACTGAAAGAAATGGAGTATCATAACCATGATATTATTTTAGAAGACCAAATATCTTTGATATCAATTTTAGCACACATTGATCTATAGATTATATGCACTCCCTATCATAATTCCAGCAAACCTGGTTTTAAAATTTATATAGAAATATAAGGACCTAGAATACCCAAAGCAAGCTTGGGAAATAGAAATTTGGAAGACTTATGCTATATAATTTCAAGTTGACTATAACATATGGCAATTGAATAATTATTTTACTGGCACAGAGATCAATAAATTGATTCAATTAATAGAAGAGAGAGCTAACAAGTTGATATATACTTGTATGTCTTTTTTTTTTTTTTTTTTGGACAAAGACATGAAAACAATCCTATGGGACAAAAAGTCAACAAATGGTGTTGGAAAAACTAGTCTATCCCTAGAGAAAGCAATATGCCCTTATCCTACATTAAACACAAATACTCATTTGAGATCTATTATAGACTTAAATATAAATAGTAAAACTATACAGCTTTTAGAGAAAATTATAGGAGAAAATCTTTGTGAATTGGTTATAAGCAAAAGTTTCTTAGGACACAAGAATCAAACCCATAAAAGACAAAAAATGATAAAGTTACATTTCCTCAAAACTAAATATTTTTCTTCATTAAAATAATCTCACAACTTTGAAACAAAAACATGCATAAAATTTACAAAGTGTAAGTAGATAAATAGTCAAACAACACAGAGTGAGCTTTAATGGGCTCCAATGGCCAAATTGAGGACAATGTGAACAGTACAATTAATAAGTAATGGATTATAATCATTTAAACTAAAAATGATCTGTGAAACTGCTGATAAATAAGTAAATCAAGTACATGGGAGTAGTAACATGTTTCTAATAGCACAATGAAAAGTTGAATTGATGATAAAATTTCAAACTATTATCTTGCAACAATCTTAGGGATAATTACTATAGGCAAGCTATCCATAGTTGCTAATGTCTGTGGATGAAATTTAAATAAAAAGAGGATATTCATACTGTCTCAACTATCCATACCCAGGTTACTTGTGGATTATGAATGGACAATGGCAAGTTTAAAGTGAAGTAATCTGGCAGACTCTACCTTTAACCAGGATATTAAAATAAACATCACTAGTAATGGGGCAAACTGATAACATTCACTTCTCCAGGTGATTCATTGAGAAAGATCCAGCATCACTTACATGTTCTTACATGAGACAAACCCAATTGAGGACCATTCTATAGAACAACTGACCTGAACTCTTCAAATGTTAAAGTCATAAAACACACACACAAAAAAGAAAAATTATTCCATATTAAACGCTAAAGATCCATGACACCTGAATGCCATGGTACCATCCTCGATTAGTTCACAAATGCTTGAGAATCCTATTAAGGACAATTAGTGAAACTGAATAGTGTTAGTCATTCAGTCCGACTCTTTGCAACCCCATGGGCTGTAGCCCTCCAGTCTCCTCTGTCCATGGGATTTCCCAGGCAAGAATAACTGGAGTGCATTGCCATTTCCTCCTCCAGGGGATCTTCCCGACCCAGGGATCGAGCCTGGTTCTCCTGCATTGCAGGTGGATTCTTTACTGTCTGAGCCAGCAGGGAAGCACAAATTTTCTCAATGTGGTCATTTTTTTTTTTTCTTTGGTTGCATAAAAATGACCTTGTTTTGAGAGAGAGACAGAGAAACATACGGTAAATTCAGTGGACAGTAACAATCACTGAAGGATATATGGGTATTAATTGAATTATTCTTGTGACTTTCAAGGTTTATTTTATTTTTTTTATAATGAAAAATTCAGAAACATCACCAAAAATAATCTAAACAAAAAATTTTTCTGTTTACTTAGGAGAGATTCTCTTTATTAATGGATAGATCCTAATCTGTGATTAGGGCCTTTCTTCCAGCAAGTGGAATTTTTTTAACAATATAATTTTTAATATTTCTTTTCCAAAATCCTTTTTTTAATATCATATTGGGAACAAGTACATTTCTTAGGTTCATTGTGTCATTTTCTATCCCACATACTTTGTATCTTTCTCTTTTATTTTTAATTGATGTATTTAAAACTATTTTTGTCTTAACTTTCTGCATACTATTGGCTCTTTTCAAGATGGGTTTCCATTTTATTTCCACACTGTTAAATTCAAGGTTCTACTATTGCATAGATCTTTTCCCTAAATCTTTCCCTTACTGTTTTATATTTCAACTCAACCTATCGTCTGAAAATCTTTCTGTTTTTTTCTTGGAGTCTTTTCCTACCTGCATCCAAAGGAAATGCAGTTTCATCTAATACTTAGTCATTATAAGAGTTTTCCCTTATGTAAGTTTTCATTTAATGCTTCTTTTCTTGTAGACTGTAGTATTTTGTGTTCATAGTTACCTATGAAACTGCTGACTCATGCAAAAATGATGAGAGGGCAAACTAGTCTGCCATTTGCCAGTAGAAGCCTTGTCTTAGCTCAGTGTTCATAATCATTCTAATACTTCTCTATTAGACTGAGTTAAGGTCTGTGGAAACAGTGGAAACAGTGTCAGACTTTATTTTTTTAGGCTCCAAAATCACTGCAGATGGTGATTGCAGCCATGAAATTAAAAAACGCTTACTCCTTGGAAGGAAAGTTATGACCAACCTAGATAGCATATTCAAAAGCAGAGACATTACTTTGCCAACAAAGGTCCGTCTAGTCAAGGCTATGGTTTTTCCTGTGGTCATGTATGGATGTGAGAGTTGGACTGTGAAGAAAGCTGAGCACAGATGAATTGATGCTTTTGAACTGTGGTGTTGGAGAAGACTCTTGAGAGTCCCCTGGACTGCAAGGAGATCCAACCAGTCCATTCTAAAGGAGATGAGTTCTGGGATTTCTTTGGAGGGAATGATGCTGAAGCTGAAACTCCAGTACTTTGGCCACCTCATGCGAAGAGTTGACTCATTAGAGAAGACTCTGATGCTAGGAGGGATTGGGGCAGCAGGAGAAGAGGACGGCAGAGGATGAGATGGCTGGATGGCATCACTGACTCGATGGACGTGAGTCTGAGTGAACTCCGGGAGTTGGTGATGGACAGGGAGGCCTGGCGTGCTGCGATTCATGGTATTGCAAAGAGTCGGACACGACTGAGTGACTGAACTGAACTGAACTGAAGGTCTGTAACTTTACCCCATTCTGGCTCTGTTTTAAATTGGGAGAACTTTCTAGCTCTTCCTGTAGGATGTACTCCCAAGATTCCACTTCCCAGTATTCAACATACTTTTAGTTTCCCTCTCCTTGTACTGTTATTTATTTTTGGTGCTTAGTCACTGAATGTTTGGAGATGTTCCAAATCATTGTCTATGTATTAGGTAGATAGCTGAGTCCTTTATGCCCGTTGGTACAGATTTTTTTTAAACTAAGGAGGCAGGTAGTAAAGAAAGGTATAAAAGTCTTTTTATTATTCCCAGAACATCATAGAATTGGTGAGTCATAAATGATTATAAATTTATCCCCTGTCCTAGACCTTTTGAATTGTTAGAATTAGAATTTGGATCTAAGTTAAAGTTTTAGGGCCTGGTAATAAATTGACTTCCTGCCTTAGAATTTTAAAAATTGAGTATTAATATTTTATGGAAAAACCCAAATGAACCTTTTGGCCGACACAATATTTTTAGGTAAAAATGAATGGAAGATTCATCAAAGTCAGAAGTCTAATGATTTTACCCAAGTTTTCCCTCTATTTTTAACTGTAAAAAACAAGCTTGCATTAAGGGTAGAATAAACTTTTGGGCAGAGTCAACTAAGAGAAAATAAGAGAGGTAATTTTAATCACAATGGTGAATGCCTGTTTTCCTTTCTTGAATTGAGTCCTTTTGTTTCTCAGGGCTCAATTTTCAAAATTCATATTTTGTGTTCTACAATAACTACAAAATACAGGAGTGAGAGCATGTTCTTTATTTTGAAAATTGCTTTGAAGGTATATATCTTAAAATAAATCAAGTTAAGATATAAGTTTTGTTATTAGTTTGTAGTTGTAGAGTAGTAAATTGCAGTGAATGTGGCTGGATTTATATCTACTTTTAGGGATTTATTGGTGTTTTCTTTATGGCTTGATATATGGGCAATCATTTTAAATGTTCCATTGGCTCTTGAAAAGAAGGAGCAGAAGTACTTACACAGGATTTAGGACTTGAAATGCAGTTATACATAAAACATACCCTGTTAATGTATTACTCAGAGCTTTTGTGATAACTTGCTCTATCAAAGACTACGTTAAAATTTTTCAATTAAATTTGTATTTTTGGCTATTTTTATATTTCTTAGCATATGTTTTAAGTATTTAATTTCTAGATTAACTGCTTAAACTTTTACTACTATTTCTACTTTTTGTACACTGGGACATGTGTTTTTAGCATACAAGCATGTGAAGTATAAAACTGCATATACACATATATTGATTCTTTTCTTGTTTGATTACTTCATCTTATCAAAGGCTGACAGGTTATATAAAATTTTTTTTGAGTCTGTTTCTGTTTCTCCTAAGTACTTATTTTATATATTTAAATAATAGATTATCATTTTTTAAAGTATCATCATAGTTGGATGATTACTGTGAATTGTATGTTTTCTAACAAAGAGCATCTTTATTTAAGAGCTTACCTTGAACTCTACTTTCATATTGTTATTAGAATCTTTGCCTTATTTTTAATTGCATTTGTATTACCTATATGTGCCAGTCTTTCTCCTTTTAGTCATTATAGTCTACTTTGTTTCACCCCGTATCTTGTTGAAAGTATATAGTTTATTTATGTCAATGAATATGTATTTACTTATTTTAGATTATATTGAAGAATCATTTTTAAATTAAGTGCTTTCATTGAAGCATAATTTACACACAGTGAAATATTTCTTAAGTATATAATTTGGTGATTTTGATGAGCAATGAGCATATTATTCAAGAATGAATATTTTTGTTACCACAAAACAGCCCTCTCATGTCTTCTTTAGTAAACTCACTGCCCAGAAGAATCACTCTTCTGATTTTTATAGTCATAGATTAATTTTCCCTGTTATCTCCCTTTCTATAAATGTGATTATACTTAACATACTGATATGATTCAGAGTTTGACTTACTTTACTTGAAATAGTATTTCCAAGATTCATCTATTTTGTTGCCTCAGTCAGTAATTTCCTTAACTCATTTGTGAGAAGCATTTTATTATATAAATATACCATAATTTTATGCTATACTATTCTCCTTTTGATGGAGAATACTTAGGCTATTTCCACTGTCATTTAGGTTATTGCTGCTGTTAACTTATTATGAATATGAGGCTACTATGAAAATTCTTAACTAAGTGGTTTAAAATGAATACACATTTTTAAAGTTTATGCATGAAACGGCCATGTAAGTTTCCAAAGCAGTTATATAATTTTAGTCCCACCTGCAATGGAACCATCTGCTGTACATCAGCAGCTATGGAAACAGAGGGTGTGTACACTTGGGGTTCCTGAGACCCTTTTAGGAGTCTGTAAAATTCGAACTATTTTCCTAGTAATACTAAGATGGTATTTGTCTTTCATTGATATTCTTTTTGAAGAAAATCAATGGGGCAATTGGGCATGAGGTAAAATAAATCTGTCATTTATTTTAGCATAATCAGAGCAGTAACACCAAATAGCCGTTGCTTCTTCACTGCTGTACACTTACAGGAAAGACAGAGAGACAGAGAGAAAGGAAGGAAGGAAGAAAATGTTAGTATTACATAAGAACGTCCTTGGTGAAGCAGTAAAAATTGATAATTTTACTAATTTGTGACCCTTAGTATACTTAATTTTAATACGCTTTGTGACAACAAGAAAGCACACATAAATGTCTACTGTGTATTTTGAAGCATAATGCCTTCTTGACAAACAGCACTTTAATTGCGAGAGAAACTGGATGCCTCTTTCATGCAACAGCACTTTCACTTAAAAAAAAAAAAAACTGACAGTTTATGATTATTCAGATTGGATATATGTTAAAACATTTTTCAAAAGTTAACTAAGTGTGTCTGTCACTCCAAAGAAAATAACTGATTGTGTGTGTTACCAGTGATGAAAGTTGAGCTTTTAAGGAAAAATTAGAATATAAAAAAAACCACGTATCTACCAGCTTCCCAATATTTAAGGACGTAGCTGATAAATTTGGTGGTGATGAAACGAATGTGGCTTTTGATGCTGCCTAATGAAGTATGTCAGTATTTAGAAGATCTCAATAATTCAGTAAACCTATATTTTCCAAATAAACAATGTACAAAAAACTGTCTTCCACGAAACTGGTCCCTGGTGCCAAGATGGTTGGGGAATTCTGGGCAACATTTTCTGTGGTTAATCTTTCAAAATTTTGCAACTGTAGTGGCTAGGAAATGCTATCTCATTATGGTTTTAGTTTGCCTTACCTTGATGATGAGTAATTTGAGTAATTTACTGGTTAATTTATGTGCTTTTAAAAAAATGTATTTTTTATAATTCCTTGCAGTATTTTCTTTGACCTAATCAACACTTATGAAGTGTTGTTGTCCAGTTGCTAAGTCATGTTGAACTCTTTGTGACCCCATTGACTGCAGTTCACTATCTCTCAGAGCCATTTCATCATTTGTCACCCCCTTCTCCTGCCCTCAATCTTCCAGCATCAGGATCTTTTCCAAATGAGTCAGCTCTTCACATCAGGTGGCCAAAGTATTGGAGCTTCAGCTTTAGCATCAAGCCTTCCAATGAATATTCAGCACTGATTTTCTTTAGGTTTGACTGGTTTGATCTCCTTGCTGTCCAAGGGACTCTCAAGAGTCTTCTCCAGCACCATAGTTTGAAAGCATGAATCCTTCAGTGCTCAGCCTTGTTTATGGTCCAACTGTCACATTTGTACATACAAGCTGGAATCAAGATGGCCAGGAGAAATATCAACCTCAGATATGCAGATGACACCACCCTTATGGCAGAAAGTGAAGAGGAACTCAAAAGCCTCTTGATGAAAGTGAAAATGGAGAGTGAAAAAGTTGGCTTAACGCTCAACATTCAGAAAAGGAAGATCATGGCATCCGGTCCCACCACTTCATGGGAAATAGATGGGGAAACAGTGGAAACAGTGTCAGACTTTATTTTTCTGGGCTCCAAAATCACTACAGATGGTGACTGCAGCCATAAAATTAAAAGACGCTTACTCCTTGGAAGGAAAGTTATGACCAACCTAGATAGCACATTCAAAAGCAGAGACATTACTTTGCCAACAAACGTTCGTCTAGTCAAGGCTATGGTTTTTCCTGTGGTCATGTATGGTTGTGAGAGTTGGACTGTGAAGAAGGCTGAGCGCCAAAGAATTGATGCTTTTGAACTGTGGTGTTGGAGAAGACTCTTGAGAGTCCCTTGGACTGCAAGGAGATTCAACTAGTCCATTCTAAAGGAGATCAGCCCTGGGATTTCTTTGGAAGGAATGATGCTAAAGCTGAAACTCCAGTACTTTGGCCACCTCATGCAAAGAGTTGACTCATTGGAAAAGACTCTAATGCTGGGAGGGATTGGGAGCAGGAGGAGAAGGGGACGACAGAGGATGAGATGGCTGGATGGCATCACTGACTCGATGGACGTGAGTCTCAATGAACCCCGGGAGTTGATGTTGGACAGGGAGGCCTGGCCTGCTGGGATTCATGGGGTCGCAAAGAATCGGACACGACTGAGCGACTGATCTGATCTGGTCTGACTGGAAAAACCATAGCTTTGACTATACGGACTTTTGTCAGCAAAGTGAGATCTCTGCTTTTAATATGCTAAGTTTTTCATAGATTTCAACTCCCCCAAGGAATAAACATCTTTTAATTTCAATTTCATGGCTGCAGTCAAGGTCTGCAGTGATTTTGGAACCCAGTAAAATAATATATGTCACTGCTTCCAGTTTTCCCTCTCTGTTTGCTACAACATGATGAGACCAGATGCTATCTCTCTTTCCTTCAGTAATTACCCTACACTTGCCTAAATGAGGTCTGATAATGATCTACCCTTCCTAACACCAAATGCTATGGAGATCTTTACCTAGTTTTCCAGATTCATGTCCAATTCTGCTAATTGTGCATTTGAGGCTAGCACATGCCTTCTCAGTCATCTTCTGTACCTTTCCAGTTCTACTCTCTGTACTTCTGAGAAACTTTCTTCCTCCCATCCCTTGTAAAATCTCACAAATGACATGTCCCATCTATGACATATAAATATTATGTAGATTATTTTGTTAGGAATGTTGCTCAAATCATCTCTAGGCTTTCTCATTTTATTGTCTACTTTTATTAACAAATGAGAGAAAAGTAAAAATTTCCACATGTAATTTGAATTTATGTTTCCTTTTGCCTGGAGAATCCCTGGGATGGGAGCCTGGTGGGCTGCCATCTATGGGGTTGCACAGAGTCGGACATGACTGACGTGACTTAGCAGCAGCAGCTAGTTCTGTCAGTCTTCGTAATACATTTAAGTTTCTGTTCTGAATTGCACACACATTTAGAGTTGCTATACCTTCTTGTTGAACTGACACTTTTTATTACTATGAAAAAGTTATCTTTATCTCCTGGTATTCCTTGCCCTGAAGTTTACTGTGTGCTAGAAATAAAACCACACCAACTTTCTTAATGTTTTGGTGGTATATACTTACTTCATTTGTTCACTTCCAACATTTTTGTGTCTGTATATTTAAACTGCATACCCTGTAATTAGCTTAGAGGTGTTTCCTGATATTTTTATGGAGTCTGACCATCAATGCCTTTGATAAAAATGATTTGTCTATTTATAATAGATACCGTTATAAAAAATAGCAAGTTTTCCTTTTTGGCTCCTTTGCTTAGCTTTCCAGATCATGTCTAGTTTTGTTTTTTGCTTTCTTTGGTTGAACTGAGTGTTTTTTATGATTATGTTTTACTTCTTCAAATGCCTTGTTAACTATTCTTTCTTTTTTGGGAGGATATGGCTTAATTGATCACAGATATGGCTTAATTTATCCATGAATTAAGATTATACAACTTTACATATAATTGCATTATTATCCATTTATTCTTTCTTCTTTCTCTGTGCTATTATTCTGCTATATATATATATACCTTTTATATGTTACAAAATCCCACAACATTATTATATATTTTCAATATAAGAAAATAAGTAATCATTTTAAATTGTGTAGTGTTTATTTCTGATACTATGCTATTAATTTCTTCCTTAAATCTCCATCTGGTATGATTAGTTTTTCAGGTTGAAAAAATTTTATTTTGCATTTCTTTTTGTATATTTCTTTTATGCTATGAAAATTCTCTCAGCTTTAATTTATCTTATAATATATTCATTTCACCTTTTCTTGAAGGTTATTTTTGCTGTATATAGAATTTTTGGTTGACAGATTTTTTCTTTTCTGTCAGCACTTTAAAGATGTTATTGTATTATTTCATGGACTCTTTTGTTTCTGATGAAGTAAACCATTATTCTTATTCCTGTTCTAATATGAAAAAAGAAATATGTTTCTTTTACACTGGCTGTATTTAACACTTTATCTTCTATTTTTTTTTTTTGACATTTTCACTTTTGAAGTTCTTTCATTTGTAATTCAACTACTTGGGGTTTGCTGAAGTTATTGAATCTGTAAATATATGTTTTTCAGTAAATTTGGAAAATGTTCAGCCATTGTACTTCAAATATTTTTTTGCCTTTTTAAAAATCCTCTATGATTCCAATTACATATAAATTGGATTGGTATTTTCCTATATGCCACTGAAATTTTGTTTTCTTTCAGTCTTTATTTTCTGTTTAATTTATAATGACTTTTCTTCAGATTCATTGATCTTTTCATTTGATGAGACCAGTTTTCTAAACCCATCCAAATTTTTTCTAATTCTAGAATATTTATTTGACCTTTTTGATACCATCATTACTGTTATTTCTCATCATTTTATTAAATCTTTCACTTTCTCACATAAAATTTTAAATTTATTTAAATTTAATTTAGTACTAAATTATGCTTCTGGGGCATCTGTTGATCTGATTTTATTGACTTCTTTTTTATCCAGATGTCACATTTTTCTCATGCTTTGTATGTGTAGTAATTTATCCCTACATATTCTTGTCAATGTGAATGATACACTAGAGCCTCTGAACCTTATCTGCCTCTAAAGAATATAGTATTTTATACTTGTAGGCAGTTAAATTACATGCAGATCACCTTGATCTTAGAGAGACGTGGTTTTGGGCTTAGTTAAAATTGATATATTTTCTCTTTAATTTTACTCATAAAGTAGGTAGCTCTGAGTCCTGGGCTAACTTGTAAGATTCAGTTCTCCTGAGGTGTAGAGCATTATAAAAAAGTCCAGAGCATTCAACAAGCTATATCAACTTGATGGAACTTGATTTGGAAACTCTGTCTACCTAGATGGAGACAACTGCTGAAATATCTGTCTCCCACATACTGCTTTCTTCTAGGCTTCTTGAATCCTCCCTCTGCACACATATTTTTGTATATGAATCTGAAGCAGTAATATGAATATTACAGGATGGGGAACACATGTATACCTGTGGCAGATTCATTTTGATATATGGCAAAACCAATACAATATTGTAAAGTTAAATAAAAAAAATTAAAAAAAAATTGAATATTACTGAAGCAGTAATCTGAAGCAGTAATATTTAAAAAAGAATCTGAAGCAAAATATGCAGTTTAGAATGCTCCCTCTGTGGCATCTTCCTTTCCAGGAGTTTTTTTCCAATAACCAGCTACTCTGTTAGCATCAAGCTCTGACTTTTGTTTCTTCAGCCCATTTCTTTTTGAATTCTAATCTTACTCTGTGGTAGAACACTAGAAAATGCTTTTAAGGAAAAAGCTGTTTATACATGGCATTCTGTCTCTTAAGAACTGTGTATAGTTTCTACCTGTTTTTGTTTGTTTATTGGTAGCTTTAGGCAGTTTACTTCCTGGTGGCACAGATGGTAAAGCGTCTACCTATAATGCAGGAGACCTGGGTTCGATCCCTGGGTTGGGAAGATCCTCTGGAGAAGGAAATGGCAACCCACTCCAGTACTCTTGCCTGGAAAAATCCCATGGACAGAGGAGCCTGGTGACCTACTGTCCATGGCGTCACAAAGAGTTAGACACGATTGAGGGACTTCACTTTCACTTTAGGTAGTTTATTTTAATATTTTGTGCAGAATTTATACACAGTTGTCATAGGATTAACACAGCACAGCCTTTTCTGCCATTTCTAGAAGTGGCACTTTGCTGTTAATCAGAATTTTCTTTCAGTAAGAATATTCATTTCATTACTAACGAAAGATGAAAGTAATATAAATATTGATCTGATATTTTATGCTGTCTGTTTTATACACTTTCTTGATATGTTTAAATTTTTCAACCTAATTTTTCTCTCTGATAACTTGGCAGACAGAATAAAAAAGAAAAAAAACTTAGGGAAAAATGGCTTGTTTGGTAGTCATGGTCCAAGCGGCATCACAATCATTTTTAAAGCTGCTCAATTGATCAATGATATATTAAAAGTCAATGTAACAGTGACAGACCTTTCCTACCAAAAGTCAGTCAGTTAGAAACAAATTCACTCCTATATACATGCCACTGAGTACCAAGCTTCCCATATGGTGCAGTGGTAAACAATACTCTTACCAGTGTAGGAGATGAAAGAGATGCGGGTTTGATCCCTGGGTCGGGAAAATCCCCTGCAGTAGGAAATGGCAACCGACTTCAATACTCTTGCCTGGAAAATCCCATGGACAGAGGAGCCTGGTGGACTTCAGTCCATGGAGTTGCAAAGAGTTGGACATGACGGAGCACAGCATAGCAATGTGCTAGGTAATCAGAATCAGTTTCACCCAAGTAACTATGTTTTTAGTGATGATGTCACTCCACACGCATCTCTGAGATTCCACCAATCTCTGAACTCTATGATTTTTTAAAATTCTCATGTATGATTAGTAGTCTACTTTGCCTGGAGAGACTATGCCTATCAACATTTATCTATATTTTAAGAAGCAATAAAACCACCTTTAAATATTTTTCTTAGCTCCTCAGTGATGGTTGTGTCATCGTTTAACAGTATAAAGTCTATTTTAAATTTCATTAATTATTACTATTATATATCCCTACCAGTGTCAGAGTGAAGGTCCTCTCCCTCTTACCCTTCACTCTAATGTTGTTGAACTACCAGTTTTTTGGTATGGTATATAGTTAGCTTACACATTGTGTTGGCCAAAAATTTTCTTTGGTTTGAAGTAAAAATAAAAGACACAGTTCTTCATTTTCACCAAGAACTTTATTGAAGAACATATTCATTCTTTTGTTCTACTACCATCTGCCTTTTTTTCAGGCAATGTCATAGTTTCATTTTTCTAAAGCTTTTTATCTTTTTGAGCAAAGAACTGTCCCAGGTGCCTTTTACTGTCTTTCAGGGAATTGAAATTTTTCCATTAAGAAAATTTTGTAAAGATTGAATAAATAGAAATCCAAAAATGCAATGCCTGGTAAATATGGCAGATGAATCAGAACTACCCAGACAGCTGTAACAGTTGTTCCTTGATCATCAAAGAAACATGGAGTCTTGCATTATCCTTATGGAAGATTATGCATTTTCTGTTGAATAGTTCTAGATACTTTTCACTGAGTGCTGCTTTTAGTTGGTCTAACTGGGAGCAGTACTTGGAATTAATCATTTGGTTTTCCATAAGAAGCGTATAATAGAGCACTCCCTTCCAATGCATGGAACCATATACATGTCATCTTCTTTGGATGAAGAGTGGTCTTTGGTGGTTGGTGATGGTTCATTTCATTTGCCCCACCATCTCTCCCATTCCACATTATTTCACAGTATCCACTTTTCATTTACTGTCACAACTTGTTTAGAAAAACAAAAGCATTTTCATTATGTTTAAATAAAATTGCATGTGGGAATGTGGTCAAGAGGTTTTTTCTTCTTATGTGGAATCCAAACATCAAAGCAATTAACATAACCAAGCTGGTGCAAATGATTTTCAATGCTCAATTTGGATATTTTAAGTATGTCAGCTATCTTCCATATGATATAACATTGATTGTTCTCAATTAAAGTCTTGATTTGATTGCTATCAACTTCAACTGGTCTACTCGACCATGGAGCCTTGTCCAGCAAGAAATCTCCAGCACAAAACTTCACAAACCACTTTGACACTTTCGATTAGTCATAGCACCTTCTCCATACATCACACAAATTTTTTCTTTTTTGCTTTTCAGTTGCAGTTTTACATTTCTTAAAATAATGAAGCATAACATGCCTAAAACTCTGTTTTTTCCATCTTTAATAGTAAAATGTACGTACAAAAATTCATGAATTTTGATATTTTTCAAATGCATGCTGATATAACAGCTGGTAGACGTACTCTTTTGTTCTGTGTTTTGTTAACTAGCATTTTATGTGTTCTGTGTTTTGTTAACTAGCATTTTATGCTGCATATCATTGTTTTAGACAGCTAGAATTCCATTTAAATATAAATCTTACTTTTCAATAAAGGCCATTATTACTTGCTCATAATAGGTGCTCATTGTATATATTTGTTGAATGAATCCATAAACTCTCATGATTTACCTGACCAAGGTGTTTTTATAGCATGCACACTAAAACAGCAATGACCCTGTAAATACAGAGCATGTCTAACTGGATTTCTCGTACTCTTCCATATTTACATGTAGTGAATGATAAAACAAAATGCAACCAAGATCTTTATAAAATGCCAAAAGCAGCAATAAAAGAAGAAATATTTAAAAACTAAAATATTTTTCAAGTTCTTACATTTCAGCTCAACTCTGCTACAAATAAGAGCATCATTTACAAAATACTGCAGTAATAATGCCTTGTGTAGATTAGCACAGAGAATGTATATCAGCATTTATAAAATTATAAATGTATTAGGTGGGTATATTATCCTAACTGTGTTCAGTGCTCTCAGGATATGATGACATTCAAATCTAGACAGAATTCAGATGTTAGGATAGTCTCTATATTATAGCCTTAGTAATTTTAAAAATAGAATTGAAAAACCCTGTAGTGCTGAGTACAATGCTATTAAAATTTTAATATGTATAGTTTAAGATGAAAAGTATCATACATTTACTAGGTAAAATATAGAAGACACTGACAATCAAAAGGATGGAATCTTGCAATCCTACCATTCAAAAATAACAGAGGACTTCCCTGGTGTTTCAGTGGCTAAGGTTCCATGTTCTCAACACAGGGGACCTGGGTTCAGTTCCTGGTCAGGGAACTAGATTGCACACGCCACAACTCTTCAGATTCTACAAGCTGCAACTAACAACTGGTGTAGCCAAATAAATAAATAAATATCTCCTTCCTGTCTTGTGTAGGTAGGGGTGTGTGCGAGAGAGTGACATATAGACAGAGACAGAGAGAGACACAGAGAATCTGAGCACAGTCCAACAGGAACATGAGGATATGTTGGCAATAACAGTGATTATCCACTGTTTATTTTAATATGCAATTTTAATATGCAATTTATTCTGCTCCCTCATAATCTTCAAGGACATTCCATCTGTTCCAGAGTCCCCGCCATTTTTGGAACTACTAGCATTTGCTTTGATTCTTCTGGTTTTTTTTTTTTTTTTTTTCAGCTTTCCTGTCTCAAATACTTTCTGTTCAAAACCACTGTTGGCTGCTGCCACTATTGATACAGCCCAATTGAGAATATCTTTGTTGTGTCAACAGCTCCCACCTGATGTTGATTCCATGTAGATTTAGGAAGACCACCCTTCTCCCCTATTCTGTAGTCCGTGTTGTCACCAGGAGCTGACCGTCTGAGTTCTCCTAGCTGCTTGTCTGAGCTCTTCTGGCCTCTGTGAGTCACACAGTCATTCATTGAGATGCCTTCTTCAGTTCTACCTCTACCTTATTTATAGGGATCCCATAAAAATACAAAAAAAAAAAAATTGGGGCCAGATGAGAGGCCAGGTGCCAATAAGTCATTCTGTTTTCTTAACTCTTTTCTGTCTGCTATAATATACTAGAATCTGCCAATGCATTCATCATTACTGTGATACCTTTTCATGCAAAAATCAGCCACTTTCACATTCTTTAACCTAATGACATTCCCTTTCTCATCTTTGAGTCTGAACTTCAGAGGCCCTGTGGCTAATTCCTAACATTCCTCTATTGTTCATTCTCTTTTTATCCTTCCTTGTAGTAACTGAACCCCCTTTAACTTTAGTTAAATACAGCTGCACAGAGACTGGCTTCTACCCTGTCTAGCATGGTATCTAGCACACCTACACACAGCATTAATGTCCTTTGAACTCTGCTCTGGATCCAGAGTCAGAAGATTGAGGCTTGCTCTCTGGGTCAGTCAAATCTAAGGCAAATGACATAGTGACTCTCACCCAGTTCTCTGGGTCTTAACGTCCTCCTCTTAAAATGTAGTGACTAAACCACAGGCCTTCACGCAATGGCTGGTTTCTAGTATCCTTTCCAGGTTTAAAATTGCATGGCTCTGATAGTATACCAGAGAAGGCAATGGCACCCCACTCCAGTATTCTTGCCTGGAAAATCCCATGGATGGAGGAGCCTGGTGGGCTGCAGTCCATGGGGTCGCTAAGAGTCGGACACGACTGAGCGACTTCACTTTCACTTTTCACTTTCATGCATTGTAGAAGGAAATGGCAACCCACTCCAGTGTTCTTGCCTGGAGAATCCCAGGGACGGGGGAGCCTGGTGGGCTGCCGTCTATGGGGTCGCACAAAGTCGGACATGACTGAAGTGACTTAGCAGCAGCAGCAGCAATCAGTATACACAGTCTCTGTTCAAAGTTACTCACCCATGTATGTAATTTTACTCTCTCCCTTTGGATATTTTTGACAAATCTTCATTTGTTGCCTATTGTGATTACAAAACTATTTTAGCTTGTATGTCATATGTAGACATGCGCTTCTTTTAAGGTGTTCCTCAAGGGCAGAAATTCTGTTCTATACTTTATATTCCTTATAACATCTAACAATAAGACTCATTAAATACTTGTCAAACTTTAATTAATGGCAAGAAAATGGAGTTTAGTCTTCTCAATACATCGTAAAAGTTAGTGCATGAAACGTGAGCTATAAATTCAAAGACACTTGCTTGGAAATTGTAAGCAACTAAGATACTGTTTAGTAATGTACTGCTTGAAGGTTTTAGTTAACACTTTCATGGCCTAAAAGTATTAATGTGGTTTCCAGATGATGACTATGATGATAATACCATATGTTATGTCATTTTTCATAGAACTAAGAAAAGAAAAAAAAAACTTCTATTTAAACTATGACTGTTAGATGTATCCTGATTTCAGAGATCCAAAATAAGGCAAAAAAACATGTTTCTTATAACTGATAAATCACTGAAGTAACAGATAATAATAACCACAGAAACAGTGCTAATACTACTGTAACCCTTACAGTGTTAGGTATTATGGTAAATGCTTTAAAGCATGACCTCATTTATACCATGAAGTGGATGGCTCTATTCATGAACATAAAATGAACGATTAGAGAAAAGTAGCTATTTTCCCAAGGTCTGGCAGATCTAACTCTATCAGACTTTATAGGATATTTTTTTTAGTAAATATACTATAATCTAGGTATTTATAATTCTTTCAAAAGCAGGCACTTCTAACTGGATAAATTACTGGCTTTGAAGTACTTGATCTGCATCCTAAACATTGGTGAATTGAAATGAAACCTCAGGAGTGTCCTACTGTACATGTTTTTTCATATTCATGGCTTATCATTTTTCTCTGTTAGTAAATTGGCTTGTTTCCTTTCATTTTTTTTAATAAGACACCAGGGGGATATAGTATTAACTGTGGGGTGAAGTTCAAGTGTAGGGATTCCCTAAACAAAATGCATTTCTGTAGTTGTTAATCAAGCAATGTGTGAAGGATTTGCATCAGGATTTCTGCACAGATGAAGAATAAAAGCTCCCTAATTTTACTTCCTTGGAGACACAAAATATAATTGCTGTACTGTATTAAAAAGCTAACAGTTAGATCTCCTGATTGTTGATAAAGGACATGGATTTTTGTCCATGCATCAAAGGCTCCAGGAGTTTTGCTCCAGAAGGGGGAGGACAAATTTATACTCTCAATTCTCAGTTATCTGGGTGCTGACTCTTTAGTTCTCTCTCTCCTTCTTTGCTGGTGTGAGGCCCCTGCCACACATTTGAGATCCTTAGTACTTGGACAGTGAACAACTTGAGAACAAATGGATATAACTTAAGTCACTTATTTTTTCAGGTTGTTAGCAGCTCTTGAAGAGCTTAGATGGATGAAAATAAACAAGAACCATGTGATTGTGAGCAGACTACACAGCTACATAAAATCCTAAGATTAGTTATTAACAAAACCAAGATGGCATATATTAATGCACATATATGGAATCTATGAAGATAGTACTGATGAACCTATTTGAAGAGCAACAGTGGAGACACAGACATTGAGAAAAGACTTGAGGACACAGTGGGGGAAGGAAAGGGTGAGATGGATCAAGAGAGTAGCTTTGAAACATATCCATTACCATATGTAAAATAGATCAAATAGGATCAGATCAGATCAGCCTCTCAGTGTCCGACTCTTTGCGACCCCATGAATCACAGCACATCAGGCCTCCCTGTCCATCACCAACTCCCGAAGTTCACTCAAACTCACGTTCATCCAGCCATCTCATCCTCTGTCGTCCCCTTCTCCTCTTGCCCCCAATCCCTCCCAGCATCAGAGTCTTTTCCAATGAGTCAACCCTTCGCATGAGGTGGCCAAAGTACTGGAGTTTCAGCTTTAGCATCAGTCCTTCCAAAGAAATCCCAGGGCTGATCTCCTTCAGAATGGACTGGTTGGATCTCCTTGCAGTCCAAGGGACTCTCAAGAGTCTTCTCCAACACCACAGTTCAAAAGCATCAATTCTTCGGCACTCAGCCTTCTTCACAGTCCAACTCTCACATCCATACATGACCACTGGAAAAACCATAGCCTTGACTAGACGAACCTTTGTTGGCAAAGTAATGTCTCTGCTTTTGAATATGCTATCTAGGTTGGTCATAACTTTCCTTCCAAGGAGTAAGCATCTTTTAATTTCATGGGTGCAGTCACCATCTGCAGTGATTTTGGAGCCCAGAAAAATAAAGTCTGACACTGTTTCCACTGTTTCCACATCTATTTCCCATGAAGTGGTGGGACTGGATGCCATGATCTTCGTCTTCTGAATGTTGAGCTTTAAGCCAACTTTTTCACTCTCTACTTTCACTTTCATCAAGAGGCTTTTGAGTTCCTCTTCACTTTCTGCCACAAGGGTGGTGTCATCTGCATATCTGAGGTTATTGATATTTCTCCCGGCAATCTTGATTCCAGCTTGTGTTTCTTCCAGTCCAGCATTTCTCATGATGTACTCTGCATATAAGTTAAATAAACAGGGTGACAATATACAGCCTTGACGTACTCCTTTTCCTATTTGGAACCAGTCTGTTGTTCCATGTCCAGTTCTAACTGTTGCTTCCTGACCTGCATACAGATTTCTCAAGAGGTAGGTCAGGTGGTCTGGTATTCCCATCTCTTTCAGAATTTTCCACAGTTTGTTGTGATCCACGCAGTCAAAGGCTTTGGCATAGTCAATAAAGCAGAAATAGATGTTTTTCTGGAACTCTCTTCCTTTTTCCATGATCCAGCAGATGTTGGCAATTTGATCTCTGGTTCCTCTGTCTTTTCTAAAATCAGCTTGAACATCAGGAAGTTCACGGTTCACATACTGCTGAAGCCTGGCTTGGAGAATTTTGAGCATTACTTTACTAGCATGTGAGATGAGTGCAATTGTGCAGTAGTTGAGCATTCTTTGACATTGCCTTTCTTTGGGATTGGAATGAAAACCGATCTTTTCCAGTCCTGTGGCCACTGCTGAGTTTTCCAAATTTGCTGGCATATTGAGTGCGTCACTTTCACAGCATCATCTTTCAGGATTTGGAATAGCTCAACTGGAATTCTATCCCCTCCACTAGCTTTGTTCATAGTGATGCTTTCTAAAGCCCACTTGACTTCACATTCCAGGATGTCTGGTTCTAGGTCAGTGATCACACCATCGTGATTATCTGGGTTGTGAAGATCTTTTTTGTACAGTTCTTCTGTGTATTCTTGCCATCTCTTCTTAATATTTTCTGCTTCTGTTAGGTCCATACCATTTCTGTCCTTTATCAAGCCCATCTTTGCATGAAATGTTCCTTTGATATCTCTGCTTTTCTTGAAGAGATCCCTAGTCTTTCCCATTCTGTTGTTTTCCTCTATTTCTTTGCATTGATCGCTGAAGAAGGCTTTCTTATCTCTTCTTGCTATTCTTTGGAACTCTGCATTCAGATGCTTATATCTTTCCTTTTCTCCTTTGCTTTTCACTTCTCTTCTTTTTCACAGCTATTTGTAAGGCCTCCCCTGACAGCCATTTTGCGTTTTTGTGTTTCTTTTCCATGGGGATGGTCTTGATCCCTGTCTCCTGTACAATGTCACGAACCTCATCCCATAGTTCATCAGGCACTCTATCTATCAGATCTAGGCCCTTAAATCTATTTCTCACTTCCACTGTATAATCATAAGGGATTTGATTTAGGTCATACCTGAATGGTCTAGTGTTTTTCCCTACTTTCTTCAATTTAAGTCTGAATTTGGCAATAAGGAGTTCATCATTTGAGCCATAGTCAGCCCCTGGTCTTGTTTTTGCTGACTGTATAGAGCTTCTCCATCTTTGGCTGCAAAGAATATAATCAATATGATTTTGGTGTTGACCATCTGGTGATGACCATGTATAGAGTCTTCTCTTGTGTTGTTGGAAGAGGGTGTTTGCTATGACCAGTGCATTTTCCTGGCAAAACTCTATTAGTCTTTGCCCTGCTTCATTCTGTATTCCAAGGCCAAATTTGCCCATTACTCCAGGTGTTTCTTGACTTCCTACTTTTGCATTCCAGTCCCCTATAATGAAAAGGACATCTTTTTTGGGTGTTAGTTCTAAAAGGTCTTGTAGGTGTTCATAGAACCGTTCAACTTCAGCTTCTTCAGCGTTACTGGTTGGGGCATAGACTTGGATTACTGTGATATTGAATAGTTTGCCTTGGAAATGAAAATAAATAGATAGCTGGTGGGAATTCAGTGTATAACGCAGGGAACCCTAACCTGGTGCTCTGTGACTACCTAAAGGAGTGAGATAGAGTGTGAGGTGGGAAGGAGGTTCAAGAGGGAGGGGATATATGTATGCCTGTGGGTGATTCATGTTGATGAATGGCAGAAACCAACACAAGATTGTAAAGCAATCATCCTGCAGTTTAAAAAAATCTACACACACTAAATGTTGGAGAAGGTATGGAGAAAAGGGAACCTTCTACACTATTGGTGGGAATGTAAATTTGTAAAGTCATGCTGGAGAACAGTATAGAGATTCCTTAATAAACTAAAAATAGAACTACCATATGACCCAGCAATCCCACTTCTGGGCATATATTGGGAGAAAACCACAATTCAGAAAAATACATGCACACCAGTGTTCATTGCAGCCCTATTCACAGTAGCCAGGACATAGAAACAATGTAAATGTACATCAACAGATGAATGGATAAAGAAAGAGTGGTACATATATGTACAATGGAATATTAATCTGTCATAAAAAATAAAATAGTGTCATTTGCAGCAACATGGATGAACCTGAATATTGTTATACTGAGTGAAGCAAGTCAGACACAAAAAGACAAATGCCACATGATATCACTTACATGTGGAATCTAAAAACATAAGGGTTCAAATGAACTTATTTACAAAACAGAATTAGAGTCGTGGATGTAGAAAACAAACTTTTGGTACCTGGGGATGCTGGGAGAAGGGTAAATTGGGATATTGTGACTTACATACACACTACTATATACAAAATACATAGCTAATAAGAACCTACTAAGAGCACAGGGAACTCAATACTCTGTAATGATGATATGGAAAAATAATTTTAAAAAAGAGAGTGAATATATGTACAAATGATTCACTTTGCTATATACCTAAAACTAACAAAATAGTGTAAATCAATTATAACTCAATAAAAATCTTAAAAAAGTAAACCTTCCTCTTCATTCTTGTATTTATTTCATTGTGAACTAGTTATTTACTTTTCAGGGTACTGAAAAGTACTGTTCTGCAGATGGTACTCTGAGTAGCACTGGACTTGGGGTCCATATAATATGGTACCTAAAAGGGTTATGAGACTGCAAAACCTGGCCCCTGATTACTCTCAGAGCCGGTCTTCTCACAGTTCTTTGAAGCTGTCACCCTCACTCTCAACATCAAGACCACAAAGACTTGAGCATGCTGCTTTCTCTGTTTGGCATGACCCTACCTTGATACTACCATCTTTTCCTGTAAGTTCACTTCTTCAGGAAACTGTTTCTTGAACTCTCACACTCAATTATATTACTTTGTGATAGGTTCTCATCACATATTGGACTTCTCCTTTAGGACATTTCCTTTATTGATAATTGTTGTTTGTAATCATTTGTTCCAAGGCCAAATTTGTCTGTTACCCCAGGTGTTTCTTGACTTCCTACTTTTGCATTCCAGTCCCTTATAATGAAAAGGACATCTTTTTTGGGTGTTAGTTCTAAAAGGTCTTATAGGTCTTCATAGAACTGTTCAACTTTAGCTTCTTCAGCATTACTGGTTGGGGCATAGGTTTGGATTACTGTGATACTGAATGGTTTGCCTTGGAAACGAACAGAGATCATTCTGTCATTTTTGAGATTACATCCAAGTACTGCATTTCGGACTCTTTTGTTGACCACGATGGCTACTCCATTTCTTCTAAGGGATTCCTGCCCACAGTAGTAGATATAATGGTCATCTGAGTTAAATTCACCCATTCCAGTCCATTTTAGTTCACTGATTCCTAGAATGTCAACATTCACTCTTGCCATCTCCTGTTTGACTACTTCCAATTTGCCTTGATTCGTGGACCTAATATTCCAGGTTCCTATGCAATATTGCTCTTTACAACATTGGACCTTGCTTCTGTCACCAGTCACATCCACAACCGGGTATCAAATTGCCAACATCTGCTGGATCATGGAAAAAGGAAGAGAGTTCCAGAAAAGCATCTATTTCTGCTTCATTGACTATGCCAAAGCCTTTGACTGTGTGGATCACAATAAACTGTGGAAAATTCTGAAAGAGATGGGAATACCAGACCACCTGACCTGCCTCTTGAGAAACCTATATGCAGGTCAGGAAGCAACAGTTTAGAACTGGACATGGAACAACAGACTGGCTCCAAATAGGAAAAGGAGTATGCCAAGGCTGTATATTGTCACCCTGCTTATTTAACTTACATGCAGAGTACATCATGAGAAACACGGGGCTGGGAGAACACAAGCTGGAATCAACATTGCCAGGAGAAATATCAATAACCTCAGTTATGCAGATGACACCACCCTTATGGCAGAAAGTGAAGAGGAACTCAAAAGCCTCTTGATGAAAGTGAAAGTAGAGAGTGAAAAAGTTGGCTTAAAGCTCAACATTCAGAAAACTAAGATCATGGCGTCTGGTCCCATCACTTCATGGCAGATAGATGGGGAAAGGGTGGAAACAGTGTCAGACTTTAGTTTTTGGGGCTCCAAAATCACTGCAGATGGTGATTGTAGCCATGAAATTAAAAGACACTTACTCCTTGGAAGGAAAGTTATGACCAACCTAGATAGCATATTCAAAAGCAGAGACATTATTTGCCAACAAAGGTCCGTCTAGTCAAGGCTATGGTTTGTCCTGTGGTCATGTATGGATGTGAGAGTTGGACTGTGAAGAAGGCTGAGCCCCGAAGAATTGATGCTTTTGAACTGTGGTGTTGGAGAAGACTCTTGAGAGCCCCTTGGACTGCAAGGAGATCCAACCAGTCCATTCTGAAGGAGAGCAGTCCTAGGTGTTCTTTGGAAGGACTGATGCTGAAGTTGAAGCTCCAAAACTTTGGCCGCCTGATGCGAAGGGTTGACTCATTGGAAAAGACGCCGATGCTGGGAGGGATTGGGGGCAGGAGGAGAAGGGGACGACAGAGGATGAGATGGCTGGATGGCATCACCGACTTGATGGACATGAATCTGAGTGAACTCCGGGTGTTGGTGATGGACAGGGAGGCCTGGCGTGCTGCAATTCACGGGGTCGCAAAGGATCGGACAGGACCGAGCGACTGAACTGAACTGAGTAATTTGTTGCCTGTTAACAACCACATATTGAAAATTTCTCATGGCCAAGGACTCTGAATGTCTTTCAGTTTTTGAATTCCAGCGCTAACAACTACTTGCTGCATAGTATGTGCACATGCACGGAGCTAATCGCTTCAGTCGTGTTTGACTCTTTGCGACCCTATGGACTGTATCCCGCCAGGTTTCTCTTTCCTTGGGATTCTCCAAGCAGGAATACTGGAGTGGGTTGCCATGCCCTCCTTCAGGGGATCTTCCTGACCCGGGGTCAAAGCTGTGTCTCTTATGTCTCCTGTATTGGCAGGCGGGTTATTTACCACTAGTGCCACCTAGGAAGCCTTGTTATATAGTAAGAATGTGACAAATGTTGCTGACTGATGAACTATTTTTCTGGGCTAAGTAAGTTTAAGAGTTGATTATGCAAAAGAATTCCCCTTAATAAATGCTGCTATCTATCCCCTTTTCCATTTTAAATTAGTGAGCATATAGGTTAAGTGTGTCATTTTAAGGAAAATATAGGTTAAGTGTGTCATTTTAAGCATGTCAACAACAAAGCAAATTCTGCCAAACTTCATGTGAGGAGTGAATAAAATATAATATCCATGGCTATTTTTTAATACAGTCATGACAACTATTCACTGAAGTACAACTTCAAGAAATCAATTTGTTAAGGATTTTGTGTCATTTTCATGCAAGGAGTCAAAATTTTCTTGACAGAGCAATATATTGCAGCAACGACTTTTGCTACTACTTGTTGTCTATCTCACAATAATGCATCTTTAATGGTAAGAATTAAGAAGGCTTTGGTTTGTGATTGTACAGCCCTTTATAGCATCTCAAGGGAAACATAGCAACACATTTTGTTCGTTTTAGACACTTATTCCAAACATATTTAGATGCCATAGTTTTATGTTTGCTTATTGAATGAGCAAATATTTCTTTTTGTGCCTTGAAATTTTTATATAGCACATATACTTTCTTTGGCATTGCCAATTTAAGATATTATTTCATTAGTTGGTTTGTATCTATCATAAAAATTTGTGACTTAAATCTATTTGTTCATTTTCTAAACTTTCATATTCTGTTAATTTTTCTATCTATAAAATATGCTATTATTCATCCATCTACCAGTCTAATTTATAAAAGGATAAAAAAAATTTTGAGGAATATATTAAAGATTGCATGCAATTTTCCACTTTCTGTAATTTAGTTTGCTGCTGCTGCTGCTAAGTCTCTTCAGTCATGCCTGACTCTGTGTGACCCTATAGATGGTAGCCCACCAGGCTCTGCCATCCCTGGGATTTTCCAGGCAAGAACACTGGAGTGGGTTGCCATTTCCTTCTCCAATGCATGAAAGTGAAAAGTGAAAGTGAAGTCGCTCAGTCGTGTCTGACTCTTCGCGACCCCATGGACTGCAGCCTACCAGGCTCCTCCATCCATGGGATTTTCCAGGCAAGAGTACTGGAGTGGGGTGCCATTGCCTTCTACGGTAATTTAGTTTAGAGGTAGGATATTTGGTAGATTGTGTATGAAGGAGTCTTTGTCTTAAACTTCTTATTTATATGCTTTACAAAGAAGCAGTGAGAATAAAAATATACTGAGTAAAATTTATTAAGCAGCAGCAGGAAAACTTTACTGCTGAAATGAATGGAAAAAAACAGATTAAATTGAAAAATATATATATTCTTATAGGTAGGAAGGAACTGAATAAATAAGGAGGATTAACTATTTCTTATTAGTTTACTTGCTTTGCAACAAATAAGTATCTTAACTTTAATGGTTTAAACTAGGACCATTTTTAGTCATAATTCTTTTGTTGGAAAGTCTGTACCCAGAATGACAAAATTCTTGGGATTTATAAGACTGGAGTCAAGGTTTTACTGGGGATGTAGTTCTTATCTGAGACACAGAATACTTTTCCAACCTCATTGTTGTTAGAAGTTTTTTTGTTTTTTTTTTTTTTTTTTTTTTTACAGTGGTTATAGAAATGAGGTCTCAGTTTTGCTGAGTTCTTGGCTGGGGACCACCTTAAGCCCTACTGGGAACCCTTCTCTATTGACACTTCGCAACATGGGTGTTTGCCATCTTCAGGTCAAGTAGAGTGCTTATTTATGATTTCCTCTTCTGCAACAAGCCACAAACAGCTCTGTGCTTTTAAAATGCTCTTGTGATTAGATTTAGTCCACCTTGATCATTTCCTTTTTGCAAAGTTAATCATGCTATATAATATAACCCTAGTACTGGTAGTAAAATTTATCATATTCAGGGACCCAAGTCTATTCAGAACAAATATCCCAGATGTGGAAAATCTTGGAGGATATCTTAATATTCTATCCACCAAAACTTTCACTGAGAATAGAAATTAACATTTAAATTAATATTGAGCACAATAGGCTATTTTTTCCTATGGGTTTTTACTGATTCTGAGTTGCACTAAGAATAAGTCTTAGTCCATAAAGATGGGATCTACCATGGAAAAGAGAAACCAGTAAGACACTGCCTTGATGAATCAGAAAAAAGCTCCAAACACAAGCCCAGTATCTCTGCAAGATATTTGTTGAATTCTTCTAGTCTGGGGTTGTACAGAGAAAAGAAGATTAAAATCTACTCTTGTCTCATGGTACGTAGGAGACTACAGTTCCTGTAGAGAGCAGATATTCTCCAAAAATGAGTGTTCAACTATCTTGCATGGGTCAGAGATAATGAGCTGAGCTCCAACCTGTAAAGGCAAACTTTTCTTTTAGAGTTGAGGGGACAGAAACAAGGCAGATTCTCAATCAAAAGCAGTGCCATACCTGAGGAACAGAGACAAACTAGTGATTGACTAAGCCTTATAAACTGCAACCTAGCTCTGACCCAACTGTCTTCACCTCTCTTAATTGATTAAGGGAGGAAAGGATGAATATTAGCTGATGTATGGTAACATCTGAAGCTTCTGTGATTCATTTACGCATAGCATGTGGCATAAAATTTCAAAAATTTCTATACATAAAAAGAATGAGGTAAATGTGATTGATAATCAAGGAATAACACAAGCCATGGAAATATACTCACAACTGAAACTGAAATTGGAGTTAGAAGGCAAGAGATTGACAATAATTTTGATTAATATGGGAGATAAAAGAATAGAAAGATGGGAAAAATAGAAGTATGAGGAATCAAAAACTGTAATCCATAAAAATAATCAAAATATAATTCTAGAAGTTAAAAAATTAACATCTGAAAATAAGAGCTTGTTCATTTTACTTGAAACAAGAAAAATAAATTAGAACTCAGACATATCAGTAGAAATTATCAAAATTATAGTACATGGAGAAAAAAAAAGAAAGAAAAGAAAGAAAAGAAACAAAAGAGATGGAAAGGAGACAAAGAAATGTATGGCATGTATAATTGGAGTCCAGATGTAAAGGAAGGAGTCTAGAGCAAAAGGGATATTTACAGAGATAATATCTAGAATTTTTCAAAGCTGGTAACATATAACAAGCTAGACCGTGGTTCTAAGAAACTGACTGAATGAGAAGCAGGGTAAATATTAGAAAACTGCACATAACAATAAAGAAGATGAAAATAAAAAGTTAAAAGCTGACAGAAGAAGAATGAAGCACTACCTTCAAAATTCCAAAAATAAGATTGACAGCTGATTTTTCAGAAGAGATTCTGGGAGGCAGAAGACAATGTAATGGTATATTTATAATCTTGAAAAAAAAATATGAAAAGCCAATGAAAAATTCTAAAATATTAACCATCAAAATGAATATGGAATAAATAAGACAAAAATTGAGAAATTCTGTTACTAGCTAATTGTCAAACTAATGCAGCTGGCAAAGTTAATTAAAAATGAGAATAAAAACCAATTAATTAACATGATTAACCAACTTGATATGTACTATCTCCATCATGATTCAGTATAACACAGAACATCTTATTTTATCTTCATGGAATTAAATTAAAAATTAATAACAGAAACATTAACTAGAAAATCCCAATGTTTGTAAATTAAACTGCATAATTTTGAATTACCTGTAGATTACAGAATATGTCACAATAGAATCTAAAAAATATTTTGAGCGAAATTATATATAACATACAACATACATAACATGTAACTTTAAAATTGAGTTAGGCAGCAAAATCATTGTTTAAAGGGAAATTTATATCTCTAAATAATATTATACCATTGATATATGATACTATAGACATGAATAATATTCTATATGGAAATATTTTATCTTATTTCATATTTTTCAGTTCAGTTAGGTTCAGTTGCTCAGTCATGTCCAACCCTTTGAGACCCCGTGGACTGCAGCATGCCACGCGTCCCTATCCATCACCAACTCTTGGACCTTACTCAAACTCATGTCCATTGAGTCAGTGATGCCATCCAAACATCTCATCCTCTGTCGTCCCCTTTTCCTCCCACCTTCAATCTTTCCAAGCATCAGGGTCTCTTCAAATGAGTCAGTTGTTCACATCAGGTGACCAAAGTATATCTTTTCTCCTTTGTCTTTTGTCTCTTCTTTTCACAGCTATTTGTAAGGCCTTCTCAGACAACCATTTTGCCTTTTTGCATTTCTTTTTCATGGGGATGGTCTTGATCACTGCCTCCTATACAATGTCACGAACCTCTCTGTCCATAGTTTTGAGGGCACTCTGTCTATCAGATCTAATCCCTTTAATCTATTTGTCACTTCTACTGAATAATCATAAGGGATTTGAATTACATGATATGTTAACAGTCTAGTGGTTTCCCCTACTTTATTCAGTTTAAGTCTGAATTTAGCAAGAAGGAGTTCATGATCTGAGCCACAGTCAGCTCCCGGTCTTGTTTTTGCTGACTGTATAGAGCTTCTGAATCTTTGACTGCAAAGAATATAATTAATCTGATTTCAGTATTGACCATCTGGTGATGTCCATGTGTAGAGTCTCCTCTTTTGTTGTTGGAAGAGGGTGTTTGCTATGACCAGTGCATTCTCTTGGCAAAACTCTATTAGCCTTTGCCCTGCTTCATTCATTCTGTACTCCCAGAACAAATTTTACTCCAAGTATTTCTTGACTTTCTACTTTTTCATTCATTTTTTTATATTGAAATAATATGAAATTATTATATACATATATTTATAAGCATATATCTATATACATGTGTATAATACATATAAACATGTATTATATAAACATTTATTTCTCTCTATTTACATATTTTTCATCAACCCAACAGATATTTTTCATTAGCATTGTGAAATGCCACTTTATTATAAAATCATTCTGTATATTTATGTATGATCATTTTATTGATCAAACCTAATTAGATTTGATAACATTATCGATTTCATAGTTTAATCAAGAAAAGTTTTCATCATTCCTGCTGGTTTATTTAATTTTAGTGTGAAAGCAATCATTCATATCTTAAGAATGAAAGTTTGGAAGTGATACAAAAGCATTGAACAAGAAGTCAACAGATATTAAGCCAATAACCAATTGATGCATAATCCAAATGGAATTTTGCCACTTGTATTTTAAAGAACACATTTGCAAAAAATAAGCACCTAAGTTTTCCTCTAAATAATATTAAAAATAGCAAGATCATATAATGTGAGGTGGTGTCTTGGTACTATCAAATAAAATATAGGCAACTTTACTTAGCGATGTTTTTCCTTAAGGCTACTACACTCTAGAATATGTAATTTTATAAAACTCTATTAAGATCTGTAGAATACTTAGCAAGAAAATGAAAATACTCTTAACTATAGACAGAAGACTAAATGTTAACTACAAGATTAAATTAGTATCAAATATTTAAAATAAGCTGTGAAATTTTGCAGTCTTAAACAATGGCCATTTTCTAAATGACCTCATTAATATGGTGCTTTATTCTCTGGCACAATGGAATCTGAAGCCAAATCAAGCGAAGAAAACGTTGCTTTGTACTATTAAGCAACTAAGATTTTGAAGGTAAGACGAAAAGACAAATGATTCATTGGAAAGAGTCAGAAGTTATTTCTTTGCAGAATCATTTGTGTGAACCTGGGCAAGTCATAATATTTTATTTATATGGAAAAACTCTTCACTCATACAGATAGAGATAATACAAATGTTATATTTCTCTTCATTTAGAATTTTCACACTGAATATATTAATATCTTATTAAAACAAACAATAGACTTGCCACTGAACCTTAAAATACTAGGAAAATTTTTGCTCTATTGAGCCTAATACTGGTAAAGATCTTTATCCTTTACAAAATTTCTGTGTATGATTTCTCTCTAGATAATTCTAACTAGCTAGGAAATTAGGAAGGCATGAGATAATGATCAGTTTATATGTATTTATGAGCAACATGATCCAACCTACATGATAACCAGACCACATCTATGGTTGAGAACAGCATTTTATAATGGAGTTTTGCTATTTCACATAGAATTTAATGTGGTCAAAATAAAAATAAAATGTATATTCATATCATATAGCTTCATTTGTATTCAAACCAACTTTTCCAGATCACAAATATCAGCAGGGATAAATATGTAAGCATAGTTCCAGAAGTAATGGAGTTATGGCTTGCTGTTTGACACTGCTGGAAATGCTATCAGAAGTACAGGCTGCAGGCAAGGAGAAAGAAAGCTTTTTCACACGGGGAGAATAATGGTAATTGGGCAAGGAGGCTCTCATTATTTCCCACAGACACTGTGTTCCGGCGTTTCACTCAACTGAACAATGAACCTGCTTACACTCTTAATGGCGTCTGAATCTCTTGACCCACTTATTAGAGGGCTAGAATCAAGAAAGTGTTCCTAAAGCCCAAGAGGGGTAGGGGCTCTTCCTCTTATAGCTATACCATTCATACCATAAGTGGCTGGTTTCCTACTCTTAGTTAATTATTTATTGATTGATTAACCTATCATTCAAGACCTTACACCAGCCTTTGGGTCTGATCTACTCTGGATTTCACCCTCACTGGGCAATTTCTGATTCTGCAACAATTTCCTTCATAAAGCACATGTGTAATATTTACAAAATCGCAAATGGCCATTGTGTTCATTTTCAGAACAGTGTCATTGAGGAAGCAATAGGAAAGACCATGACTTAAACCTGGTGGGAACTGGGTGAGAACCCCAAGGAATGCAGCACAGGTACCAAAGGAAAATAAAGCAGGCTTCTAATTGGTAAGAATGTGCGAGGAAGGCAGGAGACACAGAAACTAGTAAACACAGAAAATGTTGAAGCTGAGCCAAGAGAGACAGTCATCAATCTAATTAAACTACACTCTCATTCAGAACCCCCACAACAGAATCTTTAAATCAATGTGCAGGATCCATTTTTCTGATCCGGCTGCATTTCATTTTCAAATACTGAGGCCATTATTGCAATCTGCAAATTTCAGATCCTGCTTCTACTAATCAGGTGTTTGCTATTCTTCCGTGTACTATCACGTGCAGATGGCACAAGCCCCGTAACGAGAGTTAAATCAGAGATAAAAGCACTGCAACAAGAAAGGGCCAAAGGAAGAAAATCATTAAAACCATCACTTAAAAAAAATTCCCTCATGTCCCCGATTTAGGCGTTTTCTTTGCTATAATCCCCAGCTGTTATGATCTTCTCCTACTCTATTGTCATTTGTTAAAATTATTTCTCATTTTTTGTGGCCCAGCAACAATCAGCTCTTTCAAAAGCCCAACAAGATACCACAAGCACAATCTGATAGTTATATCTACTGATTATGTAGGGCTATTTGTAGCCCTCTTGCAAAGCTTGTCTTCTGCCTTGATTCAGATATACTTCCCCATTTCCTTACCTAATGTTACAACTCCATGAGTTCTGAAATTATGTCTTATATATTGGTACCATCTTACCCTGCCTCTACTCAAGAGAGTTTCGGGCTTTTTGTGTAGGATGTATATGGCAAATACTTCCTAATGAGTGCCTATTATCTAAGCACTCTGGTTGTATGTGTGCACGTGTGCTCAATCACTTAGTTGTGTCTGACTCTTTGCGACCCTATGTGTATCCTGCCAGGCTTCTCCATCCATGGGATTTTCCAGGCAAGACTACTGGAGAGGGTTGTCATTTTGTTCTGCAGGGGATGTTCCTAACCCAGGGATCAAACCTATATCTCCTGCAGGTATACCACTGAGCCACCTCGGAAGGCCTTGCCTATTAAAATCAAGAAGCAGGATTAAAAGATTAAAGTACATTCTTTTGGGACTTTGCTGGTGTTCCAGTGGCTAAGACTTTGTGTTCCCAATACAGGGACCCTGGGTTCAATCTCTGGTCAGGGAACTAGATCCTACATGTCACAACTAAGACCTGGCACAACCAAATAAATAAATTAATTCAAATGAACACGTGGAAAAAATAAAGCCTTCTTTCCTTACAATGAATGTTTTCTTCCATATGTTTATGGAACATGGAGAACTTTCTCAACAAAACTAGCCCCTGCATTAATATTTTTCTTCTCTTTTGAAATCAAAAGGAAAACCAAATTAGTGCTACTGTCAAATCTTCTCCTATTCTATCCTCATGGGTCTAATTGAATACATTTTATGGAATTCAAAGGCACACGAGTTGGCTTTTTCTTTCTCAGTTTAAATAGCTAGGTAATTCAAAATATGAAAGGTCCATATTTATGAGTCCTCCACCTGAAGTAGAAGAGAATTGAGGTGACTAAAATAAATCCTTGATAAACTTTTGGAGCTGAGTTCTTCATGAAAGGCCTTACCAGCTATGCCATAAAGATTGCAGTTTCCAAAATATAATCAAGCAAATAGATAGGACAGAATTCCATCCAATAAAAGCAAAGTCTCACATATTTTATTTCACAATGTATTTATCTATGATTTATCACTTACCATTTTTCATTCAGAGAAGTTGCATATATTCCAAGAGGTTATAAACCTTGATTTTTTTTTTTTTTTTTTGGTGCATAGTTCAATCAGCATTAATTTACTACAGAAAACATCACTTGTGGGACATGTAAATTTTACTTTATCTCCACTGGCATGATAAATGATTTATCAAGTGCAGTGTAAAAGGGAGAAAAAACACTCTAGCTATATGCAATTGTTTGGGTATTAATTTTTTTCCATAAGATGACTCTGGTTTGTGATAAAACCTGGGTCAGTCCACACACCTTGACACCATGCTAATTCTATGCATGCCACACTAACTGTGATCTAAGTAAGTGAGCTATCAACCACTGAATTGTATCTTCAATATTCTGATGGCTTTGGCTCCACCACTTGCAATTCTTCAACTCAGTAGGTCTTTATAGTCCAGGACCATTGCTGTGTAAACATCAGCTGAAAGAATCTGAGATCCACCTAATTCCTTTGCTGTGTCCAAAGAAGGAAGGGATACTTTGGACTTATGGTGACAGTTTTCAAGGACAGTACTGTTTCATATGCAGATAAGATTCTGCATTCTGATTTTTTTTTTTTTTATCAGAGATGCCTAGGTAGACAACTCATCCTTGTGATTTTGGCTAATATTATCTTAACAATGAGAGCTATCCATTGAGTGCTTATGACTGTGCCAGTTTTTTAAGATTTACTATCTCATTTTAAGAATTCTAAAAGCCTTACATGTTAAAAATGCTTCATACTGCCTCTTGAGAGTTGATTCCACCCATGTCTTCCCAAGTCCTCATTCACTGATGTTAGAGCAGTCACTTGAAATTGGTCATGGTGAAAATGTGATGGTCTTCTCTGGTGGCTCAGATGATAAAGAATCTGCCTGCAATACAGTAGGTTCGGTTTCAGTCCCTGTGATGGGCAAATCCCTTGGAGAAGGGAATGGCTACCCACTACAGGGTTCTTGCCTGGAGAATTCCATGAACAAAGGAGCCTGGTGGTTTACAGTCCATGGGGTTGCAAAGAGTCAACAAGACTGAGAGACTAACACTTAAGGGTTCCGCAGTAGCTCAGTGGTAAAGAACCCACCTGCAATGCAGGAGATGCAGGTTCTATCCCTGGGTGGGGAATATCCCTCGGATGGCATGGCAACTCACTCTCACATTCTTTCCTGGAGAATCTCATGGACAGAGGAGCCTGGAGGTCTACAGACCATGGGGTTTCAGAGTCAGACATGACTTAAACAACTGAGCATTCATGAGCATGTATGAAAGTGTGACACTGTGGAAACTGACAAATGTTAAAAATCAGGTCTTTCCAATTTCTGGTTTAATAGCACACCACTGTGTGCTATATGGAAGTAGCACAGGATACCCAAATAGGTGAAGTATCTAGCTTATAGTCAGTGTGTAAGTTTCAGATAGGAGTTAGACTCCTAGTCAGTTACACACCAGGCTCTACGTTGTTGAGGCTGCTTACAGACTCAAACAGAGTCAGTCATTGTGAATAAACTGACTATTCTTCCATAAATTCTATCAAATGTTTACTTTTCCTAAATGTTTTGGTTATACTTATTTTTTTAGATGCAAATAGCCAGTTATCTTAGTGAGCTTTTGTGTAATAGAATAATTTCTTTTTTTCCAATTTAGTGTGTTTTTATGGGAGTGATGACTACTAGGATGACGTATCGGCACTTCTCTTCGCTTGTCAATATTTTGACAGGCTATTTTAACATTCACCTCCCAACTGAAAAGGTTAGCAGGAACCATAAGGACATGGGATGGGAGGAAGAAAGGATAGGTGGGAAATGAATTTTAAGATGTATCAAGATATAAGGAACAACATAACCTTTAAAAAAAGAAAAAGAAAAGAAAGCATGGTGAGAGTACACTTAGAAGCTGTAGTGATTTTCTTCTGCAACAGATTATCAACAGCAAAAAAATTATAGCTTTTCTCTCCACAGCAGGATAAAACTCCATGTCACTCTTTACAATAATCCAGAACAGTTTCTAAATTGAAACCATTTTACTTGTTTGACTGCTTGTCTTGTTTGTGTGATCTGTTGTTATGGAAATGACTAAGATGTCAAAACATTGTTTTGTATGATCCCACAGGGGAAGGAGGGTTTTAGGAGGAGAACTCTGAAAGAGGTTTAGAGGCAAACTAAAAACACATTTGGACTTTGCACTTAAAAATCAAAACACATTTTTTGCTTGGCTGTGCTTTGATTTTCAAACCGCTTCTCCCATGTGAACGCTTAATACTCTGGTGTGTGAAAGGTCCATGAAGCCCATTTTCAGTTGTTTACCTTACGTTCATGAACCTGGATAAGTCAATGACACCATTTCTTGCTTGCATACTGGGAACAATTCAACACTTTTGATTGAGTTGACTAGCCAAATATAAATAAAATAAACTAAACCAGTTATTTGGATAATGGATAGGCTAAATGATTGTTTAAAATACCTGCAGTCTGTCAATATATTTCTATTATTTTGTGAATATAGACATGTGTTACAAATGGTCAACTCTTCAGCAAGTGCAAAATCTATTGTCCTGAAATGTTATATTTTAAAGATCAAAGGAATTGCTGTAATTTAAATACATACTTAAAATGAAAACATATGAGATTCAAAACACCATTGTAAAAATGTGTTTTTGTAAATAAATGCATTTATTATTTCTTATTTTAGGATGTATGGGAATGATTGCAGTACCACTTGCAACTTGTCAATTCTGAAAAATTGGCCAAGTTAGTGCTTTTCAAATAATAAACCTAAACCATTGACTTCACTACCAGGATGCCATGGTACAGAGAAGGAAGATTAAGAAAAAAAGATTAAGATTAAGAGGTCTTTGCGGATTCAATTGTAAAGTTTAAAAAAATAAAAAATAAAAAAAAAAAAGATTAAGAGGTCTAAGATTTTGCAGTTCCTAAGTCTTAACTGGGGCTTCCCAGGTGGTTCAGTGGAAAGAATCTGCCTACCAAGGCGGAAACTTAGGACAAACAGGTTCAATCCCTGGGTCGGGAAAATCCCCTGGAGGAGGAAATGGCAAACACTCCAGCATTCTTGCCTGAAAATCCCATGGAGAGATGAGCCTAAAGGGCTACAGTCCATGAGGTCACAAAGACTCTTAATTAGGCAGAAAGAACCAGGAAATATTTATACTATGGAGGAAAATGTGAGGGAATGCAAATGTATTAATATAACACATGAGGTATAAAATACTTTACTTCATATGTTCTAGAGGTTTGGGCTTCCCTTGTGGTTCAGTTGGTAAAGAATCTACCTGCAATGTGGGAGACTTAGGTTCAACCCCTGCATTGGGAAGATCCCCTGGAGAAGGGAAAGGCTATCCATTCCAGTATTCCAGCCTGGAGAATTCCATGGACTGTATAGTCCATGGGGTTGCAAAGCGTCAGACATGGCTGAGTGACTTTCACTTTCACTTCACAGAGGTTTACTTTGTAACATTGTATATAGTCCATTTTTATAGATGTTCCATTCACTTCAGTTTAGTTCAGTCGCTCAGTCGTGTCCAACTCTTTGCAACCCCATGAATCGCAGCACGCCAGGCCTCCCTGTCCATCACCAACTCCCGGAGTTCACTCAGACTCACGTCTATCGAGTCGGTGATGCCATCCAGCCATCTCATCCTCTATCGTCCCCTTTTCCTCCTGCCCCTAATCCCTCCCAGCATCAGAGTCTTTTCCAATGACTCAACTCTTCGCATCAGGTGGCCAAAGTACTGGAGTTTCAGCTTTAGCATCATTCCTTCCAATGAACACCCAGGGCTGATCTCCTTTAGAATGGACTGGTTGGATCTCCTTGCAGTCCGAGGGACTCTCAAGAGTCTTCTCCAACACCACAGTTCAAAAGCATCAATTCTTCAGCGCTCAGCCTTCTTCACAGTCCAACTCTCACATCCATACATGACCACAGGAAAAACCATAGCCTTGACTAGACGAACCTTTGTTGGCAAAGTAATGTCTCTGCTTTTTAATATGCTGTCTAGGTTGGTCATAACTTTCTTTCCAAGGAGTAAGCGTCGTTTAATTTCATGGCTGCAGTCATCATCTGCAGTGATTTTGGAGCCCAGAAAAATAAAGTCTGACACTGTTTCCCCATCTATTTCCCATGAAGTGATGGGACCAGATGCCATGATCTTAGTTTTCTGAATGTTGAGCTTTAAGCCAACCTTTTCACTCTCCTCTTTCACTTTCATCAAGAGGCTTTTGAGTTCCTCTTCCCTTTCTGCCATACGGGTGGTGTCATCTGCATATCTGAGGTACAAGGCTGATTAATGTAAAACACAGTTGTTTGATTAAAAAAAGAAAAGCAAATGTGTGACATACCATTTTTTGGACATAGTTGTCAGTATGCTAGACACTCATCAGAAAGGTAAAATCTGACATGTCCAAGTCTTTGTAAGAAGATTTCTCTCCTGGAAACCACGTCAGATAGATGTGCAGTTGCCACTAACCTGGCAAGTAGTGATCTGCCTGGGTGATCTGCAAAATTATAACACTAAAGACCCCTAGATTGAGTTTTCCTTCTCAGACAAGTCACTAACCCTCTGTGTAATCTTCATCTTGAGTCCCAATGGTCCACAATCTCCCTGGTGGTGCAGACAATATCAGGATTATTTGGCAATGCATTTCACATACATGAGTGGCTTCCCAGGTGGCGCTGGTAGTAAGGAACCACTTGCCCTACATCTCCTGCAGGAGATATAGGGGACATGGGTTTGATCTCTGGGTTGAGAAGATCCCCTAGAGGAGGAAATGGGAACCCTCTTGAGTATTCTTACCTGGAGAATGCCATGGACAGAGGAGCCTGGTGGGCTATAGTCCATGGGGTTGCAAAGAGTCAGACACCACTGAAGCAACTTAGAATGCACATACCTGACTCCTAGCACAGTGTCTGACAAATAACAGTTTCAAGATACGTATTTCTGGAAAGAGATTTAGTGAGTCCTAACATTTTTCAGGGTTCATGTATTTATCTGTAAAATGAGAATAGGGACAAATACATAAATGAAAATAAGGTTGTTGGGAATAAAATGAGATTATGCATGTGACTGTATTCTTAAAAAGGCTACCCTTATATTTTTCACTTTACAAATATTTCTCCTTTTTCATTATTTATAGCAGCCATAAATAAAATACACTCATTCTTCATTTGGAGAGGATTAGTTATAGTAGGTATTAGAACAAAAAATAACATTAAAACCAGGAGATATTTTTCAATCTTGGATTTTCCTCTTGCAAATTTGGTGGTTATTTTTTAAATGGAATTATTTCCACATTATTGTGAACTTCTGGCAGTATCACCTTAGGCAGTTTGAAATTATTTCAGGATAATTAAAGTATTCTATTATTTAACTGTATCATGTTACTGCTCCTTTTGCTGAAATAATGTTCTGTGGTTGTGTACCATGGAATTCTCCAGATAATGCTTCAAATTGAATCTTTGCATATTTTATGTTTTTCTCTGATTGAATTTTTCACTAAGGGTTGAGCCCCTATGTAATTCCTACTTATTTTCTTTTTTAACTTCAGTCAACTCTAAATAAACTTCTAAATATTACTGTTCCAGTCTCCAAATAAAGAGAACTGATAATAGACTTAATATTGATAAAGTAATTTGATAAATTGTAACAAGAGTTATTCAGTGAACAGTCTATATTATACTACAGAAAAGTTCTCTTAAGGTAGACCCCTGAAATTTGATCCCTGCAATTACTGCTGTTATTGTAATGTCCTAAAGATCTCCCAAAGCTGTTTTTAAGTTAGTCCACAATATTAAATATTCTTGTTGAGAACATTGATTTGCTTTAAAATAAGGAAGAAAAGCCACTCCTTTGAAAAGATGAAACAAGGCTTCCCTGCTGGCTCAGTGTTAAAGAATCTGCCTGCCAACACAGGAGACAGGTTTGATCCCTGATTTGGGAAGATCCCACATGCCACAGAGCAGCTAAGCCCGGGCACCACAACTATTGAGCCAGTGCTCTAGAGCCCGGGAGCTGAAACTACTGATGCTCGTTCGCCCTTGAACCTGTGCTCTACAACACGAGAAGCCGCTGAAATGAGATGTCTGTGCACCATAGCTAGAGAGCAGCCCCCACTCGCCACTACTAGAGAAAAGCCCGTGCACAGCCATGAAGACTGAGCACAACCAAACATAAATAAATAAGAATATACATTTTTTTAAAAAATATGAAACAAATGCATTTTGAAAAGGAGATGGAGGAAAAAAAAAAAAAGCACCTAATATTAGCATCTACAATGTGCCAAGAACTGTGACAGGAAATTTACACATATAATCCTCAGCAGCAGATCTGAGATTATTATCTCATTTTACAGATAAGAAAATGATTCTTATGGTACTTGCAGTACCATGATTGATACCACACAATAAGTGGTAGAGAGTATGCATGGTTTTAAAATAAGCATTAATTTTAAAATAGTATTAGACTTACAGAAAAATTGTGGAAAGGACAGAGAATTCTCATATAACCTATACTCAGGTTCCCCAGCTGTTAATATCTTGTGTTAATGTGGCATTTCTATCACAAGTAATGAACAAATATTCATACACTATCATTATTATTAATATCTAAAGTCTGTATTTTATTAATATTTTCTTAATTTTTACATAATGTTCCTTTTCTTTTCCAGGATCCCTTCAAAGATGACACGTTACATGAAATTGTTATATAGCCTTAGGCTTCTCTTGTCTGTGACAATTTATGAAATTGTCCTTGTTTTTCATCTTTACAGTTTTAAGGAGCATTGTATATCCCTTGTTCTGGCCCTGGTATCAGACATTTTTCTGAAGAGTCCCAGTACCTTTTATTGGAGAAAGGTATTAGAAACCAAGGTCTGGACACCAGGTTTCCATTTCCACTGTTGCTCTTAGGATGTGGTGCTTCTAGGACTTAGCTGGCAGAGCAGGGAAATGTTATGTGTATATATTAATGTCTCTCTCTCCCCCTCTCTTTATATGTATACATAAGATCTATAAATAATGCTCTATGCTCATACATGAATTTCTCTCTCTCTCTCTTTTATATATATATATTTATTTATTTATTTATAAATATTTCTATGTGTTTCCATCTGTAAAAACGTAGTAAGTTAATACGAGTTTATACTGATGTTTCAAACTGTTAATAATAGGAGACAGGTGTTTCTCTGTTGGACTGGGACATTACAGGTTAGCAAGCTGGAAATAAATGATCCATGAATCCACAATAACAATGATAAAATGGTTTCCATCATCCACCACCAGTTTACCTAATTTTTCTATTTCAGGATACATGCATGGTGGTTTCAGAATTGTCATCTATGGTTTACAGGAAAAAGTTTTATCAAGTAGAGTTCAGGCTGGAGACCCAGGGAGGAGCTGCTATTGCAATTCAAGTCTGAAGTCCTCTTGTTGGCAGAATTTCTTCTTGTCCAGAGGAGGTCAATCTTTGTTTTATTAAGAACTTCAACTGATGATATGAGGCCCACCCAGACTGTGAAGGACAATTTAAATTGCATTAAGTGTTACTCTTGGCTCAGTCATAAAGAATCTGCCTACCAATGCAGGAGCTGCAGGTTTGATCTCTGGGTTGGGAAGATCCCCTGGAGGAAGAAACATCAATCCATTCCAGTATTCTTGCCTGGAAAAATCCTGTGAACAGAGAAGCCTGGCAGGCTACAGTCCATGGGCTTACAAAGAGTCAAACAAGACTGAGAGACGGAGCATGCATGCATACTTTTCAAAGAAACACACTCAAAGAAACACCTAGAATAATATTTGATGAAATATCTGGACAACATGACCCAGTCAAGTATATACATACAATAAATGATCAGACCTTCTATCTATTTTTGTGTTTTTTTTTGAGAGTTTTTGTCAGAAATGGGTTTGAATTTTGTCAGATGTTCTTACTGCATATATTAGTATGATCATATGTCCTTCAGTCCATTCTTTTAATCAAAATATAGTTGTGAGAACTGTACTGTTTTATCCTTTGTCTAAATTTTTTTAAATATAAAGTAAATTTGATGTACAATATTATATATTACAGGTGTACAATAGTTCATAATTTTTAGAGATTCTACTTTATTTTAGAGATACTCCAGACCACCTGACCTGCCTCCTGAGAAATCTGTATGCAGGTCAAGAAGCAACAGTTACAACTGGATATGGAACAACAGACTGGTTCCAAATTGGGAAAGGAGTACGTCAAGGCTGTATATTGTCACCCTGCTTATTTAACTTATATTCAGAGTACATCATGTAAAATGCTGGGTTGGATGAAGCACAAGCTGGAATCAAGATTGCTGGGAGAGATATCAGTAATCTCAGGTATGCAGATGACACCACCCCTGTGACAGAAAGTGAAGAACTAAAGAGCCTCTTGATGAAAGTGAAAGAGGATAGTGAAAAAGTTGACTTAAAACAACATTCAGAAAACTAAGATCATGGCATCCAGTCCCATCATTTCATGGCAAATAGATGGGGAAACAATGGAATCAGTGAGAGGCTTTATTTTCTTGGGCTCAAAAATCACTGCAGATTGTGACTGAAGCCATGAAAGTAAGACTCTTGCTTCTTGAAAGGAAAGTTATGATCAACCTAGACAGCATATTAAAAAGCAGAGACATTACTTTGCCAACAATGGTCCATCTAGTCAAATGTAGGGTTTTTCCAGTAGTCATGTATGGATATGAGAGTTAGACTATAAAGAAAGCTGAGCACCAAAGAGTTGATGCTTTTGAACTGTGGTATTGGAGAAGACTCTTGAAAGTCCCTTGGGCTGCAAGGAGATCCAACCAATCCATCCTAAAGGAGATCAGTCCTGAATATTCATTGGAAGGACTGACGCTGAAGCTGAAACTCCAATACTTTTGCCGCCTGATGCGTAGAACTGACTCCTCAGAAAAGACCCTGATGCTAGGAAAGACTGAAGGCGGGAGGAGAAGGGGATGACAGAGGATGAGATGGTTGGATGGCATCACTGACTCAAAGGACATGAGTTTGAGTAAGCTCTGGGATTTGGTGATGGACAAGGAAGCCTGGCATGCTGCACTCCATGGGGTCTCAAAGAGTTGGATACATCTGAGCAACTGAATTGAACTGATATTCCATTTAAATTTATTATAAAATATTGGCTATATTACCTCTGTTATACAGCATATTCTTTTGATTTCTTTTATACTTATAGCTTTTAGCTCTTAATCCCCGACTTATACCTTGACCCTCTTTTCTTTCCTCTCCCTACTCATAATCACTCAGTCAATTAATATGATGAATTACATTGACTGCTTTATAAATTGTGCCAATCTAACATTGCTGGGATGAACTCCACTTGGTTGTTATTATCTTTTTATGTTACACTGAGTTTAATGTGAAAGCATTCTGTCCAGGATTTTCTGATATGTTGGGGGAGTGTGTAATTTCCGTGGTTCTGTTTCCCTGAAGCAAAGGTTTGAAATGGCGACCAGTGTTACAGCTCTGTTAAAGCTCAGTTTTATTTGGCTAGCAAAGGAAAGTATACCCTCGAGGCGTGATGGTGGGCAACCCCAAAGGCGAGGCCTCAATCCCTCTTGGCTTCCTCCTTTTATACATTTGTCTCCTCTCCCCTTTGAGCCTGCCCTATGCAAATTGGGCTGGCCAAAAAGGGGCTTTTTTTGTTTTACCTGAAAATTCTCACTCCAGTCTGTGGATTTTCTTTCCTTCTGTTTTTGTGGGCTTTTCCCTTTCTTTGTCTTTTAGCCAAGGCCATTTTGGACTCCTTTTTCCTGTTCTAACTACCTAACATATCTCTGCTCAGTAAAGGTAATAGTCTGTAGTTTTCTTGTAATATTTTCATAAGTGTTGCTTCTATATCTAATATGTGGCAGAGACTGTCTTTTTGCTGCATATATAAATGTACTTATAGAATCCTGCTGCTGACTTGCTCTCCAAATCTGATTGACTTGCATCATCTCTAGATCTACTTCTCCTACTGTAGAATTAAAAGTTTTGTTTAGATGAACTAAAGTGTCTATTTCAGTTCCAGAAATATAACACCCATTTCTACATATAATAACAAAACCTCAAATTAATGATTAAATTTCATAAAAGTCATGGCCATTGTATTATTATATCCTCCCAACTACTCCTTGTGGTTGAGTAAAGCAAGTACTAGTTTCATTATTTATAGATAAAGTTACCAAAGTTCATAAAAATTAAGTTTTCCAAGATCACAGTTTCTAAATGTTGTTAGGATTCAAACTCAAGATCTTTGAGCCAACATACCAAACATTTCAGGGCTTCCCGGATGGTACTAGTGGTAAAGAAACCACCTGTCAATGCAAGAGACAGACACAAGAGACACAGCTTCAACCCCTGGGTCGGGAAGGTCCTCTGGAGTGGGGCATGGCAACCCACTCCATTATTCTTGCCTGGATAAATCCATGGACACAGGAGCCTGGCAAGGTACACTCCATACGGTCACAAAGAGTCAGCCATGACTGAAGCAACTTAACACACACACACAAATATTTAAGACCACAGGCTTATTGTATTAATAAGTAAATTCACTTCACAAAGCTATTCTCCAAAAGGCCATATTCTCCTGGAGACCATTCTATGCATATATGGCAAACTGGAAGGAAAGTTCTCAATAGCTCTGTTGTATAAAACATGGAATTTGCTCAAAATCCTACCTGTTCTTTCTTTTATGCACTGTACTTACAAAAATTCAGCTTTCTGCTGTAAATGTGAATCACATTATTACATTTTATTTTTATATTTTTATTTTTTACCTAAGCAGGAAAAGTATAACTGTCTGCAAGCCCAAATTGCAGAATGGGTATTGGATGCATATAACTAAATATCAAGGGTGAAGAGTAAGAGTTTCTGTACCCTGCTCAAGGAAGAATGAGCTCACCGTCCTCTGCATTTACTATCACATGGATATCTTTATGTCCTTTTAGTTACAAAGAGCTTTTCTAAACATTGCATTCCACAGTGATAGCAGATTTATAGTATATGGATCACACCTTGAGGCTGTCTGTCAAAAATGTTTTCTAATATAATTTCAAAACAGATGTCAACTCTAGAGAGCTTCTAATTCCTCATGGAAATGATGTTTGACTTTTCCATGACACCCCACCTCATCTTCATCAAACTAAGCAGATTTGTTCTGATTCTGGTATTTATCTGTTCCTTAAAAGTGTAGGCATTTTCCCCACAGGTTTGCAGATGAGTATACTTGCAGTATTGCAAGAGATATCATTATTGGTTGAGGTTCAGATACTTGCAAAAAGTTAGAAGATATCAGAAACTTTCTGTTGATGAGGGGTTCTGGGTTTTCCTGTATAGGTGGAGATTCACCAAGAAGTAGCAGTTCTTGGCAAAACATTTGTCATGTTGCGTAGGGTGAAGCATGGAATATTTTTCAGAATTGGGCTGTGGATGTATGTGATGAGAAAGGAGAAGGATGAACATAAAATAAGTGGGATCTGTATGTTCATGAAACAGAGGTCAGATAATATGTAAGGACAAGCTATTCTCCAAAACAAAAGCCCATATTGAGGCCCTAAGATGGGATCAATCAAAGATTTTCCCTTCATCTGCTCATCTGGGGGAGATGACCACCCATGACTAGAATCATATGACGATAACCACCATCATTTTTCAGTGTCCTATCTTTTTGCCTTTTCATACTGTTCATGGGGTTCTCATGGCAAGAATACTGAAGTCATTTGTCATTCCCTTCTCCAGTGGACCACATTTTGTCACAGTTCTCCACCATGACCCATCTGTCTTGAATGGCCCTACATGGCATGGTTCATAGTTTCATTGAGTTAGACAAGGCTGTGGTCCATGTGGTTAGATTGGCTAGTTTTCTGTGATTCTGGTTTTCAGTCTGTCTGCCCTCTGATGGAGAAGGATAAGAGGCTTATGGAAGCTTAAAGCTCAACATTCAGAAAACAAAGATCATGGCATATGGTCCCATCACTTCAAGGCAAATAGATGGAGAAACAGTGAAAAGAGTGGCAGACCTTATTTTTGGGGCTCCAAAATCACTGCAGATGGTGACTGAAGCCTTGAAAGTAAAAGATGCTTACTCCTTGGAAGAAAAGTTATGACTAACCTAGACAGTGTATTAAAAAGCAGAGACATTACTTTGCCAACAAAAGTCCATCTACTCAACACTATGGACTTTTTCCAGTAGTCACATATGGATGTGAGTGTTGGACTATAAAGAAACCTGAACACCAAAGAATTGATGCTTTTGAACAATGGTGTTGGAGAAGACTCTTGAGAGTCCCTTGGACTGCAAGGAGATCCACCCAGTCAATCCTACAGGAAATCAGTCCTGAACATTCATTGGAAGGACTGATGATGAAGCTGAAACTGCAATACGTTGGCCACCTCATGTGAAGAGCTGACTCATTGGAAAAGACTCTGATTCTGGAAAAGATTGCAGGCAGGAGGAGAAGGGGACGACAGAGGATGAGATGGTTGGATGGTGTCACTGACTCAATGGACCTGATTTAGGTAAACTCCGGGAGTTGGTGACGGACAGGGAGGCCTGGCATGCTGCAGTATATGGGGTCACAAAGAGTTGGACATGACTGAGGGACTGAACTGAACTGAACTACCATCACAAAAAAGTTACCCATTATGAATGCTGTGCTTAGAATCTGGAAATGTTTATAAATGTATTAGCTTGTGCACTGACCCTATGAAGGAATTACTGATACTGTCCTCATCGTAGAAATGAAGAAACTAAAATTAAATAAGTTGATTGACTAGTTAAATGACATTCAGATAGTAATTGGCAGAGTTAGGATTCCAGGGTGATTTCTCTCATTGAAAAACTCTTGCCACTTGGGGAAGGATAAGATAGGGGTGTGGAATAAAGAGATACAAACTATTGTATATAAAATATATTAAAAAAACAAGGATATATTGCATAGCATAGGGAAATACAGCCATTGTTTTGTGAAAACATTAAATAGAGTATAATCTATAAAAACGTTGAATCACTATGTTGTATACCTGAAACTAACATAATATTATGAACTGACTATTCAGTTCAGTTCAGTCACTTAGTCGTGTTCAACTCTTTCCGACCCCAAGCATGCCTGGCTTCCCTGTCCATCACCAAATCCCAGAGGTTGCTCAAACTCAAGTCTGTCGAGTTGGTGATGCCATCCAAACACTCATCCTCTGTCATCCCCTTCTCCTCCTGCCTTCAATCTTTCCCAGAATCAGGGTTTTTTCCCCCAATGAGTTGGTTCTTTGCATCAGGTGGCCAAAGTATTGGAGTTTCAGCATCAGTTCTTCCAATGAATATTCAGGACTGATTCCCTTTAGGATTTACTGGTTGGAACTCCTTGCAGCCCAAGGGACTCTCTAGAGTCTACTCCAACACCACAGTTCAAAAGCATCAGTTCTTCCACACTCAGATTTCTTTATAGTCCAACTCTTTCATCCATACATGATGACTGGAAAAACAATAGCTTTGACTAGATGGACCTTTGTTGGCAAAGTAATGTCTCTGCTTTTTAATGTGCTGTCTAGGTTGGTCATAGCTTTTCTTCCAAGGGGCAAGTGTCTTTTAATTTCATGTCTGCAGTCACGGTCTGCAATGATTTTGGAGCCCCCCAAAATAACTGTTTCCATTGTTTCCCCATCTATTTGGCATGAAGTGATGGGACCGGAGGCCATGATTTTAATTTTTGGAATTTTTTTTTTAAATTTTATTTTATTTTTAAACTTTACATAATTGTATTAGTTTTGCCAAATATCAAAATGAATCCATCACAGGTATACATGTGCTCCCCATCCTGAACCCTCCTCCTCCTCCCTCCCCATACCTTCCCTCTGGGTCGTCCCAGTGCACTAGCCCCAAGCATCCAGTATTGTGCATTGAACCTGGACTGGCATCTCGTTTCATACATGATATTTTACATGTTTCAATGCCATTCTCCCAAATCTTCCCACCCTCTCCCTCTCCCACAGAGTCCATAAGACTGTTCCATACATCAGCGTCACTTTTGCTGTCTCGTACACAGGGTTATTGTTATCATCTTTCTAAATTCCATATATATGCGTTAGTATACTGTATTGGTGTTTTTCCTTCTGGCTTACTTCACTCTGTATAATAGGCTCCAGTTTCATCCACCTCATTAGAACTGATTCAAATGTATTCTTTTTAATGGCTGAGTAATACTCCATTGTGTATATGTACCACTGCTTTCTTATCCATTCATCTGCTGATGGACATCTAGGTTGCTTCCATGTCCTGGCTATTATAAACAGTGCTGCAATGAACATTGGGGTACACGTGTCTCTTTCCCTTCTGGTTTCCTCAGTGTGTATGCCCAGCAGTGGGATTGCTGGATCATAAGGCAGTTCTATTTCCAGTTTTTTAAGGAATCTCCACACTGTTCTCCATAGTGGCTGTACTACTTTGCATTCCCACCAACAGTGTAAGAGGGTTCCCTTTCCTCCACACCCTCTCCAACATTTATTATTTGTAGACTTTTGGATTGCAGCCATTCTGACTGGTGTGAAATGGTACCTCATAGTGGTCTTGATTTGCATTTCTCTGATAATGAGTGATGTTGAGCATCTTTTCATGTGTTTGTTAGCCATCTGTATGTCTTCTTTGAAGAAATGTCTATTTAGTTCTTTGGCCCATTTTTTGATTGGGTCATTTATTTTTCTGGAGTTGAGCTGGAGGAGTTGCTTATATATTTTTGAGATTAGTTGTTTGTCAGTTGATTCATTTGCTATTATTTTCTCCCATTCTGAAGGCTGTCTTTTCACCTTGCTGATAGTTTCCTTTGATGTGCAGAAGCTTTTAAGGTTAATTAGGTCCCATTTGTTTATTTTTGCTTTTATTTCCAATATTCTGGGAGGTGGGTCATAGAGGATCCTGCTGTGATGTATGTCAGAGAGTGTTTTGCCTATGTTCTCCTCTAGGAGTTTTATAGTTTTTGGTCTTATGTTTAGATCTTTAATCCATTTTGAGTTTATTTTTGTGTATGGTGTTAGAAAGTGTTCTAGTTTCATTCTTTTACAAGTGGTTGACCAGTTTTCCCAGCACCACTTGTTGAAGAGATTGTCTTTAATCCATTGTATATTCTTGCCTCCTTTGTCAAAGATAAGGTGTCCATATGTGCGTGGATTTATCTCTGGGCTTTCTATTTTTTAAGTCAACTTTTTCACTCTTCTCTTTCACTTTCATCAAGAGACTCTAGTTCCTCTTCACTTTCTGCCAGAGGGTGGTGTCATCTGTGTATCTTAGGTTACTGATATTTCTCCCGGCTATCTTGATTCCAGCTTGTGCTTCATCCAACCTGACATTTCACATGATGTACTCTGCATATAAGTTAAATAAGCAGGGTGACAATATACAGCCTTGACGTACTCCTTTCCCAATTTGGAACCAGTCTGTTGTTCCATGTCCAGTTCTGTTGCTTCTTGACCTGCACACAGATTTCTCAGGAGGCAGGTAAGGTGGTTTGGTATTCCTATCTCTTAAAGAATTCTCCACAGTTTGTTGTGATCTACACAGTAAAAGGCTTTGGTGTAATCAATAAAGCAGAAGTAGATGTTTTTCTGGAATTCTCTTGCTTTTTCTATGATTCAGTGGAAGTTGGCAATTTGATTTCTGATCCTCTGCCTTTTCTAAATCCAGCTTGAATATCTGGAAGTTCCCAGTTCCCAGTTGAGGCCTGCTTGGAGAATTTTGAGCATTACTTTGCTATCGTTTGAGATGAGTGCTATTGTGTGGTAGTTTGAACACTCTGTGGTATTGCCCTTTTTTGGTGTCCTTTTCCAGTCCTGTGGCCACTGCTGAGTTTTCCAAATTTGCTGGCACATTGAGTGCAGCACTTTCACAGCATTTAGGATTTGAAATAGTTCTACTGGAATTCCATCACTTCCTCTAGCTTTGATCCTAAGGCCCACTTGACTCCGCATTCCAGGATGTATGAATCTAGGTGAGTTATCACACCATCGTTATTATCTTGGTCATGAAGATCTTTTTTGTATAGTTCTCCCATATATTCTTGCCAGCTCTTCTTAATATCTTCTGCTTCTGTTAGGTGCATATTGTTTCTATCGTTTATTGTGCCCATCTTTGCATGAAATATTCCCTTGGTATCTCTAATTTTCTTGAAGAGATCTCTAGTGTTTCCCATTATATTGTTTCCCTCTGTTTCTTTGCATTGATCACTGAGGAAGGCTCTGTTATCTCTCCTTGCTATTCTTTGGAACTCTGCATTCAGATGGATGTATCTTCCCTTTACTATTTTGCCTTCAGCTTCTTTTCTTTTTACAGCTATTTATAAGCCCTCCTCAGACAACCATTTTGCCTTTTTGCATTTCTTTTTCTTGGGTGTAGTCTTGATCACTGCCTCCTGTACAGTGTCATGAACCTCCATCCATAGTTCTTCAGGCACTCTGTCTATCGGGTCTAATGCCTTGAATCTATTTCTCACTTCCACTGTATAATTGTAAGGGATTTGATTTAGGTCACACCTGAATGGTTTGGCGGTTTTTCCCTACTTTCTTCAATTTAAGTCTGAATTTGCCAATAAAGAGTTGATGATCTGAGCCACAGTCAGCTTCCAGTCTTATTTTTGCTGACTGTATAGGGCTTGTCCATCTTTGGCTGCAAAGAATATAGTCAATCTGATTTCAGTATTGACCATCTGGTGATGACCACGTGTAGAGTGTTCTCTTGTGTTGTTGGAAGAGGGTATTTTCTATGACCAGTGCATTCTCTTGGCAAGACTCTTCTAGCCTTTGCCATGCTTCATTTTGTAATCCAAGGCCAAAGTTTCCTGTTACTTTAGTTATCTCTTGACTTCCTCCTTTTGCATTCCAATCCCCTATGATGAAAAGGACATTTTTTTTTTTTTTTTTTGTTAGTTCTGCAAGGTCTTTTTGGTCTTTGTAGAACCATTGTTTCAGCTTCTTCAGCATTACTGGTTGGGGTATAGACTTGGACTACTGTGATATTGAATGGTTTGCCTTGGAAATGAACAGAGATCATTCTGTCATTTTTGAGACTGCATCCAAGTACTGCATTTCGGACTCTTTTGTTGACTATGAGGGTTACTCTGTTTCTTCTAAGGCATTCTTGTCCACAGCAATAGATATAATGGTCACCTGAATTAAATTCACCCATTCCAGTCCATTTTAGTTCACTGATTCCTAAAATGTTGATGTTCACTCCTGTCATCTCCTGTTTGACCACTTCTAATTTACCTTGATTCATGGACCTAACATTCCAGGTTCCTTTACAGCATCAGACTTTGCTTCCATCACCAGTAACATGCACATCTTGGTGTTGTTTTCACTTTGGCTCCATCTCCTCATTCTTTCTGGAATTATTTCTCCATTCTTCTCCAGTAGCATATTGGGCACCTACCAACCTGGGGAGTATATCTTTCAGGGTCATATCTTTTTGCCTTTTCATACTGTTCATGGGGTTCTCAAGGCAAGAATACTGAAGTGGTTTGTCATTCCCTTCTCTGGTGGACCACATTTTGTCAGAACTCTCCACCATGACCCATCCGTTTTGGGTGGCCCTACAGGGCATAGCTCATAGTTTCGTTGAGTTATACAAGGCTGCGGTCCATGTGATCAGTTGGATTAGTTTTCTGTGATTGTGGTTTTCATTCTGTCTGCCCTCTGAGGGATAAGGATAAGAGGTTTATGGAAGCTTCCTGATGGGAGAGACTGACTATGGGGAGAACTGGGTTTTGTTCTGATGGGCAGGGCCATGCTCAGTAAATCTTTAATTTTCTGTTGATGGGTGGGGCTGTGTTCCTGCCCTATTGTTTGACCTGAGAGCAAATTATGGTGGAGGCAATGAAGACAATGGCTACCGACCTCCTTCAAATGGTCCTGTGCATGCACTGCAGCACAGTGGCCCTGACTCTGCAGCAGGGCACCGCCAACCCCATGCCTCTACTGGAGACTCCTGGACACTCACAGGCAAGTCTGGGTCTGTCTCTTATGGGGTCACTGTTCCTTTCTCCTGGGCCTGGTGTGCACAATGTTTTGTATGTACCCTCCAAGAGTCTGTTTTCCCTGTCCTGTGTAAGTTCTGTAATCAAATCCCACTGGCCTCCAAAGTCAAATTCTCTGGGGGTTCTCAGTCCCTTTGCCAGATCCCTAGGTTGAGAAATCTGTTTTGGGTCCTAGAACTTTCTTAACAGTGCAAGAATTTGTTTGGTATAATTGTTCTGCAGTTTGTGGTTTGTCTGCTCAGCAGCTCTATGGTGGGGTTAACGGTGACCTCCTCCAAGAGGTCTTATGCAACAGGCTGAGTGACCCAGGTAGTTGTACCCAGAGCTCCTATCCCTGTTGCAGGCCACTGCTGGCCTGTACCTCTGCTGAAGAGTCAAACATAGGTTGGGCTCAGTCTCTGTGGGATCTCTGGGTCCTGGAACACACAAGGTTTGGTTTGAGCCCTCCAAACATCTCTGGCAGGTATGGGGTTTGATTCTAAATGAGATTTTGTCCCTTCTACCATCTTGCTGGGACTTCTTCTTTGCCCTGGGATGTGGGTATCTTTTTTGGTGGGATCCAACATTTCTCCTGTTGATGATTGTTCAGCAGTGAGTTGTAATTTTGGAGTTCTCACAGGAGATAAAAAAATTAAAACAAAACAAACCCCTCTTTTTCTTAGCAGGAGCATTCATATACAGTGAATAAATGTATAGTATCTGAAAGATGACACATAAGTTCTTGGAACCAATTCATGTTAATTTTATATACCACATTAGACGCAATAGGGTGAAGTAGGGAAAACAAAACAAAAAAATAAAGAAGAACTAAACAAACATGCTTTTTGGAAATCTAAGAACCTGGAATCTCAACTCATATAAAAGGAAACTGACCAGAACATATAAACCAAAGCATGATGCTTTCTGGTAGAGCAGCCTGAAGTCTTAAAGCTTGCCACACTTTGCGGTATTGCATTAGTTTGCTACTGCTAATGTAACAAAGTATGAAGTAAGTATGGCTGAAATAGAAAAATCTTATTATATGATACTTCTGTAGGTTAATATCTGATACAGATCTCTGGGTTAGAATCAAGATTTCACAAAGCCAGTTCCTTTCTGGAGCCTTTAGAAGAGAATCTACCTTTTGCACTTTCTTTGACTCATGATTCCTAATTTCCATATTTAAAGCTAGCAAAGCTGCATGTCTCTGACCATTTTCCCATGGTCACATCTCCCTCTGATCACAGCCAGAAAAGGTTCTGTGATTTTGAGGACTCATGTAATTATACTGGGCCCAGGTTGATAATCCCAGCTAGTCTCCCCAAAACAAGGTTCTTAATTTAATCACATGTGAAACCCTTTTGCCATGTAGCAAAGGACATTCACAGCCTCTGGCATTAAGACACAGATGCCTATGTGGAGCCATTTTTCTGCCTTTCTCAGTGTATAAAGCTTAGAACCTGATAAACACAGACTGAGATCAAGTACAAGATGAGATAACAAAGAGGAAACACTGTAAAGACCAACGCCAGAGTAAGATAATTTTTTTAAATGTCAAAGAGATGTGTTTTCAATTCTATCTTTCTCATCTTACAGCTATGAATATTTTCTCCATTCCTAGAGCCTGATCAAGTCTGCTTTTCTATTCTTCCCTGTAAGTTGCCAGCAATGTTAGAAGCTGGAACAGAGGGACACAAAGACACCATGGGTCTCATTTTTCCAGACCTTGCACAATTCTCCCTTCAGGCTGTGAAGCTAGCTTCTCTTGGAGGGATAAAAGTCTCTGACAACTGATCTTTCTTAAAAATAAATGGCCTTTCAGAGTTTGGAGAGAGTAAGATTCTATGGATAAATTTGCCTAGCTCAGATCAATAATGATAATCATATTCTTCTTTAAAGAACACTATTTCCTGTATTTACTCCTCCTGTATACCAGTATTTTTAAATATATGTATATATATATAAAATATATATTTACTTAAAAATATATATTTGGCCTTATAAGTAAAGGAAGTAGAAAGCAATTGTGACTTGCAACTGCTAACATGATCTACCTCACATCTCACTTCTTTTAAGTTATGTTTAAAAAGAATAAAAACAACAACAACGAAAAGTCAGAGTTCACCTAATAAACACTGATGTCCAGTTCAGAACATCCCCTGATGGAATCAAAAGTACTAGAAACTCTCAAAAATGCACAAACACATTAAAAATGCACAAACCATCCTCTATTCAAAAAATGAATTGGTAAACTTTACATTTAGAGGATTTATGTGTGAAATCTGAACGAATGCACTCAATCTATCATCCCTGAATCAACCTGTCACATTGTCACAGGAGTCGGGAAAAGCTGATTGCTAATATCAAAAGCTGTAAACAGGTCTGCCTTAGGATATGTAGGGAGTGAACCATTTTTATATCAGAGCACAAGTGGGGAGCACAAAATATGTTAGAACAATATCAGTAAAGTGTTGAATTCAAAAAACCTACTTGCACAAAAGAAAAACAACCTCATGAAAGTATATTAATTGAAATAGGCTAATATTGGCTACATATTCACATGTTATAAATCAGACCCAGATAAATATTTTTCCCACCTCCAAATGTGGGAAATTCTTCCAACTTTGGCAGGTTAACTCAGTTGCTGAGAGTCAAGGAAATGGGTCAAGAATGAAAAAGTTTGCCTACTATAAGAAGGAATTTATGTTCTTTCAAAACGGACTATTCTCAAAATCCTGGCCAGTTACTTTGCAGAATTCTGTCATTATGGGGTAGATATGAGAACATAGCATAGTGAAGAAAAAGAATAATTCTACCATGTCTTAGTAAGTTTGGTGTTTGTTACCGTAGGTTGCACTGGGGTAACAAATACCAAAATCTTAGTGGCTCAACACGATCAAAATCTCTTTCAAAGTATGCTTCAGGTCTGAATGACTCTCCAGGGCAGCTCTTTCTCATGTGGTACCAAGATTTCCAGTCTAGCAGCACCGCTGCTTTGCATAAATCTTTTATAACCTGCTGTGGCAGGAGAGGAAACTCTGCAGAGACAGATATTGGCACTTACATATGTTGACCATTTATGAATATTGGCCATTTCCAGCACTTTTTCCAGAACTAGGCATTGTAAGGCAGCTGGGGGATATACTTTCAATATAACAGAATTGAAAATATTGGTGAGAACTATTGTTGTCTAACACATACAGGTAGGTAAAACAGCTGGAGTGTGTGAAGGTGATGGCACCTGTGTGTGACTGTTAGTCCATGAAGAACAGATATAAGGATGTGATGGCTATTCTATAGGATAGGTACTCAGAGCCGAAACATAATTTACCAACTGCTGGTTGTATAGATATTATTTATTTTTGTACAATTTAAATCTTACCAATTCTGATGAGATGAAGTGGGAGAAATGGAGTTATAGCAACTTTGGTCATGGGTATACTGTTGAGAAAATGTTGATCCACTTAGTTATATGCAGTATGCTTAGTAAAGTCACTCCTGCAAAAAGAATGTTAGATATTGTCAGTATCCATAGGGCAAGAAATGCCTTTTCTTTTTACTTTTATTAACCTTGGATTAGAATATATTGTTGATTGGTTTATTTGGTAATGATAAAATCCTTTATTCTGAAGACATTTGAACTGTTTTCTTTCATGATTACATGAGTTACATCGAGCTATACCCTTTTTTTCTTAATTATTTAAAATGTGGTATTCACTTCTGTTGTTTTATCATTCATTCAACTATTCATCCTGGGTATAGAGGAGAAGCTGGTATAATTCTTCTTAGTTCTAATGGGATGAAAGTTACCAAAACTTTCTGAAGATATTCACAGCCTTAATAGCAATGTTCCATGAAATAAAAATGCTAAGAACACATCAAAAGAAGATGAGATATCAGGTGAGACCTTCAGAACAAACATCCTTGCAATCAGAGCATGGTTCACATTTGTAGCCAGGTCCATTCTGTATCCAGTGATCATGTCCTGACTGATGGGAGAGGGAGGAAATGAAAGGTCACACTGCAGAACTGGAAGGTTTGTGTAGTGTGCTGACAGCATGATCTTCATCTCTATGTAAATCTTCTTATAACTTAGCTCCTTTGAGTGGATTGGAGATATTTCTTTTCAATTGTTGTTCTGTAAGATAAGGTCAATGAGTTTCATGATGTCAATAAACTTTCCCATAATTCTGCAAGCCAGTCTGGTCTCTGTAGAGAGTTTGTATTGTCTGCGAACAACTGAGAAAGTCTATGGCATCTGTAACATAGGATGGATATAAGAAGTAGGAATGACTCTCTAACTGTACAGGAGCACTCACATTTATTCAATAAGACATTTTAACTGCCCTTTCCCCTCATTCCTTCATATCTTTCCTTTTTTCCCCTCTTCCTGCAACAAATTATTACTTAAAAATTTATTGTGTACAAATCCCTATGCTAGATACAATGGAATTTGACAAAAATGGTTTAGATAAGTTCCTTGATATGAAGGAATTTATGTAAAAATATTTTTTTCCAGCCAGGACACTGTCTACTTTCTATTCCAAAGCCCTGTCATGATGTTACAGTTAAGTCCTTGGAATTACATAGAGGTTTCCATTTAAAGCTGGATTTTGAAAATAGTAAAACAAACAAAAAACAAGTAAGTTTTTCTCTGGCTGTTTTTGTTTTGGCAGTTCAAAGTGTAGGGTTTGAGAAAATGTTTGCTTTATGGACCTATGTTTCTGCAAAGAATCTATGGTGTCTATATTCCGTGAACATTTTGAAACATGTGTTTTGCTTTGCAATTAAAGACCACTGCTAGGCATTTATTTTCTTTTTTTCCCTCCCTGAATACTCTTAAACAATCTTGACTTTTAATTCATACATCATAGAAGAAGTTACTCACTTGGAATAAAAAGTGATTAATGACATAAATGGTCAATAAACATTCTATAGTCATCCCTAGGGAAAGAACACATTCAGAACACTTTCCTTCTATTTTCCTCACTTGAAAAGATTGACATACTGTGAAAGTCTAGTTAATAGTTGTTAGCATTTCTGAAAGTCAACGAAGTGAATTAGAGATATGTGGAATTATTTGGCAGAATTTCAGACTCTCTGATCCACTAAATAACACAGTTTATTGTAGCAAGACCTTGTTTAAGAATCATGTCATTTCTTCCTCCTGGAAGGTTTGCTTTCTTTAGCCATTCTTTTCTTTTTTTAAAGAACTTAAGAACTTATTAAAATTGAAGTCAGTGTTGTGACACATGTTGGATTAGTCACGCCAAGTTTAGGGAAGCTGTATGATGGAATATGACAACTTCAGAAACTTGACAAGAAATGCAAAATGAAAGATCCATCTTAAATTATTTTTAGCAGAAATAAGAAAAAAAGAGATATTTACAATCATGAAACAAGTTTGAGTGAATGTTCCTCATACTTTTCAGCAGGGACTATAGACGGTGTCCTTATACATTAATTGCGTGGGTAACTGGTGTTAAGACTCACTGTTGGGTACAGATAGCTCATTTGCATTTTGACTCGGTAGTAAGAGGTACTGCTATTTATAGTCATTAAAATGCACATAATATGGTACTTAGAATTGTCATAACATGGAAACCACTGTGAGGCATTCCTATGAAGCTGCAAGTAGGTCGTGTGATTATTGTTATGAATGTCAAACTATATAATACATTCACTACAGACTAGTCAGTGTTTCTCAAACTTTAACGTGTACACAAGTCACCTGATGGGATGCATATTTGAGTTCAATATTATCAGGATGGGGACTGGGACCTGGTGTTCATAACAAGCTTCTAAGTAATGCTGATGCTGCCATTCATCCTTGAGTAGAAAGGAAGTAAATCTTATGTGACCAGAGTTATGCAGAGAGAAAAATCCCCCTGGAATAGCAAGACTGTGCTGTGTGGTGAAAAAGTCCGTCAGAAAGGGACTCATTAGGCAAGTAAGTGTGGATTAAAAAGAGTGACTTATTGCAGTTCCTATCATTAATGCCCATCCAAATCCTGTCTAGCCTTCCCAGGTGGGTGCAGTGGTAAAAAATCTGCATGCCAATGTAGGAGATGCAAGAGATGCGGGTTTGACCTGGATTGGAAGATCCCTGGAACAGGAGATGGCAACACCCTCCACTATTCTTGCCTGGGATATCCTATAGACAGAAGACCCTTCCAGGCCAGAGTCCATGGTTTGTGAAGAGTCAGATACAACTGAACAACTGAGTACCTTACAACGTACTGCCCAGTGTATTCTGTTCCACACACCCCACACACTCTGGTTCCATTGCCAAGATCATGTATATTGTGTAAAGATTGCATTGGGGTAACTCTGATTCAGTTACACATTTGGGTTATTTATTTTATCACCTGATTCTCTGCTCACTAGGAAATTTTTCTATTATAATTAATCTTCTCATGTTGGATATTTAGGAAGAGAGAATGAGGTTAATGAAGTTTGATTAATTAAATGAAATTTCTCTTTAAAAACAAATGATTTATAATAGGAAGAGAATCTGATGATCAAAGAATGTTGGATATTCCTGTATCTCTGACTGTAAATTTTTACTTAAAATTATCACAATGGTATTTGGTCAGTCTCATAGTCTTCGTTGATGTGGTATCATGCAAAATGGATCCACTCATGATGAAGCAAGCAGTTCTCAGTCTGAAAACCTGATGGTTGATCCTAGAACAAAATGGCTACAAAGTTCACTGGGGGAAAAAAAAATTAAAATGTTTAAAGTGAAGAAACTTGTCCTATCAGATATTAAACTCCACTTCTAGGATGTTTAATGAAATATTTTTAATAGGTGAATTTGAGAAAAAAATCTAGAGAAAATAAAAACAATGCAATCTGAATAATTAAAATGTAGGGTTTTTTTTACATAACAAAGGTATATGAAGGTGTAGATTTATATGGGTGCATGCTCAGTTGCTTCAGTTGTGTTTAACTCTTTGTCACCTGTGGACTATAGCCCGCCAGGCTCCTTTGTCTGCTGGATTCTCCAGGCAAGAATACTTGAGTGGGTTGCTGTGCCCTCCTCCAGGGGATCTTTCTGACAAAGGAATAGAACACATCTCCTGTGTCTCTCCGCATTGCAGACAGGTTCTTTATCCACTGAGCCACCTGGGAAGCCCATAGATTTATATATACTAATAGAAAAGCATGCTTCTAATTAAACTTAAGTAAAAAGGCATGCATTATTAGGTTTGTTTATCATTTAAAACCTTGGTTATTAGATCCATCAATCCCATTCCTGGGCATATATCTGGAAAAGACCAAGACTCTAATTTGAAAAGATACAAGTACCCCAAAGTTCATAGCAACACTATTTACAATAGCCAAGACATGGAAACAACCTAAGTGTCCATTGACAGATGAATGAAAAAAGATGAATGAATGAATGACAGATGAATGAAAAGTGTGTGTGTGTGTGTATCTTTATATATATATATATATATATATATATAGAGAGAGAGAGAGAGAGAGAGAGAGAGAGAGGGAGTGTATAGACTATTACTCAGCCATAAAAAAAAATAAAATAATGCCATTTGCAGCAATATGAATGGACCTAGTGATTATCCTAGTGAAGTTAAGTCAGAGAAAGACAAATATCATATGATATAACTTGTATGTGGAATTTGCAAGAATGATAGAAATTAACTTATTTACAAAACAGAAACAGACAGACAGACATAGAAAATGAACTTAAGAGTTGCCAAATTAGGATGAACAGATACACACTATGAAATAGACAAACAACATGGGTCTACTGTACAGTGCAGGAAATTATATTCAGTATCTTGTAAGAATCTATCACGGAAAAGAATCTGAAAAAAAAAAATATATATATATACATACGTTTGAATCCTTTTGCTGTACACCTGAAACTAACACACCATTGTGAATCAATTATATTTCAATAATAATGAATTAATTAAAAAACACAACCTTAACTGTATATACAGGGTAAAAATCCTAGAAAAATATATCAAATATTCAGAGGAATTTTAGCAGCCGGGTAGGATTACAGATAATTTTAATTTTCATATTTTTACAATAAATAGACAAGAGCTTTACAATGTAAAATAGTAAGAATATTTCCACAGTTGAGAATGCTGTAACAGGAAATAATACCACTCTTCAGTGGATCTCTAGGAGGGCACTTGCCTCCTAGTCATACCTACATTTCATTGCTGAAAACATTTATTTAGAAGCTCTGTAAGCAGGTCATAGGTTTTGGTTGTTTCACCATAGGATATTTGACTGGAAACCCAAATTAATTTTGTCCTAGATATAATGGAACATCTTATCATGATTTACAGTTATTTGCTACATGAGAAAAGTGGCATTGAAACCAAAGATAAGGGCAAAAATAAGAAATTCTTACTGTAATCTTAGCAACAGGATTCTGATTTCTGGTTTAACTCTCTCATATTTGCAATGTTTTCTTTATTTAGTCATCTAATCCACCAAACATATCATATTTTAAATGTAGGTATATGCTATTAGGTTACTAAAATTAAGAGTGGTTATATATGACCCCTACATAGACTACAGGAAAAGAGCTACCTATTCCTGGACTGTGGGCTATGGAGTTTGTGAGCAAACACTAGCAGTGAGTTCATCAGAGAAAGTCTTAATTGGAAGGCAAGACATTTATTTAATAATTATTAATATTTTAATAATTTAATAATTATTGTGAGAAGTGATCAACGTTTTTATAAAGCCTACAAAAATCATCACAGTTGTAATTTAGTGAGAAAAAAGCATGGATGGGACTGGAAAAGAAACATTTTAGGCAGAAAAGTCACTAAGGAAATTATTGCATTAAAAAAAGATTAATTGGGGCTGAAGAATGAAATCAAGGGAAAGAATGAAATTGAATTCTGAATTTGTTGCAGCTGTAGGACCAAAGCTAAGACAGTTGACTGAGTATGGTAGACAAGAGACAGAGTCCTCTCAAATAGGAGTATTTGGAAAGATCACAGGAATGAAAACTCTGTAAGATTAGCTTAGGAGGAAAAGTTTGGTCTTAGTTCAGTTCAGTCGCTCAGTCGTGTCCAACTCTTTGCGACCCCATGAATCGCAGCACGCCAGGCATCCTTGTCCATCACCAACTCCCGGAGTTCACTCAAACTCTTGTCCATCGAGTCAGTGATGCCATCAGCCATCTCATCCTCTGTCATCCCCTTCTCCTCCTGCCCCCAGTCCCTCCCAGCATCAGAGTCTTTTCCAATGAGTCAACTCTTCGCATGAGGTGGCCAAAGTACTGGAGTTTCAGCTTTAGCATCATTCCTTCCAAAGAAATCCCAGGGCTGATCTCCTTCAGAATGGACTGGTTGGATCTCCTTGCAGTCCAAGGGACTCTCAAGAGTCTTCTCCAACACCACAGTTCAAAAGCATCAATTCTTCGGTGCTCAGCCTTCTTCACAGTCCAACTCTCACATTCATACATGACCACAGGAAAAACCATAGCCTTGACTAGACGGACCTTTGTTGGCAAAATAATGTCTCTGCTTTTAGATTTGCTGAGTTACAGCATTGTTCATGTATCTCAGAAGTGGCATCACTTTGGAGGCATAGACTATGGAGAGATGATGAACATAGGGGTATAATTCTGGGTGTCTTTAGTAAATTGATAATAGTGAAGCACAAAAAGAGGGAAGGATGCAGTAAAATTGGTTGATAGTTTGATCAAAAATGTGGTCCTCTGACAAAATATGGTCTACTGGAGAAGGGAATGGCAAATCACTTCAGTACTCTTGCCTTGAGAACCCCATGAACAGTATGAAAAGGCAAAAAGATAGGACACTGAAAGATAAACTCCCCTGATTGGTAGGTGCCCAATATACTACTGGAGATCAGTGGAGAAATAACTCCAGAAAGAATGAAGAGATGGAGCCAAAACAAAAACAAAACCCAGTTGTGGATGTGACTGATGTTAGAAGCAAAGTCCAGTGCTGTAAAGAGCAGTATTGCATAGGAACCTGGAATGTTAGGTCCATGAATCAAGGCAAATTGGAAGTGGTCAAACAGGAGATGGCAAGAGTGAATGTTGACATTTAAGGAATCAACAAAATAAAATGGACTGAAATGGGTGAATTTAACTCAGATGACCATTATCTGCTACTGTGGGCAATAATCCTTAAGAATAAATGGAGTAGCTACCAGAGTCAACACCAAAATCAGATTGATTATATTCTTTGCAGCCAAAGATGGAGAGGCTCTATACAGTCAACAAAAACAAGACCAGGAGCTGACTGTGGCTCAGATCATGAACTCCTTATTGCCAAATTCAGACTGAAATTGAAGAAAGTAGGGAAAACCACTAAACCATTCAGGTATGACCTAAATCAAATCCCTTATGATTATACAGTGGAAGTGAGAAATAGATTTAAGGGACTAGATCTGATAGATAGAGTGCCTGATGAACTATGGAATGAGGTTCATGACACTGTACAGGAGACAGGGATCAAGACCATCCCCATGGAAAAGAAATGCAAAAAAGCAAAACGGCTGTCTGGGGAGGCCTTAAAAATAGCTGTGAAAAGAAGAGAAGTAAAAAGCAAAGGAGAAAAGGAAAAATATAAGCATCTGAATGCAGAGTTCCAAAGAATAGCAAGGAGAGATAAGAAAGCCTTCTTCAGAGATCAAGGCAAAGAAATAGAGGAAAACAACAGAATGGGAAAGACTAGAGATCTCTTCAAGAAAATTAGAGATACCAAGGGAACATTTCATGCAAAGATGGGCTCGATAAAGGACAGAAATGGTATGGACCTAACAGAAGCAGAAGATATTAAGAAGTAGCAAGAATACCCAGAACTATACAAAAAAGGTCTTCACGACCCCGATAATCATGGTGGTGTGATCACTCACCTAGAGCCAGACATCCTGGAATGTGAAGTCAAGTGGGCCTCAGGAAGCATCACTACGAACAAAGAAAATGGAGGTGATGGAATTCCAGTTGAGCTATTTCAAATCCTGGAAGATGATGCTGTGAAAATGCTGCACTCAATATGCCAGCAAATTTGGAAAACTCAGCAGTGGCCACAGGACTGGAAAAGGTCAGTTTTCATCCCAATTTCAAAGAAAGGCAATGCCAAAGAATGCTCAAACTACTGTTCAATTGCACTCATCTCACACGCTCATAAAGTAATGCTCAAAATTATCCAAGCCAGGCTTCAGCAATACATAAACTGCGAACTTCCAGATGTTCAAGCTGGTTTTATAAAAGGCAGAGGAACCAGAGATCAAATTGCTGACATCTGCTGGATCATGGAAAAACCAAGAGAATTCCAGAAAAACATGTATTTCTGCTTTATTGATTATGCCAAAGCCTTTGACTGTGTGGATCACCACAAACTGTGGAAAATTCTGAAAGAGATGGGAATACCAGACCACCTGACCTGCCTCTTGAGAAACCTATGTGCAGGTCAGGAGCAACAGTTAGAACTGGACATGGAACAACAGACTGGTTCCAAATAGGAAAAGGAGTATGTCAAGGCTGTATATTGTCACCCTGCTTATTTAACTTGTATGCAGAGTACATCATGAGCAACGCTGGATTGCAAGAAGCACAAGCTGGAATCAAGATTGCCGGGAGAAATATCAATAACCTCAGATATGCAGATGACACCACCCTTATGGCAGACAGTGAAGAGGAACTAAAAAGCCTCTTGATGAAAGTGAAAGAGGAGAGTGAAAAAGTTGGCTTAAAGTTCAACATTCAGAAAACTAAGATTATGGCATCTGGTCACATCACTTCATGACAATAGATGGGGAGACATTGACAGAGTTTATTTATTTATTTTTTTTTTTCAGACTTTATTTTTGGGGGGCTCCAAAATCACTGCAGATTGTGCCTGAAGCCATGAAATTAAAAGACACTCCTTGGAAGAAAAGTTATGAGCAACCTAGACAGCATGTTAAAAAACAGAGACATTACTTTGCCAACAAAGGTCCGTCTAGTCAAGGCTATGGTTTTTCCAGTAGTCATGTATGGATGTGAGAGTTGGACTATAAAGAAAGCTGAGCATCAAATAACTGATTCTTTTGAACTGTGGTATTGGAGAAGACTCTTGAGAATCTCTTGGACTGCAAGGAGATCCAACCAGTCCATCCTAAAAGAAATCAGTCCTGTATATTCTTTGGAAGGAGTGATATTGAAGCTGAAACTGCAATACTTGGCCACCTGATGCAAAGAACTGACTCATTTGAAGATACCCTGATTTTGGGAAAGATTGAAGGCAGGAGGAGACAGGGATGACAGAGGATGAGATGGTTGGATGGCATCACTGATTCAATGGACATGGGTTCGGGTGAACTCTGGGAGTTGGTGATGGACTGGGATTCCTGGCATGCTGCAGTCCATGGGGTCAAAAAGAGTTGGACATGACTAAGAGAATGATCTGAACTTCATCAAAGAGGAGATCAAGGGCAGAATGTTACAAGGTTAAATCTATTAAAGAATTTTGAGGCGGTAAACAGTGATGGAAATGGGGGAATATTTTCCTGTTTTTTTTTTTTTTATTGCTACATTCCCTGTACTGAAATTGTGCCTGACTTATACAATGTCTTGATAAATAATGTTTAACTGATTAATGTGTAAAAAAGAGAGCTTAAAGAGAAAGAGATCTGTGAAGAATGTGGAATATTGTATAGGTGGAAGAGAAAATGAGTTCTGTAGAAGAAAGTGTATTTTGCATTCAGGAGGTCATTTCTGATCTTTGAGAGACCAGATTCATAAGAAATAAGAATAAGGAATAAGATCACTTGGTAAATCATTCTATTGTTTACACTCTCATAGTCTGAGCATTTTTTCAATATTTTCAAAACAGAACTTTCTCTGTGTATAATGCCCAGGATATGGGCTATGTATCATTATGACAATATTTTATTTTCTTTTTTCTTCCCCAAAAGACTATCACCTTTGGAGCTTTGTGCTTTACTGAAAAGCAAACAAAGAAAGAACTGATAATTAATTAAATCTTAGGAACACAACATCAGGTCAACATACAATTTAAAATACTAATTCAGTCTTTGGATAAAGTGGGCTTTGTCCCAAATGCTTAAATATTGATTCTGCAAAGAAAAACAAACAGCCACCATGAGTGATATATAGAGTTAATTATTTTCGGTTAGTTTACGATGCATTAAATTATGGGGCTCCTGTGTATGTGTGAACGTGTGTGTGTGTGTGTGTCTGGAAGGTAGTGTTTCTGTAAGTCATAGCTTTTTGTCTATGTGTCAGATGACTGATGAATTTCAGACATCAGTGCAACAAATCTCTTTGAATAGAAGATAAATTTGTGTGGGAAATGCTCAGACTTTTGGGAAAGGTGACTGCATTCTAGTTTAAGAGATTGTATATGTACCACTTAGGTGCATACACATTTTGGTTAGCATCATTGCCTGAACGTTCAACCTTTGGGTTTACCAGAGAAAAGTAACAAAAGCATAGCATTAAGAAAAACATCAATTTACTCTGCAGGTACCAGCAGTATATTTACTCCATACCCCTTAAAATGAATGGTTACGTGGTACTTATTTTAAAGCATATTTTACCACAAGGCTGCAGGATAGATTTTGTTAGATTGGACACTTTGTCAGTGCAACGGAGATGAAAAATATGTGTAAATCTCATAGACATTCACTAACAGTTAAAGAACGTCTTTGGTAGATGACTTACTTTGAATTATGCAATTTTAAAAAGTAACAGTTTCAAAATCTCAGCAGAGGAGACCAAAAGCTCTGCATGCAGACCTGTGACATTCTCTGTCTCTTACCTGCTGTGTATCCACAGGCAAGCAACGTAACTGGTGTGATGTTCTTATCTCTATAAAAATCCAACATGACAGTCATGGTTATAGAGTCCTACCAAGTATAGGCATTTGGAAAGATAATGGAAATACAAATTTAGGAGGAAGTTTAGCTTATGGGGGAAGACTGATAAATAGAATGTAGATCCATTGCATTACAAAAGAGCTGATGTATCCAAGAAGAGACCTCATTTTAGGAGTGGAGACTATGAAGATTGTAAGATTTAATGTAATAATACAATCACACTTTATTTAGCACCCATCACAATATATACAGAAAGGTATTATGCTATGTATTTTCTTCATTAACTTAACAGCTACTGCTTAAGGAAAGAAAATGTTTATAACCCCAATTTTACTTATAAGAAAGCTGAGATTTGAAAACAGTGACCTTGGTCATGCAGATAAATTGAATTAGGGTTCAAACCAGGGCTGTCTGGTGCTAGACTACTTCAGTTCAGTTCAATTTAGTCACTCAGTATTGTCCACTCTTTGTGACCCCATGAACTGCAGCATGCCAGGCCTCCCTGTCCATCACCAACTCCCAGAGCGTACCTGAACTCATGTCCACTGAGTCAGTGATGCCATCCAACCATCTCATCCTCTGTCATCCCTGTCTCCTCCTGCCCTCCTCAATCTTTTCCAGCATTAGGGTCTTTTCAAATGAGTCAGCTCTTTGCATCACGTGGCCAAAACATTGGAGTTTCAGCTTCAACATCGGTCCTTCCAATGAACACTCAGGACTGATTTCCTTTAGGATGGACTGGTTGGATCTCTTTGCAGTCCAAGGGACTCTCAAGAGTCTTCTCCAACACCACAGTTCAAAAGAATTTGTTCTTCAGCATCCAGCTTTCTTTCTAGTCAACTCTCACATCCATACATGACCACAGGAAAAACCATAGCGTTGACTAGATGGACCTTTGTTGGCAAAGTAATGTCTCTGCTTTTTAATATGCTGTCTAGGTTGGTCATAACTTTCCTTCCAAGGGGTAAGCATCTTTTAATTTCATGGTTGCAATCACCATCTGCAGTGATTTAGAGCCCCACAAAATAAAGTCAGCCACTGTTTCCACTGTTTCCCCATCTACTTGCCATGAAATGATGGGACCTGATGCCCTGATCTAGTCACATGCATTCCAGATTTCAAAATGCAGCAATACATATATTAATAAAAGTAGTCTTTAAAATAAGAGTATCACCAGAATCTAAAGTGATATATATACCTAATCAGCAAATACAGTGCATAAAGACTGAATTAATATAACGATGATAAACTCTACCATTTATTGCATATTTCCTCAGTGTAGTGCATCTCTCTACATGCCTCCAGCTATTCACTCATTTAATCCTCATAGGAACTTGACTGCAGGCAATCTGGCTTTAGAGTCAGTACTTCCAACCAGCCGCCATCCCACTTCATCTGTGCATGAAGATGATTCAACTGACAATAGAGATTTTATCAAGCGCAGAAAGGAACTTCTCCGAGAAACTAAGTTTTGTGAGTAGTTTTGTGCCTTACAAGAGGAAGGACTACAGTGTGTAATCAGATTTTCATAGAAGAGAATGTTCTTACCATCACAAGCTGAATTGTTAACTTGTTTTGGTTTGATCTTACTTTGATTTAACTAACTCTGATCACCAGTTGTCATGGGTCTTACGAAGGGAAACTGTGGCATATTCTGGGAGAAATAAGCAGTAGAAGCCTTGCCTAACACCTGTGTGTGTGTGCTTAGTCGGTCAGTTGTGTCTGACTCTGCGACCCCATGGACTGTAGCCCTCGGCTCCTCTGTCCATGGGGATTCTCCAGGCAAGAATACTGAAGTGGGTTGCTATGTACCTCTCCAGGGGATCTTCCTAACCCAGGGATTGAACGCAGGTGTCCTGCATTGCGGGCGGATTCTTTACTGTGTGAGCCACCAGGGAAGCCCACCTAACACCTGACAAACACTGAATTTAAGGAGCTTAAAGTCAAATTGCTAACTTCCTAGCATCTACCTTCATGATCTCACTGTGATCTTTATTACTTTCTACTTCACTTCTTCCTACTCTTCTTATATATTTAACAAATACATACAGAACTTCTGCTACAAATACAAACACCCTTGGTTTGTGTATTGTAGAGAACTATAGTGGCACCCCACTCTGGTACTCCTGCCTGGAGAATCCCATGGACGGAGGAACCTGGAAGGCTGTGGTCGATGGGGTCGCTGAGGGTCAGACACGACTGAGCGACTTTACTTTCACTTTTCACTTTCATGCATTGGAGAAGGAAATGGCAACCTACTCCAGTGTTCTTGCCTGGAGAATCCCAGGGATGGGGGAGCCTGGTGGGCTGCCGTCTATGGGGTCGCAGAGTCGGACACGACTGACATGACTTAGCAATAGCAATAGCAATAGAAGCAGCAGAATACATTTTCCAAAAATATATAGGTAGGTGCTTCCTTTTTGGTCTTAAAACATAGAACAGCCCAAGATTTTAGACAAAGTATCTTTTTAGCTTAGGTCACAAACATTCACTCATTTATTCAATCATTCATCAATTCTTGTGTTAACTGAGCTCTTACTATGTTGCTATACACTGAACTAGTTAATATAAATATTAAAAAAAAAAACTTTTCCTTTAAAATCTTATTTTGGTCCTTATTTCAAAATAATAGTTTTGCTTCTGCTAAAATTACATCATATATAATTACATATTGTATATGTATTATACACACACACACATTCCCTTTACATTTTCTGGCCATATTTTCCATTAAGTTGGGAGTACCTATGGATTCTGCTTCATTTTTGGGGAGAATTTTAGGTATTTATGTATTCTTCCTAAGTTTCAGCTATTCTTAAGCTGTTCTTGCTATATCTCAGTCAGTTTTTTAATTGACTTATTAATAGAGTGAAATCCAAAAGGTTTTTAAACTGGACATTTCATTCCTCTAAGTCCAAAAAAGGATGGTGCTTTTTCCAGCACGCTAATGCTCCTCATTGATAACAAACAATAAACCCATAAAATTTATTAGGCAGAAAATAAAGCAAATGCCTGAAAATATTGTGCAACTTCGAAAACTGGAATCTACCTTAAGCTGTCCTATTAAGGGTATAAGCTTTTTTCATTTGCTTATTTTATTAAACTTATTATCATTGAAATTTTGAGCAGTTTAAAACAGGCAGTGAATCAAGGATGGGATTTAGGAATTTCTGATTCTTTTTCCTCGAGTAGGGAAGGTACTCAGGGCTCTTACAAACATGTTCCTGCATAGGAGCACTCAGTTCTGAACTTTGAAAAGTGTTTCCACGCGAATGCTCAGGTACTGTAAAATCCATAACATCCATGACTATTTTGAGGTAGCAGAACTAAGGACCTTCTGCAAAATTTGCCATGATTTACAGAAATTTTAAAGCTAATGTTTCACAAACGAATCACTTCAGAGGGGCACGTTTTCCTTTTCTGAACACAAACTAATCATGGCAGATTTTGCATTTCTATTGCTTCTTGCTCTCTTCTTTTCCAGCTTGTGAAAGAAAAATTGTCTGTGATGCGCTAATGTACTTGGTGACCCAATTCTGTTCTTCAGGTGGAGACATCGGTGCTTTTTAAAAAATGACCTATAGATACAACATTTGCCAAACTAATTTAGTAGTTAACTTGACCTTTGGGACAACTATCACTAATACTGATGGTAGGAAAAAATGAGGAGAAAGCTAAATTTCTTTATTGTTGCTTTACTTGTAACTTTAATAGAGCAAATGGAGCAATTAGAAGTAAATAATGCATTGATTATTTTCTGAAAGGAGGTAAAATTAAAGGAGAAACATCTAAACAAAGGCTTAGACAGAACAGAAATAGCCTAAGACCTAGAAAAATATTGTACAATATCGACGATATTTTTAAAGATCTCAACCTGCCTAATGGAAATAGGGAGGTTTAGAAATGCAGGGGTCTTTGGGACCATTGAGAATAATCTGAGAAGAGTGAATGAATCCTGAGAGTTGAGGATCTAACACCAACCAGAATTCTTGACCTTCTCCAATCAATAGAAATTGACTAGAGGCCAGACAAGAAATTCAGGTCAGGCTTTACTGGAACCCCTGCAGCCACAGGAGGGAGTAAAAATAAGTAAGAGGTTCCTTTGCTCACTCCTCAAGTCGGGGGTATACTGATAATGGGGTGAGGGCATGGGTATGCTCCAGGGTCGGGCCAGAGGGGTGGCTTAGGTGTTTTGCCCATCCTTCAGGTGGTGTTGAGTGCAGACAGCATGTGCTGTACCCTGCTTTTGCTCCCAAACTGTTTTCGCTCCCTGCTCTTCAGAAGTGGCAGATGGGTTTTTCTGTGTTTTTTTTTTTTTTTTTTTTTTTAATCTTTTTGTCCAGAATTTCCCCCAACTGTACATTTATACAGTTATTCCAAGGTCCCAGGTCCCAGCCTGTCTCAGATCTACTCTCCCTTACCAGGCAGGAAGAACTCAAGTCTCTGGATTTTCACCTTGGTGGTTTCTTAACACATAGATGTTTAATGATTCCAAGGTTAAGAATCCTACAACTAACATTTATCATGTCATAATGAACCCATTTTGATTATTCATAATGTAATAATAGTAGTGCCAGCCTCTTGAATAGACAAATGCTTATAAACAGAAAGACATAAAACTTTGTTAACTTTAGGAATTCATAGTAATGGGTTTTTTTTTTTTTTTTGGTCACAGAAGAGGTTGTTACATATATGCATTGGAGCTACGGGCACATTCAGACAGCCTGGAAGTGAGTGAGAGAAGGGATTGTTTATGCAGCCTGGGTTTTGCTACCAGTGGCAGCTTAGCACTTGGTGCTAATAAGCACAGATCCCCCTGCCTGATCATATATTGCTTCCTTTCTGTAGCTCATCTGGAACTCTGGAGTTCACTGAATTGGTAAAGTGGCCCAGACTATATTAAATTATTTTCAGTGTTGCTGTTAACATGAGGAAAGACAGCCACAATTAAGTTAACCCAACTCAGCCCAAAGTGAGCTTGCTATAATGAACTCTCTGAATTATCTGGAATTTCTAAATGCAGTAGCATAAGCTCTATATTGAAGAGAAAAATGTCTTTTTCCCCTGGACATGGACAATTTCATTAGTGAGTATTTCATTAATGAAAACAAGTGGAATTCAGGCCCTGATTTCAAACACAAATTAGAATTTTGATTATTATGAAGTTTTACATGGAAGTTTTAACATCTTGTGAAATTCTAGTAAGGTGAACTACTATAATTTATTCTATTTGCCACAATAAATGGCAACACACTCCAGTATTCTTGCCTGGAGAATCCCATGGACAGAGGAGCCTGGCAGGCTACTGTCCATGGGGGTAGCAAGAGTCAGACACAACTTAGCAACTAAACCACCACCACCACCATGAATAAAACATTATTTTATGAACACTGTAAGTAGGGGTGAAAAATACAGTGTCCCATATGTCAGATAATCAAAATGAGCACATAATATGTGAGTTGATTTAGAAACGACTATGACAAATGGATTATAGAAATGACACATAAGGGACTTCCCTGATGGTCCACTGGTTAAGAATTCACCTGCCGATGCAGGGCACACAGATTCAATCCCTGGTCAAGGAGAATTCCACATGTCACAGAGTAACTGAGTCCGCATGCCACAACTACCAAGCCCACACATTCTAGAGTCTGTTCTCTTTAACAAGAGAAGCCACCGCAGTGAGAAGCCTGTGCACCACAACAGAGGTTAGCCCTTGCTCGCCACAACTAGAGAAAGCCTAGGAGTGGCAACAAAGACCCAGAGTAGCCCAAAACTAAAAATAGTAAATAAAAATTTCTAAGAAAGGAAATAACACATAGGGAAGCATAACACATAAGCCTTTAGAAGGCTTAAGGCAAGAGAGCAAGGTATAAGATGTGTGCAATAACAAAACAAATCAACCACACAAGTCACCTGGCTTATACAAAATGAATTTTGAACCACAGAATTGGTTTCATGTGATTTCAGTTCAGTTCAGTTCAGTCACTCAGTCGTGTCCGACTCTTTGTGACCCCATGGACTGCAGCACGTCAGGCCTCCCTGTCCATCACCAACTCCCAGAGTTTACTCAAACTCATGTCTATTGAGTCGGTGATGCCATCCAGCCATCTCATCCTCTGTGATTTACTTTCTGCAAACCTAAATCTGTTCAAACCTCCTTTGTGCTGTTAATTTTTAACCAATAGAAGTAATTATACTGTGATCTAATTTAAGTGGCTCCATCATGTTCAAATAAATATAACTCAAGTAAAATATACATTGCAAACTCAAACTCATTTACATTTTAGCATTCTCTATATTATTAAGGGTATTTTTTGGTCTTTCATCTATAAGAGTATATATTTCCAAATGGGTAAGGCTATCATTAAAAAAAAAAAACTCATCTATATGTAATATTGCTAACATTAAAATTAGGCTGAATTGGTCATTGGGGTTTCATGCATAATTAAGATATAATATATTGCTGACAAAATGTAAACTTTGATCTTTTTCTTGACAAAATAATCTTTTAATTAATATTGCTACATGAATATTTAAACTTTAAAGTGGAGAATCAATAAGAAAGACAAATAATACTTAAAAGAAATACACATATTTGTAAATAACATATGATATTTTTAAGTGCCACACTGCAGCATACCACCGATGCTTTCCAGACATAGAGTCTTACCATATTTCTTTGGTACATCAAAATTAAAAAAATAATGGGTGTCTACTCTATGTAAAAATTTGAGTGACAATAAGAGGGAATAAAGATAAAAATTTTAACAAAGATAAAATTTATTAGCTTTTAATGGCATGACCAAGAACAAGCTATGTTTTAGTTACTATGCTAAGGTCCTGATAAGGGAACGTGTGTAAACACAGACGCTTTCCAGGCCACTGTGGAATTTTATAATGGAGCGGATGAACAGACATGACATAGTCATACATATAAAAGTAAAATTACTGCACTGAAAAGTGGTATGACAAAGAAGGGCAAGGTTCTTTGAAGGCACATGAGAGGAAGGAATTGACCTAGTTAGATTGTAGAAGTCTTCCCTGAGGAAATAACTGAACGGAGATGTGAAGAGTTCAAGTGAATTAGCGGAAAGAGGCTGGTAAATGGGGTTTTAAGAGCAGGAATTGAATATGGTAAGTTTTCACCAGAAGGGGGCAAGGTTAACTGCAAGAACTGAAAAAGTTGCTTGTGGTTGCATCACAGAGAAGGGGAAGAAGTTTTGTGTGTGGGAAAGTGAGAGATAGTCCAAGGTCAGGTAGTTATGTTAAGGATTTTAGTGTTTGTCCTAAGACACTGGGGATCCCTGGAAAGGTTTACTAGGGGATGGACAGATTTCCATTTTAATCTGGATTCAGTCCAGTAGTAGGTTGAGGTAAAAACAGGAGAAGAAATAAGGGGACCAATATGTCTGTTACTGTAGTAGAGGTTAAAGAAAGAAAGAAAGAAAGAAAGAAAACAAAAAAATAATGGTATCTTGGCAAAGAAAATGTAAACCAGCCAGATTTATTGATGGATTAGATGTGGGCTGGGAGGTCAGGAGGTGTCACACGTGGCTTCCTGTTTTCTAGTTTTTAAATCTCCCTTTCTTGGAAACACAGATAATAGATGTAATATGCCTTAAGAAATCCACGTTTCTCACTTGAATCTAAAAATAGCTGTTGTCAAAGAGAATAAAAATTCAGTTTTAAGATCAATCTACTTTTAACATCTTCCTATTCTACCGTTAAGATCCAGCTTATAAATTCATTTCTTATTGGAATTGTATTCAAATTAATCCAATCTTTTCAGTTTTTTTTATAAAATTTAAACATAAAACTCTGATGTTTTTCAAATACATATATTTCTCCCCCTTACCCCCCGAATTATCAAAGAAAAATAGCCTTCCTGTTTAAAAAAAATAATTTCATACTTCTTCACATCACTGAACACAGATGTGCCTGACAATGTATACGTGGTTACCTCTAACACTGACTCTTGTATAAACAGGTTGTCTCTGTTGACAAGCTACTGTCAGAAATAAATAAGGTATAAAAACTGAGCAGGAAAATTCTGTCTACTCAGAAAGTGGTGTTTCTATTGCTATCTGAGTCAAATTATCTTTTTACAATACAATTAAAAACTGCTCCACAAGCATCTTTTAAAAACTGGAAATTGTTAAAGCTTACTGAATCCTTTGCAAGTGGCTGGTCATCCAAAACAACATTTAAATTGCAAAAATTATATCTACAATGCTGGAAGTAAATTAGCAACCATTTATATGGTACATTCATATATATCTTATAACATTTTTACTGTTACACTGTTTTCAATTTTTTTTTTTTACTTTCCTGTCTTAATTCCCCATGAAAATTTATCTTTTACTTATAATCTATCTATGGGAATTAAAAAAAAAATGCTTTATAATTCTGTTAGAATACTCTGAAGTCTTTCAAGTGAGGCCCTGTTATACAACTGGGATACTCCAGGTAGTTGGCATTACTTTGAATCTGCTTTATCAGAGCAGCACAGGAGCTAATACATCTTTTCAGTGTCTATTCTTTTATGTTGCATCTGGGTAGAAAAGCAATCTGGAAAACTACAAAGGGCCCCAATAAAAGCTATCATATTCTATGTATATAAAGCATATGTATTTGCTGAAGGTATGTTCAAAATGAGTAGGAAAGTGTTAGAAGATGAGAAATATACAAAAAGATGATTTCGATTTTTTTTCTCTTACAATTATAGCTCCCAGTCAATAACTAACTTGTATGAAGTTAAACCCTTTTCCTATGTTCTTACGAATGGATATAAGAACATATAGCCTGGGAACCTCCTTGCTAGTTCAGTGGCTAAGAATCTATGCTCCCAGTGTAGGAGGCCTGGGTTTGGTCCTTGGTCTGGGAACTAGATCTCACATGCCACAGCTAAGAGTTTACATGCTGCAACTGAAGAGTCTGCTAGCTGCAATTATGATCAAAGACCCTGCATTCCAGGACTAAGCGCCAGCACAGCCAATTAAAAAAAAAAGGAACACACAGCCCGACTGCTCTTTTGTCTGTGTGTTCTCAGTCGCTTCAGTTGTGTAGGACTCTTTGTGATCCCATGGACTGTAGCCCACCAGGCTCCTCTGTCCGTGGGGTTCTCCAGGCAAGAACACTGGAGTAGGTTGCCATTTCCTCCTCCAGGGCATCTTTCTGACCCAGAGATCAAACCTGAATCTCCTGTACTGCAGGCAGATTCTTTACCACTGAACCACCTGGGAAGCCCAACTCTTTGGTCTGTAGTACAGTTGAAATATAATATAACTTGCATAGGCTTAGACAAAAGCATTATATATATATATACATACATACATATATATATATTTCATTAGTCCTCAATCCCCTCTGTTGAGCTGCCATAATAAAACACCACAAAGTGGGTGGCTCAAACAAGAGGAATTTATTTCTTAGTTGTGGAGATTGGAGGTCCAAGGTCAAAATGTCAGCAGGTTGGCTCCTTCTGAGGATTCCCTCTTTGGCTTGCAGATGTTGAATTTCTGTCTGCACCCTCATGTGACCTTTCCTGATAAGGACATCAGTGGTACAGGATTAGGGCTTTGTCATTATGATCTCTACCATTAATTGTCTCTTTCAAGGCCCATTTCCAAAATAGCCACATTGAGGGGTTAGGGATTCAGCATATGGTTTGGAGGTTGCAGGAGGGGCACAATTCAGTTCCTAAACACATTCTTTGTTCAGTTGTAAACAGCCTCTTTGCTATTCATCTTGTTCAGCATGTACTCTATATTCAAGCATACAAGCATCACATATTTCTCCCACACACTGACTGTAAGAGTATCTCAAAACTTAGCTATTGCTGAATGGAGGCAAAGTGTATACCAAGTTTTATTTCTCTTCTTTGTCTTTCATTGGAGATTCAGCTGCTCATTTAATCTCACTCAGAGCAAAGCATACTGCTGCTGCTTCTGCTGCTGAGTCGCTTCAGTCATGTCCGACTCTGCGACCCCACAGACGGCAGCCCACTAGGCTACTCTGTCCCTGGGATTCTCCAGGCAAGAATACTGGAGTGGGTTGCCATTTCCTTCTCCAATGTATGAAAGTGAAAAGTGAAAGTGAAGTCGCTCAGTTGTGCTTGACTCTTAGCGACCCCATGGACTGCAGCCTACCAAGCTCTTCCGTCCATGGGATTTTCCAGGTAAGAGTACTGGAGTGGGGTGCCATTGCCTTCTCTGGCAAAGCATACTAGGACACGTTATTTCTATGTATCTTTGAGAAATAAGGCAGGTGTGTTACAATTAAATGGCTGGGAAAAAAAATATACCCAAAAAGAATAACACAGCAAGAATTCTGCTGAATCCATGCCAGCGAACTGCTCTTCTTTTTCCCGTGTTTCAACAATTGCATATTTGGAGTAGACCAATGTGAAATTCTAAACTTAGTAATGGTACACAGAGTACAATGTAATAAACTTAGAAGTATTCTTTTGTTCCAGGGTAATTTGAGTAAAGTGTCACATTATAATTATAGACAACCTGCAGTGTTGCTAAAGTTTAGAAAATGTTTTCTTTTTAAAAATCATATAATGGTACAGTTTTTATGGTGGAGAAAGAAAATTACTTTTCCTCTACCACAACTAAAGAACATGTGCAGGTATCATAGCCTAATGTGAACTTCTTCCAGATGGTCCCGATGTTTTCACATTTTTATCCAACCTTGGAATTGCAACATGACTGCACACAGGCTTGGAATCCCACAAGTTATAAACATCTACGGTACAAACAGGATGATCTAATGAGTGAATCTGGATGCAAATTTTTCAACTGGCACTAGATAGCAAAACAAAGTCTGGAACAGTGGCAAAGAAGGAGTCCATCTTTGGAGTGACAGATTGATTTATATAACCACATTCCCAGAGAAGATTCAGTGTAGCTCACAAGGATACATAAAGTATAACAAGATATTTAAAAGGACAAAGGTGGAAGGGTAATAAGAAAACATAGATGAGTACAGAAAAGTGAAATGAGACCAAGAAAATAGCATGGTATGCTCATCTTTACACTTGAATCAGCATTCAAATTTGGGCTAAGCTTTCCAGCAGCCTAACTGGGGAGGAGGGAGACACAGTCAGTCATGTAATTCATAGTCTCCAAAAGATAAACCAAGCCAATTAAGCTCAGATGAAACACAATTATTCTTGGTAGTAAAATTAGAAATTTCTTCTGTGAATACTTATAAAAGAGGCAATGTATGACTTGGTAACATCCTGTTAATAACTTATTAAACATCTTCAATTTCAGCTAGAATAGATCAAGAAAATCCATTGAAGAGAGAATTGCTTGCTTTTCCGCGGAGCTTAAGATACTATTTTTCAGATGTGTGACCTGGTTTACACCTATTGTCTCACTATAATTATTCATAGTACCAAATGTACTCTCAAAAATGTCCCAGTTAGGATAATAGATTATGTGCATACTCTACTTAAAAAGTGAGTGTTTTCTTCTTCATGGCAAGATACATGTGCCAAAATCTAAGTTACTTAACTTTCCGAGACTTCGAATTCCTCTCGTCAAATAGGAATGAGAGATAATAGTCAGTTAAACATGCTTTTCAGTGTATTTTTTTAAACTGCCATTACAAACTGCCACAGATGGGTAGCTTAAATGACAGAAAATTAATTTTCTCACAATTCTGGAGGCCAGAAGCTTGACATCAGTGTTAGACAGAATTGGCGTCTTCTGAGGCCTCTCTCTTTAGCATGTACATGGCTATCTTCTCTGTGGGTCTCCACATATTCTTTTTTCTGTGCATTGTTGTTGTTCGGTCGCTGAGCCATGTCTGACTCTTTGTGACCCCATGGACCACAGCACGCCAGGCTCCCCCGTCCTCTGCTGCCTTCTGGAGTTTGCTCAAATTCATGTCCATTGAGTCAGTGATGCTATCTAATCATCTCATCCTCTGCTGCCCCCTTCTCCTTTTGCCTTCAATCTTTCCAGCATCAGGTTCTTTTCCAATGAGTCAGTTCTTTGCTTCAGTGGCCAAAGTATTGGACCTTAAGCTTCAGAATCAGTCCTTCTGAAGAATATTTAGGGTTGATTTCCTTTAGGATTTACCTCTTTACAGTCCAAAGACCTCTCAAGAGTCTTCTCCTCTGTGCATATCAATGGCCTAATGTCTTCTTTTACAGACATCATTAGGATGGGTTAGGTCCTACCCATATAGCTTCACTGTACTTAATTACCTCTTTAAAGACTTTGTTTTCAAGAAAATTAAAAAAACAAAACAAAACAAAAAAAACATCTACTTCTGATTTATTGACTACACCAAAGCCTTTAACCATGTGGATCACTACAAACTGTGGGAAATTCTTAAAGAGATGGGAATACCAGACCACCTGACCTGCCTCCTGAGAAATCTGTATGTAGGTCAAGAAGCAACAGTTAGAACTGGACATGGAAAAATGGACTGGTTCCAAATTGGGAAAGGAGTACATCAAGGCTGTATATTGTCACCCTCCTTATTTAACTTATATGCAGAGTACATCATGTGAAATGCTGGGCTGGATGAAGCACAAACTGGAATCAAGATTGCTGGGAGAAATATCAATAACCTCAGATATGAAAATGACACCACCCTTATGGCAGAAAGTGAAGAAGAACTCCTCACTTTCATCAAGAGGAGAGTGAAGAAGTTGGCTTGAAGCTCATCATTCAGAAAAATAATATCATGGCATCCAGTCCCATCACTTCATGGCAAAGAGATGGGGAAACAATGGAAACAGTGACAGACTTTATGTTTTTGGGCTCCAAAATCACTGCAGATGGTGACTGCAGCCATGAAACTAAGATGTTCACTCCTCGGAAGAAAAGCTATGACCAACCTAGGCAGCATATTAAAAAACAGAGACAAAACTTTGCTGATGAGGGTCTGTCTAGTTAAAGCTATGATTTTTTTCAGTAGTCATGTATGTATGTGAGAGTTGGGCCATCGAAGTCTGAGCACCAAAGAATTGATACTTTTGAACTGTGGTGTTGCAGAAGACTCTTGAGAGTCTTGGACTGCAAGGAGATCCAACCAGTCAATCCTAAGGAAATTAGCCCTGAATATTCATTGGAAGGACTGATGCTGAAGCTGAAGAGCTTACTCATTAGAAAACACCCTGATGCTATGAAAGATTGAAGGCAGGAAGAGAATATGGTCCCGGCATGGGTTGGTAAAGGATTTCCAGACATGAGACAGAATGAGAGAGAAAATAAAGCTTATTAGAGTGGGAGATGCTGTTACAACAGCGGGCCAGCTCAAGGGAGAACTGACATTGAACAGGGGTCCTTAGTTCACTTTCACACCCAGGATACAAGGAGTGGGATGGGGTCTTGCAGGTCATTTGCTGATTGGATGAGACATGTATACTGGGTGGGAGAAGAGTAGGGCAAATACCTTCTCCCTATCGGTAAGAGGGGAGACAGGTTATACTGTTCCATTAATGGTTACACCATGGTGGGGGACGTAAGGGTCTGGTTCTCTGTTCCTGCATTCCAAGACCCTCCTTGGTTTTACCTGATTTTTTATCCTTAGGTTAACACAGAGTAGGGGATGACAGAGGATAAGATGGTTGGATGGCATCACCGACTCGATGGACATGAGTTTGAGCAAGCTCTGGGAGTTGGTGATGGACAGGGAAGCCTGGCGAGCTGCAGTCCATGGGGTCGCAAAGAGTCTGACATGACTGAGCGACTGAACTGAACTAAAGGGTCATGATTTTAACCCAGGAATTTGGGAGAGAAGTCAATTCAGCCCCTTAATACCTAGCATGTGTATTTATTTTCTCACTGTTGCTTAATAATATTTTACAAGAAATTTCAAATGAAATGGTTATAACTAAGTTATTTGCATCAGTTTCCTCTTTATATTTACAGAGCACATGTGGTTTTTGCTAAGGTTCTGAATGAAATTAGAAGGGTGATTAAATGTCTTCCATCCTTCTTGAAATACTTGGTTCTAGTGTAAAAGAGCCAGATGCATGTAGGTTTCAGATTTGATGCCTTTTTCTCTGTATCTTCCTATTTCTTAGCATACTTTCTGATCTATAATACAGTATTCTATACCCCAAACATTCCTTACTCATTCATGCCTCTAACTTTCCCCCCCTCAACTTAAAATTTTCCTAACAACTATAGAAACACTACATATGCTTCAAATACAAGATTAAGCTTCCCTGACTCAACCCTTTGTAATTAGTTGAACTCTCTTTTGCCTTGTACTATGTTTAGCTGTGTTTTTATAATTCCCCTGTGGTAGTGGTGGTTTAGTTGCTAGACTATAATTTCATGGGGATAAAGGTTGTATCTTTTTTATTTTTACACTTCCCTTCTCTGATCCATACCCCCATCTCTCAATTTTTCTCCTCCTTATGCTTGGATAAGTATCATAGTGTCTAATTATCAGCCTCAAGTCCAATGTATGGTTACTGAATAGTCACCAATAATAGGCTTTCAACAATTTGCTTTGTATTAATACATGTATTAATACATGGCCTAACTGCAAGGTAAACCCCATATTCTCCATGACCCATCATGGCCTGTTTTTAATCCCTGGAAAACTCCATGCTCATTTACACTTCAGAGTCTTGCATTTGTGATTTCCTTAGCTTGAAATGCATTCTTTCTAGCATGACACCTTAATTTTAATCCAGGTCTCAGTTCAATTGTCAGATCTTCAATAGCTCTCCCTGATTGCTTTAATTGAAATAGTGTTGCTGTTAATTCATTAGTCTGTTTTTTTTTCATAGTATTTGTTACTATTTGAATTTATTTACTTATTTACATTTATACACTAGAATGGAGGCTCTACGAGGGCAAGAAGTTGTCTATCTTTTTATTAATTTATCTCCATTGTCTAAAATAGCATATTAGAGGAACTCAAAAAATGTTTGATTAGTGAATAATCAAACAAGCTTGTATTTCATGTTATTCTGCACCTCAGAAAAGGAGGTGAAAAGGAGTTTATTTTTATTTCATTTTGATGAAAAGTACATTTTCAAAGTAACAATAGTATATATTTTATTTAATTAATGAAGATCATATCCATTTAAGCAAGATAAAAACTACTAATACCTTCATGAACATACATCCTAATACTCTTGAATTACCTACATGAGTATGAAACAATTGAAATATGAAAACTATTTGTGTATGTTTGCTTGTATTTGCTTTATTTAAAATTTTTAAAGAAGTATTATGTATCAAAAGCACAAGTAACAAAAAAAATAGATAAATCAGACTTCATCCAAATTTAAAGTTTTGTGCATTATTTTAAAAATGAAAATATAGCTTATGGAATGGAATAAGCTATTTGCAAATTATGTATTTGACTACAGGTCTAGTCTTTAAGAAATATAAAGGAATCTTAAAACCCATCAATAGAAAGACAGCCCAATTAAAAAATGGGCAAAGTACTTGAATTAGACAAAGAGGATAAAAAATAGCTAACGAGCACATGAGAAGATTCTCAACATTATTGATCCTCAGGGAAATCCAATCAAAATGACAATGTTGTACTACTCCATATCCACTAGTATGGAAATATTAAAAATAAAATTAAAAAATATTAAAATGGATAATAAGTGTTGACAAAGAAGTTGACAAATTAAAAGACTCATACATTGCTGGTTACACTGTAATTTTGTTTAGCCACTACAGAAAATAGTTTGGCAATTCTTCAAAAAGTTACACATAGAATTATCATATGACCTCATGATTCTGTTCTTAGGTATATATATAAAAAAAACTGAAAAAAAAATACTCAAACATGTATACATACATGTGCATTTTAACAACACTTTTTGGATTAATTATAAGGTGGAAACAGTCCAAGTATCAATAATAAATGAACCTAAAATATATTATGCTAAGTAAAAGAAATCAGATACCAAAGGTCACGTATCGTATGATTCCATTTGTATGAAATATTCAGAATACATAAATTGAAAGACACAATTGGTGGTGGCCAGGAGTTGGAGGAAGAGGAGGTTAGGAAAAATTTCTTAATATATAAAGGTTTTACTTTGGAGTGATTAATGTTTTGGAGTTACATAAAGGTGTTAGTTGCACAATATTTTGAATATACTAAATGCCAATGAATTGTTGACTTCAAAATTGTTAATTTTATCTTATGAAAAATTCACCTTAATATTATTTTCAAAATGAATGATGCTGATTTGTCTCATTAGCAATATTTAATTTTCTTGATAAGGCATTGAATAAGTCTCTTAAAATAAGTGAAATATAGTATATTAAATTTATTGTATATACTGATTATATTAAAAATAATAGTGCTTAAACCATATATCACCACTCGGTGCCAGCTTGTCTATATGTCTTTCGGTTCAGTTCAGTTGCTCAGTTGTGTCCGACTCTTTGCGACCCCATGAACCACAGCATGCCGGCCCTCCCTGACCATTAGCAACTCCTGGAGCTTACCCAAACCCATGTCCATTGTGTTGGTGATGCCATCCAACCATTTCATCCTCTGTTGTCCCCTTCTTCTCCTGCCCTCAATCTTTCCCAGCATCAGGGTCTTTTCAAATGAATCAGCTCTTCTCATCAGGTGGCCAAAGAATTGGAGTTTCAGCTTCAACATCAGTCCTTCCAGTGAACACCCAGGACTGATCTCCTTTAGGATGGACTGGTTGGATCTCCTTGCAGTCCAAGGGACTCTCAAGAGTCTTCTCCAACACCACAGTTCAAAAGCATCAATTCATCAGTGCTCAGCTTTCTTTATAGTCCAACTCTCACATCCATACATGGAAAAACCATAGCCTTGACCAGATGGACCTTTGTTGACAAAATAATGTCTCTGCTTTTTAATATGCTATCTAGGTTGGTTATAACTTTCCTTCCAAGGAGTAAGCATCTTTTAATTTCATGGCTGCAGTCACCATCTGCAGTGATTTTGGAGCCCAGAAAAATAAAGTCTGACACTGTTTCCATTGTTTCCCCATCTATTTCCCATGAAGTGATGGGACCAGATGCCATGATCTTAGTTTTCTGAATGTTGAGCTTTAAGCCAACTTTTTCACTCTTCTCTTTCACTTTCAGCAAGAGGCTCTTTAGTTCTTCTTTACTTTCTGCCATAAGGGTGGTGTCATCTGCATATCTGAGGTTATTGATAGTTTTCCCAGCAATCTTGATTCTAGCTTGTGCTTCCTCCAGCCCAGCGTTTCTCATGATGCACTCTGCATATAAGTTAAATAAACAGGGTGACAATATACAGCCTTGATGTACTCCTTTTCCTATTTGGAACCAGTCTGTTGTTCCATGTCCAGTTCTAATTGTTGCTTCCTGACCTGCATACAAATTTCTCAAGAGGCAGGTCAGGTCATCTGGCATTCCCATCTACTTCAGATTTTCCACAGTTTATTGTAATCCACACAGTCAAAGGCTTTGGCATAGTCAATAAAGCAGAAATAGATGTTTTTCTGGAACTCTCTTGCTTTTTCAATGATCCAGTGGATGTTGGCAATTTGATCTCTGGTTCCTCTGTCTTTTCTAAAATCAGCTTGAACATCTGGAAGTTCATGGTTTATATATGGCTGAAGCCTGGCTTGGAGAATTTTGAACATTACTTTACTAGCATCTGAGATGAGTGCAATTGTGCGGTACTTTAAGCATTCTTTGGCATTGCTTTTCTTTGGGATTGGAATGAAAACTGACCTTTTCCAGTCCTGTGGCCACTGCTGAGTTTTCCAAATTTGCTGGCAGATTGAGTGCAGCACTTTCACAGCATCATCTTTCAGGATTTGAAATAGCTCAACTGGAATTCTATCACCTCCACTAGCTTTGTTCATAGTGATGCTTTCTAAGGCCCACTTGACTTCACATTCCAGGATGTCTGGTTCTCATTGGTGATCACACCATCATACATATATGGGTCGTGAAGATCTTTTTTGTATAGTTCTTCTGTGTATTCTTGCCAGCTCTTCTTAATATCTTCTGCTTCTGTTAAGTCCCTACAATTTCTGTCCTTTATTGAGCCTATCTTTGCATGAAGTGTTCCCTTGGTATCTCTAATTTTCTTGAAGAGATTTCTAGTCTTTCTCATTCTATTGTCTTCCTCTATTTCTTTGCATTGATCACTGAAGAAGGCTTTCTTATCTCTCCTTGCTATCCTCTGGAACTCTGCATTTAAATGGGTTTATTTTTCCTTTTCTCCTTTGCTTTTCACTTCTCTTCTTTTCACAGATACTTGTAAGGCCTCCTCAGACAGCCATTTTGGTTTTTTGCATTTCTTTTTCTTAGGGATGGTCTTGATTCCTGTCTCCTGTACAATGTCACGAATCTCCGTCCATAGTTCATCAGGTACTCTGTCTATCAGATCTAGTCCCTTAAATCTATTTCTCACTTCTACTGTATAGTCATAAGGGATTTGATTTAGGTCATATCTGAATGGTCTAGTGGTTTTCCCCACTTTCTTCAAAATCAGTCTGAATTTGGCAATAAGGATTTCATGATCTGAGCCACAGTCAGCTCCCGGTCTTGTTTTTGCTGACTGTACAGAGCTTCTCCACCTTTGGCTGCAAATAATATAATCAATCTGATTTCAGTCTTGACCATCTGGTGATGTCCATGTGTAGAGTCTTCTCTTGTGTTGTTGGAAGAGGGTATTTGCTATGACCAGTGCGTTCTCTTGGCAGAACTCTATTAGCCTTTGTCCTGCTTCATTCTGCACATGTCTTTAGACAGTGAGAATGTTCTTTCCTCTTTTAGACTGAGAGATGATTTACAGTCCTACAGAGAGATTCACCAATTTAATTTCTTATCTCAACCTCCAGTAACCACAGTATTCCCTTTTGAACAATATTGAACACTCTTAATAGGTACATAGGCTATTCAACATGATTTTCTTGATCAGTAAGTATTCAAATGAGCCATTTATAATTAGTTGCTGAATTCTTCTAATTACATATCCTTGGATCATTAAAGAAGCAATCCTATCAGCTGTACCAAGATATCCCAGGAAGACCTACAGGAACTAGTACATACTGAGATTGGATGTCATTCTGAGGTAGAAACCTACAGGGCAGATTCAACTTTGAATTATGGGCTGTGGCCACCTCAGTCCTTTGCCCCAAACTGTCCATCACCATGTATGCTCTGAGAGTAGGTGAAGAGACCAATGTTGTTTCCTCTACCATAATGGAGACTAAGAAAATGAATATTTATACTTACAGTTTCAACCCCGTCTCTCTGGGGAAAGTGGGAAAAGGAGACAAGGGTTTGGAATTATATTAGTTTGCTAGGGCTGCCGTATTAAAGTACCAAAAACTGAGTGACTCAAACAGTAGAAATTCATTGTCTCACAATTCTGAGGGCCAGAAGTCAAAACTGATTTATTCAGAGTGTTTGGTTCCTTCTGATAGGCTGTGAGCAAAGGAAGGATCTGTTCTAGGCCTCTTTCACTGATCAATAATGTCTAAGTTCTACTAAAAAGTTATAAATATAAATTTATATGTATATTTGCAAAATACTTGTTCAGCAAAATTAAATGGAAAGCATTTTGGGAAAGCTTTATTGAAAACATTAGCTATCTTGATAAAAAGAACACATGTTACTAGCCTCTGTCCATTGTGTTCTAATCTTAACCTTGAACTAAACAAATGGTCAAGGACTTTAGTATCATGAGGTGAGAAGCAGGCACACCAAGGATATTGGAATGATAATACACAAATGAACTTGATAATAATATGACTGAATAGTTGAATGAATTTTGACTACTGAGTATCTTTGATATGGCAAATATTAATTTGTAATACAAAAACCACTTAGTTAGTTGGGTTTAGGTTAGCTGTAATCAATGTTCTCCTGATAAACCCTGTTAGAGTCTTTCTTCAATGAAATAAATACAGATCTTCTTTTATTTTATTCTTTTTACTCAACCATACTTTCATCACATTTCATCATTCCTTCAGAAGGCTCTTCACAAATAAGCAAATACAAAGAATAACAATCTACTTATTAAAGCTGGAATTAAATAACCTCAAAATGTCAAAAGTTATTCTTGCATATGGGAAGTATGGTTACTTTTCTTTCCTTATGTATTCCGTATGCCCCAAGCTGGTTTTTTTTTTTTTTCCCCAAGTAAAATTATTTTCCATAGACCTTATTTCCATTTTCTGTTTAAGAGCCTGTGGAAGTACAGCTTAAGACACTCAGTGGCTTGAGCAGGGAAGGTGAAGATCTGTCTCCAGTGGCTTAGTCTTCAGCAAGGAATTCCTGGACTGGTACTGAGGAGCCTGCCCAGTTTCAGACCAGTCTGCAACTATGGGTTGAGTAGCAATAATCTCTGAACCTAGAGCAAGGCATTCACCCTGAAATTCCTCCTTGGTTGTGGCATTTTTCAGTGGGAATATGTTCTTTCTTCTCAATTTCATTGGAATCTCTATAGAAATAGAAATTGGGCATGACCTGCTATGAGTGTTCACAGGAACTGGTGCCACACATGTGCAGAATTTCTGGGGCAACATCCATTACATTAGACCTGCTGAGTGAGTTCCCTTGTTGTTGCACTGGATGGTGGTGTCCACATAGTGAGGTGATGGCATGTGTTTCACAGAGTGAAGGTGGCAGGTTAACCAAGACACTTCTAGGAGAGGCTAGCGGCCATCCCTGGAACCCACAAGCACTGGAAGTTATAGCTCTCCAAGGCTGCCTGGATCTGATTAGTGAAGTTTCCCAGAGTGAAGCACCCAGCAACAGCAGTACTTCCAGGTCCATCAGAAAGCTTCAGCATAGTTTACTGGGAGAATTCCTGGAGGATATGACACTGATGGGCTTTTCAGGTGGCTCAGTGATAAAGAATCTGCCTGCCAATTCAGGAGACATAAGAGACGTGGGTTTGATCCCTGAGTTGGGAAGATCCCCTGGAGTAGGAAGTGGCAAACCACTCAGTATTCTTGCCAGGAAAATCCCATGGACAGTAGAGCCCGGGGGGCTACAGTCCATGGGTCACAAAAAGTTGGACATGACTGAGCATGCAGGCATATGACACTGACATTAGTCAAGTTTTCAGTGGAAATAAGGGTGAAAGCTGCCAGCAAAAACTTCCCCAGGTTTTCTTTAGATTTATGATGTAAATGTCATCATTTTATTTCCCGTAGATGTACTGTTCCATTTAGAAGTCAAAGCTGGTGCTACCTAAGTGGGTTCTTGCTGCGAGGAATTTGAGGATAATTTGAGGACATATTCTTCCTTAGTTTTCAGGACATCAGGTACTCTGGACATTGCAAAAGCTTCCCTTTAAGTTATGACTGAAACCCATAAAAACACCTCATCCTCATGTGTCTTTCCCTGGGTAAGGTTTTAAGCTGTTTCTGTAAGTGGCATGTATTACTTTTAAAAATCAGAATAAAATAATTAATGTTACATGAAAAAAATGTAGAGCAATGTGTGTATTCTGTGAAAATGGGGATAAATTAGCAATCACTGATTTAAATCTATTAGTTTTATTATATCAGTTATGGACTCTGCTTAAGTATTCATTTATCATTAAAATGTTTCACATCATGTTGAGTTTACATCCACTTAAAATTTTGCATCTTTTCCCTCTCACAGTTTGATGTGATTTTTAAAATGAGTATCCTGTTTCCATGGAAATAAATGACATAGGAATGCATAGATTAAATTGGAATGGAATCAAATACCAGATAAATTCAGAATCCACGCAACACTTTCATTTCAAACAAGTACTTTTTCTCTCTCCACCATCTTCATAAATGGTAGTCAATCCAAACAATCTGTCCTAAAAAAGTTATGCTCCTAAAATATGCATTTCTGGTGATTTGAATCCAACACAGTCACTTCAAAAAGTTACAGTGACATTTGATGTATTTTTAATCATGGATTTTATTTTTTGACAAATGGATAAATAATTATCAGAATTCCAAGGCCACAGACAACTAATCCTTTGTCTTTTCTGGCAAAAACAAGTGAAAATTTGAGTAATTGTACACTGAATTAAGGGCTTCCTAGGTAGTGCTAGTGGTAAAGAACCTGCCTGTCAATTTGGGAGAGAGACAGGGGTTCGATCCCTGGGTCAGGAAGATCCCCTGGAGATTGGCATGGCAACCCACTCCAGAATTCTTGTCTGGAGAATCTCCATGGACAGAGGAGCCTGGGGAGCTACAGTCCATAGGGTCACAGAGAGTCGGACATGACTGAAGTGACTTAGCACACATGCATCCGCACTGAGTTAAATTCAAATGGTTAAATAATTTATATGATTAGAAATGTTGTTTTCTCCATAATGGGATATATTTATATCTAAAGATTTATATCTATCTATATATAGTTCATTTGGCATGTAGTTACTACTTTTGCCTTCACTCACAATTTATCTTAGTATACCTTGAAATAAGCAATGTATATTTTTCAAGAATAACTGTGTTTGCTTATTATGAAAAACTCTTTTGTATGCATAACTCAAAGCCTTAGTATATTTTCTTGTCCATTTGGCTTTTGTTGCTTGATTAGCCATTAAAAACTTCATTTGCAAATGAGTCCCCCTGGTCCTTTTAGGAGATGGAAGCTTGTATTTTTAAAAATTTCTGTAGAGACAAGTAGAATGTTGAGTACACACCAAAAGTTATTTATATTCATAAATAATAATCATTTTTCTACATAAAATGATTAGGAAAACTTAAGTAGAACATTTGAAATAAAACAGCTTGAAAAGATCTACAAACTGGCTTTCTTTCATTTCTAAAACTTGCAATTTATAATTTAGAAGTCCCTTAAGAGGGAAGAAAAATCTTACAGCTTTGAGTTAAAACAAAATAATTTCCTCTTTTTAAATCTGTCAACACTTGAGTCTATTACTCATGTAGGTGGTGAAAGGTTTGGGAAGTTTGATTAACTTATGGATTTCCTTAAATATTTCACCAAGAACTGAAATCTATTTTAATTGATGACAGATATTTTGTTATAATTACATATTTTCAATTGTCAAGAGTTGCTGAAAATATTTTGAAGCAATTTAAATGTTGATGGTTGACTAATTGATGGGTCTTTTTCTACTTTCCTAACAAAAGGCTACGTGATACTGTTAGCAGTTCACTTTCCCAGGGTGGTTCTTCCCTAAGCAAATGGTGTTTCCAGAGAATAGTTGAGATCTCCAGTGGTTTGACTGGTTGATCTTCTCATTTTTTTAGCCACAAGCCAAGGGGATATTGGCAAACATTGTTCAATACCAAAAAAAGTATTAATCTTTACAAGAATGTCTTACAGAAGTAAACCTGTAGGATCTTAAGAAGCATAAAGTGACTGTGAACACAGGTCTCCTGGGTTAATAGCTGGGAATCAAATGCATTAGGAAGTCCAGCAGGAAGAGGTTGATAAGGAATATTCTTTGTTCCTTTGGATATAGCAGTACTTAAGATAAAACTCAAGTACATTTTAGAATGCTCAAGTCTAACTTGAGAATAAAACATGGAATGAATGTTGAAAAGAACAGCAGGAAAGCACTAAACATTTTATCACACTAAACTAAATATTTGTAGTTCAAAAATAATTTTCAAGTCATTTTAAGGACTCTTTACTTCTGAACCTGTGTTCACATAGAAGACAGACAGTCAGGTGTCTCCTCAAATAGCCACAAGGAGTACCCGATATAAGAAATATATTTATAAAGATATTAAAAATCATACTCAATATGACTATCATAGTTATTTTTATATGAAATAAGCATAAATGAGTTAATGAGTTTTGTCTTTGTTTTTATTTTAATAGCCTGAATTAGAAAACTAACATGCTACTTCCTATCCTTTTTTTTGGAAATTTTTATTGGAGCATAGTTGATTTACAATGTTGTGTTAGTTTCAGGTGTGCAGCAAAGTGAATCAGCTATATATATACATATAGCCACTCTTTTGAAGATTCTTTTCCTATGTTGGCCATTAATGAGTACTGAGTAGACTTTCCTATGCTATACAATAGGTTGCTATCAGTTATGTATTCTATATATAGTAGTGTGTACATGTCAATCCTAATCTTTCAATTTAAACAAAATCACACATTGCCTTTTCTTTCTGTTGTTGATTTAAACATGTAAACTTGTTTATGTATCATATACTTTATGGTTACAAACAATATTGCACTTTATATATGTAGAAATACATGAAGATCAATCAAATGAAAACACGTAAGAAATATTTACTCAGAACTTGCTATAGCAAGGGAGTCAACCATCATTACTTGTTCTGGCTGACTCAAATGTAGGCTGCTGCTGCTGCTGCTAAGTCTCATCAATTGTGTCCAACTCTGTGCGACCCCATAGACGGAAGCCCAACAGGCTCCTCTGTCCCTGGGATTCTCCAGGCAAGAACACTGGAGTGGGTTGCCATCTCCTTCTCCAATGCATGAAAGTGAAAAGTGAAAGTGAAGTCACTCAGTCGTGTCCAACTCTTAGTGACCCCATGGACTGTAGCCCACCAGGCTCCTCCATTCATGGGATTTTCCAGGCAAGAGTACTGGAGTGGGGTGCCGTTGCCTCTGCTGTAGGCAGCAGAGTGGAAAAGCTTTCTAATGGAAAAAAAAAAAAAAGAATGAGATGCTTCAGGTATGCCCTGATTGGAGGTGGTTGGCATGGGGAAGCTGCAGGTAGGTAAGTTAACTAAGAAGTGGGATATCCTATTTGATTGCTTAGGAGTGTTTATTTGGGGTTCCCTGCTTTGTCTTAAGTTGGAATGGAACAAAAATTAGGGAAGTTGTCACTTATTAATCAAATCCTGGCCATGTGGGGCCAATTATTATAAGGATTATGCTTGGCTTCCTAGATAAGTAACTAGAGATGTCAGTCTGACTAACTATAAGTCTGACTTATTAATAGATTGGGTATGTAGCTAGTAATGAGTTAATTTCCTGGATTAGTTGTTGTGGATCGGATTAAAGTATCTCTCTCTCTATCTGTGCTGACCATTGTCTGTTTGCTTATTCAGTCTATTCTAGGGTACTCAATAACTTGATATTTTTATTTAAAGGAGAATCATTTCCAAACCTGAAATCAGTCCATGTATGTTTTCTTGTTTATAATAGCTGCATAATATACCATAGAATAAGTAGACAAAAATGTTAGTTACTGTTCTGAAGGACATCCAGATAGCTTTCAGTGTTTTATGTTTTCAAAAAAGTGCTACAATAAACATCCTTAGTTAAGCATCTTGACTTAATGGTATCATTAACAATATTGGTCCAATTCCCAGACTTCATTTATTCTATTGTTTATTATTTTTTCTTATTTATTTTAATTGAAGCATAGTTGCTTTACATTGTAGTTATGATAACTCTGTTATACAGCAAAGTGATTTGTTTATACATATATTCTTTTTAAATATTCTTTTCCATTATAGTTTATCATAGGATTTTTTTTATAATTTGGAGGATTGCTTTATAATGTTAGTTTCTGCTGTACAACAACATGGATCAGCTATAAGTATACACATATCCCCTCCTTTTGAAGTCCCTCCTACCACTGTCCCCCGCCATTCCATGCCTCTGGGTCATCACAGAGCACTGAGCTGAGCTCTCTGTGTTACACAGTAGCTTCCCACCAGCTATCAATTTTATACACGGTAGTGTATACATGTCAATGCTACTCTCTCAATTTGTCCTGTCTTCTCCTTCTTCCACTATGTCCAGAGTCAAGGGTTATGTTTATTTGAAATGTTAATACATACAAATGCATCATTTTGAGTACTTTTCACAAAGCTCCTATAAAGGACATCACTGTTAGAAGCTAAGACCCCTATACCCTAGATTTTGATCTCCAGACGTCAATAAAGATTAGATGGTAGCTTTTCATTTCAAGGTGGTAAAGGACGCACATGTGACAAGTCCACAGCATCCCATTCTTAAAAGTCACTCCCCTAAAAAGATAACTGAAACAATGGAACTTTGAACAATCATTGGTAGATAGAAAAGGAAAATTGTAGCTCCAAAGATCAAGGGATAAACTTATTTAAAAGGGATATTGCCATTGTATGGATAAATAGAAGTTCAGGGAGCAATTTCTGGATCATTGGAGCAAACTGATCAACTTTGGTTAAATGCTTCTTGGAATAGGCAGCCAATTTCCATGTATATGTTTCCGTGAAAGAGCAGTGAATAAGTTGACATCAGAGACTCAGGCTGGTACCTGGTTATCTGGTAATGAATGGCTGAGAGGAATAAGGAGTATTACAAAATAACCAGCTGTTTGGTCAGTGTCTAGTTCCTCACACCCATTCTCACTGATAAATGGTAGAAGTTAAGGCCATGACTGGAGCTGGTGAGTTGTGCAAAGAACAAAACAGATAGTCTAATAGGAATCCTCATCTACTAAGATGAATACAGCATTCCTTCTCAACATTTGCAGAAAGCTGACATCATTAAAGAGGGAGAGCAAACAACATTGGCATAGACTTACACATATGGAAACAAAGTCAAGAGAATAAGATTTTGACAATTTAAATGTTATGTTTTAAGAATGATTCTGTATTTTATTCAATAGTAAGATGGGATGGATATAAGGAAGAACCAACTAGAGTCATGCAAATAAAAAGAAATTTTTGAGATAGGCTAAAGTGCGAAATGGGCATGGCTGTAGGGTGACTGAGAAAGCTGGAAAATAAAGGGAGAGATAAATGATGAAAAAGTGAAGAGACTTGGAAAGTAGGTTCAGAAGGTGGAAAAAACACCTAAATGGATCTTTAAAAGAATAATATATACTAGAGAGTAGGCAATAACTAAAGGGATAAAAACAGAAATTCTTCTCTAAGTAAAAAAAAATATATGTGTGTGTGTATATATATACATATATATATATATGTATATATATGAGATAAAACTGGCACACTCAGTGTTGGCCAGGGTTTACAAAAACAAAACAAAGCGAATCAAAAAGAAAACAAAACAAAGTGAAAAAAAAAAGTCCAAGCCAGTTGATTCCAAATATGTTTGCATATATTAGAAATTTGAGAGCATTAAGATTGAAATAAAATTCCTAATAGTTTTCAGAGAAAATAAATTCTCTGGATGATCACAATTAATCTATATAATTTGTTTCTGTGAGGATTCCACATAATTTGTTGTCCATGGTGGGATATTTGTAAACTCTGAAGGACTCTGTGTCTGTGCTTCATACAAGATTTGGTTCCATCTTTCTGGCAACCTGTCACTTAAGCTTTATTTAATCTGCTCTTTTGACCTTTGACTTGATGTCCTATTTTCTGTCTTTTCTTCTTCCAAACAGATTCTTCATGCAAAGACTTACAGTTCACAATAATACTTTTCTGAGTTGGCCTTATAAATTGAGCCCTAGAAAACCCTGCAGGCATTGCATGGCCTTCCCAAAAATGACCTAGTCTCTGCTTGAAGCCTCCTGACAGTCTGCTGTCAAGACATTGTGTCTTGACAAAGAAGGAGATTTTAGAAGAAATTTTAAAATATTTGAAGCTTATATTTTAGCCCTTAATAATGGATTGTAGCTCTTTAAAACATTTACAGTATCTGAACACTTTTAAAAACTATTTGTGCTGCATTTGAACACATTAAAAATATGTTATAGATTAATACATTCTCCTTGAATAAATTAAAATGTTACAGTTAAGACAAAAATCTTTCATTTCCTGTCATTTTTAATATTGGTTCTTTTGACCATATTTAAAATAGTCAAAAGTTTAAGGTATAGCATCCCAGACGTTTTTCCCTGTGCAATTATCTACATAGATCTATAAAGAAATATAGTCTTTTTGATGTGTTTAAAAATATAAACAGTATCCAGTTATATATTTTGTCCTTTACTTGGCTATATTCACTCCAGTACTTTTCCATGTGAGTGTATATAGGAGTTTATCACTTTTGAAATATATGATATCCTTCACTATAGATATATCATTATTTATTTAGTCATCACCTAACTCATGAACATTAAGATTGTTTTAAAATGTTTGTTTTTGCAAATAGTTTTATAATATATATCACTGAGCATTATAATCGTTTGTTACTCTAGGATAGATGAGAAGTAGCTATGTTGGGTCATGGAACTTGCTTGTCTGACATTTTAATAGGTAGTGTTAAATTTCCCTACAGAATGATTATATTAAGTGACATTTTCATTAACAGTGGAAGAGAGTATCTATATCCTCAAACTCTCATAACATTGGTATGAGACATTATACCAATGACATTGGTATACTAAAATGACATAACATTTTAGTGTTATTCACTCAGTCGTGTTTGACTCTTGTGACCCCAAGGACTGGAGCCCACCAGGCTTCTCTGTCCGTGGAATTCTCCAGGCAAAAATATTAGAGTGGGTTGCCATTTCCTTCTCCAGGGGATCTTCTTGACCAAGGGATCAAACCCTGCTCTCCTGTATTGCAGGCAGACTCTTTACTGATAGCCACCAGGGAAGCCCTTATCAACCTTTTAAATGCATACCAATTCATTGGGTGAAAAGTGAAATTACATTGTTTTAATATCTATTCACTGTTTCATTACATTTTCTTGTATATCTTACACTTTTTTTGTAAGATTGAAACTAAAATTACTCATCACTAGGGTATGAATCAATAAAGTATGCATATTAATATACAATTCATTTATATATATAATTATATTATATATATATAATACTTTGAAATCTCAAAGATATTGACTGTTTTCATATATTTGTAACAGTTTTAAGATTTTTAATGGAAATTTCTATCAAGAATCTGTCACCCATGGCTAAATGAAGAAATGTTCTTTCCAAAATGAATAACACTTTGCATAGTCATAGAACAACATTTAAAACATAGAGCCATTTTTAAGCACAGTACAAGCAAATTCAGATATCTGGTCCATGGTTCCCAGGGAAGTAGGACACATTCATGTTCTGTCCCATAATATATTGCATTCCAGGTTATTTTTTATTATATTTGCATCATTGACAATTCTAATTTGTTTTCAGCTTGTTTCTTCTATCTTTCTTTACTTCTGTTTCTGATTTCTTTACATGTGATATTTGAACATATATTTAGGGTTTCATCTTTTTTTATTAGCATTTTTGAGTCTATTGCTTGAATGATTTTTGTGGTTGCTCTGGGTATTACAATATACAAATGTGAATTATCACAGTCTATTGGTATCATTCGGAGAAGGCAATGGCACCCCACTCCAGTACTCTTGCCTGGAAAATCCTATGGACGGAGGAGCCTGGTAGGCTGCAGTCCATGGGGTCGCTAAGAGTCGGTCACGACTGAGCAACTTCACTTTCACTCATTGGAGAAGGAAATGGCGACCTGCTCCAGTGTTCTTGCCTGGAGAATCCCAGGGACTGGGGAGCCTGGTGGGCTGCCGTCTATGGGGATGCACAGAGTCGGACACGATTGAATCGACTTAGCAGCAGCTTTGGTATCATTACCCTTTACTTCAAGTGGGATATTAAAAACTTGCTTCCATTTAGGTCCTTTGCACTTCCAATTAAAAAAAAAAAATATATATATATACATATACTTGTTCCAAGTATTTCCTCTCCATACACTAACACAACAGATGTTACTTTTCTTATTTCCACCAACAGATATGAATTAAGAGGCTTATCAGGGTAAGTCTATTATATGCTCTTCTATTATTTTCATCATTCTATTCTATTATTATTACAATTCCATTATTATTTTCTTTCTAAAGTTTATACTTTCTGTTACCATTTCTTTTATGCCAAGGAGCTTCCTCAGTCAGTCAGTTCAGTTGCTCAGTCGTGTCTAGCTCTTTGCGACCCCATGAATGGCAGCATGCCAGGCCTCCCTGACCATCACCAACTCCCAGAGCCGACTCAAACTCATGTGTGTCTAGTCGGTGATGCCATCCAATCATCTCACCCTCTGTAATCCCCTTCTCCTCCCACCTTCAATCTTTCCCAGCATCAGGGGCTTTTTCAAATAAGTCAGCTCTTTGAATCAGGTGGCCAAAGTATTAGAGTTGTAGCTTCAACATCAGTCCTTCGAATAAATATTTAGGACTGATTTCCTTTAGGATGGACTGGTTGGATCTCCTTGCAGTCCAAGGGATTCTCAAGAGTCTTCTGCAACACCACAGTTCAAAAGCATCAATTATAGACATTCATTAAATTAGGTTTGTTTGCAACAAATTTTCTTTGTTGTTCCCCTGCCCTCTGAGAAAGTCTTCATTTACCATTTAGAGCCTTTATTTTCCATTACTTCTTGATAGACACTGCTTCTAGGTATAGAATCCACATCTGACAGTTCTTTTTTTCTTGCACATAAAAGTATTTTGCAAATTCTTTCTGCCTCCATAGTCTAAGATGAGAAATCAGCTGTCACCTGATTTGGCATTTCCTTGATTGCTTGTAAAAAAATTATATCCTTTACAACGAATTATTTACATGATTTCAGATGTTTGGATGGACTTCTTTAAGTTTATCTTATTTAGATTTGCTCAGCTTTTGAATCTATCTATATTCCACCAAATATGGTTAATTTTTAGCCACTATTGATTTAAATAGCTTTTCAGCCCCAGGTTCTTTCTTTTCTGTTTCTGGGACTCAAATAATATTAATCTTAGGTCTTTTGTTATTGAACCTCAGTTTCCTAAGGCTCTGTTCTCTTTCTTTGGGGAGAGGGAGGTGGCAAAAGGGGGGATTGCCTATTCTTTTTTGTTGTTCAGATTGAGTAAATTCCATTGTTCTGCCTTTAAGTTTTTCATTTCTATCTTCTTTCAACTCCACTTTACTATTGAGTCTATCCAGTGAGTTTTCTATTTTGGTTAGTGTATTTTTCAGATCTCTAATTCATATTTTGGATAAATATTATTTTAAATAAATTATATAATATATATTAACAAATAATACTGTTCATATTTTGCATTTTTTCACTTATTTTGGGAATTTCTAATAACTTATTGAAACTATTTTATGATAACTGTGTTAAAGTTTATGTCAGATAGTTACATCTGATTCATCTCAATATTGGCATAATCTGATAGTCTTTTCTCATTCAAGTTGTGTTTTTCTGATCTTGGTATAATGAGTCATTCTGAGTTGTGTTTTGGACATTTTACATGTTATGTTAGGAGTTTACTGGTATTATTTAAATCTTTTATTCTAGTGGGAAATATCTGTTTAAGTTTAGCATGTAGATTATGGCCTACTTTATATGGGCTACAATCCAATGAGAATTTTAGTTTTCTGATCTCTTGCAATGCTAACCTGTTCTGCATTTCTTTTTCTTTCTTTCTTTTTTTTTTTTTTCTAGTTCTACTCGGCATTTCCACTGAATTCTTTCAGGAATAACTTTGGGGATGGATGGTATTTCCATGGCCGAATGGGTGGTGTTCACTAGACTCCTGATATGAAAAGTGCTTCCCCTGACCTATTCTCTAGCCATCCAGTGCCAGTGGGTATTCTATGCTGTCTTTGCTGGTGCCTCTGGGGCAGGGTGCCTAGTCTTCCCTTTTCTTAATCCTTTGCCCACAGAGGGCAGACTTTACTTGTATTTGTTTCCTATGCCTGTTGGCAGTTATAGATTGCAGCCCTCTCTGCTGCCCTGGAGAAGGCAATGGCACCCCACTCCAGTACTCTTGCCTGGAAAATCCCATGGAAGGAGGAGCCCGGTAGGCTGCAGTCCATGGGATCACAGAGTCGGACACAACTGCGTGACTTCACTTTCACTTTTCACTTTCATGCATTGGAGAAGGAAATGGCAACCCACTCCAGTGTTCTTGCCTGGAGAATCCCAGGGACGGGGAAGCCTGGTGGGCTGCCGTCTATGGGGTCCCACAGAGTCGGACACGACTGAAGCGACTTAGCAGCAGCAGCAGCTGCTGCCCAGTCTATGATGTATGACAAATTTTCTGTGTATCATATTTCAAGTTTTGAGGTTCCTTGAAAGTTCAACTTCTCATTTCCATCTTTCAGTTTTTTAAAAATTATTTTCCGTGAAATTATTTCCAGAGTATATAGTCAAATTCAGAGGGGAGAAGCACAGAAAATTGAATCTATGCCAACTTGCTACCTGAATTACTTTTTGCAATCAGTAATACACTCTATGTCTATCATTTCACTTGTTCCTTCCCAAGGCTCTGTGGGGCTTGCTCTTGTGAAAGTGTGACTCTATGAGGTAGAATTCAAAAGTTTGGATGAAGTGTAAATGTATCTAACTTCTAGGTAGCAAAAATTTAACAAAATAAGCTTCTGCTATGAAACAGAACACCCTGAAACCTACTTAAAAAAATCAGCTATTCAGCTCATGATTCTGTGGGTGAATTGGACTATTCCTACTTGGGCTCCAAAATCACTGCAGATGGTGACTGCAGCCATGAAATTGAAAAAATGCTGGCTTCTTGGAAGAAAAGTTATGACCAAGCTAGATAGCATATTAAAAAGCAAAGATATTACTTTGCCAACAAAGATCCGTCTAGTCAAAGCTATGTTTTTCCAATAGTCATGTATGGATGGATGTGAAAGTTGGACTATAAAGAAAGCTGAGCACTGAAGAATTGATGCTTTTGAACTGTGGTGTTGGAGAAAATTCTTGAGAGCCCCTTGGACTGCAAGGAGATCCAACCAGTTCATCCTAAAAGGAATCAGTCCTAAATGCTCATTGGAAGGACTGATGCTGAAGTTGAAACTCCAGTACTTTGGCCACCTGATGCGAAGAACTGACTCATTGAAAAAGACCCTGATGCTGGGAAAGATCGAAGGCAGGAGGAGAAGGGGACGACAGAGGATGAGATGATTAGATGGCATCACCGACTCAATGTACATGAATTTGAGAAAATTCTGGGAGTTGGTGATGGACAGGGAGGCCTGGCATGCTGCAGTCCATGGGTTTTCAAAGAGTCAGATACAACTGAGTGACTGAACTGAAATGAACTATTTGGGCCAAGTTGGCTGATCTCTACTGGATTGGCTAATGTGTCTGTGGTCTTTCTTTAGGTCAGAAAGATCTTAAAAGCCTCACTGATGTATCTTATAGTTTTTGGATGTTGGCTGGTATGATGGATGGAAATATGAGGTCACATATCTTCTTACAACAAGCTATCTCAGTGTGCTTCTCATGGTAGTGGAAAGATTCCAAGGAGAACAAGAGAAAGCAGGTCCTAACAAAGAACATTTTTCAGATCTCTGCTTGCTCTATGTTTGCTATTGGTCTCATCAGTCAAAGCAAGTCATAAGCTTAAGCTCAGAGTCAGTTGAAGACAGTGACTCCTAGAGGATGCAGATATAAGGAGAGGAAGAATTTGTGGCCATTGAAGGATCTACCATGCCCACAGTCAAGGTCTGAGCCATACATATTCACAAGGTAGCTCTTATTTGCATTACTTTTATAACTTATAATGTCTATTATATGTATTACCTCATTTGTTTTTCATAAATACCTCATGTTTAATATGTAGGAAGGCATAATGTCCTCTCTGATATAAAATTCAATATGTTTATTGCTAGTCCAAATATAACTTCTATGTTGACAGTGAAACAGTCACACAAATAAATGTATAAGTAAAGTTTTGATACACATTATATTAGCAAATTCTCCAGGGTAGTGAAGTGTTAGCTATAATATAAAACCTGATGTTTTTATTCTTTGCTACCTCTTCCAAGCATAAAGGATATCTGATAGTTATTTTATTCTAGGTTTTGTTGAAAAAAATCCACGTCTGTCTTAATCACATTTTCCATGACTTTATAAATTGTGAGTATATCTTCTGTGCAGGTAGAAAGAATTCTTACTTTTAGTCTATTCTTACATAATGAGCCTCAAATTTACTGAGAATATTTATTGCTTGATGCAAAACTGTTCTAACTTGTATTATATCTTTGTTGAGAGTACAGTTATAACAGCACAAGCTTACATGTTTAGATTTACCATAATTTATTTGGATGTTAGGAGAACATTGTCTTTGCTGTTTGGTACTGTTATTTTTATCTACATTTTATTGTATTAAACATATATCTTTTAATGTTTTATATCTTTGGGAATCATTGGTTCCATAATTTCAATTTTAAAAAGTCACTTCTAGTTTTCTTCAGTGTTAAGACTGATAGTTTAGAATACATTATTTCATAAATATTATTTTTTGTTGTTTGTTGTTTAGTCGTTCAGTCGCATCCAGCTCTTTGTGACTCCATGGGCTGCAGTACACCAGGCTTCCCTGTCCTTCATCATCACCCAGAGATCTAAATATTAATCTAAATATTGTTTAGATTTCTTCTTAGATGTACCCCTCAACAACTGCAGTAACAGAAGTTTATATTCTCTTTCTGAGGTCTTTCTGAAATCCTTGTTAGTTCTTTCCAGTTTATCTTCATCAGCTTATAACCACTCACATGAGCTTAGCATCATCTGCAAACTTACATATTCCTTTTTTGCATTCCTTCTTTTAGATTAATTATTATATGAGAATCTGAACTTTATCAAAATGTGAAAAAAAAAATCTAGATAGTGTTTACTCCCAGGTACCACACTGCAAATAATTCTCCACCCAGAAAATTGATAAGCTATCCCATTTCTTTGTTTTCTCTCTTAGCATTATGTAGGTATATTCAGGAAAATACCTGCCTTCTAACATTCAGTTCCAGAATGAAGGGAAATAGTGTTTGGTAAATATGTAACACAGTTTAATAGATTGTCAAAGGCTTACTAAACTCAATAATTGACAGCTATTCCTTTCCATTTTGTCTATACATTTATTTTCCCTGTTGGAGCACTCTGGTAAGGAAGGCTCTGTACTATTTATCATTAGAGTAACAATGTGACATGCCTTCCACCCATTCCCCCTCCTGTACAGGTTATGCTTCCTTAAGTGCGCAATGAACCACTCTGCTTTATATATTGCACCAATCTGTTAGGCATGTAAGAAAGAGTTACTGGTCTGAAATTCTAAATCTTTCCACAGTGCTTTTTTTTATGGATGGTGTCAAAACAAAGGCAAATTCAAAATAAATAAAACCATCAGTCTCATTTATAAGGTTAGGGCTTAAGACAAGCAACAACAAGCACAGATACACCAGTATATTCCAATGCACTTTTTCTTAGTCATGTTAGTGACGCCACCAGTGTCAGACTAGACCTGCCTCACTGGCTTTATTGAAATATAAAATGCAAGAAACGTCCTCTTATGGTGAGTACCTCTGAAGTCAATGTTTATGCCAGTGACTTTCACCTGTGGGGAGAATTTACTGTTCTTGGGACATTTGGCAATGCCTGGAGACATTTTTGGTTCTACGACTTGGGCATGATGGTGCTACTGTCATCTAATGGATAAGGATCAGAGGTCCTACTGAACATTCCACATTGCACAGGTGAACTCCTAAAAACGAATTACCTGGCCCAAAATGTCAATGCCACCACGACTGAGAAACAGTGGCTTACGTTAGCTTCTTTTGCATATGTTTGCTCATTTAGTTGGCAGCCTTTGTCCAGTGTAACCAAATGTTCACCATAATAATGAACACTGATATTTGTTTAGCTAGTATTCTATTGTGTACATGATGTCACAACATATGAAGAGCGTGTGTTTTGCAACATATGAAGTATATGATTTCACTTTTTACCTTATTTTTAAACCAGGTTATCGATACTTAAACAAAACTTGTTTTGTAGTGTATTATCTCTGGATAACTCCCACAAACTTTTTGTTTTCCATGGACTCCTAGGTTCACTTAAACACTGCTCATCATATTGAAAAGAGCTGCAACAATTAGTAGTGATGGTTTGGGTTATCTGCCTTCAGGATATCTGCCTATGAACATATAGTGTTTCATAATGGGCATTGAACCTGGAATCTACAGTCTACAACTTCTTGAGCTGCATAAATACAGTATAAAAATAGCCAACCACAAAAGCATTGTTTCAAAGCAAATAACTGTTTCCAAGAAAACCTGAGCAAAAGTAAAATAATTGGGAGGTAGAAATGATCAGATGTCTCTTAGGTCCAATGCTTTAACTCATTTAGACCAAATTTAATTTCTTTCTAGCTAAGGCATATGAGGAAATGCTAATTTGCATTAATTCTTTAGCAGCAATATTCATTAAGATCACTATGGTTCGTTGCAGTGTCAAACAACACTTTTTATTTTCTTTCCAAAGCTGATATGTATTAATGAGAAACTTACTGACCCCTTCTTTTTTCTGTGTGTGACCCATAGAACAAGAATCGCTAGGATAAAAGCAGCAATTTCACAGTTCTTGTTCTCTGTCAAACAACGACCACTGACAGATCCTTCAAGTTTGATTCATTAGGAGAATTTTTCATATGTAAGGCTAATATGCTATGGCTTTTAGCTCTCAGTAAATTTAATCATTGTGCAATTTATGTGTGCTTATTCACTTTATTTCACTTTACAGGAGGCATATGTGCTTTAAAATATAGTGCCATATGCGCACAGAATCAGAGAATTTTTAAGCTTTAGATCATTTAGTCTCAACCTTGTCATTTTAGAGTAGAAACTGAGGCATATGATGAATGCCAGACTGTGAAATAATGAGTCAGACTGTGAATTGTAAGTTCTTAGCTCACTGTTAATTCTCTTTGAGCTATCGCTTTGCTCCTATTATAATGCTTTAAAATTAAAATAAAACTTGATTTTATAACATGATTGATTATTTTTTTTCTTACTAAGAACTGTGAAATAACTGTTTTGCATTACAGATTATAGTTGGTAATTATCCTCTCTAGTAAATAAGTGGAAGGTTTTAAAAATAATGGATTATTTTATACAAATCATTCTTTATAGGATCAACAGTGTCTTAGGAATAATAGCAATCTTTTAATTTTAGATCACATCTTCTGTCTGCTATCTTGTAGGCAAAGGAATGATGAACATACTGTAGGTTAAAAAAATGTTCACTACTTATTATTTTTGCAGCTTTGGGCAAATCACTGAGCCTCTTATTCCTTTCCTGGAATAAGAGCAAAAAAACATAAAGGCTATCCATCAGCTTCATAGATGGTGTTCATGAATGAAAGAGAGATTTATATGAGTTAATGTTATCATATAATTGAAATATTTTTTGTTCAGACCCAAAACCAGTGTTTTCACTTTCTACTTCTTAACCAATTTCTTATTTTTGTTATTTGAACACTACAAATGATGCATCCTGACTGATATATAAATATGTTAAAATCTATAGCAGTTGATTAAACTTTATAAAATATTTAAAAAATGAATTTCACTTTTTAGAGCAGTTTTAGGTTCACAGAAAAATAGACTGCTTTCTTGTCCTTAATATCTGACAACCAATGATCTTTTTAATTGTCTCAGTAGTTTTGCCTCTCCAAGGTGTCATGCTGGTGGAATCATTCAGTATGTGGCCATTTTGGACTGACTTCTTTTAGTTAGAAATACACATTTGTAGTTCTTCCTTGTCTTTTCTAGGCTTGATAGCTCATATCTTCTTATCACTGAATAATACTACATTATCTGAAGATACCACTGTTTATCCATTCACTATCTGAAGGACATCTTGGTTGCATCCAAGGTTTTGCAATTACTAATAAAACTGCTGTTATTAATAAAGCTGGGTGTTTTTATATAAATATACATTTTCAAATCCTTTGAGAAAACGCCAAGGAATGCAATTGCTAGATTGTGTACTAAGAGTGTGTTTATTTCTCCAAGAAACTGTCTGTCTTTCAAAGTGGCTATGCCAATTTTCATTCCTATAGGCAATGAATGAAAGTTCCTATTTCTTCATAGCTTCACTAGCATTTTGTCCTGGTAGTGATTCATTCTTTAATATATGAATTTAGTTGCTATTTTATATATTTTTGTTAATTCAAATTAAGCACTTCCTATTGATAGGTAATGTACCATGGACATACAAATATTCAGCATATCCACCTTCAAAATTTTAAATATAGATAAATACATTCCTTTTAAGATGGAGGATTTAATTTTCAGTGACAGTTTATAATCTCTCCCCTTTCCTGTTTTTCTCCTATTACCTTGATTTCCAAGTCTGTCTTTTATGTAACAATACGAAGCATAAAAATGCTCGTCTATGAGGCTATTCCCATGTGTTTACTGAATAAGTATCTAAGCCAACAAGTGCAATTTTATCTTACCTTTCTGCTTTACCAAGTTCTTGTCTTCAAATAATGGATGTCATGTATATTTCTTTAAAGAGGAAGCAGGTAAGTTTTGATTTAGTGTGGAAGCATCTAACCCAGTTAACAACAATACTATCTCTATTCATTGTTATGAGACAGATATTTAAAGTTAAAGCTAAGCATATTTTGCTGGTAAGTGTATTTGTGATTCATAACAGATATGAAGAAAGAAAAAAAAAAACGCATGATACACTTAATGAGACAGAGGTCATCAAAAATGGTATGCACATTTGTTAAAGGAAAAAAAAAAAAAAGAATGTGAGCTCTGCAAAATAAAAAAAAAACCTAAGGAAAGCCAAATAAATCAATATTTTGTTGCTTATTGAAAAGAGCTCAGTGGTATTTGAAAATCAACCTTTTGGTTATATAGGAACAGTCTAGCATTAAAACAATGTTGAATAACCAATATACAGTATTAACACGATATTTAAGAAAAATAAATATCATATATTAGCACATATATATGGAATCTAGAAAATATGGTACTGAGGAACCTATCTGCAAGGAAGGAATAGAGACATGGGCATGGAGAACAAACTTGTGGACACAGCAGGGGAAGGAGAGAGTGGGACAGATTGAGAAAGCATCATTGACATATACACACTACCATGTGTAAAATGGATAGCCATTGGGAAGCTGCTGTATAACACAGGGAGCGTAGACTGGCACTTTGTGATGATCTAGAGGGGTGGGATGGAGGGTGTGACAGGGAGGCTAAACAGAGAGGGGATACGTATATATAGTTATGATGTATTTGCATTGTTGGGAGGCAGAAACCACATACCATTGTAAAGCAATGATTCTCCAATTAAATACCATCTTTAACTGAAATGCATTTTGTGTGTTTTGGGTCCAGTCTGTCAACAATATTATAGTCCTTGTTCCTATCATTCATGATATAGTGATGACAAAGGAGCAGGGTTTGGCCCCTGGTGAGTTGGTTTGCCTGTGGTGGAAGGCATTGCCTGCTCTGGCTTTCCTGGATTTCTGGCTGGCTTTGTGTGGCTTTTCTTTCCCTGGATTAGGGTGATTTGACAGTCCTCAAATTTATATGTTTTATGTGAGTTATTTCACCTTTAATTCTGAATCTTAGAAAACATAACACCAATGCTCTTTTACTATCACCTGTAAGAAAAGACTCCCAGGTTTTCTTCCTCCTTCTCCTTCAACTACTGTTACCACCATCAGTACTACTACACCTCCTGGCAGCTATCACTAATCAAGAATCTAAGAAGTGCAAGCACTTTATGAAATGCTTGACATATCTTATCTCACTTCATCTTTGCAAAACATGATTATTATCTCCACTTTACAAATGGGGAAGGTGAGCCTCAGAGAATTTAGATCACTTGTCTATACACATATATAATGATGCATCCAGTATTCAGCTTGAAGCTGTGGGACTCCGGTGCATGTTAACTACAGGTTATTCTGCCTTTCTGTAGCTTTTAACTCTATATCTACTGGTAAGAGTTACGGTTTTCAATGAATTATTTCTCCATGACAAAATTAGGTAGTTCCAAGGAAGGTTCAGAAGAGATTAATGTCATCAGTGACATCACAATGTATTAATTGTATTCATTATTGACTGTGCTCTTATATCTCATCTTCCTATATGTCTCTCCTTTCATGCTCTCTTACATTGACGGTATACACACCAAGAATGCCATAACTAAAAGTCAAGAGAATATTTTGTTTTAGACCAGGTTTTACACTCATATGACTAGATCAATGGATATAGAATAACAATAGAGATAACAAGAGAAAGCAATACAAGATTCATGAAAATAAGAAAATATCTGGAAAGGTTTTTTTTTTTTTTTTTTGCAAGACTTTCTGTTCTTTCCTGTCAGTTCAGTTGCTCAGTCATGTCTGACTCTTTATGACCCTATGGACTGCAGCACATCAGGCCTCCCTGACCATCACCAACTCCCAGAGCCTACTCAAACTCATGTCTATCTAGTCGGTGATGCCATCCAATCATCTCACCCTCTGTAATCCCCTTCTCCTCCCACCTTCAATCTTTCCCAGCATCAGGGGCTTTTTCAAATGAGTCAGCTCTTTGAATCAGGTGGCCAAAGTATTAGAGTTGTAGCTTCAACATCAGTCCTTTGAATAAATATTTAGGACTGATTTCCTTTAGGATGGACTGGTTGGATCTCCTTGCAGTCCAAGGGATTCTCAAGAATCTTCTCCACCACAGTTCAAAAGCATCAATTCTTCAGCACTCAGCTTTCCTTATAGTCCAACTCTCACATCCACACATGATTATTGGAAAAACCATAGCCTTGACTAGATGGACCTTTGTTGGCAAAGTAATGTCTCTGCTTTTTTAATATGCTGTCTAGGTTGGTTATAGCTTTTCTTCTAAGAAGCAAGTGTCTTTTAATTTCATGGTTGCAGTCACCATCTGCAGTGATTTTGGAGCCCAAAAAAATGGTCTCTCACTATTTCCATTGTTTGCCATCTATTTGCGATGAAGTGATGGGACCAGATGCCACGATCTTAGTTTTCTGAATGTTGAGTTTTAAGCCCACTTTTTCATTCCTATCACACCACCTCTAAATAAACTTGCCCTAAGCAGAGAGAGTGTCACTTAGTTTATGTTCTCAAACTGTCATGCTCTCATCTTAAGGTTCTTCTTGAGGTTCAACACAAAAGCTGTCTTGAGCCCTAAATAAGTGCAATCTCTGGTAAGTTGTTCACAGTAACTTCTCCTTATACTTTCCCATGTAATCTAGAAGAGAAGGCTCTTAAACTTTGACATGCGGTATTTGGTCACTCTCAAATGAAGTGAAGTCGCTCAGTCGTGTCCGACTCTTTGCGACCCCATGGACTATAGCCTACCAGGCTCCTCGGGCCATGGGATTTTCCAGGCAAGAGTACTGGAGTGGGTTGCCATTTCCTTCTCCAGGGGATCTTCCGGATCCAGGGATCGAACCCGGATCTCCTGCATTGTAGGCAGACGCTTTACCGTCTGAGCTACCGGGGAAGCCCAGGTCACTCTCAGATGGGCCTTATTTTTGCTTGTCTTCAGAGAGATAAAACATTTTAGCAGACCTTAGCTTAAATAATTGTCAAAGCATTGGCACTGGCACGCAGTGTCATTAACTGTCTTCCAGTGGTTCACTAGGGATAAACTAACTTCTGTGTTGCATGATCCTATTGCTTATGGAGAGACATTATTGAGAGTCTTCATCACTTGTCAAAGATAATTCTAATCTCAAGGAGGTTAGAGGTTTACTGAATAGGTGAATATTCTTACCTACCTCTTTCTCAGCATACTTTAAAGCATACATGGCATAGACCATTCTCTTTGTTTTCCCACATTATCCTGCTTCTGCTTATAGGTTCTCCTATAAAAGAGATTTATACCATGAATTCATCACATTTATTCCAGAGTTTGTGTAAATCTCTTTCTTTTCATATTTTGATCTTGTTCACATTGCTTTCCCTCCCTTGTTAGTATATAGAGCTTATATTCTGTTTTGCAGAACTGAACAAAAAGAGGATACGCTTGTCAATATGACTGGCTAGAAAATCTATGATTAAAAGTTATGTTGCTCATTATCCATAGAAAATCAAAGTGGGAACAATGCTTACTGACCATTTTTGGAAGCAGTTTCTTGCTCATTGCTTTCTGTGATCTCTCTTAAAAACAAAGCTGTAAATTGCTACATTTCACTGAGATGGCAACATACAGAGCAATTTGTGTTTATGCAAAAACATGCCATTACACATTTTTCTTTCAAATTAGCTTCTAAGACTTTCTACCTGAAGGTGTGCCAGCATAGGTAATTATTTTAAGATGCGTTAGCTGATATTTTAGCTAGCACTAAAATATAAAAATCTCCATGTTGATATTGATCAAAAACCTCCATGACATTGATCAAAAGCTCCATGTTCCTGGTTTGACAGATAGCTATTAATGTCATTCATTTTCCCAAATATAACGGTTTGAACATGTGAGCCACAAAATCAATAACATGAATGATTATTTATTTGCCAGTGAAATCAATGAATCGCTTATTAAATGTGCCTAACATGAAGAAAAACATTATGATAATGAAGATGCCTTGGCCAAGTAGACTGAAGCTCTGAGAGCCCTTTAGTCAGTTTCCCAGTAGTTCAGATATGGTTCTAGTTACAGAGATAATATTAAACGAATGAAACAAATTCAGTGACACAGAAACAAAATAGGCTGAAACATAAATAGGTATTTGAGAGGCCAAAGGGTTATTACAAAGCTCATGTAAAATCTGGAAACTCTTACTTCCTCCCCTCCAAAAAAAGCACTGACCTACTGACAGTGGAGTCTGTCATTATCTTAGAGTGATGAGTGATACTAAATGCCATTGGTATCTTTCATCTGATGTTTGTGTTACAATTGTGATTTTACCAAACATTGTAAAATGCCTCCAGGGATGGGTTCACTATCTTCCCAGGCAACCCATAACAGAAAAGACAGCACAACAGGATAAAATAGTACAGGAGCCCATAGGGAGAGTAGCTCCAAAGTGAAGTTGCTCAGTCGTATCTGACTCTTTGCGACCCCATGGACTGTAGCCTACCAGGTTCCTCCATCCATGGAATTTTCCAGGCAAGAATACTGCAGTGGATTGCTATTTCCTTCTCCGGGAGATCTTCCCAACCCAGGGATTGAACCCCGGTCTCTGCATTGTAGGCAGATGCTTTACAGTCTGAGCCACCGGGGAAGTCTTGAGTAGCTCCAAAATTGTCCCCAATAGTTACTTTGCAAGGAAATAGTTATGCTCTAAGAAGAAAGGGACTTGTTTATGAGCTATATTTAAAATGATATTTATTAAAAATTTGACACTTTTAATAATATTTTGTGAACAAAGCATTAGTATTCAAGAAAATTTTACTGTACACCATCAGCTCCTTACTTATTGATGAGATAAAAATGAAGCCTAATGACATTGATTTTAAAAGCCAAACCAGGGCTCATCATTGCAAAACATCTGCTTGCCTGTTGTAAGGTGAATGAAAAAGACATTATGTTTATGAATGAACCAAAGGGCATTAGAGCTTTCAGAACTGGGATCAAAAGGGCAGGACAAAACAAGGTAAAAACATGTTCTTTTTAAGTGTACTCTCATGATCTGGGTTGAACTACCAACATTTGAGCCCTGATGTCATTGGCATCAAGAGCTATTTGACACATAATGAGGACAGTTGGGACGGACCTATGGAGGATGAATAGGAATATGAACCAGAGGCAAATCAGAAACACAGCTTAACTTGGCAAACAGCATACTGCTCATATAATCCATGCTACTTGCCAGGGAGTCCATGAATACTCACACTCACTACAGCAGTTAGTGTGCAGTGTTGGATTTAGGACTCTCTTGAGCCTAAAGGTGAACATTTTTAGCCAGGTCACCAAAATTATATTTCTATGAATCCAAACCATAGACACATATTCCACCTTTAGAGAGGTAAATTTTAGTTTAATATGCAGAGTATCTTTCTACTTAACAAAGTTGTTGAAAAACTGAACTGGCTATCTGATAACATGAATTTCTGGTTCCTACATATGTTAAAAAGAAAGAAAGAAAAGATTCAGTGATCACTGTTGATGAAAAGTTTGCAGATGATCTCTGATGGGTCTTTTCATCTCTGAAATTCTAACCATTCATTCATTCATGTAACAAAATTTGATTCTCTGAATATGACACAAAATTACATTCTTATTGTTTCTATTAGTTAATGCAGTATTTTGTAGATGTTATTCACAGGTTTATCATAGCTCGACTCCTCACTTTATTCAGGGTTCTTTATGCATATCAACTTCCTGGAAAAGCCTTCTCTCATGTTCCTATGAAAAATGGCATTCCCACTCCGTCACTCTCTCTGCTCTAACCCTGCTCTATTTTTATTGAAAAATTTATCACTTCATGATACTCTTATTTTGTCTCTCCATCTACTAGATTGTAAATTACATAGGAATAATGATTTTGACTTTTGTTCACTTCTGACTTCCTATTGCTTGGGATAATATCTATCACATAGCTGATGATCAAAAATACATGTTAAATGATTCAGTAAATGAATGAATGGATTAATGAATGAATGAAAGTAACTGCCTGAATTAACAATTATTTTGAATCCTATGACTGGATTTGTATTCCAAACAGATACTAATTTAATATCATAAATAAGTCAGTGTAATTGTTGCTGTTCAGTCCGTAAGTTGTGTCTGACTCTGTGACCCCATGCACTGCAGCACACCAGGCTCCTCTGTCCTTCACTATCACCCAGAGGTCACTCAAATTCATGTCTATTGAGTCGGTGATGGTATCTAATCATCTTATCCTCTGCCATCCCCTTCTCCTTTTGTCTTCAATTTTTCCCAGCATCAGGGTCTATTGCAATGAATCAGCTCTTCGCATTGGGTGGCCAAAGTATTGGAGCTTCAGCTTCAATATTAGTCCTTCCAATATATACTCAGGGTTGGTTTCCTTCAAGATTGACTGGTTTCATCTCCTTGCTACCCAAGGGACTCTCAAGAATCTTCTCCATCACCACAATTCAAATGCACTAATTCTTTAGCACTCACCCTTCTTTATGTTCCAACTATCACATCTGAACATGACTACTGGTAAAACCATAGATTTGACAATACAAACATTTCTTGGCAAAGTGATGTCTCTGCTTTTTAATATGCTGTCTAGGTTTGTCATAGCTTAACTTCCAAGGAGCAAGCATCTTTTAATTTCATGGCTGCAGTCATCATCTGCAGCCAATATAATATAAAATTTTTTTCATTTCACATTTGAATGTGACTGATTCTCACAAAAATGCTCAACGGATTAAAAATATTTTTAAAAGATTTTTACCATCCCATTAGAATTTAATGTTCCTTTATGCTTTAGAAAAGGATCCCATGGACGTAGGAGCCTGGTGGGCTGCAGTCCATGGGGTCACTAAGAGTCGGACACGACTGAGCGACTTCACTTTCACTTTTCATTTTCATGCATTGGAGAAGGAAATGGCAACCCACTCCAGTACCCTTGCCTGGAGAATCCCAGGGACGGAGGAGCCTGCATGGGCTGCGGTCTATGGGGTCACACAGAGTTGGACACGACTGAAGCGACTTAGCAGCAGCAGTATGCTTTAGAAAAGTAAATTGAAAAACAAATATTAAAAAAAAAAAAAAAAAAACTGGTTAGATTTCCAGGTGTCCCAGTTGAATTTAAGTCACATAAGACCTATATTAGATTTAACAGAGGAGATTTTTGTAAGTAATTTCTACAATGGTGAACTCTCAAATGTATTGCATTTGCCTAAAAGAATTCATGTTATGTGATTGCTGGAGAGGATAGAGATGCTTAAAAAAAGGATGTTTTGATGCTTTACCATACACTGGAGATTTTTGTAATTCATCACAATTGTATGTTCTTACTGACACTTTTAAATAAATGGGATCTATGTTATATTTTCCTGACCGTTGCTCCGTCATGGTTTATAGACCCATATGAGTATTTAATGCTGAACACTAATATTTAAAAACAAACATGATTTTCTATTTACATGGCAAGTATTCTTGCTAGTTATGATCTGCTATTTATTTTAGGTACTGCATTGTGAAAACCACATGTAGCCAATGGAGCTTTCTTATTATGGTTATATCAATTCAGCAATGTAGCTTATATAGAAAGTGGCAAAATATGTATCATTGTGACTTTGCCTATGCATAGCAATAAATTGCATCCATACATAATGGAGCTTTGGACATTTTTAGAAGGAATTTTGTGATTACATGCTAGAAAACTAAATATAAATCAGTAAACTCAAAAATATTTTATTTTTTAAGCTGCACTGTAGCTTAATCTTTTGCCTCAAATGAGAAAAATAATATCTTTCAAATTAACTTCAGTTTTAAAAGCAGTATTTGCAAGAACAAAGAATATTCAGGTAGTTCTTGCTTGCCTTTTATGAAAGCAGGGCAGTGCAGTGTTGTAGATAAAGCACTGGCTGATAGGAATCTTAGATTGAAATAACTTTTCAGCCAATATTTATCTTTGTAACACAGAGTGAACTGTTATTAATGGAATTACACTTGATTCTATGTAGGTCCAGAATGTTATGCAAATAGCAATTCATAGTGTCAATTATTATCCTTAGAAAGTAACATAGAACTTACGTCCCTGAAGTGTCTAAGAAATCACTAGAATGATACGAGAAATTAGAAGACTCAGCTTTAATGAAATAGCAGAAAGTCAAACCAATGCCCTCAGATAATGTTAGAGTTCAGGGGTTCCAGAGATCCCTGTATCTCATTTCATCATTTTGGATACGAGGAAACTGAGCCCCAAGGAAGTTAAATGGCATAAACTCATACAGCTAAGCACTAAGACAACAGTAATAAACATATGGAAAATTAAATCTTCAACAAACATTTGAACACTCTTTTTTTCTTTTTCCTTTCTCCCTGCCCTCCTTCATTCTGTCCTTTCTCTCTTTCTTTTACAACACATTTTCATTCTCTTTTTTATGGTTAGATAATTTGTTATTTATCCAATTTTTTTATTACATAAATACACACAGTAGTAAATTTAGAAAATCTAGGGACTCAAAAAAATTGTATAATGTTATCACTCAGAAAGTGTCAGCTGTTTTCTGTAACAGGCCTGTTTAATAAAGAATAATTAAAGCTGTCTTTTATCAGTCACAATATTAAAACTTCAGAATGCAAAAGAAAAACTGCAAAGGACCATTCTCATGGTGAAAATATTCAGTCCTTGCTTATCTCACTATAAGAAAACTTTTGTCAGTGCAGCATTTTGACTCTGTAGAAAAATAAAGACCAAGGACTTGACTTTCCTATTTCATTAATTGAAAACTGGCTGGGAACACTCAGTTTTGGGCCTGTCTGATTCATATCAGTTGGCATGAGCAACAGGATACATTTAAAAAAAAATTCATCAACTTACTTTAGTTTCCATAAAATTAGTGTGTAAAATATGGCAGTTCCTTTGAATATAGACCGGGCTGAAATGGAGTATTTGAGGCTGTTTTGTTGTTGTTGTTGTTATTAAATCAACAAAACTGCTCTCTTATTTTCTTAAAAAAATTTTTTTGAGGGTTGGGATATTGTTTTAGGAATAGAGCTTGAATTAATTTATTTACTAACACACAGATACAGCCTGTGTTTCATTGGTTGAGGACCCTATTCAATCCACAGTAAAGTCTTATGTCACATGCAAGCATGAAGACATTTGGATATTAATAAAGATCCATTTCTTTCCTAAATAACAATAGATAGGAAACGAGCAATTGGACAGGGCCATATGTATGCAGATAAGTTCCTTATTAGAACCAAATTTACCAATGGTGGTATTGTCAGTTAAGACACTATGACACATAGACAATGAAATCATATATAAAGTCTTCTCACTTTACAAAATAAACAATAGAACAACTGTAATAGGTTTATATACTGTAATTTTCATTCTGTTAGTTAGAAGATATATCCAAAATTGGGGCTGTCAATCAGAGAAAATGAATGCATGTTTTATATTCATAGTATTAATTTGAGCAGGGAAAAAAATCATTGTTTGTACTTAGATTTTACAGCGCTATACACATTTTAGTTTACACAAAAATAAATTTATATGTTTGCTCTTTTAATTAGAGCATCTCAGTTAACATAAGAAAACAGGTTAATATGAAGACCTGTGAAATAATAAAAGTGTCTTTCATGTCATTTAAATTCGTTTTATTGATTGCATCACTTTTCAATACTGTCTATTGACTCATATTTACTTTTTATTTTGTAAGACTCTGTATTTGTTCATGGGCATGTCTGGATCAGTTTCTTGTGGGGTCACTGCTCCTTTCTCCTGGGTCCTGGTGCACACAAGGTTTTGTTTGTGTCCTCCAAGAGTCTATTTCCTCAGTCCTGTGTAAGTTCTGGTGGTTCTATGGTGGGGTAAATGACAACCTCCTCCAAGAGGGCTTATGCCATACCCAGGCCTGCTGCAGCCAGGGCCCCCGCATCAGGCCACTGATGACCTGTACCTCCACAGGAGACAGTCAGACACAGTTCTGGCTCAGTCTCTGTGGGCTGGGCATGCGTTTCGTGCCCTTTCCAGGTCTGAGCAGCTCAGATGACCAGGTGCTTGGCGAGCACACTGTCCCAGGAGGGCCGTGTGTCTTAGTCACCTCCCCGGTCCTGGCCACTTGGTTTCCCAGGCGCGACGCTAGAGCACTGTCTCAGGTGTGCCATATGTCTCCTCAGGAGACCTGATCTCAGGCTGTGACTCTCCTGGTAGATGTCACCCATCCAGGATCTCAGGAAGACGTCATTAGCAGCTGGGAGCCTGCTCACAGTTTTGTGGAAGATGCCATCTCTGGGGCTGATTGTAGCAGCCCCTTGTCTTCCAGCTCTGGCCGTCTCAAGCCTGCCTCTCTGCCTCCAGGAGGGGAGGGGCCGGTACGCAGCCAGCTAGCTCTCCTTTGGTATTCACTCAATCCTTTGTTCTGTGTGAGTCTGCCAGGCTGAGCATTAGGTTGTTAGGTTAGAGCCTTTGTCGGCAAGTTCCCTTTTCCACAGTTGCCTTTAGGTCTGTATTCTGTAGGGTTTTTTTTTTCTGGTTATTTTATGTTGCCTTCTGCAATTCCAAAACTCCCCACAGACCCGCCTATGGGAGGGTTTCCTACTATGTGGAAAATTCTCCTCCTTTATGACTCCCTCCCTAGGAAAGGTCTCCCTAAGGCTTTGACTATGCCAAAGCATTTGACTGCGTGGATCACAACAAACTGGAAAATTCTTGAAAAGAAGGGAATACCAGACCACCTTACCTACCTCCTAAGAAATCTGTATGCAGGTCAAGAAGCAACAGTTAGAACTGGACATGGAACAACAGACTGGTTCCAAATCCGGAAACGAGTATGTCAAGGATGACAATATACAGCCTTTTTAAACTTATATGCAGAGTACATCATGAGAAATGCTGGGCTGGATGAAACACAAGCTGGAATCAAGACTGCCGGGAGAAATATCAGCAACCTCAGATATGCAGATGACATCACCCTTATGGAAGAAAGTGAAGAAGAAAGTAAGAGCTTCTTGATGAAAGTGAAAGAGGAGCGTGAAAAAATTGGCTTAAAGCTCAACATTCAGAAAACTAAGATCGTGGCATCCGGTCCCATCACTTCATGGCAAATTGATGGGGAAACAGTGGAAACAGTGGCTGACTTTATTTTTTGGGCTCCAAAATCACTGCTGATGGTGATTGCAGCCATGAAAGTAAAAGACGCTTACTCTTTGGAAATAAAATTATGACCAACCTAGACAGCATATTAAAAAGCAGACACATAACTTTGTCAACAAAGATCCATCTAGTCAAGGCTATGGTTTTTCCAGTAGTCATGTATGAATGTGAAAGTTGGACTATAAAGAAAGCTGAGCACAGAAGAAATGATGCTTTTGAACTGTGGTGTTGGAGAAGACTCTTGAGAGTCCCTTGGACTGCAAGGAGATCCAACCAGTCCATTCTAAAGGAGATCAGTCCTGGGTGTTCATTGGAAGGACTGATGTTGAAGCTGAAACTCCAGTACTTTGACCACCTGATGAGAAGAGTTGACTCACTTGAAAAGGCCCTGATGCTGGGAAAGATTGAGGGCAGGAGGAGAAGGGGATGACAGAGCATGAGATGGTTGGATGGCATCACCAATTCAATGGACATAGGTTTGGGTAGATTCCGGCAGGTGGCGATGGACACGGAGGCCTGGCATGCTGCAGTTCATGGGGTCGCAAAGAGTCGGACACGACTGAGTGACTGAACTGAACTGAAAGAGCCTTTTGATGAAAGTGAAAGAGGAGCGTGAAAAAGTTGGCTTAAAACTCAATATTCAGAAAACTAAGATCATGACATCCAGTCCCATCACTTCATGGCAAATAGATGGGGAAACAGTGGAAACAATGACAGACTTTATTTTTTTGGGTTCTAAAAATCACTGCAGATGGTGATTACAGCCGTGGAATTAAAAGACACTCATCCCTTGGAAGAAAAGCTATGACCAACCTAGACAGCATATTAAATAGCAGACACATTTTTTAGCCAACAAATGTCCATAGTCAAAGCTATGGTTTTCCCATTAGTCATGTATGGATGTGGGAGTTGGACTATAAAGAAAGCTGAACACTGAAGAATTGATGCTTTTGAACTGTGGTGTTGGAGAAGACACTTGAGAGTCCCTTGGACTGCAAGGAGATGCAACCAGTCCATCCAAAACGAATAAATCCTGAATATTCATTGGAAAGACTGATGCTGAAGCCGAAACTCCAATATTTTGGACACCTGATGCAAAGAACCTCATTGGAAAAGACCCTGATGCTAGGAAAGATTGAAGGCAGGAGGAGAAGGGGACAACAGAAGAGGAGATGGTTGCATGGCACCACCGACCTGATGGACATGAGTTTGAGTAGGCTCCGGGAGTTGGTGATGGACAGGGAGGCCTGGAGTGCTGCAGTCCATGGCATTGCAAAGAGTTAAACACGACTGAGTGACTAAAGTGAACTGAACTTTATTTGTTCAGGGGCTTCTCTGGGTATTTGTTCAGACTCTATAAAACTATACTTAACTACTAACCCAAGAAGGTCACCTCATATCTCTGAGGAACAATGGACTGAGGATTTTGTTAACAAAATGTGGTATCCCCCACACACACACACACACACACACAGATGAAAATCTGTGTTATTAAATCTGTTATTGAATCAAAGACATGGAGCTGTTCATGAGTTCTTATTGACTTTCTCCAAAAAATTCCATTTTCTGTGTTTTTTAAATTCTTCAACATGGCTAAAACACTTCATGTATTTTCTATGTATTTGATTTTCAGATTCTTCTGATAATCAGCTTGAGTACCATTTCAAGGATGTCCTAAATACAAAATATACCAGGTGGTAAATAATACAGTTTATGTGTTAAGTATTAGCTAGCACAGACTTCAGTAACTTCATAAACATGATGAATAATCACAAGTTTGAGGAAATATAAAGTCTAATAATATAAGAAATCTGAATTATGATGAAATCAATTTTATCATATTCTAACTTTCAGATTTTTTATTTCTCTTTTGTTATTGATAATTTTGATTTCTCTTTTTACTAATTTGGAACTTTAAAGAATTATTATCTACAAATATGAAAAGTATAAATGATTTATTAAAGGTCGAGTTATATTAACTGAATCATATGAAATTGCTAAAATTTGACTATTTTGGACTTATAAAATGAGAATTTCATATGGTTCCACCTAATACATCATAAACCAAGCTACAGGGAAACACGGTGGGATAAGACATGGAATAGTATTTCAAAGGCACATGGATTCAATGCCCTGGATATGAATTTCAGTTCCAGACTTAATAAGGATTTGTTCTGAGGCCTAAATCTCCTCGAGTTTGGAATCCTCAACTGAAAAATGAAGAGATGCCTTTAATACATGCTTCTTCACAGTCATAATCATAAACTTTCATGAACTTTAATGACTGTAGCAGTTGTGTTAATCATGCTGTGAACTGACACAAGAGTCTGCCCTACTTGACAGTCTCATGTGTCACTTTACAATAGTGCTGTCTACAACCCTTCCTCGTGCAGTTTAGTTCCTTCTGGTCCCAGAGAATCTTAGAGATGACAGAGATCACTCTGTTTTTCAGAATTAAAAGGGGGTATTGGTTTCATTACAACTAGGAAAAACCATAAGCGAAGACACAGGAGAGATGTGACATCCAAACTTATTCCAAAAGAATAAACTCAATAAGATTTTCAAAATAATGAAGTTTCCCATAGCTCTCCAAATCTCTTGATCTGTGCAACCCAACTCAGGCCATTCTCTTGAGTAGAGAGTGAAAAAATTGGGGAAGCAAGGTTTTAAAGAGAGACTAATTGAGAATCCCTTGGACTGCAAGGAGATCCAACCAGTCCATTCTGAAGGAGATCAGCCCTGGGATTTCTTTGGAAGGAATGATGCTAAAGCTGAAACTCCAGTACTTTGGCCACCTCATGCGAAGAGTTGACTCATTGGAAAAGACTCTGATGCTGGGAGGGATTGGGGGCAGGAGGAGAAGGGGACGACAGAGGATGAGATGGCTGGATGGCATCACTGACTCGATGGATGTGAGTCTGAGTGAACTCCGGGAGTTGGTGATGGACAGGGAGGCCTGACGTGCTGCGATTCATGGGGTCGCAAAGAGTCAGACACAACTGAGCGACTGAACTGAATTGAACTGAACTGAATTAGATTTGAAGAAACTTGCGGTAAAAACATGGATGATCAAAGGAGATTCTGATGAAGAGTCTGAAGGAAGTGGGGTGCATGATAGAGAAAGTTTGTATCATCTTAGAGAACACATATATTGTCATGAACAGAATGTTAACAGATTGTTGGTAATGACAGCTAAGAAAGAAATGAGGAACACATTACTGGAGTAAGGTCAATTCTTTTTGTGTATTGACAGAAAATTTCCTTGAATTGTATTCTACGATTGTATAGAAAGTAGAACTTCTAAACAATCAGCGTGCCAAAATCATAATTCCCAAAGTAGACATTTAGTTTGGGATCCTAATTATTTAAAGACATCATATAATGACCCCATCTTTATGTGAGTGAATACATTTCCTGCCCATACCTTGGTCTGTAAGCTTCCTACAGACAGCTGTATTGCTTAACCACATTAAAACTTTTCTTAGCTACTCATGTCTTTTAGATGTGCTAGTGTGTACTCAGTCACTCAGTTATGTCTGACTCTTTGTGACTCGACAGACTGTAGCCTGCCAGGCTCCTGTGTCCATGAAAATTTCCAGGCAAGAATACTGGAGCGGGTTGCTGTTTCCTACTCTAGGGGAATTTCCAACCCAGGGATTGAATCCTAGTCTCCTCTATCTTCTTCTTTGGCAGGAGGATTCTTTACTACTGCACCACCTTTTGGCACACACTAAATAAGATATGTTAGTTCAAGGTGGAAGTCCTCATCCACCTGCATTGCTTTACAGTACCAGGTTTTCAGATAAAAAGAAATCTAACTATGTTTTTCTACATAATGTTATTTCAGTTGATCATGCAATCAATACCTCATACTGTGTAGCAGTTTCTGACCTAGAGTGTATTATCGTGTTAATCAATCAACTTGTAGATATACTCAATGTAAATTCCCATCCTTGACAGTCACAAAGCTAAGAAGGCTGGAAGAAGGAAGCAGCATTCTAGATATCAAATCAAATGTGTATAGGAAACACTTTTAGAGGTCACTAGAAAAAAAATGTTACATGACATTTCTATGACTTGGTCAATATTTTGAAAAATACATTTCCTCCTGTGCCAAATTTAGCTTAATGTGGCTAATTTAGTGTGCACAGGAAATATAAACAACTAGTAAATTAAGGTGATGAAAGAACCTTTATTGGTTCCAGAATTTTATGATATTGCGTGGGGTTGCTCTAGAGTTTTACATTTTCAATTGTCAGTTTTGTATATTACCTGGCATTAAAAATTAGTTAATAAAAATACAGAGATGCATTTGGAAAATTCAGCAGTGGCCACAGGACTTGAAAAGGTGTTTTCATTCCAATCTCAAAGAAAGGCAATGCCAAAGAATGTTCAAACTACTGCACAATTGCACTCATCTCACACTCCAGCAAAGCAATGCTCAAAATTCTCCAAGCCAGGCTTCAGCAATATGTGAACCGAGAACTTTCAGATGTTCAAACTGAATTTAGAAAAGGCAGATGACTCAGATCAAATTGCCAACATCTGCTGGATCATTGAAAAAGCAAGAGAATTCCAGAAAAATATCTACTTCTGATTTATTGACTATGCCAAAGCCTTTGACTGTGTGGATCACAACAAACTGTGGAAAATTCTGAAAGATGGGAATACCAGACCACCTGAACTACCTCCTCACAAATCTGTATGCAGGTCAAGAAGCAACAGTTAGAACTGGACATGAAACAATGACTGGTTTCGAATTGGGAAAGGAGTAAATCAAGGATCTATATTGTCAATCTGCTTATTTAACTTGTACACAGTGAGTGAAATGAAGTCACTCAGTCGTGTCTGACTCTTTGTGACCCCATGGACTGTAGCCTACCAGGTTTCTCCTTCCATCGGATTTTCCAGGCAAGGTTACTGGAGTGGGTTGCCATTTCCTTCTTCAGAGATCTTCCTGACCCAGAGGTTGAACCCGGGTCTCCCACATTGTAGGCACCAGGGAAGTCTGGTGTATACAGAATAATCATGCGAAATGCCGGGCTGGATGAAACACAAACTGGATAAAGATTGTGGGGAGAAATATCAATAACCTCAGATATGCAGATCACACTACCCTTAGGGAAGAAAGTGAAGAAGAACTAAAGAGCCTCTTGATGAAAGTGAAAGAGGAGAGTGAAAAAGCTCTTAAATGTTTTAAATTCAGAAAAGCTTTCTGAATGTTGACTTAAAGCTCAACATTCAGAAAACTAAGATCATGACATCCGGTCCCATCACTTCATGGCAAATAGATGGGGAAACAATGGAAACAGTAAGAGCCCTAATACTTTTGGGCTCCAAAATCACTGCAGATGGTGACTGCAGCCATGAAAGTAAAAGACACTCACACCTTGGAAGAAAAGCTATGACCAACCTAGACAGCATATTAAAAAGCAGACACATTACTTTGCCAACAAAGTTCTGTCTTGTCCAAGCTACAGTTTTTCCAGGAGTCATTTATGGATGTGAGCGTTGGATTATAAAGAAACCTGAGTGCTGAATAATTGATGCTTTTGAACTGTGGTGTTGGAGAAGACTGTTGAGAGTCCCTTGGACTGCAAGGAGATCTGACCAGTTCATCCTAAAGGAAATCAGTCCTGAATATTCATTGGAAGGATTGATGCTGAAGCTGGAGCTCCAATACTTTGGCCACCTGATGTGAAGAACTGACTCATTGGAAAAGACCCCGATGCTGGGAAAGATTGAAGGAAGGAGAAGAAGGGGACGACAGAGAATGAGATGGTTGGACAGCATCACTGACTCATGAGTTTGAGCAAGCTCCGGGAGTTGGTGATTGGCAGGGAAGCTCAGTGTGCTGCAGTCCCTGGGGTTGCAAAGAGTGGGACACAACTGAACACCTGAACTGAACTGAACTGAATGGAGATGCCTATGCTTGCCATTTAAAATTTTGATGGAACAGTAATAAGTTAAATTTTTTTAAATAAAGACTTATTTGCTTGTTACATTTATTTATTTTAAAGGAATTTCAATCAACCCGCTCTAAGACAACTCCATTAGGTTACAGTTTAATTAGAAAGAGTAAGATAGCATATAATTACCAAAGAGTAAACAGAGATCAGCTTGAAGGTTACTGAGAAGCCTGTTTTTCTTACTAGTTGAACAGAGAACTCTTTTACCAATAAGGATGAAGAACTGAAGTTTCATTGGGCTGTAATTTGCAGCAAGGGGACATTGAGTGATCAAAAAATAATGATAGACTGAAGCTTTGGGATGGTGATTATGGATATGCTATTTAAATTTTTAAAAAACAAAAATTCCTTTAATTTCAGATACTTTGAAGTTCAAGAGAAATCATAATCATCATCTCTGCAAGATTAGTTTTCTTCTCATTAAAAAAAAAAAAAGATTGTCTCTTCATTTTTTCTCCTCCATCCCCACACCGGTAACTACTATAAAGTGTTTAATACATGACCTGAGAACTGTATGCTTTCTAAAAAAAAGACATATAGAACAGTTTAGTTTTCTTGTGCAGGCTTAATTCACATGAAGAATATTGAGCTAGCTTTCTTATTTTTTTCCATTAAACATTGTCATTTTTACTTATTTATTTTTGCTATATATAATTCTCATTCATTATTTCTGCAGCATCATTGAAAAAAAATCCAATGTATTTATTTTATTTATCACCTTTGCAGATTATCTCACTGCTTCTATTCCCTTGTTCTGCAAATACAATGCTGCAAAGAAAATTCTGTATGTACTCTACACCTAAGTTTTTCTTTGGGCTGGCTGGATGCAGGATGGAGAGTAATACCAAGATGATACTGGGTTAATACATACTTGATTTCATTAATTTCTGATGGATTGCTCTCTAGAAAGGCTATATTAGTTTATGTCTACCAAAAGCCCCCAAAAGTTCCATTTTTCAACCATCACTGGCAGTTGAAATGATCTCACTTTCCAATTTTTGTCAATGTGATGTTATAAAGTAATATCTCAAGGTTGTTTTAATACTTATTTTTTCCTGATTACTAGAAACGTGGAATATTTTTATTATATAGTTTCCTCCTTAGTTTTATTTTTATACCTTAAAAAAATCAAGTTTGATGTATTTGTTGTTGGAGGTTTGAAGACATGGTTTATGTGTTCCACATAAGTAATACCTTTTTTGGCTTTAGACATTAAAAATATTCTTCTGGAGTTTTAATACTATCCATGATGTCTTACATAGAAAAATAATCTGTAATTTTGATCTGAACAAATTCATAAATTTTTCACTTTACTATTTGCTCTTCTTTAAAATACTTTTTAAAGTTTTTATTCCTCTTCTTTTTTAAAACAATGTCTTCATTTGGCTTCCATGACTTTACTTCTTTTGGGCTCATTTTCCATGACTCCGGCTAATCATCAGACTCCTCCTATCTTTCTTCTTAATCTCTACAGTTCTATTTCTTAGCATGTACCAGAGCTCCATCTTCAGCCTTTTATTTCCTATTACCACTGCAATGAGTGGCAATAGGAAATAAAATTCCAATCTCCAGGCTCCAATTAATGTCTACATGCTCAAGAACCCTAGATTTCTATCTTCAACCAAGACTCCTCCTCTAACTCTAGACTAGTACCATCTAAGTCCTCAATGAATCATGAAACAGGCAGAATTCCCCTGGAGAAACAGAACTAGTAGGAATTAGATATTAAAAAAATTGTGGCCATCATTTAACTTAAGTAATGGTGGACTCTTCTTAGAAAATCAGAAATCTGTAGGGTAGGCTGTCAGGAAGGGCAGGTAGGAACTCTCAGGCAAAGGCTGAAGCTGTTATCCACGGCAGCAATTTCCTCTTCTTGATGGAAGCCTCAGCTTTCTTTCTTAACTGACTGAATGAGGCCCACATAGATTATATAGGATAATCTCCCTTACATGAAGTCAAATGATTTTGCACTTTAGTCATACCTACAAAATACCTTCTTGAGAGTCCCTTGGACTGCAAGGAGATCCAACCAATCCATCCTAAAGGAGATCAGTCCTGGGTGTTCATTGGAAGGACTGATGCTGAAGCTGAAACTCCAGTACTTTGGCCACCTCATGAGAAGAGTTGACTCATTGGAAAAGACCCTGATGCTGGGAGGGATTGGGGGCAGGAGGAGAAGGGGATGACAGAGGATGAGATGGCTGGATGGCATCACCGACTCAATGGACATGAGTTTGAGTGAACTCTGGGAGTTGGTGATGGACAGGGAGGCCTGGCATGCTGCGATTCATGGGGTTGCAAAGAGTCAGACACAACTGAGTGACTGAACTGACTTACTGACTGACTGACAAAATACCTTCACAGGAAAACTGACATTTATATTTGATTGATTAACTGGAGAGGCTAGTAAACTGGCTACATAAAGCCACCGTAGTCATTAACTACAGCTCAAATCAACATCTTCCTTTTCCCTCAGCTCTCAAGGCATCTCCTACTCCATTTATGCCAACTCCATTTTACCAGAAACAATAGAATAGCCATCAACCATTTTGTTCTCTTATACTTTTTAACTAGTGCACTGACAAAACTTTTTAGTTCTATCTTCAGTTTAATCTACAATATGACCAGTTCCCACCAGCACTAGAGAAATATAGTCCAAGTCTCTATCACCTATTTCCAGATTAACTGCAACAGCCTCTCAGCAGGTCTCTGTGCCTTTAGCCTCTGTTGTATAGTTTCTTGTCCCTATAGCATGATTTCCTATCACAGGAAAAAAAAAATAAGTAAGAAAATAAATATTTGTTCAATGAATGACTGGACGTCTGCAGGGAGCTGGCAGGAGGACCTCCGCCCATGGCAAAGGTCATGAGGAAGGAAGCTCGACATATGCAAAGGCGGGATCGAGCCTCAGGAGTCCCCCTGGAAATTCTCGGGCATCTACCCTCATAACCAGAGCCTGCCTACTTTACTACTTTGTGCTCTCACCTACACCTCTGACTTTACGGGGGCTGTCCCCCACCACTTCTTTCAGAGAAGGAGTTAACTTAGAGCTCCAGTTAATAATAATTCCTGGGTGTGACAGGAGTGTTTCAACCTACAAACTCCTCTGAAGGTTCTCCAGCCTGCCTGACAGGCTTGTCCGGCCACATGTGATTGCCTCCCAATCGTGAGAGGCACGAGATGCTTTAAACCTTCTAAAAACAGGTTCTTTAGAGAAGTTAGAAAACTATTAGTATAAGTATAATGGGCTGATTAGAAATTGTATTGGTGAAGGGTTTTTAATTTGTTGAGCCAATGTTTACTGCTAAGTCTCCACATCCCCTGCCCTTATACACATTAATGAATATATAGAAGAAATAAGTATTAACCTTTGGTATAAATCACGTTAGACCTTAGGCTAAGTAAATTCTTTCCTTAACTAAAATCCACTACACCCTCACCCTATAGGAATGTAACTTTATTTGGGTGGCGTCTGTTTTAAGAATAATCACCCCTGGAGAAATAAGTGTTGACTGACCGCTGTCACAAGGAGAGGGTCATAAATTGTCAGCAGGCCCTCCTGGCCAGAAGATGATGTAACACCCCTAAGATCTCTGTATACATTTGTATGAAGCACCTGACTTTAATAAAAGTCAGGACTGCTGTCCCCGCATGACTTTTGTATAACATCTCAGTGTATAAAAACAGACTCTGGAAAATAAAGAATTGGGATCAGTTCCTTGAATGACTGGTCTCCCCATGTCTCTCTCTCTCTCAAACGCTGGCTGAGTCTCCATCTGGAGCGCGGAGCCCGCCATGCTTACTAACTTTGCCTGGGCTTCTAAGATCCAACTGGAGAGGCCTCAGTGTCTCCTGTCCTTCGGGAGAATGGAAGGACGCCTGCGGCCTACGTAAGTGGTGCAAACTTCTTGTCTTGAAGTTTTATTGGTTTCCCGCGTAAACCAAGCTACTCAGCCTCTTTTCTCCACTGAATTTTCCTGCTGAGCTATCCTCATTCTATTACCTTTTATATCTCTAATTTATAGTTAAATAAGTCGCCAACGCCGTCCCCGCTTTGAATACCCTGGATCAGCCAGGGCTGGACCTCGGCAGATGTCTTTTTATTTTCTTTTGTGAATTTTTTTAACTGGGCAAAGAAATTAACTTACATGTGCAATATCTGTCCTGCATTGTAGATATTTAAATTAATAAGAAGTATAATACCTAGTATTTACTCATCGTTTACTCCATGCACTGGCAATTTAAAAAACTTCAGGTATTTCCATGTGTGTGCTCAGTCACTCAGAGATGTCTGATTCTCTGTGATCCCATGGACTGTAGCCTGCCAGGGTCCACTGGCTATGGGATTTTGAGGCAAGAATACTAGAGTGGGTTGCCATTTCCTTCTCCTGAGGTTTTTTTCTGACCCAGTGATCAAATCTGTGTTTCCTGCATTGGCAGGTAAATTCTTTATCACTGAGCCACCTCGGACAAGGCTAGGTATTTTCATAGACTTATAATATTGAAACATATTTTCATTATCACCAATTTTCACTGAAGAAAACTGATACACAGAGAGACAAGCATCTTGCCCAGATTCACAGCTTATAAATGATGGAAATTGTATTTGGACCCAGGTACTCAGATTTTGGTGGCTGTACTAAAATTTATTTACTATTGAAAACGACCACAATCCTTATTTAAGGGATTAAGAGGTCAAGATAGCAGAAGATGAGGAACATTAGAAATGGCCCAGAACTTCCAGCACAGTTATAGTTGCAACAGCACACATATTTACCTCTTGAAAATGTGAGAAATTTGCTAAGACAGACATAACTATGCAAGATTATGTGGAAATAATTTGCAGTAAAAATGACCAAAGAAACATCAGTAGGCTGTATAAATTGCTTGAAACATCTTGTAAAGAACATTTTAACACTGCTTGAATATCTTCAGTATTAGAAACTTTCTGGGAAATCAATGCATATAAAATGAAGGAGCTACATCAGTCCATAAACATAGGATTTCAGGAGTTTTTCTTTTTATTTATTTTTTTGCTAATTTTAATTTTTATTTCTGATTGTAGCCCTTTATTTAAACTGGCATAGAGTAACACTTTAAAAAACCCATATTGCTTAAGACTATGTGATGAATTTTATATAAATTATTACACAAAAATTACACAACTAGATTGGAAATCATTCATCAAACATTTGCTTAAAGGTTACAAAGTTATAAGCTTTCTGCAAGTGGTGAGGATATAAAAATGCTTCCATATTTAAATAATATAATCCATTGAAAATAGTGATATTGAGAATAAGAATTATCAAAATATAGCAGCAGCAGCCAAAATTATATTCAGAGAACTACTCATGGATTTAACATTTTCTTCTTAGAGTAATGAAAAATGAAGAATTCAGCTCAAGAAGCAAGTAAAACAGTAAAAAGAAAAAATAGAAGAAGAAAGTGATGGAGATACAGCCAAAACCCACTGTATTTTATGGAAAATAAAAAAAGAATTGTTAATCTAAAAGATGGTTTTGGGGAGTGAGAGGATCTGACACCACGTGAATATAAGTAGTAGAAAAAGATGATCTCCAGGCAAAACTAATCATGGATAAAACAAAAAAATACCCCAGATAAATCAAGGTTGATGAATGTAAAAGGAATATATAGGAAGAAGTTTAAAATATAAATGAATACAAGCAAATATATGTTGACATTTGGTAACCTCATTTTAAAAATATGACGTTTTAGTTTTTCAGAGTTACTTTGTTTTACTTCTAAATAACTTTACCTATAAATTTTCTTTAAAATTTTATAAAATATTTCTTTAACAGTTTTACACATATTAAATTAAAAAAGTAAGAAAAAGATGAATTCTTGTACTTTGAGGTAAGACCAAAACAAAATTGATTTGTTTGGATTTAGTTTCTAGATACAGGTTGAAATCCAGAGAACTTTGGGGTTCTTGTTAGTAACTACAGTGTCTTTCTTTTTTCCTTTTAAACAGACCTTACTTTTAAATATCTTTATGTTCACAGAAAAATTTGGCAGAAATTATGGAGCGTTCCCACATACTCCTGCCCTTACACATGCATTCTCTCCCCCACTACCAACCCCCCCACCAGGGTTGTACATTGCTCCAGCTGCGGAACATATGTTGACTCATCACAATAGTCCGAAGTCCACAGTTTATCATAGGATTCACTCTTAGTTTTGTACATTCTGTGAGCTTTGACAAATGTATAATGACATGTATCTACCCTGATGGTATCATACAACACAGTTTCCTCACCCTAAAAGTCCCCTGTTTTCTGATTATTCATTCCTTCTCACCCTCTAACCCATGTCAACCACTGACATTTTTACTAATCAGGGAAAAATAATACCTTTTCTAGAATATCATATAGTTAGAAGTAACAGAATGTGAACTTTTCAGGTTGGCTTCTTTTACTCAATAATATACACTTAACAAGATTTCTCTATGTCTTATCACATCTTGATAGTGAATTTCTTTTTAGCACTGAATAATATTCCATTGTCTAGATATACCACATTTTATTTATCTATTTACATACTAAAAGACATACGTGTTGCTTTCAAGTTCTGTCAATTGTGAGTAAAACTTCCATAAACATTTGTGTCCAGGTTTTATGTGGACAAATATTTTCAACTAATTTGAGGAAATACTCTTTGAGTAAAAGGAACTCAATTATGCAGCGCTTTTTAAGAAATTTAACTGCAGACAATTTTAGATTATACCTGTTTTCTCTAGTTAATTATAAATGCCAAAGCTGTCTATAATATTATATCAAGTCCTCTTACTTTTTTGTGTTACTTGCTTTGGTATTTGATATTAAACTGTAATAATGAGAGTTTATTTATTTTAAGGTAATGGGGCATTTTTCATCTAACAACAAAAAAAAGCTTCATACATAAATTGTGCTTACGTCAATTCACCTTTGATTTCAGGAAACTAGACTGAGGATCACAAAGAAAGAAACCATTGATTTCATTAGTTGTCTGTAGGGGATTATGGAATACTTTTCCTTAGAGATCTTTAATAATGAATTTTTTTTTTCTGAGTATATTAGCCTTAGAATGCTTGATTTTGGTCTGAATATTGTAGAAAAGCAGCTATAATATTTCACAGTACACTCATTTCACAATAGGTTTGTAAAAAATATAGGAGTTTAAATATCAAAGAAAGTTCTGAGTGACCTTTTTTATACTCTACTAATACAACTCTGAGAAATACTTTGAACTTCAGAGTCAGTCAAGGTTCACTTTATCATAGGGCATGACTTTAGTTGATAGGATGGATTAGTCTAAGGAATTATGAGGATATTACATGGGGGTATTGTTTTGGAGTCTTTTCTTTTTCTGGAGGGTCCATATCACTATAGAGGATACAGCCTGACCAGGGATGTACTGACTTAATACCATGTACCTGTTGTTACATGGTCTACTGTATACTATCAGGATCTACTGACAGAGAGTATAAGGTGATGAGAAACTCATCATAGGTCTTGTTTAGACACAGCCAAGAGAATGACATGGAGGAAGGAGATATGGTAAAAATCTGTCGTTGCCTCTAGGTGGAAACATAGCTCCTCACTGAAGAAAAAGTGACATTTTTCCAAGTAACAATTATCTGCACAGCTATGTGTCTTAATGACTAAATTGAGTGTAAAAATGGCATAGAGATTCATCAGGGAGTATATGCATAGTTAATTATGCCCGAAATAATAAATGTATGATTTCCACAGGATAAGGTAAACAGCCAATTAAACTAAGATAGGATATACCCTTTCTCTACTCATTAGTCAAAGCATAAAACATTTTAGCATTGCTTAAATAATTTACTTGTGTTAAAATAAAGGGAAATGCTTAAAACATTAATAGGGTACTTTACAATCTTGAAGTCAATAAGTTGTTATATGATGGTTATGTAAATAATTCAAGGCTCTGTTTAGCACAAAAGGACTAAGGCATTTTTGCACAGTTCAAATAATTCAAAATTTGCCACAGTTTTCTCCACTAGGCCAAGCTGTCTCCAATGGCTTCTTCCCAGATGAAGTCTGGGGAGATATTGATGCTGATATTCTGCTCTCTTTCAATGGGATTATTATCTGTGGTTGTTTTATTTTTATTGATTGTTGCTGTGATTCAAGTACTACTAGGTGCTATGAGAGGGGACAAATAAGTGTGGTCCTACTTAATTTCTCAAAGGAAAGTAAAAGAGATGAGCAAAAAACAACAACAACAAAAAAAACACACCAAAAACTTTAAGAACGTATACATATATCAAATAAAAATTATTTTTAGTATTCAAGTCCAGTGTTCATAATTTGGTATGCATGAGAAATCCAATGTTTACAGAGTAGTTTGACTCATGATAATACATAAACTAGATTATGTGCTTGGAATGCATATACAAATAAAAGATCAGGAAGTCAAAGGATTACAAAACACTTTTAGTAGGATTCACTTGAAATGCAAACATAGATAAGATTTGAAGAGCTGAGGGGAAGACAGCACAGCGCTGTTCACCCTTACAGGAGAGAGTACATGGAGCAGGCCAGTGAAGATCAATCAGAAAAGAAAGTTTGGAATTCTGGTCTCTGAAAGGAATGGTTCAGGCAAATATCCTTGCTTTTGACTAGCTTATATGGAAAACAACAAAGTAGACATGACTCAATAAAGATGACATGCTCTCAATATCTTACCATATGGAACATTCCAATTCCCCATTCTTAATGATCTCATCCCAAATGGCTCTTTCCAAAGTTTTAATTCTCTGACTTGCTTGACCTATGGGTCATAACAGATGTGCATATGCTTACATGAAATAAAATGTTAAAATAAAAAGTAAGTGAATTATATAACAATAGTCTGAATATATATATATATATATATTATCTTAGAATTTGTCATTTTATTGACAAATCCATTTACAGGAATAAACTAGGGATCACCATTTTATATAGAATCACTCTGTGTATTATTTGATGGCACTAGAAAAACACAGAAAAAAGTAAAAAACAAACAACTCTACCTGCACCCCCCACCAAAACTCAGTTTGTATTTGGCTTAGCAATATATTCACACTCTTAGCAGCTCTGGATTCTGATACATACTTGCTCCAAGATATTCACCAGCATTCCTTGAACAGTTCATAATAGCTATTTGGTCACACCAGAAAAAAAGTGAAGGACCTCACTAACCCATTTTCAATGCTAATGGATTATAAAATGTGGTTCAATTGCATTCAGTCTATTCTGGGTAAGTGTGCTGGAAAATGCAGGAAGAGAATTAGAAGATGATGCTATAAAATGCTTCCATTCATCTAGGAGGCCCTTCACCATCAATAGACCACAAGCATTATCAGAATTTCTGGAGACAGATCATTCATCATTTTTTTTCTCCACCTTACCTAAAAATACAGAGTGTAACCACTATTCACATAAAACTACAGATAAACATGTGGGATCCCTGAGTGAACATGCACACACAATCCCCACTACATTTCCCTAGGACATGGTGGTCAAGATATGGTTACTTAATTCAACATAACTCACTGTTCTTAGCTATAATGAGCACCACACAAATAATTGACTGATTTTTAAAATCATAGGCACAGTAAAATAAATCTATAGCTGAGAATTTATACTGCAGTATTTTTAATCATCCTCTTTTAAAGAGGGCATTTAAATATTGCAGAGTACCAGAAAAAGAATGACCAAATCGATTACTATACATAATTGTACACTTTCAAAATCTATGTGTTTGTCACTCAGTCGTGTCCTACTCTTTGAGACCCATGGACTGTAGCCCACCAGGCTCCTCTCTCCATAGAATTCTCCAGGCAAAAATACTGGAGTGAGTAGCCATTCCCTTCTCCAGGGGATCTTCCTGACCCAGGAATCGAATCCAGGTCTGCTGCATTGCAAGCAGATTCTTTACTATCTGAGCCACCAGAGAAGCCCAAAATCTGTGAAGAACCATAACTCAGTCAAGAGTTCATCGTTTAGATATATTCATGGTGATTATTAGGGTTTCTCTCTTTTTTTGGAAGGATTGTCATTTTGTCTTTAACCTGACAAACAAAAGATGATATTCCAAAGGTGATTTCATTTTATTTTTTGTTTGTTTAGGTATCAGGTAAATGATCATTTTCTAGATTATTCTGAAGTTTATCTATTGATTTAAGATCTTCAACAAATCAGTAATGTATCTTTACATTGATAAATTCAAAGTAAGTAGTAAACCCTCATAGTAATATAATTATTATAGCTTTTCTAAATTTGAATAGCTATTTCCTTGCTTTTATAAATGTGTTTGTGTCCATATTAGAAACGATGCTGGAATGAACTATTTTATATTTATTATATGTGCTTCAAAAACATGAAACATCTAAAAATGTCATTAAAATACAAAAAAATAAATGTCCCTGAAAGGTGAGTTTAAGGTATATTACCCACTTAAAGCTTAGGATTTTCGAATTATTTCCCCTTTCAGAGCACCATAACTTTATTTTCAATATACAATGTCTGCTATTTTCTCAGCACCAGAGAGAAATTAATACTGATAGAATTGGGGGCACAACTGATTCAGAAAGCAATTTTTTCTACTTCCTATATCTTTTCAGGTACACAACATTAAGACAACATTCTATTAAAAGCTTTATAAAGTCATAATAGGTAAGACAATCTCAAAGTCAAGTGTTTTAGCTAATAAACCTGCAGAAACCTTAAATCTATGCTCTTTACAGCCTTTCAGTTTATACATTACCAACATAAAACTTGCTCAAATAAGGAAAGCAATTTTAGCCTTCTTAAAAGCATTAGATGCACACTCATTTGTACTAAGAAGGAAATTGAGATTTTAGTTTTTCTGGGTGCAATAAAGTATGAACCTGGTAAGGATATGGGGGTAGAGCTGGGTGGAGAAGAATGCTGAGTTGTGCCATATAATAGAGAGAGCTGTGCCCTCCTGCAAAGTAGCCACTATCCATATGTGGCTAAATTAAACAAATTACATTTGAATTAGGTAAAATTGAATTGATTAAAATAAAAATTATTTTGCTCAGACACTCAGATGACATTTCAGGTGCTCAACAGACATGTATGACTGGTGGCTACTGAAATGGGTAATGCAGAACAGAACACACCCATCATGGCAGAAAGTTCTTTATTTAGTCTTGAATAGAGGAAAGTAGAGGCATTAAAAATCAGAGATATCACTTTGCTGACAAAGGTCCATAGCATATAGTCAAAGCTATGGTTTTTCCAGTAGATGTGTACAGGTGTGAGAGCTGGACCATAAAGAAGGCTGAACACCAAAAAATAGATGCTTTCAGACTGTGGTGCTGGAGAAGACTCTTGAGAATCCCCTGGACAGCAAGGAAATCAAGTCTGTCAATTCTAAAGGAAGTCAACCCTGAATATTCACTGGAAGAACAGATGCTGAAGCTCCATTACTTTGGCCACCTGACATGAAGAGCCAACTAATTAGAAAAGACTTTGTTGCTTAAGAAGACTGAGGGCAGGAAGAGAAGGAGGTGAGAGAGGATGAGATGGTTGGACAGCATCACCAACTCAATGGATGTGAGTTTGAGCAAACTCTAGGAGATGGTGAACCAGAAAGAACAGGAAAGCTTGGCGTGCTGCAGTCCATGGGGTTGCAAAGAGTTGGAGAAGACTTAGCAACTGAATAGTAACAACAGAGGAAAGAAATTACTCAAATTAAAGTTTCATTTTGTCATTCTGTCTTTAACCTGACAAAAGATGGTATTTGTTTATAGTATCTACATGTTGAAATAAGCTGGCCAGCCTAACTCTTCATATTTTGTTCTAGAAATATACAAAGTTTGCAATCTTATTTGCTCATTTTAGGATGGATTCATTTTGAAAACTTTAAACTACACACAAAGATAGAAACATGAGTATAGGTGTAAAGCCTTCATAAATTTCCACAGACTGAAATTGAACCCACTCATGCAACCAGTACCTGGATAAAACAAAATGAAAAAGAAAACAAAACAAAGCATTCATTACAGGCATCCCAAAACTTTCCCTCCTCCTTTACCATTATTTCCTCTCCAGTCACTACAACCCAGCAATAATAATTACCAGTGTGACTACCACCAACTCAGATGATTTATTTTATATAGAAGGCTTCATGCATAGTCTAGTCTTCTGTTTTTTTTTTTTTTTTGTATGAGATTATGTGTGTATACATACATGGTCAACTGTAATTGGTGTTTAACAGGAGTGTATAGCAAACTTTTAAAAAAAGAAATGGATAATTAATATTTCCATTTTTTTGAGTAGTGTAGGCTCTGTCGCAACTACTGAACTGCTATTTTAGAGTGAAAATATCCACAGTCAATATATAAATGAATTAGTGCTGTAGTTGTTTTCCCAAAAAAAAAAGTATTTACAAAAATGGGCAGTGGGATATATTTGTCCATAGTCTGTAGTTTGACAACGTCTGCTGTTTTGTTTTCCACTGCCTGACTGTCTAATACCACTGTCTATTCCTGTTTTGGGCATTTGAAAATTTCTGGTTTGGATTATTATAGATACCCTGAGAACATTTCAGTACAGGTTGTTGGTGAACACTTGTAATTCCCCGCTTGTTCCTCCTCTATCTGGCAAGCTTCCCTCTGTTCAGGCATTTATAGTTCAGCACATAGGTCCATCTAGTCAAAGCTATGGTTTTTCCAGTAGTCACGTATGGATGTGAGTTGGACTATAAAGAAAGCTGAGTGCTAAAGAATTGATACTTTTGAACTGTGGTGTTGGAGAAGACTCTTGAGAATCCCTTGGACTGCAAGGAAATCCAACCAGTCCATCCTAAAGGAGATCAGTCCTAAGTGTTCATTGGAAAGACTGATGCTGAAGCTGAAACTCCAATACTTTGGCCACCTGATGTGAAGAACTGACTCATTTGAAAAGACCCTGAGGCTAGGAAAGATTGAAGGCAGGAGGAGAAGGAGACGACAGAGGATAAGATGGTTGGATGGCATCACCGACTCAATGGACATATGTATGAGTAAACTCTGGGAGTTGGTGATGACTCTGGGAGTTGATGATGGACAGGGAAGCCTGGCATGCTGTAGTCCATGGGGTTGCAAAGAGTCGGACACGACTGAGTGACTGAACTGAACTGAACATACTTTAAACCCAATGCCCTATTGTGAATTGGATTGTGTCACACAATAGGGAGTTGAAGTCCTAACCACCAGGAGTTGTGACTGTGACCTTATATGAAAATTGAGTCTTTGTTGATTATTGGGGCTTCCCAGATGGCTCAGCGGTAAAGAATCTGCCTGCCAAATAGGAGATACAGGAGACCCGGGGTTTTATCCTGGCTCAGTAAGATCCCCTGGAGAAGGAAATGACAACCTACTCCAGTATTCTTGCTTGGGAAATCCCATGGACAGAGGAGACTAGTGGGCTATAATCCCTGGGCTCCTAAAGAGCCAACCACAACTTAGCAAAGCTGCAGAAGCTGATTATTAAGTTAAAATCTGGTCACAAGGGCACATTCTAATACAGTATGGCTGTATTTGAATAAAAAGGGAAAATTTGAACATTCATATAAGCATGAAGTGAAGACAATATGAGGGGAGATTATCCTCTAGAAGCCAAGAAATAGATAAGACTCCCAGAAGCTAGAACTGAAGCATAGAAGAGAATCTCTATCACTGTACTCAGAAGAAACCAACCATTCTGACACCTTGATCTTGGACAGCTAGCCTCCACAAGTGTGAGAACATAAGCTCCTGGTGTTTATGTCATTTAGTTTGGGCTACTTTGTTATACAAGCCTAGAAAACTAATATACTCCCTTGGGGAGGTCTTCCTTGCTTACTTTATAAGTACCACTCTCCCCATTACTATTACTTGGCCTGGCATATTTTACTTAATACTCGTTTCTTTGACTCGTTTTCTGTTTTCTCTTAAAATTAAGTTCTGTGAGAGCAAAGGACTCATCTAACTCTTGCTCCATTCAGTTTCCCTTACATAGCAGACTATAGATGATCAATAAATATTTTTGAGATAAATAAATGTGTGAGCAACTTTTATCTGGCATTTTGGAATTGGAAGTAACTGAAGTAGTCAGATCCACAAGCGCAGGTCAGCTAATTGTGAAAGCAGTAATAGTTTCAGAAATCCCAGACTGAATGACATCTTTAGGAACAGGTTAAGAAGAATTTTAAGGACTGGAAAAATGGAAGTTAGTCTTTGAAATTAGTATTTACTGAACATCTACTATGAACCAATAACTATACTTGACTTTTCATGCTTTACTGATCTGATCCCCTAAACCTTTTTCTTCATCTAAACAATGAGAAAAGCAGTGCTACCTCCCCCATTTACTCTTATCATTGAATACATAAGAAAATGCCTACAATTCACTCTGCATACCCCCAGTATAGCAAGTGTTCACTAAATATGAATGTCTAAATTCACAATGCATGTATTAACAGAGGAAATAAACTTTGACATCTTTTGCTCAAATCCACAACTTTTAAGTGGCAGAAGCAAGTTTTGAACTTGGATTTTTTTGCCTAACTGATCACCTTACATCCCTTAAAAAAACAACAAAAATTTTTTTTTCACTTGGTGTTGGACTATAACTGATTAATAGTGTTGTCATAGTTTCAGTTGAACAGCAGAGGAATTCAGTCATGAATATACATGTATCCATTATCCCCCAAATGCTCTCTGATCCAGGCTGTCACATAACGTTGAGCAGAGTTCCCTGTGCTATACAGTAGGTCCTTGTTGGTTATCCATTTTAAATATAGCAGTGTTTACCTGTCCATCTCAAACTCCCTAACTATCCTTCCACCCATTCTTCCCTCTCTTTGGCAACCATAAGTCTGTGAGTCTGTTTCCGTTCTGCAAATAAGTTCGTTTGTATCATTTCTTTTTGATTCATTTTTATATGATCTTTCTGGACTTTTTATAGCTATTGTTTCATTAATATTCATTCTGCAAGAGTAAAAGCCTTTTCTTTTTTGTAATAAAAGAGCAAAATTGGCTGCTTTGAAAGGTCACCTCAGTTATTTTGAGATGTAGCCAGTGTTCACAACAGGAAGTCTTGAGACTCATGTCTCAAACTCAAATTGTAGACCTGTAGACTTGAAATAACCACAGTTTAAGAGCAATGCCAGGCCAATTTAAACTCGATTCAGTGATGACATCACAAAGCTCTTTCCTACTCTGTGATTTCACACATGCAGCACTACTGTATTTGGAGACATTTTAAAATGTTAGCTCTAATGATGGGAATTTGGAAATCGGAAATCTTAATAGAAAGACAACATGATTTTCAGAATTGCCAGCAATGATCCAGCCCACATAACAATTTCTGTGGTAGCTGCCAGTCAGCACAGGCAAATCACAACCATTGTGAATGTCTGTTCAGCCTTCAGATATCAGCATGTCCTAACAGGACAATCTGGTTGGCTTGTTTATAAAAGACATTTTCATCTTTTTTTTTTTTAAATTTTATTTTATTTTTAAACTTTACATAATTGTATTAGTTTTGCCAAATATCAAAATGAATCCGCCACAGGTATACATATGTTCCCCATCCTGAACCCTCCTCCCTCCTCCCTCCCCATACCATCCCTCTGGGTCGTCCCAGTGCACTAGCCCCAAGCATCCAGTATCGTGCATCGAACCTGGACTGGCATCTCGTTTCATACATGATATTTTACATGTTTAAATGCCATTCTCCCAAATCTTCCCACCCTCTCCCTCTCCCATTTTCATCTTTTGTCTCTAGTATAATACATACATTTCTCTGGATATAAAACAAAGAATTATGCTTCAAGTTTGTAGAAAATCAAAGTTTTTTTTTCCTATCACTTTTAATACTTGCCAAAATTGAATTACAAGGAAAACAAAATCTTAATTTTAAAATATCGACAGTCAGTACTCTGTCGATATATTGAGGAATGTAACTGTGCATGTAAACATACATCTGCAAACAAAACATTGATATGAATTTGGTTCCTCTAATGTGACCTTTTCATTATGAAGAAAGAGTTTATTTTGACAAATTTCTGTTCATAAACTGATACCTTCTGTCATTTAAGAATATTCATAAGAAAAGAGGTCCAAAATCACCTACTGGGAATAGCTATTGTCTCTAGTTTCTATCAGATCAGGGAGCTAGAATAACAATTTTAAGAATGTGTACCAGTGCCTGTCAGACCATCAATCTAAAATCAGAGGGCATTTGTGACATACTATAGGTAATGCTAAGTGAAATAACTAAGATCATGGCATCCAGCCCCATCAATTCATGGAAAATAGATGGGGAAACAGTGGAAACAGTGGCTGACTTTTTTTTTTTTTTTTGCTCCTAAATCACTGCAGATGGTGATTGCAGCCATGAAATTATAAGACACTTACTCCTTGGAAGGAAAGTTATGACCAACCTAGATAGCATATTGAAAAGCAGAAACATTACTTTGTCAACAAAGGTCTGTCTAGTTGAGGCTATGGTTTTTCTAATAATCATGTATGGTTGTGATAGTTGGACTATAAAGAAAGCTGAGTGCCAAAGAATTGATGCTTTTGAACTGTGGTGTTGCAGACAACTCTTGAGAGTCCCTTGGACTGCAAGGAGATCCAACCAGTCCATCCTAAAAGAGATCAGTCCTAAGTGTTCATTGGAAGGACTGATGTTGAAGCTGAAACTCCAAAATTTTGGCCACCTGATGCGAAGAGCTGACTCATTTGAAAAGACCCTGATGCTGGGAAAGATTGAGGGCAGGAGGAGAAGGGGACGACAGAGGATGAGATGGTTGGATGGCATCACCGACTCAATGGACATGGGCTTGGGTAGACTCAGGGAGTTGGTGATGGACAGGGAGGCCTGGTATGCTGCGGTTCATGGGGTCGCAAAGAGTCAGACATGACTGAGTGACTGAACTGAACTGAAGTGAAATAACAGCATCCTCAAGGGCAAGACCACTTCTGACATCTATTCAAAGTCTTAACCTCATGTTCTTTTGAGATTTTTAACCTGAAATAATAAACCAGTTTTTCCTCCTAACTCTCAACCTGTATTGAACAACAACAAAATATTACAAAGGGTTTAGCTTTGCAATATTTATTAACCAATATTTCAATGCATTACATATAAATAAAATTATTTTACATCATGAATATAAATTAGATCCTATCAAAGAAACATATATATGCATAAACATATATGAATATATCAAAGAAACATACATATAAAGAACATTTGGCATGGGACCACTCTGTGAAAAATATGCAATTAAATATCTACAACTGAATGCCTAGCCCTTCATAGAACCAAACTATATAATGTCTTTGTCATTTAACTTTTTAGCTGGTCTTGGCTGTCTGACTCAGTATTCCCTATTCAGGGACATGCCTGCCTCCTTTGAGACATTTTCTGCCTGCAATGACAAGGATGCTGTTCCAAAATGAAATTTGGAACTCAGTTTTAAATTGAATCTCACCCTCTAGAGTAAACAATAGACGGAAGTTGCCTATTAAATCATCAACTTTTAATTAAATCCGCTGCAGCTGTAAGATCCCTATACTCAACAAGGTGATAAATGCATTGTATTTTAATTTAGTTGTTTTTTGTACTAAACTGACTGCATAAAATGAGTGTATGATATTCACCAAGTTACCAAGAATGGTTTCACTATGATTTCTTGATCACAACATGGTGAAATGTTTAAAAACATTGTGGTCAGCAATTTGAAGTCAAATCTTGGCTCCAGGCCTACTAACTCTGTCACCTTGGCCAAGTGAGATGACCTCCAGGCCTCTGTTTCTTAGCCATATTTAAATACTAGCTATGGGCAATGGAAAAGACCCTGATGCTGGGAAAGATTGAAGGCAGGAGGAGAAGGGGATGACAGAGGATGAGATGGTTGGATGGCATCACCAACTCAATGGACATGAGTTTGAGCAGACTCCAGGAGACAGTGAAGGACAGGGAAGCCTGGAGAGCTGCAGTTCATGGTGTTGCACACAACTCAACGACTGAACAACTTATGGGCATGTGGCCCTGCTCATACAACCACACCCATTTTGTTATCTATAGTGAAACAAAAGAGATTCTGGCAAACCACATTTCTAGGGGATAGCAGAGGAGAGATCTAGTGGTGGCGTTACATTGTGGTGATGGAAGTGGTACAAGCTCTGAGCATTCTAGTCGAGGGTGGTTGTAACATGACGTCTCCACTGGGCTGCTTCTGGGGCTCTTTCATGGATGGTGTCAGACTGCCTCTGCTCCATTTTCTCCTGCTTGTTTTCCATGCCTCATTTTGAGTCTTCCCAGCTTTGCCTTGAGCTGATAAGTATCTTCTAGTAAACATGACCTTTGTTTAAATATACCAGGGAAATATTTCTCATCTCATTTGCCTTTGTTCATTTAATTCTTACATATTTATCTGGTACCTGTTATGTATCAAGCTCTGTGCTAGATTCTCAGGATAAAAAGAAGAATGAGAAAAAACGGATCTCAAAAGATATATGTCTACATACCGTGGATTCTTGTTATTCACTGCAGTTACATTGTATAAAATCTCTGCAAATCATGAATTAGTGAATACTGAACGTTGGCCTTGCTTCCCACCCAGGTGGTTCAGCAGTAAAGAATTCACCTACCAATACAAGAGATGCAAGAGGTGTGGGTTTGATCCTTGGGTCATGAAGATCCCCTGGAGTAGGAAATGGAGACCCACTCCAATATTCTTATCTGGAAAATTAAATGGACAGAGGACCCTGGCAGGCTACAATCCATAGGGTCACAAAGAATCGGATATGGCTGAGCACACACGTAAACATGCGCCTTGGTATTAGGAGAAATTCAGGATTAGGTTCTTAGAAGCCTAAGGCCACAACATTTCATCAGATAATCAACACATAACCTTCTTTTACGCATATCTGATTAAATATACTTGATTACTAAATCTTACTTAGTAAATAATATTTATTCATTAACATATAACTCAAGGCCAGTGGCACTATTGCTGATGCCTGAACAAACGTTGTCTAACTCTCATGTTTTCTCTGTAAGGCACGGCACAGCTTTTTGGGCTTGGGAACCCTTACAAGCACTTCAACCTGAATTCGGGGCCCATTTTAAACAGTGAAATCACCAAGAAAAAAAATCACAATAATGAGAAAGTAGGGCACTATATTCAGTCTGAAAAGGACACTTGTTTACAGTATGAAACCTGAAAAAAGAAGGCAGACTGCTGCCTTTTTACCTTCATTGGGAACATGCATATTGAATGATTCAAAAATTTCTCACCTCTGTCCATGTCTGCTAATAACCTAGTAGGTACAGTGAGTATATTGATTTGGGGATGAAATCAATTTTAGTCCATAGGAGAACTCACAAATATGAAATCCATGAATAATGAAGATCAACTATATACAGACAGATTAGAGTTAGAGATAGAGCTATGTAGATATGTGTGTATCTAAATAAATTTCTATGTATGATATGTTCTGCATAGAGAAATGCAAGATATAAGGTGTGCGAAAAGTGTACAGGGAAGTAAATATAGTGAAGGAAGGAAAGAACTGTGCTTGGTGATCAGAATAAGGATGACAAGATAACACATCATTTGAGGTGCTTTTTGGAGATGAACAAGAGAAAGGCTTTCGAGTCAAAGAAAAGCCTACACAATGTCCCAAACACAACTTTGCATCAGAAATCTTTCTGGGAATAATAGACTGTGATGTAGGAAAAGGGGAATTTGAGGGAACAGTAAAGAAAAGTTGGGTTTTGAGAATAAATTTATGTCACACTGAGATATCTAGTTTATAGATTAGTACATGTCCTGATTTGGGATTTTCCAAGATAACTTCCATGATAGTGTAGTGACTGGACTGATAGGGAATGAAACTGGGGATGGGAATACAATATGGGAGTGACTTATAAAAGGTTAGTGGCAGGAAGCTAAACTAAGAGTAGGAGAACAGAAGTAGGCAAAAGATTCAAATTCACAAGATTTAAGGAGAAATTAACAGTTATAAAAAGGAAGAAGAAAAGATTAGGAGATAATCAAATCTGGTTTTTACCTGAGAAAACTTTCACAAAGTCTGGTCACACAATGGGCAGACACTGTTCCTAGCACTGTACATGCTGACAGAGAAGTAATGATGAGATGACCAAGTAAAGTATCTTAATCATTAAGAAAAGTTAAAAAAAAAATACTACTTAGCATGATTTTCTGACCATTTGGATCCTTCATTGTCAGAAATAGGAACAATGAAAAGACAATGAATTCTGTCTTGATAAATTTATTATAATGAGAAAGTGGAAACTTTAGATGCTCAGTCATTTCTGACTGTGCAAGCCCATGGACTGTAACCCACCAGGTTCCTCTGTCCATGGAATTCTCCAGGAAAGAATACTGGAGTGGGTAGCCATTCCCTTCTCCAAGGGATCTTCCCAAGCCAGGGATTATAAGATTATATGCAGGGAGTTCCATGATACTCATAACCCTGAGTTTGGAGGCCTGATCAAATGACACTTTGCAAAAGGTAATTTTGACACTGAATGAAATGATGTGCGAAGGAAAAGTTTCGAGAAGGGACATAATAGGACATCATTTAGAAAAGTAACTGGGACAGCTAGACTGTGAACAGACTAGAGGAACAAGGATGAAAGTCAGGAAATCTGAGGTTACTGTAGTCAACTTTACCATTCGAAAAACTGTAACCATTTTTCATTAAAGCATAAAATGGTTACATTCTGGCAACTGATACAAAAGAAAAAGATGCTAAGTAACTATCAAGGATATAGAAGATCCTGTTCTAAATCAGAGAAGACTCCAAACATGCAAGTGAAGGGAATGGAAGATGCTTCAGGAAGGAGTTAAGTGGAGACGGATTATAAAAACAGTCGGTTTCAAGGTGTCTCTTTCTGAGTTTTATTGAGATAAAATAACCATATTGTGTTGTATTTTTCTATGGTAGATAGCACAATGATTTAATATATGTATATGTATTAAAATGGTCATTACCTCATGTTTAATTAACATCCATCACCTTGATTACTTGTAATTATTTCTTGTGGTGAAGACTAACAGAAGCATAAGATGTTAAGAAGAGGTGGCAAGAATACATGGAAGAAATAAACAAAAAAGATCTTCACGGCCCAGATAATCATGATGGTGTGATCACTCACCTAGAGCCAGACATCCTGGAATGAGAAGTCAAGTGGGCCTTAGGAAGCATCACTACAAATAAAGCTAGTGGATGTGATGGAATTCCAGTTGAGCTATTTCAAATCCTAAAGATGATGCTGTGAAAGTGCTGCACTCAATATGCCAGCACATTTGGAAAACTCAGCAGAGGCCACAGGACTCGTAAAGGTCAGTTTTCATTCCAATCCCAAAGAAAGGCAATGACAAAGAATGTTCAAACTATAGCACAATTGCACTCATCTCACACGCTAGTAAAGTAATGGTCAAAATTCTCCAAGCCAGGCTTCAGCAATATGTGAACTGTGAACTTCCAAATGTTCAAGCTGGATTTAGAAAAGGCAGAGGAGCCAGAAATCAAATTGTCAACGTCTGCTGGATCATTGAAAAAGCAAGAGAGTTCCAGAAAAACATCTGTCTCTGCTTTGTTGATTATACCAAAGCCTTTGACTGTGTGGATCACAATAAACTGTGGAAAATTCTGAAAGAGATGGGAATACCAGACCACCTGACCTGCCTCTTGAGAAATCTGTATGCAGGTCGGGAAGCAACAGTTAGAACTGGACATGGAACAAAATACTGGTTCCAAATAGGAAATGGAGTACATCAAGCCTGTATATTGTCATCCTGCCTATTTAACTTATATGCAGAGTACATCATGAGAAACGCTGGGCTGGAGGAAGCACAAACTGGAATCAAGATTGCTGGGGGAAATATCAGTAATCTCAGATATGCAGATGACACCACCCTTATGGCAGAAAGTGAAGAAGAACGAAACAGCCTTTGGATGAAAGTGAAAGAGGAAAATGAAAAGTTGGCTTAAAGCTCAACATTCAGAAAACTAATATCATGGTATCTGGTCCCATCACTTCATGGAAAATAGATGGGGAAACAGTGGCTGACTTTATTTTTTTTGGCTCCTAAATCACTTCAGATGGTGACTGCAGCAATGAAATTAAAAGATTCTTACTCCTTGGAAGTAAAGTTATGACCAACCTGGACATCATATTAAGAAGCAGAGACATGACTTTGTCAACAAAGGTCTGTCTATTCAAGGCTGTGGTTTTTCCAGTAGTCATGTATGGATGTGAGAGTTGGACTATAAAGAAAGCTGAGCGTTGAAGAGTTGATGCTTTTGAACTGTGGTGTTGGAGAAGACTCTTGAGAGTCCCTTGGACTGCAAGGAGATCCAACCAGTCCATCCTAAAGGAAATCAGTCCTAAGTATTCATTGGAAAGACTGATGTTGAAGCTGAAACTGCAATACTTTGCCCACCTGATGCGAAGAGATGGCTCATTTGAAAAGACCATGATGCTGGGAAAGATTGCAGGCGGGAGGAGAAGGGGAAGACAGAGGATGAGATGGTTGGATGACATCACTGACTCGGTGGACATGAGTTTGAGTAAACTCTGGGAATTGGTGATGGACAGGGAGGCCTGGCATGCTGCAGTCCATGGGGTCACAAAGAGTTTGACACAACTGAGCGACTGAATTGAACTCAAAGCAACTCTCAAATACACAACACAGTATGGTTAGCCATAGTTTTCATGCTGTATGTTACAACCACAGAGCTTATTTATCTTATAACTGGAAGTCTGTATCCTTTGACCCTCTTCTCTCATTCTTTTATTTTTAGATTTTACATACAAACTGATGGACATGAGTCTGAGTAGGCTCCGGGAGTTGCTGATGGACAGGGAAGCCTGGCATGCGGCAGTCCATGGGGTTGCAAAGAGTCAGACACGACTGAGCAATTGAACTGAACTGAATACAAGGGAGATCAAACAGTATTTGTCTTTCTGACTTATTTCACTTAACATATGCCCTCAAGTTCAGTCAGTGTTGTCACAAATGGCAGAATTTCATTCTTTTTTTATGGCTGATGGTCTTGACCAAAAATTAGAAGTTAAAGCTTTTAAAGTATAAGTTTCTTGTCAGCACTGTCCCAGAAATATTCCTACCATAAGCTGTTTTACACCTTTTCCTAAACTTCCTTGGTTATCATGCAGTGTTTGTTTGTTAGTCATGAGTTTTCTTCATCAGTCAGTTGACTTTCTAAATTAATGTAATAGGTACTCCAAGTACCTGGTCTAAGTTCTATTCTGTAAAGCCCCAATATTTCTTTTCTTTTCTTTTCTTTTCTGTTCAGTGAGCATTTAAGCTTATTAATACTTATTGGTGTTGTAAAACTACAGTTTCCCATTACTCTAAACCGTCCCAGAAGGAGTTGGAAATTGGAGGTAGTTTTAAATTCTCTTTGGAGTCCCAATCTAAATCCTCTTTTCCTCCCAGCCTCTGAAGAGGGAGTTAAGGGTCTCAGGTAGAGAAGTACCCCTCCTGCTGCTTCTCTTTTGTGCCTGTATTCAGAAAGAGAATCCAGAAGGGACAACTCTAAACCACCTTGCTCTACCACATTCATATTTAATCGATGTACAGTGGGAAGTAATGCTCCCAAACAGACCCATACATCTGTTATCCTTAAGTGCTTTCTGTGAATTTTTTTCTCGGTTACTGCATTTCTTCCCATCTTCTGCATCAGATTTACTAGGGTGATCATCGCTGCTTGGCTGACCACTGAGGAGCTCCAACCTGGCATATATATTCCACAATTAAACCCTGCTTTGGGGATTATGGCTTGGCACAGAATATACCCAGAGTGATTTTGCCCCCTGCAATGATGATTTCTATTACATTTTATTCCTTTGTAACCTCTAATTGTTCCAGAAGAAAAGAACTAAGCCAATCAACATGTGTAAAGACCTTTGTGCTAACACTTAATGAAGAGCTTTGAAATTCCCAGGTGTAAAGCAATAAAAGCGGTAACAAGTACTATTTTCTTAATAAATGACTTTTCCATTTCCTTTCCCTTGTGAAATTTTTATCCCTCACTTTTCTCCTCCTTGTCGATTTAATTTTTAAATGAACAAAGACGACTGCTATAGTTTTTTTTTTTAAATCAGAAAAACACTTGAGTAAGCTGCTTGTTGTAATCAACTGCATTTTAGAAGAGACACATAATACTGTGTTCTCTCTACTCTCTTTTTCCTTCTTTTTCTTACCAAAGTACTAAATTTTATTTTCAAGTTTATGCTCAGCTATTGACAATTATATTAATAGGGATATGCCTTCAAAGAGTTTGAAGTTATGTTTATCTTGAATGTATGGTCATACACTATTCAAATACTGAATGGTTATACAATGCTTAGCACTTTATGAATCCACATAGAACAGCAATTAAAAGCAGTACATAGATAAATGTTTTGGAAAGTGAAAAGAACCAGTTTCAGAATGATTTATTAGTAAGTTTCCTAAAAATTAGTTAAAACTATGTCAAGAAATCTATTGGAAACAGGCTTCTAACCTCAATGTCATAATTAGTCATATAATTTATTGGTGGTCAGACAAATTTGGTATAATGCTAAAATAGTGGGTGGTATATGTAAAACATATGTTAATATGTAACATGGGTAAAATGTTACCATTTATAATGAAAGATAGTATTACCAAATATATACTTTTTTCAAATTTTGTAATATATGGAATGAAAACACTTCAGCAAATATTTAATGATATTTTAATTTTACTGCATGCGTATTTTTCCTGGTTTTAAGTTTGTTTTTCTAAAAATTATTATGAAAAATAAAAGCAGAGTAAGAATATATATAGTAGACAAAGTTGAAAGCAGAATAAGAATCCAGCAAAATGACAGATCATTAAGAAGCTTGATTAAGAAACTCTTCTTGAGAGGGCAGTATCTTGATTAGGAAAAAAAAAAAATTGAATGAACACTTCATGGGCAGAATAAGGTCTATTTTATATTCTGAAACCATGGCCATCCATTGTGGGTAATTCTTTCTAAATATTTCTAAATAATCACCTAGCAGTTGTGGTTGAAAAGATCCACTCAGAGCTTAAGATCTAAACAGACCTCTTAACATTTTCCCCACAGTCTCCTCATTTTATGGGTTATTCCATATTTTAATCTGCCTTCTAGAAATAAGGTATGGAGGTGAAGAGAAAATATATTTATAGATCTGTGTCCAAAGCTTGCCTCTACTGTCACTAGCTGTTTGACACTTGCAGGTTATTTGATTCCTCTATAACTCAGTAAACTGAAAGTCAAATAGAGAAAATAAAAGTATAATGTCAATTGGAGGAGATGACTATTAAAAAATCCTTGGTGCACTGGAGTCACTCAATAAATTATTATTGATGTTACTAGTAATGGTAAAGGTAGTAGTAGCTGCAGGAAGTACTTTCCAAAATGAACTTCTCAATTCTTCCAAGAAGTATGTATTCCTTACAATGTTCAAGAATATTTATAAAGCTCTCCTTGACTGAGAAGGTAACAAGCATGGATTCTATTGATGGTCATTAATATTTATCAACTTACAAATATGGATGTTCTTCATTATTTATTTCTACCTATATTTTTAAAAAGTTGGCATTGGTTTTAGAAACACAGAACTAAAATAGTGTTTGAAATAATAGCCATAATTAAATAGAAATATAAACATTCAAACCAATTCTTTTCTACTTCAGTTCAGTTCAGTCACTCAGTTGTGTCCAACTCTTTGCGACACCAAGGACTGCAGCATACCAGGCCTCCCTGTCCATCACCAACTCCCAGAGTTTACTCAAACTCATGTCCATCGAGTCGGTGATGCCATCCAGCCATCTCATCCTCTGTCTTCCCCTTCTGCTCCTGCCTTCAGTCTTTCCCAGCATCTGGGTCTTTTCCAGTGAGTCAGTTCTTCACATCAGGTGGCCAAAGTATTGGAGTTTCAGCTTCAACATCAGTCCTTCCAATAAATATTCAGGACTGATTTCCTTTAGGTTGGACCAGTTGGATCTCCTTGCAGTCCAAGGGAGTCTCAAGAGTTTTCTTCAACACCACAGTGCAAAAGCATCAATTCTTTGGTGCTCAACTTTCTTTATAGTCCAACTCTCACATCCATACATGACTACTGGAAAAAACCATAGCCTTGACTAGATGGATCTTTGTTGGCAAAGTAATGTCTCTGCTTTTAATATGTTGTCTAGGTTGGTTATAACTTTCCTTCCAAGGAGTAAGTGTCTTTTAATTACATTTCTGAAATCACCATCTGCGGTGATTTTGGAGCCCATAAGAATAAAGTCTGCCACTGTTTCCCCATCTATTTGCCATTAAGTTATGGGATCGGATGCCATGATCTTAGTTTTCTGAATGTTGAACTTTAAGCCAACTCTTTCACTCTCTTCTTTCACTTTCATCCAGAGGCTCTTTTGTTCTTCTTCATCTTCTGCCATAAGGATGGTGTCATCTGCATATCTGAGGTTATTGATTTTTCTCCCAGCAATCTTGATTCCAGCTTGTGTTTCCTCCAGCCCAGCATTTCTCATGATGTACTCTGCATTTAAGTTAAATAAGCAGGGTGACAATATACAGGCTTGACGTACTCCTTTTCCTATTTGGAATCAGTCTGTTGTTCCATGTCCAGGTATAACTATTTCTTCCTGACCTGCATACAGATTTCTCAGGAGGAAAATCAGGTGGTCTGGTATTCCCATCTCTTTCAGAATTTTCCACAGTTTATTGTAATCCACACAAAGACTTTGGCATACTGAATAAAGCAGAAATACATGTTTTTCTGGAACTCTCTTGCTTTTTCAGTGATCCAGCAGATGTTGGCAATTTGATCTTTGGTTCCTCTGCCTTTTCTAAAACCAGCTTGAACATCTGGTAGTTCACGATTCATGTACTATTGAAGTCTGGCTTGGAGAATTTTGAACATCACTTTACTAGTGTGTAAGATGAATGCAATTGTGTGGTCATTTGAGCATTCTTTGGCATTCCTTTTCTTTGGGATTGGAATGAAAACTGACCTTTCCAGTCCTGTGGTCACTGCTGAGTTTTCCAAATTTGCTGGCATATTGAGTGAAGCACTTTCACGGCATCATCTTTTAGGATTTGAAATAACTCAACTGGAATTCCACCACCTCCACTAGCTTTGTTCCTAGTGATGCTTCCTAAGGCCCACTTGACTTCACATTCTAGGACGTCTGGCTCTAGGTGATTGATCACACCATTGTGATTATCTGGGACTTGAAAATCTTTTTTTGTACAGTTTTGTGCATTCTTGCCACCTCTTCTTAATATCCTCTTCTTCTGTTAGGTCCATACCATTTCTGTCCTTTATTGAGCCCATCTTTGCATAAAATATTCCCTTGTTATCTCTAATTTTCTTGAAGAGATCTCTAGTCTTTTTCACTTAAGAATAGCATATTTCATTTTCTAAGCATTCTAGAGTGATACGTTTTATTTTTTTAAGTGAAGTGAAGTGTTATTGCCTCAGTCCTGTCCACCTCTTTGCAGCCCCATGGATTGATTATAGCCACCAGGTTCCTCTGTCCATAGACTTGTTCAGGCAAGAATACTAGAATGGGTAACCATTCCCTTCTTCAGGGGATCTTCATGACCCAGGTTTCCTGCATTACAGGCAGATTCTTTACTGTTTGAACCACCAGGGAAGTCCTTTATTTTGTCAAACATTTACCATTTCCAACATGTGTTATAGAAATTTGTGATCTTAGAAGTGATTGCTCACACTTTATTTTTCAGAATCGGGTATCTAAACCCATAATCCATAAATATGATATGCTTAGCTTCACAAATGTCTTAAAGCCTAGAATCTCCTCCTGTTCCTTCAGTAAGATGAGAAAAAAGGGAAATGAGCATGAGTTTTGTGTTTATCCATCTAGTGGACTTACAGTGGAGAGGTGTGTCAGTCTGCCTAAGTCATGTACTCAATAGAAGCTGGAGTTGAGAGAAATAAAGCAGGAATAAAGAAATAAAGCCCACATTTGATCTCCTTTACCTAAAAGGAAATGCAGCATAGCAATAAATCCTGCAAGAATTGCTGAAACTAAAATGCTGCAAAACCCAGTTCTATCACTCTACCTGGACTATGATAAAGCTTTAGTAGCATTTTTTGGTAGAGGTCTGAAGGAATAGTTAAAGTGACTAGCAATAGTAGATAAAGTGAATCATGAACTCCAGTCCAATGGAACATACAACTGCCACTGTTTGTTTCATAGAGTTCTCAAAATAAGGAAAGACAACTTCATCGTATTTTAACACATTTTTGAATGGTCTTTTATAGACTTTGAAGTAAAAATTAAACATACCAAAGCATATATGGTTCAAAAAAGATAAGAACTTGCCTTTTTCCCTTGCTCATTTCAGGAAGATATCAAGAACAAGAGGACTTTAAAAAGCATTATTTGGTGATGATCATAAAACTATATAGTATAAGCCAAAGTAAAGTAATTAGTTCAGTTCAGTCACTCAGTCGTGTCCGACTCTTTGCGATCCCATGGACTGCAGCATGCCAGGCTTCCCTGTCCTTCATCAACTCCCAGAGCTTGCTCAAACTCATGTCCATCGAGTCGGTAATGCCATCCAACCATCTCATCCTCTGTTGTCCCCTTCTCCTCCTGCCTTCAATCTTTCCCTGCATCAGGGTCTTTTCCAATGAGTCAACAATTCGCATGAGGTAGCCAAAGTATTGCAATTTCAGCTTCAGCATCAATTCTTCCAATGAATATTCAGGACTATTTCCTTTAAGATGGACTGGTTTGATCTCCTTGCAATCCAAGGGAGCCTCAAGAGTCTTCTCCAACACCATAGTTCAAAAGCATCAATTCTTTGGCACTCAGTTTTTCTTATAGTCCAATTCTCACATCCATACATGACTACTGGAAAAACCATAGCTTTGACTAGATGGACCTTTGTTGGCAAAGTAATGTCCCTGCTTTTTAATATCCTGTCTAGGTTGGTCACAGCTTTTCTTCCAAGGAGTGAGTGTCTTTTAAATTTCATGGCTGCAGTCACCATCTGTAGTGATTTTGGAGCCCCCTAAAATAAAGACTGTCACTGTTTCCACTGTTTCCCCATCTATTTGCCATGAAGTGATGGGACCAGATGCCATGATCTTAGTTTTCTGAATGTTGAGCTTTAAGCCAATTTTTTCAGTCTCCTGTTTCACTTTCACCAAGAGGCTCTTTAGTTTTTTGCTTTCTGCCATAAGGGTGGTGTCATCTGCGTATCTGAGATTATTGATATTTCTCCTGGCAATCTTGATTCCAGTTTGTGCTTTTTGCATGATGTACTCTGCATATAAGTTAAATAAGCAGAGTGACAATATACTGCCTTGATGTACTCCTTTCCCGATTTGGAGTCAGCCTGTTGTTCCATGTCCGGTTCTAACTGTTGCTCCTTGACCTGCATACACACTTCTCAGGAGTAAAGTAATAGCTCTTATTAAGAGACAGATACAGAACTGGGGTTGGGGTGGAGGATTGACCTCATAGTGGCATAGCATGATATCAACTCTTGATGATAACAGTTGCGTAATGTTGACATTAATAGGCAGAAAAAGCTATGTATGGGCTTGACCTCTGTGGGTATCCTGAGATAAAATGATGTATAGAATGTTGGCTATTGTTTGGAAATGGGATAATGACATACATTTAAATGATGTTCTCATCAAAATTGCATTTTAAACCACAGTGACCTATTTTTTATGTCTTTTAAAGAGATTTTCATATTTTATTGAAAAACTAAATGCTTTCAGTTTAGTGGTGTGATTAATGGTACATGAGTCAGTATATATAAAGTGATCAGTACTGCTGCTGCTGCTGCTGCTGCTAAGTCGCTTCAGTCATGTCCAACTCCATGTGACCCCATAGACGGCAGCCCACCAGGCTCCCCATCCCTGGGATTCTCCAGGCAAGAACACTGGAGTGGGTTGCCATTTCCATCTCCAATTCATGAAAGTGAAAAGTGAAAGCGAAGTCTCTCAGTCATGTCCGACTCTTAGCAACGCCATGGACTGCAGCCTACCAGCCTCCTCTGTCCATGGGATTTTCCAGACAAGAGTACTGGAGTGGGTTGCCATTGCCTTCTCTGAGTGATCAGTACATTGGTTGCTAGTGTGAAAATTTTAACGTGTCTGGTACCTCTTGGCTTTCCCTGGTGGCTCAGCTGGTAACGAATCCACCTGCAATGTGGGAGACCTGGGTTCAATCCCTGGGTTGGGAAGATCCCCTGGAGAAGGGAAAGGCTACCCACTCCGGTATTTTGGCCTGGAGAATTCCATGGACTATATAGACCATGTGGTTGCAAAGAGTCGGACATGACTGAGTGCTTTATCTCAACCTAAGACACTTGCAAACCATGAGATAAGCCAGGTTTTTTCCACAACATTCACACCTATCTTCCTCCTTCTAGAAAGTGAGATTACCCACCACAAAGTTGTGGGTGCACAGTATGCATACACTTTTCTCAATGTTCATGATAATCAACCATGATATTCCTTACCTCTAAATAGAACCTTAATATTAGAATTAATCACATATATGCATTCATATAGTCACTACTAATAAATTGATAACATCTATTTTCCCTCTTTTGGCTAGATAGAGGAATGCAGAAAAACATCTACAGAGGAATATGTCATACATTTCATTCTAAGGTTCACTAAGTATTAGATCGTGATTCTGTTTTTTATTATAGACAGTCACTGGAATCTCTAGATAAATACAAGCTTTACTATCGAAGGGGTAAAGGATCCTGTAAGTTCAACAAAACCAATGCTTCTTCACCCTTTGCTCTACCATAACCAATCAAATTAATATATCATATGCGTTTGTTAACATATCACACGTATACATCATGTGAACAAATTTCAAGTAAATGATTGCACATCTTATATCTGTTCAGATACATGGGGAAGCTGACTAATTTTTAATTTTAGTGTTGAAAAATGCCCAATACTCAGATAAATAACACATTTTAAAGATGATTTGAAGATGGCACAGTGCTTATGCACGTGGAATTAAATAATAGAAAACAAGGATGAAGACCAACAGTGCACAGGCCAGACGGGATTGACAAAACATGTGTCTGATAGACACGTGGTAAGTGTAGTGCACAATTCAAACAATGTAAAAGTGGAAATAATAGTTATAAAGGAGAATAATAAATCTGCCAGATATGTGGCTCCCACATATCAAAAAATTCAGTCAGGTTTTTACTCCTGAAACTTGAGCAATTTAGACAGTAATTAGGGGATTAGCCTTATGTATACGATTGAACACACTATTATCTTACTCACTTGACAAAATCAATTTATTAATGACTCCTAGATATCTCTCTATTCTGGAACTGCTGATCTCCTATGACTAGGAAATGTTCCGTACAGCAGATCTTGAGACCATGGCATAACCTTTGCTGAAATAATACAGAACTCCAAAGATAATCATAAAAATTTTAACTGGATGAGAATGCTAATAAAAAATGGCAAAATTCTTTTAAACATTGATCCCTCTATATAAGAGTCCTAATCAATGATTAAATGGACCACTCTATCTAATTCCCTGAAGATTACTCAACCAGGAAATTCTAACCTTTTCTAGAAGGACAAGTGTAGTAAAAGGCAATCAAATGAACATTGAATTCTGTTCCTGTCACTTAATAGCAGTTTAATGTTGGGTAGCTTACTTAACCCTTCTTAAGGCTATATATGATTTCCTCATATGTAAAACGAATACATCCCTTACATTCAGAGAACCAGATGACTTATTTGTGGAAAGTGACTTGCATAAAGTAGTAAACCAAATGCTGGTTCTATAATCTGCCATGGATTACAGATGGAATTAAACCTATCTGTTGCTGAGAGTGTTTAACTTCAGGCTTGTAGCTTCTTTGAGCATTATATCCTTCAGTATTCTCTAACTTGAATCAAGAATCCAGAGCTGAAAACTATAGGGAGATAGATGTCTACTCACTTTAAGAAAGATCTGTAGTTGTGTCACCTTAATATCAGTGAGTTTTGGCTTGAAGTGAGTTTTCAAGAACGAAGCAAAAACTTCAAGACCTTTTGGTGGGGATCTTATTGAGGCCTTTGCTGTAAATCAATTCCTGATACATCCCAAAATATTAAATCTTGAGATTAGTTACCTACAATTCACTTTTCTTCCTCAATCACCTACTGCATGATTTTTCAGTAGCTGCACAAACAATAACCACAAACTTAGTGGCTTAAAAGACATTTATTATCTCCCAGCTTTCATAGGTTTGAGGTCCACCTTGGTTTCACTGGGTTCTCTGCTTATGACTGAACTCAAGGTATCATCCAGCTGGACTGTCATCTGGAGGCTTAGCCAAAGAAGCCACTTCCAGGCTTATTTAGGTTGCCAGGAGGATTTGGCTCCTAGATGTTGTAGGACTGAGGCCCTCATTTACTGGGTCTTGGCAAGCAGCTGTTCTTATCTTATAGAAACTGCTACATTTCCCATAACATGCCTCTCTTAGGTAAGTTGGCAACAATGGGTAAATGCTTCTGGTGCTTCTGATCTCTTCGATTTCCTTTTCTAGTGCTAGCTACAGTAGACTCCTTTATTCTAAAGGGCTTACCTGAGTGTGTCAGTACTATCCAGGTAATCTTAAGATCAGCAGAGGTGGGACTTTAACAAAATATTCAAAATCCCTCTCAGCAGTATTAGATAACTAGTGTTTTTCTGAATAATCACTGAATGAGAATCTTGGAGCATCATCTCTAGAATTCTGCCTTCTACACCTGCAAAAACCCAAAAACTTTCTTGTTCAATAACCCATTTGAGACAATGCCACCAACCACACAGAGCTACCTATTTGCATATTATGTTTGCTTATAAATACCTCACTCCTTTTATTCATAGCTCTTCTCTGTAATTATGCACTATTTTTGTCATTATTTGATTTAAATTGCTGCAAAAAGAATACCCAGCTGTGGATGTGACTGGTGATCGAAGCAAGGTCCGATGCTATAAGAGCAATATTGCATAGGAACCTGGAATGTCAGGTCCATGAATCAAGGCAAATTGGAAGTGGTCAAATAAGAGATGGCAAGAGTGAATGTCAACATTCTAGGAATCAGTGAACTGAAATGGACTGGAATGGGTGAATTTAACTCAGATGACCATTATATCTACTACTGCAGGCAGGAATCCCTCAGAAGAAATGGAGTGGCCATCATGGTCAACAAAAGAGTCCGAAGTGCAGTACTTGGATGCAATCTCAAAAACGACAGAATGATCTCAGTTCGTTTCCAAGGCAAACCATTCAATATCACAGTAATCCAAGTCTATGTCCCAACCAGTAACGCTGAAGAAGCTGAAGTTGAACGGTTCTATGAAGACCTACAAGACCTTTTAGAACTAACACCCAAAAAAGATGTCCTTTTCATTATAGGGGACTGGAATGCAAAAGTAGGAAGTCAAGAAACACCTGGAGTAACAGGCAAATTTGGCCTTGGAATACGGAATGAAGCAGGGCAAAGACTAATAGAGTTTTGCCAGGAAAATGCACTGGTCATAACAAACACCCTCTTCCAACAACACAAGAGAAGACTCTACACATGGACATCACCTGATGGTCAACACCGAAATCAGATTGATTATATTCTTTGCAGCCAAAGATGGAGAAGCTCTATACAGTCAGCAAAAACAAGACCAGGAGCTGACTGTGGCTCAGACCATGAACTCCTTATTGCCAAATTCAGACTGAAATTGAAGAAAGTAGGGAAAACCACTAGACCATTCAGGTATGACCTAAATCAAATCCCTTATGATTATACAGTGGAAGTGAGAAATAGATTTAAGGGCCTAGATCTGATAGATAGAGTGCCTGATGAACTATGGAATGAGGTTCGTGACACTGTACAGGAGACAGGGATCAAGACCATCCCCATGGAAAAGAAATGCAAAAACGCAAAATGGCTGTCTGGGAGGCCTTATAAATAGCTGTGAAAAGAAGAGAAGCAAAAAGCAAAGGAGAAAAGGAAAGATATAAGCATCTGAATGCAGAGTTCCAAAGAATAGCAAGAAGAGATAAGAAAGCCTTCTTCAGCAATCAATGCAAAGAAATAGAGGAAAACAACAGAATGGGAAAGACTAGGGATCTCTTCAAGAAAATCAGAGATACCAAGGGAACATTTCATGCAAAGATGGGCTCGATAAAGGACAGAAATGGTATGAACCTAACAGAAGCAGAAGATATTAACAAGAGGTGGCAAGAATACACAGAAGAACTGTACAAAAAAGATCTTCACAACCCAGATAATCATGATGGTGTGATCACTGACCTAGAGCCAGACATCCTGGAATGTGAAGTCAAGGGGGCCTTAGAAAGCATCACAACAAATAAAGCTAGTGGAGGTGATGGAATTCCAGTTGAGCTATTTCAAATCCTGAAAGATGATGCTGTGAAAGTGCTACACTCAATATGCCAGCAAATTTGGAAAACTCAGCAGTGGCCACAGGACTGGAAAAGGTCAGTTTTCATTCCAATCCCAAAGAAAGGCAATGACAAAGAATGCTCAAACTACTGCACAATTACACTCATCTCACATGCTAGTAAAGTAATTCTCAAAATTATCCAAGCCAGGCTTCAGCAATATGTGAACCGTGAACTTCCTAATGTTCAAGCTGGTTTTAGAAAAGGCAGAGGAACCAGATCAAATTGCCAACATCCACTGGATCATGGAAAAAGCAAGAGAGCTCCAGAAAAGCATCTATTTCTGTTTTATTGACTATGCCAAAGCCTTTGATTGTGTGAATCACAATAAACTATGGAAAATTCTGAAAGAGATGGGAATACCAGACCACCTGATCTGCCTCTTGAGAAATTTGTATGCAGGTCAGGAAGCAACAGTTAGAACTGGACATGGAACAACAGACTGGTTCCAAATAGGAAAAGGAGTTCGTCAAGGCTGTATATTGTCACCCTGTTTATTTAACTTATATGCAGAGTACATCATGAGAAATGCTGGACTGGAAGAAACACAAGCTGGAATCAAGATTGCCAGGAGAAATATCAATAACCTCAGATATGCAGATGACACCACCCTTATGGCAGAAAGTGAAGAGGAACTCAAAAGCCTCTTGATGAAAGTGAAAGTGGAGAGTGAAAAAGTTGGCTTAAAGCTCAACATTCAGAAAACAAAGATCATGGCATCCGGTCCCATCACGTCATGGCAAACAGATGTGGAAACAGTGGAAACAGTGTCAGACTTTATTTTTCTGGGCTCCAAAATCACTACAGATGGTGACTGCAGCCATAAAATTAAAAGATGCTTACTCCTTGGAAGGAAAGTGATGACCAACCTAGATAGCATATTCAAAAGCAGAGACATTACTTTGCCAACAAAGGTTCGTCTAGTCAAGGCTATGGTTTTTCCTGTGGTCATGTATGGATGTGAGAGTTGGACTGTGAAGAAGGCTGAGCACCAAAGAATTGATGCTTTTGAACTGTGGTATTGGAGAAGACTCTTGAGAGTCCCTTGGTCTGCAGGGAGATCCAACCAGTCCATTCTGAAGGAGATCAGCCCTGGGATTTCTTTGGAAGGAATGATGCTGAAGCTGAAACTCCAGTACTTTGGCCACCTCATGCGAAGAGTTGACTCATTGGAAAAGACTCCGATGCTGGGAAGGATTGGGGGCAAGAGGAGAAGGGGATGACAGAGGATAAGATGGCTGATGGCATCACTGACTTGATGGATGTGAGTCTGAGTGAACTCCGGGAGTTGGTGATGGACAGGGAGGCCTGGTGTGCTGCGATTCATGGGGTCGCAAAGAGTCGGACATGACTGAGCAACTGATCTGATATGATCTGATCTGATACCCATTTGACTATAGGACCATGTCTATTTTTTTCTCACCAGTGTATTCACAATACCTAGCATACCAATTTACCTGTGATAGGTGTTTAGTAGACTATTACTAAAAAAGAGACAAAATAAATAGACAAATAAATAAAGACGGGATATTTCTATTACTAAATCTGGATGGAAGAGTCCCTCTTTTTGATGCACTGGCTTTTGGAAGGCAGAGGGAGAGCATCTCTCTGTGTCTCTTAATGAATTAGCTTGTCTTTCATTTTAGGATTTTGCACAGCTTCTTTCCTTACTGTCTGGTACTCACAGGGAACGTTTTGTGATACCCTGTGCTTATTCTGTGTTCTATGTGGTAACAAGTGTTTACCTTCCAGGGGCACTGTTCTGTACACTTACCTGGCTCTATCTCTGTGATGTCTTCATGTCTCTGCACAGAAGCTTCTGTGAGCCCTGCATGTCTAGGCTGTAGGAAGAAGGGAAATATAGGGTAACTTTCTTGTACCATATTTGTTTTTTCACTGAAAACTCTAACCAAATGTGTTGGGAGAAAGCAGGTAATTTCTATACATGGGTATATAACATTCATGCAATAAAATTCCAGTGTAACAACTGCATCCCTAACTCAATGAGATTACTCATATTTCTCTGAATCTCCTTTATTAGTAAAAGTGAATTTGTGAGACAACTAGATAGGCATTTTTCCTGCTTACTACTGGCTTTATGGCCCTGGGCTGTAAATACATCCTGAGCTACTTGAATCTACCAGAAAAGACTACATGCACTTTTAGAGTTGACCTCTAACATATGGGATATTTTATAATTTCCCCTATCTTCTTGCTAATTTCTATCCACTCAAGTTTAGACACAGTCACCACTTCCTGGAGAAAGTTGTCCCTAATATACCAAGAATGAGCTACTTACCTTGCTCTCATGCTATTCCCCTCTCCCCCTGTTCCAACTACATAAAGACTTCTCTGGTAATGACATTTTATATTGCTTATGTAATTGATATTTCTTCTACCATACTGTAAGCACTCCTCCTAAAGCCCGGAATAATGATTTGAAAACAATAAACAGTAAAGACAACTTGTTGAAAGGAGGAAGAACTAGTTGGAGGGCCAGAAAAAAAACAGAAAAATGCCTTTGACATTCCTCTGTGCTATTTTATATGCTACATATAATAAAATTTGGAGAAGCTGTTTATTATCAATAGTGCTGATGTTGACTGTTTTTCTACTGCAAGTAGACAGCTTCTTCAGATGTCTGTCCTTAAAATGACAGTAACACTCCTCCACACCTGCTAATATGGCTATTAAAGAAACAACAACAACCCCCACATATAAACAAAACGGAAAATAATAAGAGTTGGAAAGGATGTGGGAAACTAGAAAGCTTGTGCATTGCTGGTGACAACAGAAAATGGTATAGCCTTTGTGTGGTATGACAGTTCTTCAAAAAAGTTAAAAATAAAATTACCATATGACCCAGCAATTCCACTTCTGAGTATACATCCAAAAGAATTGAAAGTACTAATTCAAACAGTTATTTGTACACCCATGTTTTTATAAGAATTGTTCACAAAAGTCAGAGAGTGGAAACTGCCCATGTGTTCACTGATGGGTGAATGGATAGACAAAATGTGATGTATACATACAATGAACTATTATCTAGCCTTAAAAAGGAAGGTAATTCTGACACATGGTACAACACGGATGAACCTTGAAGCCATTATGCTAAACAAAATCCACCAGTTACTACTGAAGGACAAATATTGTATGATTCTACACAGCAGAAGTGCCTAGAGTAGTCAGATTCACAGACACAGAAATTAGAATGGTGATTGCCATTCTAATGCCTCTTACCATTGCCAGGTAAGAGGGAAGGATAAATGGGAAGTTATTATTTAATGGCTACAGAATTTCACTTGGAAAATATGAAAAAGTTTCAGAGTTGGATGCCAGTGATGGTTGCCCAATAATCTGAATGTGATTAGTGGTGCTGAATGGTACACTTAAAGATTATTAAATGGTAAAATTTATGTTATATATATTTTACCACAATGAAAATGTATAAAATTTCTGTTATGCATATTTCACCACAATGGAAATGTTTAAAAATATATCACATGAAAGGAAAATAATAATGAATAGACTGTCACTAAAATTTAAGCCCTCTCAATTGACTCCGGCTATTTGAAGGAAGGTTCCTGCAGGATCCATCCATAGGACTGAACTTGGCTGGATTCTCTATGCTAGCAACATAGTAAATAAAATGAAATGATCAATTTATTAAAAAAACTTCCAATATCCTGAGATGCCTTGAACTCATTTGGATGAGGTTATTTTACAAGTAGGCATTGCAGACATTGTTGTGAAATGAAATTACAGTAAAGCAGATCAGTGAGAGTCATAGGTTTTATAAATCTGCTCTCCCTGTACCATCTTGCATATTCATATATTCATTAAGTGTTCTCCACATTGTTGGTAATATCTTAGTGCTGACACCCTATCATTAGATTACTCAAGAAGAAAAGCTTAATAACTCTGAAATGTGAAGTTTAAGTTTCTCGATTTTCCACATGAAATAATTTCCTGAGTTATTTAAATATAAGCTAAGATAGTCCAGGGAGTTATTTGAAATAAATATTGAGAAAGAGAATTCATTTAAATGGAGTTAATCCTCCCAGAAATGGATAGCAACAAGATATTTAATCACTGTATATCCAGTTAAATCACATTCAGAAACTGCTGGAAATAGAGACTAGACAACTTTCTTAATTTAGAAGATAGTGTAATACTTAAGGCTTTAATCCCCTTATGATAGATATTGGATGTAGGACTTTGGCATAGTTTTCATGATAAAACTCTTGCTCTTATTAATATGTTTTATACATGAGTCAGTACAAGTCATTTGTGAATCAACTAAATTCACTACAATAGTCCTCTAGTCTCTTTTTGAGGAAACATGAGTGCTGACATTTTATACTGGATATGACTTTTTTTTTATTATCTGTTTCTTGGAGAGTTGTTTTCTAAGACTGATTTAAAAAAATTAAAAGAGCAGTGGCCCCTTTAACACAAGGTCAGAAATGTCCTTACTATAAAATTTATTTATGTTTGTTTTTTGTGCTGAAGAAGAGAGAAAAAAAAGAGAGAGCACATCATATAGCAGTCAGACTAGCACATAGAAACCATATGGCTTGGTCTTTTACTAAATGAAATGGGAATAGTAAATTTTTATCTGACATATGTCATGTAAAAGTTAAAAAACGTTCCCCATCAAAAGCTCAGAAAATTAAATTAAAATCATATATTTTATCCACATTCCAGTAGATAACATAAGCATCAATAGTAAAGCACAGTCCATGAACAGCTTTTTATTTAAATTCCTCACTGTACAAAAATAAAAATCATGAAAATAATACAATTTATTATATGATCTGTCATCAAAAATGCTATAGTGATGCTTATATATACTCACATGACTTAATAAATCTTTACCCTAAAGTAAACAATTTGTAGAACTCAAACTCCTCTGTAAAACAGTAATTTATTGCATCACACAATACCCACATAAGCTGAATATGTTACCCTTTAATAACCTATAGTCTAACAGATTTTAGGAAAGCAAAAATAGAAAAATTACTTATATCTAAAGATCAAGCTTGCAAATATAACTGTAAATATGCTTTATTCCTTGGGAACAGATTTTTAGAGAAAACATAAGCAAAGCTACTACTTGAAAATGTACATATTGAATTATGCAACTAAATAACCCACATACTTTTCAATAAACACAGCAGAACTTTCCAGAGTACTTCACAGAGTCTTGCTTGTAATCACCTTTGCATCTGCCTTTGAACAACTTTCAAGAGCACATGAACACGAATCTTTTTTTTTTTTTAAGTTTTAATTGTTGAAACTTTAGATACACAAGAGTATATTTATATGGAGTAGTCTTTTTCTCTGGACTATGGTTCATGAAAATCACTTTGCCCAGTGATTTATTTTTAAAATGGAAGTAGCACCATTGTTTTTGTTTATTATAAAAGACAATAATACTTATAAAAATCAGACCAACTCCCAGAAATATAAAGGAAAATGGTAAAACCATTTGTATCACATAATTCAGAAATCACCACTAATATTAACATCTTGGGGCATATCCTTCTAAAGTTACTTCCATGCATAACTGTGTTAGTTGCTCAGTTGTATCTGACTCTTTGTGACTCCATGGACTGTAGCCCACCAGGCTCCTCTGTCCATGGAATTTTCCTGGCAAGAATACTGGGGTGGGTTGCCATTCTACATTAAAGGCAGATTCTTTACTGTCTGAGCCACCAAGGAAGCACAACTGTATGAATATATACATGCATATACTATACATTTACTTTAACAAGAATGGGATTGTATCATGCTGTGGTTTGTACTCAATTTTTTAACCTCTATATGTTTGGCATAATCCATATTAATAAAAGATATATGCCAAATTTTCAATTAGCTGCTTTATATTCCATTATATATGTATATGATTATCTGATTATATAATTTATATATAGTTACTTACAATGATTAAAACATATACTATATATAACATTTTATGCTAATACTTATTATGCTGTTTATTGTGATCTGTAATTATTTAATCATAATTTATTTAAGCTATCATCCACTGATAGATATTTGTTTTGTTTTTCACTTAATAAAATACAAATATAGAGGGTATTTTTTTATTCATGTCTTTTGAACATGAGCAAGTTGAAAGAGCAAGTAGATAAAAAGCAAGAACACACACATATGATTATATATGAAATATATATGAGATTATATAATGATTTGGATAACAGAAACAGTCTTGATGGTTTATGAAAGTGAAGTCGCTCAGTCATGTCTGACTCTTTGCGACCCCATGTACTGTAACCACCAGGGTCCTCTGTCCATGGGATTTCCCAGGCAAGAATACCGGAGTGGGTTGCCATTTCCTTCTCCAGAGGATTTTACCAACCCAGGGATCGAACCTGGATCTCCAGCATTGTGGGCAGACGCTTTACCATCTGAGCCACCAGGGAATCCATGAACAAACATACAAAAACACACTCATGTTGTCATTCCCTGGAGAGGCTGTATATTCTTCATTTGTGCCCATCAGGCTGTATATTCTTCATTTGTACCCATCAAACAATGGAAAATAAATTAATAATGAAAATGTTATATTTGGCCACAAAAAATCTTCCCAAAGTAAAAATTTTATGATAAAGATTCTGTTTATATTCCTTATACAAAATAGCAATCTAAAGCAGAAGTAAATACACCTCATTCCAAAGAACAAATAAAAATGCAAGCAGTGTTCTATGCAGGCTCAGAAGCAAAATATTCATATCAAAATCTATAGAGGCAGAAAAAGCTCTCCTTTCAGGAAACTACATACCTTTAAATCATCTATTATGAAAAAGAAAAGTAAGTAGTTACCTAAAAATTTGAGTTTTCTGACTTCTTCAGGGTTAACAAAATGAAATTTTAACTTTTTAGATTTAAAATTATACCTTTACACACATCACATTGGAACTGTGTACTTTCTTATTTCCCCCTCCCCCTTCTCTCCTCACACATCTCAGTTTCCATATCCTGTGACAGTATTTGGTAGGAAAATGAACTTCCAACATTGTAATTCCATTTCTAAGTTTCACACCCTATCACTGCAAATCTGCTGCTGATGATATGCAGAAAGTGTCCTGGATCAGCAAGGCAGACCCAATATAATCACAAGGATAAAAGAGTTAAAGAAGATGTGACGTAAGCCAGAAGGAAAAACATAAATACAGTATACTAACGCATATATATGGAATTTAGAAAGATGGTAACAATAACCCGGTGTACGAGACAGCAAAAGAGACACTGATGTATAGAACAGTCTTATGGACTCTGTGGGAGAGGGAGAGGGTGGGAAGATTTGGGAGAATGGCAATGAAACATGTAAAATATCATGTAGGAAACGAGTTGCCAGTCCAGGTTCGATGCATGATGCTGGATGCTTGGGGCTGGTGCACTGGGACGGCCCAGAGGGATGGTATGGGGAGGGAGGAGGGAGGAGGGAGGAGGGTTCGGGATGGGGAACACATGTATACCTGTGGCGGATTCATTTTGATATTTGGCAAAACTAATACAATTATGTAAAGTTTAAAATTAAAATAAAATTAGAGAAAAAAAAAAACTCAAAAAAAAAAAAAAAAAAAGAAGATGTGACATGGGGAACTGAAGAGTTAACAGCTTGAGAAGGACTCAGATGATGTTACTGGCTTTGAAGATGGAGTAAGAGATGCCACAAGCCAAAGAATATGCACAACCTCTAGATGCTTAAATGGATTCTTCTCAAGAGCCTCCAAAAAAAGGAACACAGCCATTTGAAACTTTGATTTTAACCCAGTGTGACTCTTTTCAGACTTCTGGATTGCATAACTGTAAGAAGAGTTTGTCTTGTTTTAAGCCTCTAACATTGTGGAAACATTAGAGCAGCAGTATGTAACCAAAGCGTCAACTAATTCAGCATAGTAAGAATATGGTTGTAATGTTCATAGCAGCATTATTTACAATTGCCAAGATACGGAAGCAACCTACATTTCCATCAACAGAGGAATGGATAAAGAAGATGTATATACATACATACATCTATTTCTGCTTTATTGACTGTGCCAAAGCCTTTGACTGTGTGGATCACAATAAACTGTGGAAAATTCTGAAAGAGATGGGAATATCAGACCACCTGACCTGCCTCCTGAGAAATCTGTATGCAGGTCAGGAAGCAACAGTTAGAACTGGACATGGAACAACAGACTGGTTCCAGATAAGAAAAGGAGTATGGCAAGGCTGTACCTTGTCACCCTGCTTATTTAACTTATATGCAGAGTACGTCATGAGAAATGCTGGGCTGGATAAAGCACAAGCTGGAATTAAAATTGCTGGGAGAAAAATCAATAACCTCAGATTTGCAGATGACACCACCCTTATGGCACAAAGTGAAGAAGAACTAAAGAGTCTCTTGATGAAAGTGAAAGAGGAGAGTGAAAAAGTTGGCTTAAAGCTCAACATTCAGAAAACTAAGATCATGGCATCTGGTCCCACGACTTCATGGCAAATAGATGGGGAAACAGTGGAAACAGTGGCAGGTACATTCCTTACTGTCTGAGCCACTGGGGAAGCCCATAGTAATAGTAGTATAATCTTTAAAAGTTGTGAATTAATACACTGTACACCTGTAACTTGTATAATAACATACATGATGCATACTTTAATTTAAAAAAAAAGTACACAAATGAAAAAAACAGTATGGTTCTTATGAAGATTAAAAGACATGAAGTGTGTGAAGTGCTTAGCCCAATGTCTTGAGCAGGGTAAGAAATCAATAAATGATAGCTGCTGGAACTAGTCATATATTATTATCATTATAATACTGACGAAATACTGACTGAACTACATTTTGCAAAAAACAATAAGAATGCTTGAGTCATCTGGTATGTGAAATTCCAAGGAATGATTGAAATCCTTAATATTTATTGTAGGCAGGGTATAAACTGTGGTAAGTATTAACATTTAGAGAAAACAGAAACCACAGGAGAGTCCCAGTATTCTTTTTATCCTACTGAGCACTTTAATGAATATATTTAAATACTTGGAATAAATCTCTCTGTTTATTTCAACAAAACTTGACAGCATCAAAATTCCTAAGGGTTTAAGATACTTAGAATTTTCATTTTCATGAATAGCCTCACTTTACAGACAACTGAATATCTCTAATCTCCATAGGATGAATTTTGATGGGAATCATTTTAGATAGTCCCCTTCCTTTCTAGTCCTAAAGATGAGTGAAATCGATTTTAACAAAGCATTTTATTCCAATTGACATCCTCTGTCCACAGTTTCAAAAGTGATTTTTCCATGACACAGGTGAAGATTTGGATTGTTTTAAAGTAAAATATCTTTAATGATATTTATCATATTCATTTATACAAGAATGTTTATATACTCAGATTCAATGTTCTGGTTTAATCCTTAGCTTTTCATTTCTACTTTCTTAAATGTATGAGTCAATATTTTAAGCTTAAAACAGTGCTTTATTTTTGTTTCAGAATCAGGCAAGAGTTTTGAGCACTAAGTTCATATTTTAAATTTATTTAATGACATTCCTTCTTAGAAACACATTTATATATATTTTATGCCCCTAATACTGGGTGATGTTGGTCTATTGTTCTTCTCTATTCAAAATCCAAGTTAAAGATTACTCTGACTAGCCCCACAATTGGACTGATATAACATGGGTAATATAAAACGTCTTACCTAAATTAGAGATTTACTGATTAGTTTGAGACCTGGGTTTGATCTCTGGGTCGGGAAAATCCCCTGGAGAAGGAAATGGCAACCCACTCCAGTATTCTTGCCTGGAGAATCCCATGGACGGAGGAGCCTGGTAGGCTACAGTCCATGGGTTCTTAAAGAGTCGGACATGACTGAGCGACTTCACTCACTCTTGTGTTCAGTCAACCCTTTACACAGCATGATGACTCAGATGGTAAAGAATCTGCCTGCAATGCAGGAGACCGGGGTTCGATCGCTGGGGTTGCAAGATCCCCTGGAGAGGGAATGGCTACCCACTCCGGTATTCTTGCCTGGCGAATTCTATGGACAGAGAAGCCTGATGGACTACTGTCCATGTGGTTGTAAACAGTCGAACAAGACTGAATGAGTAGCACTACACGTGACTTCAGTCAACCCTTTAAACATCATACAACAGGATCTTAAGGTCTTAAGTAAGTAAGTGAACTCACTCAGTCACGTCCGACTCTTTTCCACTCCATGGACTGTAGCCTACCAGCCTCCTCTGTCCTTGGAATTTTTTAAGCAAGAGTACTGGAGTGGGTTGCCATTTCCTTCTCCAGGGGATCTTCCCGACCCAGGGATCGAACCGGTGTCCTGTGTTGCAGGCAGACACTTAACCGTCTGAGCCACCAGGAAAAATTAAGGTCTTATACTGGGTGTTTTTATATATATTTTATCTTATATTTAGCTTATATTTTATATATTTTATCTTATATTTATATAAATTGACAAATTTCATTCATTTATCTCTTTAAACAAATATATATTTACATTACATAAAATACTTATTTTAAGTATAACAGTGATATGGGGCCAATACAAAGATAAATAAGGAACTATTGGTAACTCAGTGAGTGTACCAAAATTAGGTGGGATAAAAGTCATGATTAATGCACAACATTTACACTGTGAACTAGGCATGGAATAACTGAAGTACAAAGTATGAAGTTAGGATACTGTTTGGTAGGTAAGGAGAGCCTTGAAGAAGCCCCAGTAGAAGTTTCAAAAGTTTTGTATTTGTGGCCTATTTTAAGATACTCAAATTATTACTAATCATATGAACACAAAACAAAACACAAACATATCTACAATGTAAAAGTGGTTCGTGGAGTCTATAAAAGTATCCAGTTTTTAGCCTATTCTTGGTGACCGCTCAGAATGTAAATTTTCTGAAAAATGACTGCTATCACAACTGCCTTGTTTACCTGTAAGGACAATTTTAAGTATGTCAATAGCCCTGTTTCTTTTAGGATTTCCTTGATGTTATATTTTGTTTACAGGTCATTGTGTCATACATCCTGCTCAATTATGTTATTGTTCTAAAGCATATAACATTTAACATCTTCTTCTTTGTTCATGGATATATTGTTTTACTTTATCTTTATTAGTATATTAATTATAGTATTTACAATTTTCCTCTGTCTGCTATTTATTATATACTTTTTCTCCCTAGTCTCAGTTTTCTGCTTGTCTATTTTGTCTTTGAGTGTTAGCAGTTTTCCTCTGGGATGTGACAATTCTTGTTTGCCTACTCATATTTGAGATGAAGCACTTACTAGTTCTTTGGCGACTCTGCAGGGAATTTACTGTTGCCCATTTGGAGCATCTAGATAGGATGATGATCTGGCTGAGACATTTTGCTGGAGACCTCAAAATGTATATTGCCTTAGGTGTATTCATTTGATTCATCAGAGTCACAAGAGAAAAATCTTTCAGTCTCCTGCCTGACTCACAGCATTCTAGAAAATGAGGGTGAGCAAGCTCCAGGAATTGGTGGTGGACAGGGAAGCCTGGTGTACTGCGGTCCATAGGGTTGCAAAGAGTTGGAAACGACTGAGAGACTGAACTGAACTGAACTGATGATACCAGACATTCATGATGCAAACACACTTTTAGAGAGCTCTTATATACTGTTTTGGAACAGAAGGAGTAGGAAACTGGTGCTGCAAATTCCTGAGTGTGTTTGAGTATCTGTGTTACAAACCAGGTTGTCATCCTGCCTTACAACTACTGTGAGTCATCTTCCTCTCTTCTTTCCCTCCTTCTCTCCTTCTTTCCTCCGTCCCTCCGTTCCTTCCATAAGATAGAACCATCAATCGCTCCTTCAAATTATGAATTCGCTCCTTCATTACCATTTAGTTTCTCTTTTTGTTTTTGTGATTCCATGCCTTATGACAGTGATGCACGTGGATGTACATATACATACATCCAGTCACTTCAGTGAATTTTCGTGGAGGGAATAGAAAAATAAATAAGCAAATAGTCTTAAGTCCTTTTTTATTTAAAGCTAGAAGTCTCCAGCAGGTTTTTTCATTAGGTATCAATCTCATAGTACAAGATTTTCCACATGTAGAAAGGTGAAGTCCAAGGGGTCTGCCTTTTCATGGATACTTCTTTCCATTCATATCCTGAGGATTATTTATGCAGAAAATACAGTTCTCTGCCTTCCTCTGACTGTAAATACACAACCTTGTCTCTCAGCCTTACATAGGGAGACTCTCAAAACATAGCTAAGTGGCATTCATCTGATTCAATTTCCCTTACTATGGAAGGGACCCTCCTTTTTTTTCTAAAATCTAGATATTCCATATTATAGGTTTGAATTTAAATATACATTTACATACTCAGAAAAAAGGTATACTTTATCAATTAAAAAAGTTTGTAGTGGGAGTGGAGGCTTTTTATGTCAGATCAATTCTCCATCTTGACTGTAGTCTTCTTATTATTAAAATACATCAAATATTGATGGAATTCCTGACACTGTCTCAATTATTAGGCAGAAAATAAATAAGGAATGAGGTAAGTTTGATATATGTGAATAGATGGCACTTAACATTTATATTTCAACTTATATTTATATATTATGCTGCTACGGGTAGTGAGGAGTGCATTGCATTTCTAACTTAGTGTGAAATGTTCTCAGCTAAATCTTTCTGATACATTCTTTTCTATTCTGCTAATAAGATTCATACCATTCTCTGCCTTGTGTCTTGGATTGTCTGTTTTTCATATTAAATTATTGTTCTGATCAGCATTTTTAAGCTTCTTTACCCTTGTCTTTCTAATAAATACTTCAATCATTAGTTTCTGGATTATTTCCAATATTTCTACAGTTCTATTAATTAGCTGCCAAAACTAGCATTGGGCACATGGGGACACATTGACTAGGATGACAAGAGAAAATGGAAACAGGAATTGCTGTATGCGTGCTTTTCCCCAGCAGTCTTTAAATTTCTTTTTGTTCTGCTTTTGTTGATAGATTTTAATATTCAGTCAACAATGTTTATACTTTTCATCCTGATTGGTTTTGATGTTTTACAATTATATGTGCATGAGTGGGTTATCTGTTAGAATTCTGAACAGCGTTTTCAATGAGGGGGAAAAAAAAGACATTTAGATGGTTTGATGAAAGACTGAACCTTACCTTACAGGGACCCCTCTTGGTTCCTCTCCAGTTCCATTTCTGAGGACAAAGTACAAATACATGAGGAGGGTGAAGGGAATGGATGTGAAGAAGGAGAGATGGCTAGACAGGCAGTAATGGTGGTTGTTCAGCCAAAAGTGACAAATATGGGCATTGCATTGTGGGTTAATAAAAATCGATAACCAAGTCATGAGCTGACTAATCTTGTACTGTCCTAGTCCAGTTACCTCAGGAAAACATCCTCAGTTTATAAAGTGAAAGGTAAAAGTATGTATTTTATAACACGTTGAATTTAAATTTTAAGCCATAATGGAGTGTTTTCCTTATTCACAGTTATTTTTATTTATTTATTTATTTTACTTTTTTTAAATTTTATTTTATTTTTAAACTTTACAGTATTGTATTGGTTTTGCCAAATATCAAAATGAATATATACATGTATATACATGTGTTCCCCATCCTGAACCCTCTTCCCTCCTCCCTCCCCATACCATCCCTCTGGGTCGTCCCAGTGCACCAGCCCCAAGCATCCAGTATCGTACATCAAACCTGGACTGGTGACTCGTTCCATATATTTTATTATACGTATTTCAATGCCATTCTCCCAAATCATCCCACCGTCTCCCTCTCCCACAGAGTCCAAAAGACTGTTACAGTTATTTTTAAAGATTATACATACACTCTAGAAATAATGGTAATATAGTTATATTCAGTTTATATTGTAACTATAACAATACAATAGATAACGATTTTTTTTCCCCACTGAAACTAAGATGTTATCACATGTAGGATGCACCTTTATTTTATGTATATCTATGCTTGGTATTTGGAGAAGACAATGGCACCCCACTCGAGTACCCTTGCCTGGAAAATCCCATGGATGGAGGAGCCTGGTAGGCTGTAGTCCATGGGGTCGCTAGGAGTCGGACACGACTGAGCGACTTCACTTTCATGCATTGGAGAAGGAAATGGCAACCCACTCCAGCGTTCTTGCCTGGAGAATCCCAGGGATGGGGAACCTGGTGGGCTGCCGTCTATGGGGTCGCACAGAGTCGGACACGACTGAAGTGACTTAGCATAGCATAGCATGCTTGGTATTAAACTATCATGTCTCAGTTTCAGATCCATCCTTTCATGTCTGCTGCAATATTGACACTGGAACTCTGAGACATGTTTCTGTTTTGCCAGCTGGCTTACTTTAAGATCGCCCATAAAGGATTGCTAGGGGGTGAGTATTAGGCTGAGGAGGAAGGGACTTTCTTCTTCCTGTTTTTTTTTTTTTTTTTTGTTTCTCTCAGTGTCACTGAATTCCTCATTGTGTAAATTCATTGAAAATATTTTCTCTCAATCCATGGTTTGTCTTTTCATTTCCCAAGGAGTGTACTTATCACGTTAACTGCAGATATGTGGCAGATGGACTTTATCAGTCTGATAAAACATCATTTTTTGACTATGATGCTAAGAAGTTCTATTATGAATGGATGTTGCATTTTATCAAATGCTTTTCCCACAAGTACAGGGATTATCATTTAATTTTCTTCTGTATGATAGTAATTAACTTTTGAATATCAAACCATGCATATATTTTTTTTTGAATTTATTTTATTTTATTTTTTTTCAAGTTTTTTTTTTTTAATTTTTTATAACTTTAAAAATCATGTGTTCCCCATCCTGAACCCTCCTCCCTCCTCCCTCTCCACACCATCCCTCTGGGTTGTCCCAGTGCACCAGCCCCAAGCATCCAGCATCGTGCATTGAACCTGGACTGGCATCTCGTTTCATACATGACATTTCACATGTTTCAATGCCATTCTCCCAAATCTTCCCACCCTCTCCCTCTCCCACAGAGTCCATAAGACTGTTCTATACATCAGTGTCTCTTTTGCTGTCTCGTATACAGGGTTATCGTTACCATCTTTCTAAATTCCATATATATGCGTTAGTATACTGTATTGGTGTTTTTCCTTCTGGCTTACTTCACTCTGTATAATAGGCTCCAGTTTCATCCACCTCATTAGAACTGATTCAAATGTATTCTTTTTAATGGCTGAGTAATACTCCATTGTGTATATGTACCACAAGCATATATTCCTAGAATAAAATTCACTTAATCATGAGAATTTCCAGTGGTGCTGGAGCAACTTTAAGGAAATACCCCACACCCAAGGGAAAAGGAGATGCCCCAGCAAGATGATAGGAGGTGAGAAATTGCATTTAGAATCAAACTCCATACCCATCAGAGAGGATCAGAGGGCTCAAACATATCTTGTGCACACCAGGACCCAGAGACCTTACACAGACTGAGACAGAACTGTGTTTAAGTGTCTCCTGAGGAGGTACGGGTCAGCAGTGGAATGTTACAGGGGTAAGGGCTCTGGGTGCAGTAGACGTGGGTATGGCACAAGCCCTCTTAGAGGAGGTCATCATTAACCCCACCATACAGCCACCAGAGCCTCAGGTCATAGCAAACACCCTCTTCCAATAATACCATAGAAGACTCTACACATCAACATTACCAGGTAGGCAATATCGAAATCAGATTGATGATATTCTTTGTAGCCAAAGATGGAGAAGCTATATACAGTCAGCAAAAACAAGATTGGGAGCTAACTGTGGCTAAGATCATGAACTCCTTATTTCCAAATTCAGACTTAAATTGAAGAAAGTAGGGAAAACTACTAGACCATCCAAGTATGATCTAAATCAAATCTCTTATGATTATTCAGTGGAAGTGACAAATAGATTCAAGGGATTAGATCTGATAGACAGTGCCTGAAGAACTGTACAGGAGGCCAGGATCAAGACCATCCCCAAGAAAAAGAAATGCAAAATGGTTGTCTGAGGAGGCTTTACAAATAGCTGTGAATACAAGAGACACAAAAGGCAAAGGAGAAAAGGAAAGATAGACCCTTTTGAATTCAGAGTTCCAAAGAATACCAAGGAGAGATTTAAAAAAAGCCTTCCTCAACAATCAATGCAAAGAAATAGAGGAAAACAATAGAATGGGAAAGACAAGAGATCTCTTCAAGAAAATTAGAGATAGCAAGGGAACGTTTCATGCAAAGATGGGCTCAATAAAGGACAGAAATGGTAGGGACCTAACAAAAGCAGAATATATTAAGAAGAGGTGGCAAGAATACACAAAAGAACTATACAAAATAGATATTCACGACCCAGATATGCAGGATGGTGTGATCACCATTAGAGCCAGACATTCTGGAATGCGAATTCAAGTGGGCCTCAGGAAGCATCACTACAAACAAAGCTAGTGGAGGTGATGGAATTCCAGTTGAGCTATTTCAAATCCTAAATGATGATGCTGTGAAAGTTCTGCACTCAATGTGCCAGCAAATTTGGAAAACACAGCACTGGCCACAAGACTGGAAAAGGTCAGTTTCATTCCAATCCCAAAGAAAGGCAATGCCAAAGAATGCTCAAACGACCAAACAATTGCACTCATCTCACACATTAGTAAAGTAATGCTCAAAATTCTCCAAGCCAGGCTTCAACAGTACATGAACTGTGAACTTCCAGATGTTCAAGCTGGATTTAGAAAAGGCAGAGGAACCAGAGATCAAATTGCCAGCATCCATTGGATCATCGACAAGGCAAGAGAGTTCCAGAAAAACATCTCCTGCTTTATTGACTATGCCAAAGCCTTTGACTGTGTGGATCACAATAAACTGTGGAAAATTCTGAAAGAGATGGGAATACCAGACCACCTGATTTTCCTCCTGAGAAATCTGTATGCGGGTCAAGAAGAAACATGGACATGGACATGGAACAACAAACTGGTTCCAAATAGGAAAAGGAGTACAGCAAGACTGTGTATTGTCACCCTGCTTATTTAACTTATATGCAGAGTATATCATGAGAAATGTTGGTCTGGATGAAGCACAAGCTGAAACCAAGATTGCCAGGAGAAAAATCAATAACCTTGGATATGCAGAGGACACCACCTTTATGGCAGAAAGTGAAGAACTAAAGAGTCTCTTGATGAAAGTGAAAGAGGACAGTGAAAAAGTTGGCTTAAAACTCAACATTCAGAAAAGTAAGATCATGGTATCTGGTCCCATCACTTCATGGCAAATAGATGGGGAAACAGTGGAAACAGTGGAAACAGTGACAGACTAATTTCTTGGGCTCCGAAATCACTGCAGATGGTGACTGCAGCCATGAAATTAAAAGACTCTTGCTCCTTGGAAGAAAAGTTATGACCACCTAGATAGTGTATTAAAAAGCAGAGACATTATTTTGTCCACAAAGGCCTGTCTAGTCAAAGCTATGGTTTTTCCAGTAGTCAGGTATGGATGTGAGAGTTGGACTATAAAGAAAGCTGAGCACTGAGGAATTGATGCTTTTGAACTGGGTGTCATGATTGGAATTATTTAAAATTTTATTCATTCTTCTGTCATTTTGGGGAATTGTATTTTTGCCGAATTTGTGTGTTTCATCATAATTATCATAATTACTGTCATAAAGATGTTTATTGCTTTACTTATTCTTTTAGTGCCTAGAGGGTATGAAATAATGGTCTTTCATTTCTTTCCTGATGTTGTTATTTTGTGTTTACTCTATTGTTTTTTTAATGTGTCTTGCTATTCTTTTATTATGATTATTTTCCAATGAATTAACTTTTAACTTTGTTGCTTCTTTAATTTGTCCTTGTTCTACTTCACTGATTTTTGTTTTATTTTGTTTTCAATATTTCTTTTCATCTCACACTGTTTCCATCCCTCTGATGAACTTAAGTTCTCCACCTTATAGACAAGCAAGCCATCCTTTCCACTAGATAACAAAACACTTATTTTAATGTCCTTGACTGATAATTCTAACTTTATGTCATTACTAAATTTATTTCATTAATTTTCACTTTTAACCTTGTGTCATGTATTTTCTTCCTTTTCATGCATCATGTATATATTTTTTTGTATTGAGCACTGGACATTTTATGTAGAAGAATTCGGAGCCTAAATACATCATGCTTACTCCCTCCAATGAGAACCTCTTTTCTCAAGGTCCAATGTGGAGGACTATAGTGTGGCGATAGTGGAACTTGGTATGGTCTTTGATGCAGTTTTGATTACTTTCAGTTCATCACTTGCTTCAAACACTTTTTTATGAAGAGAAGAAATTTCCTTTCAGGTGAGCTTGCGTTTGAGATCGAAAAGATTTCAAAACTGTCTTTATGCTTTATAATTGATTTCACCTCTTTCTAAACTGTGGGATATATTTTACTTCTTCCAGCCTGGATCCCATATTTTTGGATTTCTTGTTGATCTTCAGTCTTTCTGTCACATTTCTTTGCTTTGGGAGATTTCCTGTTACTCTGTTGCCCTGCCCCTCAGCATTTGGAGAATCTTTGCAGTGTTCCCAGCAAAGTCATTGAGGTCAGACTTTGAAGGGTGACTGTGGGTACAAAATGAAGGTCCAGATGCCACAGAAGAAAATTCCTCTTCTCTGAGGTACTACACTCAACCTTTGATGGCCAGTCTTACCCTCATTAAAGTATAGTGTGCCATAGTGAAATTGCTTTTACTACCTTACCCTTGGTTAAGACACTATGTCTCTCTCAGGTCTTCTTTGATCCAACTCAGGCAAGTTACCCCTGGATATCTGCTCAATGTCAATGAGAAGAGCCAGCAGGGAGGTGGAAATTCTCTGGAAGGTAGATAGGTTGATTTAGTCTTCATATTCTTTGTGTTTTTTAAAAATAGCTTATGTAGCTTGTTGTCTTTGTTATTGTGGATGTTGGTCACTTGCATTCTTCTGCTTTCTAATCAGGAGAAACAGTCTGATAGAAACTTATCTAGAATTATATTTTCAGATTATTTCTTTCTTATGTCCCCTGATTTATTTCTCTTACCCTTTGCTCTGTATCATCTCAGCATCTGCTTAACTAATGGCTTCCTACTTTTATTTCAAACAGGCCATCTTTTCTGTAACTTATAAAGATGTAAGACAGTTTTATAAAATTTTAGGCAAAAGTATTAAAGACCATTTATCAACTATGTAGGCTCTATGTAAAGAATTTTGCCTAAATTACTTATTTAAATTCTAATAATAAGTAATTTTGAGGTGCTCATTGTTATCTTGCATTTCAAAACTGTGAACAGAGGTATAGAAACATTAAGTTACATGTTTAAGGTCTTATCTTTAAGTTAGTATATAATTTAATTAAGGTTCTAACAGAGCTTTATCCAATTCTAAATCTTGTGTCCTTAAACACAGTACTGTATTGTGTCTTGGGATTCTTTCTTTTAGGTTCTTAATTCAGAGGTCTTTGAATATTTGAATCTTTAGAATGACCTTCCATTTTTCTTTCCTACTTCTACTAAAATGATATGTTAATTTTACTATTGTTATTGTTGTTTATTGTCTTGCAAGGAATAATATTATACTTATTTTTATCATTTAGGGGCAGACACAGAAAATAATAGAACACAGTGGTGGAGATGTGTGGAGGTGGGTGAATGAACATGAAAGGGTGGTAATACAGCCATGCAGGGGACTATTTTGGAGGAGCCCATGGGATGAGTTGAGTAAAGCTTCTAGGGAGATACCAGAGAGAAATTCAGAGAGAGAGGAGAGAAAGAGAAAAAGAGATCAAGAGCCTGAACCTTGAGCAGTGGGGCTCAGTGTGGAGTACAGAAGCAAAAGGCACGAGGGGATCTCACTGAGATGTTTGAATGTCACTAGGTCACAGTCAGAGGAGGGCCAGGAGGGGAGCCTGCAGCAAGGATTAGTGTTATCCCACAGGAGCACTTGGTTGTCTGAGCAGGGTGCTCACAGCCTGTGGGGATCCTGAGTCAGGAAAAGATGAAACTTACAGTACATCTGTTCACTGTCTAATACAGGAAAATTCATCCAGACTTGGTGTTTGACAAAGACAAAAGGTGGATTTGCCTCACTTTCTCACAAATTCTGTTTGAGCCTGCTTCCTGGAGACAACTATCCTGAGCTCCTGAACCACTTCTCTTCTGATCACTTTCCTTCCGCCTCCTCTGCCTAACTCTCCATCAGTCTGTATGGGTGGAGCAGCGGGACACATTACAACAGGGCTCTTCAGTGTCTCCTTCAGTATACATGGCTTTACTTGTGGGAGTTATCCCTTGCCTGATGCAGTAAACTACTAGTCATTTTCCTTTATCCCAACACAGTTCTTTTTGGTAGAGCAGTATCTACCAACATTCAGAAAGAGAGCTTTTGGATTTTGTCAGAAAGCAGTGACCATTCACCAGAGTGAAGATGCCCAACTATTTTAATAGATAACGGATAACGGCTGTAACTGATGGGAGTGAACAGATAGCTTTCAGATGACAAGAGTTCAAATGAGACAACAGTTGCAGTCTTGAGTTGCAAAAAAACTCTAAAGGAGTGGGATATTTCCCATAATAGTATCTAATAATCATGTTTTCTGTGTGGATTTAAGTTTTTATATTTTTGTGTATCATTATAAATATTTTTAGCGAAATGGAGAGAGGCTGCATTCATAATTGCTAATTGATGTTGTTTAAAACCAGAAGCTCTGATTTAATAACTATGGGTTGTTTTTCTAAGTCTGAGAGCTCATTGAAAATCTCTGAATGAAGGATTTCAGCAATTCACCTTAGCAATGAAACTTACATTTAAATAACACCTTGCTGCTGCTGCTAAGTCGCTTCAGTCACGTCCGACTCTGTGCAACCCCACAGACGGCAGCCCACGAGGCTCCCCCGTCCCTGAGATTCTCCAGGCAAGAACACTGGAGTGGGTTGCCATTGCCTTCTCCAGTGCAGGAAAGTGAAAAGTGAAAGCAAAGTCGCTGAGTCTTGTCCGACTCTTAGCGACCCCATGGACTGCTGCCCACCAGGCTCCTCCATCCATGGGATTTTCCAGGCAAGAGTACTGGAGTGGGGTGCCATTGCCTTCTCCGAAATAACACCTTAAAAAATTCTAAATACTGTAAAAAACTCACTTCTAAAAACTTATAGCTTACATCTAGAAGTCAATATTTAAATTCTCATTTTTATTAGTATGTAGCCTTGTGCAAGAAATAAAATATAATCCAATTTTAAAAAATTACAATTTTGGTAGAATTAAAAAATAAAACATTTGGTAATCTATGATAGTAAACTAAAAAGAGCATAACATCAAGGATAATTTTACACAGAGATTTACTTTATAATATCCTGCACATATTATTGTTGATAAACTATGAATCTAATCTGTTGTAACAGTCATAGTGTCCTTACAACAAATGCAAATCATTTTTAAGGAGAAAATTAGCTTTTCTTGCTACTGTAAAAATGAAATTTCTCCCATGGGCCTCCATAGAGAAAGCCTTGTATGATATAATGAACGTTACCACAAATTATCCTTCACTGCAAGCAAATATAATATCAAACTAGATTCAGTAAGAGCAGATCTACAAGAAATGCAAAACAACTCAGTCTGAATTTGCATCTTTATGAAGATACGGTCTAACTTAGGAACAACAGGAGATAGTGAAGAACAGGGAAGCCTGAGGTGCTGCAGTTCATGGAGTCACAAAAATGGGACACAGCTTAGCAACTAAACAACAGCAAGGTCTAGGCATCAGATTCTATTAGGCTCTTTTATTTCTCATATCCAAGATTTGAAGAAGAGTTGTGAGATGAAGATTACAATCTCTAGTAAAAACATGGAGGGTACATGTTTTACATAGATAATTAAAGGCCTTTCTAAAGATTTTGATTCTCAACAATGAAAATGGAGAGAGCTAAACAGAACTATTCCATAATGGAAACATGGGGTCCTAACAGTTTGCCTAGGGTGTGGTTAGGATTTTTTTCCTGAAAATAGTTCTGAGTAACTTACACACAGAAATGTTTTCATTTTTAGTAATCTAGAGTTATTAATAAAATGACAAACAACATGACTAGGGAATGAAATAGACAATAACAGCATTCCCCAAAATTGTACCATGAAGTAAAAACCTTACACATATTTAAAACTCTTTTTAGGGCCACCTAAAACCATATTAACTTTTTTTCATATTTTAAAATTTAAGTACTACATTTACTAAAGTACTTCTTTATTTGTATTCTGGGCTTTCCTGGTGGCTTAGATGGTAAAGAATCCACCCACAATGCAGGAGACCAGGGCTGATTCCTGGATCAGGAAGATGTCCTGGAGAAGGGAATGGCTACCCACTCCAGTATTCTTTCCTGAAGAATTCCATGGAAAGAGGAGCCTGATAGGCTATAGTCCATGGGGTCACAAAGAATCAGATATGACTGAGCAACTAACACTATAAGCTGGCTTCTGTGTGATTTACAGAGCCCTTAATCTTTAGGTAGAGATCAGTGCATAAAAAGTGCCTTATTAATGCCTTTTTATCTCTTCCCAAAATTCATATTGATTATGTCATATGTTGTAGAGAATCACTGATCACTTAGCTTATCAATTCTTTATACAGAGTGATGAAGTCCAGTCTATAAATCTATAGCAGTAAATTTGTCAGTCCAATTTTTTTCACAGGAACTTTCCAGCATTCCAGTTAATGAGGAACTTTATTGTGCCCATTTCCAAACACGATACCATTTACTGACAGCTAGGCATTGATTGGGTGTGTATCCTTTTAAATCTTTAGATTGCCTAGGGTTGAACGGTTTAGGCATCAGCAGAGTGCACTTTAATTAGCCCTGAGGAAATCACAGTGGGGATGAAACAAGTTGGCTTGTTATTTTTCTGTTTGTACAAATGGCAAATAAAAGCATGTAATTGGATTTTTTAAAAGCATCATCAGTCCTCTAGAGTATGCCCTGTTTATAGTTATGATAGCCTCGTTTCATATAAGTGTCACAAGTCCCTAAAAAGGGCCTTTTTCAGAGTCAGAAAGGTGTTACTACAGGAAGACTCCATTTAAATTGTGACCCTGTTGTTTAGACCTGCACTTTATGCATTTTAAAAGGAAGGGCCTGCCAGAGGACTCTGTATCCTATAAGCCACCTGTCCCATCTGTGCTGCCCAGCACCTCATACCAGTGGTTTCCCACTTGGAGCTGCAATAACAGAGATGGGGAGTCAATGATGGATAAAAGTTACAGGGCTTTATTTGGGAGAGTAAGAAATTTAGAGGCTTCTTTGTACTTCACACAAGTCACAGAAGAAAAGCTAACTCCTTTGCATGCTCTTGGACACAATAGCTGATATTACTTTTTTTTGCAGAGTATCTATCTCAAGAGTGGAAGAATAAAGGAATATATATTAAATACTTGGGGAAAGGTATCTTAAAAAGTTGAGTAAAAAAATCATTCAATTTAGGAAAGAGTATTTTCCCCTCATTTTTGATCTCCCATTTCTAAATTAAAAACAGACAGTACAGATTTATTTTCAAATCTTAATTTGTTGGAACAAAACATTTAGGGCTAATATTTCTGTGAAATAATTTCTTTTGGATTTGCTCTCATGAATGAAAAAAGGCCTTTCTTTTTCAAAAATTCTTTGAATTATAGAGATCTTTGAAGAATTTATATATTGCTTAAAAGAACAAGAAAGGACAAGAAAGCTGCAAACAAATATCTCTCAAGGATAAACATGCAAAAATCCTTAACAAAATATTCAGAAGTAATATTTAGAAATATTCAAAAAAGAAAATATTTTGTGATGGCTACTTGGGATTTACCCCAGGACTTCAAAGTAGTTTTTACACTTGAATATCAATCAGTACAGTTAACAATATTTACAGAATAAAGGGCAAAGCCGTTTATTTCATTTCAATAGGCACAGACTATTTGGTAAAATTTAATAATGATTCATGATATAAATTTTCAATAAACTAGAAGTAGAAGAACACTTCTAAACTTGATAAGGGCTAATGTCATACTTTAATCATGAAAGATTAATACTGAGAATAAAAGAAAATCCATTCCATCACTTTTATTATTTTACTGAATGACCTGTTGCATAAGGGAGAAAACAGGGAGCAAGGGGGCATGGGCAAACTAAAGGGGGCATGGGCAAGAAAGAAAACTTTATTCATAGACAAATTGATTGAGTACTTACAAAAATAATTTGCATAACAAACTATTAAAAACAAAGTGTACATAGAAAAGTATCAGGAAATGTGTGATCATCATTAAAACAATTGCATTTTTATATATACTTGAAACATATTTAGGAAATAAAATTTAAAAGCAATGCCATTTATAATAGCACCAAAATATGAAACATTTAGGAAAAAATTCAATAAAAGATTTATACACTGAAAGCTACAAAAGTTGCTGAAAAAGTTAAATGAAAATTAATGAAGACATGAAACAGTATTGGGATTCCCAATGTGGGTTCAACCCTGGGTCGGGATGATCCACTGGAGAAGGAAATGGCAACCCACTCCAGTATTTTTTTTTTTAATTAATTTACTTATTTTAATTGGATGCTAATTACTTTACAATATTGTAGTTGTTTTTGCCATACGTTGACATGAATCATAAGGGATTTGATTTAGGTCTACCTGAATGGTCTAGTGGTTTTCCCTACTTTTTTCAATTTAAGTCTGAATTTGGTAATAAGGAGTTCATGATCTGAGCCACAGTCAGCTCCTGGTCTTGTTTTTGTTGACTGTATAGAGCTTCTCCATCTTTGGCTGCAAAGAATATAATCAATCTGATTTCGGTGTTGACCATCTGGTGATGTCCATGTATAGAGTCTTCTCTTGTGTTGTTGGAAGAGGGTGTTTGCTATGACCACTGCATTTTCTTGGCAAAACTCTATTAGTCTTTGCCCTGCTTCATTCTGTATTCCAAGGCCAAATTTGCCTGTTACTCCAGGTGTTTCTTGACTTCCTACTTTTGCATTCCAGTCCCCTATAATGAAAAGGACATCTTTTTTGGGTGTATGCCCACTGTTGGGCATACACACCGAGGAAACCATAGTTGAAAGAGACATGTGTACCCCAATGTTCATGGCAGCACTGTTTATAATAGCCAGGACATGGAAGCAACCTAGATGTCCATCAGCAGATGAATGGATAAGAAAGCTGTGGTACATATTCACAATGGAGTATTACTCAGCCATTAAGAAGAATACATTTGAATCAGTTCTAATGAGGTAGATGAAATTGGAGCCTATTATACAGAGTGAAGCAAGCCAGAAAGAAAAACACACAATACAGTATACTAATGCATATATATGGAATTTAGAAAGATGGTAACAATAACCCTGTATGCGAGACAGCAAAAGAGACACTGATGTATAGAACAGTCTTTTGGACTCTGTGGGAGAGGGAGAGGGTGGGATGATTTGGGAGAATGGCATTGAAACATGTATAATATCATATATGAAACGAATCGCCTGTCCAGGTTCGATGCATGATACAGGATGCTTGGGGCTCGTGCACTGGGATGACCCAGAGGGATGGCATGGGGAGGGAGGTGGGAGGAGGGTTCAGGATGGGGAACACGTGTATACCCGTGGCAGATTCATGTTGATGTATGGCAAAACCAATACAATATTGTAAAGTAATTAGCCTCCAATTAAAAGAAATAAATTTATATTTTAAAAAAAGATGCATATTCTCCAGAGAGTAGGAGATAAATGTTGACAGTCTAGGGGTTCAATGGTTACATCCAATATGAGGTGTGAGCAGTGCCGTGGTTCACAAGTAAATTTTATAAGTATATTGTCGAGAACACTAGATCATTTCCACCACTGTACTGATGTCTCTCCCTTAGCATACACCTAGGCTCTCATGGGGAGTTCCCATGATAAACTGATAGTGGAAGAACAAGGTCAGATGTGGCTCATGGTACATCAGCTCAGTATGTGAGTACAGCGAAATGGACTGCTACTGCATTATGGTCCCACTTGGCAAATTGAGCTTTGGGTTGGTCATTCATTTTATTCTGGTCAACCATTTTAAATGGAAAGAGAATTGAACTAAAGTAAAACTACATAAAAATTCATAGACAGTAGGAAGGCCCTAATCTATTTAGCCTGGAACTTGGAAGGAGAAAGATCAAAAGACCAAGGGCAAAGAGAGGAAAAAGGTTTGACTGGATTTATAAAGTGAGTGGAAAGTATCAGTTCAGTTCAGTTCAGTCGCTCAGTTGTGTCCGACTCTTTGCGACCCCATGAATTGCAGCACGCCAGGCCTCCCTGTCCATCACCAACTCCCGGAGTTCACTCAGACTCATGTCCATAGAGTCAGTGATGCCATCCAGCCATCTCATCCTCTGTTGTCCCCTTCTCCTCCTGCCCCCAATTCCTCCCAGCATCAGAGTCTTTTCCAATGAGTCAACTCTTTGCATGAGTGGAAAGTATAGAGACTAACAAATCTTTTGGTGCCATGCGGATTACATTAAAACCCTCTTCTCTGGATAGGACCACAATCCATTTTAAGTAGGATTAACAGATTTTGAAGATACTGTATGGGTTTGCCCTTCTGCCTGCAGAAATGGGAGCAGCACCACCATCTGAGGACTTACAGAGTATTTGATCCATCAACATAGGGTCTTGCATGATAATTTGGCAGATCAGTAGGCTCATTTTATAGAAAAGAAGCATTGGCAGTGGGGCCCATAATGGTGGGGTCCATGGATTCTATTACCGTGTATGCATTAGGTAGGATACATGAGTATGAAAACCCACAGTGGAGGTGGAAGTGTAGCTTTCCTCTTCATGACTTTAGGCTACTGGGAGCTAGAGGTCCTGTTTATTCTACAAGGGATAAGGTTAGAATGCAATTTAGGTTTCAGCTTTGTCTGACATCTTGTTTGAAGCTCTTCCTGTTCTGAGACCAGCAAAGAAAGCAATCACCACACTTTTAGGGGATAATCACCCTGATTACCAAGAGAAAGTAAGGATACCATGACACAGTGGTGTACAGAGAAGAATGGGTCTGGCACTTAGATGATCCACTGGATGTCTCCTGAATCCCTGTGAACCAATTTTAATCATCGTAGGACAAGGGCAATGGCCACAGCCTGGGAAGTACATGGTGACTATTGTCTCACACCTATCAGTGGAAAGGTTCTATGTCACTCCACTAGCTCAGACACCTTGAAGAATGGAGGAATTAGCAGAGTGTGAAGGAAACCTAGAATAGGAAGTAGAGGAGGGAGACAAGGAGTATCACTTGCAGCCTTAAGAACCTGGGGCAGTGAGAGCTGTGAGTCACCCCATGCACTTTGCTCTGGTATGTTTTCCAAGGAAAGGAGACTACACTGCATACTGACAAAGAAGCTCCTAAGGATGGTGACACGTGGACATCACCAGATGATCAACACCGAAATTGGATGGATTATATTATTTGCAGCCAACGGTGGAGAAGCTCTATACATTTAGCAAAAACAACACCAAAAGCTGACTATGGCTCAATCATGAACTTCTTATTGTCAAATTCAGACTTAAACTGAAGAAATTAGGGAAAACAACTAGGCCATTCAGGTATGACCTAAATAAAATCCCTTACAATTACAGTGGAAGTGAGAAATAGATTTAAGGGACTAGATCCGATAGAGAGAGTGCCTGATGAACTATGGGCGGAAGCTGGTGACGTTGTACAGGAGACAGGGATCAAGATCATCCCTATGAAAAAGAAATGAAAAAAAGCAAAATGGCTGCTGAGGAGGGCTTACAAATAACTATGAAAAGAAGAGAAGCAAAGGAGAAAAGGAAAGATATAGCCATTTGAATGAAGAGTTCCAAAGAATAGCAAGGAGACATAAGAAAGCCTTCCTCAGTGATCAGTGCAAAGAATTAGAGGAAAACAATAGGATGAGAAAGACTAGAAATGTCTTCAAGAAAATTAGAGATAGCAAGGGAACATTTCATGCAAAGATGGGCTCAATAAAGGACATAAATGGTATGGACCTAACAGAAGCAGAAGATATTAACAAGAGGTGGCAAGAATAAACAGAACTATGAGAAAAAGATCTTCACGACCCAGATAATCACGATGGTGTGGTCACTGACCTAGAGCCATACATCCTGGAATGTGAAGTCAAGTGGGCCTTAGGAAGCATCACTACAAACAAAGCTAGTGGAGGTGATGGAATTCCAGTTGAGCTATTTCAAATCCTGAAAGATTACGCTGTGAAAGTGCTGCACTCAATCTGCCAGCAAATTTGGAAAACTCAGCAGTGGCCACAGGACAGGAAAAGGTCAGTTTTCATTCCAATCCCAAAGAAAGGCTATGCCAAAGAATGCTCAAACTACTGCACAATTGCACTCATCTCACACACTAGTAAAGTAATGCTCAAAATTCTCCAAACCAGGCTTCAACAATACATAAACCATGAACTTCCAGATGTTCAAGCTGGTTTTAGAAAAGGCAGAGGAACCAGAGATCAAGTTGCCAACATCTGTTGGATTATTGAAAAAATAAGAGAGTTCCAGAAAAACATCTATTGCTGCTTTATTAACTATCCTGAAGCCTATGACTGTGTGGATCACCACAAACTGTGGAAAATTCTGAAAGAGATGGGAATACCAGACCACCTGACCTGGCTCCTGAGAAATCTGTATGCAGGTCAGGAAGCAACTGTTAGAACTGGACATGGAACAACAGACTGGTTCCAACTAGGAAAAGGAGTACATCAAGGCTGTATATTTTCACTCTGTTTATTTAGCTTATATGCAGAGTACATCATGCAAAATGCTGGGCTGGATGAAGCACACACTGGAATCAAGATTGCCAGGAGAAAAATCAATAACCTCAGATGTGCAGGTGACACCACCCTTATGGCAGAAAACAAAGAAGAACTAAAGAGTCTCTTGATGAAAGTGAAAGAGGAGAGTGAAAAAGTTGGTTTAAAGCTCATCATTCAGAAAACTAAGATCATGGCATCTGGTCCCACCACTTCATGGCAAATAGATGGGGAAATAGTGGAAACAGAGACAGACTTTATTTTCTTGTGCTCCAAAATCATTGCAGATGATGACGGCAGCCAAGAAATTAAAAGATGCTTATTCCTTGGAAGTAAAGTTATGACCAACCTAGACAGCATATTAAATAGCAGAGACATTATGTTGCCAACAAAGGTCCATCTAGTCAACTCTATGGTTTTTCCAGTGGTCACGTATGGATGTGACAGTTAGACTATAAAGAAAGCTGAGCGCCGAAGAATTGATGCTTTTGAACTGTGGTGTTGGAGAAGGCTCTTGAGAGTCCCTTGGACATCAAGGAGTTCCAACCAGTCCATCCTAAAGGAAATCAATCCTGAATATCCATTGGAAGGACTGATACTGAAACTCCAATACTTTGGCCACCTGATGCAAAAAACTGACTCATTGGAAAAGACCCTGATGCTGGGCAAGATTGAAGGCAGGGGGAGACAGGGACATCAGAGGATGAGTTGGTCTGGATGACATCACCCACTCAATGGACATGAGTTTGGGTAAACTCTGGGAATTGGTGATGAACAGGGAGCCCTGGTGTGCTGCAGTCCATGGGGTGGCAAAGAGTCAGACACGATTGAGCAACTGAACTGAACTAAACTGAACTGAAGGATGGTGAACTCATTTTAAGGAGTAAGTCCATGCTAGAATCACAAAGGGTAAGTTGCAGTGAATAGTAGGCTAACCAGATCCTCCTGAGGACTGAGACCCCTTTCCCCAGTTACCTGGAATGCTGGCTGCTGCTGGCTCACAGATGGGTTTCCTTGCAAGCACTTGTTTTGTTATTCATTCACCAAGTTATGTCTAACTCTTTGCAACCCCTTGGACTGCAGCATGCCAGGCTTTCCTCTCCCTCACAGTCTCTCAGAATTTGCCTGAGTTCATGTCCATTGAATTTGTAATGCTATTGAACCATCTCATCCTCTGTCACCCTCTTTCCCTCCTGCCCTCAATCTTTCCCAGCATCAGGGGCTTTTCCAAAGAGTTGGCTCTTCACATCAGGTCGCCAAAGTATTGGAGCTTTCAACTTCAGCATCAGTACTTCCAATGAATATTCAGGGTTAGTTTTCTTTAGGATGGACTGGTTTGATCTCCTTGCTATCCAAGGGACTCTCAAGAGTCTTCCCCAGCACCAGATTGTGAACTGTGCCCAGGCAGCCAGAGGAAACTATGTTGGAGGTCCAAAGTGGTCTTGACATGCATATTGGCTGTCAGACCTGGGTATAGGGGCAAAAGACTAATCGAATCATCTAGTTGCTGCTCCCATCCTTAGTTTCCCCAGGATAGCTGGCACTCTCACATGAACCCAAACCCACTCAGTCGTGCAAGCATCACCCCCAACCTAAAGAAGCTGCTTATGAAGGTTATGACCTCTTTCTAGGGTTAGTCCAATATCTGGTTGGCACAGGGATACAAAGCCCTGATTCTCTTGCTTAGTTCAAAACAACTCTGAAAAGCTATGCTAGCACCAGAACTCCCTCATGGATCAGTTGAAACCTCCCTTGTAAATGAATTGCTGTTCAGCTTATCCTTTTGTCTGAACCTGTCTCCCTCATTTACCTACATATATTGTTGCTGAGTGAACACAATGTGTTGCCTGCATATAAATCTCTATCTTACAGTCTGTTGTTGAGAGATTTGACTGGAGAGACAGAGTATATTGGAGACAGCACTTACCAGACACTTGCAATTAACTGTTGGGGGTGGGAGGTGATGTAATGAATTTAGGCCAATAAAAAGAAGATTGACTGAAGTGTGCCATTCCCTGACTGAGACAACAAAGCCCTGAATATGATTCTTTGGTCCTTTAGTAATCTAGCATTATTTTTATCTTTGGTACCGCAAAGTATACCTTGGTATTGATGATACAACTCCTTTTCTATTTCTATTTATTTAACTGGGTTTCTTTGTGACCAAAGTGGGCAATTTGATAACTGCCTTTTGTTTAGTATCAAGAGATTTTCTGTATGGGAGAAGAAGGAATTAGAGTATTTAATTTCTCACCATTGTATTTTCTTGGATGGGGCAGACTGCCTTTTGGTCAGAGACCAATAGTTTGTTATTGAACAAACTCTTAAGATCAACTTCTGCCAGACAGGAGGGGTTTCTTGTGGTCCTGAACTAGACTGTCCAATATAAATAATGAAAATACTTAGCCCTATTTAAGCTTGGTTTTACTTCAACCAGAGTCACTACGTGAACTTAATGCTTTTTTTATTCCATGACACAAAGGTCACCACTGTGAGATTTATTTGATTTTGCAGTCTGGCTAATTAATTTGTTCATTCTGTGCACTCAGCATCAGCACTGTTTTTTGGAGCAGTGCTAGCAAAGCAATGGATTAATTTACATGGTACAATGCATCTAGAATAATCATTACCCTGTAGAATTGTTATTGCTTGAATTCTAAAGAGAGAGAAGATGTTTCCCCACTGAGATAAAAAAGTCCCTGTTGCAGTTTTCAGGGGGATAAAAAAGAAAAGAAAAATATGTACAAAGTTTTTGAACAGGAGAGCTTTTTGGAATTTTTAATTTAATTGAAGTAAGTCCTAATGCACTATCTCACTGACCATTCTGGCCAAATATCATTCAGTATCAAGGAATTCAGTAGCTCCAGTACTTTGGCCACCTGATGCAAAGAGCTGATTCATTGGAAGAGACCCTGATGCTGGAAAAGATTGAGGGCAGGAAGAGAAGGGGGCAACAGAGGATGAGATGGTTGGATGGCATCATTGACTCAATGGACATGAGTCTGATCAAACTGTAGGAGATAGTGAAGGACAGGGAAGACTAGCATGCTGCAGTTCTTGGGGTCACGAACAGTCAGACATGACTGAGCAGCTGAACAACAACAACGCAAAGAATAGAAACCCACAAAAAGCTGTATTAAGTAAAAGATACAGAGGATACTCCTAGCAATGAATAGGGATCAACAAGTGTAGGTACTTTTGTTGGAGAAAATCACCAAGACTGCATATTTCTATTTTTCAGTCCTCAAAACAGCTTATCTCTTTTCCATGCCATTCAGATCTCTTTATTAATTGTTTAATTTTTCTCTATGTGCAAATTGCTTCTTACTCTCCCACATCTATCTGGACATGGTCCATTATGGCTCCACATAAAATGGCAGAGTAAGCCCCTTAATCTTCAGTGCTACTAGCGCAGCTACCCATTGTCCTTTAGCATCTCAGATAAATCTGACTGACTTAACTTGGATCAGGTGAATACCATAGCCCCCTTGGCTGCAGGTAGGCAGCCAGCTAGAATCATGCATTTCAAAAGGCTCTGTAAGTAAACTTCTTCTGCAGTGACATTTTGAAGGCTGGCATGCCCCAAACATATCTATAAAATGTATCCAAAATTTATAAGATTTTCTGCTCCTCAGCTAGAAAAATAAAAATGCTTTCACTATGGGGTTTACAACTAAATTCAATGATAGCAGTTAATTAAATTTATAGTGTCCACTGAGGGCATATAGTGTAGCATGCATTAGATTAAGGATTTGTATCTACTTCTGTAGCAGGTCAGGGTAACAGAATCAGCTGATGCACAATAATTGATTCAATGATAAAAAATAAAAGACAAGTTGTCACAATGATAACCATTAGCTGCATGCAGACACACTAAACTTTGGCCTTTGCAGCAGATATGCACACGGAAATAACACATCTCTTTAGCAAATTTGATTATTTTCATTCTAAGTAAACGTATATTTTGTCATGTAAACGTTAATTTAAAAATAAAAATTTAGAATTTGATTCAATTAGAAAGTTTGATGATTATTTTTTTCACTCACTAATACATTATTGGCCTAATATATAACTTTCATATAAAAAGTCTTTCCATGAGGGGAGGAATAAAATAGGAGATTGGGATTGACATATACACACTACTATACAGAAAATAGATAACTAATAAGAACCTACTGTATATCACAGGGAAGTCTAGTCAAATACTCTGTAATGATATACATGGGCTTCCCAGGTGGCTCAGTGGTAAAGAATCAGCCTGGCAATGCAGGAGACATAAGAGATATGGGTTCAATCCCTGGGTCAGGAAGATCCCCTGGAGGAGGGCATGGCAACCCACTCCAGTATGCTTGCCTGGAGAATCCCATGGACAGAGGAGCCTGGACAGCTACAGTCCATGGGGTCGCAAAGAGTCACAAATGACTGAGCACACATGCATACATACATAAATTCAATGACGTATATAGGAATAGAACCTAAAAAAGAATAAATATATGTATATGTGTAACTGACTCACTTTGATGTACAGAAGAAAGTAACACAATCTTATAAATCAGCTACTGTAGTTCAGTCACTAAGTCATGTCTGACTTGTAACCCCATGGACTGCAACATGCTAGGCTTCTTTGTCCTTCACTATCTCCTAGAGTTTGCTCAAATTTATGTCCATTGAATTGGTGATGCCATACAACCATCTCATCCTCTGCTGCCCTCTTCTCCTTTTGCCTTCAATCTTTCCCAGCATCAGGTTCTTTTCCAATGAGTCAGCTCTTCCCTTCAGGTGGCCAAAGTATTGGAGCTTCAGCTTCAGCATCAGTCCTTCCAATGAATATTCAGGATTGAGATCCTTTAGGATTGACTGGTTTGATCTCCTTGCAGTCCAAGGGGCTCTCAGGAGTCTCCTCCAACACCACAGTTCAAAAACATCAATTATTTGGTGCTCAACCTTCTTTGTGGTCCATCTCTCACAGTACATGATTATTGGAGAAGGTAGGTCGATTATACCTTTTCTTCCAAGGAGCAAGCATCTTTTAATTTCATGGCTGTGGACTTATATCTGGACTTCCAGTTATTATTTGTTTATCAGTATATCTTGCCTGTGTGAATACCACACCACTTTGATTAATGTTGCTTTATACTTAGTTTTGAGATAAAAACGTTTGAGTCCTACTTTGATTTAGTTTTCAAGATTGTGTTGGCTATTCTGTACCCCTTAAAAATCTATGTGAATTTAGAGTCATCTTATAAATTTCTGATAAGAACTCAAGTTGATATTCTGATGGGAATTGCATTTTATTGGTAGATCAGTTTGAGGAACTTTGCATTTTATCAACTGTTTTTTCTCTGATCCATGATCTTGGATGTTTTTAGAATGATTTAGATCTTTAATTTCTTTCAATAATATTTGCAGTTTTTGGAGTATAAGTTCTAGACTCTTTTTGTCATATTCATTTCTAAGTGTTTTTTTCTTTTGATACTCTCATGAAAAGAGTTTTCTTTCTTAATTTTAATTTCAGACTAGCAATATCTAGTGTAGATATTGCTAGTGTAAACCAGATAAAAACAATGGTGCGATCACTCACCTAGAGGCAGATATCCTGGAATGCACAGTCAAGTGGGCCTTAGGAAGCATCACTATGAAAAAAGCTAGTGGAGGTGATAGAATTCCAGTTGAACTATTTCAAATCCTAAAAGATGATGCTGTGAAAGTGCTGCACTCAATATGCTAGCGAATTTGGAAAACTCAGCAGTGGCCACAGGACTGGAAAAGGTCAGTTTTCATTCCATCCCAAAGAAAGGCAACGCCAAAGAATGCTCAAACTACCACACAATTGCACTCATCTCACTGCTAGTAAAGTAATGCTCAAAATTCTCCAAGCCAGGCTTCTACATTACATGACTTGTGAACTTCCAGATGTTCAAGCTGGATTTAGGAAAGGCAGAGGAACCAGAGATCAAATTGCCAACATTCGCTGGATCATCGAAAATGCAAGAGAGTTCCAGAAAAACTTCTATTTCTGCTTTATTGACTATGTCAAAGCCTTTGACTGTGTGGATCACAGCAAACTGTGGAAAACTCTGAAAGAGATGGGAATATCAGACCACCTGATCTGTATGCAGGTCAGGAAGCAACAGTTAGAACTGGACATGGAACAACAGATGGGTTCCAACTAGGAAAAGGAGTGCATCAAGGCTGCATATTGTCATCCTGTTTATTTAGCTTATATGCAGAGTACATCATGAGAATGTACATCATGTACATCATGAGAATGTACATCATGAGAATGTACATCATGTACATCATGTACATCATGATAATGTACATCATGTACATCATGTACATCATGAGATGTACATCATGAGAATGTGCATCATGAGAATGATGTACATCATGTACATCATGTACATCATGAGATGTACATGAGATGTACATGAGAATGTACATCATGTACATCATGTACATCATGAGAATGTACATCATGTACATCATGTACATCATGAGATGTACATGAGATGTACATGAGAATGTACATCTCATGTACATCATGTACATCATGTACTCATCATGAGAATGTACATCATGTACATCATGAGAATGTACATCATGTACATCATGTACATCATGAGAATGTACATCATGAGAATGTACATCATGAGAATGCTGGGCTGAATGAAGCTCAAGCTGGAATCAAGATTGCCAGGAAAAATATCAATAACCTCAGATATGCAGATGACCCCACCCTTATGGTAGAAAGTGAAGAAGAACTAAAGAGACTCTTGATAAAAGTGAAAGAGAGTGAAAAAGTTGGCTTAAAACTCAACCACCATAAAACTAAGATCATGGTATCTGGTCCCATCACTTCATGGCAAATAGATGGGAAAACAGTGGAAACAGTGACAGACTTAATTTTTTTAGGCTCCAAAATCACTGCAGTTGGTGACTGCAGCCATGAAATTAAAAGACACTTGCTCCTTAGAAGAAAAGTTATGACCAACTTGGACAGCATATTAAAAAGCAGAGACATTACTTTGCCAACAAAGTTCCGTCTAGTCAAAGCTATGGTTTTTTCAGTAGTCATGTATGGATGTGAGAGTTGGATTATAAAGAAAGCTGAGTGCCAAAGAATTGATGCTTTTGAACTGTGGTGTTGGAGAAGACTCTTGAGAGTCCCTTAGACAGCAAGGAGTTCCAACCAGTCCATCCTAAAGGAAATCAGTCCTGAATATTCATTGGAAGGACTTATGCTGAATCTGAATTTCGAATACTTTGGCTGCCTGATGGGAAGAACTGACTCATTTGAAAAGACCCTGATGCTGGGAAAGATTGAAGGCAGGAGAAGGGGATGGCAAAGGAGGAGATGGTTGGATGGCATAACTGACTCAAGGGATATGAGTTTGAGCAAGCTCTGGGAGCTGGTGATGAACAGAGAAGCCTGGCATGCTGCAGTCCATGGGGTCACAATGTTTTGGACACAACTGAGCAAATGAACTGAACTGAAAGTCAGCTGGTATCTGAGATGGTTTTATCAGATGTGGGAGCTTCTCTTTTATTTTTATTTTGTTGAGTGTTGTTATGATAGGAGTAGGCACATAGAATCACTTTGTATTATCTCTTACAACTTTATATGTGCATGCTCAATTACTCAGTCATGTCTAAGTGTTTGTGACCTCCATGGAGTGTAGCCCACCCAGCTTCTCTGTCCATAGAATTTTCCAGGCAAGAATACTGGAGTGGGTTGCCACTTCCTATTTCACAAAACTGCATATTAGTTTATAATTATCTTCTAATTTTCAATTAAAGTAGTAATTCTTTATTTTAAGTAATAAACCCAAATATCTCCTCCCTATGCATTTTCTTTCACAATTAATCGTAAGAATGTTTAAACTGTTTTTAAAATCAATATGAACAATTCACATTAAATATTTATAGCAGATTACCCCAAACCATAATACCATAGAAGTTGGGCTAGAGCATGCTTTTTTCTAGGAGTACTGATAATTAATTAAAAGCACTTTCTCTTATGATGAATCCTAGCTATTTAAATGGCTTGGATGAGATACTTTCAATAAGAACCAAGCAACAATGCAGTAAATTGCCTCTCTTAAAATTTATAATTCCCATGGTTATGAATTATGAATCATCTTTCTCTGTTAGTCAGTCCTGATGTCCTTCCTTCCTTGTCAGGGAAAAGGATACTCATATAGGCTCATTAAGTTCCGATTTCTAAATCACTTGCTTTAGCCTTGTCATAAAAGGAATTTTCTACAGCCTCCACCATTCTGATTTTCCTGGGCTTTACAGCCCATCTTAAAATGAGGACGAGAACACAACTCTCTTCATGTGTTATTATCAAACGAAAGGGAACCCAGAGTTTTATAGCTTTTTAAAATTCACTCGATGTATCAATCTGCATCCATTCCATCTTGTAGCACTTACACTTTCAGGGTAGCTATTTCAAGATTGTTTCCAATACCAGGTAGATGCCTTCTAGTTCAGCAACATATAAAACTGAAGTCTGAACACTACTAATAGAATATGAAAGAATAAATTATAGCATAACGTGTGTTTTTTCCTTGTAATTCTGCTCTTGGTCTTTTTGACATGATCCCATCCTCATAGACTGAAAATTTTGCAAATGCACCCTCATTTTCTAATTATCATATGTCTAATGATACCTTTTTTGTCTTTATCTATGTCCAGCAACAATAGATTAGAATCCATGTACCACAAAATCATATCAGTCATCACTATCACTCATAGTCAAAAAGGCAGAAGCCACACAATTCAAGAACAGAGAAAATGCAAATTCTCATTGTCAGTTTCTTTAAATCGGCAAGGAAATTGTGGGTGGGATCAGGGCTTAATCTTGATGAAAATCACATATTAGTCATGGCAAAAAGGCTCCTTTTATGAGAATCCCATAGTACATAATTGTAATTGAGTAAGTATACTTAATGAGTAATTGGTTTCAGTTTAGACATTTTAAGTAATCTTTCATATATCTCTAGGAAAAGGGAATTATCTACATTTTATAATTAAAGAAACTGAGGTTAGGGATTATCATATAAATAATCCACAGACAGGTAGTCAATGGCATGGTGGGAATTCAACCATGAATCTTTTGGATTTCAGTGTAAGTACACTCCATTGCATCTGACTGCCTATGTATCACTACCAAATGTGAAAACAGTTGAACTAAAATAACTGAAAGACAATGAGGAAATGTAAAAACACATTGAGTTTCATAAGAAAAAGAAAAAAAAGGAAAAATTTTTCTCTTTTTAAGTTACTTGATTTGAATTTTTCGAATTTTTTTGCAAAAAGTATGAAAAGCGAAAAGAAGAAATTCAAGTGATGAACAGTTTAGTTACTATAACTAAGATAATTCACTAAGGAAATGATTGACTTTTGGAACTGGAGCTGTAATAATTGGTAATGATATATAAAAGCAAATGAACCTTAGCTCCTACTTATTGTTATATATGAAAAAAAAAAAAAAAAAACCCTCAAAATGTATCATAGATATCTAAACATAAGAGATAAAATTATAGAAGAAAACAAATGAGAAAATCTCTGTGATCTTGGTTAGGCAAAGATTTTTTAGAACACAGAAACCACAAATTGAATGGAAAATTTGATAAATTGTACTAAATAAAACTTAAAAACTTTGGGTGAGTTCTATTACATTTAAATTATACGTCAATATAATTGAATTTAAAAGGTTTAAATAAAAACATTTACTCTAACCACAGTGTGTTAAGTTTGAGAGGCAGGTTGATAAGAAGTCTGGGGTCCCCGAGGAGGAGAAAGGGGTCTAGGGCTCTGGACGAGGAGATAGGAATCTGGAGTTCTCAAGGAGGAGAAAAGGACAATTTTCTTTTTCTTTTTTTACATTGCTTTGTCTTAGTCAATATAACAATGTATCTTGCTCAAGGACATGTTTCTCCTTAACAATAACCTTCTGACTAATCTTGTTATGAGGGCTTCCTTCATAGCTCAGTCGGTAAAGACTTTGCCTGCAATGCAGGAGACCCAGGTTTGATTCCTGGATCAGGAAGATCCCCTGGAGAAGGAAATGGCAATCCACTCCAGTATTCTTGCCTGGAAAATCCCATGGACGGAGGAGCCTGGTGGGCTACAGTCCATGGGGTAGCACCAGTCAGACACGACTTAGGGACTAAACCACCACCAATCTTGTTATCTTAAGACCTATACTGTGGGAGTGGGTCTGGTAAGAACTTTCTATTGTTAGTTCTAATCTTGTTAATTTAAGATGTATGTTGTGGGAGGGGGTCTAATAAAAGTATATAAGGCCTTAATAAGACTAGTGAGTGGGGGCACTCTCCATCCCCTTTCTGATGTCTATGTCAGAACCTTTCTCTGTCCCTTTTTGTACTTTGATAAAACTCTGCTACACAAAAGCTCCTGAGTGATCAAGCATGGTCCCTAGTCCTGAAGCTAAATCTTCTTCTTTAGAAATCACGAATCAGACATTGTTCACTGTAAGCTATCAAGTTTAAAGTAGTGAGTACTCAAAGAAGACAGGAAGTTCATTCTTCTCAAATAATGACAATCATCTAGACAAACAAGAAATAGCTATGCAGTATTATTTACAGGGTTATAATAGAGGTATATTACTGGAACATGGAGAAACCCACTATATGCCTTGCCTTGTGAGAGAGTACGGAGTAAAGTAACCCTACTTTATACATAAGAAAATTGAAGCACAGAAATGTAAAGTAACTTGCCCAAGGTTTCATAAGAAACTATAAAGTTACTTAAAAGAAAAAAAAAAAAAAGGAAAATATTATCTATGAACAGAAATACTTCTTAGCCATGACAAAATCTAAGAGGCCGTAAAAATCATTGATGATTGAATATACAAAATATCTGCATGATAAAATACTATGTAGAAAGCTAATAGCAATTAATTAATTGGGGAAAATATTTTTATAAAACCTAATAAGCATAGATAAGTAATTTTCTTAATCTGTAAGGAAAGCCTACATATTAGAAGAAAATATTTGATAATAATGGGTAAAGGCTATAAACTTTGAGCATTCTTTGGCATTGCCTTGAAGAATGTTTCTTCAATGCTCTTGAAGAAACATAAAGCACTCTTAAATATAAACAGGAGCTAAACTGCATTCATGATTAAAAAAAGGATATTAAACAAGATACTACTTATCACTTACCAGATTCATTTTTTAAAAACTTATAAAATGAATACATTATATTGGTGTGATGTGACAACATCAAATTGATAATGTGATGGACAACACATTGATGGACCATACACATTGGTAATGGCAGTTGAAAATGTGAACCTGATGGAAGGAAACTTGCAGTTCCTGTCAGTATTACAATGTTTGTAGTCTTTTTCAGGTAATGAAACTTTAAAATTTACATGCAGCAAGAATACATAGAAGAACTATAAAAATGATCTTCATGACCCAGATAATCACGATGGTGTGATCACTCACCTAGAACCAGGCATTTTGGAGTCTGAAGTCAAGCGGGCCTTAGGAAGCATCACTACGAATGAAGCTAGCGGAGGTGATGAAGTTCCAGTTGAGCTATTTAAAATCCTAAAAGATGATGCTGTGAAAGTGCTGCACTCAATCTGCCAGCAAATTTGGAAAACTCAGCAGTGGCCACAGGACTGGAAAAGGTCAGTTTTCATTCCAATCCCAAAGAAATGCAATGCTAAAGAATGCTCAAACTATCACACAATTGCGCTCATCTCACACACTAGCAAAGTAAATTCAAAATTTACACTAGCTCAAAATTCTCCAAGCTAGGCTTCAACACTATGTGAATTGTGAACTTCCAGATGTTCAAGCTGGATTTAGAAAAGAGGAACCAGAGATCAAATTGCCAACATCCATTGGATCATAGAAAAAGCAAGAGGGCTCCAGAAAAACATCTACTTCTGCTTTATTGACTGTGCCAAAGCCTTTGATTAAGTGAGAGAAAGTGAAGTCGCTCAGTCATGTCCAGCTCTTTGCGACCCCCAGACTGTAGCCAGCCAGGCTCCTCCATCCATGGGATTGTCCAGACAACAGTACTGGAGTGGGTTGCCATTTCCTTCTCCAGGGGATCTTCCCAACCTAGAGATCAAACCTGGGTCTCCCACATCGCAGGCAGACTCTTTACCATCTGAGCCACAAAGGTACTCACATTGACTGAATGGATCACAACAAACCATGGAAAATTCTTAAAAGATGGGAATACCAGACCACCTGACCTGCTTCTTGAGAAATCTGTATGCAGGTCAAGAAGCAACAGCTAGAACCAGACATGGAACAACCGACTGGCTCCAAATTGGGAAAGGAGTACGTCAAAGCTGTATATCGTCACCCTCCTTACTTAACTTAAATGCAGAGTACATCATGAGATATGCAGATGATACCACCCTTATGGCAGAAAGTGAAGAAGAACTAAAGAGCTTCTTGATGAAGGTGAAACAGGAGAGCGAAAAAGCTGGCTTAAAACTTAAAATTCAGAAAATGAAGATTATGTCATCTGGTCTCATCACTTTGAGGCCAATATATGGAGAAACAATGGAAACAGTGACAGACTTTATTTTCTTGGGCTCCAAAATCACTGTGGACAGTGATTGTATCCATGAAATTAAAAGATGCTTGCTCCTTGGAAGAAAAGCTATGAAAAACCTGTACAGTGTATGAAAAAGCAGAAACATTACTTTGCTGACAAAGGTCTGTGTAGTCAAAGCTATGGCTTTTCCAGTAGTCATGTATGAATGTGAGTTGGACCATAAGGAAGGCTGAAGGCTGAAGAACTGATGCTTTTAAATTGTTGGAGAAGGCTCTTCAGAGTCCCTTGGACTGCAAGCACAGTCAATCCTAAAGGAAATCAACCCTGAATACATTGGAAGGACTGATGCTGAAGCTGAAACTCCAATACTTTGGCAACCTGAATAGAAGAGCTGACTCGTTGGAAAAGATTCTGATGCCGGGATAGATAGAAGGTGGGAGGAGAAGGGAATGACAGAGGATGAGATGATTGGACGGCACCTCAATGGACATGAGTTTGAGCAAGCTCCGGGAGATGTGAAGACAAGGAATCCTGGTGTGCTGCAGTCCATAGGGTCGCAAAGAGCTGGGCACAGCTGAGTGACAACAACAACAAAGTTTGTGGTAGTAGCATTTTGGTTTTTAAAATTCTAAAAATGTTTTCTTAAAATGTTTAGGACAGAGAAATTTTTGATTCTTAAATATATCTGACTTTTTTTTTTTTAAGTCAAATCCTAATGTAGAGTCAGAGAGTATCATCTTGGAGGCACATATTAGGAAGTATTAATGTCAATAATTAGAAGTTAGAAAGAGGCTATGTTCTTCGTAAAGCTGAATAAATATTATATTTATATATTTGTTGTTGTTTAATTGCTAAGTTGTGTCCAATTCCTTTGCCATTCCATGGACTGTAGTCTTCCTGGCTCCTCTGTCAATGTTCCCAGGCAACAATACTGGTATTGTTTGCCATTACCTCCTCCAGAGGATCTTCCTGACCCAGGGATCTAACCAGTGTTTCTTGCATTGGTATGTTGATTCTCTACCACTGAATTATGCTGCTGCTGCTGCTGCTAAGTTGATTCAGTCGTGTCCGACTCTGTGCGACCCCATAGACGGCAGCCCAGCAGGATGCCCTGTCCCTGGGATTCTCCAGGCAAGAACACTGAAGTGGGTTGCCATTTCCTTCTCCAATGCATGAAAGTGAAAAGTGAAAGTGAAGTCGCTCAGTTGTGTCTGACTCAGCGACTCATGGACTGCAACCTACCAGGCTCCTCTGCCCATTGGATTTTCCAGGCAAGAGTATTGGAGTGGGTTGCCATTACCTTCTCCTCTGAGTCATGAGTGTAGCCCATATTTATCTATCAGTTCTATATAAATATAGCTTAAATATATATAACACTATAGTAATAAAATTATGAATTCAATAGATAAACATATGAAATTAAATGCATATACATGGCTTAGTAAAATAAAGTCTCTCAGTCATGTCTGACTCTTGCAACCCCATGGACTGGAGCCTACCATGTTCCTCCATCCATGGGATTCTCCAAGCAAGAGTATTGGAGTGGGTTGCCATTTCCTTCTCCAGAGGATCTTCCCAACCTAGGGATCGAACCACGGTCTCCTGCATTGTAGGCAGACGCTTTACCATCTGAGCCACCAGGGAAGTCTAATATATGGCTTGCTCACCCACAAATAAAAATAAACCTGTGTGTGTGTGGAGTACATGTACATGCATGTATGCATCCATATTTGTAGATGTGTGCATAACATGTATATCATGTGTACCTCTCTCTCTCTTTTCTCCCATGCATGTGTATGTACACAGATGCACGCACATCCACACAAGGCTTCCCTTGTGGTTCAGACAGTAAAGAATCTATCTGCAATGCAGGAGATCAGGAAGAAGGGAATGTCTACCCACCCCAGTATTCTTGCCAGGAGAATCTCATGGACAGAGGAGCCTGGTGGACTACAGTCTTTGGGGTCGCAGAGTCAGACATGACTGAGCAACTAGGGACTTTTAGAATATATATACATACATACATATATATATATATACATACATACATACATATATACTTTTAGAATATATATACATACATACATATATACACATATATATACAGATTGCCAGGAGAAATATCAATAACCTCAGATATGCAGATGACACCACCCTTATGGTGGAAAGTGAAGAAGAACTCAAAAGCCTCTTGATGAAAGTGAAAGTGGAGAGTGAAAAAGTTGGCTTAAAGCTCAACATTCAGAAAACAAAGATCATGGCATCTGGTCCCACCACTTCATGGGAAATAGATGTGGAAACAGTGGAAACAGTGTCAGACTTTATTTTTCTGGGCTCCAAAATCACTACAGATGGTGACTGCAGCCATGAAATTAAAAGACGCTTACTCCTTGGAAGGAAAGTTATGACCAACCTAGATAGCATAGTCAAAAGCAGACATTACTTTGCCAACAAAGGTTTGTCTAGTCAAGGCTATGGTTTTTCCTGTGGTCATGTATGGATGTGAGTGTTGGACTGTGAAGAAGGCTGAGCGCCGAAGAATTGATGCTTTTGAACTGCTGGTGTTGGAGAAGACTCTTGAGAGTCCCTTGGACTGCAAGGAGATCCAACCAGTCCATTCTGAAGGAGATCAGCCCTGGGATTTCTTTGGAAGGAATGATGCTAAAGCTGAAACTCCAATACTTTGGCCACCTCATGCGAAGAGTTGACTCATTGGAAAAGACTCTGATGCTGGGAGGGATTGGGGGCAGGAGGAGAAGGGGATGACAGAGGATGAGATGGCTGGGTGGCATCACTGACTTGATGGATGTGAGTCTGAGTGAACTCCAGGACTTGGTGATGGACAGGGAGGCCTGGCGTGCTGCGATTCATGGGGTCGCAAAGAGTCGGACACGACTGAGCGACTGATCTGATCTGATCTGATACACACACACACACACACACACACACACATATATATATATATATATTATTCACTAAATATTTTAGGCAAAAAAATTAATACATTTCTATTCTTTTTTTCATCACCAACACAACATGCTATATATAGCTTAGAAGATAAAACATAAAAACACTGACTCTGAAGTCAGAATGATAACGGTTCTAGCTCTGATCCCCCCAAATTTCCTTTATCTGTGATCTTAGTCAAATTATGTAAGCTCTATGAACTACAGTTATTCTACTTGTAACATTGGGTTAATAGTATCATCTTATTACAGTGCTGGCATTAGAATCAACATTAAATATAAAGTGGCAAGCATGGTGCCAATAGGGTAAATTATTAATACAAATATATAGTGGTTAAGCAGAGAAGGCAATGGCACCCCACTCCAGTACTCTTGCCTGGAAAATCCCATGGATGGAGGAGCCTGGCAGGCTGCAGTCCATGGGGTCGCTAGAGTTGGACATGACTGAGCGACTTCACTTTCACTTTTCACTTTCATGCATTGGAGAAGGAAATGGCAACCCACTCCAGTGTTCTTGCCTGGAGAATCCCAGGGACGGGAAAGCCTGGTGGGCTGCCGTCTATGGGGTCGCACAGAGTCGGACACAACTGAAGTGACTTAGCAGCATAGTGGTTAAGAGGTACAGCATGCTAATATGGTTAGAATAGGAGTTCTCAAAAAGAAAGAATGTCCCTGCCTTCTTCACTCCCTACCACCAAGGTGAATGGAAGATGCATGTAGTTTGACAAAGTTTCCATATGATCCTTATATCCTCTTTCTGTTTTCCCAGTAGAGAATTACTGGCATAAATAGTTTTTTTTTTTTTCCAAAAGGGTAGAATGGAGGTTATGCTTTGCAATACTCTTTACTAACTCTCTTAGAAGAAATGTTTTTTTCTTTTTTTGGTTTATCCATCTATTATTCTGTGGTCTATATTATCTCAGCATGGCAATACATAAAATATAAGCAACAGGATACAGTTGTTCACAAAACTAATTTTAGCTACTAATTGTATTTCAATTATTTTTTCCTGAATAAACTATTTTTTTCTGTTCTTTCAATTCAAGTTCCTGAAAAATTTTTAATTAGCTACCTGGGAAGGTGCTCCACCTGCCCATCCCATTTTTGGCCAGCTTATTAATCTCCTGGATTTATCTCATGAAGTATTTATCCACAGCCTTTTCTGGTCTACACTTGATATTTCGAGAGCTGGCATTTCTACTGCTTATTTCTGGACACTAATATTTAATCATAAAATCATAGGAATTGGAGATGGTTGAAACCTAACAGTTCACTCTCCATTTACCTGCCAAACCTACTGATGTTTTCCCTATCACTTGGCATGGATTTTTATAAAAGTGGTGACTTATCCACTAACAGAGTTTTAAATGCGATATTTTTGCACATATATCAGAAATATCTATTATTTTATGTTAGTAGATATCCATATTTTATGTTATCTACTATTTAATGAACATAAAACAAATTTTATGTTTATCCCATGTCTATTTATTTTTGATAACTTCACCTTTCATTGTAAGTAGATGCATACATAGTAAGTGACAATATAAATATGCAGAGTGCCCAAATTATGAGCCACTGTGGTCCATTTAGTGCACCTCTTATTTCAATGAGCAAAATGTAAGTCAAACAAATGGGTGAGACAGAGATGAACAGCCTATGCAGTCAAAATTTTAGATCCAACCCATAAGTATCACTACCAGCACTCTGTGATTTCTTAACAATAAAACACTTTCTCAACATTTAAAAATGCATTACTGAGTCTTATGGTCTTCTACTTCTTCTAAAGAGTAAGTTATTCCATTCTAAAGCTTCCATCATATTCTTGAGAGACATGCTTCAGGTAGAAAGCGTATTAAATTTCAGAAGTATGGTGGTAGTAAATGGATTTAAAACATCAACACCAATAAATATTACAGTCATCTCCAAATATTTTCCTGCCTGTGACTCACTCCTGCCTTGAGCATTCATTGCACTTCTTAGGCTTCAGTCCACTAAGAAATATCACTGGAAGAGTATTTGGAAAATTACCTCAAATATGACTTTATAAGCTTATTCTGATATTGGAATGTGGTTTATAAATGACCCCTTCATGTAGTGCTTATCATGTATTCACACAGGTAGAGAACATTTTAAATCAAAAGACATATATTGGCAGGCTGAAGCATTGCCCAACCACAGAGCCATCCTGTGCCTTAGTCAAGGACTTGGGGCCATGAGTGAAAATACCTCCACTGTTACCCATACAAATCCCTAGGATTCTGATTTGAAAGCCAGACAATGGTGACTCCATATTGATCCCATTTTACTCTGCTGCTCCAGTTACACACACACACACACACACACACACACACACACACAGTACTTTACTGAGATTCACCTTGACCTTATTCATTTTCCTGCACTATTTGTGCACCAGTATAACTCCCCCACTTAACTCCCCCACTTAACTTTGAAAGCAGATGCTGTAATTTGTACCTCGATCTCCCCTGCATTGTGCACACTGCATGTGATTTATAAACTCTAAATGAAGATACATTAAATGCAAACCTTTAATAAAAATTATGACAAGATTTCCTATAGTTCAAGGGCATACTCAACATAGGTGGTAAGGGAAATTACCTGTAATTTCAAAGGATTAACTAGTCTTTGGGAAGTTTTATGTATCTTTAAGTTAGACAAGGTAAGACTCATACCTGACTATGTGAAGACATTGGCAGAGATTTCTGTGAACTGACAAGTTCCTCACTAGTTTTTAAAGTTTATAATATCCTCACACCTATAGCCAACCACAGAATCCCAAACACATGTTCTTCAAACTAACATACCACAGAATTGTTTTTCCTTTGATGAATACTATTGCAATAGAACAATACATTCACCTTACATAACAGAGACTTTAAAAAATTGCCTGAGCTTTGTATGAGCATATGGATAATTTGATTTTAAGTCTTGCTGCTGCTGCTGCTGCTGCTGCTAAATCACTTCAGTCGTGTCCGACTCTGTGCGACCCCATAGACGGCAGCCCACCAGGCCCCACTGTCCCTGGGATTCTCCAGGCAAGAACACTGGAGTGGGTTGCCATTTCCTCCTCCAATGCATGAAAGTGAAAAGTGAAAGTGAAGTTGCCCAGTTGTGTCTGAATCTTAGCGACCCCATGGACTGCAGCCTACCAGGCTCCCCCATCCATGGGATTTTCCAGGCAAGAGTACTAGAGTGGGTTGCCATTGCCTTCTCCGATTTTAAGTCTTGCTAAGTATCAATTCCATAGGCCAGTCAGTTAATCTCTCTGTATCTCATTTTTCTCATCTACAAAATTGGGATAATAATACTATGTTATACTATAACAAGAATGCTTACTTTGCAAGGTTGCTATAAGCATAAGAAAATAAAACTTCTATCCCAATGCCTGGTACATAATAACTATACAATAATCCATAGCCACAATGATTGATGTCATCATTGTGATACATCACAAAAGATACTAAGGTTTGAAACTCTTACCTCATTTTCTCTCTGATTACTTCTTAGTCTTCAAATAATTGTTTTACTTGGGAATGATAGTGAGATAAAAACAAAACTTATCTATTTATGAAAGCAAGAATAAAAGCATTGCTTATTGAAGGACATGTTCCAACACTATCCTTTAAAAAGAGTTGAATTCAGTAGTGAAAAATTAGTTGAAAAACAAAAAGAGCAGTCACCAAAAAGGATTTGCCATGTCATTGATTGCTTTATCTGAGATGATATCAGTGCCTTCCAGGATTCTTTGGACAAGTTGCAGAAATCATGCCACAAGGAGATTCTACTAAGTAGTTATAATTTTTTAAAAAATAAAGAGTTTTTAGATCATCTAAAGAAATTCAGTAAAAGAAAAGGTACAGCCTGTATATGTTGCCCTATTCGGAGTATCTGGTCTTAAAAATAACTTAATGGCCATAAATGCTTATTGCCAGAGTAAATGCTATGTACTCAATAGGTTTCCTAAGAAACTGAAAGATAGAATGTAACACTTTCCCTAAAGCAGTACTATAGAATGCTTATGAAACTTGTGAGATATGTCTCTATTGGAAAATCAAAAAACGCAAAAGTACATGAAAGCATTTATTCTGGACAGTGAAGGACAAATACAGAGAGAAATAAAAAACATTCCTATAAAGGTATATGTGCGGCTTATTTTAGATCAGAAAAAATCCACAAGTATAAGAGTGAGCAAGAAATGTGACAAGTCTTATCTTGGAATCACACAAAATGTGTTAATTCTTCAAATCATTTTTAGAAATCTTTTTTAAAAAATTTGTCCGAAGTTATAATGCAGCTGTCAAATTAACCCATATTGCATTTTTTTTTTTGTAGGGACTAATGATGAATTTTATCTTAATTTGGTATTGACTCTTTCACATCTGAAAACTTTTAAAAACATTGTTCTGATAATATACAAAACTAATTTTGCTATTTTTATGTTTCCAGAATTTTTTATTTAATAGGAAGAAATTGTCACCTTTTGATTTTTGATCTTTCTTATACATTTGTTTCATTTCTGTGTTCTTTCCCAAAAGGTTATTTTGAGGGAAAAGAGACAATTAATCAAACACACAATAGATACAGTATTCTTTAATACAAATTTCAGTGCCCAGTGAGCTTATTATATTTATTTATATATTCTGATCAGTAAACATAGGGCAAGAGAAGAGTATTTGTTAGTAGATATCCTGGTTATACTGAACAGAACCACAAACATCTGATTACAGTTCTGCCAATCCAAATTAACCATTACCTGGGTAATCAATCAATAAATGTCATATAATATTTCTGTTAGAAAAATACTTAGTGGTCAACTATGAGTCAAATGTTATTTTAGCAACTGAGGAAATACAATGATGAAATTCATGATTCCTGCTCTGATCTCATAAAACATAAATTCTGGTAAAGAGAGAGAGTCAGTGAATAAGTAACCAAATACGAATATAGAAATCTCAAAGAAAATCTGATGAAAAATATATTTCAGGCTAAATTTTATCACTAAGAGCGATAAAAAAGGGATGTTTCTTTAGATGGTTGTATATGTATATGTATTTATATTCAGATAGATATACACATATTTGAATACGTACATACGCATATGTGTATATTTTTAGAAAATAAAATATTCTTTACAAATAATTGTTCTACCAATCTAAAATTTTACTTTTTGGAAAGCTTTCAGTATTTAAAAATTTTCCACAGTTTATTTTGTGTTCAGCATCTCTCTCTCATGCTCCTATATGTAACTGCTTCTCTGCAATATTCTATAAGAAATGGAATTGTAGAGTCCAAAAGGAGGTACACTTAAAATTTTGATATGTATTACCAACAGAGGTCCTTTAACAGAACTATTTCCCTGTACTATATGTACTATATAATGCTAAATTATTAATTTTTGCCCATTAGGTAAGTGAGATAATGAATATAGTATCCCTTTGTATGTTAGCTTTCATTTTCCTGCTTAGTGAATGTAAGCATCTTTTTCTTTACTTTAGTAACTATTTTCTTTCTTTCTTTTTTTTTTTGACTGAGCTGTCTGTTTGGATCTTTTGCCCATTCAGTTCAGTTCATTCAGTCGCTCAGTCATGTCCAACTCTTCTCAATCCCATGGACTGCAGCACACCAGGCCTCTCTGTCCATCACCAAATTCCTAGGTTTACCCAAACTCATGTCCATTGAGTCGGTGATGCCATCCAACCATCTCATCCTCTGTTGTCCCCTTCTCCTACTGCCCTCAATCTTTTCCAGCATCAGGGTCTTTTCAAATGAGTCAGCTCTTCGCATCAGGTGGCCAAAGTACTGGAGTTTCAGCTTCAGCATCAGTCCTTCCAGTGAAAACCCAGGACTGATCTCCTTTAGGATGGACTGGTTGGATCTCCTTGCAGTTCAAGGGACTCTCAAGAGTCTTCTCCAAAACCACATTTCAACAGCATCAATTCTTTGGCGCTCAGCTTTCTTTACAGTCCAACTCTCGCATCCACACATGACTATTGGAAAAACTATAGCTTTGACTAGATGGACCTTTGTTGGCAAAGTAATGTCTCTGCTTTTAAATATGCTGTCTAAGTTGGTCATAACTTTCCTTCCAAGGAGTAGGCAATTTGTAATTTCATAGCTGCAATCACCATCTGCAGTGATTTTGGAGCCCAAGGAAATAAAGTCTGTCACTGTTTCCACTGTTTCCCCATCTATCTGCCATCTAGTGATGGGACCGGATGCCATGATCATGGTTTTCTGAATGTTGAGCTTTAAGCCGACTTTTTCACTCTCCACTTTCACTTTCATCAAGAGGCTCTTTAATTCTTCACTTTCTGCCATAAGGGTGGTGTTATCTGCATATCTGAGGTTATTGATATTTCTCCCAGCAATCTTAATGCTTCTTCCAGCCCAGTGTTTCTCATGATGCACTCTGCATATAAGTTAAATAAGCAGGGTGACTATATACAGCCTTGACGTACTCCTTTTCCTATTTGGAACCAGTCTGTTGTTCCATGTCCAGTTCTAACTGTTGCTTCCTGACTTGCATATAGGTTTCTAAAGAGGCAGGTCTGGTGATTTGGTATTCCCATCTCCTTCAGAATGTTCTACAGTTTTTTGTGATCCACACAGACAAAGGCTTTGGCATAGTCAATAAAGCAGAAACAGATGTTTTTCTGGAACTCTCTTGCTTTTTCAATAATCCAACAGTTGTTGGCAATTTGATCTCTGGTTCCTCTGCCTTTTCTAAAATCAGCTTGAACATCTGGAAGTTCAAGGTTCATGTATTGCTGAAGCCTGGCTTGGAGAATTTTGAGCATTACTTTATTAGCATTGAGATGAGTGCAAAAATGCTCAGTTGTGCAATTTGAGCATTCTTTGGCATTGCCTTTCTTTGGGACTGGAATGAAGACTGACATCTTTTGCAGTCCTCTCGCCACTGCTGAGTTTTCCAAATTTGCTGGCATATTGAGTGCAGCACTTTCACAGCATCATTGTCTAGGATTTGAAATAGCTCAACTGGAAATCCATCAGCTCCATTAGCTTTGTTTGTTGTGATGCTTCCTAAGGCCCACTTGACTTCACATTCCAGGTTGTCTGACTCTAGGTGAATGATCACAACATTAAGATTATCTGGGTCATGAAGATCTTTTTGTACAGTTTCTCTGTGTATTCTTGCCACCTCTTCTTAATATCTTCTGCTCTGTTAGGTCCCTACCATTTCTGTCCTTTATTGAGCCCATCTTTGCATGAAATTTTCCCTTGGTATCTCTAATTTTCTTGAAGAGATCTCTAGTCTTTCCCATTCTATTATTTTCCTCTATTTCTTTGCATTGATCACTGAAGAAGGCTTTGGTATCTCTCCTTGCTATTCTTTGGAACTCTACATTCAAATGAGTATATCTTTCCTGTTCTCCTTTGCTTTTTGCTTCTCTTCTTTTCTAGCTATTTGTAAGGCCTCCTCAGACAGCCATTTTGCTTTTATGCCTGTTACTCTTGGAACTTTATGCAATTTTTATCCATGTGTATGCATTTGTTACAAATATACACCATTTGTATACAAATAATAAACATACGCTATGTACATCATGACACACTTGTGTGTGTTCTTATGTTATCATATGTTAATACATTTTAATACATAACAGTAGAAGAATACATGTACAAAAATATGTATTTATAATGCTAATATTGTTTCCTCTACTGTTCAGTGTTTATATTGTTTCATTTTTACCACAGAATGCTTAAATAGTTAAATTTATTAATTACTTATGGCTTTTGTGTTGTACAGTTATTTGTGAATATAAATACATTTTGTCTTATTCCTATTCTGATATTAAATAATAATAACCTATATTTTCTTCTAATATATTCATAATTTCATTCTGTACATTTTGAAATTGAAATAACTGAAATTAGTTTTGTGAATTATGGGAGCCTATAATCTAATTTGTTTATCTTCCTACCTATAGACTATTTACCCGGCAGTGTTTCTTGCCAGGGCACCATTTCCCCACCACTTCACACTTTCATGCACTGAATTTTCATGCGTCTGTTTCTGGACAGCAACCTCTTTCTTTATTTCCACCCCAATATTACATCTTCTTAATTCTCAATTTTTATAATAAGTTTTGAAATATGGTGGGTGATATGCTTGCTTCTTGAAAGGAAAGGTATGACAAACTAAGAGAGAATGTTAAAAAGCAGGGAAATCACTTTGTCGACAAAAGTCTGTATATTCAAATCTATGGTTTTGAACTCAACATTCAGAAAACTAAGATCTTGACATCCGATCCAATCACTTCATGCTAAATAGATGGGGAAACAATGGAAACAGTGAGAGACTATTTTGGGGGGCTCTAAAACCACTGCAGCCATGAAATTAAAAGATGCTTGCTTCTTGGAAGGAAAGCTATGATCAACCTAGACAGCATATTATAAAGCAGAGACATTACTTTGCCAACAAATGTCCATCTAGTCAAAGCTATGGTTTTTCTAATAGTCATGTGTGGATGTGAGAGTTGGACTGTAAGGAAAACTGAGCCCCGAAGAACTGATGCTTTTGAACTGTGGTGTTGGAGAAGAGTCTTGAGAGTCCCTTGGACTGCAAGGAGATCCAACCAGTCCATCCTAAAGGAAATTAGTCCTGAATATTCATTGGAAAGACTGATGCTGAAGCCACCTGATGCGAAGAACTTTCATGAGAAAAGACCCTGATGCTGGGCAAGATTGAAGGCAGGAGGAGAATGGGCTGACAGAGGATGAGATGGTTGGATGGCATCACTGATTTGATGGACCTGCATTTGAGTAAGCTCCAGGAGTTGGTGATGGACAGGGAAGGCTGGCGTGCTGCAGTCCCTGCAGACATGACTAAGCAACTGAACTGAACTGAACTGATGGTTTTTACAGTAGTCATATATGGATGTGAGAGCTGGACCATAAAGAAGGCTGAGTGCTGAAGAGTTGAAGCTTTCAAAATGTGGCACTGAAGAAGACTCTTGAGAGCCCCTTGGACTGCAAGGAGATCAACCAGTCAATCCCATAGGAAATCAACCCTGAACATCCTTTGGAAGGGATGATACTGCTGCTGAAGCCTCAGTACTCTGGCCACCTGATGTGAAAATAGACTCATTGGAAAAGACCATAATTCTGGGGAAGACTGAAGGCAAAATGAGAAGGAGATGGCAGAGGATGAGATGATTGGATGGCATCAGTAACTCAGTGGACATGAATTTGAGCAAATTTCAAGAGATAATGAAGGACAGGGAACCTCGTGTGCTTCAGTCCATGGGGTCCTAAGGAGTCAGACATGAGTTAGCTACTGAACAACAACAACAAAACAAATCTTTTTCTTACCTCCTTTATCTTTTTAAAGTGTGCTCTTGGTTATTCTGCTATATTTCCCTTTCTTAAGAAAATTTATAAGAAGGACTTTGAGTTTCATGAATAACATTAATAGGATTTTGATTACATTGCCACATATTTACAGATTAATTTGGAGGAGTTTTCTTATCTTTACAATATTGAGCCATCCCATTCAGAATTTGGCTTAGCTCACCTTTTATTTAAATCTTCTTTTATGTTCTTCAGTAAAATTTTATGGTTTTCTTATGTCTTATTTTTATTAGGGTTATCTTTATGCATTTTATAGTTTTATGACTATTGTGAGGCAGATCTTATCATCTATTATACATTCTATTATTGCTAGCATATAGTAGAGCTATAGAAAATTGCCTTTGCTATTTTTAATATAATGACACTTTCTTCCTCCTTTGAATAGTTATACAATTTATTTCTATTATTTCATTCCAATATTTATACTTTTTTAAATTAAGAAAAAATCTTTCTGGGTTGGTGGATGGACTAGGGTATCTACTACAATGCTGATTAACAGCATGGTAGTAAACTCTTTTTTCTTGTTACTAATTTTAAAGGGAATGTTTCCAATATTTCACCACTAAATGTGATGCTTGCTCTATTGTTGTCTGGTAGATAAATTTTATTAAATCAAGGAAGCTCCCTTTCATTTCTAGATTGCTAAGAATTTTACTGATTAATCTTAAAATCAGAATTTGGGGAAACATTTTATAAAACTGCTTTTAAACATTATCCACCACCCCATCCCTGCCGGAATCATTTAATGTAGTAAATTAGGTTTGTGCATTTTCTAGTGCTAAAGAAGTCTTGTAGTTTTGTGATAATACAAACTTTGTAATGATATATTATTCCTTTCAGGTTCTGCTGGAATTTATTGGCTAATAATTTGCATGTAGGCTAAGTTGTTTCAGTCATGTCTGACTCTTTACAACCTATGGTCTGTAGCCTCTGAGGCTCCTCTGACCGTGGGATTCTCCAGGCAAGAATACTTGAGAGGGTTGCCATGCCCTCCTCCAGGGGATCTTCCCAACCCAAGGATGGAACCCGAGTCTCCTGCAGCTCCTGCATAGTAGGCAGATTCTTTACTGCTGAGCCATCAGGGAAGCCCTGCTTAGGTATTTACTTTTCTGTTGTTTAGTGTGATTAGCTTATACTTTCATTTTTTTCTGCTGTCCTTGATCAGTTATGTCTACTAGTGGATTTTCTCCTTTTTATCTTTATAAAATGAGTTTAGGATAATTATTTTTTCATCTAGTTTATATGAGGATTTTATTTTTTAAACTACCTTTTAGATAAGTAATTTAGACCTGACACTATTTTCAAGGATAAATGTTAGTACATGCCTTAACTTTATTTACTATTACTTGGTTCCTTACATATATATTTTTGAGCCATTTTACATAACATATTCTCAGGCCATCAAGTATTTCATCTAAGTTTCCAAGTTTGCTATAAGTAATACTGTATTTATTTTCTTTGTCATAGATCATATTGGCTTAATCATGTATTATATTTTTGTGTTCTTCATATAAATAGGTAAGCCCAGTTTTTCATTTCTTATTGTTTTTTGTAGTTTCTTTTTATCTTGAAAAAGATGTGTCTAAGTTTTTACTATCTTATAAGTTATAACAAGGAAACTTTGATTTGTTGATAGTCTTTACTTAATTTTCTCATACTCACCCAGTTACCTATTTTTATTTGTGCTCTCTTTACTTTGGAGAAGAAAATTACAATTCAGCCTTATTCCATTTTGTATGGTTCCAAATTATTATCTACTCAGACAATTTTTGAGAAGGGGCAAAGAAAGAAAAATATCACTTTCAAAAGTGTCATGATTTTTTATTTCTGCTTTCAGAAGTGTCATTGTCAGTCTAAGCTTATCTCCTCTTTTAGAATCTTACTGAACACTCTGGTAAGGAGTCAAAACACTCCAGCAGTGTGATTTTTCCTACCATTGTTCCCTAACTCTACAGCTTTAGTGGGTAATTCACTGGTGCTCAATGCACAAAACATGTGACAATTTAAACAAATAGTTTGCAGCCATCTGAAATAATCCTTTAAGTGACAGATTTAAATAATGGGCTTTCAGTTACCTTTACCCAGGTAGTTTCTTATTTTAGTATATTTCCTTTGCAAAACCCCATTCCTTGTATTATATCTTGTAATTAAAACATTTATTTGTTCATATAACAAAGACCTTACATGTGTGGCAGCTCCAGGACTATCATTAAGCCAGAGTTCCATTTTATGTTCTCCAAGACTGTCTTGCTTCAAAGTCCTCTGTCTGTTGTCCTTATTCTCACACTGGCAGTGATAGGGCTGCATCAGTTCAAAGAATCATGTACAGTCACGGTCACCATGTTGCTACTAGAGCAATCTTGATTTTGTGGTGTTAAGGATGTACAGCTTTTCAGACACAGTGGTGAGGGTGAGAGGTGGGGATGGTATTTTTGGGAAGGGAGTGGGCAAAGAGAAATCTGCTATTGTCATTTGTTGTAATCATTTAATAATATTAAATGAAACACCATAAGATCTAGAATTTAAAAGGAGATGATTTCTGCCTCTCATCAGAGGGACAGCCTTATTTATTAGTATTTTTATTATTGATTCAGTTACTCTCCTATTATCTCCGTCTAGTAATGTTGATCTCCAAAATTGTCAAATGTGAGCTCTTCCTCTTAAAATAGTTTTGGTTCCTTTACCTTGCCACTGTTACATGTGACTGTACAAGATTGTAATATTTTCAACGTCACTACTGACTCTTCATAGTTCAAAGCAGCCATTTGTTTACAAACAGTCAAACCATAGTTTAAATTCTTTGTATGACAACATCAACAAACAAATATCCTATTTTTTGCTCACCAATTCTTAACTAATATAATTGTCCATTCTTCACAAAACTGCTTTGACATTACCAGGAGAATAGTTGCCAATCCGACTCTCAAATCGATCAAGTCAGAATTAATTAAGTGTACTGAAGAGTTTATTGTTTACTTAATGCCAAACATTTTGTCAACATGTTCAGGCTAAAAATATAGTCAGTTGTGTGAATGTTTAACTGTGAAATTATTTAAGAAAACAGATTTAGGAAAGTCTTTCTCTAGCCTGCTTCCATCTACAAATTCTGCATTGCTTAAACTCTGAGACTAAGTGATTCAGCAGCACAGTTTCTTCGCTCAGAAAGCTTTCTGCCTAGATTAGTTAAGCTTGCCATTGTGCTTTTTTTCCTCAGTTCCATTGAATTTCCTGATTTCTGCCTGAGATCTCAGCTTTGGGCTGTTTATTGCATCTTGATTTTCATTTCAATGCTCCTGTCTTCCTAACGCTTATGACTTGGTAACTTTTGCTCAAATGGGAAACTAGAGTGCACTCTCTAGACCACCTGCTTAGTTTCTTATCCTTGCACACTCTGTATCCCTAGCTTCACTGCTTCACCTAGTGCATGAGCTGTAGGAACCTGCCTCAGGTTAGGCTAGTTCTATGCCTGTATTTATATGCAGAGTACATCATGAGAAATGCTGGACTAGAAGAAACACAAGCTGGAATCAAGATTGCTGGGAGAAATATCAATAATCTCAGATATGCAGATGACACCACCTTTATGGCAGAAAGTGAAGAGGAACTCAAAAGCCTCTTGATGAAAGTGAAAGTGGAGAGTGAAAAAGTTGGCTTAAAGCTCAACATTCAGAAAACGAAGATCATGGCATCCGGTCCCATCACGTCATGGCAAATAGATGGGGAAACAGTGGAAACAGTGTCAGACTTTATTTTTCTGGGCTCCAAAATCACTGCAGATGGTGACTGTAGCCATGAAATTAAAAGATGCTTACTCCTTGGAAGAAAAGTTATGACCAAACTAGATAGCATATTCAAAAGCAGAGACATTACTTTGCCAACAAAGGTTTGTCTAGCCAAGGCTATGGTTTTTCCTGTGGTCATGTATGGATGTGAGAGTTGGACTGTGAAGAAGGCTGAGTGCAAAAGAATTGATGCTTTTGAACTGTGGTGTTGGAGAAGACTCTTGAGAGTCCCTTGGACTGCAAGGGATCCAACCAGTCCATTCTGAAGGAGATCAGCCCTGGGATTTCCTTGGAAGGAATGATGCTAAAGCTGAAACTCCAGTACTTTGGCCATGCGAAGAGCTGACTCATTGGAAAAGACTCTGATGCTGGGAGGGATTGGGGGCAGGAGGAGAAGGGGACGACAGAGGATGAGATGGCTGGATGGTATCACTGACTCGATGGACATGAGTCTGAGTGAACTCCGGGAGTTGGTGATGGACAGGGAGGCCTGGCGTGCTGCGATTCATGGGGTCGCAAAGAGTCGGACACGACTGAGCGACTGATCTGATCTGATGCCTGTACTGTATTCCCACAATGCCAGGCATTTTTACTTCAACTCTACAAATTGCCTGCATCTCTATGACTCCTCCGTGGTCTTATTGAACTGAATTAATTGCATTCACTGAATTGAGCTAATAATTTAGGGCTTTGGTTCTCAGCCTTGGCTCTAAATTAAAATATGAGGAGAGCTTTAAAAAACTTTTAAAAATAATAAATATATCAGCATCTCAGTCACAGGCATTTTAAAAAGTCTCTGGGTAATTATAATGTGCAACTTCTGTTGAGGACCACTGCTTCAGAGTAAAAATGAAACAGGTAAATTCAGGCAGCACATTTGGATTCCTTGTTTAAAGGGACTGGAATGCAACCTTGTGATATCCTCCTCATCTTTCTCAGTGTCTATGCCTCCACCTTTTTTTTTTTTTTCTCCCTAGATCACTCATAGACAATGTTTATAGGAGTCATATCAAAAAGAAGTAATGAATGACCATAAATGGGGGAGGGAAGTAACAAGAGTTTCTGTTTTTATCCCCCCACTGCCTCACCTGAAGCCTGGAATTACTAGCATGTCAGCTATAAAAGGCGAGCTCCTTAACTACAATATCCTGTATGAATAATATCCAGAAGGAAATTTTAAATCCACCTCAGAATATAAAAGAGCATCACTAGAGAGAAATAATTTATGAGTAAGACATCGAGGAATACATACCATAATTTATTTTTATATCATGATCTTTGTTCAGACCACTGCAAACTCCTCTTCAGAAAGAGTGCATCAATTATGAGCAAGAAAAAAAAGAGAGACTTTAATACTAGAAAATATATCTTTCATACTTACTATACGCTTATGCATACCTACTGATAATAGATACTTTGTTGGTTCAAATCATTACAAGCTGTGAACCGTGAAGAGAAATGAGCAATAAATAAAGTTCCTGCTTCTTTTAATAAAATGTCTCCATGTCACAGTTTAGGGAATGCTTTGTAACCACAATGAGCTCAAATATGCTCTACTCAATACTTGAAATGTAAATACTATGACTTCTTTAAATTAACTTTTGGAATGCCTTTAAAGTGCCTTATATTTCCATGATGAGAAAAGTTAGATGGTGACTATATATACAGAAGTCATTGGATTGTTGATATATAATTAAACCAAACCTCCTTATGTAGGGGTTTCCCTGGTGGTTAAGAGTTTGCCTGCCAGTTCAGGGGACACAGGTTTTGTCCCTGCTCTGGGAAGATCCCACATGGGCAACTGGGCCCTTGAGCCAAGAATACCAACCCAGTGCTCTAGAGCACACACACACCACAACTACTGAGCTCACCCGCCACAACTGCTTAAGTCTGTGCATGCTACAACTCTGCTCCACAACAACAGAAGTCACTACATGATGCTAAAGCTGAAGCTCCAGTACTTTGGCCACCTCATGTGAAGAGTTGACTCATTGTAAAAGACTCTGATGCTGGGAGGGATTGGGGGCAGGAGGAGAAGGGGACGACAGAGGATGAGATGGCTGGATGGCATCACCAACTCAACGGACATGAGTTTCAGTGAACTCCGGGAGTTGGTGATGGACAGTGAGGCCTGGTGTGTTGCTATTCATGGGGTTGCAAAGAGTTGGACACGACTGAGTGACTGAACTGAACTGAACTGAACTGACTGACAATGAGAAGCCTGTGAATCGCAACTACAGAAAAGTCCATGCAGCAACAAAGACCCAGTACAGTCAAAAATAAACAAATGTTTAAAAACAAGCTTCTTTTCTGACCACAATGCAGTAAGATTAGATCTCAATTAGAGGAGAAAAAATATTAAAAATTCCAACATATGGAGGCTGAACAACACACTGCTGAATAACCAACAAATCACAGAAGAAATCAAAAAAGAAATCAAAATATGCAGAAACAAATGAAAATGAAAACATAACATCCCAAAACCTATGGGACACTGTAAAAGCAGTGCTAAGGGGAAACTTCATAGCAATACAGGCATACCTCAAGAAATAAGAAAAAAAGTCAAATAAATAACCTAACTCTACACCTAAAGCAACTAGAAAAGGAAGAAATGAAGAACCCCAGGGTTAGTAGAAAGAAAGAAATCTTAAAAATTACAGCAGAAATAAATGTAAAAGAAACAAAAGGGAGCATAGTAAAAATCAACAAAGCCAAAAGCTGGTTCTTTGAGAGGATAAATAAAATTGACAAACCATTAGCCAGATTCATCAAGAAACAAAGGGAGAAAAAGCAAATCAATAAAATTAGAAATGAAAATGGAGAGATCACAACAGACAACACACAAATACAAAGGATCGTAAGAGACTACTATCAGCAATTATATGCCAATAAAATGGACAACGTGGAAGAAATGGACAAATTCTTAGAAAAGTACAACTTTCCAAAACTGAACCAGGAAGAAATAGAAAATCTTAACAGACCCATCACAAGCACGGAAATTGAAACTGTAATCAGAAATCTTGCAGCAAATAAAAGGCCAGGTCCAGACAGCTTCACAGCTGAAGTCTACCAAAAATTTAGAAAAGAGCTGACACCTATCCTATACAAACTCTTCCAGAAAATTGCAGAGGAAGGCAAACTTCCAAACTCATTCTATGAGGCCACCATCACCCTAATACCAAAACCTGACAAAGATGCCACAAAAAAAGAAAACTATAGGCCAATATCACTGATGAACAAAGATGCAAAAATCCTTAACAAAATTCTAGCAATCAGAATCCAACAACACATTAAAAAGATCATACACCATGGCCAAGTGGGCTTTATCCCAGGGATGCAAGGATTCTTCAATATCCGCAAATCAATCAGTGTAATATACCACATTAACAAATTGAAAAATAAAAGCCATATGATTATCTCAATAGATGCAGAGAAAGCCTTTGATAAAACTCAACATCCATTTATGATAAAAATCCTTCAGAAAGCAGGAATAGAAGGAACATACCTCAACATAAAAAGCTATATATGACAAACCCACAGCAAACATTATCCTCAATGGTGAAAAATTGAAAGCATTTCCCCTAAAGTCAGGAACAAGACAAGGGTGCCCACTCTCACCACTACTCTTCAACATAGTTTTGGCCGTAGCAATCAGAGCAGAAAAAAGAAATAAAAGGAATCCAAATTGGAAAAGAAAAAGTAAAACTCTCACTGTTTGCAGATGACATGATCCTTTACATAGAGAACCCTAAAGACTCGACCAGAAAATTACTGCTGCTGCTGCTGCTAAGTCACTTCAGTTGTGTCCGACTCTGTGTGACCCCATAGATGGCAGCCCACCACGCTCTGCCATCCCTGGGATTCTCCAGGCAAGAACACTGGAGTGGGTTGCCATTGTCTTCTCCATTGTGTGAAAGTGAAAAGTGAAAGTGAAGTCGCTCAGTCATGTCTGACTCGTAGCAACCTGATGGACTGCAGCCATGGGGTCGCTGATATATCTACCTAAAGAAACTAAAGACCTATATATAGAAAACTATAAAACACTGGTGAAAGAAATCAAAGAGGACACTAATAGATGGAGAAATATACCATGTTCATGGATTTGAAGAATCAATATAGTGAAAATGAGTATACTACCCAAAGCAATTTATAGATTCAATGCAATCCCTATCAAGCTACCAATGGTATTCTTCACAGAGCTAGAACAAATAATTTCACAATTTGTATGAAAAAACAAAAACAAAAACAAAAAACCTCGAATAGCCAAAGCAATCTTGAGAAAGAAGACTGGAACTGGAGGAATCAACCTGCCTGACTTCAGGCTCTACTACAAAGCCACAGTATCAAGACAGTATGGTACTGGCACAAAGACAGAAATATAGATCAATGGAACAAAATAGAAAGCCCAGAGATAAATCCACGCACATATGGACACCTTATCTTTGACAAAGGAGGCAAGAATATACAATGGATTAAAGACAATCTCTTCAACAAGTGGTGCTGGGAAAACTGGTCAATCACTTGTAAAAGAATGAAACTAGAACACTTTCTAACACCATACACAAAAATAAACTCAAAATGGATTAAAGATCTCAACGTAAGACCAGAAACTATAAAACTCCTAGAGGAGAACATAGGCAAAACACTCTCTGACATACATCACAGCAGGATCCTCTATGACCCACCTCCCAGAATATTGGAAATAAAAACAAAAATAAACAAATGGGACCTAATTAAAATTAAAAGCTTCTGCACAACAAAGGAAACTCTAAGCAAGGTGAAAAGACAGCCTTCAGAATGGGAGAAAATAATAGCAAATGAAGCAACTGACAAAGAACTAATCTCAAAAATATATAAGCAACCCTACAGCTCAATTCCAGAAAAATAAATGACCCAATCAAAAAATGGGCCAAAGAACTAAATAGACATTTCTCCAAAGAAGACATACAGATGGCTAACAAACACATGAAAAGATGCTCAATATCACTCATTATCAGAGAAATGCAAATCAAAACCACTATGAGGTACCATTTCACACCAGTCAGAATGGCTGCTATCCAAAAGTCTACAAGAAATAAATGCTGGAGAGAATGTGGACAAAAGGGAACCCTCTTACATTATTGGTGGGAATGCAATCTATTACAGCCACTATGGAAAACAGTGTGGAGATTCCTTAAAAACCTGGAAATAGAACTGCCTTATGATTCAGCAATCCCACTGCTGGGCATACACACCGAGGAAACCAGAATTGAAAGAGACATGTGTACCCCAATGTTCATCGCAGCACTGTTTATAATAGCCAGGACATGGAAGCAACCTAGATGTCCATCAGCAAATGAATGGATAAGAAAGCTGTGGTACATATACACAATGGAGTATTACTTAGCCATTAAAAAGAATACATTTGAATTAGTTCTAATGAGGTGGATGAAACTGGAGCCTATTATACAGAGTGAAGTAAGTCAGAAAGACAAACACCAATACAGTATACTAACGCATATATATGGAATTTAGAAAGATGGTAAAGACAACCCTGCATGCAAGATAGCAAAAGAGACACAGATGTATAGAACAGTCTTTTGGACTCTGTGGGAGAGGGAGGGGGGGATGATTTAGGAGAATGGCATTAAAACATGTGCAATATCATATAAGAAACGAATCGCCAGTCCAGGTTTGATGCAGGATACAGGAAGCTTGGTGCTGGTGCACTGGGATGACCCAGAGGGATGGTATGGGGAGGGAGGTGGGAGGGAGGTTCAGGATGGGGAACACATGTACAGCTGTGGCGGATGCATGTTGATATATGGCAAAACTAATACAATATCGTAAAGTAAAAAAAAATAAAAATAATAATTTTTTAAAAAATAAGAACAAACAAACAAAAACCCTCTAGTTGTTTATGGAAAAGTCCTTTGAGTATGTATTAATAACAGTTAGCATTTATTGAGTACTTCCTATTGTTAGACATCTCCCTGAGTATTTTAGACATACAAATTTATCCAAAATTAACAGCCCAATAAAATCAACTTTAGAAATGAGGATACTGAGCAGAGATGTTAAGTTACTTGTACAAAGTCAATAGCTAATAAGTGATGGAACTGGGATTTTGACCCAAACAGCAGAATTCCAGAGTCGTCCTTTTTATCTACAGTGGTATACTACATTAGATTCAATGCTGCTATAAAAGCAATCATTATATTAGGACATTTGGATAGGATTATTAAAGTAGTTTCCAACTCGTAGTCTTGATAGGAGCAAGCTGCATTGTGGAAACTCTCATGTTCTTCTCACAGCTGAACAGATGATATGGAATAGACAGTAATGATGTTGTGAAGGGCATGAAATTAGTTCCAATCATCAACACTCATTAAAGAGTTAGACTTAATAACCAAAGAGGTAAGGGATTCAGCAGTGCAAGAGTTATTCCTCTACCTAACAGCTCTTGAAGTCTAGTGGGGAACAGACATTAACTGAAGATCACATACATATTAATTACAATAATGACAAATGCTGAAGAGTGGAGTGGCTACCAAATGCAAAAAGAACATATAGTCAGGCTTTTAACCTAGTCAGAGAAGGATGGGATACACTGAGAAAGTAACATTTAAGCTGAAAGATAAGCAGAAATTAATCCTACTCACAGGGCAAGAGAGTTTCAGGTACAAGGGAATAGCATGTGGCATCTTGATGGAGGAAGGGAGGAGTCAGTCCCATTAGAATAAGATATTCATTGGGTATGGAAAGAAAATGCTAGAACTATTTGTATTCAGTTAAGTCAACCTCTAAAATGTTTATTATATTGTAGTTTTATAAGAGGCATGCAGTATCAGTTTACATATATACTATGAATAAACATGTGTTAATTATAATTGCATACTCAAGAAATTTTATTGATGGTCACAAAGAGTAAAAAATGCTTGAGGACTGGTGGTTTAAGCAACTGTAAAAGGAACATTATGAGTAAACTCAGGGGTTGGTGGTGATGGGGAAGTGGAACAGGAAATTAACACTGGATGACCCTGGAGACTTGGCCCACACAGGGCTTGGTGGGCCAAGTCAAGTATTCAGGGTTTAAGAGCAAGGGGAAAGTTGAAAAGATTCTACCCATGAAATGCACACTTGTCCATCTAGCCCTCAGTCTAAGATGGCTACCAATTATAACCATTTAGAGAAAGGTTAGAGGATACACAAAGGTAAGCTTAGAGTGGACTTGAAATCTGCCTTAGTATTTATTTGGGTGCATGTTCTTTCTCCTTTTCCAATGAAAACCATGTGTTATGGACTGACTGGTTGTAACCACCCCCCAAACCCCACCAAAACATCCCTCATGTTTAAATCCCTATCCCCAGTGTGATGGTATTGGGAAATGGGGCTTTTGACAGGTAATCAGGTCATAAGAGTGGAGCCCGGTGATGGGATTAGTGCACTTGAAGAAGAGATAAGAGAGAGTTGACATCCTCTCTCTACTCTCTACATGTGAGGATACAAGCTCAAGGCCCTGATCTGCAAACCAAGAATGAGGCTCTCACTAGATGCTAGACCTGCCTGCTCACTGATCTTAGACTTCCTATCCTCCATAAATGTGAGAAATGTTTCATATTTGTTTAAGCAATCCAGTCTTTGATAATTTATTTTAGCAGGCTGAACTAAAACACCATGTGAAACATGATTATTTCATTCATCACTAACCTCTTCTTCTTACACAAGCTGTTATATGCCCTCCAATGGGACAGTAGAATATCTGGCATACACTAGACACAGTAGGTCAGGCAAAGTCTGTAGGTTAGGCATATGAATTACACAATGACCTCAAGTTTAGCACATTCCAAATGAATTTTATTTTCATAAAATGAGGAAAATAAAATGCTTGTTTACCTATTGTGTTAGGTAAAAAGTTCATTGGGTTTTTTCTGTAACCTCTATGGGAAAACTCAAATGAACTATTTGGCCAACCCAATATAAATCTGATCATGGCATTCACACTTCTGCCACTGAAGAAGTGATTTCCTTTCCCTGAAATATGCTTCTTTTTTCTCTCCTAAAACACCTTGTGTCATCTTTAAGCTCTCAGATGTATAACTTTCTGTCACTTCCAAGTCAGAATTCATAGTTCTCTTTTTTGTGTCCTCAACGACAATGCAATCCTCTTATTGTAGTAACTATTGCACAGTTTCTTAGCTAGATTGCTTGACATTCTTTAATTTACTCAGGAATTTTACTGGTATTTCATATAGTTTTGTGGTAAAATAAAAGATAATGCCTATGGAGCACCTAGAATGTTATAAGTTCTCAATAAATGCTAACTATAAATGTATCTATTTTACCTTTTAACATGTCTAAGTTCCTCAGGGGTGCAGTTTCTGTATTCACTTACTAAAAGAATAAATGTCTTTCAAACATAAGACTCTACACTTGCAGGTGATGTGGATAAATCTACATGTTCACATTTGGTGACTTGTCTACATTTTATTATCTGTTAGTTTACTTCTTTTTTTTTTTTTCTCATATTAATGCTGTCAGCATAGAAAGGACTACAGTTAGCACAGAAAGCAGAAATTTGGTAATAATCCTTGATTCCTTAATTTTTCCTCTTCATCTCCTTAAACCCACCAGAAAATTGTATGGCTTTTTAACAACTATATCTCAATTCTTCAGTCTAGATAGCAGAAATCATCTGAAAGAGTGTTAAAAAAGAATGACATAGATTCTGACAGACTAATATAAAATAGGTCTATGATTCAGAAAATATCACCTAATTTCAAAATGTTGTATATCATACTAAAAATTGAGAGAATGCATGAGTAAACAGTCTCTATTCTTTCCAAATTGATTACTACCCTTTTAGTGCAGGCAAACCAATATTTTTTTTATTGTCATTGATTTCTGTCTCCTTATTTCTACTTTGATCATTCTGTAATCAGATCCCCTCCCAGTGTTAAGAAAATAATTTCAAAATATAAATTAGATTATATTTCTTCATTACTGAAAACTATTTTATGACTTCTCATTCTATACAGAAGGAGATGGCAACCTACTCCAGAATTCTTGCCTAGAGAATCCTGTGGACAGAGGAGCCTGATGGGCTGCTGTCCATAGGGTCGCATAGAGTCAGACACAACTGAAGTGACTTAGCATGAATGCATGCATTGGAGAAGGAAATGGCAACCCACTCCAGTATTCTTGCCTAGAGAATCCTGTAGACAGAGGAGTCTGATGGGCTGCTGTCCATAGGGTCGCATAGTGTCGGACACAACTGAAGCAACTTAGCATGAATGCGTACGTTGGAGAAGGAAATGGCAACCCACTTCAATATTCTTGCCTGGAGAATCCCAGGGATGGAGGAGCCTAGTGGGCTGCCATCTATGGGGTCACACAGAGTCAGACACGACTAAAGCGACTTCAGCAGCAGCAGCAGCAGCATTTCATACAGAGAGAAAAAGGTCTACAAGCCCTTGTCTTATGGTTTCTGCTCAGCCCTACTGCCTCCTATCATGCCCCTTCTTCTAACTCCTGCTGCTCTAAAATTCTTTCAGCTCCTCAAAGATGCTGAGCTCATTGGCAGTTTAAGAGCTGTTGCCCTCACTGTTACTACAACTGCCCAGTAATGTCTTCTGCTTGTCTCTTCATTTGGCTACTGCTGTTCTTCCCAAAAGGTTTTAACTGTCACCAACTTAGAGAGGGCTTCCCTGATCATTCTACCCAAAAGAGGGAAACTCTCACCATCTTACGTTATAGCACTCAACACGGTTGGAAAATACATAACTCATTCACTTCTGATTTTTTAAAATTTATCTGCCACCAATCTTGGTTTGGATATTCCTAGAAGTAGATCCTGAGTCAAAGATATACTTTGAAGTAGCTAATTTTGGATATTATTTCAGGAAGCACCAGTAAGAAAGTGTGAAACTGGAGGAAGGAAGCTAATTTAGGTACATTATTGAGCAGGCTGCTGTTGTGGACAGCTGAGGCTCAGCCCCAAAAGGGAAGTCTGGGGATAGGGTAGATATGCCTTAGAGTAGGGAGAGGGGACAAGGATGTTATTTACCCAACCACATCAAACTGATTGAGGGTTGATTTTCAATGATAAACGAGCCAAGAGTGTTCCAGAAGTTTTCAGCAGCCAGAGAAACTGTTCAAGCAAATCTTTCAAGGCTTGAGAAGTGTGCCTAAGAATAATGAGCATGGGAAGAACATGGATGTGACAACACTGGCATGGGCTACTCTGCCTCTCCAGCGTCTAAGCAGTGGCAGGAATCTTGTTCAAGACTATATATAACCCAGTACTTGGCATATAGTTGGTGCTCAGCAGATTAAAATGAAGGAGTGGATAATAGGGCAAGTGGATAAGTTATACATTATAATACAGAATTTAATTAGATTAATAAAGTTGGTTTGGATTTAATCTAGATCCTATTCACCAGAGGAGAATCAGACAGATCAACTCTGTGATGTAATAACCTGAGCTAAACCTAGTAATGACTCATTTATGTTACAAATCTTTATTTATTTCCTAGAGCAGCCATATCTAAACACTGAAAACTGGACAGCTTAAAACAACAGAAGTTAATTGTCCCAGAGTACTGGAGTCTGAAAGTTTGAAATCAAGTTATCAGTAGGGCCATCTTTGCTCTAAAACCCATAAGGAAACCCTCCCTTGTCTCTTGCTAACTTCTAATGGTCTGCTTACAATCTTTAGCATTCCTTGGGAAGCAGCTACATAATTCCAGTCTCTGCCTTTGTTGTCATACAGTGTTCTGTCACATGTGTCTGTTTATAAGGATATCAGTCATATTAAATTAGGGCTCCATCCTACTGCATTCTGATTTCTTTTTCCTTAAAGAGCTGTATCTGCAACAATCTTATTTTTCAATAAGGTCACTTTCAGGGATATTAGGGTTTACGACCCCAACATCTCTCTCTTTTTTTTGAAGGACACAGTTTAACCCACAATGGTATCCTTGAAATTCAAGTCTAAGGAAGAGCTAATTATAGAGTAAAAAATAGTGTTGTTGTGTTCAAGTCTCAAATCAGCCTTCAAAGTCAACTAAAAAACACACGTGTTCTAGGAAGAGGAAAAAGAAAGCTTTCTGGATTTTGAGTGGTCCAGACTCTCATACAATGTACTGGTATATTGGTTGCATGTCTGCTTGCCAGGAGGCAATCTGGTCTGTGCAGTTAGTTCTGTTTCCAGAGGGACAATGCAGAGAATATGCGGAAAGAGGGGCCAAGTTCAAGGGCAACTCTGGGATTCCCCCTGTGATCTCATTAAAGAAATAACTCTAGGGCTTTCCCAGGAAAAAAAAAAAGTAATTTCATTACTCTTACTCCTAAATCCTCACATGCTACCCACTATGTTTTCAGAAATCAGATATACTTGCAATTATTTCCAAAAACCATTGCTTCTACTCAGGATAATTTGCAGATAGTTACTCTATGTTTGTGGAGTATATCAACTGTGTCTGTAAAGCTTATTAGAGAAACAAACAGAAATACTTACCTTTACAGTTACTTATATATCAGGTGTTTTTCTATCTACACATGTAATTTCCATAAACTCTGACAATAAAAGGCTATCTTGTACTTAGCTGCTAAGAATCACTTTGTCACTTTGTATAACAGTGAAATGTTTGATCAAGGACTTCAACTTCTCTTAGAAATCAGTGTAACACAACAGCTAAAAGACTCTCATCACAAAAGAGACACAATTCTACTTACTATAAAATGCCAAAGTCCAATCTTATTCCATATGATTTCTGTGATGATTCTAATTGACCATTTAACACACAATTTTCAGGCAAATGGTACTCTCTTCTCTAAATTATTAACAGCAACATTAAAAACAATATTAATACGTTATTATATAGGCAGAAAGAAGTGATGAGCAAAATCAACAGCCAAGACTCAGATATTTTAATAACTGAGACTTGTTTGTGTCAGATAGCTAATATCTCTTCCCACATATTTATAATCTACATTTTATGAATCAAGTGGTAAAATTATCTTGAATTTGAAGGTAAGTATAAATCTTACCATAATTTACATCTTCAACAATTAAAATAGCTCAAAAGTAACACTCACATGAAAATAAACAATACTATATTTGAACACAATTTTGCATGTGCAATGAATGAGTTTATTCAAAAGTGCAATTTTATGTTTGCATGCCACTTGCTTTAAGTGTACAAAAGTCATGAAATGCTTATAGAAATGAAATAATCCTTATGAAGAATAAGCTGTACCATAACTTAAAAAGAATCTTATTTTCTCCACTATCTAGGAAAAAAAGATTATAGGTTAATGGACAGAAAGAGAAGGGTGGCGATTTTACATAATATCTATGGTTTTTTATAAACCCTCACCTTGATTTACTATAAACATTTCATCTTCTATCCCCCTACAGTATTTATATGTCATAGGTAAGTATAATATAAAAAGTAAAAAAAAAATCTCATTTCATCCTTGATCCCATAGATAACCACTGGAATAGTTTGATATATATTTTCTAGAATTAGGAGTGCGTATATCTCTATGTGTAACTTAGTGTATAATTTCTAGGCTTATTTTTGTATACAGTTTCCTAGATTTAGTTGATAGTGGAAATATTGTTTGAAATAAAATTTTTCTATATAACAATGCATCCTCCCTCTCTTTCATGTAAAGACTGAAAGGGATTATTTCTCAACTTTATTTTCCACTGAAAATATTATATAACATTCACTTTATTAGATACTAATTCTGAGATTTAAAAATATATATATCTTACCATATCAAACCTTTCCACATTATGGGGAGTTGAACACATAATTTTCTCTTGCAACTGCAATTGAGATTTGCTTTGTTTCAAAGGGAAGTTGCTTTGAATCATTTCCAATTTGCAGTGATGGCTGTAAATCATATGACCATTATGGCTCTGTCACCTCACTTGAGGTTGGTTTTATTTAACTCACTAAGAAGAGAAGTAGAAGGATGACAAGCAGATTCAAAGAAAAGAGAATTTGAAAAATGAATGTTTTACAATCTAGTGGGGGAAGTAAGGAGAGATTACAAAAATATAAGTCAGATTAATGTCTACAAGGCAAAAAAACAGCAAAGCACAACTTATCAGTAAAACCATATCTAGTAAGTTTCACAGAACGAAAAAGTTTTCTGAGTCCTAACCTATTGTGTAAACAAACTTCTATTCTTCTAAAGTTGCAGATAAACCTTGGGTGTAGGTTTATAAGAAAATTCCCTGGTATGCAGTATAAAGTACTTACAGTTATTCTTTTGTCTTTCCCCAAGTTTTGGACATTTGTCTTACTACCATTAAAGTTTATTTTGCTTCTCTGAGATACAATGTCTACCTATCTTAGTAACATCAATTGAAAACCATGGTCATCACAGTTTTTTAAAATTTTTATGTTTAGACTATCAAAGGAAATTTGATAAAGATTTTTGAAATATATTTGCATAATATTTCATTTTATGGATTTTCTGTATGATAGGAAACACTTGACTCACATATGGACATTTGAATTATTTTCATTTTAACTAATTCTCACTGAATAGTTTCATCACTTTAACCTTACACAACTCCATGTACATAAATTCATAAGCTAATCCTACAAGTGGAATTGCTGCTTCAGAATTTATATACATTTAAATATTATAAACTTAATTGTCAATTTTTCTCTATATAAAATGTATTTTTGCCCTCACAAGAAACATGTATAATATCATGTATGAAACGAATTGCCAGTCCAGGTTCGATGCATGATACTGGATGCTTGGGGCTGGTGTACTGAGACAACCCAGAGGGATGGTACGGGGAGGGAGGTGGGAGGGGGGTTCAGGATGCGGAACACGTGTATACCCGTGGCAGATTCATGTTGATGTATGGCAAAACCAATACAATATTGTAAAGTAATTAGCCTCAATTAAAATAAATACATTTATATTTAAAAAAGCAAAAAGAAAAAAAAAAGAAATCACAGATATATTTTATTTTTTTTATTTTTTTTTTATTTTTGTCTTTTCTTTTTTTTTTCTTTTCTACAGATATATTTTAAATAGCCATTTGGGAAACTTGTTTTGTTGTTTTTATGTATGTTTTTACATAATTAAAAGATTACCTATTTTCAGGTCCCTGGTCATTATTAAGTTATTTGAGAAGGAAGAGCAATGAGAAATGAAGGGGGGAAGTTCCAGGGAGTTCAGAAAAAATCAGAAAGCAAACAAACCAATGAACAAATAATGAATTTAGATAGAAAGGCATGGAGATTTCCAAAGACATGACAGAAAATATTAGCTAGGAACTAAGAGTTATTTGAAACTTAACAGTTATTTGAAACTTATGAGAAAAATAAATTGCAAATAATGCAGTTCCCTAAATGATTGGAGATGAGGTTTTGGCTAAACTCAAAGCTGAAGGTAATGGAAAGAAAAGTTAGAGACCCTTTTCAATGGCTGATTCATTCAAAAAGCTTTTAATTGTTAACTATAAATGAAGATCTCTGCCAGTAAGGGAAGGAATCTTCAGTAGTTAAAGAAAAAAATGGGCAGAGAAGAGTATGGATCTAACTGTGAACTAGAGAAAAATATTCTAACGTTTGGTTCAAGAATTCTAAGATAAGGAACGGCTTTTGCTTGGGACTAAAATTGATGATAGGGAATGGAAGGTCATGAATTCAGTGTCATGGATTGAAAAGGAATAGTAAAATAAAGAGATAAATTGTGTTTCGTGTACAAGAAGAGGGACTGAGATATGAAGAGGAGAGAAAAGAACTTGCTCTTAGCAGAGAAGGAACCAGATGATATAGAAACTTGAGTCTGCAGAAAAAAAAAATGATCAGTTAAGAACTGACATTACAGTAGTGACTAAAAGACTTTAAGAACTAAGAGCTAATATCTATGATCCAATTTTGAGTTTCAGTTGTCTAAAATCTTCAGAAAGACTACTCTGCATATGTGCGTTAAAATAAGAGAAAATTAGGACTAGGAAATGAAAAGCAAGTGAGACTGAAAATTCAGCAAAAGCAGAAACTCCAAGTTAGAGGTAACCATGAGATTTTAAGGGGCCTAGAATTATCAGAAAACGTGGAGATATCTTTGTTCAACATTCCTCAATTGCTCAATATTACCAAAACAGGATGGCATAAGTTAGCACCCAGAGTATGCAAGCATTCATCAAGAGTTTAAAAATAAACCACAAATGTAGAAAATAATATGTTGCAAGAGAAAGGGCAGTGAACTAAGAATTGGATGATCTAGTTCCAATATTTCATTGTCTTCCTCTGATAATGGTGTATTCTTGAGCCAATTTCCTCACTGGTAATAGAGGCATAATAACATCTATCTATCACTGAGTAGTTATGAACAACATATATACACACACACACACACATATATATATATATACATACATATACATGCATATATATATATATATATATATATGTAGGTGTGGTGTGTGTGTGTATAAAATCTATAAAGTGTAAGTATATAAAGTTTATATAAAATATAATACTCATATTTAAAATGCTACCACCCAAACACCAAAGTCCTACTGAGTAGCTCAGGGAACTATATTCAATATCCTGTGATAAACTATAATGGAAAATAATATAAAAATATATATGCAGCTGAATCACTTTGCTGTACAGCAGTAACTAATACATTGTAAGTCAACTAGGCATCAATAAAATTTAAAAAAATATTATTACCAATAATAATTACATTTGTATTTCCATATTTAGAGCAAAAGAGTATATATCTTTCACCATATCTAGATAGAATTAAAATGTATTTTGACTCCCACTTTTACCCCTAGGAGTTTCCAGATCAAAGAAAGACACTCAGAAAGGTTTTCTAATAAAAAAGAATAAAGATTTTCTAATTAGTGCTGGTGCCTTTGCAGAAGCACCACCATGATAACCTGAGCTGTTTTTGAAGCCCTTTGGAGGAGATTCTGTATTTATCCTCCATACCCTATCCAAGGGTTAAGAGGCATCAACATCCCCAAGCTTTCTTCTTTCAAATTCTATTCCCTTGGGCATTTTAAGGTTATTATTAGTCATACTCTTTCAAAATTAAACTTCAGAACCAAATGGCTTTTATTTACATTTTGATGCCATATTATCTGTTCCCCTTAGTTTGAAAATCAAAACAATTCTAGTTAAGAAGGGTTATTTCTCTGTACAAATTCAATATACAATCCTTATTCCCCTCTGAGGTATCTTAGAGTCTAGCTTTGTTTTCTAGATGTTCATATAATTGTCACAGCAATACTCTTGAAACTTGTTTTACCCCTGTACAAATTAAACAGAAACTAAATAAGCTCTGTGAATTAAAACAATCCTCCAGATATGCAAACACTTCCTGTGGGAATATTAAAAGATTTCCACTTTTTTTTTCTTTAAAGCAGAATTACATTAGATTACAATAAAAATAAATGAGAGATGGGATTTAATCAACACTATCATCCTTGAAACAAAGAAAAAGAAAAACAACTGGATATCAAACTTCCTTGTACATTCCTCTCTGTACACTTTCTTCGCCACTTCAAGAATGATGACAAACTCTACAACTTTTACAGCACTGAAAAGGGAAGACAATTCACACTTCTTCACAGCCAAAAAGAATTCTGAGGGAGCAGCATAAATGGTTGGGAATCCCTCCTGATCAGTCTTCTACCAACACTGAGATGCTTAATCTCAAAAAATGAATCGGTTCAGTTCAGTCACTCAGTCCAGACTGACTCTTTGTGAACCCATGGACTGCAGCACACCAGGTTTCCCTGTTAATTACCAATTCTCAGAGCTGGCTCAAACTCATGTCCATCCAGTCGGTGATGCCATGCAACCATCTCATCCTCTGTTGTCCACTTCTCCTCCTGCCTTCAATCTTTCCCAGCATGAGGGTCTTTTCCAATGAGTCAGTTCTTTGCATTAGATAGCCAAAGTATTGTAGTTTCAGCTTCAGCATCAGTACTTACAATGAATATTCAGAATTGATTTCTTTTAGGATGGACTGGTTTGATCTCCTTGCAGTCCAAGGGACTCTCAAGAGTCTTCTCCAACACCACAGTTCAAAAGCACAAATTCTTTGGCTTTCAGCTTTATTTGTAGTCCAACTCCCAAATCCATACATGACTACTGGAAAAAACATAGCCTTGACTAGACGGACCTTTGTTGGCAAAGTAATGTCTCTGCTTTTTAATATGCTGTCTAGGTAAGTGATAGCTTTGCTTCCAAGGAATGAGAATCTTTTAATTTCATGGCTGCAGTCATCATCTGCAGTGATTTTGGAACCCGAGAAAATAGTCACTGTTTCCGATTGTTTCCCCATCTATTTGCCATGAAGTGATGGGACTGGATGCCATGATCATAGATTTCTGAATGTTGAGTTTTAAGCCAACTTTTTCACTCTCCTCTTTCACTTTCATCAAGAGGCTCTAGATTGTCTTCTCTTTCTGCCATAAGGGTGGTATCATCTGTGTATCTGAGGTTATTGATATTTCTCCTGGCAATCTTGATTCCAGCCAGTGCTTCATCCAGCCTAGCATTTTGCATAATGTATTCTGCACAAAAGTTAAATAATCAGGGAGACAATGTACAGCCTTGACATACTCCTTTCCCAACTTGAAACCAGTCTGTTCTTCCATGTCCAATTCTAACTGTTGCTTCTTGACCTGAATACAGATTTCTCAGGAGACAGGTTAAGTGGTCTGGCATCCCCATCTCTTGAAGAATTGTCCACAGTTTGTTGTGATCCACACAGTGAAAGGCTTTGGCATAGTCAATAAAGCAGAAATAGATGTTTTTCTGGACTCTCTTGCTTTTTTGATGATCCAACAGATGTTGGCAATTATATCTCTGGTTCCTGTGCCTTTTTTAAATCCAGCTTGAACATTTGGAAGTTCATGGTTCACGTACTGTTGAAGCCTGACTTGTAGAATTTTGAGCATTACTTTTCCAGCATGTGAGATGAGTGCAATTGTGCAGTCGTTTGAACATTCTTTGGCATTGTCTTTCTTTGGAATTGGAATGAAAACTGACCTTTTCCAGTCCTGTGGCCACTGTTGAGTTTTCCAGATTTGTTGACATATTGAGTGCAGCACTTTCACAGCATCATCTTTCAGGATTTGAAATAGCTCAACTGGAATTCCATCAACTCCACTAGCTTTGTTCGTAGTGATGGCTTCCCAAGGCCCACTTGTCTTTGCATTCTGGGATGTCTGGCTCTCGGAGAGTGATCATACCATCTTGATTATCTGGGTCGTGAAGATCTTTTTTGGATAGTTCTTCTGTGTATTCTTGCCACCTCTTGTTAATATCTTCTGCTTCTGTTAGATCCATACCATTTCTGTCCTTTATTGTGCCCATCTTTGCATGAAATTTTCTTTTGGTATCTCTAATTTTCTTGAAGAGATCTCCAGTCTTTCCCATTCTATTGTTTTACTCTATTTCTTTGCATTGATCCCTGAGGAAGGCTTTGGTATCTCTCCTTGCTATTCTTTGGAACTATGCATTCAGATGGGTATATCTTTCTTTTTCTCCTTTGCCTTTAGCTTTTCTTCTATTGCCCTATTTGTAAAGCCTTCTCAGACAGCCATTTTGCCTTTTTGCATTTCTTTTTCTTGGGGATGATCTTGATATCTGCCTCCTGTATAGTGTCACAAACCTCCATACATAGTTCTTCAGGCACTCTGTCTATCAGACCTAATCTCTTGAATTTGTCACTTCCACTGTATTATTGTAAGGGATTTGATTTAGGTCATATTTGGATGTGCTAGTAGTTTTTCCTGCTTTCTTCAATTTAATTCTAAATTTGGCAATAAGGAGTTCATGATCTGAGCCATAGTCACATCCCAGTCCTGTTTTTTCTGACTTTATAGAGCTTCTCCATTTTTGGCTGCAACGAGTATAATCAATCTGATTTCAGTATTGACCATCTACTGATATCTCTGTGTAGAGTCTTCTCTTATGTTGTTGGAAGAGGGTGTTTGTTATGACCACTGCCTTCTCTTGGCAAAACTCTGTTAGGCTTTTCCCCGCCTAATTTTGTACTCCAAGGGCAAACTTTCCTGTTATTCCACTTCTGCAGTCCACGTCCCTGTAATGAAAAGGACATCTTTGAAGGGTGTTAGTTCTAGATGGTCTTGTAGGTCTTCATAAAACCATTTAACTTCAGCTTCTTCAGCATTTCTATTTGGGGCATAGACTTGGATTACTGTGATACTGAATGGTTTGCCTTGGAAACGGACAGAGATCATTTAGTCATTTTTGAGGTTGCATCTAAGTACTGCATTCCGGACTCTTTTGTTGACTATGAGGGCTACATCATTTCTACTAAGGGATTCTTGCCCACAGTAGTAGATATAATTGTCATCTAAGTTAAATTCACCCATTCCAGTCTATTTTAGCTTGTTGATTCCTAAAATGTCGATATTCACTCTTGCTATCTCCTGTTTGACCACTTCCAATTTACCTTGATTCGTGGACCTAACATTCCAGGTTCCTATGCAATATTGTTCTTTACAGCATCGGACTTTACATCTATCACCAGACATATCATCAACTGAGTGTTGTTTTTGCTTTGGCTCCATCTCTTCATTCTTTCTGGAGTTATTTCTCCACTGATCTCCTGTAGCATATTGGGCACCTACCGACCTGGGGAGTTCATCTTTCAGTGTCGTATCTTTCTGCCTTTTCATACTGTTCATGGGGTTCTAAAGGCAAGAATAGTGAAGTTGTTTGCCGTTCCCTTTTCCAGTGGATCATATTTTGTCAGAATACTCCACCATGACCCGTCTACCTTGGGTGGCCCTACACAGCATGGCTCATAGTTTCATTGAGTTAGACAAGGCTGTTGTCCACGTGAACAGTTTGGCTAGTTTTCTGTGATTGTGGTTTTCATTCTGCCTGCCCTCTGATGGAGAAGATAAGAGGTTTATGGAAGATTCCTGATGGGAGAGACTGACTGAGGGGGAAAGTGGATCTTGTTCTGATGGGTGGGGCCATGCTCAGTAAATCTTTAATCCAATTTTCTGTTGATGAGAGATGCTGTGTTCCCTCTCTGCTGTTTGACCTGAGACTAAACTACAGTGGAGGTAATGAAGATAATGGCAACCTCCTTCAAAAGGTTCTGTGCATGCACTGCTGCACTCAGTGCCGCCAACACTGCTGGAGGCCATCGCCAATCCATGTCTCTGCCAGAGACTCCTGGACACTCACAGGCAAGTCTGGGTCAGTCTCTTGTGGAGTCACAACTCTTTTCTCCTGGGTCCTGGTGAGCACAAAGTGCTGTTTGTGAAGCATCCAAAAAAGGATGCTTCAGCTTATAATGACTGTTTCAGAAAGCTTGACTCTGTCAATGGAATAGGGGAAAACACATCCACTACTGCTCTGGTACAAAGATTGTTTTCTCTGTTAAACTGATTTTTTTAATTTTTTATGTCATTTAAGATTTCCTCCACCCATTTTCAATCACCAATGAAGCGAACAGATGTTACTGAATATGGAACTGGCTGAATGACCAGAGCCTGTTCCGTAAAGCCCTAAATATCTTATGGAGAGTGACTTACATTACTTCAGAGTCAGCCTCACTAATAATGATTCCTATTTGTAAGGCATAATTCTTTTGTACTACGGGAAATACTTTACATTGATCTTCTTTATCATTGATTTATCATTGATCCTTGCAGCACTTTTGTCAGAGGGGTGAATCATTCCTCTTTGGGCAAAAAATGGTGGAGCTTTCAAATGATAGCCATAAAATAACTCATTGTACCTAACAGTGTGATTTGTACACCATCAGCGTTGGTGATAACAAGAAATTCATGTTATTAAAGAGTGCTATTACTCACTGCTTAAGAGCTTTGTGTCAGTGCTGTTTATAACAAAGTCCTCCAGCTAAACACCTATTTTCAACAGGAAGTTTGTGTCTAAAGTAAATGTCTTTAAATTTCATTGCATCCAACCTCAAGTGATCTGTTGTGAATGTGGTCATTGTCAACATGTGAAGAAGGCCTTAAAAACCACAAATGCATAAAGTCTGCTCTTAGCCATGATTTATATTTTGCCAGAATTGAGGTTGCTATTTCAAGATTTATATTGATTTTGGAACATCATTATTTCATGAATGAACCATGTCAAATAAGAAAGGTGATGGTCATCTTGTTGTGGAATAAACATGGAGAATCAAAATCTGGGTCCAAATGCTGGACTAGCTACTTATAAAGTACAGGGATTTGAGTATATGTTTTTAAAGTATTCCTAGGTTTTGAGTAAATTGTTTCTAAGGTCCTTTGCAGGTTTCAAATACCATGACTCTGAGAGATTCAATGGTTCCTGGCATTGCAAAGTACACTCTTGGGCCTAGTGCTTAAATTTTTTGTGCAATACATGGGGAATATACAAGATACTAACAAAATCTAAAATCAGTGTGTTAAAGCAGTCTCTCACTTTGGTGGAAATAAAAAAACAAAACAAAACACACTAGAGCAAGAAAAAATAATTTTTAAAAAATCCTTAATTTATTGCTACATGATGAATACCCTCATCACTAACAAGAATGTCCATGATTCTTCAATCTATTTGCAGAAGACTGATTTTACTAAGGCAGTCCGGTCAATAAAAGTGTCACAGAAAAAAAAATTAATAATTAGTTTAAGGAACTTGTAATTATGATCATTATACACTGCTTCTTTTGTTAAGCCAGAAGGGGTAAATTTTAGAATATGCACTAGAGATTCAGCCATATGTCACTCATTAAAATTAATGGAAATGACAATCTCATCTTGTCCATCACACTGTGCTTTATGTCTAAAATTTACTCAGAGGAATTGTAAGTGATTTCCCTTCCTTTTCATCAAAATTTTCTGTAGTTTTTTAAAACTAGTACCTACTTAAAAAAAAAAAAAATATATATATATATATACACACATATAAATATCATCTTGGTCATATTGATGAATATGGTCCTCACTTATTTTTCAACTTCATACCTCAAACTGTATACAGACATAAAAGAATCCATATATATAATAAGTAAAACAAAATATTATTGTATTACTTAAAAGCAAAATGCTGTAATAATTTATAACTCAGAAGCCATATGAAAAAGATGACAGATGAGAGTATAAAATTTTTAAATGTTATCATGACCATCATTTTTAATGATAATAATTTAATCAATTTTAGAAGCATCTGAAGTCATGACTAATTTCTTTTCTGTAACATTATTTCTTAAAAATGTGAGTTTTAACAGCCAAAAAAAAAGAAAAAAAATGACTGTAATAATTTAAGTGTCTAAAATGGAAAAAGCTACTAAGAATATAAATTGAAAGAATGTTTTCTATAAGTATCTGTCAGGGTTTTAAGCATTTATGCTTAAAATATAATGCTTAATAAAATATTATGCTTAATAAGGAATGCATGATATGAATGAGATAAAGAATATAAGTTCTGGAATCCTGTGGGTAAAAATGTCAGTGCCTAAGTAAAAAGAAACATTAAATAGGAAATAAATGTCTGTGTGCTAAAATATTTAGAAAAGGAATATGCACTGGTATCAATTGTTTACTGGCATGTTATATTTAAATTTCTCTCTGGAAATTCATTGAAATTTCCTAGCTCCAAATATGACTAAAAACCAGGGAGTCATATAAATACTAAAAGACTGACTTACTGTGCATGAGATTGAATCAAAAATCATAGGTTTATGTGGAGGTGAAGTGGTTTTTATTCTTTTGTTGAGAAAACATATTATATACATATAATAAAGCAAAGTAGTAAAGTGTATATATATATATATGTGAAGCGTATATTGGTATACATATATAAATAAGTATACATTTATATTTTCAAGGTATAACTACTCATCACTGTTGTACAATCATTTACACATGTGACTTGCTGACTCATTTGCAAAGGTGGCAATTTCCCAAAATACCTAAAGGAGTTTTGATTCTTATTAAGACAGTGCTAAAAGAGGTTAAAAAATTAATTAAAAATATAATGTCTCAAGACACAGAGCTTGAAATGTTTTTCCTTTGTTCCTTCTGTTGAAATCCCTATTATAAAATGTAAAAAGAGAAGCCACTCCAATCCCATTTGCATGCAGAGTAAATAGAAATCAGCAAACGATAGTGTAGCTTATTAAATTTGCAATGTCTTTTATAAACCTATCTGTTCATTGTCTGTCTTGAACAGCTTTGCACTTCCTGTAAAGCATGATAAATATAGCATAGGTTCCTTTTAAATGTTTAAGTTCCAGAGAGCAATAAATAGCTTATCTGTTTCCTGCTGGAAAGTATAAAAGCAATAATCATCCAGATATAAAAATGGCTGCATTTATTCCTCTGGATGACTTCTAGTAGATCAGCTGCAGGAAGTTGAAGAAATGACAGTAATATTGGTGATTATTTTTTTTCAGTCTAGCTACACACATTATAAATAATCTTAAAATGAAGCCTGTTAGAAAATTTAATATACTTTATCAAGAATTCATAAGTATTTTAGATAAAAATTAAGCAGGAGTCATTATTTGTCAGGTAAATTTCAATGAGGATTCCCTTAGTGGCAAAGATTGGAATTCTGACAAGAATTCAAGGTCTCTGAAAGGGACTGATTAACATATGTGACGGGAAAGCAGAGACTTTAAGTTCTTTCCAAAACAAGGACAGCAGGTACTAGATTCCTCTTGGTGGATCCGGTTCATGGGGTCGCAAAGAGTCAGACATGACTGAGCGACTGAACTGAACTGAACTGAAACTGCTATCTATGCCAGTTGAAAACAAAACAAAACAAAAACTCAGAACCACCCCCCTCCAAAAAAAAAAAAAAAACCCAATACCTTAATTCACATAGACAAAATATGTAAAATAGAGCACTGATTAAGGATAAGGCTGCCATGAGATTACCAGATCTGAAAACTAGTACCACCAACACTTACTATACACATGACTCTGAAAAATGTATTTAATTTCCCCATCTTTGTTTCCTCTTTTGCAAAATGGGAAAAAAGTATAGTACCCACCTCTTAGAGATTTTATGAAGATTATGTGAGATCATAAATATAGGGTACTTATAGTTCAATGTCTGAACCATAACAGTTACTCATTAAATACTGGTTGTGGTTGTTGTTATCATTACATAATTACTTATGGCTAAGGGTCACTGTCTAGTAGCCTTTGAGTGAATGATGAGAATTATTGAAATATATTGATTAACTAAAATTCATAACTCACTAGAGTTTATGGGGGACTTTTTTCTTTCTTCTTTTAGTAGTATTGCAAACTTATGCTCTCATAAGCAGTTTTCAAGATTTTTGATAACATGCTTCATGATTATTGTTGGATTTATTCTAGTTTCAAATTGTAATTATTCATGCATTAATCTTTAGTCATCATTTGCTTTTAATTGCTATGCTATTTTCATCCAAATTTGTATTTCAACCCTCTCTATTCTTCATCTAACTCACTTTTTATTCCCAACAGAAAGTTGAAACTTGTGGGACTGTGGTCCATGTATCCCATTCTCTCATCCATGTTTGCCTTAGGATTTTTGTTCTACCTAAAAAGGTGAAAGTCAGAAAAAGTTAGACTCTATTTTAGAGGCTTAAGAAAATAAAGGGATTTTTTCCATGAGGAATCTAACAGGTTAACATAGTGTGACCTAGTTAATTAAGTATTCCTTGAATAGTGATTTGTAATAATCTATTCAGTTCTTAAAATTCATTGCATCTGCCACTGACTTCATTTGTGTTTTCCTTCTCTCTCTAAGCTGAATTTCTAAACAGCCCCCTTTTATTTTTCCATTGATAATCTCTGCCTCCTCCATTCCATCCACTTATTGTCAATAGTTGTGTTTCCAAAGAGTAAACCCTTGATATTACTCTGACTTTATAAAAAAGTTTAAAGGCTACTATTATATATGGTGAGATTGACAAATGAAAGCAGACATAAAACCACTGACCAAAAGATTTTGCTCATTAGTAATAGCAGCTTTTAGTTCTGAGCTTAGTGTATTGAATACTCTCAACAGAGATTGCTGCTGCTGCTGCTGCTAAGTCGCTTCAGTTGTGTCCGACCCACTCTGACTGCAGCCCACTAGGCTCCTCTGTCCATGGGATTTGCCAGGCAAGAGTACTGGAGTGGGGTGCCATTGCCTTACTGCCAACTGGAGAAGGCAATGGCACCCCACTCCAGTACTCTTGCCTGGAAAATCCCATGGGCAGAGGAGGGTGATAGGCTGCAGTCTATGGAGTCGCAAAGAGTCGGACACGACTGAGCAACTTCACTTTCACTTTTCACTTTCATGCATTGGGGAAGGAAATGGCAACCCACTCCAGTGTTCTTGCCTGGAGAATTCCAGGGACGGTGGAGCCTGGTGGGCTGCCGTCTATGGGGTCGCACAGAGTTGGACATGACAAGCAACTTAGCAGCAGCAGCAGCAGAGTTGGTAAAGGAAATCAGACTTGCTTGTCATTCTTGGTTTATGGAATCACATCCACATTCCTTCCACGTGGTTGATGATCTTTCACCTGATGGTCTCAGCCTACCTTTCTAGTCTTAACAGTAATTTCTTTCCCATGGTAGAACCATGGGAAAGAAATTAATATTTTCTCAGTACATTTCCTGAGCCTTGGGTCATCTTTAAAATATTGTAGCTTTTCTCGTGTTTCTGCTTGTATCTGACTTGGGTTACTTAGTATTCATAGAATAAAAAATACCATAGCATAACCTTCACTGGTCAATATTTACTCTAATGGATGACAAACTTTACCTAGGCTTAGATGACCTAGACTGAGGCATATAATATATGAAACTGTACTGTATGTGAACCAATTTAACTCTTAATATGGCCAAAGTTAACACATTCACAGAGTTATGATAATGATTATTTTACATTGTAGACATGAATATATCTGAGAAACATTGTATCATTTTTCCTTCTTCAAGTTAGGGGTTCTGTCAGATCAGATCAGTCACTCAGTCGTGTCCGACTCTTTGCAACCCCATGAATCGCAGCACGCCAGGCCTCCCTGTCCATCACCAACTCCTGGAGTTCACCCAGATTCACGTCCATTGAATCAGCGATGCCATCCAGCCATCTCATCCTCTGTCGTCCCCTTCTCCTCCTGCCCCCAATCCCTCCCAGCATCAGAGTCTTTTCCAATAAGTCAACTCTTCGCATGAGGTGGCCAAAGTATTGGAGTTTCAGCTTTAGCATCATTCCTTCCAAAGAAATCCCAGGGCTGATCTCCTTCAGAATGGACTGGTTGGATCTCCTTGCAGTCCAAGGCACTCTCAAGAGTCTTCTCCAATACCACAGTTCAAAAGCATCAATTCTTCAGCGCTCAGCCTTCTTCACAGTCCAAATCTCACATCCATACATGACCACAGGAAAAACCATAGCCTTGACTAGACGAACCTTTGTTGGCAAAGTAATGTCTCTGCTTTTGAATATGCTATCTAGGTTGGTCATCACTTTCCTTCCAAGGAGTAAGTGTCTTTTAATTTCATGGCTGCAGTCACCATCTGTAGTGATTCTGGAGCCCAGAAAAATAAAGTCTGACACTGTTTCCACTGTTTCCCCATATATTTCCCCTGAAGTGGTGGGACCGGATGCCATGACCTTCGTTTTCTGAATGTTGAGCTTTAAGCCAACTTTTTCACTCTCCACTTTCACTTTCATCAAGAGGCTTTTGAGTTCCTCTTCACTTTCTGCCATAAAGGTGGTGTCATCTGCATATCTGAGGTTATTGATATTTCTCCTGGCAATCTTGATTCCAGTTTGTGTTTCTTCCAGTCCAGCATTTCTCATGATGTACTCTGCATATAAGTTAAATAAGCAGGGTGACAATATACAGCCTTGACGAACTCCTTTTCCTATTTGGAACCAGTCTGTTGTTCCATGTCTACTTCTAACTGTTGCTTCCTGACCTGCATACAAATTTCTCAAGAGGCAGATCAGGTGGTCTGGTATTCCCAAACTTTCTACAGGATGACTTGATAAAGTGAAAAACATCATTTTCAGTTCACATTCCACTGTTTTTGAAAAAGGAATGCAACTGTTTGTGACTGCTGATATCTAAATTTCATTTTTAAAATTCTCTCTAGACCAATAAAATAAGATCCTGTTGATTTATTTTTGGTCAAAATGGATCTCTTAAGCTGGGTTTCAGAAGTCAGAATGTATTCATTTATTTTAGTCTCTCTTTGTAAAGACTTTTGAACTGCTTAAGTTGGCTTTGTTTAATCTTCAAGTTTAATGCTTTGATAAAATATCATCCTCACATTCTTGTTTTGTAATATTTTTCAGTTACAGGTTTTGAGACAGGCAGCTATCAGAATATGGCTATAAATCATACATGATCATACTTTTGCAAGAAGATCCAATAATACGTGTGTAGAAATATGTGAGTGGCCATGTACATGAATGATAAGAAGAGGTGAAAGGTAAGTTCTGCTTAGCTTCAAGACCATGACTTCAGTTATGTTAAAAAAAAAAACCATGTTTAGAAATTCTCCACTTAAATCCATATTTCCTTGAAAAGAAAAAATTTAATACAATAAACCAATATTGGGTATTAGTGTCTTACTTGAAATAAATTTCATATATTAATCAGTCAACTGGTAATGCCTTGACAAAGAGAGTAAAATCTAGAAAAACATTTGATTTTATAAAATTCCCTTCTTTCTTCCTTTTCTCCTTCCTTACTTCCCTCTTGACTTCTCCATTCACCTAAAATTTTATTTACTGAGCACCTGAAATGTACCAGGCATTTGGTATATTCTCTTTTGTAACTGGTTGCTCCTTAAGGATCTCATTCATTCTCATTATCTGTTTCCTCTGAAATGTGTACCAGCAGCCCAGCCCTCTCCCTTGAACCCCCATTTAGTACAAGCAAATATCCATGGAACATCTCCATGTGGATGTGTAATAGGCATCCTAAGCTTAATTTTTCTCCAACTGAACACATGTAAAGACTCTGAGGAGAGAAGTTGCTCATTAGAGTCAAGTAACAACAAAAAGTCTAGTGTTCTCAGAGCAAAATAAGAGAGTGATGACAGAGAAAGGCTGAGAACAAGCCTGAGGCATAATTTTCTCTCCCTATCTCCTGCTTAAATCTGTTTTATGGCTATGTGGTGCTTTCAGATTTAAGAATTAGTAAATCCTGGTTTCCACTTATTCTAGGCAAATACTGAGAGAGATCTTATATTCCCTAATTTCATTTCCATACCCCCACTCCCCAGCCTTCTAAAGACCACACAGCACTGGTCCTTGCTTTAAAATATATGCAAAATCCAAACACTCCAGCCAACTCCACTGTTAATACCTTGATCCAAGCTGCAGCTATCTCCCACCTGGACAATTGTAAAGCCCCTTAATTGGTCTCTTTGCTTCTACCTGGTTCCCCTGCACTCTGTGCCCTTCACACCAATAGAAGAGGTCCCTATGTTATCAGATCATATCAATATTCTGTCCAAAACCCTTTGGTGACTTCACTCAAAAAAACTAAGTCTGCATTGCCATCTATATGCTTCTATGTGTCTAACCTTAGCTACCTCTCCAATCTCACTTCCTACCCTTTTACCTATTCTGTTATGCTTTTTCTGGCCTCCTTGCTGTCCCAGATAATCATGATGGTGTGATCACTCACCTAGAGCCTGATATCCTGGAATGTGAAGTCAAATGGGCCTTAGGAAGCATCACTATGAACAAAGCTAGTGGAGTTGATGGAATTCCAGTTGAGCTATTTCAAATCCTGAAAGATGATGCTGTGAAAGTGCTGCACTCAATATGCCAGCAAATTTGGAAGACTCAGCAGTGGCCACAGGACTGGAAAAGGTCAGTTTTGATTCCAATCCCAAAGAAAGGCAATGCCAAAGAATGCTCAAACTACCGCACAATTGCACTCATCTCACATACTAGTAATGCTCAAAATTCTCCAAGCCAGGCTTCAGCAATATGTGAACCGTGAACTTCCAGATGCTCAAGCTGGTTTTAGAAAAGGCAGAGGAACCAGAGATCAAATTCCCAACATCTGCTAGATCATTGAAAAAGCAAGAGAGTTCCAGAAAAACATCTATTTCTGCTTTATTAACTATGCCAAAGCCTTTGACTGTGTGGATCACAATAAACTGTGGAAAATTCTGAAAGAGATAGGAATACCAGACCACCTGACCTGTCTCTTGAGAAACTTATATGCAGGTCAGGAAGCAACAGTTAGAACTGGACATGGAACAACAGACTGGTTCCAAATAGGAAAAGGAGTACATTAAGGCTTATTTAACTTATATGCAGAGTACATCATGAGAAACGCTGGGCTGGAGAAGCACAAGCTGGAATCAAGATTGCCAGGAGAAATATCAATAATCTCAGATATGCATATGACACCACCCTTATGGTAGAAAGTGAAGAAGAACTAAAGAGCCTCTTGATGAAAGTGAATGTGGAGAGTGAAAAAGTTGACTTAAAGCTCAATATTCAGAAAATGAAGATCATGGCATCCGGTCCCATCACTTCATGGGAAATAGATTGGGAAACAGTGGAAACAGTGGCTGACTTTATTTTTCTGGGCTCCAAAATCACTACAGATGGTGACCACAGCCATGAAATTAAAAGACGCTTACTCCTTGGAAGGAAAGTTATGACCAACCTAGACAACATATTTAAAAGCAGAGACATTACTTTGCCAACAAAGTTCCATCTAGTCAAGGCTATGCTTTTTCCAGTGGTCATGTATGGATGTGAGAGTTGGACTATAAAGAAAGCTGAGCACCGAAGAATTGATGCTTTTGAATTGTGGTGTTGGAGAAGATCTTGAGAGTCCCTTGGACTGCAAGGAGATCCAACCAGTCCTTTCTTAAGGAGATCGGTCCTGGGTGTTCATTGGAAGGACTGATGCTGAAGCTGAAACTCCAGTACGTTGGCCACCTGGTGCAAAGAACTGACTCATTGGAAAAGACTCTGATGCTGGGAAAGATTGAGGGGAGGAGGAGAAGGGGAAGACAGAGGATGAGATGTTTGGATGACATCACCAAGTCAATGGACATGAGTTTTGGTAAACTCTGGGAGTTGGTGATGGACAGGGAGGCCTGGCTTGCTGCAGTTCATGGGGTCACAAAGAGTCGGACACGACTGAGCGATTGAACTGAAGTGAATGTGCATGTCATTCAAAACCTTGGAAACTATCACTCCTTGGATATAATTTCTCCTCCTCCACATTTCTTCTGGTTTGTTCCCTCTTTTCATTTATATTCCATCTCATACACATACCATACACAATACCTCTAATACCATTAGAGGATATTACCTCTGCCACTTTTTTCTCTACTTCCCGTATGTTGCTTCAAGTTTCCACACAGCACTGATGTTATCTGGTATGTAGTTATAGCTTTCTGCACATAGTTATAGCTACATGCATATAGTTTTCTGGTTAGTAGTTACAGCTGTCCAAAATCCTATAATCTATAAGTTCCTATTAATCATATAAAGTCCTTTTGGAATGTGCTGCTTCATTCTCTCTTGTATCTAGCTCCTGGATCCTTGTTCAGGTGATAACAGTTGTTGAGAAAATAGTGTTTGAATGAACCATTATTGGTGTGAAGGTATAACATGAAATTATTTGAGCATTTTTGTAAAATTTGGAAGTAGAGGGAAGGTCACATACTGCATATAGAGCTTCGGTCAGGCAAAGGAATCTGTACAGAGTTCTAGGTGTCATGAAAATACTTGTACAGGAGGAGTGGAAAGAAACAGAGGTGCAAATATACACAAAACAGAAAGATATCACTCATTTTAAATTGTATACAATTACAGCTTTAGCTATTCTTATAAATAAATCCAACATATTCATGATGATTTGGAAGGGAGGCATGTTGTCCCTTTTATTTCCCCTCTTAATTTCTTTTTACCAAAATTATTCCTTCAGACCAGTGTGGAAGATGATGAATAGAAATATTTCTAAAACATGATTTTCATCCTACAAAATTTAACCAGAGATTTACCACTGGCTTGCAATAAAATTAATAGATTTGATTTATTGCAAAATCCCCTCTTCTGTATTATGTTAGGCTGTTTATGATGGCTCTAAGGTCTTTGGGCAATTTACTCTAAGTATCTCTTACTTTCCTATGGCTCATTTATTTCTAGTATATCTTGCTTATGTTAGGAATAATTTTGTTTTCTTCCTCCATACCTGCTGATCTTGTCACAATTAAAGCAGTTTCTTTTCTCTGTCACATCCTGCCGTAGGCCCCTTCTCTTTAGAAGTTACGCTGACATTCTTCCAAGATACACATAACAAAATTATGATGCTAATATATCCAAATGAGTCAAATAATGTCAGAAAATTCTATTGACAGCTTTCTTTATCTCCAAATTGAGATCAATTCTCATTCTTGAAAACAAAATGTCACTTTGAAAGAGTGACAGTGAAACCATGGTATTTTACTTTGGTTTTGCATTTTTTAAATACCTGAACTCTTTTAGTTATATTCCAGCTGCTAAAAACTAGATACTGTGATATCTTCCAATAGTAAACTATTATAGTGAGAAGAGATCATTTAGACCAATCATTTATTTGAGAGATGAAGACACTGAGGAGTGAAGTAACTTGCCTCATACAGAAAGTGAAGTTGCTCAGTCGTGTCCGACTCTTTGCAACCCTATGGACTGTAGCCTACCAGGTTCCACCATCCATGGGATTTTCTAGACAAGAATACTGGAGTGGGTTGCCATTTCCATATTAATAGAAAGAGAAAAGCGTACCTTAAGACATGACAGTATATATGACATCTTTTAGGGAACTAAGTTGCTCACAGTGTTTTTAGATAAGAATTAAAAAATCGGCTTATTTAAAAATATTATATAATACATCCATAAATTATACATATCTATATTGATGGTATATTTCCCCACTATATGTATTATGCATACATTACTAAATGCCTTGATATAGGAAAAAGTAGTGATAGTATTGCTATATTGAAGCACTTCATAAAAAGAAAATGGGTTTATTTTTGCAAGTTTTTATTTACTCAGGTCTTTATATACAGCTGGTGGAAGTGTTATGTCTAAGTCACTAAAAGAAATGTTTATTCAAACATCCATTTATGAAGTGCTTTTGTATTCAAGTTGTCTCTGCAAGTCAATTTTAATTTCTTGTGGATACATCTATAAACTTTATTTTAAATTGTATTAAAATTCTGATCCTTTTCAAAATGAAAAGACAAAGATATAAATCATACTTAATTTAGCTTATGTACACATTTAGACAGGTTTCTCTAGTTGGTGTCAGTGGTAAAGAAACCTCCTGCCAACTCAGGAGACATGAGATGCAGATTCGATCCCTGGGTTGGGAAGATCCCCTGGAGGAGGGCATGGCAAACCACTTTAGAATTCTTGCCTGGAAAATCTCCATGGCCAGAGGAGCCTAGGGGGCTATAGCCCATAGGGTCACACAGAGTCAGACATAACTGAAGTGACTGAGCACGCACACACATTTAGATGCACATTTGTTTGAAGGTAAAGAAACAAACTAAATGGTTCACGATTCCTCAGATATTGTAATATTCCTGTTTTTTGGTAAAAACTCACAGACTTGTAAACTAGATAAAATAACAAACAGACTATGAATAGATATAGGCTTTATCAACCTCAAAAAATATTTGATGATCTTTTAAGAATGATTTTCTAAAAGTAAAATGGGACAAAGTATACAGGATAATTGTATACTTGGCACAGACATAATTGATCTCTACAGCTCAGTATAACCAACATAAATATTTCTAATATATACTTTCTTCAGTCCTCATGCCTTCTTTTATATATCACCTTATTCCCAGACCAATTCTAGTCGTTCAGACCTTCTTCCTACTCTTTCAATACCTGCTTTCCTAACTTTACATTACAAAAGATTGAAGATAATTTGCAAAGATAAAATGATCTTATATTGAAGGTGGGGTGAGGAAAGGAGCTGAAGTCAAGAGAAGAGGAGACCACTCTCTTATCCATTAGTAAATTCAATTCCTCTTCTATCAGCTGGCTTTGCAGATGCTTGAATTATTATGCAAAAGGAGTGTTTATCATAATGTCACTAGTAGATTTACTAATTTGTTTCAACACAGTATAAAGAAATACTTTACATGAAAAAGTCAAACTTCAGGAAAATATTTCAAATGACCAAAAGCAATAATGAAAAAAATATATATATATACCATATAATAATAATGTTTGTGCCATTAAAAGAAAAAATAGCTAGACCATTGTATTTGCATTGAAAATAATATTTGAGTAGGGGATACCTAAGTGGATAAGAAAGTACAGCTCTTTGTTACTGGCCAGTGGTACGATATGACTGGCATTATGTTGTGATGAGGGAAGGCAGCAGAAAGAAATAAATGATGGTTGTTACATTGGATTCTCTTTTACAAGCTACCAGGTATTGTGTCTGCTTCTGTGAAAATGAACACATTCTATAGAGAGGAACTGAGATGCTGAATTGACTAGAAATCATGTTAAATTAGAAAGCATGCCATACAAAGAAGAGTAGATGTGAAGGCAGGGGGGAGATAAGAGGTGTTTTCAAAATCATATCTGAAGTTTTATTAGACAATGCTCAGAATAAATTCATTTTGTATGGCTTTCATGATAGAATTAGAGTCAATTAAGTGAGGCAAGAGAGAGTATGATTCAAAGAGAGCATGATTCAAATCTCTATTATCAGATATTTTAAGAAGAAAAGATATGTGTTAGAGAGCTCTGAGTACGGGCCACTTGACGAAACTATTTCATTAAAATAAAAGATAAGATGGAGGAAGGATAATCTGAAGGATTAATTACTTAAAAATCCCTACCACTCTTTGAATTTTACATTCAGTAGACAAAGATCTAATCACATGGACCACAGTCTTGTTTATCTCAATGAAACTATGAGCCAGGCCATATAGGGCCACCCAAGATGGATGGGTCATGGTGGAGAGTTCTGACAAAATGTGGTCCACTGGCGAAGGGAATGGAAAACCATTCAGTATTCCTGCCTTGAGAACCTGATGAACAGTATGAAAAGGCAAAAAGATAGGACACTGAAAGACGAACTCCCCAGGTGAGTAGGTTCCCAATATGTTACTGGAGATCTTGGAGAAATAACTCCAGAAAGAGTGAAGAAATGGAGCCAAAGTAAAAACAACACCCAGTTGTGGACGTGACTGGTGATGGAAGCAAGGTCCAATGCTGTAAAGTGCAGGATTGCATAGGAACCTGGAATGTTAGTTCATGAATCAAGGCAAATTGGAAGTGATCAAACAGGAGATGGCAAGATTGAATGTCTACATTTTAGAAATCAGCTAACTAAAATGGATTGGAATGGGTGAATTTAACGTTATACCTACTACTGTGGGCAAAAATCCATTAGAAGAAATGGAGTAGCCATCATAGTTAACAAAAGAGTCTGAAATGCAGTACTTGGATGCAATCTCAAAAACGAAAAAATGATCTCTGTACGTCTTCAAGGCAAAGCATTCAATATCACAGTAATCCAAGTCTATGCCCCAAAGAGTAATGCTGAAGAAGCTGAAGTTGAAAGGTTCTATGAAGACCTATAAGACCTTCTAGAATTAACACCCCAAAAGATGTCTTTTTCATTATAGGGGACTGGAATGCAAAAGTAGGAAGTCAAGAAACACCTGGAGTAACAGGCAAATTTGGCCTTGGAATACAGAATGAAGCAGGGCAAAGGCTAATAGACTTCTGCTAAGAGAATGTACTGGTCATATCAAACACCCTCTTCCAAAAACACAAGAGAAGACTCTACACATGGACATCACCAGATGATCAACCTCAAAATCAGACTGCTTATATTCTCTGCAGCCAAAGATGGAGAAGCTCTATACAGTCAGCAAAAATAAGACTGGGAGCTGACTGTGGCTCAGATCATGAACTCCTTATTGCCAAATTCAGACTTAAATTGAAGAAAGTAGGAAAAACCACTAGACCATTCAGGTATGACCTAAATCAAATCCCTAACAATTATACAGTGGAAGTGAGAAATAGATTTAAGGGACTAGATCTGTTAGACAGAGTGCTTGATGAACAATGGACAGAGGTTCACGACATTGTACAGAGACAGGGATCAAGACCATCCCCATGTAAAATAAATGCAAAAAAGCAAAAGGACTGTCTGAGGAGGCCTTAAAAAAAACTGTGAAAAGAAGAGAAGCAAAAAGCAAAGGAGGAAAGGAAAGATATACCCATTTGAATGCAGAGTTCCAGAGAATAGCAAGGAGAGATACCAAAGCTTTCCTTAGGGATCAATGCAAAGAAATAGAAGAAAACAATAGAATGGGAAAGACTAGAGATCTTTTCAATAAAATTAGAGATACTAAGGAAACATTTCATGCAAAGATGGACACAATAAAGGACAGAAATGGTATGGACCTAACAGAAGCATAAGATATAAAGAAGAGGTGGCAAGAATACACAGAAGAACTATACAAAAAAATATCTTCAAGACCCAGATAATCATGATGGTGTGATAACTCACCTAGAGCCAGACATCCTGGAATGTGAAGACAAGTGTGCCATAGGAAGCATCACTATAAACAAAGTTAGTGGAGGTGATGGAATTCCAGTTGAGCTATTTCAAATCCTAAACGATGATGCTGTGAAACCATTGCACTCAATATGCCAGCAAATTTGGGAGACTCAGCAGTGGCTGCAGGACTGGAAAAGATCAGTTTTGATTCCAATCCCAAAGAAAAGCAATGCCAAAGAATGCTCAAACTACTGCACAATTGCACTTATCTCACACGCTAGTAAATGGATGCTTAAAATTCTCCAAGCCAGGCTTCAGCAATACATGAACCGTGAATTTCCAGATGCTCAAGCTGGTTTTAGAAAAGGCAGAGGAACCAGAGATCAAATTCCCAACATCTGCTAGATCATTGAAAAAGCAAGAGAGTTCCAGAAAAACATCTATTTCTGCTTTATTCAGTATGCCAAAGCCTTTGACTGTGTGGATTACAATAAACTATGGAAAATTCTGAAAGAGATGTGAATACCAGACCACCTGACCTACCTCTTGAGAAATTTGTATGCGGATCAGGAAGCAACAGTTAGAACTGGACATGAAACAACAGGCTGGTTCCAAGTAGGAAAAGGAGTATGTCAAGGCTGTATATTGTCACCCTGCTTATTTAACTCATATGCAGAGTACATCATGAGAAACACTGGGCTGGAGAAGCACAAGCTGGAATCAAGATTGCTGGGAGAAATATCAATAACCTGAGATATGCAGATGACACCACCCTTATGGCAGAAAGTGAAGAGGAACTCAAAAGCCTCGTGATGAAAGTGAAAGTGGACAGTGAAAAAGTCGGCTTAAAGCTCAACATTCAGAAATGTAATATCATGGCATCTCGTCCTTTCACTTCATGGCAAATAGATGGCGAAACAGTGGAAACAGTGGCAGACTTTATTTTGGGGGGCTCCAAAATCACTGCAGATGGTGACTGCAGCCATGAAATTAAAAGACTCTTGCTCCTTGGAAGGAAAGTTATGACCAACCTGGATAGCATATTAAAAAGCAGAAACATGATTTTGCCACAATGTTCTGTCTAGTCAAGGTTATGGTTTTTCCAGTAGTCATGTATGGATGTGAGAGTTGAACTATAAAGAAAGCTGAATGCTGAAGAATTGATACTGTTGAACTGTGGTGTTGCAGAAGACTCTTGAGAGTCCCTTGGACTGCAAGGAGATCCAACCAGTCCATCCTAAAGGATATCAGTTCTGAATGTTCTTTGGAATGGATGATGTTGAAGCTGAAATTCCCATACTTTGGCTACCTGATGGGAAGAGCTGAGTCATTTAAAATGACCCAATGCTGGGAAAGATTGAAGGCAAGAGGAGAAGAGGATGTCAAAGGATGACATGTTTGGATGGCATCACCAACTCAATGGACATGAGTTTGAGTAAACTCCGGGAGTTGGTGATGGACAGGTAAGCCTGGTGTGCTGCAGTCCGTGGGTTATAAGAATCAGAAAGGACTGAGCAGCTGAACTGAACTCAACTGAACTGAGACAAAGATGATCTAAATAGAAAAAAGTCACCTCTATTATAAATAGAATTTCTTTCAAATTTATGTGCATTTTCCAAAAAAATCTGAAAGTTTACAATTTTATGTCCATGAGATAAGCATATCCATCTTTATTATGCCATAGGCATCTAAACTCATACCTAAAAATATAACCATAACAGCAACAATAATAATAATTAAATTTACTATATAGTGAGCACTCAATAAAGATACATCAGGCATTAAGGATTTTAAATACATTTCTTTGCTAATTCCCAAAACCTATTGGGTAGGTAGGATAGAATTCATGGATTTGACAAGACACACAGTTGGTAAGTAGCAGAACTAGAATTTCAACTCAGATTTGTCTGAATTTAATCAGTATGAAGTGAAGTGAAGTTGCTCAGTCATGCCCGACTATTTGCGACCCCATGGACAGTAGCCTGCACCAAGCTCCTCTGTCCATGGGATTTTCTAGGCAAGAGTACTGGAGTGGGTTGCCATTTCCTTCTCCAGGGAATCTTCCTGACCCAGGGATCAAACCCAGGTCTCCCGCATTGTAGACAGACGCTTTACCATTTGAGCCACCAACTGGTATACTATTGTTATGGCTTGTTCTTTAATGCTTCTCTAAATGACACTCGAATACATGTAGCATAGAAGCCATTATTATAGGGAAGAGAACTTGTTGAACCACACAGATATCCCCATGTATAGACCTGCAATTCATAAAATTTCCAAAAGCACTCAGTAACACTGTGGAGATCTATCTTTAAACAAGCCTCAGCAATAAGTCAAATGGGCATTTTGTGATATAACAGTCAATTCCTAAAATATTACCTTATAAGCTTAATGCTGTCAATGCTTATCAGAAAAATTAGGAATAATTTATTATAATTCTCCAAAGAGAAGAACTAGTTCATTAGAATTTATAAATACAGAAAGGTTTTTACATTTTCTACATAAAACCATTGTTTCTCTGCCTTCCTGGGAATGAACCTAGTCATGCAATAAAAATGTCTTTGTGAAATTTTACAGAGTAAAGGCCAAGTGAGAGAGTAACAGTTTTATATTTTTTTCTTTTCTTAAAGAGGGCTCTTGTTTAACCTTTTATAAGGTATAAGGGACAGTGTTTTTATTAAAGTAGATTTTTCTTTTGAATCAAACATGAACTAAAACATTAAAAATAATGGAAATGAGACTAGCACAGAAACTAAACATAACAATGGTCATTCAAAAATGCATCATTGAATGTAATTCTTCACATGATAAACATAGTTAATAATCTGAAGAGTCAAAAACACAACTGAGAATGTTAGAATAAGAGAAGAAAGTTTAAACACAAAATATATGTTCAAAATCTACATAAAAAGACTGGCTTATTCCATCTAAACAAAAACAACAACAAAAACTATCTGGCCTTCTTTAGATCTCTTTCAAGCTTGGATGTTGACTCATAGAAATTTGTAAGAAAGAATGATTGCTATAAGCAGACAAATCACTAGCCTAAAATCAAGAACGAAGAAAAAAAGATCATATAATTAAGCACAATAACTGAAAACATTCATTTTGTGATAAGTGTTCTTTTGAACTGAGTATCTGAACTGGCTAATTTGATTTTTTCTCCAATAACAGAAAGAAGCTCGGAACAAAGTTTTGAATTATGCCGGGCGTTCCTGGTGGTTCAAATGTTAAAGAATCTGCCTGCAATATAGGACACTCAGGTTTCTCAGGGAATCTTCTCGATTCTTGCTTGGAGAATTTCATGGACAGAGGAGCCTAGGGTGACACAGTCCATGGGGTCACAAAGAATTGGACACAACTGAGCAACTAACACTTTCACTTTTCCATCCTAGGATTGGAAGAGAGATTGTTTACTCACATCAGTAAGGCTGTTTCTTGCCACTGTGAACATTGTCTATACACCTGCCAGGACTCAAATAAGTGGTGAGGGAAAAAAAGGCCACCATTTGCCATCTAAGGTAGTTCCTTATAGCCAGATAGGAGAAGAATAAGCAGAATACTCTGAAGAAATTCATCACAAAATTGAGTTATATGGACAGATTGATGGCAACTGGAATTAAAATGTCTAGACATTACCACAAAGAAGAGTCTTGGAACTATATTGTGTGAGTTTGGCAAAAGCACTAGTAAGTGAATAGAAAGATATTATGTTGAGAAATTAGAAAAAAAATAATCCAAAACAAACTTTTCAGAATTAAAAGAATCATAATGCAAATACACAGAGATGGAGAGATGGAGCTCTGATAAAGTGATATTGAAAAGACTAAGTTCAAAGATTGGATCTGAAACAAGAATGACATGGAGCAGGACCTTATGGTCATTACACTCCATGTCCTCTTCCTGCCTTTTGTCCATGGAAAAACTTCAGCCAGAAAATAAATTTAATCCGAGAAGTGAGAACATGCAGAAACAAAGGAAATGGTCAAAGGAGGCCAAATAATAATAACTTAGTTATTAAGCATAGTCAAGGACCCTTAATTCCTTCTCAAGGGCTATAGATAATATTCTCAGCCATATCCTATGAGCCGCCTTATAGAGACTGAAACCCCCACCAAGTGAAAGAAGTTAACTACATGATGACCAGACTATAGCCATGACACAAGCTGCCACAATTCCAAGCACTGGCCCTAAAGAAATGGAAACAAAAAATCGACTCTGAAGCTGAAGGCTAACTGTACCTAAAACGATCAAGATGATGCTGGTCAGACCACTACCAACGAATTTCAAGACAACTGTCAGAGATGACTGTACTGCATGTAGCCCTCTCCCTCAGCCTATAAAATCTGATTGTCATTGTGAGTATGAATCAGCCTTTGGGTAGGACTCCCCTCCACCACAGGTTGCTGGCATCCAAAATAAAACACTTTGCTTTCCATCAACCTTGCTTCTTTACTGGCTTTTTGTGTGGCGAGCAGTCAGAGCCCGACTTTGGTTACAAGAAGACAAGTGGCTTCATTTCCTCATCTGAAAACAACACGTGTTCAGTCTACCCTACAGAGTGACAGGGACGATCATACGAAGACCTCTCAAAGTGCTTTGGAAATTGCAGATAGTTACAAAAATATCAGATAATGATGGTGGTGGTGGTGGTGGTGAAGAATGAGGAGAGGAGAAGGAAGAGGAAGAGGAGGAGGAAGAGGGAGAAGGAAAAGAGAAAGAGAAAAGAGGAGTGGGGTGGGAAGGGGAAGAAGAAGAAAATACGCTACACAGATGGGCAGGGCTCCGCACAGAATAAAACACTCTCTGGAAAGTTAAGTTATAATCATGGTATAAATTTAAGCCAAATTAGTGACTTTGTTTAGGCATTTACCAGAAAAAAATACTTGAACACATTCTTAGTAGAAATAAACTATTTTAGAAAGCAAAAATAAATACATTTTTAAACAGTTCTCTTATTTAATGGGGTTTTAATATTTGTCTAAGAGTCAAGACCAGATGTCAAAAAGTGTTTTTGTCTTTTTTAATTCAATTAATAAAATATTGTTCTAGTAAATGGAAGATGACGGTGAGTTTTTCTGAGAAATAAATGTGTTGATAAGTGATACTTTTACTTTTTTTTTTTTTTTCTTCTTCTTAAGGATTATTTCTTGGATGTGAGAAATCCTGTCAGGAAAAAAAAAAATTGAAACTTTTTAGATATGGCTTCTGTTTTGAGTCACAAGAAATGGGAAATGGTCTCATGATTATTCCCTTTTCCTTTCTCCTTCAATTGCAATTGATTTTTATTAGAACCATGAGCATTAGAAAAAGAGTGTCTGTCTCCATTAATGAACTGAGATGTGCAGGTGCGTATGATAAGTTCATAAATATCAGGGCTCTAAAGTGCACAGATTCCCCCCAGTTTTCTGCAATATTTTTTGTTTCTTATCTTTATGACTAAATAATGATGAGAAAACTAATGATGCCATTACCCTGTAATTGGGAATTGAGCCTGTTTAGCAATGATAAAGCGTGCACCGGGCAGAGTTAATGGGCCACCAAGCAGCCCCACTGGGTAGCTAGTCCATAGAGCACAAAGACTGAACATTTGTAAGATAAGATGATGTTCATAAAAGGCAGTAAGCATCAGGAAATGTTTTCTGCTGATAACTACTGCTCTATCAGCCTAGGGAGAGTTGAGAGCTCAAGAAAAGATCTAAAATGATTCTTGATGTCAAGAGCTGTCTGCCTCCATGATTTAATGTTTTATAAACTTCTCACTGGCTTTACTTTCACCAAAGAATCCATTATTGAATTCCTACCATATTCTACCTCATAATTTAAAAGGGAAAAATATTACAGATGTTAGGGGCTATAAGTGAAGTTGCTCAGTCGTGTCCAATTTTTTGGGACCCCATGGACTGTAGCCTACCTGGCTCCTCCATCCATGGGATTTTCCAGGCAAGAGTACTGGAGTGAGTTGCCATTTCCTTCTCCAGGGAGTCTTTCTGACCCAGGGATTGAACCCGGGTTGTCTGCATTGCAGGCACACACTTTACCATCTGAACACCAGGGAAGCCACTGAGGGACTATGAGCATATGTCTTTGTTTATAATACTTGTTCCATCATGGTAGCTGGAACATAGTAGTTGCTTAGTGAGCTATTTGTTCAATCAAGATGCTTCAAATTGGTAATAATTACTATTATTTATTGAGGCTTTATGCCAGGCATTATGGTAAACACTTTAGATAGATCATTTCACTTAACCCTCACAATAATCCTTTGAAGTGAGTTTGATTAACTTCTTCAGATTTTAGTTTGGAAATATGGGGCTTAGAGAGGTAAAGCGAGTGTGCTTAGGGTTATACTATCAGTAAGTAGTAAAACAGGGATTTGAAAGAAACATGATTCAATTCCATGGTCTTACATCAGACTGCATTATAGCACATCATACAAAGTGTTTTCCATGCATTAACTCAAATAAGCCTTTCAAACGTTCTTTCAATTAGGTTGAGCTGGTTTTGAGCTCCATTGTACAGATGGGAGTTTAAAGAAATAAATACGTGGTCAGGATTTACACAGTTATCAAATGACAAAACCAGGTCACAATCCATTTTCTCTCTCTCTGAAGCCAGGGCACCTGGAAGTGCAGTGCATTACATATTTCCCAGTCAATCCCCAAGCCAAGCATTCAGCACTAAATGTTAGAGGAAAGCATCTTATTTTTGGAATATCTAAGTATCCTTCTAAAAAGGGACACCTCCCCTCTGTGTCATTCTTCCCTTCCAACAAGAGTGGAGGATGCAGCCTGGGTCCAGTGCTACCTCTCTTGTCTCTTTCAATCTTTTCAGTGAAATTCTTTTCCCACTCTTACACCACACATATCTAAATCTACAGCAAGTTTTCAAGTCATTTTAAGGTGGATCCTTTATCACAGCTCTTGATTTCACAGAATGCGAAAGGACATTCTGCTCTCAATTATACTCACCAGAATGGCTGCTCTTCATCCTGTAATCCCTAGGAGGCATCTCTCTGTGGTTTGGGGTTTTAGACATCAGTGGAAGCAGCTGTGAGTATAGTAACATTCACCCAGTAGCTACTGTCACTCTAATCATCACAGAAGCAAACTGAACCACATGCCACAGAAGCAGAGAGTCACAGCCCAGATCCTGAGGACCTCTGGGGCATGTGCCACAGCCTGTAAAGAGCTTCATTAACTTTCTCCAAAGTTCTGACTTATTTAGCTGTTGTTTAAAATATTATTTCACATGCTCCTCCAGAAATAATTCTGATTAGCTAAATGGTACAGATTAGCACAAGACATCTAACAAAATGGGCTTTCCTTGTGGCTAAGCTGGTAAAGAATCCACTTGCAATGCAGGAGACCTGGGTTTGATCCCTGGGTTGTGAAGATCCCCTGGAGAAGGGAAAGGCTAGTCAGTCCAGTATTCTGGCCTGGAGAATTCCATGGACTAGTCCATGGGGTCACAAAGAGTTGAACACAACTGAGCAACCTTCAGTTTCACTTTCACTTTCTAACAAAATATCCCTCTATTTGAGTGGAAAATTCAAATACATTTTTCCCCTCACTGGATTTTCCAGAAATTAAAAAGGTTTTGGCCTCTAATATAGACTCATGTTGACACATTCTGGGCATGTAGAGGAGAAAATGATGACAGTTTAATCATGAAGACATGAATAAGTATGTTTGTAGCTGAGTATATAGATATCAGGCTTCCCTGGTGGCTAAGATGGTAAAGAATTTGCTGATAATGCATGAGACCTGTGTTTGATCCCTGGGTTATGAAGAGCCCCTGGAGAAGGGGATGACAACCCACTCCAGTATTCTTGCCTTGAGAATTCCCAGTGGAGCCTGGAGGGCTACAGCCCATGGGGTCACAAAGAATAGGACATGACTGAGCAACTAATACACACACATAATTACCACACAGAAGAATTTAATATATAGTTTTCCTTCACCTAGAAACCTTTGCAGATGGAGATTTGGCTGGGGTCCTAAGGAAGCAGTACAAATTACATAATAGTTAAGCACTGTCCTGGGTGCACATCAAGTTAAAGACAAGGGGGAAAGCTGGAAATTTTGTGATAGATGCGAGGAAATGAATAGTTTCTTCACTTTATCTTTTTTTTTTCCTTCATTTTTTTCTTCCTTCCTTCTTCCCTCTTCTCTTTATTTTATGACCTAGCATAGATTAGGACATTTCTATTTTTTATACCTCCTTTCCTTGATGGAAAAGACTCATTTAAGCAACCCTTTATAAAATATTTGCTCTTATAAATAGACATGTTCCCTTATTTCCTTCCACTGAACTACCTCAGATAACCTTGAGCATAGGTTACTATTTGGTTTATCATGCAGATTTAGTTCCATCCATCCATCCATGTATCAATCAAAGCATTTATTGATTACCCACTGTATGTTGAGCAATTTCTGGGGACTGAATAATGATTCTCAGACCGGCATTACTGATGATCAATGACCTTCTTATCAGAATCTTATATTTTTGTGCTCATGTGTTCCAGAGGCAACCAATCATTTATTTACATCCACAGAGCCCTGATATCATTGTGTTAAGGTATTCCATTTAGAGAAAGGTAAATTTTGCCATCAGTTCCAATGATCTATTTTTCAATTGAAGAAGGAGTAGTTTGAGTCTGTCAAATCATTACAATATTCCACTGAAAGAAAAAAAAGTCTAAAACACTGCTAATTTAAAAAGAATAGTGTCATTAAGAAGTGTTCAATTTAGGGCAGACATTATTATCTGTAATATCACAATCTATTCATTGCCTGATCTGTTGAAAGTGGAATGTGGCATGAAGTTCAATCATCTTTTTCAGTTCTACCCTTGACCCTTGGTACCCACTAATGTGGAACCTGTGGATACAGAGGGCTGTCTGTAGTAAGTCATTTTAAACAAGGGACTTGAACATTCTCAAATATTGCTATCTGCTAGAGTCCTAGGAAACCCCTCCCCTGGATACCAAGGACAACTGTAACGAACAATAATAAGCTTATTTGGGCATCAGAATAAAATTTTAAACTAGGGAGGGAAGTTATCACTAGCGATAGTAATAACAGTGCTAGAAGTAATAGAAAATGGAAGCGACAGGAATAGAATAAGCTTTTATCACCATATCTATCCAACTCAGCAGCATCTGTAGCTACTTTCTCTTCTTTCATTCCTCTTCTCTTAGGTGCATTCTCCACCCTCCCATTTAAGACCAATCCTCCCCATTTGTACAAGATAGCAATCTTTTCCATCTACTCAGAACCTCCACTCCAGCATATCCCCCCTCCCCTCTTAGAATATCACTGTTTTCCTATCTCTACTGAATCCTGCTCACCAATGTAGAAATATATATTTTTTTACTTTTTAAAAAATATTTATTTTATTTTTAAACTTTACAATATTGTATTGGTTTTGCCAAATATTGAAATGAATCTGCCACAGGTATACATGTGTTCCCCATCCTGAACCCTCCTCCCTCCTCCCTCCCCATACCATCCTTCTGGGTCGTCCCAGTGCACCAGCCCCAAGCATCCAGTATCGTACATCGAACCTGGACTGGCAACTCGTTTCATACATGATATTATACACGTTTCAATGTCATTCTCCCAAATCTTCCCACCCTCTCCCTCTCCCACAGAGTCCATAAGACTGTTCTATACATCAGTGTCTCTTTTGCTGTCTCGTATACAAGGTTGTCGTTACCATCTTTCTAAATTCCATATATATGCGTTAGTATACTGTATTGGTGTTTTTCTTTCTGGCTTACTTCACTCTGTATAATAGGCTCCAGTTTCATCCACCTCATTAGAACTGACTCAAATGTATTCTTTTTAATGGCTGAGTAATACTCCATTGTGTATATGTACCACAGCTTTCTTATCCATTCATCTGCTGATGGACATCTAGGTTGCTTACATGTCCTGGCTATTATAAACAGTGCTGCGATGAACATTGGGGTACATGTGTCTCTTTCCCTTCTGGTTTCCTCAGTGTGTATGCCCAGCAGTGGGATTGCTGGATCATAAGGCAGTAAATATTTTTGTATTCATGAAAAACCTCTCTTGACTATACTTCCCAAGTTCAGTTTACTGCCATTTTGTTTCTTCCCATATACAATAGAACTCTTTAAAATAGTTTATGTTTCCTGGCTCGATAAAATGTTCATCACTCCTACACTCTCCCTCAACCAGCACTGGCTGGTTATGGTAGCTATGACTTTCATACTACTGAACCCAAAGTCAATTCTCAGTTGCCTAATTGATCCAACAGCAACATTAACCACAGCAGACTTCCTCCTTCCCGGAAATATTTTCTTCTCTTAGCATCCTAGACCTCTCTCCCTCCCTCTTTCCCCCTTCTCCCTTTTCCTCCCTCTCCTTTCTGGCTCTGGCTGTTCTTCTCCCACATCATTGCCAGCTCTTAGTACATCAGTTTTTCTATTCCCTGACCTGCTGAATTCCAGATTACTTTGCTTCTTTTTCTTACTTAATACCTCTATTGAGATGCTAATACACATCTCAAGCCAAACACACCTGAATCAGATCAGATCATATCAGATCAGTCGCTCAGTCCTGTCCAACTCTTTGCGACCCCATGAATCACAGCACCCCAGGCCTCCCTGTCCATCACCAACTCCCGGAGTTCACCCAGACTCACGTCCAATGAGTCAGTGATGCCATCCAGCCATCTCATCCTCTGTCGTCCCCTTCTCCTCCTGCCCCCAATCCCTCCCAGCATAAGAGTCTTTTCCAATGAGTTAACTCTTCTCATGAGGTGGCCAAAGTACTGGAGTTTCAGCTTTAGCATTATTCCTTCCAAAGAAATCCCAGGGCTGATCTCCTTCAGAATGGACTGGTTGGATCTCCTTGCAGTCCAAGGGACTCTCAAGAGTCTTCTCCAATACCACAGTTCAAAAGCATCAATGCTTCAGCGCTCAGCCTTCTTCACAGTCCAACTCTCACATCCATACATGACCACAGGAAAAACCATAGCCTTGACTAGACGAACCTTTGTTGGCAAAGTAATGTCTCTGCTTTTGAATATGCTATCTAGGTTGGTCATAACTTTCCATCCAAGGAGTAAGCGTCTTTTAATTTCATGGCTCCAGTCACCATCTGCAGTGATTTTGGAGCCCAGAAAAATAAAGTCTGACACTGTTTCCACTGTTTCCCCATCTATTTCCCATGAAGTGATGGGACCGGATGCCATGATCTTCGTTTTCTGAATGTTGAGCTTTAAGCCAACTTTTTCACTCTCCACTTTCACTTTCATCAAGAGGCTTTTGAGTTCCTCTTCACTTTCTACCATAAGGGTGGTGTCATCTGCATATCTGAGGTTATTCATATTTCTCCTGGCAATCTTGATTCCAGCTTGTGCTTTTCCAGCCCAGCATTTCTCATGATGTACTCTGCATATAAGTTAAATAAGCAGGGTGACTATTAATAGACAGCCTTGACGTACTCCTTTTCCTATTTGGAACCAGTCTGTTGTTCCATGTCCAGTTCTAACTGTTGCTTCCTGACCTGCATACAAATTTCTCAAGAGGCAGATCAGGTAGTCTGGTATTCCCATCTCTTTCAGAAGTTTCCACAGTTTATTGTGATCCACACAGTCTTTGCCCCAAAACCTTTCCCAATTACATTACAACTAATGATATTTCTATCCATGTAGGTTCCTCCCACATTTAGAGTCATTCTTGATATGTCTTTTTCTTACACCACACGGCCAATCAGAAGATTGGCTTGGCTCTACATTCAAAATATATCCAGAGTCAAACATTTCTCACTATCCCCATTGCTAATGTTACCAACTCTCCCTTGGGTTGTCATAACCAGCATTTCTGCTTCCACTCTTGATTCTCTTCCATCTTTTTCAGTTTATTTCAAACACAATAGTAACTCTTTCATAGCACACCAGTGACTTATATTTCACCCACAGGAAAACCCAAGTCCGTAAAATGGCCTCTAAATCATAAAATAATTTGCCTCCTTTCTCCTCTGTTACATTTCCTAACCTCTTCTAATATGACTTTCCCCTTGTTCATTCTACTCCAGACTTATTTTTCTTTTTATTGTGCCTCAGACACACCAGATGTATTTTGATCTTAGCACTGGGTAGTCATCACACTGGGATATCTTTCCTACAGATATTGACAGCATTGAAGGTGCATCTATTCACCACTTTTCAAATAAAATGTACATCTTTTTTTTGAGAGGAACACCAGAGAGATAAAGTGCCTTTTTCATCACACTATACTATGAGCAGATACTCTCAGTACAGCTTCTCACTGTTGATGTTGACCTTGATAACCTGGCTGAAGTAGTGATTGTCAGACTACTCTGTTAATAAGTGGGGGATGATGCTGTAGTCCCTGAGGGTTGAATATATATACATAAGTTCTTTGCACAGGAGATTCTTCTCCACAAGAGATTTGCTTCTTCCCTCCCATTTATTTATTTATGCTATCATTTATTTATAACAGTATGGACTCATGGATATTTACTTTCTTCTTTGGATTATGATTCAATATCACTGTATTTAATTTGCTAAATTATTTTTCCAGCTTTGCCCACTGGGAGACCTTTCAATTAGATCCATTGTCCCTTTTATAAATCTTCCACTGTGTGTGTGTGTATTTGAGTATTTCCTAATTTTACGGCACCACAAGACACTTTATGCTCATCTTGTGTATGTTCTGCCCCAGTCCCAGAATCAAACATGTTTTTTTTTTTCCTAAGAAGCTCTGGTTCCTTTTATTAGACAATCATATTACAATCCAATAAATGGGTGCTAGATGTATTCACTGTTACTGGGAGGAATCACGGCTTCTGCATCTTTTCAGCTGACAAAGGTATGAGTTATACATTAATATATTAACATATGTGTACACATATCTGAAGATTTGTAGATGTAGCTGTGAAGTAAAAGTCATATTTTATGAGAATACAAGAGAAATTTAAACAAACAAAAATAAATCTTCCCTGCTCTTTGGCCTCCTCTCTCCCCTCACTCAGTACTGTGTATCTGCACTGTGTGTTGACCAAATCTCTGACATCACCAAACTCTCCCATTGGTAGGAATCCTGCTCAACTGTAAACAACAACATTCCCCCAGCATCGACAAGATAACTCCTTAAAAGATCACATACCCTCTTGATCTTGTAAGGGACCCTGTGCCCCCATGACATAATACGTAGATCTGAATTATGTAAACTGTCAATAACACATCACTTTATATTCAACCCTCTGTCTCAAAAAAACTTTTATAATTGTGCCTTGACTTCTAATTTGCTGAACAGTTCTTAGAGCTTTTTGAGATGCTCTTCCCATGTTATAATACTCAAATTTGGCTTGAATAACTTTATCCATCTCTTTCTTAGATCAACTAATTAATAACTATCCATGTCTATAATAAAATAAATTAACTTCTTGCAAGTGGCTTCTGGGTGGTGCAATGGTAAAGATTCCACCTGCCAGGAGATTCAAGAGATACAGTTTCAATCCCTGGATCAGGAAAATCCCTGTGGTAGGAAATGGCAACTCACTCCAGTATTCTTACCTGCAAAATTTCATGAACAGAGGAACCTGGAGGGCTATAGTCCATGGGGTCACAAAGAATCAGACATAACTGAGCATCCACACACAACTTCTGGCAAGACAGCATGGGGAGCACTGCTGAACTGCTCTGCAGTGAAACTAGTGTGGACACAGCCCGTGGAAATGGTCCTAAGGACAAAAAACAAATGAAGAAGCATCTGTTAAGGAAAATCTGTGAACATCAACAAGAATGTTGAAAGTTTGGAGTATTTGGACCAAGATGACTACCTCCACTCCAGATCGCTGCAGCCACAAACCCAGGGCCTTGCCTCATGGCTACCAGCCAGAAGGTTTTGGGAGGAGTGAAATTTCAGCATTACTCATACTTCCCCCAGATGCATGGTACTGAGGCTAAGTCCAAGAAATTTCAAACAAGAGGTGAGAAGCACCCTTATACTAACCCTCACTCATGGAATGTTGACTCTACCATAGGTATGGTGCACTGAGAATACTGGTGTCACAGATTCCTTTGTCCTGGTTCATAAAGCGGTGGTTCCATGTAAGAAGAAGCAAGCCAAAAAAGATATCAGGTACTGGTGCCCACCACTCCACCCAGTGCTCATTTCCTAGAGTGGAAATGTCTTTGGAAGGAAGTTTGCTATTGTGCCCATCCCAGCTCCAGAGACATAGCTCAGAGATTTTAGCTTGGAAAGGGATCAGGCTTAAAACAGATAGCTTCTAATCTCTTCTCAAAAGACCTGAATTCACTTGTAGCAGAGTATGGAAAAGTTTAAGCATGAAGGCATACTCAAGAACAGTGAAGCTTGTGGTGAGAGGAGATCAGGAAGATATTAGTAAATTTAACCAAAGGTACAACCTAAACTATAGTCTGGTTAGCTTGCAGGACAGAACTAGCGAATAAGACATCTGGGAGGGGTCCTCTTATGTTCTGAAAAAATATAATGCACTGATCTCAGTAAATATTTCTTCAAAAGAGACACAATTTGATTGGATTCATTGGTACAACAGTTTATACCCCTGAGAATTGTTGAAACAAGACAGGAATCAGCAGGCAACTAGTGGAGGTTAATATCTGAATGTAGCTAGAGAAAGAGTACTTCCCAAACCATTGTTATCCCAGGATGACTGTGGGCATACACAAAACTGCACTGGATAATTAAAATTATATGTGTGTGGGGGGGTGTTAAATCACTGAAGTTATATAGTCATTAAAACTAACCAGGGAAACAAGGCAGGGACCTGGGCATGGGAAGTGGGCATAGGGAGGCAGGAGGGCATCAGCGCTGAGCTGCTACAACACATGGTCTAAAACCTGCAGTTACTAACAAAAATGGATGAAAAATGCACAGTAACAGGAAAATAAAACCCTTACTTTGGAGAAAAAGGAAAAAGAATTTTTTTTTAAAGGCTATACAAACTATGAGAGTGATTAGATGCTGTGTTTAAGAGAAAAAATTATTTAAAACAATCATTATAAATATGTTGATAGAGCTAAAGGAAAGCCTGATAACACATACAATGCAAGATATGATTGACTATGTATATCAATAAATAGATAGAAACCGTGCCACAGAATCAAGTAGACATTATGAAGTGAAAAATAAAAAAATCTGAAATAAAAAAAAATCACTAGAGGAGTTCTAAAGCAGATTGGAACTGGCATAAGAAAATATTAGTAAACTCAAAGACAGATCAATAGAGGTTATTCAAGCTAAACAATATAGAGAAAAAAATACTAAAGAAAATTGAAATGTGACATACTATTAAGCACACCAACAAATGCATAATAGGGATACAAGAAGTAGAGGACGAAGAGAAAGGAGCAGAAAAAATTCAAATAAAGACTAAAAACTTCTGAAATATATTGAAACATAATAACCCACACATTTGGAAAGCTCTACAAACTGTATATGATAAATACAAAAAGGTTCATGATAAAACACATCATAGTAAATGTGCTGATTGTCAAAGACACATAGAAAATATTGAAACCAGCAAGAGAAAAAAATGACTCCTCACTTATAAGAGAACCCCCAGAAACAATGGAGACCATCACGAAGTGGTTAATATGTTCAAAGTACTTAAAGATACATAAAGAATTGTTAATCAGAATCCAGCAAAGCTATCTTGAAAAAAAAAATGAAGGTGAAATAAAGACTTTACTAGATAAACAAAGTCTGAGAAAATGTGTTGCTACCAGACTCACCTTAATACTAAAGAAAGTTCTTGACTCTCAAAGCAAAGGATGCCAGATAATCAAATCCATGTGAAAAAAAGCACCATTAATTGTACAGCTATAAGAGAGAGTATAAATGCATGTTTGCTTTTCTTTCCTTAACTACTTTAAAAATCAATTATTAAACAGCATGTATATAAGATATTATGTATATAAGATATTGTACATATAAGATACAGAAATATATTTACAAAAAAAACAGTACAAAGTAGAAGTGTGTTTGCAAAGCTGTATTGGGCTGAGGAAATGACTATTGGCAGTACAATAATAATGATAGCAACTTATTATTCAGTTTGTAACTTGATGGATGTAATGTATATAAAAATACAAAAAAAAAAAAAAAGGAAAGGGAATAAACCTATATAGTAGTCTTTCTATATGCCACTAGAAGTAAGCTAGTATAAACATGAAGCTGATTCTGACACATTTAGACACATATAGTAAATAACTGAGACATGATTAATATAAAAAGTATATGTATGTTTAAAAAATTAAAGAAATTAAAATGCTACATTAGAAAATAATCCAGTTTATGCAAAAGAAAGCAGTAAAGGAAAAACATAGGAGCAAAAAGATGGGAATATATAGAATACAAAAGTAAAAATGGCAGATATAAATTCAACTACATCATTAATGATATTAAATATGTTTAAATTAAGTAATCTAAAAGGCAAAGATTTTCAACATGGGTTAAAAAAAACAACCCATTTGTATCCTATCTAAAGGAGATATATTTTTGATTCAATGATATGAATAGGTTGAAAATGAAATCACGGAAAATATATATCATGACAGCAATACAATAAAATAGAGTGACTATACTCATACCAGAGAAGGCAATGGCACCCCACTCCAATACTCTTGCCTGGAAAATCCCACTGATGGAGGAGCCTGGTAGGCTGCAGTCCATGGGGTCGCTAGGAGTTGGACACGACTGAGCGACTTCACTTTCATTTTTCACTTTCATGCATTGGAAAAGGAAATAGCAACCCACTCCAGTGTTCTTGCCTGGAGAATCCCAGGGATGGGGGAACCTGGTGGGCTGCCGTCTATGGGGTCACACAGAGTCGGACACGACTAAAGCGACTTAGCAGCAGCAGCATACTCATATAGATTCTATATACTTTATAACCAGAAATGTTACTAGAGGTAAAGAGGAGCACCACATAAGGATAAAATCTCGGCACTACACGGCAATAAGCACTTGCTTATATTTACACTAGGTTTGACTGCAGCAACTCAGTTGGCGTAGCTGCTATGCATCACTTGTTACTCCTTCTCCTCAACCAGCAGGCTGCCCTGGGCATGTTTATCTCATTGAGATGATGGAGTTGAAGGAAAGCATATGGTTACACAAGAGATCTTTTGAAGTCTAAATACAGAGATGATTCACTGTCATATCTGTTCTCTTTTATTGATCTAAGAATGTCACAAGGCAAAGTCCAAGGTCAAGGGGTAGAAACTAATAAATAATAAATATCTTTAAGTTGGATAAACTGAAAAGTTACATGACATTGAATATAGAAAAGGATGACAGTTTGGACCAATAAAGAATCCATCTTTCAGGTTTCATAGCACATCACCTCCACTACTGAAACAGTAGTGGCTATAGAACCTCTGCTCCTCAGTGATCCTCTTTTTCAAATTGCTTAAATGTATCAAGCTGGGGACTAAGGTGGAAACATAAAGAAACAAGAGAACATTCCAAGTGGATGTGAGGATGGTGGTATCCAGTTTCTATCTGGCTTGTTAATTTCTTTAAAGCATGTAATCATGTTTCTCTGAGTGATCTCCCATTGCTCCTGCAGTGCAAATATCAGTGCTTCCCAAAGGTGAGTGCTTAATTTAGTTATTTCCTAAGGTGCTTCCCCAATGGCTCACAGGGTAAAGAATCTGTCTGCAAGGAAAGAGACACAAGAGACCTGGGTTTTATCCCTGGATCAGGAAGATCCTCTGGAGAAAGAAATGGCAACCCACTTCAGTATCCTGCCTTAGAAATTCTACGGACAAAGGAGCCTGGTGGGCTACAGTCCAATGGGTTACAAAGAGTCGAACATGACTGAGTGACTAAGCATGAAGGCAACTCAACAATGAAAACTTTCAGAGAAAACAAGACTTTCATTGTTTTGTTATTCTACAAAAATAGTCAGTCATTCTAAATGCATTTTTTGATATTTATTATCAATATATAGTAGTCAACTTCAGAGATTTACTCATCTGTTAATCTAGCTCTCAAACAGTATATTTGTTTTTCATCTGCCTTCTGTAGATCTTAAATCTTCCAAAAAATAATTATGAGTATAAATGACAACAACAGAAACTACCAATAATAAAATAACATTTTCTCTCAAATGAATAGCTCTTCCTAAAATTGCCAAAAGTGAAAATATAATATTTTCATAATACATTTGTTATAGGATACAAAAAGTATCCTATAAAATTTTTTTTATGTTATAAAAAAGTAATATGTCTTGGAACTTAAATTCTCTTTTACAAAAGTCATATAGTTGGACTTCAGCTTGTAGACTAAGAAAATGTATGAAGGCTACTCTGGTATTCTTATCAGGTTTAAAATATGAACCTCTTAAACATTTAAAACATAAGACCTAGAGAATTTCATTAAGAGCCCACTGTATTCTTCAAATGACACTTCATGTATTTGAAAGTGAATTGAGGCTCAGGCATTAGGAAAGTGCAAATCCATCCATAAATTATATATGAATGCACTAGAGCAAATGAATAGTCAGCCTTTGATTATTTTTAGATTTCTTAACTCTACAACCTAACATGCAACCATGAAACAAAACACAGGAGTATCCAAAAAGCTTCCCAGGTAGCCCAACGGTAAAGAATCGTCTGCCAATGCAGGAAATGTGGGAGACATGAGTTCGATTCCTGGGTGAGGAAGATGCCCTTGGAGGAGGAAATGGCAACCCACTCCAGTATTCTTGCCTGGAGAATCCCGTAGACAGAGGAACCTGGCAGGCTCCTGGGGTTTGCAGTCTATGGGGTCGCAAAGAGTCAGACACGACTGACTGACTGAGCTCACACTCAAAATAGGATTTTAGACATCATTTTAGAACTGTTATTCTATATCTTAGGATTTGTCATCAAGATTGAAAATTATTTTAATCTACAATAACTTTGGTTCTATATATTTTTTAAAATTGCATACTTTAAAACACAAAAATGTCAATATTCTTGCTTAATCATACAGTCTTCATGAGTGACAGTTACATACTCACAAAAATATAAATGAGCAAAATTCTCTTTTTATACATATTTTATTATTTAGCCAGTTAAATCAATCAATTCATGGTTGACTATATTTTCTAAATTCAGTTGCATAGTCTAAGAACAAATGCATGTTCAGACCTAGAAATGACTGTAAAGATTATAATAGACAACCCTCTCATTTTACAGTATGTAAAGTGTGCCCATGAATGGACAGTGATTTAGCACAACACCAAGCCAGAACCACGATGCAGATGCTCAACATACCAATTCAGCTTTATCTTCATGGACACAATTTATTTTTTGGTTCAGATTTTACTTTTATTTATTATATGCTTTGAGGGTAACATCCATAAATTAATAAAAGTGACTTAAGGATGAAAGTGACTAAAATCGTGACTATAGAACTGAAAATTGAAAAGAAAATTATTCTTCTCCCTTTAAAAAGATCAGTGACAGTAAATAACATTTATATCCCAATGCCAGGGATTTGAGTAAGATTTTAATTAATTGTTACCTGGAGTCTAGAGCTTTATTGTTAAAGTGCCATTTAGAACTTCTACTCTCTACGATACTTAGCAAGCTTAACTAAGAAAGTGATATTGTACCAAATTATCAATGCATAGGTATATGTCATTTTGCTGTTTTTATTATTGCCGTAATCTGTTTTCACTATTTTATCTATTCCCCCCGCATACTGTAAATATATTATTATGTTATTCCGAATTCAGAAATTTTCAATTCTCTTTTTAGCTTGTGGCACTGAATGATGCCATCCATGTTTATAGTTACTTGGTTCCAATCTGCTTCAAACCTCAGACATGAAAAGATGACATTTCTTACACATCAAGATAAACAGTGCATTCTTTCTATCACTTTGGGGAATATGTTAGTCAAGTGCTGTAGTTTTTCCTTTTTGCTCTTTATAATATTAATAGCTATGCAATAAGAAGTGTACTATTGAACTGTCAGGAATGATTTGTTACCAGATGTTAGCATAATTTGCCAGCTGTCAAATTTTAATAATTTTTATTTGCCTAAAATGTGACACTTAACTTTCATGGTAAATCAAGACATATAGTAGAACTTATCTGATATTACAGAAATTGAAGTAAAGCTTGTGTGTCACTTGAACTGAGCATACACTTCACATATGGTATTCAGAGTGCATCTTTTTGTAATATACTGCAAAATTTGTGCTTTGCTGTATGTTTTTATTCATTGTGTTTCATGCAGAGCTAAACAATCTATAGGGCTTCAGTACTTATGATGCATACAACAAAAAACTTTACTTCTGAAACTGTTAGCTTCTTTACTTAAATGTATTTCATCTTTTTTTCCATTCTCTGATAATCTCATGTGGGTGCAAAAACAGAGGAAAAATTGCCCTTTAAAATGAACATGTATTAATGTCTCAAGTTAAAATATTTGTATTTTCTTCATCTTTAATATTCATAATACTGAATGATATAAATTCAGTCTGCCAATAATTTTTCCAGGCTCTATGAGGCAACCATTCTTAATAACTTGAGTATTATTATGTTAGGATTATTATGTTGATTTGGCTAATCCTTTCAAATAACTTGCAATCCAGTGGGGAAAACAACAGCTTCCACTGGTATTGGCTTCACCTCCATCACTTACAATACATTTAAAAATCTTCAGCCAGTTTATGGAAAAGAAAAAGATCAAAAGTAATGTCAAGCAATATTCCAAATCTAGGATGATTCATTTTTTCCTAATTTATAGTCTGGGAAGTATAAAAAATGTGCATACTCTAAGTTATATTAAGTTTACATTCAACAAAATCTTGAATGTTGATTTAGTAAACTTACTTTTGTTTGTTGAGTTTTTGGATTAATGATTTAATCTAATTACTAATGATTGTTCTGTTCAGATTTTCTATTTTTTCCTGATTAAGTCTTAGAAGATATATGTTTCTAGAAATATATCCACTCTTCAAGGCTGTCCAATTTTTTTGGCATATAAGTATACCCTCTTTTGATCATTTGTATTTTGGTGATGTCAGTTGTAGCTTTTCTTTCTGTTCCGAATTTATTTATTTGGGTCTTTTCTCTCTCTTGTTGAATCTGACTAAAGGTTTGTTCAATTTTGCTTATCTTTTCACAAATCAAATGTTAGTTCCATTGATCTGTTTCAGTGTTTTTAATTTTTTTCTCTATTCCATTTATTTCCACTCTAATCTTTATTATTTCTTTCCTTCTACTGACATTAAGCTTTATTTGTTCTTTTCCTCCCTTTTTAAGTATAAGGATAGATTGCTTATTTGAGGGGTTCTTTTTTTCGTTTGTTTCCTGAAGTAGACCTATATCACTCTAGACCTCCCTCTTGGAATTGCTTTTGCTGCATCCCATAGATTTTTGAACACTGTGCTTCCAATTTTATTTGTCTCAAGGTAAAATATTTGTGTTTTTTTTTCCAGTTTCCTTATAATTGATTTATAGTTTTGTACTATCGTGGTTGGAAAGATGCTTGATGTAATTTCAATCTTAATTTTATTGAGACTCATTTGGTTCTAGCATGTGCTTTATCCTGGAGAATGTTTCATGTGCACTTGGAACCAATGTGTACTCTACTGTTCTGGGGTGGAATGTTTGTATATGTCTAGTAAATCGGTTTGACCTAATGTGTTGTTTAAGGTCAAAGTTTTCTTAATTATTTTCTATCTGGATGTTCTATCCATTGATGTAAATGATGTGTTGAAGTCCCTTATCATTATTTTATTACTGTCAATTTTTGCATTTATATCTGTTAATCTTGTCTTTATCTGTTCTTCTCCTTAGGTTACTGAGCATGTTTATGAATACTACTTTGAATTGTTTATCTGATAGATTGCTTATCTCTGTTTCATTTAGTTCTTTTTATGAGGTTTTGTTTTATTCTCTTTTATTTGAAAGGTATCCTGTTGTCTCCTCATTTTGTTTCTATGTGTTAAATAAATCAGCTATGTCCCCCAGTCTTGAAAGAGAGGCCCTATGCAGAAAAGGTATCCTGTGGGGCCCAGTGGCAGAATCCTCCCTGGTCACCAGAGCCAAGTACTCCAACCATATCCCTGCAGGTTGCTTGTCTCCTCTTATTGTAGCTGAGCCATGATTGCTGTAGGCATGTTAGTTAGTGGAACTGGTTCCCAGGCTGGCTGGGTGCATTGCTTGGCTCTAACTGCTGGACACAGTCTGTAAGTGGGGCTGGTCCTTGGCCTGGTTTGATGATAGGTTCTGGTCTGAGTACTATCAGTGCAGTGATGTGCAGACTTGTCCCCCCAGAGTGTGAACCACTTAGGAAGGGTTCTGGTGATGGTCATGGCAGTCCTTTAGGTGAGAGAGGGCAGGAGCCAATTGAAGAGACCAGTGGGGTGGGCAGGTTCAGTGGACTATGTCCTCAGGGGAGCAGTGGGGTTGGTGGGGCACCTGGTGTTAGCTAGGTTGATGAAGAATGACAGAAATAACACCCACAAGAGCTGAGCCAATTATCTGGGAGAGAGTTAACAAAAAAAAAAGGTTTACCAGCACTTCCATGACTAGAGAAAGTACCACTGGATCCTGCCATATGTCTTTTAAGCATGTATCTTATAGTTAGTGGATCTTCTTTTCATATAATCCAGGTGTACTTCAAGCTGCTGCCTCTCTACTGGAATTTGGAGCAAGTGACTTTGTATATGAGTCTTTCAAGAGAAGAGTCACAGTTTCTCACAGCCAGATGTGGTGGTGGTGGTGGGGGTACCTCTACAATGGTGACATCCCTCCTGCTTGTGGATCACTGAATGGGGATGTGAGACTTTTTAATGTCAATTTTTATTATGTATTTGACTGTTCTGGTTCTTAGTTGGAGCATGTGGGACCCAGTTCCCTGACCAGGGATCGAACCTGGCCCCCCTGCATTGGCAGTACAGAGTTTTAGCCAGCAGACCACCAGAGAAGTCCCAGGATGTAAGTTTTGATAAGGCTGCATCTTTGCCCCTCCTACTAATCTTGATGTGTCATTTTTTTATAACTTTGGTTGTCAAAAATCTGTTCTGCTAAGTCTTTATGTCATTCTCAGAGATAGGTGTTCTATATGCAGTTATAGCTTTGATGAATGTATAGGAGGAGGTAAGTTCACGATATTTCTACTTTGCCATCTTGATCTGGACTACCTCCCCTTCATTATGGAAGGGTTTTTTTGAGGGGATGGGGCTTGAGCAGATATTGAATACATTGTTCAGAATCTTTTTCTTCAGCACTCAACTATTTCACCCCACTTCCTTTTGGCCTCTGTGATTTCTGAGGAAAAATCTGTGGTTCATCTTGTAGTCACTCTTTCTTGCTAATTTTGAGGTTTCTCTTTGTCTGTGACTCATTTGGAAAAGATTCTGATGCTGGGAAAGATTGAAGGCAGAAGGAGAAGGGGGGTGGAACATGATGAGATGGTTAGATAGCATCACGGACCCAATGGACATGAATTTGAGCAACTTGGGAAGACAGCAGAGGACAGAGGAACCTGGCATGCTGTAGTCCATGGGGTTGCAAAGAGTCAGACATGATTTAGTGACTGAACATCAATAACAACAAATAGTTCTCAACAGTTTAACTATGATGTGGTTAGATGTGGATTTATTTGACTTCATACTATTTAGAGTTCAATGAGCTCTTTGAGCTCATCCTATTTAGAGTTCAACAAGCTCTAGGTCGTGCAGATTGAAGTTTTCATTAATTTGAGGCATTATTATATTATTTCTTCATATATTCTTTCTGATTCTTTCTCTAATTTATTGGGACTTCCATTATTCATATGTTGATATTTCAATTTGTGTCCCAGACATCTCCAAGAAGTTGCTTACTTTCCTTTTTTTTTCTGTTCTGCAGACTTTGTTGTTCAGTCTCCCAGTCATGTCTGACTCTTTGTGACCCCATGGACTCCAGCACGCCAGACCTCCCTGTCACTCACCATCTCCTGGAGTCTTCCCAAGTTCATGTTCATTGCATTGGTGATGCCATCTAGCCATCTCATCCTCTGACATCCTCTTCTCCTTCTGCCCCGAATCTTTCCCAGTATCAGGGACTTATCCAATGAGTCATCTGTTCCCATCAGATGACTAGATGTGGAAAAAACTGGAACTTCAGCTTCAGCATCAGTCCTTCCAGTGAATATGCAGGGTTGATCTCCCTTAAGAGTGACTGGTTTGACCTTCTTGCTATCCAAGGGATTTTCAGGAGTTTTCTCCAGTACCACAGTTCAAAGGGATCAATTCTTTGGCATTCTGTCTTCTTCATGGTCCAGCTCTTGCAACTGTAAATGACCACTGGGAAGTTCTGCAGACTAGATACTTCTATTCTTTGTGTTTTGCCAGAAAAAAAAAATCTGCTTTTGTAGCCCCTCTAATGAATGTTTTCTCAATTAATATATTTTTAAGTACATAATTTCTATTTGTGTCTTGTCGTTCTACTTCTGAATAAATTCTGTCTCTTTGTTGACATTTTCCACATTGTGAGGAATCGGTCTCATATTGTTTTAGCTCCTTAGATGTGGTTTACTTTAGTTCCTTAAATTATCAGATTTAAAGTCTTTGTAATAAGTCCAATAGACGGACTCTTCTGAGACAGTTTCTATTGACTACTTTTTTCCTGCATATCAGGTACACTTTAACATTTCTTTGCATTTCTCATAATTTTTAATTGAAATATAGTTATTTTAAATAATATAACGTGGCAATTTGAACACCAGAATCTGTCCCCTTACCATGATTTGCTGTTGCTGCTGTTTGTTGTTGTTTCTGCTGGCTTGCTTAGTGACTTTCTTGAACTAATTTTTCAAAAAATTTGGTCACATGTCTCTGTTCATATAGCCTGGTGGCCAACTAGTGATTGGACATATTTCCTTAAACATTTAAACAAATGGGTATACCATCTTTGTCAGGTACTCTTAGTATTTGTTGGGATCATGCCATCAGTGACAAGCCAGGGAGTTTACAATTCTGCCTTAATCTTCACTGCCTGCCTTCACACTTCCTCATGATCAGTCAGCAGTAAGAGAGTAGGCATCCTTGGGTCTTTTCTGTGCATGTGCACAGTACTATAGTTTCTAGTCTACTAGATATCCACATATTTTGGAGCTTTTCTAAAATCTCTGTGGATATATCACCCACCACCCCCCCGCCCCCGCCCCAAGTTTTCTATTACATATTTGGTCAGCATCTTGTTTGCTCCAACTGTTGTTACATCTCAGACAGTTGCAATGCCACTGATTGTTTTAATAAATGCCCTCAAAAAAAATTTGGTTGCAGACAGTGAGTTCTGAGTCAGGTCAAATAATGACAAATTCTGTGAATGGTGGTTTCCAGGGAAATGGCAGACAAGTCAAATCATACAAAGTTTCTGAGAAAGGGACTTTGGGGAAACTTAGAATTGTTTACTTCTAGTGATTGCCATGCTTCTGTTTTTCCTGACTTCAGTAATTGCAAGGCTTTTCATTTTTAAGGGAAACATACAGTAGGAAATCATGGGCTAAAATACACAAAGCTCACTATTATTACTAAGATACATTCATTTTTTCTTGAGCAAATGCTCCTCATACTGGTGCAAGCCTTTGGATGATTTCCATAGTTGATTTTGACAATTTTTTTAAAGTTCTTATTGCTTGGGATGAGTTGTTTTGGGGGTGGTGGTGCATAATTTGCTATTTGTGTTGATAACACTTCTCTTAGTTTCAATTTTAATTCATATAGCTTCATTTTGAGTTTTTGGGTTTGGGATATCCATTTTCAAAGTGGTCTATCATTTTGATTTACCATGACTTCTCTCTTCTTTAAAAAACAAAACAAAACATGTTTTTTCATGCCCCAGAAACTTCTCTACATGGCTTAGACCCACTTTACAGTATGATGGCACGATAGCACTTTATGCTTGATGACATACTTTTATAACACCAAGTCAAAAGCTTAAATGAAATATAATTACTTCTACCATAGCTTATTGGTTAATACAGTTACATATTAGCTCAGACCCAACAGATTCTATCTTTTACCAGAAAGAGCAGCAAACAGTTCGCTACTGCTGCTGCTACTAAGTCGCTTCAGTCATGTCGGATTCTGTGCGACCCCATAGACTGCAGCCGATCAGGCTCCCCCGTCCCTGGGATTCTCCAGGCAAGAACACTGGAGTGGGTTGCCATTTCCTTCTCCAATGCATGAAAGTGAAAAGTGAAAGTGAAGTCGCTCAGTCATGTCCGACTCTTAGCGACCCCACGGACGGCAACCCACTGGGCTCCTCCGTCCATGGGATTTCCAGGCAAGAGTACTGGAGTGGGGTGCCATTGCCTTCTCCGAAAGAGTCTGCAGCACTCTGCAAATTTACCACATATGTTACCTGTTTTATCTTCACAAAATTTTACGGATACATATTGTTATTCTCACTTTACAAATGCTAAAACTGAGACAAGTTAAAATGTACAAAGAGTATAAAGAAGTGATATAAATCTGATATGTCATACTAACCCTAAATTTGTATTTTTTAATGATTACAGAGTAGAAAGCACTTTTCCTAAATTGTTTTCACAGAACCATAATAATTAGAAATTTGCTAAAAAAGAAAAGGGTTATGAAATCAAGTATTTTAAAAGCAAAAATGAAAATCAGTATATTGGAAACTGTTTTTATACACTCACAATGTTTATTTTCTTGTAAGCTTTTTCTCTGCAAAATAACTTTTGTGAAAATAACTGCTATTATATTCCAATGGAAAATTTAAGGAACACACTTTCAGGAAACAGTAATCACTCTTAATATTTACTAAAATGACTTTAAGGGTCACAATCATCAGCAAGTGTCACTGAAATTTCAAAGGTTGAGTAAACTGTTACATTTCAAGGCAAGAAATTGAATCATGTGCTTTAAACAAGGATGTGGGTAAGATAGTACAAATACAGATACCATTCACTTACCTAGTAAGTATAGCAGAACCGATTATTGTGGAAAGGAGTTATTTTATTTGGTGACATGTACCATAGAATTTAAGAATATAGAGTAGGATCATAATTGCCACTTTTCAGATCTTGGTTTCTCCTCTGAGTGTAAGTATAGCATTTGCTCAACTATTTATACTCTGTGCCTTTGATTCCTTAGTGTAATATGAGGGCAAAAATAATCCTCCCTTTATTGAATATCTAAAGTTGAAATGAGGAAATGCCCATAAAACCCATGGCATTTTGTAGGTAGCCATTAAGTTTATAAGAGTAGTAATTACAAATTTGTGGTATTCTAAAGTCTAGCAGCAGTCTATTGTGTTTACAACACAAATAGCCAGACACAATAAAGTCAATAAACTAAAGTCAGGACAATTGTTAAGGCAGATCTCAACAAGTATACACACAGAAAGGCAAAGTAGGTTCCGTGCTGGCCTTATACATTTGAAGATATGTTTCAAAATCAAGAGAATGCAAATAAACATTTGTAAGGGTATGGAGAAAAGGGAACCTTTCCGCACTGTAGGTGGAATGTAAACTGGTGTAGTCACTGTGGAAAACAGTATAGAGTGTCCTCAAAAAATTAAAAATAAAACTACTCTATGGCCTAGCAATTCCACTCCTAGGTATATATAGCTGAAAAAAACAAAAGCACTAATTCAAAAAGATACATGCACCCCAATGTTCATAGCAGCAATATTTACAATAGCCAAGACATAGAAACAACCTAAGTTGTTTCTATCAACAGATGAATGGATAAAGAAGCTGTGGTATACACGCACAATGGAATACTACTCAGCCATGAAAAAGAACGAAATTTTGTCATTTGTAGCAACATGTGTGAACCTGGCACAAATATGCTAAGTGAAATAAGTCAGACAGATAAATAAGTCAGACTATATGATATTTCTTACATGTAGAATCTAAAAAATACCAACAGAAAACAGTAAATGTAACACAAAAGAAGTAGACTAACAGGTATATAGAACAAACTGGTAGTTACCAGCGATGAGAGGGAAAGGGGTAATACAGGAGTAAGGGAGTGAGAGGAACAAACTATTGGTTATAATAAGATAGGCTCAAGGATGTATTGTACAACAAAGTGAATACAGCCAATGCTTTGTAAATAACTATAAATGGAAAGTAAACTATAAAAATTATATAAAAAATTAAAAGGGGGAAAACCTTTCGATCACTATTTTTCTTAGTGATAAATCTCAGAAATTTCTATGTTATTGTATTCACATAATTTTTCTATCATTAAATCTTGATTACATATATATATATATATATATCTACATATGTATGTGGGTATATAGATATATTTAAAAAATAGTTGCTTTCTCTGTGTGTATCCAGGGATAAATAGAAGAGTTAAAATGATAGAACACAACTGATTTTTAGAATACTCATGTAAGTCTCAGATTGTGCTCAGACTAAGTAAGAGTTTTCTTTTAAAAATGTGATATAGATTGAATTTATTTACACCAATATGTATTATTGAAAAACAATGTTGTAAACAAAAATGGACATGTCATTTTCATTAAAAAATAAAAGTGCATATAAAAATCTATAGAAATATGCATCAAGCTATTCAGTGTTGTGTCTTTGTGGCAAATTGCATAAAATTCTCTCTGCTATAGATTTCTGAAGTATTTAAATTTTTAACAATTATGTGGACATTTTTGTAAGTTCAGATGAAAACATTGATTTTAAAAATTGAAATTTGTTCAGTCAGTTAAGAAGGAATTTAGAAAAAAATTAAACCTGAATTGCATGAATTCAAATATCAGCTAGCTGCACCCTCAAATGCTCAAATAACTTCTCTGGTTAAATCTAAATGTCTTTTCTAAGATTTTGATAATAAAGGCACAGAGTTTATGTCTTATTATTAAAAAATAAAGTTTCTAATTTCATCTTTATCATTGCAACATACAATTGGAACTATAGACACTTCAAATAATTGTGTTTAAAAATTTTGTTAGTAAATATTTTGTGAATCATATGCTTCTTGGGAATAAATAGGCAATATTAAGTGTCTTTAGTTGGGAGACATAGTATAGTGCCTTAAACAATGATAATTGAAGTAACTGGTAAAAATATTTATTATTTTAAACATTTAGTCGTGGAACTTATGTTTGCATATTTCCTACACATGAATGGTTGTGGCATAACAAAAATAAAAAAAGAACTGCTAAAAACAATTGATTGAGCTCTATAAAATTTGTTTGAAAATGATATATTTGTCCCTAAAGATTAAAGGCTTATTTATAAATTCAAGAATTTAGCAATTTTATTTCAATTAAATGAGCTTGCACATTTGCAAATCATTTTAATTTATGTTAGAAGTGCTCATAAAAATGAAAGTTTAAAAGAATTCAGTGATGAAATAGTATCTGGAACATCAAACACATTTATTGCTTGCCATAAAAATATGACATTATATAAAATGCAATGAATATATTAAAAAGGCATCTTATTTATTATAAAAATTAAGATATCAAACACTTAATAACTAATAAACCCTGAAAGAACTTTGTTTTCTAATAAATTTTGTGATAAAATATAATGTTGACAAGAATGTTCTCTATGAAATATCTAAAATGATGGCAGCTATTTATTGTATTTAGTAAGTGATGAAAAATACATTTTCTTATATAAAAATAGCTTAGATAGGGCACTCCACAACCTTCTTGAGAAGGTTTAACCAAGTCCAATTAAAGGTTTCTAATTAAAATTATATAGATAGGAAGGGAATTAATGTCTTTGTTTGAACTATTTGTTTATTTCAAGTGTACTGGATATAATTGCAAGGCCAAGAAGAAATCATCAGAATTATTCTTTACCCTGTTGATTTCCTGTTATATCAATTCATTTCAGAACTTATTTTTCAAGCTTTGAAGGAAAACAGAAGTAGCTAAATATAAGACATTAACCTAGGGGATTATTTTTCCCTGTCATTATTAGCTAGAGACAACATGTATTGAACAAAATAAAGGTTAAACTTCAATTAAGCATTCTAAATATATTTAGTGAGATATTGAAAAAACTCATAATGCTTCTACCCATACAATTTATCAGAAGCTCTGAATAAAGTAAATTATAGCAGAAACCATAAGAATGCTCAGGTGGTTTTCCATGGTATATTACAATTGCCCTAACATTATACACAGTTGTTTCTCAGAGGGGAAAAAATATGTTTTCCAAAAATAAATAAATAAATTTGTTTCATAAATGCTGCCAACATTTCAGAAAGTCTTTGAGGGAATGGCTGAAAGTAAAGATACATACAGACTTATTTTTTCCTCCCCAGATTCAAATGCTCTTTCCAGAACTTAAAACTATGTGGAAGCAGGTCATCGATGTGTTACCTTCCAGTCCATTGCTACAGCTAGCATACTAGAGGCTTCTTTATTGCTGAAACTCAAGGGATTAATCTATGGCTTAAAAATCAGAACAAAGCCTCAGCACTAACACACAGACTGAGGAGGACAATTTTCCGAAGAGGAAGTGGAGATCATCCCGTGGCACTGGAGAGAACCATTGTTTATCTCTGCTTCTCTGCTTCTGAGAAAGAGTCTGGATACTGGCTTGAGCACAGTCTTCTGCTTCCTAACTGTGAGCTATCTTGGCACATCTTTTTCTGCAACTGAAAACTTCACTGTCTGAAACAGGGGTCAGGAGGTCAGGTGCCACTCAGAGAGTGCTTTACAAAGGCGCCACTAACATAATCGTCTCTGAAACTCTGGCTGAGCAATGACACTCCTCCAGGTTGCTTTAGGTCTGTGTCTCTAACACTCCCCAAACTGCACAACTCAGTAATTTTGGTAATAATATACCACAATTTAGTGGGGAAAAATGAGCCAGAGAGTTATCTGACATCATGTATTTGTTCAACTTGCTGTCTCATTCTGAGGAAGGTGCATTTTAGGTATGTGCAAACTAAGTCTAGAGAAGTAAAGTCATTTGCCTAATATTATATAAGTAATTAGGGAACAGCTAGGAATTTAATCCCTGTAAGTCTAATTTTAATACCTATCCTCTCCTCAATATATTTTATCATAATTAAAGTAGTGTGTGTGTTTGTGTGTGTGAGACAGAGAAAGAGGGAAGAAGGGAGGAAATTCTCTTCCTCATGTTTGGAAACATTGTCTTTACTTTTTATAACAATATTTATCTTGATGATTTATGGAATTTAAGAAAATGTGTCTACACTTGGAATCACTGAGTCACCAGCTTTCAAAGATATCTATTTAGATGTGGCAATTAACACTCTAACACATTGTGGTGGATTTATATTTTGTCAACTTAGCCAATCTGGAATGACGTTTTACAGATTATATACATATAGATAGATATCTGTGTGTATATATAAGAGAGAGAGACAAATACAGTATCTGGTTAACATGGGGCAAAAGTGACAATTTACATAAGATTTGAAAGGCAAAAGTTAAGGAAGCAGATATACATCTACATAGATAGATATAGCTTAGCTGGTAAAGAGTTGGACACAGTATGTGAATATATATGAATATAGATCTATTTTAAGAGACTTTTTTTTTTTTTTTTACTTTACAATATTGTATTGGTTTTGCCATACATCAACATGAATCCACCACGGATGTACACGTGTTCCCCAGCCTGAACCCCCCTCCCATCTCCCTCCCCATACTCTCCCTCTGGGTCATCCCAGTGCACCAGCCCCAAGCATCCTGTATCATGCATCAAACCTGGACTGGTGATTTGTTTCACATATGATATTATACATGTTTCAATGCCATTCTCCCAAATCATCCCACCCTCACCCTCTCCCATAGAGTCCAAAAGACTGTTCTATACATCTGTGTCTCTTTTACTGTCTCACATACAGAAGGCAATGGCAACCCACTCCAGTACTCTTGCCGGGCAAATCCCATGGATGGAGGAGCCTGGTAGGCTGCAGTCCATGGGGTCGCTAGGAGTTAGACACGACTGAGCGACTTCACTTTCACTTTTCACTTTCATGCATTGGAGAAGGAAATGGCAACCCACTCCAGTGTTCTTGCCTGGAGAATCCCAGGGACGAGGGAGCCTGGTGGGCTGCCGTCTATGGGGTCGCACAGAGTTGGACACAACTGAAGCGACTTAGAGCAGCAGCAGCATACAGGGTTATCATTACCATCTTTCTAAATTCCATATATATGTGTTAGTATACCATATTGGTGTTTTTCTTTCTGGCTTACTTCACTCTGTATAATAGGCTCCAGTTTCATCCACCTCATTAGAACTGATTCAAATGTATTCTTCTTAATGGCTGAGTAATACTCCATTGGGTATATGTACCACAGCTTTCTTATCCATTCGTCTGCTGATGGACATGTAGGTTGCTTCCATGTCCTGGCTATCGTAAACATTGCTGCAATGAACATTGGGGTACACGTGTCTCTTTCAATTCTGGTTTCCTCAGTGTGTATGCCCAGCAGTGGGATTGCTGGATCATAAGGCAGTTCTATTTCCAGTTTTTTAAGGAATCTCCACACTGTTCTCCATAGTAGCTGTACTAGTTTGCATTCCCACCAACAGTGTAAGAGGGTTCCCTTTTCTCCACACCCTCTTCAGCATTTATTGCTTGTAGACTTTTGGATCACAGCCATTCTGACTGGCGTGAAATGGTTTGTGGTTTTGATTTGCATTTCTCTGATAATGAGTGATGTTGAGCATCTTTTCATGTGTTTGTTAGCCATCTGTATGTCTTCTTTGGAGAAATGTCTTTTTAGTTTTTTGTGCCATTTTTTTATTGTGTCGTTTATTTTTCTGGAATTGAGCTGCAGGAGTTGCTTGTATATTTTTGAGATTAGTTGTTTGTCAGTTGCTTCATTTGCTATTATTTTCTCCCATTCTGAAGGCTGTCTTTTCACCTTGCTTATAGTTTCCTTTGTTGTGCAGAAGCTTTTAATTTTAATCAGGTCCCATTTGTTTATTTCTGCTTTTATTTCCAATATTCTGGGAGGTGGGTCATAGAGGATCCTGCTGTGATTTACGTCGGAGAGTGTTTTGCCTTTGTTCTCTTAAAGCTAATTTGTTTTTGTTGTTATGTTTAGTCATTCAGTCATATCTGACTCTTTTGCAATCCTATGGACTGTGGCCTGCCAGTCTCCAGTGTCACGGGATTTCTCAGGCAAGAATACTGGAGTGGGTTGCCATTTTCTACTCCAAGGTATCTTATTGACCCAGGGATTGAACTCAGGTCTACTGCATTGGCAGATGGATTCTTTACCACTGAGCCACATGGGAAGCCCAAAAAGCTAATTTAGGTTCACAGCAAAATTGAGTGAAAAGCAGAGATTTCCCGCCATATCCCTTGTGCTCACACATGCATATCTTCCTACCTCACTATTGAAATTGATGAATTTATATTGACACATAACTACCACCCAGAGTTCACAGCATACATTAGGATTCACTTTTTGAGATACTCTGCCTCCATGTATTTTTCACATGCAGATGGTTGGATTTCATGTAGCTCTCACAGGCTATTGCATCTCTTCTATCTTACTTTTTTGAAATGTGACGGAAGCAGGATTCAGCTCCTTCAGTTTGTGGCATATTGCCTCTTTCAGTTTCTCTGACTCCTGGGGCAGGTGTGTGTTTAGACCTGAGAGCAAAGGCAGCAGTTTCTCCTGCAGGACACTCTGCTCTAAAAAGCTGGAGGCTTGGAGATGGTGAGCGCCTCATAGTTTCTGTCTGTCCTTACAGTCTCCTGCTCGTCCATGCTTTTCTACATCATGTAGAAAATTCATTTATTTTCTCTGGAACTGCCTGCCCTGTGGATTTCAGACCCTAGCACCAGACACAGAGGCAACAGCTTCAAAAACTGTTTAACTAGTTCTCACAATTGAAAAGCATAAAATCAAATTCATACAATGATCAAATCCACACAATAAATTTCCTATTGAATGAGAGGAAGGAGTTGGAAGAAGAAAGAGAGCTCTCCTATAGTGATTCCACTTTTCTGATTGTTCCCCGATTGATACAATGTTGATTCATCTCCCCTTTCCCCATTTTCACCTCCACCACATATTTTGTTTGTTTTTTCACTATGTTTGTCTTGTCTATACACACAACTGATTATTTTCTAATTAGCTTATTCCTCTCAGAGGATTAAATTTTTTGTATGTTGATTCTCCTTCATCTACTGTTTCCATTATTTTTTTTCTCTAACAATGTAAGCATGCCTTTTTTTCAACTTCATTTCATTCTGTTCTCTGAAGGTGATATTATTTATTTTTGCTCTGTTTTAGAGTGCTTTTCATTTTGGACCTTCCAATGTGACTTTTGCTTTCACAGTGTTATTGTCAATCAGTTTCATTTATTCACTAATCCCTCTCAGTTTACTTATTTTCTAATTCTGTTGTGTTTTTCTTTCTTCTTCTTTGAACTCTTTGAAACTTTGATATTCTTATTTTCATTATTTTTCAGGTATTTAAATCACACTTATTCATTATTTATTTATAACTAATGGTTTTGCTATGTTTTTACAACATATTATAGGTTTCACGATTTCAACTGCTTTTCATGTGAGGAAACTTACATAGTCTCTTTGTATTTGTTGTGGTTACTCATTTCCAAATGGGAGTACTTTTTTTTTTTTTTCCTGGACCAGATGATTTTTAAAATTTTTTAATTTATTTGTTTATTGAAGGATAATTGCTTTACAGAATTTTGTTGTTTTTTGTCAAGCATCAACATGAATCAGCCATAGGTATACATATATCCCCGCTTTTTGAACTTCCATCCCATCTCCCTCCCCATCCCACCCCTCTAGGTTGATACAGGATCCCTGTTTTGTTTCTTTAGCCATACAGCAAATCTCCGTTGGCTATCTATTTTACATATGGTAATGTATGTTTCCCTTTTACTCTTTCCATACATCTCACCCTCTCCTCCCCTCTCCCTGTGTCTGCAAGTCTATTCTCTATGGCTGTTTCTCCATTGCTGCCCTGTAAGTAAATTCTTCAGTATCATTTTTCTAGATTCGTATATATGCATTAGCATATGATATTTATCTTTCTATTTCTGATTCACTTCACTCTGTATAATAGGTTCTAGGTTCATCCACCAACTGACTCAAAGGTGTTCATTTTATGGCTGAGCAATATACCATTGTGTATATGTGCCACAACTTCTTTATCCATTCATCTGTTGATGAACATCTAGGTTGCTTCCATGTTCTAGCTATTGTAAATAATGCTGCAATGAACAATGGGATACATGTGTCTTTTTCCAGTTTGGTTTCCTCAGGGTATATGTCTAGGAGTGAGATTGCTGGGTCATATGGTGGTTTTGTTCCTAGTTTTCTAAGAATCTCCATACCACCTTCCATAGTGGCTGCATCAATTTACATTCCCACCAACAGTGTGAGAGCATTCTCTTCTCCACACCCTCTTCAGCATTTATTGTTTGTAGACTTTTTGATGATAGCCATTCTGACCGGTTTGAGGTGATATCTCATTGCAGTTTTGATTAGCATTTCTCTAATAATGAGTGTTGTTGAGCATCTTTTTGTGTGTTTGTCAACCATCTGTATGTCTTCTTTGGAGAAGTGTCTGCTTAGGTCTTTTTCCCACTTTTTGATTGGGTTGTTTGTTTTTCTGGTATTGAGTTGTATGAGCTACTTGTATATTTTGGAAATTAATCCTTTGTCAGTTGTTTCATGTACTATTATTTTCTCCCATTCCGAGGGCTGTCTTTTCTTTTCACCTTGCTTAGTGTTGCCTTTGCTGTGCAAAAGCTTGTAAATTTAATTAGGTCCCACTTGTTTACTTCTTTTTTTATTTCTTCTACTCTAAGAGGTGGGTCATAGAGGATTTGCTTTGATTTATGTTGAGTGTTCTGCCTATGTTTTCCTCTAAGAGTTTTATAGTTTCTGGTGTTAAATTTAGGTCTTTAATTCATTTGTGTTTATCTTCATGTATGGTGCTAGGAAGTGTTCTAATTTCATTATTTTATATGCAGCTGTCCTGTTTTCCTGGCACCATTTATTGAAGAAACTGTCTTTGCCCCATTGTATATTCCTGCCTCCTTTGTCAAAAATAAGGTACCCATAGGTGCATGGGTTTATTTCTGGGCTTTCTATCTTGTTCCATTGGTCTATATGTCTGTTTTTGTGCCTGTACCATACTGTCTTGATGACTATAGCTTTGTAGTATAATCTGAAGTCAGGAAGGTTGATTCCTCCAGCTCCATTCTTCTTTCTCAAGACTGCTTGGGCTATTCGGAGTCTTTTGTGTTTCCATATGAATTGTGAAAATTTTTGTTCTAGTTGTGTGAAAAAGGTCATTGGTCATTTGATAGCGATCACTTTGAATCTGCAGGTTGCATTTGGTAGTTTAGTCAATTTCCATAATATTGATTCTTCCTACCCAGGAACATGGAATTCACTCCATGTTTATGTCATCTTTGATTTCTTTCATTAGTGTCTTATATTTTCTGTGTACAGTTCTTTTGTCTCCTTAGGTAGGTTTATTCCTAGATATTTAATTCTTTTTGTTGCAATGGTGAATGGGATTGATTCCTTAATTTCTCTTTCTGATTTTTCATTGTTAGTATATAGAAATGCAAGTGATTTCTGTGTATTGATTTTGTATCTTGCAACTTTGCTAAATTCACTGATTAGCTCTAGTAATTTTCTGATGCTATCTTTAGGGTTTTCTATGTACAGTATCATGTCATCTGCAAACAGTGAGAGCTTTACTTCTTTTCCAGTCTGGGTTCATTTTATTTCTTTTTCTTCTCTGATTACTGTAGCTAGGACTTTCAGAACTATGTTGAATAATAGTGGTGAAAGTGGACACCCTTGTCTGACCAGATGATTTTTGAATATCAGAAGTAGTTGGGAATGTGAGTTGGATCAATATCTTAGATTTTAGTTTATTGTTTTAAATACTGAAATTATTCTCAGATTTAATCTGTTCCATAATATATCTTGAGTCTGGCCTTGGCCAGAGTGCAACTTGATTTGTTAAAGATCTTTCTTCTGATTTAGACTGATTTCCATCCACTTAAAAGAATTTTATTGAATTATAGTTGATTTAAAATGTTATGCTACTGTACAGCAAAGTGACTCAGTTATACACATACACACACACACACACACACACATATATATATATATAATTTATTTATATTTTTTTCCATTATGGCTTATCACAGGATATTGACTAAGGAGAAGAAAAGTGAAAGTGATAAGTTTAGTTTGTTACCCTCCTATACAAATCAATTCAGCTATATCATTTCACATGAAAAACTAAGTTATTCTCCTACAGTGATACTGGTTAAGCCTGCCCCTATAATTTCAGTATTGCAACTGCCTTTTTTTGGATATGAGAAAAATATGATAGAGGACTTTAAGCAGTGAACCTCATTTACTTATTAAAAAACACTTAAATGGCATTATATTGTTTGTATGCTCTTTACACATGTTATCCCCTATAGTCTGATTTAATGAAGACTGTCTGAAGTTTGTATTGTTTACACAATAACTCAAAATAAACCTTGAAAGAAGCTCAAAGAGGATTCCATTAACTTATCTAATGTATAACTATTTCAGTGAGAAAGAATGCTGTGACAGTATATATCATTGTCCATTATTATGAATTAGAAAAATTATTTACTAGGATATGTGATGAACCTGATATTCAAGTTCTGACTCTGCCATATGTTATACAGATGATTTTGCATAGTTTAATTTCTTATCCCAAGTTTCCTTCAACAGTTGTATTAGTCATCAAAATAGAATACTTTGTTTAAAGAATAACATGTATCATTTAGTATGTGTAAGTCAAACAACTAGAGAAAATCAGAAAGTCTTCACAGAGGAGGTACTATATGAAATAGATCTTGGAGGATCAGCATGATTTATTCAAAAGTAGAAGTGCAGAAAACGGATTGCATGCAGAGAGAAGAATATGAGCAAAGACATAAAAGAGTAATAAGAATGGATAAACTGGAAAATTAAACAGTTGGGTGTGAATTTATTAGACTGGAGGGTATGTTCAGAAGGAATGAGGAGGTAGAAATTGGAGAAGTAGAAGGTCATAAGGATGCCTTACCCCATGTCTATTGTTTTAGGCAATTTTTACACATTGTGCTCAAATGTTATTTTCTTTTTAGTTCATTAGTTTCATATTGAGTCACTTGCATAATTGCAATCTAGTGACTTCTGTGTTTTTAATGTGTGTGTTATTGTTCTATAGTTGGCATTTTTAGTTAATACAATTCAGAGATGTAAAAGGAATAGTGTAGCTAAGTTACCCCATGCACAATATCATTGGATCTTCACTCTTTAAAAAAAATAAATAATCCAATCTAACAATCTCTACCTTTTGATTGAGGCGTTTTGTCTATTTACATTTACTGTGATTATTGACAAAGTTTGACTTCAATATTACATTTGCTATTTGTTTTCTATTTATGGCATCTGTTATTAATCCATTTTTTCTCTTATATTGCTTTCTTTGGGGTTAAGTATGGTTTTTATAATTCCATTTTACTTCTTTTGGTGAATGAACAATACATTGTTAGTGGTTGCTTGAGGGCTTAAGCATACATTTTTTTATTATAACTTTATTTTAAGTAATATTATGCCACTACAGTGTATTATTAAAAAAATGGTATACTTACTTTACCATCTTTTGTGCTACTGTTTTTATATTTTACTTCCACATTTGTCACAAACTACATTAAGTATTGTTATCATTTTTGCTTTAAATAGTCATTTTAAAACATACTTTAATAATAGGAAAATATTAAATATTTGCATGCAAATTTCCCTTTTCCATTGCTTTTCATTCCTCGGTGAAGATCTGTCTTTCTGTATGACAGCATTTTCCTTCTGCCTCTAGGATTTACTTTAAAATTTCTTTTATGCAGGTTTACTTTCTGTATATTTATGCCTGAGAAGTCTTTATTTTGTCTTCATTTGTTAAAGTTATTCCTGCTCTGTATAGACTTCTTTATTGACAGACTTCTCTTTCTGTATGTACTTGGAAGATGCTACTCTGTCTTTTGGCTGACTTTGTTTCCTGTGAGAATTCTGCCATTCTTATCTTTCCTTCTCCATATGTAATGCGTTTTTAAATTTTCTCTCTCAGACTGCTAATAATACATTCTCTTTATCATTGGCTTCCAGAAATTTGATTTTGATTTTGTTTTTATTCAGTCACCCAGTTGTGTCTAACTCTTTGCAACCCCATGGACTACAGCACGCCAGGCCTCTCTGTACCTCACCATCTCCTGAAGTTTGCTCAAGTTCATGTCCATTGCATCAGTGATGCCATCTTGTCATTTCATCCTCTGATGCCCACTTCTCCTTCTGCCCTCAATTTTTCCAAGCATCAGGGACTTTTCCAATGAGTCAGCTGTTCACATTTGATAATCAAACTACTGGAGTTGCAACATCAGCATCAGTCCTTCCACAAAGCATGCAGGGTTGATTTCCATTAGGATTGACTGGTTTGATCTGCTTCCTGCCCAGGGGACTCTCAACAGTCTTCTCCAACACCACAGTTCAAGATCAATTCTTCTATCTTCAGTTTTCTTTATAATCCAGCTCTCACAACCATACTGTGACCACTGGGAAGACCATAGCCTTGACTATACAGACTTTTGTTGGCAGAATATTGTCTCTGCTTTTCAGCATCTGTCACTACCTCCACATTTTCCCCTTCTATTTTCCATGAAGAAATGGGGTCAGATGCCATAATCTTAGATTTTTTTTTTTAATATTTAGTTTTAAGTTGGCTCTTTTCTTCTCCTCCTTCACCTTCATCAAGAGACTCTTTGGTTCCTCTTCACTTTCTGCCATTATAGTGGTGTCATCCACATATTTGATTTTTATGTACCTTGGTATGATTTACTTTACATATTGTGTTTTTGGGGATGTTTGTGATTCTTAGATCTATTTATAGTTTTTATAAATTTTTAAAAAATTAAGCAATTAACCTTCAAAATTTTTTTCTATTGCTACTTCTCCCCATTTTCCTTCAGGACCACAATTACACATACATTAGGTCATATGAAGCTATACCACAGCTCAGTGGTGGTCTGATTATTTTATTTTTTTTTTCTATTTCATTTTAAATATGTCTATTTATATGTCTACCAATTCACCAAGCTATTAACCCCTTACTTGTCCTTCTTAACATTCCAGTTCCACTTCTTAAACTCTAAGCATCTACTGGACTTTGCCTTAGGTTCGCCTTCCTCTACTGCTACCTGGAAACACTCTCCACACGTAAGCTGCTACACCATAGGACTCACTTCACTTGTCACCACCAGTCTCTCTGGTGGTGCTGCCCTGCACTGCACAAAGCTCAATGGTGATAGCAACTGCTTCATATTTTGTCCAGTTTTCTATTTGTTTTTGGTGCAAGGGTTAACACCTTGACAGGAAGTGGAAGTACTATTTTAAACCCACTTAATGTAAATAAGCAAGTTGGTTAACAGTAAAAGAATGGAAAAACAAGACTCCATTCCTACATTAATTGATAGAAAACTGAAGGGCTTATATAGATGTCACATCAAATAAATTTCAGAACAAAGAATATTACTTGGGCTACAGAGGGTTATTGCTTAATGATGAAAAATCAGTTTAATACCATGACATAAAGTGATTGAAACATTTATTTATTTGTGTTGGAAACAACCCAGATTTCCACCAACAGTGAACAGCTAAACACATTATGGTGTGAGATATTACTCAGCAACAAATATAAATGAACATACAACATGCATGTTTTCAAAATAATTATGTTGAGTGTAAAAAGTCATGCCAAAAAAACCTACAGACTCTATTATCCCATTTATATGAAGTTCTAGAAATGAAAATAAATCTTTAGTGACCTAAAACCCATCAGTATTTGATGATGTGTGAGTAGGGGAAGTCAGAGGGAATGACAAAGTGGCAGTGGGGGAAGGGTGACCATTATGTTAATTATCTTGATCACAGTGATTATTTACGTCTGCATACATATATCAAAACTCATCAAAATGTACACTTGATATTGAATCTATATACTGTTAATTATGCTTCAGTAAACCAAACAAAAATTTAAAACAGATATGGAAACAGATTTAGGACTCCACATCTCTGTGTTCCCTATCTCAGCTCCCTACTAGCAATGCCAATAATTCAGAATCATTATGAGAAACAACCTCACTTATTCTTTCAACAAATGTTTATGGGTTCCTGCAATGTGCTACTTCCCACTTCAGTTGCTGCAAATAAAATGGAAACAAGGTAAATAAGGTCTCTAGACATGTGATGATTACATTTTGTTGGAGAAGGAAGAAAAAAAAAATCAAACATAAATAGAAAAATAATTACAATGAATGGTAGAGAATAGCATTTGAGAATAACTGAGGGACCTACATTATAGTGATCAGTAGGAGGCTCCTCTGAGTAGATGATATCTGAGTTGAGCCTTGATGTTTGAGGAGTCATTCAGACAAAGACACTGGAAAAGAATATTTCAGGGATAGGGCCAGACTGCCTTAAGACTTGCAATGAAAATAAGCTAGGCTTGTTTCAGAAACTGAGAGGTCATTATGATTATGTCTCTAGAAGCAACACATACAGAATACTCATTCTGTGCTCCTTTTTTCATTTTAATTTTGCAGCTTCAGTCTCTTCTCTCAGAGCACTCTAAATATCTCTGCTGCTACTGCTGCTAAGTCGCTTCAGTCGTGTCCGGCTCTGTGCGACCACAGAGACGGCAGCCCACCAGGCGCCCCCGTCCCTGGGATTCTCCAGGCAAGAACACTGGAGTGGGTTGCCATTTCCTTCTCCAATGCATGAAAGGGAAAAGTGAAAGTGAAGTCGCTCAGTCGTGTCCGACTCAGCGACCCCATGGACTGCAGCCTACCAGGCTCCTCCGTCCATGGGGTTTTCTAGGCAAGAGTACTGGAGTGGGTTGCCATTGCCTTCTCCAAATATCTCTAGTAGTCTTTTATAATTTCTTCTAGAGCAAACATTTCAATCATATATGAAACGAATCGCCAGTCCAGGTTCTATGCATGATACTGGATGCTTGGGGCTGGTGCACTGGGACAACCCAGAGGGATGGTACAGGGAGGGAGGAGGGAGTGGGGTTCAGGATGGGGAGCACATGTACACCCGTGAAATACAATATTGTAAAGTAATTAACCTCCAATTAAAATAAATAAATTTATATTAAAAAAAAAAAAAAATCACCATGAAAAACCAGGAAAAAGAAAGAAGATCCTAAACCTTTGAAATAATGAAGCCAAATATATTGGAAAAGAGATGTTCTCATTTTTAGTATCTTTTCCATACCTTCACTTACAATCTTAAACTGGGAACAGAGATTATTTCATTGAAGCAAGATTCTTATAGAAGTAGTGTCACTGTTAGATTTCTACGGAGCATCAGAGCCAATATCAGAAAGAATAAAACAGAGAGAAGGCAGAAAAGAAGAGGAAAAAAAAGGGAGGGAGAGAAGATAAGCAGCATCAAGGACAGGATTAAAATTATAAATTTATTTATCTTTCAATGTTGTCTATAATATTTACCTTGTCATTATCCTTTCAAGAAGTGCTAGAAGATAACAACAGTGTTAAAAACAGCAGTCTCTCTGTACTCACTGCCAACATAAAGGAAGCATCGTGAATCCTAAAAATATCAGTACTCATAGTCTCACTAGAATAATCATAGATTCTTTCTTTGTGAACATGTTATGTGAAAGATGAGGATGCTAAAATTGTTTGCCAGTTCTATAAGGTACAACTCAAGGATGCCAGGGGAGTATTAACTAATGTAAGGCGATCAATAAAGTCCAAAGTTTGCCTTCAAGCAGGGGAAGTAATGATTATAAATATGTGTCCCAGCTGCCAGGAAACAGGATCGGCAAGACCAGCAGGTTTTACTTCAAAAGCAACACAAAGATGAATAAAACTGAGGAAATTTCCTATAGAGGAATGAAACTACAAGGTGGGTAAATTCTAAACATTTCCTAGATGTGCTTTTATTTGGTAAATGAAAGGTAAAAGTTGGTCTTGAATATTGCCCAAATCTAAGGCTGCTGCCCTGGTGAGAAGGCAGTTAGCATGGGAGAAATCTCTAAAATAGCCACATTGCCTTGTTTTGAAGTTTCTCTTAGGGGTTAGTGCCACAACAGCCTTCTGTTCCTATTAGTTTAGCAGCGATAGCAGTTTGGAATTAGCCAATTAACTTGGACTGACCCAATGGTCAATGGTCAGTGGACCAGTGGTCCCCAGTCAAAAGTGGCTGGAGGGAGAATGCAGTCTGGTGTTATTCAAATGACTCCTACTGCAGGTAAAAATAGAAACCCCAGGACTGCTCACATCAGAGATTAAGGAAGAACAAACTGGAGTTTCTACAGGTATCAGAAGAAGCATAGATGATGATGATGACAAGAAGAACCAAAGAGGAGCCTAATGGTTCTGGCCCACCACTGTACCTTAAACAAGTCATATAGAGTCATACATTTCTGTTTCACCTCTAAAACAAGAACACATTTTCCTACTTCACGGCTTTTTTGTGAGGATTAAATAACATAAAAGGACAGTGTAAATTGTAAAGCCCACACAGATGTTAGCTATTGCTATGGAAATACTACAGCCAGGATGGCACAGTGTTCTATTTGCCATCGCATTACTATGAGGAAAAGGTTTTGGCTCAAAATAAATTTGGATGGCAACATAGTTTAAGACAAGTGGTACAGTGGCAGAAAAACAACAGCTGGTTGTCTGTATTAGTCTCTTCCACTGTTTTCTTCAATACTGGGTTTCTATCACAGATAATATAGCCCCTAATTATCAAACAGCATGTGGCTTGGAAGGGCTCAGTGATTTGTGAAATAAAAGTCCTCTTGAAGACTCACCATGGTCATAAGCTCAAATGGATCCAGAGGGGCTTGTCAAGATGCGATGCATGCTTTAATAACTTTTTAATTTGCTTTTTTCTTGAAAGAACTGGATTCTTGTGTCTCATTGAGCAAATAAGATTCTGAAAGGAACTGCGGTTACACACACACACAAAAATGCACGTTGAGAGAGAGAAAGAAATCTGTCAGGGTGAGTTGTAAGAGGTTAACATGGCAAGAAAACTTCAATAGAGCCCTTGTGATTAAGACTTAAAAGAAATCACGCTGTGGGCAATTATGCATTTTTATATAATTGGGAGCCCAAAGCTTTAGTACTGTACCATTTTAGAGGCTACAAAAAATATTTTGCCTAACTATATTTCCTATGATATTGACATATACAAAGTGAGGTTTGATAGAAAACCTGGTTTAGTACCTATCGTAATCCAGTATCTATTATTTGCCCCTGTGTATTTTCTCTAGGAAACATTTATAACTAAATGCTAATGTCAGTGAAAGAAGGCTTGGGTGATTTTTCACCTATCACATTCCATTTATTTAAACACATTTTGAGCACCTACTATACTGAGCAATAAATATATATGCTTTATTTAGGGGTCACAAAAATAACAATTTTTGAGTAGTTTCCTACAATAAAAACCGAGATATAGTATACTTTAGAGAAAGAATTGGGTATAGACTCAATTTCTGTTGTTACTTGTATTGTGCTCACAGCTAACAGATGTGGAGTCCAGGTATGAACTTGACGTTCTGACTCAAGTCCATTCACATAACCACTGTTATACTGCGTTGTTGTTGTTTAGTCATTAGGTTGTGCCTGACTCTTTTGCAACTCCATATACTGTAGTTCACCAGCTTCCTCTGATCTATGGGATTTTCCAGGCAAGAAGACTGGAGTGGATTAACATTTCCTACTCCAGGGGATCTTTGAGACCTAGGGATCAAACCTGTGTCTCCTGCTTTGGCAGACAGATTCTTTACCACTAAGCCTGCTTCTCTTACATAGTCTGAGAAATACTAAAAACTGTCTTAGTGTATGAACAGATTATAGGATTATCCCCATGGGGAAGCCATGGCCAAGTATAGCTATAAGTCATGAAGTCACCAACTGATAAACATTCACATAAATATAGCTTTCTGGTAGGAAGGCTGTTTGCAAAAAGGGAACCAATGAAAATTCAACACTCTTAAAAAGTACCAGCATACGGCTAATTATGCAAGATAAACCATACCTCAAGGATGTTATGAGCTTAAAATCAGAATTGTCCCTTTCTAGTTAGTTGTGTGACTTCAGACAGTGCACTGCTTCAAGCTTCAGTTTGTTCTTATTTAACATGGGAAGAATACCTTAGTTAATCATATAGTAAACTACCATATAAATTATAAGTAAATAATTTTAGTATAAGCTATAAAGGGCTAAACACATAAAGGTACAAATAAAGTGATACAGTTGGCATGAGTGTGCTACAAGTATGAAAACACCCAGATAAAAGTAACTTCAAAATAAAGATTTATTATTCCTTGTAACAAGTTGCCTGGAGCCAGGTGGCACCTGGATTGGCTCAGTGGTTCAATAATGGCAGTTCTCAGAATGGATTTCTCTGCAACTGTCTCAGTCTCTCCAGCAGAGTAGTAAACTGGCTATGGCAAATACATATCACTGCATCTGAGTTCTACAGTTAAAGCTGGAAGGAAGGGCAAGGGATTTTCCTTATGCATATTAGTATTACCATGGTGGAAGTTCTTTTCTAGCAGATTTCTCTTTCTGGCCTATTGGCCAGGCGATAGTCACATATGAGCATAGGCTATTGATAAAGAAGGTAAGGCACATACCTGAAGCCTTCACTGTTTAAACTGGCCCCTACCCTCAGTGAACAAGGTGATAAACAGCTGCTGGAGAGGCTGTTGAAGGAGGTACTCTGATTCACTGAATTGCAGAGGCAAAGGCATGCATAGATGGAATGAAATCATGAAGGCAGGTGGTGGTAGTGATGGAATACATGAAGATAAACATTTTGACTTGATTCGACTTGTGTGAAATTATTTTAAAAGCAGCAGAATAAGATTTTTTTCTTTCAGTTACAAGTTGCTAAATTCCTTTTATATCTATGAGGTATGTATGAACCTGCAGCTAGATCCTGGAAGACATTAAATTTGAGGTAAAGGAGTTGAAATGATGTTGCCTACAAAAAGCGTTTCTAAAAGCATTGGGAGTCCTAAATACTGGGCCATACGATGTTGGCTGATTGGGACCAGGAGGTCTACAGCAATCAGTGAAAGATTCATGATGAAAATCAAATAAAAAGGGGCAAGAAGATTAGCATATATTCAAAACCACTGTTATCTCTGAGGAGTTAGAATTCCCTAAAGCTTCTCAGTGTGTTGACATATTGGACAGGACTGAGCCGTGGGGCACACACTGTATAATTATGCTCTCCAGTGCCTTCTGTTGTATTTCCCATTTATGCTGTTTCCTGGGGGACCAGCTGGCTTCTCTACATTCTGTGAGGACCAACCTGTATTTGTGGCTTCAGCCAGCCATTTTGTATATTCATGAACTTTGTCAAGGAGGACCAGCAAAAGAGATGCATTTGTACAAATCTATCCATCCTACCAGAAAATTTCAAAGAATCTTGACTGTATTAAGGATAATTTCTGTGTTATGAAATCAGGCACCTCATTTGTTTCATCCACTGCTATATCCCTAGAACCTAGAATGCAAATGGCACATAGTAGACAGACAGTCAGTGACAGAGTATATTTTCTTGGGCTCCAAACCACTGTGGATGGTGACTGTAGCCATGAAATTAAAAGATGCTTGCTCCTTGGAAGAAAAGCCATGACAAACCTAGGTCGCATATTAAAAAGCGGAGACATCACTTTGCAGACAAATGTCTGTATAGTCAAAGTTATGGTTTTTCCAGTAGTCATGAATGGATATAAGAATTGGACTGTAAAGAAGATAGAGTGGCAAAGAACTGGTGCTTTTAAACTATGGTGTTGGAGAAGACTCTTGAGAGTGCCTTGGACTGGAAGGAGATTGAACCAGTCAATCCTAATGGAAATCAACCCTGAATATTCATTGGAAGGACTGATGCTGAAGCTCCAATACTTTGGCCACCTGATGCAAAAAGCAGATTCATTGCAAAAGACCCTGATGCTGGGAAAGACTGAAGGCAGGAGGAGTAGAGGATGACAGAGGATGAGATGGTTGGATGGCGTCATCAACTCAATGGACATGAATTTGAGCAAACTCCAGGAAAGAGTGAAGGACAGGGTGGCCTGCCATGCTGCAGTACACAGGGATGCAGAGTCAGACATGACTTAGCTACTAAAAAAAAAATGAACAAACAGATGGCCAGTGAATGATAATTATTTTACTAATAGATACATCTACTAGTTATTGACTTGCAACTCAGCTGCTTTCAAAGATAGCGAACTGCTCTGACCAATTATCTCAAAATGAAACATTCCCTGGGAATTTGGAGGTATGTGTCCCTTTCCCAGTTCTAATTCTTTGAAAACTTCAATGCACAATTTAACTTCCCTGAACCTTAATACCTTCAATATCTATGAAAGAAAGGGATTTGACAAATGATTTCTATATTAGCTTAATTTCATCAAACAGGTAAAAAAAAAAAAAATTAACAAGTCTAAAAACACTCAACGGTAAAATTGGAACAAGGCTTCTGAAAGAAACTAAACCAGGACTTGATAATCTCAGCAAGAAGTCTCTCATATTTTCAAATTTGCTTTCTTTGTCTCTTATTTGTTGATCTATCTGCTTCCCAGTTGGTACAAGCCAGAAAAGCTGGCTGCTCAAAGATTCTGCAGCCACGTAATAAGACCCAAGCACCTGCAAAGGTGGATTCATGCAGAGTACACATTCCAGATTCTTAGCAAAAAGGTTATAGCCATATCTCATTTGAATCAACTGTCCATGTAAGCAGGAAGGACAAAGCCTTGGAAAATGGAAGAGACAATGCATGAAATGACAGCTTAGATACCACCTGTGCCTCAGGTATGGGCAATCACCGAAGAGGCAGGTGCTGTTAAGAGCTGAGAGTGAAACACAATAAGGTCTCCTAACCTTACCAGTTGGAGAAGGCAATGAACCCCACTCCAGTACTCTTGCCTGGAAAATCCCATAGATGGAGGAGCCTGGTAGGCTGTAGTTCATGGGGTCACTAAGAGTCGGACACGACTGAGCGACTTCACTTTCACTTTTCACTTTCATGCATTGGAGAAGGAAATGGCAACCCACTCCAGTGTTCTTGCTGCAGAATCCCAGGGACAGGGGAGCCTCATGGGCTGCCATCTATGGGGTCGCACAGAGTCGGACACGACTGAAGCAACTTAGCAGCAGCAGCAGCAGCAACCTTACCAGTTAAGATTTCCAGATAGAGGGCTTCCCTGGTAGCTCAGCGGTAAAAAAAAAATCCACTAGCCAGTGCAGTAGACACAGGTTTGATCCCTGATCTGGAAAGATCCCGATGATGTGGGGAAACTAAACCAATGCACCACAACTACTGACTCTGTGCTCTAGAGCTTGGGAACCACAACTACTGAGCCCATTTGCTGCAACTGTTGAAGCCCACATGCCCTAGACCCATGCACTGCTACAAGAGATGCCACCACACTGAGAAGTCCACACACCACAACTAGAGAGGAGTCCCCACTTGCCACAACTCGAGAAAAGCCCATGCAGCAACAGAGACTCAGCACAACCAAAAATAGATAAATAAATAAAATTAAGGGCTCCCCAAGTGGCATTAGTTTATATATATCTTTAAAATTTTATTTTAAAAAATGGTTGCCAGATAGAATTCTTCATGTGCCAATTGATACCAGGTGACACTATAATGTTGTCCTAAACACTACAGAAATCTGAAATGAAAAACATCTGATGATTCAGAATTTATAACCTAAAGTTATAACAGTGTTAAGGATAGAGATTATTATACTCATTATCAAGGAAATGAGCCATGGCATTAATAATAATCCAAAATATCTGTTCGTATAGATACGATACATATTTGTCTTTGGGAATGCATTAATTTCTTTTATAAAGCAGTTTTAGCCTTTTAAGTGTTCAGTTCAGTTCAGTTCAGTCGCTCAGTTGTGTCTGACTCTTTGCGACCCCACGAATTGCAACAGGCCAGGCCTCCCTGACCATCACCATCTCCCGAAGTTCACTCAAACTCACGTCCATTGAGTCGGTGATACCATCCAGCCATCTCATCCTCTGTTGTCCCCTTCTCCTCCTGCCCCTAATCCTTCCCAGCATCAGAGTCTTTTCCAATGAGTCAACTCTTCGCATCAGGTGGCCAAAGTACTAGAGTTTCAGCTTTAGCATCATTCCGTCCAAAGAACACCCAGGGCTGAACTCCTTCAGAATGGACTGGTTGGATCTCCTTGCAGTCCAAGGGACTCTCAAGAGTCTTCTCCAACACCACAGTTCAAAAGCATCAATTCTTCGGTGCTCAGCTTTCTTCACAGTCCAACTCTCACATCCATACATGACCACAGGAAAAACCATAGCCTTGACTAAATGGACCTTTGTTGGCAAAGTAATGTCTCTGCTTTTCAATATGCTATCTAGGTTGGTCATAACTTATCTTTCAAGGAGTAAGCGTCTTTTAATTTCATGGCTGCAATCACCATCTGCAGTGATTTTGGAGCCCAAAAAGATAAGTCTGACACTGTTTCCACTGTTTCCCCATCTATTTCCCAGAAGTGATGGGACTGGATGCCATGATCTTCGTTTTCTGAATTTGAGCTTTAAGCCAACTTTTTCACTCTCCTCTTTCACTTTCATCAAGAGGCTTTTTAGTTCCTCTTCACTTTCTGCCATAAGGGTTAGTTCAGGCTAATACTTAAATTAGCTTTCATTTTCTAAGCACTTATCAATTGATGGAACAGAGAGTGACATCAGATGTGTGTGCTGGGAGGCAAAAAGAAATCAGCCTGAGATTAATCAACTCTGAATAATTCATACATGGGTAATTGAGAGATGATTGACAACCAGCAATTGAACAACAAATAACCTTTTAGGTATTTATAAAACTTCTCTTACTCGCATAAGACATATTTGAAATGGTAAAGTACATACTGACACTTTCCCCATTTATCACTCATTGTTTCCCCAGAGAAACAGAACCAATAGCATAGAGTAAATGAATAATTTTCTTCTGCCTTTTGTTCTATTCAAGGCTTCAACAAATTGAATGATGATCATTCACTTTGGGAAGGACAATCTATGGAGTCCACTGGTTCATATGTTAATCTGATGTGAAAACATCCTCACAGACACATTCAGAAATAATGTTTAATCTGGGCATCCTGTGGCCAGTCAAGTTGATACATAAAGTCAGCAGTCACACCCGTGGTCCAGATCTTGCAGCACCAATTGGAGCAGATGAATAATTTTCTGTGTGCCCAGGTATCTGGGGCATTCAACAAACCTTACTCCTTACAAGACAGTTTTGTTTTGTGTAGTGAAAACATTTCAGCAAGATTGTAAAGTCATTTAAAAGGTTGTATTAGTTTACTTTATTACTGCTGTAATACTTTATTTTATTATGCACTTTACTTTATTCGGTTTACTTTATTATGCACTGGGTGCATAAAGAAGAGAAATGTATCATTTTACAGTTCTGGAGGCTAGACATCCTGAGAGCACGGTGCTGGCAGGGCTAATTCTTTCTGAGATCTATGAAGAAGACCCTGCTTTGTGATTCTCTCCTTGACATGGAGGTGGCCACCTTCTCATTGTGTCTCCTTATACTGTCTTCTTCTATGTTATTCTCTCTGTGTTTCCAAATTCTCTTTTTTTTTAATATAAGGTCACCTGTCATTTTGAATTAGATCTATTGCCTGGGAAATGTCCTAGACATAGGAGGCTGGTGAACTACAGTCCATGGGGTCACAAGAGCTGGACACAGCTTAGCAAACCACGACCACCACCATTCTAATGAACTCATTTTAATGTGATGACCATTTTAAAGACACTATCTCCAAATAAGATCACACTCAGAAACAATAGAGGTTAAGACTCCTACATATCTTCATTGGAGGGACACAGTAAACCTATAACAGAGGTGGTGACTTGGGAATAACAAATCAATACAAATATTAGCATGAAATGTATAGGTAAATGAGAAGATACTACCAAATAGCAACTGAATGTAAGGCATGTATTCAGTATAGGGCAGACATGCTTATTATTATAGTTAAATGTTGCTTTTAGAGAGTTTTTATAACTGAAAAGTAAAGTTATAGTAAAAATTTGTAGTTTGAGAAAAATCAAAGGAACTTTAGAAATATACCAGGGAAGTTCATGTATAATTGACAAGCTGATTAAATATGTAGTAATGACTGGCAAAGTTCAGAAAAGGAGAATGCCCCTGTAGATTGGGTGATGAGATGTTCAAACACTTTCAAGTAGGTTACAAGCTTTGAATACACATGTCTAAAACCTACAAGAAAATTATCCAGATATTCCATAATTTACATTTCTGCTATACTGACTTGCTTTAGTTTGCTAGCTAGTGTCCCATAGATCCATCCGAAGTCTTATTTTCCTGCCTTTGCCCCTATGTATATAGATTATGTTGTCCTTTCCACCTTATCTCATTGTTTCCACTTTCTATCCTCTCCATCTTCAAATTCAACCTCATTCTTTAAATTAAAATCCATAAAGCCCCACTGATTTCCATTCACCTGTTTTATAATGTGATGCCCTACATCAGTATCACCACGTACACCTTCATGGGACTTATCAAATTATTAGATAATATAAATACTATACTACATAATGGGCTTCCCAGGTGGCTCTAGTGGTAAAGAACCCACTTGCCAATGCAGAAAACATAAGTGACCTGGGTTTGATATCTTTGTCAGGAAGAGTGGAGGAGGGCACGGCAATCCACTTCAGTATTCTTCCTTAGAGAATCCATAGACAGAGGAGCCTGGCAGGCTACATCCATAGGGTCACAAAGAGTCAGACATGACTGAAGCAACTTAGCACACATATACTAAATAATATACATAAATAGTTATGTGTTATAGTTATATAAATAAATAGTTATTTCTTTCCAATTTTTGTTGGAAAGAGGATTAAGGATTATATATATAATCATATATATATATAATTAAGGATTATAATTTCTTTGTATCTGCAAAGCCTAGAATCCTATTAGAGATACAGATTCCAAAAAATAATTTAAATATTTTGCAAGATAAGCAAAAGTTCACTCAATTCAAAGAGATAAAAACTTTAGTTTTGATGTTCTGTAGTAGCAATGGAATTATTTATATATTGGTTGAAAGAATCTGAGCACTTAGCTGCTATATGTATGAAATATCTCAAATGAGCAAAACTCAAAAGTACTGGTGACTAATTTCACAGCTAGGCACATGCACAAAAATATTTTTTCTAAGTAAAATGATAATTTTTTGTGACAATCATTGTTTTCATTTGCAAGGATTAAAAAGGATATCCTTGAAAAATTAATATTTCCCCATAGAATATCACATATCTAAAATCACATACAAGATACCTAGCAATATTTTTCCTGTTTTCCAAGGCTTAGAAGAAGTTTTCAATGGAATAGAAACAACACTAAAAAGCCTACAGAAATGAAATATTTTTTCAATATGCAAGTTATAGCACATTTTAACTATATTATTTTTCATAACTAGCAACTATGGTTTGTTGGTAAAACAAATCAATATATTATAATTCCACTGTTTATCTTCAGCATGATGTTGTGTTTTTTTTTTTTATTAAAATTACATAATGTTCTCCTCTCAACATTTAGAATAATATGATAAAATTAATTTCTCAAAATCAAAGGTTTTATGACCAGAACAGTTTAATGGTGAGAATGAAGAGAAAGGGGGATATCTACAATTTAACTGACTCAATAACATCAGAGACGATAACCAAACAATACCAGAGAAAATTATGTAATTCCATGTCTCCAAAGCAGATTTTTTAAACAAATTAACTTGATCCATGCTAAGGTATATGATGATAAACTGAGAGGCCAAATCATTAGTAATTGCATGAGCCTATAGTTATTCACCAATCATCACCATCATATTAGACCACTTAATTTTAGCAAGAAACCCCTCTCACCTTTTTTATTTTATTTACTTATTTATTTATTTTTGAGTATAGCTGGTTTTGCTTCCCTGATTGGCTCAGTGGTAAAGAATTTGCCTGCCAATGCAGGAGATGTGGGTTCGATACCTAGGTTGGGAAGAGCCCCTGGAGAAGGAAATGGTAACCCATTCCACTATTGTCTGGGAAATCCCATGGACAGAGAGTGTGGTGGGCTATAGTCTGTAAGTTTGTGAAAGAGTTAGACGACACAACTTAGTGACTAAACAACAACATAGTTTCTGTATATAGCTGTGTCGGTTTCTGCTGTATAGCTAAGTAAATTCATCTGTCCCCTCTTTTTTTTTGGATTTCATTCCCATTTAGGTAACCAGAGAGCACCAAGTAGGGTTCCCTGTGTACACAATAGGTTCTCATAAGTTATCTATGGTAAACATAATAGTGTATATATTCTCAATCCCAATCTCCCAATTCATTATACACACCTCTTGCCCCCTCGGTGTCCACATTTGTTCTCTACATCTGTGTCCCTACCGCATCTCATCTTGAATTAGTTTACATAGTATAAAGCAATCAAAGAATAAAAATATCTGATAAAAGTTTACTTAATTGGAAACTGTCTCCTTAGACACTAGGAAATACCAATTTTTAGACTTCTAAACATATTAATGCTATAGATGCCACAGTGTTAAGAATATATTTTTCTTGATTTCAAATTATATAGTCAGACATTCTGATTTATTATAAAATCACTCTGTAATATTCTACTCTTTCATACAGCTAGTTTATGTATTAAGTTAAACTGAACGAAAGATAATTCAATTCTTTGATAACAATACCAGGTTCAACTTAAGCTAGAAAACCTATTGAATCTGGGTACCAAGTAAAACAGTCATGTGAATAATTTCTCTTTCAATATCAGTTGAATCATCAGGATATTCATAAATGAATTATTTAGATGTCTTTGGAGTATGGAGGAATTATGTTTTATGAAGTCAATAGCATTTCCTGGCCACATCATGCAAGAAAACAACAATCAAAATGGACTTAAGTTTTAAAAAATGACTGAAAGGGCTAAAGGTAGCCCAGACAGAGCAAAAGCCAAAGCTCATATGATTCCAGAGCATGCTGGCATTAGGATAAGAGTGCTGTGGTCATGCATTTACACTTGTATAAGGGTCTTCACCTCTCTCCTTTCCTCATCTGCAAAATGAGGAGGATCAGTTGAATAAAATCAGATTATCTGACAGTTTGAGGAGATAGTTGTGGGCACTTAACCAAACTTGCAGATCCACTGTGCTTAAGCACAATGGCTCAAGTTAGAGAGAATCTATCACTTTATGAAATGTCTTGTTCTATGATGAAATAGTTCCAATAAGTGATAATAATGCATTCAAGCAGAATATTGAAATTTATGACACCTTCATTGACATTATTTTTCATATTCATATAAACTGTTATAGGAAAAGGTTGCTATTAAGAATTCTCATTTTATTCATGTTGAAATCAAGATTTAGAGAGAGTAAGTGATGTGTCTAAAGCCACAAACCACAAAACCATTAAGTATTATGGTAGGAACAAACGAAGGTATTTGGATTCCAAGTACAGTGTTCTTTCCATTATACCCCATTGCCTCTCTAGAAGTCTGCTCATATTACACTAAAAGCTACCTCTCTCCAATCCTCTTCCATTGATCCCCCTATTATTATTTGAACCAATAAGCATTTGATATATTTTAATAGAGCCAATCTCTCAAACATCTGCTTGACTCACTGAAAGCTCTCTTGAAGAAGCCATTTCCCTGCAATGTATAGATATTTCTTGATATGCTTATAAATATATTTGATGAACAGAGTGAGGTGGGGAACAAATTACAACAGAAATATAAATTTTAAATGCAATTCAGACAGAGTCATTGCTAATTATAAATCAATGAGAAATTAGAAGGTGTTGTTTTGAATTAGATTATTTTAGAAAATACAAGGTAACAGAAGAGTAGTAGCTTCAGTTACTTTAGAAAAGCTTCATGGAATGCAAGAGAATTTAGGGGGGTTTAAATAGAGGGTATTCCAAACAGTTGTATGTCATGTGAATTTTGTAGTCCTGTTGTTAGATTTCAGTAAGAATTTGTCAGACCAAGGAAGCAGAGCTTAAGAAGCGTCCTATGGTGTGATGAAGCAGGAAGGCAGCTGGCACTGTGCTTCTACTTGTTGCCATATACAGAAGAGTGAAAACTTAACGATCCTCATGGATGATCTTTCACCTCAATGATCATTTTCCCTCCTAGAAAGCAGTCTAAACAAATCCCAACCTCATCATTGCTGCTCTCCACAGAATAGGTAGTGGCTGGGAACTGGATGCCCAGACAGAAAGTACATTTCCCAGTCTCTGCTGCATTTAACGGAGAAGGCAATGGCACCCCACTCCAGTACTCTTGCTTGGAAAATCCCATGGATGGAGGAGCCTGTTAGGCTGCAATCCATGGGGTCGCTAAGAGTTGGACACGACTGAGCAACTTCACTTTCACTTTTGATTTTCATGCATTGGAGAAGGAAATGGCAACCCACTCCAGTATTCTTGCCTGGAGAATCCCAGGGACGGGGGAGCCTGGTGGGCTGCCTTCTATGGGGTTGCACAGAGTCAGACATGACAGAAGTGACTTAGCATAGCATAGCATAGCATAGCTGCATTTAAGGGAAGTCATAAGACTATTTCTTGCCAATGGAATATAAGTGAAAGTGGCATGTGTCACCTCTGTTGTTACAAGCTTAAGAAGTGTGAAAGCCTTCTCCTCCCTCATTCTTCCTTTTATTCTACCCGAGCACAATTGACCCTAGAATGCTAGACTTAAGAGAGGAAGTTCAGAGATGAAAAGATCTAAATTCCTAAATCTTCAAATTGAGTAGAGCCACATTCTGTCCAGGAACACCTGCATCAGAACTCTCATCCAAGTAAGAAATTAGTTGCAATGTGTTAGTCAATACAATTTTGAGGTTTATTTGTCACATTAGTTTTCATTACTCTAATTAATATTGGAAAGCACTGGTGAATAAGACAGATATAAGCTGAGTTGAAGGAAAGTTGGAAATAAGTTTTGTTGTTTATTTCTTACACAATAGTCATCCTCATTTCTCAGGATTAGTTTCTGCATATTCAGGTCATTCCATATTATATTTTCTAATTTTTAAAAAGTTCAAAATAAAATATTTGAAATTTAAACTTTTTTGCAAACTTTAAAGGTGAAAATAATGAAATATTTAATTATTTTCTCTTGCTCAAGGTCTACTGAAATTTCACATGCATAAATGCACTGGAAAAGAACATGCATTCACATTTGTCTTTTTCATTATTCCATTCAGAAAACATTTGTACCATGAACTGTTCCACTAACCTTGGATGCTTTTCCAGGTTTTGTCTCTTACTGATATGATATTGATTACTAGAACACTCTTCTAATATACTCATTATCAGAGAAGCGCACAAGATTCTGAAAACAACCTTTAATTGTGTGAGCATTTAAAGTTAATTTGGTCTTCATTACTCTATTTTAAATGAGGCTTCATTTTCATACTAAAATTATTCATACCTAGATTTTATAACACAACTCATTTTCCCCCTTAAAAGTAGAATGTTTTTTAATTTAAATTTTTGTAAATGTATCAACTATCAAGAATTCAAAAACAGTACAATAAGTGCTATTTAACATCTTATTGGTCATCTGTCACTGTGTGAATGGTAGTCAATAATAATTTGTCAGCCAATTAACAGAGTTAATAAATAGTAACAGAATAAGCTAATCTGCCCGCCACCAGTAGTCACTAGTTATGAATTAATGTACTGAAACTCTTTAACATCACACCTGATACCCAGCAAGATGGAGAGCAAACATGACATAACAGATGATGATTAATGATAAGGATGACATAATTCACTAGTAATATTTTAGGTCCTAGAAATCCTTTCTCTTCCCTCTCCTTGTTAATTCTGCAAACATGTACATGTACTAAAGACTCTTTTAGGCACTGTATGCACTCTTGCCAATTTTTGCAAAAATACACATATTAATATAAAAATGAAACTGAGGTCTAAATTATCTGATTATATAATTTCTTCACTTGGATTGCCCCATAATAGGAAAAATTATAATGTGTGTTATTTAAAAAAAATGTTGACATTTATCCAAGTAACAAGGGACTGAGAAATCATGTTTATAAAACTAAGACTGCTTATAAAATCAAATAGTCAAAGGAGTATATTCTGAGAACAGAGGAAAGAATAATATGAAAGAATTAGACTGGTTCTTTTACATCATACAGTCAGAATTGAAAAAGATTTTCCACATTATCTAATCCAAATCCGTCCCAATAACTAATTTCTTTAATTGTTGTTGTTTAGTCACTCAGTCTTGTCTGACTCTTTGTAACCCCATGAACTGCAGCATACCAACCTTCCCTGTCATTCACCATCTCCCGGAGCTTGCTCAAACTCATGTCCATTGAGTTGGTGATGCCACCCAAGCATCTCATCCTCTCTTGGCCCTTATCCTGACTTCAATCTTTTCCAGGATCAGGATCTACTCTAAGGAGTTGGCTCTTTGCATAAAGTGGCCAAAGTATTGGATTTTCAGCTTCAGCATCAGTTCTTCCATTGAATATTCAGGACTGATTTCCTTTATGATTGACTGGTTTGATTTCCTTGCAGTCCAAGGGACTCTCAAGAGTCTTCTCCAACACCACAGTTCAAAAGCATCAATTATTTGGTGCTCAGCCTTCCTTATGGTCCAACTCTCACATCCATACATGACTACTGGAAAAACCATAGCTTTGACTATACGGACCTTTGTCAGTAAAGTAATATCTCTTTTTAATATGCTATCTAGTTTTGTCATTGGAGAAGGCAATGGCAACCCACTCCAGTACCCTTGCCTGGAAAATCCCATGGACGGAGGAGTCTGGTAGGCTGCAGTCCATGGGGTCGCAAATAGTCGGACACAACTGAGCAACTTCACTTTCACTTCCATGCATTAGAGACGGAAATGGCAACCCACTCCAGTGTTCTTGCCTGGAGCATGCCAGGGAACGGGGACCCTGGTGGGCTGCTGTCTATAGTGTCGCACAGAGTCGGACATGACTGAAGTGACTTAGCAGCAGCAGCAGCAGCAGTATGTGTATATATACATATACACACACATACATATACATATATACACACATGTATGTGTATACACATACTCCTTAACCAGAGAATCAGGGTATGTATATATATTACATGTAATATAGAGAGACAAATTTAATATGAGAAATTGGTTTGTAGAAATGTCAGAGTTGGCTAAGTAAGTCCAAAGCTCTTATGGTAGGCATTTAAGAAGCAAAGATCACAAAGAGGCTGAAATCCCATGAACATGGGCTGAAGTGGCTGGCTTCGGTGAAAGTCTCTCTTATTCTCCCTCTCTCTCTGTCTCTGTCTCTCTCTCAGGTCTAAGTGCTCTTTAAAGGCCTTCCAGTGAATTAGTTGAGGTGCATCCAAGATAATCTCGATAATTTAAAGTCAAGTTTTTAGGGTTTTAATTATATCTTCAAAACCCCTTCACTGTAGCCCCTAGGTTGTGTTTGAATCACTGGGTAAACGTTTTACTTATGGTATAAAATGGCTTGTGATTCCTTTCCTTCTTCCAACTCTCACAAGACTATCTTGTGTAGTCCACCTGTCCAGAAACTTACAAGAAAGGAATTTGGAGTGTGGGTGATTTATCACAGTCAAACTGACACACCAAAACACATGTTCTGATTCAGAAACTCTGGGGATGGAGCACAGAAGTTTTAATAGGCCCTCTAGGTAATTCTGATATACATTGAAATCTGAGAACAAGATAAAAATGTTCAATATTTATATATATATATATATATATATTTTGCATTCTGTTGATAAAACTTTTGCAAGCTAGTCAAAAAAAGTATATTTTACACATATTGTTTTAAAAGCACAGTTTATCTTTTTAAATATACCATTGTTTTTGCATATTCCTGTCTCTGATTAACTCTGATATCCCTCCATATTAGCTATAGTATTTTAAATTTGGTCAATATATGTTTCTAAGAATTCATGATAATATAACTATATTATTTTCCCATATAAACTGATTATTTGAATTAATCAAATTTAATTTATTCTTCTATAATCTATGTTCCTGTAAACATGCATCACCAAATATCAATCTCAAAAATAAACAGTATATTCATTTAAACACAGAGCAAAAATTATGTGTATTCTTATCATGTGCCAATATAAAGAGGTAGAACTATATATATTGCAAATGAGAATCACTAGCCTATTTAAAAGAAGTGTGGCTCAGATGGTAAAGAATCTGCTGGCAATGCAGGACACCTGTATTCAATTGCTTTCAGGAAGATCCACTGGAGAAGAGAATGGGTACCCATTCCAGTATTCTTGCCTGGAGAATTCCATGGATAGAGGAGCCATGAAAGGCCATAGTACATGGAATTGCAGAGAGTCAGACACAGTTGAGCAACTAACACACATATAACACATAGCTGCCTATAATCTGATGGTTTATTAACAAGACTGTCCTAATTTTAGAAATAGTTTCACCAGGCTGAATTCGTTTGATGCTTTTAAACATTAAATTCACATAACCGATGCACATTGTTTTATTTCTGTGTTCACCAAATACTTTTGTGGTTATAATTTGTCATACTTTACAGCATTGCCTATGGGAAAAGTGTATTATGCCTACTGATGTGAGTATGGTCTACATGGTAGTTATATTTAAAATTAAAAATTCTCTTTATAGTAATATACCAAGAGTTTGGTAAAAATCTTGTAAGTGGGAAATGACCTCAAATTCGTGAAGACATTCTAGGTACATTATTTTTAATATCAATGGAAAACATTCATGAGCAAATAATTGCCCCTGTGCACCAAAATGTTTGGGCATTTCAGTATTATTTCTGATGTTAAAAATGTTAATATTAATATCTATCAAGACATATGTGGTCTTGATGGAATTTAAAGCAATAACCCATACTATGCAATATCATCTTTCAGCTATAAAGAATAAGATAGATTCACAGACAGATCCCCAAGAAATGTTCTTGTATATATTTTAAGATATTTTAGAAAATAATTCATTCTATATCCAAGATTGACAAACCATTTCTTAAAGGGCTAAATAGCAAATATTTAATACTTTTCAGATCATAAGACAAAAATCGAGGCTGTCATATAGGTACATTCTTACATAATTCTTTAAAAGTAACAATTTAAAAACTGCAAAAACCAACCTTAGCTCACAGGCAGTACACAAAAAGGAGGCCAACAAGATTTGACCACCAGGCTAAAGATTTCTAATTCCTGTTGTATATAATTTCTTTTCTATTCATGGATATGATGATAAATGCCGGTTTATAGATATCAAAAAAATACCAAAACTGATAGTATGTGTATCTGAGAACAGAAATGATATTGGAATGGGAATGTGGTAGTCAAGGGATTATTGCTTTACTTATATTATTTAAAATTTTAACATATGGTTTACACACACACACACACACACACACACACACGAGGGACCGACATTCAACACTCTTGGAGATGATACAAACAGAGCATTCTAAGTAGTAAGCTGCCTGGACTCCTGTACCAGTCCCAGTCCAATTTATGTAGAGTACTAAATTCAAGATTTTAAGCTTTTCCTCATATGTGGGGCCTCCAATAGTATCAAAAAGCAGAGAAGAAACTACATGAAAGTTTAAGTTCCTCCTTTATTACCTACTTCAACTTGCCATTGTGAAGGTGGAAAGCAATAGGTAAAGAATCACCAGCATCTTTCTTGAGTGCGTAGACATAAAATCACTTCCAAGCATCTACCTCAAATACTTTTCCTTTGAGATACCTTTTTTTTTTTTTTTTCTGTAGAGCATAAATCCCTTTAAAACTCCTTTCCAGATTTTTCAACCAAGATGGAGCTAACTAGAGTGTATGCAGCAGCATTTCTAGTTACTGTTTATTTCATTTGCATAGCATTTTCCTCAACATATTTCCATTCTTATGAGTCTGCACAGTGTAGCCTTAATTTAGATTTAACTCTAGTTGTTAACTCTAGTTGGTCAGATTTTTACTATTTCTTGGTCTTTCTCACTTTGTGATTAAAATTATGCAAACTATTTCAGTTTTGCTTGCTTTCTTATTGTATTTATCATTTCTCCATAGTTTCTTTTGGCCTATATGTTTTCTCTGGAATTAACTGACTTAACTTCTCTTATTTCTGTTAGTTAGCAAAAATGTCTTTTCCTCCTCTCACACAGCAGATTTTTCATTTCTTACCTTTCTAATCAGTATCTCACACTAAACATTGCAAAGTGAAATGAGCTTATAAAATTAAGAGGTGAAATTTCTTGGTTGTTCCAAGGTGTAAACAGGTACCATGTTGCAAATCCTTCTGAGCTTGCTTTCAAATACTTTATTCTTTTCTTTTCTTTTTCTTTTTTTTTTTTACTTTATTCTTTTCTAATCTGTTTCTCTGGAATAAATACTCAAGAAATTGTGGTTAATTCCTATAATCGGGGTTTATCTTTACCTCATTGACTTTAGGCTATTCTACTTCTTTTTTACATTTCAGCAAGATCTCATTCTTACCTCAAACTCTAAAAGTATGGGGAGGGAGGAGGGAGGAGGGTTCGGGATGGGGAACACATGTATACCTGTGGCGGATTCATTTTGATATTTGGCAAAACTAATACAATTATGTAAAGTTTAAAAATAAAATAAAATTGGAAGAACAGTAAAAAAAAAAAAAAATAAAAGAATGAGATATATCTGAAGCAAAGGTTTCTTTTTAAATTTACCAATCCCTACAATGACTTCAGAGGCACCACCACAGGCCCTTGGAACCATACAAAATAGAGATTGAAAATTTCTAGATTATAAGTTTTGTGAGCAAATATCTACATCAATGCTCATTAAATTACTTGTGTTAAAAAAACCGGTATGTTGAGAAACAATCATCTATGAGATAATCATATGTCAGCATGTCTTAAGAGTGAAAGAGATACTCATTGCCCCTTATCCTCAACTATCTTTTCAAGAAGGTTTGTATTGTGAACAACTTTGGAGGACAGAGTTTTTCTCTGAAGCAAAGAACACATTTGCTTATAACCTGAAATGCAGAGATAGCATCTGTGTTTGGAGCAAACAGCAGGTATGCTTACTGTTCAATATAATATATTAGGCTTGTTAAATTCAGGGTTCCTTACCTATAATTCAATTCACTGCATGTGCAAGAGTAATCTGGCGCTGTTTGTTCACTTTGGTAATGATTGGGTTGATGAAACAATACTAAAAATGCTGGTGCTCTGGCACTTCTACTTCAAGTGATAAACTGTCCTTAGTCTACTCTCTGAGCCCACAGTCTCTTGTCTTCATACCTGATCCATGAAATATTGGCGGGCTAACTTGTTAAATGATATACATCATGGAACAAAATGATAATCCCTTCACAATTTTTCATACAATATTGGTTTCTACTTGAAATCTGGTTAAATATGACTATTTTATTACATACTGACATATTTATTTTTAAAAAAAAAGCCTGTGGTTAGTAGCTTCTAAGATAATTCCCAATGATACCTAACTCCTGGTTTTAATACTCTTGATAATCTTCCTAAAAGGGTGAGCTAGATGCTGTGACTTTCTTCTAATGACCAGAATATGGCAAAAAGGATAGACTGTGACACTTGAGATTAGGTTACAAATAGAGTCGGGCTTCTATTTTGATTTTCTTCTTTTTCTCTTGCTTGGCACCATGATGGAAGCCAGATGTTCGTTATGGAAAGGTCCACATGACAAGGAACTGATAGAAGCTTCTATCCCACAGCCAGTGATGAACTGAAGTCCTCAGTCCAACAAACCACAAGGAATTGAATGTTGTTCAGAACCATGTGAATGAGGCCAGAAGCAGATCTCCCTTAGCTGGGCCTCCAGATGGCACTACGGACCTGACTGCCATTGTGATTGCAGTCTGATGAGAAACTCTGAAATGGAAGATGCAGCTAATCTATGCCTAGATTTCCAAAAGTACAGAAACTGAGAGATAATAAATATTTGTTGTTTTAGGCTGCTATATTTTGGGGGTAATCTGTTAAATAGTGAGGCATTTCAAGGACTGGCATCAGTTAATGGAATCTCTTGCCCTATTCTAGATAATTCTTTACCTAGCTCTTTGTGGGAAGGAGTCCAATTACCTTATTCATCAGTGCATCTTCATACAATGTAAGGTACATGGTAGGTTACTAATTAATTATTTTTGAAAAGATTCATGAGTCACTGGTCAAGCCCAATTATGGTCAGAATATATGTTAATGAGATTTAAATTGAGAATTGAGAAGTATGATGGCAAGACTCATGTAGGACAGCTACTATATTACAATGAAGATGGTAGGTGATACATATAATGAGTAGAAGAGAAGTTTGGAAACAATAATTTAAATAATAATGAATGAGATCTATTCTTAATCCACATGCTGCTAAGTCACTTCAGTCATGTCCGACTCTGTGCGACTCCATAGACGGCAGCCCACCAGGCTCCCCCATCCCTGGGATTCTGCAGGCAAGAACACTGGAGTGGGTTGCCATTTCCTTCTCCAATGCATGAAAATGAAAAGTGAAAGTGAAGTCGCTCAGTCGTGTCCAACTCTTAGTGACCCCATGGACTGAAGCCTACCAGGCTCCTCCATCCATGGGATTTTCCAGGCGAGAGTACTGGAGTGGGGTGCCATTGCCTTCTCCAGATAAATGTACCTAAATATATATATAAACACACATGAACCTAAATACATGTATAAGAAAGTTGGCTGAATTAGATATTCACCTATTAATACAAAACCCTTGTTCTTTTAAATTTTCTATTATAATTGACTTTAATTTTTTATGTAATTTTAAAAGGCTACTCTTTGGCTAACATTTGGTCACAAATCAGTGATTAAAAATGAGAGAGTCAGACAACTGCTATTGATTGTGTGACTGAAGGCATTTAAACTGTGTGGTCCACTGTGACTGCAACTGTAAAAAGATCATCAGGTAAATGAACTCTATAGTCTCTTCTAAAATGTATAGATTCTATGAATCCTGATTCCTTCTAGAAAATTTAAAATAAGTCAGGCCACATAGACCTGAAAGAAACATTTCATGAGACTCTTTAAAAAGCAGATCTAGTTCTAATTTAAGACTGCCCCACAAATTTGATAAGGTAGTATTTTAAAAACAGAAAAAACCTAGGACTCCCTGGTGGTCTAGAAGTTAAGAATCCACCTGCAAATGCAGGGGACAAGGGTTCAGTCACTGGTCCAGAAAGAATCCATATGCCATGGGACAACCAAGCCATTGAGCCACAACTACTGAAGCCTGCACACTCCAGAGCCCGTGCTGTCCAACAGGAGAAGCACCTGCAATGCGAAGCACACACACCACAGTGAGAGAGCAGTGCCCACTTGCCACAAATAGAGATAGCCTGCACACAGTAATGAAGGCCCGTGTAGTTATAAATAAAATAAAATAAATATTAAAATTACTTGTCAAGATAAAAAATGTTACTTCTCAAAAGAATAACAATTATTTGATGTCACCACAGTTTCACTTATTTTACAAGAAGAATTACAAAAGACAGCTTGCTAAACATGATAATTTTCTTTAAAATAATAGAAATAATTTCTAAAATTTAACTCAACTTTTATTTTTTATATAGTATGACTTTTTAGTTGTTTCATACTTACTTTTGATTAAATTTTAGTTGATGTAAGATCTGTCATTCTAGCTTGCAGTTTTTCTATTGTCTGATATCTCAACTGAATTTATGACTTGAAAATAACAAATCAACCAAGGACTTCCATTATGCATTGTTATATTTATAAAGAAATTCATTTTTCCTAGTAATAAAATTATAGCTCATTTTCAATTTTCTCTAATGGATTTTCTTATTTTATACATTCACATTTTCCCCAATAGATTTCTTTAATGTAAAGTACAACAGTAATTTTCCACACCTGTTCAAGCTGGAAGTGTTAAAAAAATTATAAAGTAATAAGATGAATAACTTACCACCCAGGGAAGAAAACCTACTTAGATAATAGGCTTAATAGCTAGCTAAAATTCACTAGCTCATTCTAATTCAATAAGAACAAATGGATGCAATATTTATGATTTAAGAAGTAAATTGATGATTGTCATATTGAGAAATATTTCATATTAGCAGTGAACCAAATTTTATAAGCACAGACAATAGTAATTTTGTACAAAATATACTTCACAATAGAAAACAGAAAATAACACACATAAAAGTCTAGAGAACAAGTGTTTCATTGGTAAAAGGTTGTATATTTTCAGAATTTAAGAAATCACAGAATGAAAAATGCTGATTTAGGAGCAATAAAGGCACTAGAGATGTAAATTAAGGAAGTTTCTATGACTTCTACTTTTTTGAAAGTGGAGTTTTTTTGCTGATAAAAAGTAAAGAGCTATTGAAGGTGCTTATCTGCATAAAATGGCAGATATCATTTGACTCTGTTCATAAAATTCCTCAGTATTGGCTAGGATTTATACAGGGTGCCTTCATTCAGTCCCTTCACTTCATATGGCGATGCAGTTATTTCTAAGGCTCAATAATACACATTCTCTTACCAGGATATAATTGGACAAACTGAATTTGTAACTGTGAGCACACCCAGAAATGTCACATTTCAATATAAAACTCAGCTAATCTGGTGTGACGAGCTCACCATTAAGAAACCTGGGCTGTTCTTCATGTGTGGAAAGAATGCTTAAAGGGCCCCTCAGGAAACTCTGAGGCATTAAGTATTACTTCCAGCAGACTAGGGTCATTAGAAAATTTGGGAGACCTTGAAGTAAGAGGGGAAAACTCATCTCATAAATATTTAAGACAGAAATTGGTTGAGATAAGTGGTTTTCTATTCAGAGAATAGAATTCAGAGAAGATGACTTTAGAAAACTTTAAAAAGAAGGAAAAGGCGATAATTTTCATGGTATAGATTCACCATATGGCTATTTTCTACAGTGTCTTAGATTCGCTGATCATAGAACAAGTGGGCTTTTGTGTGTTAACAACGCATTTTGTACCTATATAGATAAAATGGATAAAATACACAACACATAACTATACAAGCCCATAGACTACATAAAACAGCCATTGGGATTATTTTAGTAACCATTCCCAAATGTGAGGAAGTCATTCAAAGGAATAGTAACAATATACTTAAGGAAATACAATTGTCTTTTCAAAGTCAGATATAAAATTTATTGTAAGAAAAGCTTTAAAACTTCTTAAAGTAACTTAAAGGAGAAAGCAAAGAAAGAAGTGCAGTGAAGAAGTGAATTTATATAAAAATCTCATCAGTATCATTGAATTCTTTCCAAAGCTTGGATTTTAACATTTCCACATGGTTGAAGAAAAGATTCTGTAGTAGTTAAAAAGTCTCATAATATGAAAAACATATATAAATGCCATTCTGTGGATAGGCTGGCTTTGTGAAAAAAATTGAAAAAGTAATTAAGACAGTGAAAAATACATTTTCTTAGTTATATTACAGTTGGAAATACTACAAAGCTCAGCTTTCAGATACTGTGCTGGTTACTACATACTGTGAAAATAAGGCTTGCTTTTATTTATTAAACTATAAAATTATCATAACATTATTGACCCATTGTTAAAATGCATCAACACACTACAGACAATTGTAAAATTATACTCCTAAAACTGATTTATCTATTTATGACTTTCTTCCTCTCTATTTCAGTCTTTGAGTTAGAAGTATACATTTATCAAATCTTTACTTTTATTTGTCTATATGTAATGGGTTAGGCATCTGGTCCCATCACTTCATGGGAAGTAGATGGGGAAACAGTGGAAACAGTGTCAGGCTTTATTTTTGGGGGCTCCAAAATCACTGCAGATGGTGACTGCAGCCATGAAATTAAAAGATGCTTACTCCTTGGAAGGAAAGTTATGACCAACCTAGACAGCATATTGAAAAGCAGAGACATTACTTTGCCAACAAAGGTTTGTCTAGTCAAGGATATGGTTTTTCCAGTGGTCATGTATGGATATGAGAGTTGGACTGTGAAGAAAGCTGAGCGCCAAAGAATTGATGCTTTTGAGCTGTGGTGTTGGAGAAGACTCTTGAGAGTTCCTTGGACTGCAAGGAGATCCAAACCAGTCCATTCTAAAGGAGATCAGTCCTGGGTGTTCTTTGGAAGGACCGATGCTGAAGCTGAAACTCCAGTATTTTGGCCATCTCATGCGAAGAGTTGACTCATTGGAAAATACTCTGATGCTGGGAGGGATTGGGGGCAGGAGGAGAAGAGAACGACAGAGGATGACAGAGTGATGCTCAATGGCATCACTGACTCAATGGACATGAGTTTGGGTGAACTCCGGGAGTTGGTGATGGACAGGGAGGCCTGGCGTGCTGCAATTCATGGGGTCACAAAGAGTCAGACACGACTGAGTGACTGAACTGAACTGAATGGTTTAGGCAAAAATTTGTTTAGATTTTTCTGTAAGCTGCTATGGAAAAATCTGAACAAACTTTTTGACCAACCCAATAAGTTAAAGCTACCCTATTTATTTTGAAAATATAAGTAGCTCTTAAAGCTAACCTTGTTATTAAACAGAATACAAAAGTGTTTTTTGAGCCCTATTTATGCCACCAGTCCTGAAAAGAATTCTTTAGCTGACACATACAAAAAAATAAAAATAAACAATTTCACATTTGAGGAAATAAAAATCTTGCTAAGAAGTCTAGATGTACATATAAAACAATAAGACACAGAATTGAGCATTATGAACATAACACTGAAAATAACATGGTGATTTTTCTGGTCCATTTCATATTACCACTCAATAAAAAATAAAGACACTATTATAATTATGAATGCCATGATTAAAATAATGGGCATTCACTTCTACACAACATTATCTTATAAAGCCACTAAAACTGACTTAGTATCTGTTAGTATGGCTATAATGTGTTTTGAGATATTTGAATGAAATACATTAAATCACCATCACTAATGACCATTGTTGCTGTCATTAGAATCTAGTAGCAACCATGTGAGAGTCTAACAGGAAAAGAGAACTGTAATGAATTGTAGTGACCATTAGATTATTTAAAAATCTCTCCCTACTCATCTCTTATCCATGGTTAAAATAGAAAACAATATGAAGTTGAGTGGGCTGGAATTTGCATGAGGGACGATAATCAATTTTTTAAAATCTTAGTGTCGCACCACAGCAGTTTCAAAAACTGTATTTCATAAGCTAACAAAATATTTCAAAATGTATCTTCTGCAGATTGAATGTGTTTATGTGTTGAAACCTAATAACCATGAGATAGCATTTGGAGGTGAATTTTTTGATAGGGTTGGGTTGAGGGTGATAGACCCTTCATGAATGGGAGTAATGTCCTTATAAAAGAAACCCTGGAGAATATCCTTGCCCCTTATTCCATGTGAGGACATAGCAAGAGCATGAACCTCTATGAACAAGGAAGCAGGCCTTCATCAGTGGTCAAATTTGCTTGCAATTTGATCTTAAACTTCCCAAAGCACAGGATTGTGAGAAATAAATGTTTATTTTTCATAAGTCACCTAGTTATGATACTGTTATGACAGGCTGAATTAAAACAGCCCAAACTGACTAGACAAGGTCTATTGTCTATAAAAGAAAAAAAAAATATATATATATATATATAGTCAGGTAGAGACATAATCTGAAAATTAAAAGCACTTCTTTAAATTCAACAGATTTAGCTGTATGGGTAAACTTTCACTGAAGTGTGCTTATTTTTCTTTTTGCCATCAATCTCTGACTCTACTGGGTCTGGATTTAGGGATTCTACTGCTGAAGAGTTTTTTCTCCCATATTTCACATTTTATTTTCCATCTTGTTGAGGACAAGGCTTGTTGCTCCCTCATTTATGACACACAACTAACCAGGTATTTATGAACGTCAGACAGTGTAAGAATGCACCTAGACCTTAAAATCAGCACCATTAAACAACAACAGCAACAACAACAAAAAACCCACAACTCTAGGAGCCATGTTCATACTATATGCTATGGGAATATATCCCCCTCCCCTGGGGAACATGGAGAATACAGTGTGAACGTTAATTTTGAATCTAGACAACTTGGTTTGTTCCCTTAAAAGTTAGGGCACTCTAGAATCTAGATAATATCACTTAATTTTCAGTGTGGTAGACTGAATTGTTGAACAATGATACATTGCCCTAAAAGTACCAGAAATATTCCTATTGCCTCAATTTCTTTTTTTGTTAAAGGATGTAATGGAACAAATATTGTTATGGAGAAACAAGAGAAATACAACCGGGAGGAGACTGTTGAAGATATTTTGCATTTGCAATATTCAAATATTTCATTTTTATATTGGCTGTATCAGTCTATGAAAGCAAAGTAATATATTCTGTGCTCATGATATGCTCTCATGCATTATAACATCAAGGATTTACCTAAGGTCAGTGAACCAGAAAAGGTTTTATTATTTCAGTGCTTTGTCAGTTGTCTAAAGACTTTGATGAGGGCTAGAAGAAAAAATCTGATATCCATATGACCATTATTTTCATATCTAGCCAGGTAAGCATCATAACATGCCATTATATTACTAAGGGAGAGAGGTCTTGATGACACCAAAAGCAGTCAGAAATAGAATTGTCAAAATTCTTATATCTAAGAATCTTATCTTATATATAATTTTCATATCTAAGTTTACTTAATTTGAAAGCCTAATCTTAGAGCTGATATATGTGAATGTATATATTTCAGAAAATCTAGGTTGCTTGGTAGATTCTCCTGCAACATTCTAAGTTTTAGTTGAAAATTACTATTGGATAACATGTAGTTATACAGATTATTTAAGTATGCAACTGAATTTTAAGTTAAACTCCAGGAGAGAAAAAGATTTGAGCAAATGGTTGCTTTTGTCAAAAATACATTAACACTTTTTGAAACTGTGTCAAATAGGCTTTGAAATATTAATTTCTGAATTCTGTGATGAATTACATGAACTGGTTTTGGTAAAAATTGACAAAGGACTATGTACATTCACTATTAAATGAATATATTGTTTCCATCTTGTAACCATAAAGCTATCACTCACTCTGCCTACAAGCCTTCCGGCATTAAACTTTATATGAAATTGGAGAGAATATGTGGTAAGATATCTCATGAGCAGAAAATTTCAATACTTGTGGGAGGGCAAATCTACATTTTGTACTTATGGATGTTTTAAACTGAAGGCAAAAGCCATTATGAAGGTTTAAACAATTTGTAGAATCTCACAAAATATTCTACTTTGTTTTCTTTTTTGAGGTAAAGGATTAAGAAGCGATTCTACAAATATTAGGGCAATCATATACAGAGAATTGCCCAGGAAACATATTTTTAAAAAATACAGCTTAAGTAATCTATCCCAAGGATGTCCTTGTTCACTTCATTTCCACTTTTTAGCATTAAAGTATTTTTGTAGGATGTGTCTGATGTGATGAAAATGCATCACTGGCTCAACTGAAGCTGAGACGTCTCAATAGTGTTCATAAATAAATGACCAACTTCTTGATCAGAAATAGTGTTCTACAGAAAAGGCTAGCATGTGACATTAACTACATAATTTCTTAATGAGAGAAAAGAAATAAAAATCAATAGTCTCTGAATAAACCCAAAAGGATAGAAGCAAATGATGTCAGATGACTTCTGAATGCATGGGAGATAAGAGAAATTGGTTCCCATTGTATGATCATTGCTAAAGTACACAAGTGGGAGAAGGAGAATGCCATAGGACAAAGATGCATCAATGAAGAAAGATGATTTGAGGCAACTACTGCTGAATTGGATTGGAAAGACTAAACCAAACCATGTCATACATCTGCCGCTTAATAAACGAAAAGTGTATAAGGAAGAGCCATGTCAGAAAGCGACTACTGAGCAAATGTGAATCAAATGAAGATAAATAATGTTCAAGAGTGGTTACTGAGACCAGCAGGGTGAATTAAGATAAATGATATAAACCACCAACCTTTAAATGAACTAACGACAAACCAAGATCAATGTTCCCAGATGTTAAAAAAAAAAAAATTAAAAAGGGAGTATCCTGAAGTGGAATTTTGAGCACGATGACAAAAATCTGTATCTAATGGCTACTATGACAGACTATCTGATATATACACTTTATCCTTCTTCCTAACATAACTCCATTAGGTTAAATTAGCTTCACTTGCAGACAGTCCTTCTGAGTCAGGTTGGGCTACAGAAATTCAAATTTTCAAGTTAGTTCAGTCACTCAGTCATGAACAAATCTTTGCGATCCCATGGACTGCAGCACGCCAGACTTCCCTATCCATCACAAAGTCCCAGAGTTTATTCATACTCATGTCCATCGAGTCAGTGATGCCATGCAACCGTCTCATCCTCTGCCATCCCCTTCTCCTCCTGCCTTCAATCTTTCCCAGCATCAGGGGCTTTTCAATGAGTCAGTTCTTCACATCAGGTGGCCAAAGATTGCAGTTTCAGCCTCAGCATCAGTCCTTCCAATGAATATTCAGGACTGATTTCTTTTAGAATGGACTGGATGAATCTCCTTGCAGTCCAAGAGACTCTCAAGAGTCTTCTCCAACACCAGAGTTCAACAGCATTAATTCTTTGGGTGCTTAGCTTTCTTTATAGTCCAACTCTCACATTCATACATGACTACTGGAAAAACCATAGCTTTGACTAGGCAGACCTTTGTTGGCAAAGTTATCTCTCTGTTTTTTAATATGCTGTCTAGGTTAGTCATAGATTTTTTTCCAAGAAGCAAGCATCTTTTAATTTCATGGCTGCAGTCACCATCTGCAGTGATTTTGGAGCCCAAGGAAATAAAGTCTCTCACTGTTTCCATTGTTTCCTCATCTATTTACCATGATGTGATGGGACTAGATGCCAGGATCTTAGTTTTTTGAATGTTGAGTTTTAAATCAACATTTTCACTCTCCTCTTTCACTCTCATCAAGAGGCTTTTTAGTTCTTCTTCGCAAGGGTAGTATTATTTGTGTATCTGAGTTGATTGATTTTTCTCCCAGCAATTTTGACTCCAGCTTATGCTTCATCCAGCCCAGTATTTCACATAATGTATTCTGCAAATAAGTTAAATAAGCAGGGTGACAATATACCACCTTGAAGTACTCCTTTCCCTATTTGGAACCAGTCTGTTGTTCCATGTCAGGTTCTGATTGTTGCTTCTTGACCTGTATATAGATTTCTCAGGAGGTAGCTCCAGCGGTCTGATATTCCCATCTCTTTAAGAATTTTCCACAGTTCATGTGATCCACACAGTCCAAGGCTTTAGTATAGTCAATAAAACAGAAGTAGATATTTTTCTGGAAGACTCTTGTTTTTTCAATGACAATGAATGTTGGCAATTTACCTCTGGTTTCTCTGCCTTTTTTAAATCCAGCTTAAACATCTGGAAGTTTACAGTTCACATACTGCTGAAGTCTGACTTGGAGAATTTTGAACATTACTTTGCTAGCATGTGAGATGAGTGTAAATGTGCAGTAGTTGGAACATTCTTCAGCATTCCTTTTCTTTGGGATGGAATGAAAACTGACCTTTTCCAGTCCTGTGGCCACTGCTGAGTTTTCCAAATTTGCTGGTGTACTGAGTGCAACACTTTCACAGCATCATCGTTTAGGATTTTAAATAGCTCAGCTGGAATTCCATCACCTCCACTAGCTTTGTTTGTAGTGATGTTTCCTAAGGCCCACTTGACTCTGCATTCTATGATGTCTGGCTCTAGGTGAGTGATCACACTATTGTGGTTTTCTGGGTCATGAAGATCTTTTTTGTATTGTTCTTCTGTGTATTCTTGCAACATCTTCTTAATATCTTCTGCTTCTGTTAGGTCCATACCATTTTTGTCCTTATTGAGCCCATCTTTGCATGAAATGTTCCCTTGGTATCTCTAACTTTCTTGAAGAGATCTCTTGTCTTTCCCATTCTAATATTTCCCTCTATTTCTTTGCATTGATCACTGAGGAAGACTTTCTTATCTCTCCTTGCTATTCTTTGGAACTCTGCATTCAAATGGGTATATATTTCCTTTTCTCCTTTGCCTCTAGCTTCTCGTCTTTTCTCAGCTATTTGTCAGGCCTCCTCAGGCAACCATTTTGCCTTTTTGCATTTCTTTTTCTTGGGAATGGTCTTGATCACTGCCTCTTGTTCAATGTTGCGAACCTCCATCCACAGTCAGGTTGGCAACAGAAACTCAGATTTTCAAAGAGACCTATAATATGTGATGAATTAATATCTTCTGTTCATATAGGACTTCTCTGGTAGTTCAGCTGGTAAATAATCCTCCTGCAATGAGACAGACCCCAGTTTAATTCCTGGGTCAGGAAGATTGCCTGGAGAAGGGAGCACTCGAATATTCTTGGGCTTCCCTGGTGCCTCAGATGGTAAAGAATATGGATGCATGCAATGTGGGAGACTTGGGTTCTATCCCTGGGTTGAGAAGATCTCCTGAAGAAGGGAACCACCACCCACTTCAGTATTCTGGCCTGGAGAATTCCATGGACTGTAGAGTCCATAGAGTTGCAAAGAGTTGAACACAACTGAGCAACTTTCACTTTCACTGGAGAAGAGCATGGCAATCCACTCCAGTATTCTTGCCTGGAGAACCCCATGGACAGAGGAGACTGGTGGGCTAATGTCCATGGGGTCGCAAAGAGTCAGATACGACTGAAGGTACTGAGCACAGGACAGCACATGGGACTTAGGGAGAACAGATGAGTCTTTAGTTTAGGAGAAGTGAAAAAGCAAGGCGAGCAAGATATGAAATGAGTTTGCATATGCAAGCAAGTGCTAGGGCATGGAGTACTTTGTGGATGACATTGAAGATTCTTGTTTTGGTCTTCAATTAAATGGCATATTTTCTAAGTGTAAAAGAAAACAATACTAAACTAAACAAACATCATCTCTGGCTGAGGTGTAGAGAATAGACTGATAAGGTGCAAAGTTGACCTGATTAAACAATTTAGGAAACCAGTACTTTAAATCCAGGGACTTCCCTGGTGGCTCAGATGGTAAAGTGTCTGCCTACAATGTGAGAGACCTGGGTTCAATCCCTGGGTCAGGAAGAGCCTCTGGAGAAGGAAATGGCAACCCACTCCAGTACTCTTGCCTGGAAAATTCTGTGGACGGAGGAACCTGGTAGTCTACAATCCAACATGACTGGAGAATCCCATGGACGGAGGAGCCTGGTAGGCCACAGTCCACAGGGTCGCAAAGGGCTGGACACGACTGAGCAACTATACTTTCACCTTCACTTTAAATCTAGTAAGAGATGGTGGTACCATGGCTTAGAGTGGAAACAGTGGCAAGAGAGGGAAGCAGGTTAGGTATGTCATATTTAGAAAGTTAAAGCTCCAAGGTGTTCAGTTGGCTATGGGAGATGAGGTAGTGAAGACTGATCAAGGCAATACCTTTGTGTCTGATTTGCTTAACTGACTATTCCACTGCTGTAAGGAATCAATAAAAAATAATCAGGTTTATAAAGAAGATCAAGAGATAAAATATGTGATTGTTAGTGGTGGTGATTTAGTTGCTAAGTTGTGTCTGACACTTGTGACCCCATGGACTGCAACCATCCAGGCTCCTCTGTTCACAGGATTTTCCAGGCAAGAATATTGCAGTGGTTTGCCATTTCCTTCTCCCGGGGATCTTTCCAACCCAGGAATCGAACCCGGGTCTCCTGCATTGCAGGAAGATTCTTTACCGACTGAGATGTGATTGTTACATATGCCTTTAAAACCTACAAGAGGAGATTTTTAAGTTAAGGGAGAGGGAATTATCAGTATGGAGCTCAGAAGAGAGTTTTAGCCTAGAGAGATAAATTTGGGAGTTGTGTACAAGCCGAAATAAAAATTCAAAATTCAACTCTACTACTACTGAGAAAGAGTGGACAAATATGGCAAACTAATGCTCTTCCAAATCTACTTTTTTCCATATTCCTGAGCATATTGTCATACAGCTTGTGATTACACTTTACAGACCCTCTTATATCTGAATATAGCCATGTGAGTAAATCTTCATCAACAGAATGTTAAAGATTTGATGGAGCCAACTTCTAGGTTTTTCTCACAATACTGTTTTTTCATAATTTTCTCATAGTACTTGTCCTGAAGTTGTTTATTCTTCTCATTCAAAGTGGCTAGAATTAGATACAATAAGAACTAGAACAGACCCACTTGTCCCTGGATGACGTTCATGTGTCATAGTCTGCCCTCATGCCAGATACTGCCCACCACTCTAGAGAAATAAACTTTAATCCTGTTGGAGCCACTCCATTTTTAGGTTTTTTGATCACTGCAGTTTAGTGTTTACCTAAATTTTCAAAAGCTCACCTATAATATAATGAACCTATAGTTTAGAGAAATTTACAGGTGATGCGCAAAATGCAAATACATTTTTTAGCTTATGGCATCATGCAAATAATTGTTTATATTCATATAAATCCTGCAAGTTAGGATTCATTATTCCTATTACATAGGCAGGAAAGTTAAAGCGCTCTAATGAATTCATTAATTCACTGAGATGTTAAGGGATCCAGGATTCCAACACAAGCTCAAGATCAAAGATCCCATTGTTTCTAAGACTTCGTGTTACAGGTTTGTATCTCTTAATTGTTTCATTACCTTGAGTATCAGCATGAGGTCTTTTACTTCTTATTTTCCAGAGTGCCTAACACAAGACCTCACACATGGTTGGAACTCATTAAATATTCATTTATTTCCTTAGAATACAGGCCTTAACAGCCCAACTAGAGAATTCACTTCCTTCCATAAAATTCAGTAGTGAAAATGAGCCTGAAGAGACTTAATTTCATTTCAGAGAATCTATATCCAACACCACATCACTATATATTATAATCATGGCTTATTTGCAAAAGGAAGGCGCTATTCTAATGGGTCTGAACTCTCGGCTTTTTCATTTTGTTCAGGCATGTAAATCAGCATGCAAGTAAACAAACAACTTCCAATAACCCATGCAGTTGTGCTCTTTGATTATTTGTTTTGTTTTTATTTTAACCAGCCTGCCTCATTCTCAAGAAACACATAAACACTGAAATCAGCATTTCTCCAAACCACTCACTCAGCAGAAATAATTAAATGCTCCTCACCTCTGAATAATAGCTAGTTACATGATTAAATCATTTATATACTTATTATTACTATCCAACCACTGTGTCGACTGGAAACACTATGATTCCACGTGAAATAACTGAAAACCTCTATGTATTCGATTCTGTGTGTTTACCTATCTTGACACCTCTTTCTTTCATTAGTATTCATGCAGCCTAGTAAATGGAGAAATAAGGTAATGAAAACTTAGCTTGAACCCAGATCTGTATTCACATGGGCAGGCATGGACGAGGAAGTTCATTCTGGCTGAACCCATGAGCTCTCTGATTTGTTTCCTTATTAATATTTTCCTTGTAATCATTAATATACTTTTATTGCATCCTGGGAACAGTGTGGGAGTTAAATATGATCGTTAAATAAATAGAGGCATGTGGTTCAGCTTCCCTGCTACTGTACAGATGGCAGGAGAAAACACAGAAATAGATGTATAAATTACCTGTGTGCAGTCATACCTACTTAATTCTGCCAATATGATGACTTATCAACAGTTCACAGTTGGATATGCAGGGGACTTTCTTCAATAACGTACAGTGAATTAGCATGTCCTTTACTCCCAGTTACTAAGAATGATAACAAAATGTGTCCAGTTAACAACACATGGAGGAAATACAATTGCTCATATTGTTTGAACACCAAAGGAGGCTGTCTCTGATACTAAAATTTCATTTCTCCATTCATATAAATGAAGTTGCTTTTCCCAATTATACAAAGGGTGTCAAATTCTGCTTGATTAATAACATGAGGTGTATAAAAGAACTAAATATATTGTTTCAAAGAATACTTATAATCAATTGGTGTCTTTCAAATTTGAGTTGTAGCATGATACTGTGTTTGTGTTAAGTAAGCACCAATGTTTTACCCTCTTAGACTAAAGATGTTTCAAATCATACATAAAAACTACTCTAATAACAACAGTCACCAATCAACCTAAACCTAGTTTAGCTTAATAATGAGAACAAGGCTTTATTGTGTTCATTCTACAGTTTTTAAGTTTATTCTACAGTTTCATTCCTTTTCTTCATCCCTCTTCTCTTGTGATAAGATTCCAGGAAGCAAGAGATTATAGGTTTAATTCCAGCAAGTCACCTCCAAAATCCATGAATTTAATAAAATAAAGCATAATATTTGACTGCATAAATACAGGGAAAATCATCAATTTAAAAACAGTAAAATAAACAAAATAATAAGAATTAATATTATTGAGCACCTTTATGTCAAGTACTTCTTGTTGTGATTTACATGTACTTAGATTTGTTCACTTGATCTCTCAATTGACAGAAGGAGTAAGTATAAAGCACATGCCCTTTTCACAGTGATGAAATCAAGGCACTGCAAGGTTTGCTGATTTTTCCAGAGCTTAAAAGTGATGGAACCTCAATTCAGACCCAAATAGTCTGACTCTGGGATTTGTGTTCTCATTCACTCTTACATTGTCTTTCTAGGTAGTCTGCATCTTAATTGTGACTTCAGTGATGGTTACCATCCTCAAATATAAAAAGAACATATGCCCACAGCTATTCATAATCAATTACAAATTTCGATTGTTGTGCAGATAATCATTGAGAATACTAGTAACTGCACAAAAGAGAGGCTGTGAGGGCAAGAATGAGATTCAGGATTGCGTATTTCAGTATGCACTGGATTTAGTGAATACAAGTAGAAAACTATTTGGTGAGGACATTAAAGGGTAAGTAAAGTGCATTTGAAGGAAAAAAAATTCGATTAGAGGCATTTTGGATGTGCAAAATTTTGAGAGCAAAAGAGGAGGTGTTGCCTCCTATTGATAGGGGCAATGATAACAATGCAATCCACAAAAATGCATGAAAAGTCTCACGATGGCCTTTCAAAAAATATGAAAGTGGGAGAGAGGGAGGAAGAAAAAGAATGAAAGTTAGGGAAAATATAGAATAAATGCAAAGCCTATTTGTTATTATTTAGCAAAGAAAATATTTACACTTCATTGTGCTGGCTTGACCTAAATGCAGGTGTGTTAGTAAAATAAAACTTTTTTTTTAAATAAAACTTTAAAATATTCACATACTTAATAAAAGTAGTCAGAGTATAACTGACACTGGGAATGGTAAGAGACAGGTAATTTTACAGCCTATTATTTTATGGTGTATTTCCACTTTTGCTTTAAATGAAATATTTGAAAGAGTTTAAACAGCAAAATTCTTTTAAAATCTGTCTATATTTTTATTCAGAAATATATATATATATATATTTATGCTTTTAATGCATGCCTAGACATATATAAGTATATGATATATATTGTGTGTTATAAGGACTCTTATTACAATAAAAATAATGCTTAATTTCATTTACTGTTGACTCTAGTTGCTTTCTTACCTGAAAGATAATTAAAAAGTTAAATCAAGAACAACCGAACAGGATTGTGTAGGTAAATAAATGTGACATTATAAACTGTTTTGAGATACACTTTTTCTTTCTGAAATCAGAAAATAATTTGTTGATATACTGCTTACTCTGATTCTTATCTAAAAGAGTATTTCTATGAACCACACAATGGACATCCAGTTATTTATTTTTCATTTATTTTGGCCTCTGTAGGTTCAGCAGGGAAAGTCACATAAAATGAAAAAAAGAACAAAAACACTAGCTTTAGAATCAGACCATCTGGAAATAAAATTCCAACTGGAATAATTACTAGCTGTGTAATTTTTGCAAGCTATTTAAAATATTTCTAATTTCAGTTCCTTTTATATAAAATGGTAATACTCTGTATACCCTAGTAGTATTGTTAGAATTCTCTGAGATAAAGTATGTGGAAAGAAAAAAATAAAAGTATTTTCCAGTCTGATGATGTTTAATAAATACCCTCTTGAGCAAAATCCAAACTAAATAACTACTTGTAAAAGATGTGGAGCTTCAGTTGCCTAGGTGGCTGTTTCCATTTATTAATTTTGTTGGGAAGCCTTTCATATTGCAGCTCTAGGGTCTGTTGTGAAGCTCTGATGCACTATATTCGCTCAGTCCTCTTGACTGAGGGATTCTGCAGTGTCAGAATACTGCTCCCTTCATGCCTTTTCATTCTTACAATTCTGGATTCACCCTAACATAGGAATATCATCGGGTTGCTCTTTTCTTTCCTACTCTCCCTTGTTGGCAAATTAGTTTTAACTTTCACTTTTTATTAAAAATTTTAAATCAGATTGCATGATTCCGTATTGCTCTGTACCAGACCTTCCATAGGGCTGCTATCCAAAGTCTAAATGAAGATTGAACAGTTAAACAAACATTATTGAAAGCTTCACATTTAAAACCACTCAGGAACACAGCAGCAGAAATACTTTGGCTACATGGCATAAAAGAAAAACAAAAACAATGTTGGAATAAATGTATAAAAGCAAAACTGTAAGACCCCAAACCCCTTTATAATAAACTAGGTACAAGTAAAAACAAAAGAGAATAGTGACTGCAAGAAAGTTTTCTTTAAAGGAAAACAGAAATATAAGAAAATTTGAAACTGCTTAATAGCAAATGGGTTTTTAGAAATGGTACTCTCTTAGGATGTTTGTGTGCATTATTTGCCAAACTTCAAAAGCACAGCATACTTTTTTTATGTTTTTGAAGTTTGATCAGTGATTCAGGAGTGGCCAGAGTGTGACCACAGGCAAAACTGCCACTTGTTGTTGATTAAAAAAAAAAAAAAGTGTAGGACATAAAGATGTATACCTTCAAAGTAGTTGGGAAAATTTTTATAATTGAAGAATTTTATAGAGGTCCTCTTGGCCCCACTCTACTGAAGCAAAAGACAAAAGCAATTAAATATAACACCCTGTACTATAGTCACAGAGGCCAGGGATACAATTTTAAATTATTAAAACAAAGAACATAGGGATTACAATAACACTTGGCTAACAGTCCTGATGAACTACTGATGAGTTGTACTTTCCACCAAATTCCTTTGAAGGTTCTAGAAAAGGTGACCACAAAAGCATCATGGAAATATAGATATGACAGTAACTATAAAGAATTCCCAGAAAGAACTCAGGCCTATGAAATTTAATAGAAAAATATCAAAGATGAGACCTCTGAAAATACATCTAGAAGCAGAAGAACTTTTACCATTTGAAAGTTGCAGGGAAGTCTTTTGGATCTGGCTCATTTACATAATATATTGGCTCATTTACACAATGCATATTGAGAGCCTACTATGTGCCAGGCACCTTCTGCTGCTGCTGCTAAGTCCCTTCAGTCGTGTCTGTCTCTGTGCAACCCCATAGACGGCAGCCCACCAGGCTTCCCCGTCCCTGGGATTCTCCAGGCAAGAACACTGGAGTGGGTTGCCATTTCCTTCTCCTAGGCACTGGAGTAAAACAGGTGATGTCCTTTTCTGAGAGAACTTGCATTCTGATGAAGGATGGTAGGAAATAAATAGACCGATATTGTGTCAATGCCTTGAGGAAACATAGAAGCAGATAGAGCAGTTCCAGTGAAAGGCGTTTAATCCCCTAAATATTGCTCCAGACCTCATTTTGTTCTGTGGTCACTGATTCTTAACTTGGGAAGTTTTGCTGTTTGTCCATGTAACATGTTCCCCATTTTCACTGCATTGCTCTCCAGAGCCTGATTTGCAGAGATTCTCTGTTTTCTTTGTCTATCAAATACCATTCTTGTTGTTTGAAATTATTCTTTTTCCCCATATACTAATAAAAACTTCATGCCCTCTAACACGCCTATCCAGTCAGCAGGTGTTACTGTTTCTTTGATAGAGAGTGGAGGAAGGAAGGGATTGAAGAAGAGGGAGATTACAGGTTCCATTTATTTTCTGAAACACAAAGAGCTTATTTTTTTTTTCCTTTTTTTTGCTGTTGCTGTTATTTATAGAAGTTCCCTTCTTTTTAAATTGTAGCTTTTTTTTTTTTACAATGTTGTGTTAATTTCTGCTGTAAAGTAAGGTGATTCAATCACACATATATGCATTCTTTTTTCATTTTAGTTTATCATAGGATATTGAACATAGTTTCCCGTCTTATACAGTAGGACCTTGTTGTTTATCCAGTCTATATATACTAGCTTATATCTGTTTACTCCAATCTCCCACTCTATCTAAAGACAGTTGGTTTTTACTGTCTTTTTAGGTTTCAATACAAAATTTAAAAAACGCTAAAAATGTATTATTGATAATCATAAAATTATAATATTTGAACAATTATTTAAAATTTCATGTGTATTTTACATGTATCTGCTCTTATTTCCAAAAATAAAACAAAGGACAAACAGTGGGTGAGTTCTTCTTTCAGTTTTCTTAGCAAATAACATTTATAAGTTATTTTAAATGAAAAATAAAAATCCTGCGAAAATTTAAGGCCATGTAATTGATATGACAGAAACAACTACTGCATAAATACATGATACAATACTAGCACTTGATAATAGTAAAATACACAAAGTAAAACAACAGAATTCCATTTTAGAGCTTAAATGGTCAAAATACATCCTCCAATTTATAACGTGATTATTCCTATTTGTGACAATTATAAAAACACATACTGTTGCTAAGAAGTGCAGTTTAATACAACATTTTGAGAAAGCAAAATCACTCAATGTTTAACTCCTTCAACACTATAATTATATTTTTGATTTTTTCCAAAATAAATATTTTTAAAAGAAAAATAAAAAAGCAATTAAATATACAAAAATACTTGTCACTATATTTGTAAAAATAAACAGATACACAGCTTAAATATTTAACAACAAAATAATTGGCAAAAAAATTTCATGATGTTTCAATTCATCTAATAAGTGGCAGCTATTAAAATAATTATTTAGATTAGACACTGACATGGAAATATTTATAATAAATTAATGGCCAACATTTACTATATGTATGTATGTATGCATATATACGTATATGATAGCTTAAGGTGAATGGTGCTGGATTTGTGATCTCCAAAGAAGATTTCGCTTCAGGACCAGGGACCAGGCTTGATCACTCAAGACCTTTTGTGTAGCAGAGTTTTATTAAAGTAAGAAAGTAAAGTTGCTCAGTGGTGTCCGACTTTTTGCGACCCCATGGACTGTAGCCTACCAGGCTCCTCAGTCCACGGAATTTTCCAGGCAAGAGTACTGGAGTGGATTGACATTTCCTTCTCCAGGGGATCTTCCCGACCCAGGGATCGAACCTGGGTCTCCCACACTGCAGGCAGACGCTTTACCGTCTGAGCCACCAGAAAATTGACAGAGAAAGCTTCTGACATAGACATCTTGCACTAGCCTAAGCAAGACAGCTATACATTTTTTAATTAGTTATTATAATAAATCAAAAGAATGTCTCAAGGTTGTAAAGATCTTACTAGACCCACTCCCATAATTTACATTTTAAGATAACAGGATTAGCCACAAGGTTTTCAGGATGGAGAAACTGTACTCAAGCAGGATACATTGCTGTTCTATAATCCTTCTATAGTGCAGAGTTTGAACTGAGTTGTTTGTTGTGTAATCATCAATTCTGGGCTTAAAGGACCCTGGACTTCTTATCAACCTACCTAGGAATTGATTCTCTCAAACATATATACACTGCTGCTAAGTTACTTCAGTCGTGTCCGACTCTGTGCGACCCCATAGACAGCAGCCCACCAGGCTCCTCCGTCCCTGGGATTCTCCAGGCAAGAACACTGGAGTGGGTCACCATTTCCTTCTCCAATGCATGAAAGTGAAAAGTGAAAAGTGAAAGTGAAGTCGCTCAGTTGTGTCCGACTCTAGCAACCCCATGGACTGCAGCCTACTAGACTCCTCTGTCCATAGGATTTTCTAGGCGAAAGTACTGGAGTGGGGTGCCATTGCCTTCTCCAACATATATACACACACACATAAATTTTAGTTGAATACAATGCATAAAAACAAAAGGATTAAAGAATAGAACATGAAAATAATTTGACTTCTGTCATGCTAGTGTATGCTCCTCCAGAACAAAGATTTGGAGTGATGGACATTAAAGCCCCCCTTCGGCGCGTCACAGCTCTCAGGTCTTAGACAGACTGTGTTATAGCTCTCAGGTCTCCAAAGGACCGTGTTATAGCTCTTAGACAAATCAGTGTTACAACTCTGTGCTACAGCTCTATTTTGTTTAGATAATAGCAAGAAAATCCATCTTCGAGGCGTGCGGGCATGTTGAGCCAAAGACGTGAAGAGAAGAGTGTCCCAGCGCACGGGGCGGGGGGCCGAGAGAAAGAGAGCCCTTTGGCTCCTCTTTTTATATGTTTTTTTCTTCCCCTGGGCCTGCGCTATGCAAATTGGGCTTAGCCAGAAGTGCTGTTCTACCTGAAGTCCTCACTCCAGTCCTCGGACCTTCCTTTGACCTTCCTTTGTTCTATTTTCCCAGGCTTTTCCCTTCCTTGTCTTTTGGCCACTGCCATTTTGGACTCTGTTTTCTATTCTAACTACCTAACAACTTCCAAGAATAGCAGAATTATGCGTGACTTTTCATTCATTTATTGCTTGTTATTCCTGTTACTGTTCCCTTATAATGTTGGTATAATTATACTTAATTAAAATGATAAAACACTGTCAATTTGTTCTAGCTTCAGAGCCTTTGCTTACTACTTTCTCTCTTTGAATCTTTACCTTCCAGATATCCACATGGCTTTCTTGTTTGTTTTTGGTTTGTGTATTTTTCAGATCTTTATTCAAATACCATCTTAGTGGACACTACCCTGGCTAACTTGTTTATAATTGTAAATCTTGCTACTTGCCAACTGTTCTTACTTCCATTTTCCTTTCTAAAGTTTCTTCTTAACATTTATCACTATATAACTATTATCTCTTTCATTTATTTGCTGCTGCTAAGTCGCTTCAGTCATGTCTGACTCTGTGCAACCCCATAGACGGCAGCCCACCAGGCTCCCCCGTCCCTGAGATTCCCCAGACAAGAACACTGGAGTGGGTTGCCATTTCCTTCTCCATTTCATTTATTTACTAGGTTCCTTTTCTATCTTCCACACAGGAATTTAAGATAAAGTATGTATTTTCAGTCACTCAGTCATATCTGACTCTCTGTGGTCCCATGGACTATAGTCCGTCAGGCTCCTCTGTCTAGGGATTTTCAGGCAAGAATACTGGAGTGGGTTGCCATTTCCTTCTCCAGGGGATCTTCCTGACCCAGGGACTGATCCCGCTGCTTTTGTATCTCCTGCATTGTCAGGTGATCTTTTACCACTAGCGTCATCTAGGAAGCCTAAGATAAAGTACATATTTCTTAACCAAAAGAAAAGAAAAAGGAACAGAGCTCTTTGTGGGATGTGTTCTCAGTCTAGTCCTCCAGCTACATCTATCCCTAAAATCTTTCTCCCTCCTCCCAGCCTCCTGCCACCATTGGCTATCTATTTTACATATGGTATTGTAAGTTTCCATGTTACTCTCTCCTTACATCTCACCCTCTCCTAAAACCTTTCTTATATCTTCCACTCTGGTCACATATTGTTGAAAAACTTCAAAAAATAATATGGATTGAATGCAGAAATAGATAGATGGATAGATACTTGATAGAACTAAGATGTTAATGGCTGAATCAACTTTCTAAATATGCATTTGCTGTATTTTTTTATCAGATTTGTAAATTACTATTTATTTCTTATAAAATGCTGGGGGAAATCCCATCAAACAAGTAAATGTCATATGAGGAATTTATTTTATTTAGCCTGATTTGAAGAAATGAACTATAATGATACTGTTTTAGATAAACCAGGGAAATATAAACACTGGTGCAATTTTAGCCGATATTATGCAAATAGTGCTATTAGCTTTTCGAAGCATGATAATTTAGTAAATATTGTGTTTTTTTTAAAGGACTCATATTTTAGACAATATGGAAAATTTTTAATGGGTGAAATGCTTTTGTGTCTAGGCTTTTTATGAAATAGGGAAGTGAAGGTTGAGGGAAGAATAGAGGTAAAAAATAAACCAAGAGTTTGCCACACAGAGATAACTGATAAGATTGGGTGGTGGGTACATTGGAGTTTAGCATAGTATTTTGAAAGTTTCCATAGTGAAAGTTTGAACAGCACTTCTCATATCTCTCTCATTAATCATATCATATGGAATCATATTTAATTTTACTTCTTTTATTTAATTTTACCTCTTTTGTTGGACCACAAGTACAACAAATATTATATCTGTAGTTCCTAGCATAGTGCCTATAACTATGAAGTAGATATTCAATACTTGTCAGTTATTGAATTTGAAATATCCAGATAATATAGTATACAAATATTGGTTAAATTTGTAGCAGAACTATTTTTAAATTTCCATTATTCTTTCATTAAATAAAACAGATGGAAGTCAATTTTGCTAAGTAAGACCACCTGGCTATTTATAATCCTTAAGATTATATATGAGTGTAAATAATATGTTAAGAACAACTATATAATGTTCTTAACTTCTAGTTCACTGTTTTTTCTAATCATTCTTTCACTTCATAACCACTGTGTTAACTTTCAAAACATATCCTTAGTAATAATCAAACAACTGTCTATTTCTCTTGATATAATTATTTTTTCACATGTTTTGCTTTTATTCCCACCTGCTAGCTAAGTGGTTATGCACTGCTAAGTTGCATTGGGGAAGTCAGAGGTAAGACTTTTTTACCTCTATTCTTATTTTTTACCTCTATTTTTCCCTCAACCTTTGCTTCTCTATTTCATAAAAAATCCTAGACACAATAGCACTTCACCCATTAAAAAAATTCAATATTGTCTAAAAACACAATACCTATTAAATTATCATGCTTTAAAAAGCTTTCTCAAAAGCTACAAAAGTACAGCTGTCCCTCTCCTTCCTAGATCTCAAGCAAGTGGCAAAGCTCATAGGAAAAATAGTTTTGTTGGCTCTCAGAACACTGGCTTTGTGATAGAGAGTTGCTGCTATAGACACACATTAAATGGTGTGTTTTTATTATTCACCTGACTCTTTATACTCTCTGAATTTTGATATACCTTCTGCCCAGTACATACCTGAGGTTGGAAAGAATCCATGCCTGAGTAGCTCTAGGGAAGCAAATTGTGCAACCATGTCACCTCTAATGCTATTGCATGAGGAAATTACATTAGTAAGCCATGAACTATCTGATGTGTACAGTTGGTTGACAGAAGAGAATAACTTTTTCCAGAACCAACGACAGTGTATAAACATTTCTTTAAGCCTGTATGCTTAGAATGGAAAATTCTAATATTAATGTTCTTGGAAAAAAGAAAGTTGTTTAAATCTCTAGTGTAACAAATTTACAACATGTAATATTTTCTGCAAAGTATGTTATTTCACTTTTATTTACACATTTTATCATTTGCCTCAGATGTGTAATTTTCCAAGACATCTAACTTTAGTCCCTCAAAGTAAATCAAGAATTAACTTCATAGTGCCACAAACTAGAAATTATTGAACCAGATGATTAATGAAAAGCAAGTAGTGAAAGTCAACAGAAAACTTATATGACCTTCCTTATATTCAGAGGGATGATTCTGAAATGAGTTTTATCTGAAGACCTTTATAAATCTCTAGTGAACAAACAATTGAGATTTTCACTTGATTCCTGGTACATTTTATATACTTAAGGAGTGAAATGTGTTGTCTGTTTTCTCAACTGCTGCTGCTAAGTCGCTTCAGTCGTGTCCGACTCTGTGCGACCCCACAGACGGCAGCCCACCAGGCTCCCTCGTCCCTGCGATTCTCCAGGCAAGAACCCTGGAGTGGGTTGCCATTTCCTTCTCCAATGCATGAAAGGGAAAAGGGAAAGTGACACGACTCTTAGCCACCCCATGGACTGCAGCCTTCTAAACTCCTCCATCCATGGGATTTTCCAGGTAAGAGTACTGGAGTGGGGTGCCAGTGCCTTCTCAACTGAGCAATTCATAAAAATGAATTGCTCAGTTTACTATCCCCCCTCTAAAAAAAACCCAGAAAGATGAAATATGTATTCTTAGTAAATTACAACTGGGAAAAATCTGTCCTAAAAAATACAAACTGTTCACCTACATCTTTAAATAACAATATTTAATATCCAGAGTACATATACTCATTGTCAGAATTTTTCTCATGCTAAAAATGGAGCTAATAATATATATAGCCACAAAAATTATAAAATATATCTCATTTATTATCTGGCTCTTGTCAAATGATCAAATGTTTGTGATTAAGCTGGAAAATACCAATATGGCTGGTTAAATTTTTATTTGTAATCAATGTTTGTTACTTTATTAATACTACTGTTTTAATACTGCTGCTGCTGCTGTCACTTCAGTTGTGTCTGACTCTGTGTGACCCCATAGATGGAAGCCCACCAGGCTCCCCTGTCCCTGGGATTCTCCTTAATATAGATACACTTGTGCATATATGTACAATGACATGAATTTTCGTACTTAGGTCAAATGTAATTTAAAGAAAAATCATTTTTCTTACAAAGCAAAAACAATTTCATATTTATTTGATTAAATAGAACAAGCAAGCACATACAGGCAATCAGAATGGAAGGAAGAAATTTGTTATTGCTATTCAGGAGAAGGAAAAAATATGCACTGAACTTCATGTGTTCAGACAAGAGCAGTTCTTGATGACTGGGTTGACAAACTTAGAATACGATTATGTTAGCTTTGAAGTTGCATTTATTAGATTTAGTTAAGCAAATTTTGGTGGGGTGGGAAGAATATCCGAATTTGTTTGGAATAATCTATCATTCCATAGATTATTTATTTGCCAAATTTCCAAGAGTTTGAAACCAATGATAAAAGCTGTTGGTAGATGGACACTAATTTATCTATTAGTTTATCAGCACAAAGAAATTCACAACCTTGAAATCTATGACTGCATATAGGATATTGTGATGACTAAAGTAAGAGTCTCATTCATAACCTTCTGTGACACTGGGTTGAGCAAATTTCAAACTTATTTAAGGAGAGTTTAAGAGGACTTCCCTGGTGGCTCAGACGGTAAAGTGTCTGTCTACAATGCAGGAGACCCAGGTTTGAGCCCTGGGTTGGGAAGATCCCCTGGAGAAGGAAATGGAAATCCACTCCAGTACTATTGCCTGGAAAATCCCATGGACAGAGGAGCCTGGTACGCTACAGTCTATGAGGTCGCAAAGAGTCGGACACAACTGAGCAACTTCACTTTCACTAAGAGGTACAAGTCCAGCTTGTCACTTTCCTGTCACAAGTTAAGGCTGAGATTAAGGGTTCAACTTTCTTTTGAAGTAAGAGATGGCCACAAGTTTGGATCACATTTGCAGAAAAGCAAATCAGAAAATTAAAAAAAAAAAAAAAAAAAATGTGGCATTACAGAACATAAAAATGAACAGTATTGCTTTCTAAAATCTAGAAAGTAATAAAAATTATGTAAGTTTTATTTTTTAAATTCCAGTATAGTTGTTTTACAAGATACTAGTTTCAAGCGTACAATGAAGTGATTCATTATTTTTATAGATTATACTCCACTTAAGATTATTATAATATAATGGCTATATTTCCAAGTCTATATTTCCAAGTCTTGTACAATATATCCTTGTTGCTTATTTATTTTATACATAATAGTTTGTGACTCTTAATTTCATACCTTATCCCACCCCCTCTTTCTTCCCTCTCCCCACTGGTTAACACTAGGTTATTCTCTGTATCTGTGAGTCTGTTTCTGCTCATTATATACCTTCATTTGTTTTATTTCTTAGATTTCACATATAAATGAAAATATAGTGTATGTGTCTTTCTCTGCCTTATTTCATTAAGCATAATACTCTCTAGATCCATCCACATTGCAAATAGTAGACTTCATTCTTTTTTATGACTGAGTAATATTCCACCAGGGCTTCCCTGGTGGTCAGATGGTAAAGAATCTGCTTGTAATGCAGGAGACCCAGGTTCAGTCAGGGGTTGGGAAGATTCCCTGGAGAAAGAAATGCTTACCCACTCCAGTATCCTTGCCTGAAGAATTTCATGAACAGAGGAGCCTGGTGAGCTATAGTCCTTGGGGTCACAAAGAATTGTACATGACTGAGAAGGGAAGCAAAAAGCAAAGGAGAAAAGGAAAGATATACCCATTTGAATGCAGCGTTCCAAAGAATAGCAAGGAGAGATAATAAAGCCTTCCTCAGTGATCAATGCAAAGAAATAGAGGAACACAATAGAATGGGAAAGACTAGAGAGCTCTTCAAGAAAATTAGAGATACAAAGGGAACATTTCATGCAAAGATGGGCTCAATAAAGGACAGAAATGGTATGGACCTAACAGAAGCAGAAGATATCAAGAAGAGGTGGCAAGAATACATGGAAGAACTGTACAAAAAAGATCTTCATGACCAAGATAATCATGATGGTGTGATTACTCACCTATAGCCAGACATCCTGGAATGTGAAGTCAAGTGGGCCTTAGGAAGCATTACTACAAACAAAGCTAGTGGAGGTGATGGAATTCCAGTTGAGCTATTTCAAATCCTGAAAGATGATGCTGTGAAAGTGCTGCACTCAATATGCCAGCAAATTTGGAAAATTCAGCAGTGGCCACAGGACACAAAAAGTTCAGTTTTCATTCCAATCCCAAAGAAAGGCAACGCCAAAGAATGCTCAAACTACCGAACAATTGTACTTATCTCACACGCTAGTAAATTGGTGCTTAAAATTCTCCAAGGGGAATGGCAACCCACTCCAGTACTCTTGCCTGGAGAATTCCATGGACGGAGGAGCCTGGTAGGCTGCAGTCCATGGGGTCGCTAGGAGTCAGACACTTTCACTTTTCACTTTCATGCATTGGAGAAGGAAATGGCATCCCACTCTAGTATTCTTGCCTGGAGAATCCCAGGGACAGAGGAGCCTGTTGGGCTGCTGTCTATAGGCTCACACAGAGTCAGATATGACTGACGCAACTTAGCAGCAGCAGTAGCAGCAGGCTTTAGCAATACGTGAACTGTGAACTTCCAGATGTTCAAGATGGTTTTAGAAAAGGCAGAGGAACCAGAGATCAAATTGCCAACATCCACTGGATCATCGAAAAAGCAAGAGAGTTCCAGAAAAACATCTATTTCTGCTTTACTGACTATGCCAATGCCTTTGACTGTGTGGATCACAATAAACTGTGGAAAATTCTGAAAGAGATGGGAATACCACACCACCTGACCTGCCTCTTGAGAAACCTGTATGCAGGTCAGGAAGTAACAGTTAGAACTGGACATGGAACAACAGACTGGTTCCTAATAGGAAAAGGAGTATGTCAAGGCTGTATATTGTCACCCTGCTTATTTAACTTATATGCAGAGTACATCATGAGAAATGCTGGGCTGGAGGAAGTACAAGCTGGAATCAAGATTGCCAGGAGAAATATCAATAACCTCAGATATGCAGATGACACAACCCTTATGGCAGAAAATGAAGAAGAACTAAAGAGTCTCTTGATAAAAGTGAAAGAGAAGAGTGAAAAAGTTGGCTTAAAGCTCAACATTCAGAAAATGAAGATCATGGCATCCCGTCCCATCACTTCATGGCAAATAGATGGGGAAACAGTGGCTGACTTTATTTTTGTGGGCTCCAAAATCACTGCAGATGGTGATTGCAGCCAAGAAATTAAAAGGCACTTACTCCTTGGAAGGAAAGTTATGACCAACCTAGACAGCATATTAAAAAGCAGAGACATTACTTTGCCAACAAAGGTCCGTCTAGTCAAGGCTATGGTTTTTCCAGTGGTCATGTATGGATGTGAGAGTTGGACTATAAAGAAAGCTGAGCACCAAAGAATTGATGCTTTTTTTTTTAAGGAAGATTTTTTTTAAATTTTATTTTATTTTTAAACTTTACATAATTGTATTAGTTTTGCCAAATATCAAAATGAATCCACCACAGGTATACATGTGTTCCCCATCCTGAACCCTCTTCCCTCCTCCCTCCCCATACCATCCCTCTGGTCGTCCCAGTGCACTAGCCCCAAGCATCCAGTATCGTGCATCGAACCTGGACTGGCATCTCGTTTCATACATGATATTTTACATGTTTCAATGCCGTATTCCCAAATCTTCCCACCCTCTCCCTCTCCCATAGAGTCCATAAGACTATTCTATACATCAGTGTCTCTTTTGCTGTCTCGTACACAGGGTTATTGTTACCATCTTGGAGAAGACTCTTGAGAGTCCCTTGGACTGCAAGGAGATCCAACCAGTCCACCCTAAAGGAGATCAGTCCTGGGTGTTCATTGGAAGGACTGATGTTGAAGCTGAAACTCCAATACCTTGGCCACCTGATGTGAAGAACTGGCTCATTGGAAAAGACCCTGATGCTGGGAAAGATTGAGGGCAGGAGGAGAAGGGGACGACAGAGGATGAGATGGTTGGATGACATCACTGACTTAATGGACATGAGTTTGGGCGGACTCCTGGAGTTGATGATGGACAGGGAGGCCTGGCGTGTTGCAGTTCATGGGGTCGCAAAGAGTCGGACATGACTGAGTGAGTGAACTGAACTCAACTGAGCAATTAACATTTTCACTTTTAGCCAATCTTCTTTATATTTATTTGGTGGTTGGCCCTTAGGCTGTTTCTATATCTTGGCTATTATAAAGAATGCTACTACAAACAATAAGGCTCATTACTCTTTTGAAATTAATGTTCTTGTTTTCTTTGGATACATGCCCAAGAGGAATTGCTAGATCAACTGGTAGTTCTATTTTTAGTTTTTTGAGAACCTCCTACTGTTTTCCATAGTGGCTGCAACAATTTACAATCCTACCTACAGGGTACTAAAGTTTCTTTTTCTCCATATCCTTGGACAGTATTTTTTATTTCTAGACTTTTGATGATAGTCACTTTGACAATGTGAAGTGATATCTCATTGTGGTTTTGACTTGTATTTCTCTGATGATTAGTGATGCTGAACATTTTTCCATGGGTCTGTTTGTTATCCTTATATTTTCTTTGGAAAAAATGTCTTTTCAGTTCTTTTGCCCATTTTTAATTGAGATTTTGTCTTTTTGATATACACTTGTATAAGCTGTTTATTTTTTTTTGATGTTAACTCATAATTGGTTATATAATTTGCAGATATTTTCTCCAGTAACTAGGTTGCTTTTCTGTTTGAAAAATTATTAAATGTGATTAATTTTTTAAAAAAAATCTACCACTTTAATACAGGTATATGTGTAAATATAAGCCATAATCTCTATATTGTGATATGCCCAAGAGCAATTTGAAGTATTGGTTATTATCAATATGAAATTGTTTAATTTCTGAGTTTTATTATGTTGACTTACCTAAGTAAGCCTAAAAAAAATTAAAGTTTTCAATTAAGAACAAATAGAGCTTTAACCATTTAACCTAGTAGTTATTTTGGTTTTTGCCTGAGCAAATACTTTTAAAACTGGAGAGAACATTAAAGGATATAAAATATGAGGGAGAGAGAGACAGACAGAGAGAGACAAAAAAAGACAGAGAGTGACCGTAGAGTGCAAGAAAGAAGTATAGAATATCTGAAGGTAATGTTATTCATTTCTGGTTTGATATCATACTTTGCAATGCCTTTCCAACTCCAAGGGACCATGACTTTCTGAATTCTTGATAGCACCATTAAACAGCTGTGCAACACTCATTCTGGAACAAAAACGCTCAAGCAGGAACACTGGAATCAACTGTGGAGAATACAAAGTAGCTAACAGATTTATTCCTCATACTGACATAATAAACAAATATTGATGGCTTCCTGTAGTGTAATACATTCTTATTCATTGCTTCACAAGTCACTCATAGCTTCTTCATTTTCTCTTCAGTGCTTCTAAATGGATGATTCATCCTACACTTCTCGAAATATTAGTCTGTTTACAGTCTTCATACAGCTAACAGATTGTACATCATTAAAGGAGCTCAGTGATGGCTTTTACTGTAGGTTGTTCTCTTTCAATTAATTTACTTTTTTCTTTTTAAAGTTTTTTTTTAAAGGAAAAATGGCATCTTTTATTTAGTAACAATGTTTTCATTGTATACAGTAGTAGTATGTTTTTAATAGCTTTCAGCTTTCCAAATACATCTAGCATAGCTAAAATACAAATTATTCAAAGCAAAACTCTATTACCAAAGTAAGTATTTTTTCCTCCTTTTGTGCATAATATCTTAATCCTTCCCCAGTTGTATAGTCAATTTGAATGGAAATTGTAAGAGCTCTGTCCATCTTTCTATTTAGAGTAATGTTGGTATTGAGAAAACACTACTATTTTCCTATTTTCCTTAGGGCTTTTTGGTTTTTTTTTTTTTTTTAGTATGAATGAAGATTTCACATTTCGAAGAAAAAGGCTCAAAACTAGAAATATTTTACTTCAGTAACACCTGGTTATATTTTATAGTTTTTTTAAGTCAGAACTGCTCTTTTGACCATTGGCAGGCATACCATAAAGGGATAAAATGACACCAAAAAGGGATAAAATTACTATATACTCCAAATTGTAGAGTATACCAGAGTGAGCAATAACATATAAATCCTGCTTGGAACATATTATCTATATTTTGGAATGCTGAACACAGGCATCTTGCAATGGAAAACCCAACTCTCACACCATTCTTTCTTGGTTGTTTATTGATTGAACTTGGATCAATGCCACTGTTTGCTATTAAACTTGTATTCTTTACAGATTCCACACTGAAATCACAAGTAAACCTGTCTATTAATGATAATGGACATTGAATATAAATCATTGCATTCATAATGAATGCATGCCTAAGTCATATTTACACTATTTAGTGTCAAAAAATCTCATTCTACAGTATTCCTGTGTATTAATTCTTGTTAAAATGTGTTTTGTCTTGGAAAATAATTACAAGATTAAGTCTGAGACAGTAAAGGGCATTTAGTTGGAACTCATAAAGTTTCTATAACTATGTACACAGGAACTTTACCAGGCATTGCACTTGCTTGCAATACAGAATTCTCACTTCAAGATTTCAGTTTGATGATATGAGAACAACCTATTGAGCTCAATAAATTTAGACTTTTTTTGGAGTGACATACATTATTAACTGTACATTGATAACAAAACACAGGAAAAAATCAATTACAATCTCTTTGGAAGGAAGTTATTGACATGTCTGAATTCAAATGCCTATATATCCCCTGTCATTTATGTCCAGAGATAACAATAAATAATAAGACAATTGATAAATTATTTATGTTGGTAATAGTTTTGTAGTAATACAAATGTGGCATCTGAAATGATTTGATACCAAATATCGAAGGGCACCATTAAGGGGACAGCTATGCTCTGAGGATTGATGAGTGCTGTAATGAAAAGAACTAGATTTTGACTCAGAGATCCTAGCTTATGACCCAGATCTGCTACACACTATATTGTTTGACCTCAGGCAAGTCATGCAACCTCTGAGCTCTGCAATTTCAACACCTTCAAAATACAAAATAGAGCAATTCACAGTCATTGTATAAGTAAATATATATATATGAAGACCATTGCAAATCATGTATGTGTGTGTATATATAAAATTTACATATGGCATTAGAAAGAATTTTGGCATAGAGACATCTAATCATTGATATCTTTGTCACATTCCATCTTAGCATGAATTTCATCTTTTCTACAAAATCCATCCTTTTTCTCACGTCAGTAAGATATTAATGGGCAACTAAGGAAGAGGACATCATATACAGCTCTGTGTATCATAGAGACACTCGTTAATACTAGCATCTTATTGGTTGAATTACTTAACCTCTCTGCACTTCAATTTCCTTGTGTATAAATCATAGGGGAAAAAATAGCATTTAAGGTTGTTGAATTGACTAAAGATAATATCCTATGATCACAGCTGCTGCTGCTGCTAAGTCACTTCAGTCGTGTCCGACTCTGTGCAACCCCATAGATGGCAGCCCACCAGGCTCGCCTGTCCCTGGGATTCTCCAGGCAAGAATACTGGAGTGGGTTGCCGTTTCCTTCTCCAGTGCATGAAAGTGAAAAGTGAAAGTGAAGTCACTCAGTCGTATCTGACTCTTAGCAACCCCATGGACTGTAGCCCACCAGGCTCCTCTGCCCATGGGATTTTCCAGGCAAGATTACTGGAGTGGGGTGCCTTCTTCACATATAATCACAGAGTAACCCTCAAATTATTGGTAGCTATCAGAATTTTGTGCCATATTGTTGCCGATACCTTATCGCTGTTAAATATATATTAATGATCTCATATTTGATGTACGTTCTACCATGTTTTCATTTCTAGCAGATTAGGTATCATGATAAATTTTTTGTATGACCTCATTCATGGAACAATGTACTGGTTCAAAATTGGGAAAGGACTTCTAGGCTGTACATTGTCACTTTGCTTATTTAACTTATATGCAGAGTACATCATGAGAAATGCTGAGTTAGATGAAGCTTGAGCTGGAATCAAGATTCCAGGAAGAAATATCAGTAATCTCAGATATGCAAATAACACCACCCTTATGGCAGAAAGCAAAGAGGACATAAAGAGCCTCTTGATGAAAGTGAAAGAGGAGAATGAAAAAGTTTGCTTAAAACTCAACATTCAAAAAACTATGATCATGGCATCCGGTCCCATCACTTTATGGCAAACAGACAGGGAAACAATGGAAACAGTGACAGACTTTATTTTCTTCGGCTCCAAAATCACGGTGGATGGAGATTGCAGCCATGAAATTAGAAGATGCTTACTCCTCGAAAGAAAAGCTATGGCAAACCTGCTGCTGCTGCTGCTAAGTCACTTCAGTCATGTCCAACTCTGTGTGACCCCATAGACGGCAGCCCACCAGGCTCTCCTGCCCCTGGGATTCTCCAGGCAAGAACACTGGAGTGGGTTGCCATTTCCTTCTCCAATGCATGAAAGTGAAAAGTGAAAGTGAAGTCCCTCAGTCGTGTCTGACTCTTATCGATCCCATGGACTGCAGCCTACCAGGCTCCTCCATCCATGGGATTTTCCAGGCAAGAGTACTGGAGTGGGGTGCCATTGCCTTCTCCACATGACAAACCTAGACAGAGTTTAAAAAGCAGAGACATCACTTTGCTGAAAAAAGTCCATACAGTCAAAGCTATGGTTTTTCCAATAGTCATGTACAAATGTGAGAGTTTGACCATAAAGAAGGCAGAGTATAAAAAATTTGATGTTTCGGAATTGTGGTGCTGGAGAAGACTCTTGAGAGTCCCTTGAACTGCAAGGAGATCAAACCAGTCAATCCTAGAGGAAATCAACCCTGAATATTAATTTGAAGGACTGTTGCTGAAGCTGAAGCTCCAATACTTACCACCTGAAGTGAAAAGTCAATTCATTGGAAAAGACCTTGGTGTTGGGAAAGATTGTGGGTAATAGGAGAAGGGGGCAACAGAAGATGAGATGGTTGGATGGGATCACTGACTCAATGGACATGAGTTTAGGCAAACTCTGGGAGATACTGAAGGACAGGGAAGCCTGGCATGCTGCAGTACATAGAGTTGAAAAGAGTCTGACACAACTGAGTGACTAAACAATTCTTTTAAGGTTAGTCTCGGTCATGCTAACAACTGTTGTCAGATGCAGGTTGTGCCTATAACCATTTTAAACTCAACTCATCTACAGCCTAGGTATCCTATTGGACAGGTACTAGACTATCCAATTGCTATATATTTCAAGGCTGACTGGTTTCATACATGTGTTAAACACTGTGATGTTTTTGTGCTATATTGCTTACTATAATATTAATAATTACACTCTAAACACACACAACTCTGTAAGACATGAATAAAGATTATAGCACTTCCAAATTGCATTCAGATCAATAATTTGATTATCTACAAAACAACTTTCTTTTACAAATGAAGAAACTAATGCCCAGAGGTATTAAGTAATTTGCTTAATTCACATAACTTGTGAGGAGCAAAGCAAGATATAAGAACCAAATTATTTATCATTTAATTTTATTGTCATGTGTTAAATACATTACTAGAGTTTTTAGGAGGTTCTCAAAATTTCATATATATATATAGATATACATATATATATACTTTATTTGCAGACAAATTGTTAAAATCTAGATTTAGGGATAAAATAAAATTAAGTGGTGATGTTAATTTTTTAAGAATTTTCAATGCAATTAGTTTAACGAGATTTTATAATCCATTTGGATGCCTGTGTTTCAATATCTTTGCTACATGATTACATATCACATCAAGATTCTACATTAACTTTCAAATACCTTGCTTCTTTTTAAAATGAAGAACATGTGTAATTTACAGGTTAATGACTATTTCTAAAAACCAATTTGTTTGACACATTGGTTGGTCTACTCAAAGAGCTTATTTAAATAAGCTCTTTTTAAAATAAGTAGCTCAAATTTGATGTTTTATTATTCCTCTTTATAGCTTCCTCCACATGTCTTATGTTTCAGGCATGACAAGGAATTCATTCTTTCCTGAACAAAGTTCATACATTCCTGCTCCTATATTTTTGCTCATTGTCACTTCCACACTCTGGAGTTCCCTAACTCACTCTTTTCTGTGCTCCTAGAAAACACTACTAACCATCTTCACTTCTCCCTACTTGATCTGAGATACAGTGTTAGAATAATTCTTTGTGTGTGTTTAAATTTACTTATTTTAATTGGAGGCTAAGTACTTTACAATATTGCAGTGGTTTTCACCATACGTTGACATGATTCATGTTCTTTACATCTGTGTCTCTTTTGCTGTCTTGCATATAGGGTCGTCATTACCATCTTTCTAAATTCCATATATATGTCTTATTATACTATATTTGTGTTTTTCTTTCTGACTTACTTCACTCTGTATAATAGGCTCCAGTTTCGTCCACCTCATTAGAACTGACTCAAATGTGTTTTTTTTTTTTTTTTTATTATAGCTGAGTAATTGTGTATATGTACCACAACTTTCTTATCCATTTGTCTGCCGATGAATATCTAGGTTGCTTCCTTGTCCTGGCTATTGTAAACAGTGCTGCAATGAACATTGGGGTACACACATCTCTTTCAATTCTGGTTTTCTCAGTGTGTATGCCCAGCAGTGGGAATACGGCAGTTCTATACCCAGTTTTTTAAGGAATCTCCACACTGTTCTCCATAGAGGCTGTACTAGTTTGCATTCCCACCAACAGTGTAAGAGGGTTCCCTTTTATCCATACCCTTTCCAGTATTTATTGTTTGTAAACTTTTGATGGCAGTCATTCTGACCAGCATGATATGGTACCTCAGCGTGGTTTTGATTTGCATTTCTCTGATAATGAGTGATGTTGAGTATCTTTTCATGTGTTTGTTAGCCATCTGTATGTCTTCTTTGGAGAAATGTCTGTTTAGTTCTTTGGCCCATTTTTTGACTGGGTCGTTTATTTTTCTGGTATTGAGCTGCATGAGCTGCTTATATATTTTGGAGATTAATTCTATGTCAGTTGTTTTGTTTGCTATTATTTTCTCCCGTTCTGAAGGCTGCCTTTTCACCTTGCTTATAGCTTCCTTCATTGTGCAAAAACTTAGCTACTGTCAATATTTGGACTTAAAATATATTTGCCATCTCTTCCTCAGCCTTTTTCAACATCCTTTCACCTGTTCCCTACAGCCACCAAGCAGGTAGGAAGAGGTTGTGTTTATTTATTTACTTATTTATTTTTAATTTAATTTTATTTTTAAACTTTACAATATTGTGTTAGTTTTGCCAAATATCAAAATGAATCCGCCACAGGTATACATATGTTCCCCATCCTGAACCCTCCTCCCTCCTCCCTCCCCATACCATCCCTCTGGGTCGTCCCAGTGCACCAGCCCCAAGCATCCAGTATCATGCATCGAACCTGGACTGGCGACTCATTTCATACATGATATTATACATGCTTCAATGCCAGTCTCCCAAATCTTCCCACCCCCTCCCTCTCCCACAGAGTCCATAAGACTGTTTTATACATCAGTGTCTCTTTTGCTGTCTTGCACACAGGGTTATTGTTACCACCTTTCTAAATTCCATATATATGTGTTAGTATACTGTATTGGTGTTTTTCTTTCTGGCTTACTTCACTCTGTATAATAGGCTCCAGTTTCATCCACCTCATTAGAACTGATTCAAATGTATTCTTTTTAATGGCTGAGTAACAATCCATTTTGTATATGTACCACAGCTTTCTTATCCATTAATCTGCTGATGGACATCTAGGTTGCTTCCATGTCCTGGCTATTATAAACAGTGCTGCGATGAACATTGGGGTACACGTGTCTCTTTCAATTCTGGTTTCCTCAGTGTGTATGCCCAGCAGTGGGATTGCTGGATCATAAGGTAGTTTTGTGTTTAAATGTCTATTTGTCCAGATTCAAATCTACACCACATTCTTTAGAAAGCCATTTCTGATTTTTTGCTTACTAGATTCTCATCTGTCACTACTTATATTAATTGTTCTTTTCTCTGTACTGTGTAGCACTTGGTTCCTCTATTACAACATTTTAAAAAATATCTGTTTTGTAGTAAAACTACTTGATTTCATTTTGTACATTCCCAATGGATTTTAAAGAAGACTCAGTAACACCTAGTTGAATTCATCATCAAGGTGTCTATGGCTTCTTTAAAGCCATTGTCCTTCCCTGTCCAAATTATTCCAAGTGCTTCCTCACTGAACCCCTTGTTCTGTCCTTGTTCCACTGGGTTTTAATTAACAGCAGAGTGATGTTTTAAAATCATGAGATCAATCATTTCCTTCCTTTGCTCAAAACCCTCCACTGGTTCCCCATCCACTTGGGGTAACAACCAAGGGCCTCACAATCTCCTCCATGGTCTATCACTGGGTCCCTGTCCCCTTCTGTTTCTCATCCCCTTACCTATTTCATTATAGCCTTATATACTGGATTTTTACTACTCCTTGAACTCCCCTGGCACACAGCAGCATCAGGACTTCTATACTTGGTGCTATCTACAGTTTGTTCTTTCCTCAGATATCCACATGACTCAGTTCTTCATTTCTTTCCTCAAATGTTACCACCTTATTGAGGTATTCCATGAACACACTATTTAAAATTGCATATCAATGGATGAAGATGTGGTATATTTATGCAATGGAATACTATTCAACCACAAGAAGGAATGAAATGATGCTGTTTGCAGCAGCGCAGATGTTCTTAGAGATTTTCATACTAAATGAAGGAAGTCAAAAAAAGACATGCCATGTGATATCACTTATATGTGGAATCTAAAATACAACACGGGTGTACTTATTCACAAAACAGAAACAAACAGAGATAATGGACTTGTTGCCAAGGTGGGAGGGGTTGAATTGGGAGTTTGAAATTAGCAAATGTAAAGTATTATATATACGTATAACTGAATCACTTTGCTATAAAACAGCAAGTAACAACAACATTGTAAATCAACTACACTTCAGTAAAATAAATTTTTAAAGAATCTCCATTAATGTCTTTCTTCCCCATTTTGTTTTTTTCTTTCCATCTCAAAGCCTCCTGGTGTGGTTTCTAGTTTATAGAGCAGAAACTTGTCTGTTACTTTCACTTCTATATTCCCAACAACTAGATCCAGTCTTGATACATAGCATGCACTTAATAATTACTTACTGAATAAATGAGTCAATCTGGAATAAATGGGTCAATTCATCCACTATACCTAATAACTAATTGATGAATCATAATACATAAGAAGTAATATCAGTCCTAATACAATGCTGGAGGATACTAGCTAGATGAATATAGTCCTACATTTTGATGTGACACAAAGTTCTAGCCACTGTCATTTGTCTAATTCACCCTTACTCTGACTGCAATTTGGAGACAAACATTTCAAAAGTTTCTGTGTAGACTCTGATGGAATACTTCCTACGCTTCCACATTATTTGTTGAGCAGTTCTATTGTTCACGTCATTAAATATGGTGGCTGGGAATCCTTACACAGTTGTTAGAATTCCAGTGAACTTACTAGGATTTTCCCCTTTAGAGTTACGCTTATACTGCCATGGCTTGACTCAAATATAACCAGAATTTACCTAATTAAGACAGTTCATAGTAAGCTTCCTTCATCATTCCAATTTGCATGCTCTTCTGCAGAGAAATCTGCAGTACACATGCTCTAAGGCAATTTCCCTTACAGAGGGAACATCGCTGCTTGTATACCCCCTCAAAAATCAAGATTTGTCTTTAAAGTTCTATAAATTATAGATAATATAGCTCTTGTGATCCCCTGAGAGTTGGTTCAGTCATTGCTGCTCCTCTTTGAACTTCTAGGGTAAGCCACAGATAATATCTCTGCAGCCACGGCATCTGATTCTCTGGCAGCCATTGCTGACAATTGCCTTGGCAGCTTGCATGCTCACTCCAATTCTCCTTATAGCCTTGGTGTCTACAGAGGGCTACTTTCTTGGATGAAATAATATTTTACACGTTTAAAGGCTCTCTAATATGAGGGCCATTCTTTATCTGAGCCTTGTATGAAAGAAGCAAGCCTGTCTGCTCCTGCATATCACCCTGGAGGTCCTGTCCCCACAATTACCATTTCACCTTATAGGTTTCTTGCCAAAAATCTACTCTGTGCCAAAAGGCACACATCACGTTCTGGGCATGTAAGATAAATCTATCTCCTGGCTTTTGGGTCACTTTTCTGTTTTAGAATAGGCATGGGACAGCTTGCTCCTCTATTAAATTTAAGTGGTCCTCATCAAAGCACAGAACCTCTGCTGTGAGTGAAATTAACAGTACATTTGATGCATTGCTGGCACTCCGCTAATATGGATTTTTGACCACACAGCAGACTGAATACGACTAAAGTGTTCAGAATGTAAACCCTTTATGCAAGTTCTGTTCTTGCGGTCAGATGGAATCAATATCTGTCCTATAGGTTAAGCAAAACATGTGAGGTCGTGACTGTCGTTGTTTCAATTTGGGAGTATGGTGTTTTTTTCCTTTATAATACATAATCAATAATGTCTTCATTACATGCTAACTTAGTATCTAAAAGCGCACCAGGCTTAATTTTTTGAGACCTGGTAGGCCTCAAGGTGTTCTGAGACTTACACAGTGAACACAGATGAAACAGAAATTGAGACGAGACAGACTGCAATTAAGGTAAAAATCTATGTTGAATAATGGGTGTCATAGTGTGAAGGCATCATTAAGGGTCACAACAACTGGGAAGGCTTTATGAAAGGTATAGGGTTTGAATTGATCCTTGAGTTTGTTACGTACTGAATGAATGCTGTAACAAAGGGTTTACACTCTTTTGAAATCAAATTCTTAATTCCAGGTCTGTCCATAACTTGCTATATTCTCAGAGTGAACCACATTTTCACACATACATATGTCTACCTCATGAGACTGCTTGCTTTCTTCCAAAGGGTTCTGCAGTTTTCTACAGTTTGCATTTGCTCACAACTCAGTGTCCATTCATTAAAGGTTTACTGCTGCTTTAAGTCTCTGCCCAAATTCAAATTTCTCCAAATGTATTTCTGGATCATTTGAATCAGATGAATTTCTTTTCTTCTTATGCTTATTTAACACTCAATATTCCCTTAAACCTGCCTCCTTGCATTCCTTTGGTACTATTTTTCTTAGATCACATAAATTGTGTGTGTGCTTCTATTTATTGTTTTCATAGAAAATTGGAAATTTCATACATCTCTGTAAAACAAAATACAGTCTATGTACAAAGAAAAACTAGGGATCGCTATCTAATCAAGAGCAAAGACAAGCTTTTTTCCTTTTTGATTTCTAAACTTCTGCACACAGAAACATTACATATCTACTTTCTCGAATTTGTTTTGGGAAATGGGCACAGAAGACTGAAAGCAGAGGGAGCTTTGCATATTGTATTAGAATAAGGCTATTTCCCCTGCCTGTTCATACTTCAGTTCCTTTTTGCATTATAGATGGCAAAGAGGGAATATTTTCAACAATGATGGAATTGTCAGTGCCCATTCCTAGCATAATCAAAAGCTTTGTGGTCAATACTCATCATGAGGACCTGTTTCCAATAGCAAGTTCCATTTTATCACACAATAAATGCAACAGAAGCTTTCTTTTTGTGGAATTGTCCTTTAAAGAGACAATCCTCTTTTTCCTTATCAGATTCAGTCATTGGCTACTGAATCTAACCTGAAATTCTTGATGGATAAATCCTGTTCTAAATACTGAGGCATATCAGGGATTACCAGGAAAAGTGGTCACCACTTTGGTGTACTCAGAGTGTATCAGAGGAAATAAATTAATCAATCATGTAACTTCTTGGGCTTCCCAGGAGGCGCTAGTGGTAAAGAACCCATCTGTTGATGCAGGAGACATAAGAGACAGGTGTTTGATCCCTGGGTCAGGAACCTCCCCTGGAGGAGGGCATGACAACCCACTCCAGTATTCTTTCCTGGGAAATCCCATGGGTATGTAGCCTGGAGGGCTACTGTCCACAGGATTGACCAGAGTCAGACACAACTTAGGTAAGTGACTTAGCACATATGCATGTAACTTGTTTCATTTTTTAGGTCTTTTTTAGGCCTGAGTTAGAATCTGTAACCCACATTAAGTTTGTAACACCTGCTACAAACAAGACAAAGTTCTAGTTCAAAGTTCTTGCAGCCCCAGTACTAACTGAGGTTCTTGGGAGCCTCATCAGTGATTGCCGGGATCCAGCCCCGGTGGATCCAGGGAAATTCGAAGGAGAGATGGCGTTGGTGAATTAGAGATATAAAGAGTAATAGAATAAGGATAGCTCAGCAGGAAAATTCAGTGGAGAAAAGAGGCTGAATAACTTGGTTTACATGAAAAGCTAATAAAATTCCAAGGCATGGAATTTACATCACCTACGTAGGTCACAGGCATCCTGCCGTTCTCCCAAAGGAGAGGAGACACTAAGGCCTCCCCAGTCAGATCTTAGAAGCCCAGGCAAAATTAGTAGGCTTGATGAGCCTCCACGTTCCAGATGGGGATTCAGCCAGAAGGTGAGAGAAAGAACGACATGGGGAGACCAGTCTTTCGGGAACTGATCCCATTTTTTATTTGTCCAGGGTCTGTTTTTATACACTGAGATGTTATACAAAAGTCACACAGGGTCAGCAGTCTTGACTTTTATTAAAGTCAGGTGCTTCATACAAATGTATACAGAGGTCTTAGGGATGCTACATCATCTTCTGGCCAGGGGGCCTGCTGACAATTTATTACCCTCTCCTTGTGACAGCGGTCAGTCAACCAGAACACTTATTTCTCCAGGGGTGATTATTCTTAAAACAGACGCCACCTTCCGAAGGTACCAGATAAAGTTACATTCCTATAGGGTGAGGGTGTAGTGGGTTTTAATTAAGGAAACAATTTGCTTAGCCTAAGGTCTAATGTGATTAATATCAAAGGTTAATACTTATTTCTTCTATATATTCATTAATGTGTATAAGGGCAGGGGATGTGGAGACTTAGCAGTAAACATTGGCTCAACAAATGAAAAATCCTTCACCAATACAATTTCTAATCAGCCCACTATACTAATAGTTTTCTAACTTCTCTAAAGAACCTGTTTTTAGAAGGTTTAAAGCATCTCGTGCATCTCACGATTGGGAGGCTGTGAACAATCACTTGTGGCCGGACAAGCCTGTCAGGCAGGCTAGAGAACCTTCAGAGGAGTTTGTAGGTTGAAACACTCCTATCATGCCCAGGAATTATTATTAACTGGAGCTCTAAGTTAACTCCTTCTCCAAAAGAGGTGGTGGAGGACAGCCCCTCATAAAGTCAGACATGTAGGTGAGAGCACAAAGTAGTAAAATAGGCAGACTCTGGTTTTGGGGGTAGATGCTCAAGAATTTCCAGGGGGACTCCTGAGGCTCAATCCCGCCTTTGCATATGCCGAGCCTCCTTCCTCATGACCTTTGCCATGGGCGGAGTTCCTCATGCTGGCTCCCGGCATTTGATAATAAAATTGCCTTTCCTTTTTGTTAATTTTCAAAGGAGACTATATTGTTGATAAGATAAATTAAAAAAAGAAAATCTTAGGGACAAAAGACAAGCACACACATCACACTAGCTTCATCGTAACATTCCTCATTTATCCCTTCCTGAACTTAAAGCTCAACATTCAGAAAACGAAGATCATGGCATCTGGTCCCATCACTTCATGGGAAATAGATGGGGAAACAGTGGAAACAGTGTCAGACTTTATTTTTCTGGGCTCCAAAATCACTACAGATGGTGACTGCAGCCATGAAATTAAAAGACGCTTACTCCTTGGAAGGAAAGTTATGACCAACCTAGATAGCATATTCAAAAGCAGAGACATTAGTTTGCCAACAAAGGTCTGTCTAGTCAAGGCTATGGTTTTTCCTGTGGTCATGTATGGATGTGAGAGTTGGACTGTGAAGAAGGCTGAGCACCGAAGAATTGATGCTTTTGAACTGTAGTGTTGGAGAAGACTCTTGAGAGTGCCTTGGACTGCAAGGAGATCCAACCAGTCCATTCTGAAGGAGATCAGCCCCGGGATGTCTTTGGAAGGAATGATGCTAAAGCTGAAACTCCAGTACTTTGGCCACCTCATGCAAAGAGTTGACTCATTGGAAAAGACTCTGATGCTGGGAGGGATTGGGGGCAAGAGGAGAAGAGGACAACAGAGGATGAGATGGCTGGATGGCATCACTGACTCTATGGACGTGAGTCTCAGTGAACTCCGGAAGTTGGTGATGGCCAGGGAGGCCTGGCGTGCTGCAATTCATGGGGTCGCAAAGAGTCGGACACAACTGAGCGACTGATCTGATCTGATCTGAACTGACACACAAGTAGGACAGTCCTATGGTGATTACTATGACATCTATCCTAGTCTGCACCTTGGAGAGGATGCCTTAGTAACTGATACACTTTTTCTTGGTAGCCTCCCCTTACAGATTTTAAGGAAGGCCTCCAAGGCTCTGTAAACCCTTAATTTGCATTGGAGGAATGTTCGTGGGGGGAGGTCTTTAGTCTTCTGTAATTGTAGAGCAGGAAAGCTTCTCCATCTCTTTAAGCCAACTGTCTTCACAGAGAAGAAAACCAAAACTTAGTGATGAGAGGAGTTTTTCCCAAGGTCACCGAAAAGTTGCTTATTGCCTCTATCTTGTCTGCTAACTCAGGGCATGGTGTTATTCTAGTTGAATTTTTGTAAATTAAAGAAGCAACATTGCCTTAGGTAGTCTGCTACCCTTTTCTCAAGAGCCTAGTGAAAAAAAAAAAAAAAAAAGAGCCTAGTGGTCTTTTAGTTTATGCTATTTCCTTGTACAAATCCTTTGATAAGTAGTCCAGTTTCCCATATCTATCTGACATTCATTTCTCTTCTTCTCTTCAAAAATACCTATATTGGATTCCATTCCCTCAGGACCTTGTTAAGTGACCACTTACTTATCTGGCCCATAACACTACCCATATCTAAATAGGATACAAAGGACAATATACTTCAATATCTTTAGCTAAGTGTCCAGGTTTTTAACAAAGCTTTTACAGAGACTGTGTCTTAATCTCAAGTACAAATATCATGTGGATTTTGAACCATTAATTTTTTTTAGCTTTCTACTTGAATCATACTTTGTAACACCAGCATGTTATTATTAAGGTCTTCCTATAGGTTAGGACCTAGGAATAAAGCCACGAACAAGAACGCTCTCATTCTTGCCTGCTTGGAGTTTATATTCTGCTTTGGGGAAATGAGCAATGAGGTGAAGGTTCACTGCATTGGCCAAGGATATCAGAGAAGGCTCTTGGTTATGCTGATGCATTTCATTAGAGATCTACTACAAAGGAGTCAGCCATACAAAGGTCTGGAATAGGAACCTTCTGGATAAGAAAAAAGTTTTAACATCCTGAGCTAGTAGGAAGTTTGATTCTTGATTGACATAAATGAGGTCAGTGGTGCAGGGACATGAGTAGTATGTGATGAAGATGCTGTGGGAGGTAAACATCAGATGGAAAAGGGATGTTAAGCATGGATAAGGGTGTGGACTATGTTCTTACTGCCATGAGTAGATACTCACTTTAATTGGAAGCTTGATTATGTACATCCGTTTGTTCATAAAAAGTTATTTTGGTTATTTAGAGAACATAACCCCTAAGAGGACAAAAGTAGAAGCAGAGAATTTATTTGGACGCTCCTTTCAGCAATCTATTGAAAGATGACAGTGGCTTAGTTGAGGATTGTATCCATGGAAATTGAGATCTGTGGATGGGTCATTACCTAGGCTGGAAAGAAATCAATTGCAAATCTCCTATGTTTTGGATGGATATTGCAATTTACTGATACAGGGAAGATGGACATTATAATAATCCAGATGATTATTTTTTTTCATCCAGTGGCCACAAACACATACTCATGTAACAGATTCTTAATGAGCAAGCTACTGTACAGAGTCATTCTTTATTTAGAATTCATTAGTTCCTCTTGAAAAGTATATCTATACACACACACACACACATGTATATATATTTTAGATATTTTGTAAGCATTTGTTATGTGTAATCATTGTGCTAAGCACTTGGTGTGGAGTACATTTGGTAGTTACTGTCTTTTTTCTGCCAAGAATCTCTTTCTGGTAATTCTCTGATTATAGTAAAAAGTGACTGCATGACAGAAAGTGAGATGACGAAATCCTTTTGGGATTTTTCTGCTGGACCTTGAAGGAAAGATAGATTCTTTCTTCTTTAGGGAGCCCTTCTCCTGACATATTCAAACACTGAAGAAATAGAGCTAACATTTTTAAGAACACAGAAATAGGAGTACAAAGAGACAATCCTGTTGCAAATGAGCTGAGAAATACTGGGTTGGCCACAAAGTTCATTCAGATGTTTCCAAAAGATGATATGAAAAAACTCGAAGGAACTTTGGCCAGCTCAGTACCTGAAGACTTGGAGGCTTCCCTGACCACACAGTTTTCTCTTTGATCTGTGAGCTTCCACAGTTACAGTCCCCTTAATGAAGCTTACCCTCTCCATCTCCACTTACTCTTACTTAAGAGAGTTCAAGTTGTTTATCTATCCCAATCAACAGGGGCAAGAAAAATGTCTCATTTCAACCTATAACAACATGTTAAATTGGAATTCTTATCTCGTTTCATAGAAAAGAAGCAAAACTAAGAAGCCTGAGTCATTGCCTAAGATCAGACTTCATGGTGTGAGCCAAGATCTGAATATTGAGTCTCTCTCTATTGGTCTCTATTCAAGACCAAGTTAAACTGAGTCTCAGAGTCTAATTCACTAATATCTGCATACCATCAGGCCCTGTATTCTGGGTGAAAGATGGATATATGTGTAGAAATCAGAGGACAGAAGAAACAAAATTCAGTCAGACCTAAGTCCTATCCTCAGTGACATTAAAATTAAAATGTCATAAACATAGCATGTAAATAATAATAAAATGAACATGAAATAATTGCTATAATAGAGGGACAATGAAAGTTAAGGAAAATGGTGGTTAATTCCCATCAGGATATCAAGAGAAAGTCTTTGAACTGGACCTTGAAAGACAAATAGTCCATTTATTACGCCTCCCCTTTCTTGAAAATCACCTATTAAGTAGCTGCTTTGATTTATCTCATAAACTCATTCATCCTTTATGGTTCAAATATAGGCTTTCCTACTAATTATTTTATTTTTCCCTAGTATGGCTCATGCACTTGAATCTAAATGTGTCTGAATACCCAAATGGAAACTCTAGAAATTATCTAGTTCATTTGATCCCTGGAAACAAGTGAAAGGAAAAAGTACCCCTATTCAAGACCAAATTAAACTGATAATCATTAAAACTGTGATTTATGCTATACAGGAAGTTGGAATCTCAATCTCTCCAGACCTTTACAGATATTTTCCCCCCAACTAATGCCTTTTTTTTTTTTTTCCTCTACTAACTGTATGTTTTTCCTTTGCCTTATTTTTGATTCTTATTTTCTGTGTGTGTGTGTGCGTGTGTGTTAGTCCCTCAGTCGTGTCCGACTCTTTGCGACGCCATGGATTGTAACCCACCAGGCTCCTCTGTCCATGGGATTTTCCAGTCAAGATTACTGGAGTGGGTTGCCATTTCCTTCTCCATCTTATTCTCTATTCCATCTCTTTTCCCAGTTCATGCAAATCTTCTTGGCTTATTTGAAAATTGCTTCAGGTAGATTGTGCTGCTATTCCATTGCTTAGTGCTAAGAAGGGTGTGAAGAACTTTTGAAGGAAACTTATTTGAAACTCTTTTTCAACCCACTCCAGTATTCTTGCCTGGAAAATCCCATGGATGGAGGAACCTGGTAGGCTACAGTCCGTGGGGTCACAAAGAGTCGGACACGACTGAGCAACTTCACTTTCTTTTCTTTCTTTCTAATCCACATTGGACAGGTTTTGTCTTTCTAAAGTGTTACAATATTTTGTGTGTATGTGTGTTTTTTAGTGATCGATAATAAATCCCCCTGGAACATAACTATACATTTCACATTGTCTGTGACTTCCATGAATGAATTTATTTGTTTATACATAAGCTTCAGATTATCCTGAGGCAAAGTAAGGCAAATTATGATATGAGTTGCTTCTGGGACTTTCAGAAAGATCACAATTAGAAGAAAACCAGTGCAAACATTCCATTCCCTAGATGACCTATGTTCTGACTTTTTATACCCTCCTTTTTCTCAGCCTCTCCAGGGCCTTGAATTCCCTCCATCCTTTTATTCTTATTTTGTGTAATATTAGTCCTCATCTTCTTGACATTAAGCCCAACTGAGAGATACTTTGAAGACAGGCTTTTAATAAATGTACAGAATAAGAAAAGGGCATTGAATGACATCAGGCATGTCCCCCAGCATCTTAAATATCACACTTTCATTTTGCTATCAATCTAATACAAAACTAACGCATAACTAGACTGTTCTGAAACTTCACTAATAATATTTGGTGGTAATCAGGTGGCATAAAAAAAGCTAATATACCTTCCAAAGTCTCCCAGCTTTCAAGTAGACAAAAGTAACATGTTATTCCTTCTTTGCTGATTTTTTTTTTTTTTTGGTAACACTATATCATTGCACTGAAATAGAAAAAAAGTGGGCATTGATTTATTCTGGATTCTTTTTTGTATGTAATTACAAACTAACACTTCCAGCATATATTTCTAAATCCTTTAGAAATTATTCTGAACCTTATTATCAAATATTTCAGGAGTCTAATTGCAACTGACCAACAAGACTCATAAATTTAGCTCTCTTTTGCCATGATGGCATCAACATAAGTGACACTTCTTTGTCTATAAATGGAAGACAAATATTCTCTAAAAACAGTCATTATAAATCTTTGCTAAATGACTTACTTAAATACCACACTTACATTTTGCTATGAGTCTAAACTCATAGCTTACAAAACTCATGCACAGCTAGACTGTTCTGAAGCTTCATTAATAATATTTGGTGATTAACACCAATAATATTTGGTGTTATTTTAAATGGGATATTTTAAAAATTACACTGGTTTCAACCTTGAATGCTCACTCTTCCTGGCTTACTTCTATCTTACCTTTGACATAACCTAGAACCATATCCTCCAAGAATTTCCTAACTATTCTGTGTTGCTCAGTCAAATTTCTTGGTCCCTAATATCATCTGGACCTTGTCAATGCCTTAAAATAGCGCTTGTCACAAAATGTCATTCTCTATTTAAATACTTCTCTCCCAAAGAGAATATAAGTATTAGCGGGCATGAACTGGGTTTCATTTATTCACTTCAGATAAAATTGCTGACCTAAACTCACTCATTCATTTTTCATATGAAGTTTGTACTATTAACCCTATTTTTAGAGAAAGAAATGAAAACTTTGAGTCTCAGTCCAGCCAGGGTCTACCCAGCTGGTGACAGCAGGGATAAAACATGAACCCAGGACTGTCTGACTCCAAAGTCTACACTTTGTTTACTCCAAGGCATTAAAATTTATCCGAGGTCAGGAGGATTAATGCTATTTTGGTTTGCCTCTGATCTGAAGCAATGAGTTGTTAAAAATAAGCTTAGATATCTGATAAACAATCTATAACTAGAATTTATAGAACTCTAACAATTCTAACAAAAAAGACCAAAAAATCCAGTTAAATAATGAACAAAGGATTTGTATAAATGTTTCACTGAAGACAACATATAAGTGACTCTTAGGCATATGAAATGCTATTCATTGTTATTAGAAAAATAAAAGTTAAAACAACGAGATACTATTTTACATCCACTAGAATGGTTAAAATAGAAAGAAAATAAATGCTTGTGGGGATGTGAAGAAACTAGAACCCCATACACTTGCAAGGATGTAGTATGGTATGATAACTTGGGAAAACAGTTCGTCAATTTCATTGTAATTACAATTGTAATTATAATTTCATGTAATTGTAATTACAATTTCATCAGTAGTTCCACTCCTGGGAATCTATAAAATATAAATTAAAATAGATGTTGTTAACATAAGGACTTCTTAGTGAATGTTCATAGTAGCAGCATTACTTATTTTTGTTCAGTCGCTCAGTCATGTCCGACTCTTTGCAACCCCATGGACTGCAGCACGCCAGGTTTCTAAAAGCCCCAGACTGAAAACAAACCATGTGTCTATCTCTGGTGAATGGATAAACAAAACACTGCATACTCATTGTAGAGAAATCAAAAGGAACAAAAACTGGTCATGTATCTACATGAGTGGACCTTAAAAACAGTATCCTAAAAGTGAAATAAGCCAGATATAAAGCCAAAATATTCCATTTATAGGAAGTGTCCGTAAAAGGCAAATTTAAAGAGATAGAAAGGAGATAAATAGTTGCTTGAGGCTGAGTGAAAACAGGAATTGAATGAAGACATGTATAGGGAAATTTTCAGAGTAATAAAAATGCTTGAAAACTGAATTTGTAGCAATGATTGTGCAACTTCGTATATATTTATAGGAATATATTATTGAATCTTACACTTAAAATGGTGAATTTTATGGTATGTAAATTATGATTCAATAAAACTATAATAGGAATAAGTGTGGACTGTGGGAAAATTTACTTATTATGAACCATTTTCAACATAAATCTGTCTTCTTTTAGCATTAAATCGGCAGGGGTTCTTCCCAGCAAAACCTATTCTTAGAGCTCACTTATCTTCCAAACCTATATTTGCTATAACTAAGGTTAAGCAAACTCTTTCTGTAAAGGGACAGGCAAGAAATATTTTCAGCTTTGTGGACCAGACTGTCTTTAATGAAACTATTCAGTGCCGCCATTGTAGAGCAAATGCAACCACAGATAATATGGAAATGAATGGGTGTCACTGGGCTCCAATAAAGCTTTATTTATGAGAACAAACAGTGGGCAAGATCTGTTTTTTGAGCCATATTCAGTTAATAGCTGCTATAGACTAGTAACATTTGCTGCTGCTGCTGCTAAGTCGCTTCAGTCGTGTCTGACTCTGTGCGACCCCATAGACGGCAGCCCACTAGGCTCCTCAGTCCCTGGGATTCTCCAGGCAAGAACACTGGAGTGGGTTGCCATTTCCTTCTCCAATGCATGAAAGTGAAAAGTGAAAGTGAAGCCGCTCAGTTGTGACCGACTCTTAGCGATCCCACCGACTGCAGCCTACCAGGCCCCTCCGTCCATGGGATTTTCCAGGCAAGTGTACTGGAGTGGGTTGCCATTGACCTTCTAGTAAAAACTGAAGGTGCCGTAAAATATATCCTAGGATCTGCAATGTGAAGAAACAAAGTTCTTAAAGGATTAGAATTGTGTTTTGTCTACTACTGACTTGCTCCTTGTTAAGAAAAAAAAATTACCGGATTTCAAACCTGGAATAACAATAGCTACTAATGATTGAGTGCTTTCCAGCGGCCAGGCACTCTTCTAAGAAATTTACATTCGTTGTTTCTTTTAATCCTATCAACAACCCAAAGTGGAAGGCCCAGAGAAGTTGAGCTATTTTGCCCAAGATAAAGATAGAATGTATTAGACTCCAGGGAACAATCACAGGCGGTCTAATTACAGAGATCACATTTTTCTAAACTCCTATACTCTACTACTTCCAAACATAAATTGGTACCTAACTATTCTTGAAGAATAAACTGCGGTTTCTAATTCATTGGATAGGGATTAGTTCCTTCAATAAAGAAAGTGAAAAACATAGGCAGCTCACTATGATATCTGGGAATGCAGACTGTCCTATTTCCACTTGGAACTAGTAACAATATAAGTAAAATTTCAGAAAAGTGGTGGTGGTTTAGTTGCTAAGTCATGTCCGACTCTTACAACCACATGGACTGTAGTCCACCAGGCTCCTCTGTACATTGAATTTTCCAGGCAAGAATACTGGAGTGGGTTGCCATTTCCTTCTCCAGGGGATCTTCTCAACCCAGGGATTGAACCTGGGTCTCCTGTGGAATATTTACCGACTGAACCAGAGAAATGGATTTTGCTTCTAATTAAAGCATTTTTTATTTATCTGATAAAGGAGACCTTAAGTTCAGTTTTTAAAAAGAGCTTAAATAGTGATTTCAATCATTAGTTAGAACTGAAGTTTCTCTTCAACAGACTTTTTTGGATCAATCTTTTTAAGATTGTTGATGTCATACTGTACCTTAATGCCAGCCACCCCCTCCCCTGTTTATAGATATATGTTATCTACAATATGTTCTAAAACGATGATTTGTTTGGCTAGCTCCAGAATTAATGCAATTGAAGAACAACTCACTCATTTTGTTTACCATATGTAATCGTGGCAACTACTTTGCAAGTCACAGGGGAAGTGAAGCATTTCTAATTCAACAAGTTAATCCTGTGATTTAAGGGATCTGAGGAGAAAAGAAGAAACTGCTTAATGCACTGCATTAGTAAGACAAGCATCCATGAAAATAAAAGGCTACTAAATTGTTCAAATGTAATGCTAAAATAAAAAGCAGCAAATTTGTGGATTAGGGTAGAGTGATTTCAAAGAGAACTGCAATGTTTATAGAGAATTACTATAGTGCTAAACAGGGAACTAAAGTAGAAACTCATAGGATATAATTATAATCTTTACTTTTTGGAGGTGCTAAAATTTTTGGTCCCACCCTGATTAGTTTAGAAGCTGGAGTAGCCCAAAGGTATATGGGAAGTTGATTGGTGAATAATAAATTGTGATAATGACATAATCCTGGAAAGTTACAGAGCACTCAGTTTACATCAAGTGGATTTTAGCTGGAGATGTCAAAGGGAAGTTTGTAAAACAGGGAGACATATCTTCCATCCTGTCTATACTTCCACCACCTGACTCAGCCACTTGTTGTAAATTTAAATTGAAACTGGGAGTATAGTATAATGAAAAGTGCATTGCAATTAGTACCAGGAGATTTGAGTTCTAATTTTCTAAACTTAAATATGCCAATTATCATCTCTAATGATAATTAGCAATAAAAGCTTGTTATTTTTAATGGAAGATTTAGATTGGGTGATCTCCAAGATTCCTCACAGATGTATCATACAGGATTTGACTGTTCAATATCATTTTTAACAAAACATTATTTGACAGACTGTTATTTTCTCCATAAACACTCGAGACTCAGATATAAGAAGAAAAGGCTACTTCCAATTTTTTTGGTCATATTGTTTCTTTCTACACCCAGCATACGTAAGAACAAACAACTTTTTATTAACCATAATTAGAAAATCCTTTAAAAATGTTTAATCTCAGACTTGCTTTTCCCCTATCCTCACTAGAATTGACTGATAAATATCGGAATAGACAATCTCATGTTTAAATATGGCTTTGGACAATGAATTCATCTTGCCAAATGATAACAGTGAGTTTGGAAAAGAGTTTTTGAATGATTTGTGGAATTACTTAGGAGAATTTATAACCATTAGTTGACCTGACATGATTCTTATGTAGGCATTTTCATTATGCTAAGGAGAGATAAGTCATTTTTAAAATAGATTAATAAAGAACAAAAAGCTCCTTAATGTATTATCTTAGTGTCTCATACAACAAAATATTCTTGTTCACCTAGAATCATAAACAGTACAAAAAAGTCTTGTTAAGATCTACCTTGAATTATAAAGACCTTGCTTATCTCTGAAGAGACCAATGCTAGTTGCATTCAATGATTAATTTTGCAAAATTCAAACACAAAGTGCTCTGCTGGCTGAACAACTGTCAAAGCCACTATGAAAAGATTCCCTTCAACCACCTTGTACAACATCGTTATAATTGAACATTTGCACAAAAAAAAAAAAAAAAAAAAAGCGCATGTAGACTTAAGAATATATAGGGTGATCTAGAGACATGACATTTACCACAGCTTTTCTTATGCATTCTCAAGTTCCACTTTCCCAGTGTTTGCTTCAGTCAAAAATATTACCACATCAACATTCCACTTACATATTTTTATCAAGAAAATAATGTTCTTTATTAATAAAATGTCAACTGCATCCATGCCATCATGACATGAAAAACTTCAGATTTAACGGCATTAGAGTCTTAAGTTTCTTTGGCATGAGTTTCTTTGGAGTATATATATTTTTCCTTTTTCATTTTAGAATGCTGGGCACAGAATTCAGAAGATTCTTGGGACAAAAGAACAGTGGATGTAAAACAAAGCAAAGTAACAACAAAAACCCAGAAACAAAAGTGACAGATTTTCAAGAGTTGCCCCCACATAGCTTCGCCTCCCATTTTCTTTCTTTCCTGTTAACCTTTAATTTGCAAACATCAAATAAAAACATTTGCAAATAGCATTTCAGTAAACACTTTAAACAATCTATTTCTTTCACAGGCTCTCTAATTTTAAAGTTTCTGTAACATACCACCACAAGTCAAAAAGTTTCTAGAACCTTGACCCATAATTGAAGATCAGTATCTGAGACCTGAACATTCAGTCTTTTAGTTGTCTTCTTAGATTATAAAATGAGAGTTATAGCTCTTCTAATGACAGGATACAAACAAGTTTTTTTTTTTTAAGTAGTAATTGAGAGCCTTCATAAGACAGAATTAGCATATTAGGAAGTATTAATTTTGTTCAGTACTGTGTGGAAAAGGTCAGATCTTCACTTGAACAAGAAAGTGAGACGGAAGGCATAGTGACAAAATCAAAGTGCCTCAATAGTTAACATTTAGTAAAAAATTTAATTACTATACATCAGGGCACATTTCTTTAAAGAAATTATTATGCAGTTAGAAATTTACTAACTAGGGAGGTCTAAATATTTTATGATATAAGTGGGCTTCTAAAGCTTTTCAGGTGATGCAGCTCAAAGGTGGCACCTTTAATTCTACTGTATACCAGGCTTCCCACTCTTTAGAAGCTGGAAATTTGGGAGTGCCATTTCAGATGCTCTTTGGAGCGGTTTTCTTAACTGTGGCCACATTAATGAGGGAACTGTGCTGCCAAGTTATTGCCTTTCGTTATGTGCTGCCAAGTTATTGCCTTTCGTTATGTGATTTAAATTTTAATTTGTTGTATATACCAAAGAAAATATTTTTATATTACTCTAAAAAAACCACAGATATAGGAATTACCAGAAAAAAAATTTTTTTCTGATATAAACCAGACACCAGAAGAAACCAGAACTTCATCTAAACTCGGGATGAACGAGATATAAAAACACCTTGACTTGTGGGTACCAATTGCATTAGCACCTTTGATAGCTGGAAAAGGGCCAAACTAACCAGAATGATGCTCATCTAGATTTCAGGTCAGCCACATATTTCTCTCCTTTAGGAACAACTATCCCTTTGTGCTCTTTTCAAAACTATTGATTTAAAATTCATGTTTTAAGATTTCAGAAGGATTCTTAGAAGGAAAGGCAAATTAAAACCTGTTCATTCTTTCCAGCTCTATTCCCTAACTTCAGATCAGGTGATGAACTCTTGAGAATTTATACATAGATATTTTATCTCTGCTTTTCTACTAAACATATTTTGGTTTTAGGGATTTCTCTGGTTACCTAGTGGCTAAGAATCTGTCTGCCAATGCAGAGAACATGGGTTCCTTCCCTAGCCCAGGAAGATCCCACATGCCTCAGAGCAAGTAAGCCCATGCTCTAGAGCCCTCAAACTCCAACAGGAGAAGCCACCACAATGAGAAGCCTGTGCATGGAATCAAACCTGGTTTTTCCGCACTGTAGGCAGACTCTTGAGCATCTGAGCTACCAGGGAAGCCCCCAAATGAAGAGTAGCCCCCACTCATCACAACTAGAGAAACCCTGTGTATAAAAAGGAAGACAGTGCAGCCATAAATAAATAAATAAAATTAGTAAAAAATATTTTGGTTTCAAATTTACTGTAGGAAATACAGCTATAAACCAAAATGGAAAAATATCAACTGTAGTTACTATGGTGATCATGTAAATCAGTGCCTCGCCAGACCTCTTTTCAATTTATGTTCAAGATGAAAAAGGAAACTTCAAGTTTCTTTGGCCTACTGAACTGCATGCTTTGCAAAGAGCAGTTGGAGATGTATAGACAGAAGTCAACAAACAGTTTGTGTGAAAGGAGGAGTTGGAGTTCTGAGACATATGTTGTTTATTGAAAGGTCTCTTAGATTGAGTTGTTTCCTTGAACTCTCCTTACCTTCAAAAACTTCCAGCTATTACATTAATAATGTACACTTCAGCACAGTTTTACTGTTTTCATTTGCATGTGGCAACCAATACAGCAACATTTTACCAGTTGTGAATAAGACCACAATAAGGGGAAAAAAAAAAAAGAGTTTTGAGGATGAAAAACATACCTTCAATATTTTGAAGAAAATTGCTGATGCTACCAGAGAAGGCAATGGCACCCACTCCGGTACCTTTGCCTGAAAATCCCATGGATGGAGGAGCCTGATAGCCTGCAGTCCATGGGGTTGCGAAGAGTCGGACATGACTGAGCGACTTCACTTTCACTTTTCACTTTCATGCATTGGAGAAGGAAATGGCAACCCACTCCAGTATTCTTGTCTGGAGAATCCCAGGGATGGGGGAGCCTGGTGGGCTGCCGTCTATGGGGTCGCACAGAGTCGGACACGACTGAAGCGCCTTAGCAGCAGCAGCAGCTGATGCTACTGAAGAGAATGAATGTTCACTTTTTGGACTAAGTCTTTATCTTCTCATCTGAGAATATAGATTCATTTCTAACTTTTTATGAGGAAAATTATCTGTTTCATTACTTTTCTGTCCCCCCACTACCACCCCCCGTCCACTGAGATTTTATCTTCTGCTTTCATTTGGAACATATTCCTCTCTTTCTTCATGTTGTTCAACTCTTGCGGTGGGTTTCCATGCATTAGATGAAGCAGCCACCTTCCTGGTCTGGAAGGAGTGGTCTGTACAGATGAACCTTATCCTGCAGTCCAGCCCCAGCTTTAGGTTGTCTCTCAGCCTTTGTGACCCGCCCACAGCTATTTTATTCTTCATGGCTCCCAGTGGGTGCGGCTGTGACTAGAATTGTCAGAATCCTGAAGAGGGGTCTAGATGCGCACCTGACGGGGGCTGACAGGAAGCCTTGCCTCAGGAGGCAGCTCTTCTAGAAGCACATAGATACAGACCCTTGGGGCTGCATGTAAAAGTTACCGAAGCCAGGCTGTCTGGAGGTGACTCCTCTGCAGCCACGGCAAATCCTGGGGCTCGGGACAAGCGTGGAAGCTCCCGTGTTGGGGCTGGGGGTCACCAAGGTGGCGGCGCAGCTCCCTGAGGGGCGTCTGTGCGCAGCCTCTGCAAGGGCGTGGGATGTGAGCTGTACTTCAGGCTGGAGCTCCTCACAAGCAAATAGGCCTCTTTCTCAGAAAGATGGGGACACATTTTAGCCTGCTTTCTGTGGTCAAGCCCAGGTCGGGGAAGTCAGTGGAAAACTGAGCCTTCTGTGATTGGTTATCGGTTATAGCCAGAGGACGTCAGGAACGTAACCCTCCCACCCCGCCTGCTCTGGAGCCTGGGGTCCAAGCCTCATCACATCCGCAGCCGGAAAACCTGGTTCAGTGGAGGTAAAACTCAGGGCACCAGACGTATGGAGAAGCTGCTGTAAGGCTCTGTGCATGGCTGAGGATAGCATGACGTGGCACCCTCTGAGTAAAGAAGAAAAAGGAAAGGAAAGGGGAAAAAAAAAAAAAGATGGTGTCTGCCGATATTGGCACCACAGAAAAAAAGTGGGAAGATGGTGTTTACCAGCCTGGTTTCCAGAGAGTATTGTAGCAGGCGCCTGTCCTTCAGATCCACGCTTAAAATTAGCAAACGAGACTCTTCATGTTAAATCTGGGCACTTTTCAAAGGGCACTTCTGTGCAGGGCCCTGAAGCAGTGGGTAAGTCTATACGAGTCATTTCTCAGTTCCCCTTATCCTCTCAGTCTTCAGAACCATGTGTCTGGGGCTTGTCTCTCAGGTGCAGGTCTTTCTTTAATTTTATTTTTTAAATATAGTTTTAAAACATTATTTTTGGCTACACTGGGTCTTGGTTGCTGGGCATGGGCTTTCTAGTTGCAGTGCGCAGGCTTCTCCTTGGTGGCTGCTCTTGTTATGTAACGCGGGCTCTAGGGCACAGGCTCAGTATCTGTGGTGCATGGTCCTAGTTGCCTTGGGGCTTGTGGAATCTTCCTGAACCAGGGACCAACCTCGTGCCCCTGGTACTGGCAGGTGGACTCTCCACCACTGTACCACCAGGGAATTCTCCAGGTGCAGGTCTTAATATTTGAAGTTGTTACTGTCAGACACCCAACTTCTCCTCAGCAAGAAGCTTCAGGTTTTGAGCTCCCTCCTGATTTGGGGTCACAGCACCCTGGTGTGAGGTATGTGAGCAGATTCTGCCTCTTCCTTTTCTTCTTAATTACATGAGGCTTCCCTCTCACAAAGGGGTCGCTCCACCAGTTTTTAGGCTCTTTTCAGAAGAAATGGTTCCACAGATAGCTATATATATTTCATGTGTCCAGGGTAGGAGGAGAGTTTGAGCTTTTCCTAAGTAGTCATCTGAACCCGAAACCGAACATATAGATAAGAAGTAGAATTAGAAATATGGTTATCATGACTTTCCTGGCAGTCTAGTGGTTAAGACTCTGAGCTTCCATTGCAAGGGAGGCCAGTTGGAACCTTGGTCTGGGAACTAAGATACCACAAGATGGTGCTGCGAGGCGAAAAAAAAAAAAAAATCAAATAATCAAATTCCCTACAGTTGTCATTTTGATCAGAGTACTGGTTTGTTGTGGTTTGAAACCACAGGAGCTTCTCCTGTGAAACCTGAAACTGGCGACTGGTACACGGAGGGCAGCAAGAGACAAAAGAAAGTGGCAGAACATCCCAGATTGATAGAGGGCAGTTTTAATAAGCAAGGAACTTAATGGCTTGTCTTGGACCACAGCAGGATGAGTATATCTCTGCACCGACCTGACAGAACCTTGGGAGTTTATGCAGAGGACTTCACTAGGTTTGGTCGTGTGTACCAGCCAGATAGTTTTAGCAACACATCACTGTCTCCGTGCTGAGTTCTTCTAGTGCAGGGAAGGCAAGTGGGATGCACATTTTGGAGGACAAGGTAGGGCGGGGGCTGTGGGGCACCTCAAGTTGTCTGGGTTCATCACATGTCAATAGAGAGTCACATTCTCTCCATGATCTCTTCCAACATGGTTGCACAAAATTACAAGTATTTTCTTGTGCATTTATTTTTCTCTCTCAGGTTGTAAGGAGCTCTGCAAACGGGTGCCTTATTCAAATTTGCATAGTTCAATACCTGTAACTGCAGATCTTGCTTTTCAAACATTTTTGTATATTTTAGAACTGTATTAGAACCTGTAGGCTGTTGGTAAATAGTAAGTACTCATTAACACTTACTAAATAAATAAAATTAGAACACAAGCCAACAGTTACTGAGTGCTAACTTGTTCCCTCAATGAATGAAAGTTATGGAATTTAAATAACTTATTCTAAACATTAAAGGACACATTAGCATTCCAGTAGCCCTCTAACCTGATAATTGAACTATAAGAATTTCCATTTTTATCAAGAGGAACACAGGAAAAAAAAATGTAGCACAAAGGACTCAAGACATAAGAGAATTTCTGAAGAGAGAAAAACAATTAAAAGTTACTGAGCTAAGAACTTTCTTTTATAGGGATATTCAGTCAGTCATTTGAAATAATTGTATGTCAGCATAGAAACAAGACCATTGTTGCTCACTATTATCTTTATCCTTTGGTTGTATTATTATCATCTAATACTTTCTACTTACAGTTTTAACTCCAACAAGTTAATGAAGAGAAGCACTGATGTTTCCCGTAACTTGCAGTGTGGATTGCCTCATTGGAATATAATCATTTGCAATTATGCAAAAAAAATTGAAAAGCAAGATCTACACTCTAATGTACTGTACAAATTCCATTTAATATGTAATTGCTTATATTGGCAGTCTCTGTATTGACTTTCCCCAAGCAGGGCTCAAATTAAATGAATCTGTCTTTCTTATAAAATGATCATTCAACTCATTTAAAACAGTTTTATAGTCAACATTCATTTGTATGATATTCATAACAAATATCTTATTACAGTACAACTGTGGGTTTTTATCCGATAGCAATTATTTCTCTATCTGGCACTGCTTTGCAAAAAGTCAACATATTGCAACAACTGTATCCATTTTGCAAAGGGAAAGGGGGGATAAATTAGTCAAAATTCTCAGCTAACTAAAATTCAATTCAAGTTACCCCAGGGGATATTCCTGATAAATTTTCCTCAATCTCTCGTATAAGGTTTCTAACAAGATAAAGAACAGCACTTTGCTCATAAAGTTCTGCAAAAGCTGTTTGTCCAGCAAAACAACCTTATTGAAATATAGAAATTAAAAAAAAAAAAAAAAAAGGAATTGGGAAAATGCATGCATAATCTCATTTAGAGAATTAATTACTATATTTGGTGTTGCAGATTCTTGTTTAGTAAGATTTCCACTTAAAACTTGATAAAAAATAATTTAAACTTTATTTTATGAAGACAGTATATAATCTTAGTAAAATTTAAAAAAAAACAATTTTCAAACTATTTTATATAACCATCTATGCACACTAGTCTTATAAATATTGAGGTTTTCATTTGGAAGTGCAAATTAAGTTAATAAACTAAAGCTTTTTGTTGAGATATAATTGGCACATAACATTAGTTTCAGGTGTACAGAATAATGATTAAATATATATATTGTGGAATGATCACAACAAAGAGTCTAGGTAACGTAAGTAATTATACACAGCTACAATGTTATTCTTGTGATAGCTTTTAGATCTACTCTTGTATCAAGTTTCAAATATGCAGTACATTGTTATTTACTGTAGTCACCATGCTGTACATTACATCCCCATGACATTCGTATGTAGATCTTCCTTTAGCCTTATTGACCCTAGTTGCTTCTATACCCTGAAATAGTATTATTTTCCATTTCTGTGGAGTGCCTTTTCTTGAACAAATTGTTATAAGCCTTGTATGATGCTCTTGTTGCTTGTAGTAATCGCAGTAGAAGTTCCTCTTCAATTAGCTTTTAAAAATCAGATTATATTACTTTTGGCAATTTTTTTTTTTTTTGCTCATTAGTAAATTCAACAAATATTTATTAAAGCCCTGATTATAAAAGTATAAAGCCATGGTTCTCAACTGGAAGTGATTTTACCTCCTAGAGCAGTGGTCCCCAAGCTTTTTGACTCCAGGGACCATTTTCATGAAAGACATTTTTTCCATGATGGCAGAAGAGGGGGATAGCTTGGGGAAGAGTCAAGTGCATTAAGTTTATTGTGCATTTTATTTCTATTATTTTTACATCAGCTCCACCTCAGATCATCAGGCATTAGATACCTCAAGTTGGGTTCCCCTGTACTAAAGGACATTTAACCATATCTGAAGACAATTTTGGATGATCGTTGCAACTGGAGTGAGGTTTGCTACTGGCATCTAGTGGGTGCCCAACATCCTGAAATGCACAGGACAGACTCTACAACTAAGAATTACCCAGCCCAAATGTTGCTAGTGTGGAGGCTGGTAAAAACCAGTGTAAAGGAGTGATGCAACAAATCACTCATTAGAAAGTCTGAGGTGAAACTCTAGCCCTGACCAGCTAAAGCCACTTCAGATAACTAGCATAATTATCTTATTAGAATAAAGGAAGCTTCTATCTCATGTTTTACTGACTGAAAATGGTAACATATATCTCATCAGTCTATAATGAGTATTAAATACAACAAAATGTATCAAAATATTTTTGTAAACTCTAAGGCAACTTATAAAATAGAAAAATAATTTGTCATAATGAGACCTTTCTCATGCACTCAGTTTCAATAAAATGCCCATCCCCAAAGCATCCTTTAATACATAATACTATACTATGGGCTTGCCTCATGTCTCAGATAGTAACGAATCTACCAGCAATGCAGGAGATCCCTGGGTTTGATCCCTGAATTGGGAAGATCCTCTGGAGAAGGATATGATTACCCACTCTAGTATTCTTGCCTGGATAATTCCGTGGATAGAGGAGCCTGGTGGTCTACAGTCCATGGGATTGCAAAAAGTCAGACACAACTGAGTTGTATTTTCATTTGTTAAATTTTATGCTTAGATATATGTTAATAACATACTCTTCTTTTGTCCTAGATGATATCTAATATTTCACTCACTCCACATACTCTAAATCTTATTAACTGTACGCATTATTTTTCTACTGCTGCATAAAAACTACCCAATACTTAGCAACTTAAAGCATTACACTATCTATAATCTTGTTTTTTGTGAGCCAATATTTTTATTTGTTTATTTATTTTATCAAAATATAGTTGATGTTCAGTATTACAGAAGTTATAAGTATGTAATATAGTGACTCAAAAGTTTTAAAGGTTTTACTGTTTTATGGTTATTATAGAATATTGGTTCTACAATATATACTTGTAGATTCTTTTATACATAAGAGTTTTCATTTCTTAATTCCCTACATGTATCTTGCCTCTATCCTCTTTCCTCTCCGTACTGGTAACTCTTAGTTTGTTCTCTGTATCTGTGAGTCTGTTTCTTTTTGGTTATATTCACTAATTTGTTGTATTTTTTTAGATTCCACATGCGAGTGATATCATAAAATACTTTTCTTTCTCTGTCTGAATTATTTCACTTAGCATAATACCCTCCAAGTCTGTCTATGCTATTGCAAATGGTAAAATGTCCTTTTTTATTTTTAAATGACTGGATAGTATAATACCACATCTTCTTTATCTGTTCATTTGTTGATGAGTACTTAGATTGCTTCCATATCTTCACAGATATAAAGAACGCTACTAGGTCTATTGAGGTGCATGTTTCTTTTTGAATTAGTGGTTTTTTTTGTTGTTGTTGTTGTTGTTGTTTTTCAAATATATACCAGGAGTGAAATAGCTGGAAAATATAGTAGAAGTTCTATTTTTAATTTTTTGAGACCCTCCATACTCTTTTCCACACTGGCTGTACCAATTTACATTCCTATCAACAGTGTATGAGGGTTCCCTTTCCTCCACATTCTTGCCAATGTTTGTTATTTTTGTTCTTATTGATGGTAGCCATTCTGATAGGTGTGAAGTAATGTCTCATTGTGGTTTTGGTTTGCATTTCTCTGATTATTAGCAACTCGAACTTTTTATGTTCCTGTTGGCCATCTGCATGTCTTTTTCAGAAAAATCTCTATTCAGGTCTTCTGTGTGGGCCAGTAACCTGAAAGCGGCTCTGCGTCAAGGTCTCTCATGATGTCAGTCATGTCTTCAGCTGTTTGAAGGCTTGACTGGAATTGGAAGATACACCTCCTATAAAGCTCACCACATATCTGTTAAAAGGAGATCTTATTTTCACCTGGCTGTGGTAGGAGTCCTCAGTTCTTCACCATAGATAGTTCTTCACCATATATAGTTCTTCATAGGGCTGCTGAGGGGACCTCATAACATGGCAGTCAACTTCTCCCACAGTAAGGAATTCAAAAGAAGTTGCAGTCCATTCTATGATCTAGTTCTGGAAGTTTCATGTCAGCAGTTCTGCCATATTCTATTCATTAAGATAAAGTTATTAAGCAGAACTCCACTTAAGGGTGGATCATGAATTAATCTCTACTTTTTCGTGGAGGAAGGGTCAAAGAATTTTGAAACATAATTTAAAACCATCACATCCTTCTCTTTCTCTCTGTGCTCAAAATTCAACTAAAGGCCCACTGTCAACTTTCTAGGAAGGTCTCAGGACTATTTCAGCCCATGATGATTTCTTTTCTATGCCCTTTCCATATATTTACCCTATAGAAGTTATCAACTATGGAATAACCAAATTTTTAGCCTACAATCCCAGATAATCCAACTCTGTATGGAATGAGACTCAGGAATTTATATTGTTTAAATATACCCTATTTGCTATAATTGTTACATATAGTCATACTTAAAAATCAACTGACTGGTAATTAACTGTACATGAGAAAGTATAAACTTAAATCATATCCAAAGTTCTCTTTTAAAGGAAATTATTGGAATTTGGGCCATATATTTCCAAGATAAATCATTGAAAAGAACAGGGATTAGGTATGCCTGAAATAACATTTTCACATGATAATTTCATATTAGTGAAATTCATGTAAATTAAAGTATTCTGATAATATTAATTTTACTGTTACCACCCCACTTATTGCTCCCATTTGCCAAATATCTGTAAGAAAAGAGATTTTTATCCCTTACTCTCAAAGTTAGAATGATATTTTTATGGTTTCAATTACACAAAGTTTTATCTTCCTATTTTTAGATGCAGTGACAAGCATCTAATTTTTGCAAAATGTTCAGTGTGAATCAATCTTTAAAGAAAAAAAATCAAAACACACAAGGAAAGTAACTTTATCCTCCAGGGAAGTGACAATGTCACTTGCAACTACGATTGCTGCTTCTTCCTTGAATTCCCTCTGCATGTTCTTTCTTCTTTTCTTTTCTATTTATTGTACCCTAACATGGTCATCTACTACTTCAGAATGATTCACATCATTTTAAGTATTACATGAGGAGGCAGATATGGGATCACATTTAATCTTGCCAGAAATTTAGACTTAGGTTATAATAGCATAATTTTGAATTTTTTAGTGGACTAGGTAAGAAATATGTTTACTTGTTGGGCAGTTGAATATATGTGCCTGTGTACGTGAAACATAGTAAACATCAAATTGATTTCCAGTTTTATGACAAGTTTTACCCAAATTGTATACTTTGTTTTCAACACACTTAAAAGGGGCAAGTCTGTTAATTCCTCCTAATTTGTGATGTTGATTGCATATATAGAAATGGGTTAATTTTCAGGATATTCTGGACCCTTAAAAATGGTTTTGAAATAAAATATCACTTTTTAAAATAATCTTTCTCAGTATAAAAGAATAAACAGAAAACCACATTCCTCCAAGGTTATTCACTGAAGTATTTTTTTGATACTAGAATATTGGAAAAATCTAAATTCTTTTCCTCTGTAGAGTGGTTGAATAAACTGTTGTATATCCACACAGTAGAGCACTGTGCAGGCATTAAAAAAAATGAGTGAGCATGACCTCAATGATATGATAAGGAGTGACTTACAACATATAATATTAAATATCCAAGCAAGCAAAAGATGGAAAATAGTATACAGAGTAGTCCACCACCTGTGGAAGAAAAAATAATATATATATATATATATATATATATATATATTCTTCTTATTCTGCTGTAAATATACACCTATATACACATAAAAGTAGATAAATTGACTGTTTTTTATAGCTATACATACATATTGCTTATTTTGTAAAGAAACACAGAAATGACAACACAAAAGCGATATAGTTAACTACAGCTGGTTTAGTGAGAACAATGCAGAAGGAATCAGGATGCCCTCAGGAGTTTATCTTTTTATACTTTGTTAACTTTAGAATCAGGTAAATGTTTTACATAGTCAAAATAAAATAAAATAAAGATAAATGCAGAAAATAACCTCCTACAATTGCATACAAACAAAAGCAAATGAAAATATATGTATAATGTAAATACACAGGAGAAAAGAGTATTTTAAGTTGCATTTGATCTGAGTACAGCCTTGGGTTCTTTGAAAACAAATTCTGGACTGTATTTAGGAGGTTGTCAGTGAAGGGTATGAATATATTATTTTTGAAAATATTTTATATGAATTAAGTGTCATAACAAGTGAATAAATACATGTTGTGCTTTGGAACCAATACTTTCAATATTAGGGGATGGAGGAAAAACTCGGTCGGTACTGTTGGAATTGAATTAGCAGTGATAACATACATTTGTGGTTTAGAAAATATCAATATAAACATCTCTTAGCTCTTTACACTGAATGGTCTAGATAAAACGCAATTGCAATAAGGACGTATAGGTTCCAGAACTTGATTTCTAATGTCATTATCTGTGACAGGGGTAGAACGAGCGAAGCAGAGAGTAAAACAACTTTTCTAGGGCAAGTTTTGGTCTGGGGTCGTGGACACAGAAATTACAAGCTGAATCTGAATTAAGAAACACTGGGACCATGTTCTAAGCACTTAATATCTCATTAAAAGCCACTGTTAAAAAATGAATAAGAAACCACAGATGGGCAGAAAAAATTTCCTAATGTTTTCTAACAAAAGATTCCATCCAGGTTCCTTAAAAAACTGGATGTAGAACTGCCATACGACCCAGCAATCCCACTGCTGGGCATACACACCGAGGAAACCAGAATTGAAAGAGACACGTGTATCCCAATGTTCATCGCAGCACTGTTTATAATAGCCAGGACATGGAAGCAACCTAAATGTCCATCAGCAGATGAATGGATAAGAAAGCTGTGGTACATATACACAATGGAGTATTACTCAGCCATTAAAAAGAATACATTTGAATCAGTTCTAATGAGGTGGATGAAACTGGAGCCTATTATACAGAGTGAAGTAAGCCAGAAAGAAAAACACCAATACAGTATACTAACACATATATAAGGAATTTAGAAAGATGGTAATGATAACCCTGTATGCGAGACAGCAAAAGAGACACAGGTGTATAAAACAGTCTTTTGGACTCTGTGGGAGAGGGCGAGGGTGGGATGGTTTGGGAGAATGGCACTGAAACATGTATATTATCATATGTGAAATGAATCGCCAGTCCAGGTTTGATGCAGGATACAGGAAGCTTGGGGCTGGTGCACTGGGATGACCCAGAGGGATGGTATGGAGAGGGAGGTGAGAGGGGGGTTCAGGATGGGGAACACATGTACACCTGTGGCCGATGCATGTTGATGTATGGCAAAACCAATACAATATTGTAAAGTAATTAGCCTCCAATTAAAATAAATAAATTTATATTTTTTTAAAAAAAGGAGAAAAAAAAAGTTTCCAGTCCAGTCAATCTCTGACAAAGGTATATGTGCATCTCTAAGAAATGCCTTCAAATCAATAAATAGAAGAACCACCCATTTAAAAAATAAGAGAGAGAGAGAACAATTTGAACAGTTCAAATGTATATATATATATATATATATATATCAATATGCTCAAGAAAATGAAGTCACCATCATGAATAAGGATATGGAAAATAAGACACAGGAATTAATACCTCATATCTATTAATATAGGCAAAACATATTTTTAAAAAACTTACAGTACTAGATTTGGGGACTTTTATTTTATTTTATTTTTTTTAGATTTGGGGACTTTTAAAGGACTAGAATCTGATACATTGCAGGAATAAACAACTGTTAATTTCTTAAATTTTTAAGCATGCATAGATTCTATCCTGCTTCGCAAATGTCTCAGCAGGTTAAGAATCTTCCCGCAATGCAGGAGATCCAGGTTTGATCCCTAGGTTGGGGAGATTCCCTGGAGAAGGAAATGGCAACCCACTTCCGTCTTCTTGCTTGGAAAATCCCACGGACTGAGACGAGCCTGGTGACCTACTGTCCAAAGGGTCCCAAGGAGTCAGACACGACTGAGTGACTAAGCACATGTGCTATCACATGACCCAGATATTCAATTCTGAGGTATAGGTATTCACTAAGACAAATATCAGATCAGATCAGATCAGATCAGTTGCTCAGTCGTGTCCGACTCTTTGTGACCCCATGAATCACAGCACGCCAGGCCTCCCTGTCCATCACCAACTCCCAGAGTTCACTGAGACTCACGTCCATCGAGTCAGTGGTGCCATCCAGCCATTTCATCCTCTGTTGTCCCCTTCTCCTCTTGCCCCCAATCCCTCCCAGCATCAGAGTCTTTTCCAATGAGTCAACTCTTCGCATGAGGTGGCCAAAGTACTGGAGTTTCAGCTTTAGCATCATTCCTTCCAAAGACATCCCGGGGCTGATCTCCTTCAGAATGGACTGGTTGGATCTCCTTGCAGTCCAAGGCACTCTCAAGAGTCTTCTCCAACACCACAGTTCAAAAGCATCAATTCTTCGGTGCTCAGCCTTCTTCACAGTCCAACTCTCACATCCATACTTGACCACAGGAAAAACCATAGCCTTGACTAGATGAACCTTTGTTGGCAAAGTAATGCCTCTGCTTTTCAATATGCTATCTAGGTTGGTCATAACTTTCCTTCCAAGGAGTAAGCATCTTTTAATTTCATGGCTGCAGTCACCATCTGCAGTGATTTTGGAGCCCAGAAAAATAAAGTCTGACACTGTTTCCACTGTTTCCCCATTTCCCATGAAGTGATGGGACCGGATGCCATGATCTTCGTTTTCTGAATGTTGAGCTTTAAACCAACTTTTTCACTCTCCACTTTCACTTTCATCAAGAGGCTTTTGAGTTCCTCTTCACTCTGCTATAAGGGTGGTGTCATCTGCATATCTGAGGTTATTGATATTTCTCCCGGCAATCTTGATTCCAGCCTATGTTTCTTCCAGTCCAGCGTTTCTCATGATGTACTCTGCATATAAGACAAATATATTCACCAGCAAAAGAACTTGTATTTCTTTGTATTCAGAAATACATTAAAGGACATGTTCAGTCAATCAGTCAGTCAGTTTAGTAGCTCAGAAGTTTCTGACTCTTTGAGACTAAATTTCCCTCTTAAAAAATCATCAGCTCAGGTAGTTTCACAAGTGACTTCTACCAAAATTTCAAAGTCATATCTAAGAAATCGAACATTCATAAAATATTATCTGCACTTTACATGTAAAGCTAGATAATCAACTAACAAACAAAACCTGGATTTATAACAATTGTTCATTTGATGGTGTAAAAACTTTCACTGTGACTGATTTCAAGGTATCATCATGATGTCACTGAACATAGAGCTGGGAAGGGATGTGCAATAACCCACCAGTACTTGGCATTTCCATAACACTGATGTAATAGGCAGAAATAACCTCAAGATCATAGATTACAGCAAGATGTAATTAACTCGTGTGTATGAGTTGATCTTTGCTACCACGTAAATATTTTGTTTGTTGAAAACTTTGCACCCATTGGTTTTAGGGTTCAAAAGGGTTCCTGACCTGAATATTATTATGTATGTCAAGTATGGTCAGTGGGAGTCCTTCAGGCTTGCTCCTTTGCCCTTTTATTCTTTTTGTTTTCTTTTCTTTTGAGATAATCAAGAACCATGTAGTTGTTTTCTGTTTTTTACCCTGTCTCTTTAATCTCTCGGGTTGAGAACAGTTCTGTCTCATTTTTCTTTTCCTTTTCCATCATGTTGATGTTTTCAAGAAACTAGGTCAGTTGTCTTGTAGTCTAACAGTTTGTATTCATCTGATTGTTTTCTCAAGGTTAGACTCAGCTTAAAGACATAGATGTTTCCTCACAGGTATCACTGATTACTTTCCATTGCATCAATGAAGAGATTCATATTGTTAGTTTGTTCTGTTTTTAGTGGGGCTAAGTATGATCATTTGAATATTGGGGTATGCTGGATCTATGCATTGTAAATTATCCTTTGACTTTTACTTATGTAGGAGAATATTTGTGAAGTATGAATTTCAGGAATTTAGTTTTTACTATAAAATACTTAAACATAATATAATTTAATAAATGTTAGGTTTGGCTTACAAGACGCTTGGTAAATAACAACTCTCTCTCATGTGATGTATGAAAAAGCTCTAACACACTACCCTGCCTATCACAATATACACCCAAGTAAACTATCAAATTATATAATTTATTATATTACAAAATAATACACAAAAGCACACATACAGGTATGACAGTCAGTTCAGTCAATCCGTTGTGTCCGGTTCTTTGTGACCCCCAAGGACTGCACCACGCCAGGATTCCCTGTGCATCACCAACTCTCGGAGCTTGCTCAAACTCATATCCATCAAGTTGGTGATGCTATCCACCATCTCAACCTGTGTCGTCCCCTCCACTTCCCACCTTCAATCTTTCCAGCATCAGGGTCTTTTCCAATGAGTCAGTTCTTCACATCAGGTGGCCAAAGTATTGCAGTTTCAGCATCAGTCCTTCCAATGACTATTTAGGACTGATTTCCTTTAGGATGGACTGGTTGGATCTCCTTGCAGTCCAAGGGACTCTCAAGAGTCTTCTCCAATACTACAGCTCAAAAGTGTCAACTCTTTGACGCTCAGCTTTCTTTATAGTCCAACTCTCACATCCATACATGACCACTGAAAAAACCATAGCCTTGACTAGACGGACCTTTGTTGGCAAAGTAATGTCTCTGCTTTTTAATATGCTATCTAGGTTGGTCATAACTTTCCTTCCAAAGAGCAAGCATCTTCTAATTTCATGGCTGCAATCACTATCTGCAGTGATTTTCAAACCCCCCTCCCCGAAAAAAGTCTGTCACTGTTTCCATTGTTTCCTCATCTATTTACCATGAAGTCACGGGACTGGATGCCATGATCTTAGTTTTCTGAATGTTGAGTTTTAACCCTGCTTTTTCACTCTCTTGTTTCATCAAGAGGCTCTAAGTTCTTCTTCATTTCTGCCATAAAGGTGGTGTCATCTACGTATCTGAGGTTACTGATATCTCTCCCAGCAATATTGATTCCAGCTTATGCTTCATCTAGCCTGGCATTTTGCATGATTAGTTAAATAATCATATAAGTTAAATAAGCAGGCTGATAACGAACAGCCTTGATGTACTCCTTTCCCTGTTTGGAACCAGTCTGTTGTTCTATGTGCAGTTCTAACTTTGCTTATTGACCTGCATACAGATTTCAAGAGACAGGTAAGGTAGTCTGGTATTCCCATCTCTTTAAGAATTTTCCACAGTTTGTTGTTATCCACATAGTCAAAGGCTTTGGCATAGTCAATAAAGCAGAAGTAGATGTTTTTCTAGGACTCTCTTGCCTTTTCAATGATCCAGCAGATGTTCGCAATTTGATCTCTGGTTCCTCTGCCTTTTCCAAAGCCAGCTTGAACATCTTGAAATTCATGGTTCACATACTGTCGAAGGCTGGCTTGAAAAATTTTAAGCATTACTTTGCCAGCGTGTGAGATAAATGCAATTGTGTGGTAGTTTGAACATTCTTTGGCATTGCCTTTCTTTGGGATTGGAATGAAAACTGACCTTTTTGTGTCCTGTGGCCACTGCTGAGTTTTCCAAATTTGCTGGCATATTGAGTGTAGCACTTTCACAGCATCATCTTTTAGGATTTGAAACAACTCAGCTGGAATTCCATCACCTCCACTAGCTTTGTTCACAGTGATTCTTCCTAAGGCGCACTTGGCTTCACATTCCAGGGTGACTGGCTGTAGGAGAGTGATCACACCATCATGGTTATCTGGGTCATGAAGATCTTTTCTGTACAGTTCTTCTGTGTATTCTTGCCACCTCTTCTTAATATCTTCTGCCTGTGTTAGGTCCATGCCATTTCTGTCCTTTATTGTGCCCATCTTTGCATGAAATATTCCCTTGGTATCTCTAATTTTCTTGAAGAGATCTCTAGTCTTTTCCATCCTATTGTTTTCCTCTATTTCTTTGCATTGATCACTGAAGAAGGCTTTGTTATCTCCCCTTGCTGTTCCTTGGAACTCTGCATTTGGATGGGTATATCTTTCCTTTTCTCCTTTGCCTTTAGCCTCTCTTCTTTTCTCAACTATTTAAGGCCTCCTCAGTCAACTATTTGGCCTTTTTGCATTTCTTTTTCTTGGGGATGGTCTTGATCACTGCGTCCTGTATAATGTCATGAACCTCTGTGCGTAGTTCTTCAGGCACTCTGTGTATCAGATCTAATCCCTTGAATCTATTTATCACTTCCGCTGTAAAGTCGTAAGGGATTTGATTTAGGTCATACCTGAATGATCTAGTGGTTTTCCCTACTTTCTTCAATTTAAATCTGAATTTGGCAAAAAGGACTTCATGATATGAGCCACACTCAGCTCCTGGTCTTGTTTTCACTGACTGTATTCAGCTTCTCCATCTTTGGATGCAAAAAATATAATCAGTCTAATTTTGGTATTGATCATCTGGTGATGTCCATGTTAGAGTCTTCTCATGCTGTTGGAAAAGGATGTTTGCTATGACCAGTGCGTTTTGGCAAAACTTTGTTAGTCTCTTCCCTGCTTCATTTTGTACTCCAAGCCAAATTTTCATGTTACTCCAGGTATCTACTGACTTCCTCCTTTTGCATTCCTGTACACTATGATGAAAAGAACATCTTTTTGGGGCATTCTAGAAGGTCTTGTAGGTCTTCATAGAATCATTCAACTTCAGTTTCTTCAGCATTACTGGTTGGGGCATACACAGACTTGGATTACTGTGATATTGAATGGTTTGCCTTGGAAACAGACAGAGATCATTCTCTCGTTTTTGAGATTGCATCCAAGTACTGCATTTTGGACTCTTTTGTTGACTATGAGGGCTACACCATTTCTTCTAAGGGATTCTTGCCCACAGTAGTAGATATAATGGTCATCTGAGTTAAATTCACCCATTCCAGTCCATTTTAATTTACTGATTCCTAAAATGTTGATGTTCACTCTTGCCATCTCCTGTTTGACCACTTCCAATTTGCCTTGATTCATGGACCTAACATTCTAGGTTCCTATGCAATATTGCTCTTTACAGAATTGGATTTTACTTCCATTACCAGTCACATCCTCAACTGGGCATTGTTTTTGCTTTGGCTCCATCTCTTCATTCTTTCCAGAGTTGTGTCTCCACTCTTCTCCAGTAGCATATTGGGGAGTTCATCTTTCAGTGTCCTATCTTTTTGCTTTTTCATACTCTTCATGGGGTTCTCAAGGCAAGAATACTGAAGTGGTTTATCATTCCCTTCTTCAGTGGATCTTGTTTTGTCAGAACTCTCCACCATGAACCATCCATCTTGGGTGGACCTACCCACCATGGCTCATAGTTTCAGAGTTAGACAAAACTATGGTCCATGTAATCAGTTTGATTAGTTTTCTGTGATTGTGATTTTCATTCTGTCTGCCCTCTGAGGGATGAGGAATAAGAGTTGTCCTGACTCTTAATGACCCCATGAACTATGCAGTGCATCAAATACTCCAGGCCAGAATACTGGACAGTGTAGCCTTTCCCTTCTTCAGGGAATCATCCCAATCCAGGGATTGATCCCAGGTCTCCCACATTGCATGTAGACTATTCTTTACCAGCTGAGCCACAAGGGAAACCCATATATGTATGTAGGAGAGACAAAATCAATGATTATAGTTCAGTAGTTATAATACTGAATCCACTTGGAACCTGATATGATCAAATAGAAATATGCACACAGTATGAATAACATGACTGACTGTGTCATCTAGTATGTGTGTATCACTCTTGGTTGGTAGATTTACAGACAGAAAAACAGACACAGAGAGAGATCATTATGTACAAAAAAGAAAACATTATATTTTGAACAGCCACAACTCATTCTCAAAAACGTCAGGCATTTCCTAGACCACCAAGAGAGCCACAGTGAATTCCAAAGACTCAAAACAAAACAACAAAAAGCTGCTTCACACTGATTATGATTCTTTTATCACATTGCAATAAAATTAGAAACAAATAAAAGTTATAGCTAAAATTAGATACAAAAATTTTAAATTATGTTTTAAATTAATTATTGGAGTAAAACAGAAAACTACTTTAGGCTGAATGAATAAGAAAATAGGATAGAGAAATGATAGATGCAATCAATTTAGTACTTGTGAGTGACAAAAATAACTCTGAATACACCAAAGGAAAAAAATTGACTACATTCTAATACAAAATAAAACATTTAAAGTTTGGGGAAAACATAAAAACAAATGATACTTTTGATTTTCAGTTATGGAATGTATTAAACTTTTACATTATAACTGAGAGAAAAAAAGAACAACAGGAAAGGAAACAAACAAAAACAAAAATACCAAAGCTAAAATTGAAGTAAAAAGGTGTTTAAAAACAATAAAAGCAAAAAATTATATTAGCTTGAAATAACAAATGCAATAAATATAATTATGAATACTGTATTATAGACAAAATTTGGACATGACTAAGCAAGAGAAAAGTAAAAGAAGATGCAAATACTTTCCAAAATTAAAAAGGAAAAAAAACTGGTATAAATTAAAATTTAAATGTTTTGAATCATCACACAGCAATGAATTTTAACATCTAGAATAAATTAATAACCTAGAAAACTATAAACCCCCAAATAAATAGAATGTTGGATCATGGCATCCGGTCCCATCAGTTCATGGCAAATAGATTGGGAAACAGTGGAAATGTGGCTAACTTTATTTTTGGGTGCTCCAAAATCACTGCAGATGGTGATTGCAGCCAAGAAATTAAAAGACGCTTACTCCTTGGAAGGAAAGCTATGACCAACCTAGATAGCATATTGAAAAGCAGAGACATTACTTTGCCAACAAAGGTCCGTCTAGTCAAGGCTGTGGTTTTTCCAGTGGTCATGTATGGATGCGAGAGTTGGAGTATAAAGAAAGCTGAGAGGCGAAGAATTGATGCTTTTGAACTGTGGTGTTGGAGAAGACTCTTGAGAGTCCCTTGGACTGCAAGGAGATCCAACCAGTCCATCCTAAAGGAGATCAGTCCTAGGTGCTCATTGGAAGGACCAATGTTGAAGTTGAAACTCCAATATTTGGGCCACCTGATGCAAAGAGCTGACTCATTTGAAAAGACCCTGATGTTGGGAAAGATTGAAGGCAGGAGGAGAAAGGGACGACAGAGGATGAGATGTTTGGGTGGCATCACTGACTCAATGGACATGAGTTTGGGTGTGCTCTGGAGTTGGTGATGGACAGGGAGGCCTGGCGTGCTGCAGTTCATGGGGTCGCAAAGAGTCGGACATGACTGAGCAACTGAACTGAACTGAAAACAAAACAAAACAAAACAACTATAGTAGACACTGAATAATAGTCTAAAATTTCCCTCTTAAAAAATCATCACCTCAGGTGGTTTCACAAGTGACTTCTACCAAAATTTCAGAGTCTATCTTATAGGAATTATTCCAGAATTTAGAGTAAAATGGAATATTTATCAATTCATTTTGAGGTCACATAGCTCTAATTCCAAACTGACATAAGGATAAATCTAAAATAATTGAATGAAAAGCCAATTTCTTTATAAACATAGATTTTAAATGACTAAATTCACTATTGGCCAACATAGGTCCCTATATCATTGCCTTTGTTTACAGCACTGCTATTTCTTTTCAGTACTGCCTCCAATGGCGTTGTACATCATTTACTGTGTTTTTTATTTCCTTGCAGATGTTTCTTATTACATTTATCATCCTTTCTTCTCATGCAGCAGTATTTTCACTTCAATATTTTATCTACTTTTACTTTTGTGCTTCTGTATTAGAAAGCATGTCTTTTGACTCATATTAAAGTTAGAAAGCCGTATCAAATTTTTTATTTCCTTTCCTATTTTATCTCCTAATAGCTAACTCACAAGAGTTATAACTCATCACTTAAAGAACTGGCTCATGAAAAGAATGTAAAATAGTAGTTGGATTTGTTCTAACTTAGTGTTAAATGTCGGAGAAGGCAATGGCACCCCACTCCAATACTCTTGCCTGGAAAATCCCATGGACAGAGGAGCCTGGTAGGCTGAAGTCCATGGGGTCGTGAAGAGTCGGACACGACTGAGCGACTTCCCTTTCACTTTTCACTTTCATGCATTGGAGAAGGAAATGGCAACCCACTCCAGTGTTCTTGCCTGGAGAATCCCAGGGACAGAGGAGCCTGGTGGGCTGCCGTCTATGGGGTCGCAGAGTCGGACATGACTGAAGCGACTTAGCAGCAGCAGCAGCAGTGTTAAATGTAAGAAGGCTTACAGAAACCTGTGTTTCAATAATATTATTAACTATGTGGTAATGATTATTATTACTAAGATTTAACAACAACAACAAAACCCTATGAGTTTTAGATTGCTTATTATGTTTCAATAGCTTTCTTTGATATTCATATTATACAGGAGAAAAGCAGAACTTACTCAGAGATATTGCTCAATATCATCCAATTACTCAGTGGCAGAGCCAAAATTTTGATTCATCCTAACTTTTCTAACACCATACATAAACTTTAGTATCAAATACTGGGCTCTAAACTATTACTGGATATTATGAGGCGACTAGTCTCTACATATTATAAAATAATAAACATCAATTCATATTTCTAATGGTCTTAAAATTTATCTATTTTAAAAATTGATGTGTTCTCACTTTTTCCAGAAGTCTCTGACAATTCTGAAAATGAAATCTAAGAGTATAACATTTTCCCTCTTAGGTTAAAAATGTATAGACTTTTGGGACAGTGATTCATGAATAAGAATGCATAATAAAGAAATAAGGATGGTATTTAAAAAAAATAAATATTATGCTACACAAATATTCATTTAAATATTGTATATAAAACCCCAAATGATACATATTAAATGTCTTAAAAAGTGGATTTAATTAAGCAAAATATTGGAATGCAGGCAATGGAATAGAATGAAAATACTATTTTTTAAAGTACTATTTTTGAAAAAGCACTGATAATGTAGAAAACAGCAACATGAAAGGGTGTTGATAAAAAACTAAGTTACTCTTCTGTTGTTTAAAAATATTTTCACTGAAATTTGCACTTTGAAAGGGTGACATTTATGGTATTCAAATTAATTTTTATTAAACTTTTTCATATTTGGTACAAATTAAAACAAGGGACCGATTGGTTAAAAAATTTCTTTCCCCTAGTTGAACGACAACTATATCCTTCTCTTCTCTTACAAAATTTAAACAGTGTAAACACTATTTCTGATGTATTTTCATGCACAGAACATATCCTATCTGTGAAACAATGAAATACACTAAATATTAAAATTGGCTAAATTTTAATATTAAAATTTAAAATCATTTTAAATCATTGCATAAATGACTTTTATTTTTAAATTTCTGCTTGAAAAGCCTTCCAATTTTTCCATGTTGAGTGCTATCTTGATTATTAAATATGGAATACAATGTAAACATTTTTATTCTTTATGTAACTGCTAATCCTTATTTGTAGAATGCTAGCTGAGAGCAGTTCTCAACTATGTTTTTTGTTTGTTTATTTTAAACACAGATTTTTCATGCTTTGCATGAAACAATTCAGCAGTACCTGCTTATTATTTTTAATGCTCTCTTAATTGGCTGGTTGGTTGAGGCTCTGCTAAGCATGGTGAGTGGAGCTGGGCGGTATAGGAGTAGGTGGATATGGGAAGGGCAGAACCTTGAGTTATCACTCATCATTACAGTGGTCTATGACAATGCATCTTCAAAATCACCCTGTAGAGGTGCACTGTTTGACTTTCCCTTAACAATGGGTATATTAAAACAAGGGAGCACTCTGGTGAATTATTTCTTATTCCTACTTGAAATTAATCAAATATACCTTCCTTCTCATCTTTAAAATGAGGATAAAAAGACATCAACCCAGGACATATATAAGTATATAACATATATTTGACAGCCATCTATAGTTTCCAGGCATATATAATAGAATTCAAAATAAAAATTCTGTAAATCTGAAAAGATATTCTTAAATATCTTTCTGTTACTAACTTGGTCAGTCCCTAATGAAGTAAAAGTCTCTCAAACCCCAGGCAGAAATGATTTATATATTTATATATTGAAATGGCTATTTCAATGGTTATTTTTGGCCCAGATTTGCAGTAAGTGTTAGGATTATCTTTCTGGAGGTAAACTTATGACCTAGGTGACCCTATAAAGTCAGGCAATGTTTTCCAGTTTGCCTGAACGAATTCACATTCCCAAACATTACTAAATCTAGATCTATGAGGAATATTCTTTTTTTAGATGAATATGGGAAGCACCTTGTTTGGCGATTTACAAGATAGACCCTAAAGTCAGAGGAACAGATTGAGTGAGACTTTATCTTGCACTGCTTGTGCTCAGATGCTCAGGCATTTCCAACTCTTTGTGACCCCAAAAGCTGTAGCTAATCAGGCTCCTCTGTCCATGGGATTTTCCTGGCAAGAATACTGAAATGGGGTGCCACTTCCTCCTCCAGGGAGAGCTCCAGGACCAGAGATAGAACCAGAGTCTCTTACATCTCCTGCAGTGACAGGCAGATTCTTGTCCAGGAGTGCCACCTGGGAAGACTCTGCACCCCTTAGATCCAGTTTTTTAATCTTTCTGGGTTTCAGTTTCTTCATTTCTAAAATAAAAATTCAAAGAAGCTGGATTATTTGGTAATGATGGGGAAATCCTTAGGACAGTAACTGGACAAACTATTTTCAATAAGTTCTTGCTACGTTTATTGTTGCTACTATTACTTTATCAGTGTATAAAAGGAGATTATTGCACCATTTTATTTCCCCCAGTAGGTGGTTTTTCCAGTAGTCATGTATGAATGTGAGACGTGGACCATAAAGAAGGCAGAGTGTCAAAGAATTGATGTTTTTGAATTGTGGTGTTGGAGAAGACTCTTGGGAGTGCCTTGAACTGCAAGGAAATCAAATAAGTCAATACTAAATGAAATCAACCCTAAATATTCATTGGAAGGACTGGTGCTGAAGCTGACGCTCTAAAACTTTGGCCACCTGATGTGAAGAGCCAACTCATTGGAAAAGACCCTGATTCTGGGAAAGATTGAGGGCAAGAGTAGAAGTGGGTGACAGGGGATGAGATGGTTGGATGGCATCATTGACTCAATAGACATGAGTCTGAGCAAACTCAGGGAGGTGGTGAAGGACAGGGAAGCCTGGTGTACTGCAGTTCATGGGGTTGCAAAGAGTCACACATGACCTGGTGAATGATCAACAGCAAGAGTATATGGTCAGTATGAAGTGTGCCATAATGATGATGGCAGTTAAATGGACCCCATCTATAGACACTCTTATTTAATACACCCCATGAAATATGTCCACATGTTTGACTCTCTTCTACAAATTAACTCGTTTATGTATATATCTTTAAAAGTTCCAGCAATTAGTGTGTGGTAGTGGCTGGTCCTCAAATTATATTTTAAGAAGGCTTTATTGTGTCTCAACTTCATCTGCAGAATCATTTAAAATTCACAAAGCCTTGCATTATCACACATCAAATGTCACAGTCTGGCAGTTAATCTTACTGAAAGGTTAGGTATGTGTAGCACCTGCAAAGGTTTCTGAACTGAAGATTCCCAGGATTTGATGCTAAAATGGCGATGAAGGTAAAATGAAATTGAGGATTGGAAAGGCAGCTGTGTATTAACTAACTTTTGGATATCTCAATGTCTTAAAAGTTCCTGCATGTTTTTCATTGCTTATTGATGACAACAACAACTTACACAACAAATATCAATCTTCTTTTTGTGAAAACAAATTAGTCCTTAGGTTTGCTTCTCTCTGTGTAATAGTAAAATAAAGAAGTAAAAAAAAGTGATATGCTGGTTAATAGCATGTTTGGTTTTTATTCATCCATTAAACAGAGAACATTTTTTAGTATGTCAAATTCTGCAAATTCTCAATTAGGTATGTGTAAATTATCTTCAGTGTGCAGATTTAAATATTGGTCTATTCTCACTAAGCAGAATGTCTGTGATCATTTTTTGCAAGGATGTGTGCTCTGAGAATGTAATCTTTAATATTTAACTCAATCCAAATATAATTATAAAGGACAAACTTCTGGGGAAAAGGAAAGAAAAATGCAGCCACATTTGGATTACAGTTTTGATTACTTCATAGACACAAATGTCTAGAAGGACAAGGCAGGTAATGCAGTTGAGTGTCATGGGTCAGTTCAGGTGTGTGTGTATCATTCAGTGGGGCTGGCAGCCCCCTCTGCTACTTCAGTTCCTGGCCAAATTGTGGGAATCTTGGGTCTATATTACTAGTGCTTCGTGAAGTGACTCATTGTTTAAAAACATACAATGAAAGCCAAACAAAAGCTATCTGCAGACTGAATGTTGCCCAGAGGCCATTCATTTATTACTTCTGGCAGAGAATGTGAGGGCTAACCACAGGGCAGATGCTTGATGTTAGTGAAAAATATACTCAGAGTCTGTACAAAACCATTGTTTCTTGAATACTACCATAACACAGAGTTCTTTGGGGAGCTATTTGCCATAAAAATTATTTTATTACTTTGTACTAATGCTGCTTGTCTTTTTATGTGATAGTAAGTGGTCACTAATAAATTATGTATAGCAGATACTCAGAAATAGGAGGACTGACTCATCACTTGTCAAGAGACCCAACATTGAAAGAGAGAAGTATAGACAGGAATCTCAAGGTGTTTATGAACAAGTAACAAGTTTATTTCGTGGGGAGTGTTTTTCCTTCCAAAGCAATGCTCCTCTCAGCCTGAACAGACCCATGAGTATAAAGCCCTCTGTAGCAATTTTCCTGGGCCATTTGAGTAGAGAGGTTGCCTAACATTTAGGTATTGGTAGACTTTGTAAAGCCTTCCTAGATGGTGCTAGAGGTGAATAACCTGCCTGCCAATGACAATGAAGGAGATGTAAGAGATGCAGGTTTGATCCCTGCGTATGGAAGATCCCCTGGGGAAGGAAGTGGCAACCCATTCAAGTATTCTTAGCTAGAAAATCCCGAGGACAGAGGAGCCTGGTGAGCTACAGTCCATAGCATTGCAAAGAGTGACTTGAAGCAACTTAGTATGCATACAGATACTTTGTAAGAACAGTATATTGTTGTTGTTGTTTAGTCACTCAGTCATGTCTGACTCTTTGTGAACCATGGACTGCAGCATGCTACACTTTCCTGTCCTTCACCATCTCACAGAGCTTGCTCAAACGCATGTCCATTGAGTCAGTAATACCATCTAACCATCTCATCCTCTATTGTCATCCCCTTCTCCTCCTGCCTTCAATTTTTCCCAGCATCAAGGTCTTTTCCAATGAGTCAGTTATTCACATCAGGTGGTCAAAGTATTGGAGCTTCAGTTTCAGCGTCGGTCCTTCTAATGGATATTCAGGACTGATTTCCTTTAGGATTGACCTGTTTGACCTCCTTGCAGTCCAAGGGACTCCCAAGAGTCTTCTCCAACACCACAGCTCAAAAGCATCAATTCTTCAGCGTTCAGCCTTCTTTACAGTCCAACTCTCCCATCCATACATGACTACTGGAAAAACCATAGCTTTGACTAGATGGAAATTTATCAGCAATATATTGTCTCTGCTTTTTAATGTGCTGTCTAGATTTGTTATACTTTTCCTTCCAAGGAGCAAGTGTCTTTTAATTTCATGGCTGCTGTCACCATCTGCAATGATTTTGGAGGCCCCCAAAATAGTGTCTCTCTGTTTCCAATGTTTCCCCCTCTGTTCACCTTGAAGTGATGGGACCAGACGCCATGATCTTTGTTTTCTGAATGTTGAGTTTTAAGCCAGCTTTTCACTCTCCTCTTTCACTTTCATCAAGAGGCTCTTCAGTTTCTCCTCACTTTCTGCCATAAGGGTGGTGTCATTTGCATTCTGAGGTTATTGATATCTCTTGTGGAAACATTGGTTCCAGCTCAAGCTTCCTGTAGCCCAGAATTTTTCATGATGTTCTCTTCATATAAGTTAAATAATCAGGGTGACAACATACAGCCTTGATGTACTCCTTTCCTAATTTGGAACCAGTCAATTCTTCCATGTCCAGTTCTAACTGTTGCTTCTTCACCTGCATACATGTTTCTCAGAAGGCAAATAAGGTGGTATTCCCATTTCTTTAAGAATTTTCCATAATTTGTGTGGTAACTGTGTGGAATCCATTAAAATTATGATACATGGATTTTTGTAGTAAGCTCAGGTTCTGCTGTCATTGCTGACCCCAGCTGTGAAGTTGGTTACTTCCTCTCCAGCAACAGGATGGTGGTTTCCATTAGGTTTTTCCAAATCCAAAGAGAGTCTACAGCATCCTCGTCTTCTTCCTTCTTCTCTTAGTTTGTCTAGCAAGAAATTTCTCTTGTATCTGGTTTTCAGTGTAGTGGTTATGTATAATCTTTGTGTTCTGCTATATCAGAGTTTTCTGATTTGGGCAGAAAGTGCAGGAGGCTGAAGGAGAGAGAGTATATAAGTGCTGAGGGAGCCATGGAGTTGTGCCACTCAGATTTCTTTGGAAAGAACATGCTGTGGGGAGTTCAGCTGACTGAGAGCTTCAAGCTGCCACTCTAGAGAAGGTGGAAGGCTCTTTTAACAAGGGTTGCTGCCAGGCAATGACTAAGGACCTTGGGGTTCTAGTAGTGGCCAGATTCCTGTTCAGTGAAGGATTCTTTTAACAGACAACTTGCTTGAATTCTCCATATTGTTCTGGCAGAAAATTTTTCAGACATGAGCTGTAGACTGAGGCTCTTCTACTCAATCCTTCTTTCACTTTCTCCTTTCACAGAATTCAGACCTGCCTTGTGGTCTTAAGATTTTGCCTTCTTCTATGCTTTTTCCCTTTCTCCATGATAGGCTTTCTTCCAATAAATCTCTTCAATGAGGCATCTGCTTCTTTCAAGACATGTGTAACCGATAAATATTATAATCTATGTGTAAGGATGTGTGTATGTACATGCAAATGTTTGTGTGTCCTTTCTGTTACAACGTATGTTTCTATAATGCAAACTAAATCACAGACATTGGGCATATAGTATAAAAATACTTGTTTCAAGTGCTGAAATTACATTATTTTGTACTTGATTTGGGGCTTCCCAGTTGGCTCAGTGGTAAAGAATCTGCATGCCACTGCACGAGATGCAGGGACATAGGTTCGATCCCTGGGTAAGGAAGATACCATGGACAAGGAAATGGCAACCAACTCCAGTATCCTTGCCTGAAAAATTCCATGGACAAAACAGCCTGGTGGACTACAGTCTATGGGGTCACAGAGTCAGAAACGACTGAACAACTAAGCACACACATGTGCATGTACTTGATTTTCCCAGCATGTTAATATTCTGAAGCCATCTGGGACATGCTTTCCCAGAATTAAAAGAGAAACCTTCAGGAAGTGGGAAACACTACATAAGTGCTTTCTATTAGTGCAAATATCACAGGTTTAATGGCTTCAAAACCACTAAAGTTTTCACAATGTGTCTGCCAAAACTGCAAATGCAAATGAATCTGAAAATATATTTCCTGTGTGTTTAGGAAAAAACTGAGGCAAAGTCCACATTGTGAATAAAACTTTTAATTTTTATAAAATTGATCTCAATTGGGAGTATTTCTCTCTAAGTAAGTTTATCTTGGGGGCAGAACCGTACACCTTGGAAGACATTGAGAGTTGAGATTTAACTCCGTTAATAGTCATATTAAGATTATTGTTTCTATTAGTCCTCTGGCTACAAAGTTACATGTTTTTAGTCCTCTGTCTTACATTATTTAAAAAAAAAATGCTGCTATTTTAGTGTGTGATTTTGTAGAGCACAAGTTTTTTCTCATTATAGAAGACATTCTGCTGCTGCTTCTGCTAAGTTGCTTCAGTCGTGTCCGACTCTGTGCGACCCCATAGATGGCAGCCCACTAGGCTCCTCTGTCTCTGGGATTCTCCAGGCAAGAATACTGGAGTGAGTTGCCATTTCCTTCTCCAATGCATGAAAGTGAAAAGTTAAAGTGAAGTCGCTCTTAGTGACCCCAGGGACTGGAGCCCACCAGGCTCCTCCGTCCATGGGATTTTCCAGGCAAGAGCACTGGAGTGGGGTGCTGCTGCCGTCTCCAAGAAGACATTCTAGTGTATATCAATAGCAATATATATAATGTTCTTTCCTTTCAGAGAGCCAGGGTTTGGCAAATTAATCTTTATTTTACAAAGATTGTCCTCAAAATAAGCCTGGCCTATTTTGGAACTCAGAATGAAACACTGATCATTCTCTTTCCTTTGTGTTCTAACCATCCTCTGTTTCCACTCAGGCAATGGATACTCCAGAATGGATTCCGAGAAGACCCACGTTAAAAATGCAAAGAAGAAACAAATAAATATGTTTGAAGATATGTCTTTATGTAGGCTTGTTGCCTAATCACCTAAGTGACTCATTTTGTACTTACCTACTCTGAAGCACCCAGGATTCAAATTCATGTACCAGAAGAAGAACATTCACAGGTTGTGGACCTTCGGGATCACTTGGTAAGTGGGGAGAAAAAAAAAAAATGAGCACCAATAGTTTGCTGTTTTAAGCACATAACAGAGGGAGAGAAATAACTTAGAAAGCTAAGAATGTATTTTATCAAATGTTCCCCACTACTATTTGCACAGACAAAATGTATTCTTCTTCTTTAGCCACTTAAATGATGACCTTTCAGTAGGAAATTTTCATTCTGGTAACCTAAAAGAAATACCAAGGCATAAATATATTTTAAGACTTGCGGAAAAAAAAATAAATCTCATATATAGAATGTTTTGTCCTCAAATAAATTGAATGTGTTCTCTAGGAGGGAAGTTTGAGATGCAACTTCATAAAAATAATATCTAAGATTTAAGAGTAGCTTTTCCCCTACTCCAATGATGACAAGAGAAGTAAGGGGCATGTTTCATGATGAGTGATTTGGAGAGAATATAAGGAAGCCTTTCTTGATAAGGCAGTCCTAAATCACTGCAATACTAAGAAGGATTGCCAAGAAATAATGTTCACCATTATAGTCTTTAGAGCAATGTGTCTTAAATAAACAAAGAAGGCCATGGGTCATATGGCCCATAATAAATCTTATCTATTTACATAATAAATCTTATCTATTTTATCTAACTTATCTTTAGATAAATTTCTTAAAATCTCTGCTGTCTCATTCTTTTCATGAAATAGTTGATGAGTGATTTTATATTTTTCTGTTCATATGATTAAGAGAACAGGAAAATAAAGATGAAATTTATCTCCAACAATTAGTCTGTAACACTGCTTCTCAAACAACAGTAGATAGTAGAATGACTTTAAATAAAATGTATTATGATGAGGCCTTACTCAGTCCTTACAGAATCAGATTTCCTGGGTGTGGAGTATACACCTTGACTTGTTTTAAAAGTTTAAAATGATCTACATTTTCTTAAGATTGGCTTGAAATGCCAATCAAGAACAAAACATAATTTTCTTATGGAAAGCTAAACACGACCATACCAAGAAAATTCAAGTCTATCTGGAATTTTTAAGCTGTATGGTGATCATCTAAAATCCTTAGTGGAGGAGATAGGGGCTGAATCAAACAAAGCAAAATTAAAAATCACCTTGGTCTTAAAAAAAAAAAAAAAAAAACCTTTAGAACAGAAATGTCAAGAACAGATATTTTAGAAAGAAATATGTTTTTAACCCTAAGAATTTTTTATTCAATTGAAAGGAGGCTTCAGCAGAAGTGGTCAAATGTCTTTATGAAATATGTGAAATTAACTGTTACATTACAAAATACCTTGTGATTGAATAAACTGAGGGTCTCCAGTGCGTTAACAAGAAATTACAAGATCATTTGGAAGATGCAGTGGGGTTACTAAAGTGAAGTCTCAGGATATAAGCATTGCCAATACTCACCAAAATATGAATCCTTTCCTTACCCCTAAATTGTCAAGTTACCATGGACAATAAAAGGAGGCTCAGGGATAACAAATATTCAAATAGGCACTGATCATTTTTCTATTTTGTGCATAAGTTACAAGTGAAGGACTGATGCTGAAGCTAAAACTCCAATACTTTGGCCACCTGATGTGAAGAACTGACTTATTGGAAAAGACCCTGATGCTGGGAAAGATTGAAGGCAAGAGGAGAAGGGAACAACAGAGGATGAGATGATTAGATGGCATCACCAAATCTATGGACATGAGTTTGAGCAAGTCCCGGGAGTTGGTGAAGGACAGGGAAGCCTGGCGTGCTGCCATCCATGGGGTCACAGAGTTGGACACAACTGAACGACTGAACTGAACAACAAGTGAAATCATTCCCAACACATAATATACTAAAAACATTGCCCTATTTTCTGTTTCACTTTCAGGAAAGTTATTCCTGCATTTAATAGCCATAAAGAATGTAAAAACCTAAAATATAAGATTAAAAAAAATCATGAGTTCTACTATAGTTTTAACACATACAGATTTTATACGTGATTATAATTACAAAAGGAAAGTTTCTGCATTGTCTCTGGTTCTGGTTATTAGAAGTAATACCCTCCAGCCTGAGCTTGGCTGTCTATACCATTGCTACACTGAACTTCAAAAGACATTTGTAAGATGGACAGTTGCCAGTAAGTAGCTTGCTTCTATCCTACTTTAATATTAGCTTAACAACTGGAAGGATCTGGCTCTTTAAATATTAAACACATGTTCAATTATTAAAGAGCTAACAATCTTTTTCTTATTGCTAAACCTGTATGGAAAGAACACTGAAACTAATATGCAGTCTGTTACCAGTTTCACAAACTGCGATACCACATATGCCAAACTGTTCTGTGCTGTCTTGGTCATCAAAACAGAGCTCAGCAATATCAAAATCTGATGAAGATGCGATTAAAAGTACTTATCAAAGTTTCCAGTGGGCACAACAGATTATTTCCAAGAGGTAAGTGTATATTATTGCTCAAAGCAAAAATGACTACAGATTATTATTTTGCCATTGATCTAACAGGAAAGAATTGCCAGCTAATGAACCTCAGGAAAGAGATTAATTAAAGGAATAAAAGAATCCTCCTACTCTCACCATTTTTCAAACATGAACAAGTCTAACAATAGGAATTAAGATTTATTAAAATGTGATAGTAAGTAAGAAAGAGAAAATGCAATAAAAACTGAATTTCTGGATAAATAACAGGCTTCCATAAATAGTGCATCAAACAAGTAGCTAATGAAGGTCAATAGTTTATCAACTTTGGACATGTTATAATGGACTTTGAATATCTTAATACTTAATGAGTCTTCAAATTAACTTAATAATATAGACAACTTCATCATGTTTGCTGGTTAGAATAATTCTAGCTGTCCCCAATCCTCCTGAACAAATTATTTTGATCAGGGCATTTTACCTGCTTGGTTTATTATATTCTTATAGAACACTGGAAGAAGAAATATAAGGAAAACTTAGTAGAAATAGATTTATAAATAAAATTTTGTATTATTTGTAGCCCAGTGTCTAGCACTTTGGGCTTCCCAGGTGGCTCAGTGGGTAAAGAATCTGCCTGCAATGCAGGAGACGGGGGTTCGATCCCTGAATCAGGAAGATCCCCTGGAGGACCAAATGGCAACTCACTCCAATATTCTTGCCTAAGAATCCATGGGCAGAGGAGCCTGGCAGGCTACATCCCATAGGGTTGCAAAGAGTTGGACATTAAGCTGAGGCATGACATGCAAAAGATGTCAGAAATGACATCCAACTCTTAAAAGACTGTACTCTTAAGGGGGAGTACTCATGTAATGGTGTCTAATGATACTGGCTTCTGTACTTCTGCTACCATTATTAGGTTGTGTGTGTGTGTACTCAGTCTTTTTTCCTCTTTTCGACCTCATGGGCTGTAGCCCACCAGGCTCCTCTGTCCATGGAATTTCCCGGGCAGGAATACTGGAGTGGGTTGCCATTTCCTACTCCAGGGGATCTTCCTAACTCAGGAGTTGAACCTGCATCTCTTGCACCTCCTTCACTGGTAGGCAGATGTTTTACCACTTGTACCATATATGACTCCAAGCAAGTCATGTCACCTCATCCAGAAAATGAGGTACTGGATGAAATACTCTCCCTTTCTCCTTTTCACATTATAATTTTACAATCTATAAGCTTATAAAGGGAAATGTAGCTGAGATAATGCATGAACCTAGAAAAGAATAAATTACTGACATTCAGCTTTGGGATTTTTACTTTCATATTTATATTCTTCATGGGTTGCTGTTGAAACTAATTTCATTCCCAGGTCACATCACATGATGGTAAAGTCAGATGACTCAGATTCATGATGGGAAGAAGGGTCATCTAGCCTATGAATAATTCACAAGGTAGATAATACATGAGTTAGAAATAGCATTTTATGTTTAAATAAACATGAATTTCCATATGCTTAGTGGAGACTAAGACATAATCCATCAAGCAAATGTTTATTAAGTGCTTACTTTGTGCCAAGCAATTGTGTTTGAAACTGCGAGACCCAATGCAGGAATTATAATTTATATTCTCTACCTTAAGTAAACATACAAGTTAGTTGAGAGCACTCCAAATGTCAAAACACCATTCTTTTAAAATGTAAATTATAGTTAATTAAATAGTAATTAAATTGTTGTTAGATACTAAGTTTAAGTTCTTAATGAATGTATAAAATAAAATATAAAAGAGAAAATAGAAATCTTTCCATCTCTATCCAAAAGAGGATACGTGTGATACAGTGAAAAATTGAGCAATTAACTGAAAATCCAAGGAAACTTGAGAAATGATCAGAGATGTTCATATATTAGGATTACAGATCTCTTATAGGTCATGGAAAGAAAGTACCTGATTCAATTTAAAACTTGCCTGTTAAAATAATTTCCTTCTATGACAGTGATGTGAATCTGTTCCAAATAACGAGACACAATATACCTTATACCAAAATGGAAATATAAATGTCTAAAATGAATGCAAATTATATGATATAAATTCTCAGATATTAATTAGTGACTTGCTTACCTTCACAATGTACCCCCTTCATTTCTTTAGTTAATATGTGATGAATTTCTATTTGATCACTGCATTGGTTAGAATAAAGTAATGTTTGCTATGGCAACAAAACATGAAACCTAAAATGACAGAAGTCAATTACTTGCTACACATCTGAGACCCAGCCTAAAGAAATAACCTCAGTCTGGACACAGCGTTACATGTCATGACAAAAGAGAAAGAACTGATCCACATGTTGGTTCTGAAACATTCATTGGTCAAATCAAATGACATGCTCAAATTTGTAGCCAATAGGGCAGGAATTGGAAGCAAATATTTGTAAATAGTAATAATTTCTACCATGACCTTCCACTGATTTCCTCTTACAGAGTCATTTTTCAATTTAAAAAATTTTCATGAAAGTGCTGATGGCTCAGAGATAAAGAAACTGCCTGCAATGCAGAAGACTCAGGAGACATGGGTTTGCCCTGGGTCAGAAAGATCCCCCAGAGGAGGAAATGGCAACCCAATCCAGTATTGTTGCCTGAAAAATCCCAAGGACAGAGGAGCCTAGTGGGCTACATTTCAAAGAGTCGCAGAGACGGACACGACAGAGCATGCATGAGCACAAAGCAGTACATGCATGTACTTTAAAAAAATTATTTTGAAAGATTTTTAATATTAAAAAACAAAACTAAACAAAAACAGTGTTCCCTTCCCAATCTTACCTTTGCTGAGTCTTTCCTCATAGCTAAAAATAGAAAATGAGGACAGTGATTTTAAAGATCAACTTTTCCAACTATGTTGCTGGTTAAGGTAAGCCAGTGTTGGGAGTAAAATCCAACTTTATATTTTAAAAAAAAATACCCACAATTCCATGGGATCACCAGACCTATGCATTAATGCTCAGATGCTATGTGGACAGAGCACCTGCATTGACTATGTAAAGGGAGTCTTTTTCTTTGTTTAGCTGACACTTGCATTTAAATGGAAAATTCAGGGCTAAGGTTCCATCTATTCATGTTCTGTCACCTTTTGATTCATCTCTTGTAAAAGTCAATATGTCACTATTCTCTGTATGTCAGTAGAGACTGATTGGACTGCTGACTTTAAAGACAGGTCAGAAAGTCATTGCAAAAAAAGGTGACAACCTTTACTGAAACAGAATGATGCTAAATGCCAAAGAACAAAAGATTTAGATGCAATTTAAAGACTGACATGCAAAATGTTTAAACTGTGTTGCTGGAATATTAGGTTCCAAATCATGTAAAACTGACCTAAACTCATCCTACAGCCCTGCAGAGTCGCTTTGGAATACCACCTCCATCCTGGGTTCACCTAGAATGGAAATGGAAGGAGAGACAGCCAGGTATCATTTTCTGGAAGTAGTACCTATCTGCATTAAGGTAGGTGCGAAATCTCAACACCAAAGGGACAAAACAATTCCAAGTTTAAATTCTGCTTTTTTTCATCAGGTTTCAAGTGAAAAATGCTTATATCTCTGGAGGTGTGAAGTCTATTTTCTTTTTGTTAATACTATATCCATCAGTGCTTGCGTGCTTAGTAGCTTTAGTTGTGTCTGACTATATATAGCGCATCAGGCTCCTCTGTCCATGGGGTTTTCCAGACAAGAACACTGGAGTGGGATGCCATGCCCTTCTCCAGGGGATCTTCCCAACCCAGGATCGAACCTGTGTGTCTTATGTCTTCTGCATTGGCAGGCGGGTTTTTTTAACCACTAGCAACACCTGGAAAGCCCATCAGAGATTCACATAAAGAACACATATTATTCCTAAAGTAAGTAAAATTATTCTGAAGAATTTTTGACACTTTCAGGAAGCCTTCAGCAATTCATTAAACTCTATTTTTATTCCTGGAAAGTATACTCATTTTAGATTATTCTTGAACCTCCACTCCTTCTGCCCGTGTGTCCTATGTTGAGTAGATAGATTTGGGAATCAATTCTGAAGAGAAGAGAAGTCGCTCAGTTGTGTCCGACTCTTTGTGACCCCATGGACTGTATAGCTCACCAGGCTCCTCGGTCCATGGGATTTTCCAGGCATGAATACTGGATTGGGTTGCCATTTCCTTCTCCAGGGGATCTTCCCGACCCAGGGATCGAACCTGGGTCTCCTGCATTGTAGGCAGATGCTTTACTGTCCAAGCTACCAGGGAAGCCAATCAATTCTGAAGGGAAAGTGAATTAAGGTTGAAGTATGATGTTAGAGGTGAGCTGGGGTTATGTCAAGACCAGAGAAGACCAGCCAGAAAAGGTCAGGGAGATATATTACTTACATTAATTTAAAAATTGAAATCTGTATCTTGTTTAACAAATCAAATGATTGCCTTTCTTCTTTACATGATTTATTACATTTTAGCCAATGATTTAGATTTCTTCCTACATGTCCCACATTGTGCTTGGTGCTGAGAGAACAACAAAGAACCAGACCTTTTGACTTCAAAAAGTTTGCTGTCATACAGGAAGTCAAGCAATCCTGAATATGTCACATACTGTCATATAGGAAGTCAAACAGTCCTTATCAATAAAAGCCTGTTATCAACAAACAGGATGTTTTCACCATTGCATTATAAGATACAAATAGGCACAGAATGCCTTGAAAGCACTTAGCTGAACCTCATAGTTCATATTCAGCTTCTCTGGTGGCTCAGACAGTAAAGAAACTGCTTGTAATACAGGAGATGTGGGTTTGATCCCAGGGTTTGGAAGATTCCCTGGAGGAAGGCATGGCAACCCACTGCAGTATTCTTGCCTGGAGAATCCTCACGGACAGAGGAACCTGGTGGGCTACAGTCCCAAAGCATTGGACATGATTGAGCAATTAAGCACAGCAAAGAAGGCAACATCTGAGCTGGGTCTTCCAGGATGTATAGTGATTAGTATGTAGGAATACATGAAGAGCATTTCGAGCAGAACTAGGATGAGCAAAGCTACAGAGGCATGAATATATATGACTCACTCAGTTCCTCCAAGTGGTTCAGCATTATGTTTAGAAAACAGTTGAACAGTGAATAGATATGAGGCCACAAAACAGCGATGTTTTATGTTCTAACATTCTATAATGATGGAAATGTTCTATATTTGTATTGTCTGATGTAAATACAAAACCAGTAGCCACATGTGGTTTTTGAGCACTTGAAACATGTTTAGTGAACTGAAGAAATGAATTTTTAATTTTATTTGATTTTAATTAATTTAAATTATTATGTGTGCTAGTGGCTACCATTTAGTGTAGCAAAATTATAGCAGTGCATGCTATCCATGTACAGCAGGCTAAGGCCCTTGGATATTATTCTGACAACCTATGAAAGCCTTTGATGGTTTTAAAACAGGGAAGTAGCATGGCACAGTTTATGTTTTAAACGGATTACATTGTCAACTGCATAGAAGATGGGTTTAAAGGGCTAGGGCATGAGTCAGAGAGACTAATTAATGGCAACCTACTCCAGTACTCTTGCCTGGAAAATCCCATGGACGGAGGAGCATGGTAGGCTACAGTCCATGGGGTTGCAAAGAGTCGGACACGACTAAGTGACTTCACTTTCACTTTCACTTGTTATTGCTATCCAGAGAGAGAACCAGTAGTTGGGATAAATGGGTTGATTTGAAAAATATTTAAGAAATAAAGGGCTTGATGAGAGTGAGAAGGGTGACCACATGTATGCTAGTGTTTGTGATATAAAGAACACCAAGATGAGAGTTGTACAATGAGACAAACATGTTTATAACACCCTACTTGTTGTGAAGAGTATACAGCCTGGATAACCACTGATCTCCACAAATAAGACTGTTGAGTTCAGTTCAGTGGCTCAGTCATGTCTGACTCTTTGTGACCCCATGGACTGCAGCTCGCCAGGCTTTCCTGTCCATCACCAACTCCCGGAGTTCATCCAAACTCATGTCCATTGAGTTGGTGATGCCATCCAACAATCTCATCCTCTGTCATCACCGTCTCCTCCTGCTCAATCTTTCCCCGCATCAGGGGCTTTTGCAATGAGTCAGTTCTTTGCATCAGGTGGCTGAAATATTGTAGTTTCAGTTTCAGCATTAGTCCTTCCAATGAATATTCAGGACTGATCTCCTTTAGGATGAACTGGTTTGATCTCCTTGCAGACCAAGGGACTCTCAAGAGTCTTCACCAACACCACAGTTCAAAAGCATCAGTTCTTCAGCACTCAGCTTTCTTTATCATCCAACTCTCACATCCATACTTGACTACTGGAAAAACCATAGCCTTGACTAGACAGACCTTTGTTGGCAAAGTAATGTCTCTGCTTTTTAACATGCTGTCTAGTTTGGTCATAGCTTTTCTTTCAAGGAGCAAGCATCTTTTCATTTCATGGCTGCAGTCACCATACGTGGTGATTTTGGATCCCCCCAAAATAAAGTCTCTCACTGTTTCCATTGTTTCCCCCTCTTCCGTGAAGTGATGGGACCAGATGCCATGATGTTTGTTTTTTGAATGTTGAGCTTTAAGCCAAATTTTTCACTCTGCTCTTTTGCTTTCATCAAGAGGTTCTTATCAATAAGAGCCTGTTATCAATCAAGAAATCATGGTGCACTACATCTGCTCATACATCCTGACCTGCATCTCTGTCTTCCTTTAAAAAAATATTATTTTATAAAGGGTGCTTTTCCCCCCTTGATTCCATGGAGAATGTTCTGAAAATACAGTTAGCTCAAATAGAAGTAGGCTTGAGGGTGATTTCTAATGACATTTTTTGTGTGTCTGGATCCAGTGTTGCCTAAAATCAGATGCTTCTAGAATCTTTACTTATATGACTCAATCATTTGGTTTTTTGGATAGATAGTCTGAGTTGGTTTTGTGATGCTTGCAAATGAAATAACCCTAAATTCTGAACCAGAATTGATTGGCAGTGACTGTTTTGCTGTCACCCCTGCCATTGATGTAGGTAACACCAAAAGGTATTTCCTGCTATTTTCCCCATTTATGCTTGGTGTAGAGAATTTCGGAAGCAAGTAGAGATGCCATTATTGTTGATCAGGATTAGATGCCCATGGAGAAACTTTTGAATATGTCTAATTCACCAAGAATTACTCAGCAATCAAGACATTGCAATTGGCAGCAAGTAATTCTCCATTGTAGTGAAATTCAAGTTTTCTGTCCTTCTAAAGTGGACGGTGACTAAAATGAAATCTCTTATTCCTTCCTCTCTTATATTTTTCAAAGGGCTCATTTTGTCATAGGGTGACTTTTTCAAACACAAAGGTTAGACCTGAACAAACAAGTTTTTTTCAAACAGTAATATTGATATCATGTTAATGTGAAAAGGGTTCTACTCAAGCTTTCAAAAATTTTAACAATTTTTAAAAAGTTATTAAGTGGGTGAATACACATTTGACATACGGTTAATACTCAAAACGTGTCACTGTGTTATCACTCATCAGTGTGTTTAGAGAGTAGGGTCTGGAGCCCTGTTGTCTACATTCACATTTTAGGTCCACCTCATGCTCTGTGATCTTGGGCAGGTTTACTTAACCATTCTGTGTTGTATGTTACATAAATTGTTTGAATAGTGCCTGACTTTCCTGGTGACTCAGGGTAAAGAATCCACCTGCAATGCAGGAGACCCTGGATAGGAAGATCCCATGGAGGAAGGTCATGGCAGCCTACTCAATATTCTTGCTTGGAGAGTTCCATGGACAGTCTGTGGGATCACAAAGAGTCAGACACAACTGAGCAACTAGTACACGTGACAGAAAATTCTCAAGAAATTCTAGTTCTTATACTAGATATATTATAGAGGCTTCCCAACTACATGTATGTTTTTATCACTATGCAAGTTAGAAGCACATCAATATTTTTATTGGACTACTTTGGGAGATAACAAGTATGGGGCAAATGAATCCAGTCCAAATGATGAAACAAGGTGTCTATTAAGTTAAAAAATAAGGAAAAAAAGATTCCTGCCTTAAAGCAAAAGAAACTGAAAGGATAAAATCACACCATTCATGCAGTAATGAATTTTAAAATTTGTTCTATGAGTTGTAACTATAATATGACTAATGGAATTGAAAGCAAGAGAAGATTCTAGTATACCCATAGGTAACAGGTGGAGAAAAAAAAGACCTTGCTCCTTCAGTCAGCTGCTCACAGCTAGACTAGTTTTCTTTTTCTTTTTGTCCAGAACCATTATTATCTGATGATCTATGTGATGATTGCTGGCTGGCGATCTCAGTGAAATGTGCTTGCTGGCTTACTCCTGGATTTAATTGATTGATGTTTCTGTTATAGAAATCTCGGCTGCACTCCATTCTAAGTGATGTACTGCTGGCAGTGTTTATACAAAGGCCAACGAGTGAATGGCCCACAAAGATAGCCTTTTAGTCCAGACATTGCTCCATTCTTCCTGGGCAGGGAATAGGCTAGCAGGTGAAGAAACAAAAAACACATCTGGTGGCTGCAGCTGCCTTTGATGTTTATTTAGTGGTTGGCAGATTTCAAATACAATCACTGATTCAAATACTTGCTGGAGTCTCCTCTCTTGTCATTATTTGGCAGGTCCCAGCAGTATTACCCCAATATCTCTTATTCACAGTTATATACGGAAAAATGTCTATTTACTGCATCATATGAAAGTATTTTTTAAATAATGCTGTACCTAATGGGACATAGGATGTAGACTCAAACTCAGCTCTTCTGGTTTGTCTGAATGCACTGTGCAAGTTTTTTCACCTCCCTGAGCCTTCGCTAGCTCATTTGTAAATAAATTAGAATTACAATACCTACTTCATAGAGTGATTGCAGAATTAAATTAGATAATGTATGCAGGTGACTGGCACATAGTACAGCTTAATAGATGGAAGGTAATAATAATTATTATTATTATAGTAAATCATTCACACAGTTTTTATTAAAATTATTAAGTATTTCAGTGTGGCAGGGATTTTATTATATCTATTTCTTAACAACATGGCTCAGAATTTGCCATTTTCCTTGCCCTGTTACAGACAGAGAAATAGTGGTGTAAGAATTAATTTTTAAAAAGCCATCTTGTTCATTTTTCCCAATGTTTTATTATGAAAAATTTCAAATTTTAGTGAAGTTGAATTTCACAGTGAACATCATGTAACCACAACCCACCCATGTGTCTTGTAGTTTTTAAGTGTTTTAACATGTACGTGGAATTGGAAGTTTGATTCTAGTTCAAAAAAAGTTAAGCCTTACAACTTAGAAAAGTCAATAGCAAATTGCCTGGCTCTACTCCATGCTAAAGAGTACTGAGGCAGAAGCATGGATGTCTATGTTTTTAAATGTGGGGGGCTTTTTCTGTTAAACCACCCAGAACCCTGAGACCACCATTGGAAACAGAACTTCCAGATGTGTGGGTGCAGGGAAGAATAAGGATTACCTGTACACTTGTTAGAATAGTCAGCAGTTATTTATCTCTGGGTAAAATAACATGTAACTGAACACTAGAGGGCAAATCGCAATCAGTTTGAAGAGAGACAGCAGTCAGCCTACTTTTTTGGAGGCAACTCTTTCTAAGTGTTCTCAGTTTCTGGTTACTCAGGTTCTGATTACTGCCATTACTCACTTCCTAGTGGACATGCTGCTTAACCTTTTAAATTCTGACCTAGTCCCAAGTAACCTCTGTTCCTTTCTGTTTTCTGAGACTGGCTGACGTTTTAATCTATCATATTTGTATCTATACTTCTATCTATGCATATGCTTTTCTATATCTATTTTATCTGTCTAGACATAGACACACACAAATGTTGCTGTCATTTGTGTCTCAATTAAATACTAAGGGGAAAAAATGAAGGAAGCAAAGAGCTTGTATGTAACAAAGCAATTGCATTAATAAATGTGAACGCTGCTCTTTTAATGGTTATCAGACACCCAGATAAATCTCAGACAATTCCACACTAATTTTCCTGAAATAATCAGTCTCCCAGATAAAGAAGCCTAGAATGTTTTGCTGACACCTGTAAACCTGTCAGGTTTACCTCCTTCATTTCTTTCCTGTTTGCAGTAAGTGATATCCACTTCTTTCCTACCAATGATAACCAAGAATGTTTAAAGGAGTATCACTGTAGAAGATATCACTCACAGATTTTCTTCAGTTTGTTATATGGACAAAAATTTAACAATTTCTAACATTGGCAAAAGCAAGTACAATGAAAAGTTATATTTCACCATTTATGTAATTGATTTCATATCCTTTTGGCAATTTCTATGACATTTTTCTGGGCCTGAAAATGTTTCTCTTGCAAGTTGCTGGTGAGCATCACACCAGACCCCATGCGTTCACAACCTATTTGTTCCTTTGCTAACACCTTCAAAAGACCACATTTTAGATCAATCATACATATCTCTTTAGCTGAGAGTGGTGGGTTTCTTGGCACCATTAAAATTCTCACAATAATTGAACTGACATTTCAAGTTCTATGCAATAGTAGCTTTCTTTTTAACAAATCCCCAATATCTGTCTATACCACCAATACATGGGTAGTATGCAATCAAAAGGTACTTATTGAGTGGATAATTGTGTGATTGTTACAATAACTTCAGCATGACCATTGTTAATTCATTTTTTTAATTTAATTTAATTTTTAAACTTTACATAATTGTATTAGCTTTGCCAATCAAAATGAATCCATCACAGGTAAAATTTCAGACAGTTCATTGAAGATGATTCTATCACTGATTAAAATAAGGATTAGAGCTAGTATTCAAATCAAAGAAGCTGTTTCAGGCAATCTACATTTCTTCATCCTCTTCACCTTTACAACCATCATCTTCTTTTTTCCCCCTAACTTTTTTTCCTGTGTAGTAAATATACTAGAGTCTTCCCCAATGGCTCAGTGGGAAATAATCTGCCTGCAAGGCAGGAGACACAAGTTCGATCCCTGGGTCAGGAAGATCTCCTGGAGTAGGAAATGTCAACCCACTCCAGTATTCTTGCTTGGAAAATTCCATGGACAGAGGTACCTGGCATACTACTGTCCTTGGGGTCAAACTGAGTTAGACATGACTGAGCATCTGGCAAATACATCTAGAGCTTGGTACCTCCTTGGTGGTGCTAGAACCCCAGTCTCCCTCCTGTGATCCTATAACGGCTTTCCAGCCACGTATCTCTACTGCCCTCCACAATTCCACAAGCAATATTGTGTCACTTGTGCCCTGAAGCCCTTCACATTGCCTCACAGTGTTACCTCCATATTAGTCTTGCATTTGACAGTGAAAAAAACAATACTTCTTGTCATCCCCAGACAGATGAGGGACTCAGGGTAAGCAACAGTCACTTTGTACCCAAAATGTGATAAACCTGTAATAGTCTGATGGGTCCTTTCCTCTGACCTGAAAAGACTTCAAGGTGTCTTAAAGGTAAGGAGCATGGTCTGAACATGAAGGTTTCGCTTTTTCCTTCTTTTAGCTTTGATCTTTTTCTGAGCCTTATTGAATATCCTGATTTACAATTAAGTGAATTGGAGGAGATTGTAGAAAATACTACATTGCAAAATCAAACTATGTGAGGAGAACATACTCCCTTCTGCACTGGGCTGACAGAAGAACAGAGGGATGTGAGTGTCTTTTCTATACTTTTGTGTGTTCTGTAGCCTTATGCCAGGTAAATTTTAGTGGACTACAGCTTTTAAGCTGAGGAAAGAAGCAAAATTTGAAAAAATTAAAATTTAGTCAAATTAGACCAAAGGAGTCAGTTGAGTGTACTCCTTCAACTCCATTTTAATGGTGTTAAATGGATAATATATTTTTGAAGATTGGTTATTTAACAGTGAATTCCTTAAATTAGCGTTTCAAGGTGTGAAAGACTTAACTTGAATTGGTCTATACTATTTAACTGGAAGGTCCAGACATAGGTCTAGCTTTAGGTCTACCTGGACATAGAGGTCCCAAACATGTCCCTAGTACATAATATTGCTCCATCTCTTAATTTTGCTTGAAACAGTTTTTTTCTCCTCTTTGTTTCAAGACAGTTACCAGAAGCTTGTTACATCTATATACTTAGAGATTTAAATCCCAAGAAAATCCCTAATATTTATCCTATGATTAGTGTGTAACTAATCACTACGACTTGGAGAATGGGACATACTGGGTGGCTTATTTCAGAGACACACGCTCCATCATTAGGGTTTAGACTCTGGTTAACCCATGGGGACTGAAATTGAGTTGTGATGTGAGAAGATACACTAGCAACTTACATAACATTATTTATTATGGTTTGACATATGTGAGTTATAAAGATGAATTCAAAAGAAGCTCTACCTTTAAACATTACATAATATGCAAAGAGGTAAACTTCATCAGAGAGATTAAGAAGATATGCTATGGAGACTTGAAAAAGCAGTGTTTACAGGAAAATGGGATCAAGATTCAAGGAAATAGTATTTCAAAGCCCTTGAATGGATTTTTTATGTTCAAGGATAAATAGTGAAGATGGGAAATGTAGAAAGCAGCTTGGGCTCAATCATGGAGTAAATGCAATACTCCATATAGAAGTGTTAGGCAAGGCATTCTAGGCAGAAGCAACAGCATAAAACACACACACACATGCGCACAAAAGATGCCTGGACAGTGAACTTTCAGAAAACCATGGAATCACAACTGTTACTAAAGAATGCAAGATGAAGGTGGAGTAGTGAGAGGTAAGTTTGGAAAGGTCACTTAAGACTCAAGTATATAGATCTTGGTAGATCTATATAATTTGGATAAGGTGAACTTAACCTATCTGTAGGCAGGGATAAATCACTCAAGCTCTCCAGTAGGGCTGTCAGTAAAACTAATCCAAAGGTGGAATATAAGTTAGGAAATAAATAAGAAATCAGCAAAGAGTTCATTAGGGCCTGAGAAGATTATCCTTAGTATTTTTTTCATGGCTACTCATGCATGTGAGACAGAGTAAGCCAGAACTATTAGAGAGTGAAGAAGTAGGGTTAGAACCACTGCCATCTGGGTATTAGGACAGATCTGAGTTTAATTAATTTGGGAGCAACCTGGTTCTGTGGGTGTTTTGGGGAATGATACTCTTTGTATTGTTTGGATTAAGATTCATGGTTCTTAGCACTGGCACCTTAGAATGAAAAAGACATAATCTCAGATGAGCTTTTGAAGAAATAATTAGTCTGAAGAGGGGCCTCAGGTAAGTGTATTCTTAAGGTGAGCTCCCCAGGTAAACTTAATGTGCAGCTAGGGTTGAGAATCACTGATCCTAGTGGGAAGAATATTTACCTGATTGCTCAGTGAGCTCAGTTCTAGTCTGGGCTCTGTCTAAATTTGCTATAAACATGCATGAGACTGCTAACATGCTTCTCCATTGACCAAAGTAATAGGTACCGACATGCCATATGATGTTGCTGGAGGACAAAACACAGATTCTGGAATAAGATCTATTAGAGTTGAATCCAAGTTCCTGTGCTTACTAGTCCTGTGGGCTTGGATAGATTACTAAGCCTTTTTGAGTCTCACAGAAAGATTTAGGGACTCACTCAAAGTAAATACAACAAATGCAAAGTGGACTGGAACTTGAACTCAGGTCTGCCAAAATGCCTCTACACTCAAACTTTCTTCAGGTAAGAAGGAAGTCAGCGTGGACTCTATTTTTAAAAAGTCTTTCCCATTGCGATTTATTACAGAGTTGAATATATTTCCCTGTGTTATACAGTATAAACTTGTTGCTTGTCTGTTTTGTATGTAGTAGTGTGTATGTGCTAACCTCAAACCTTTAATTTATCCCTCACCCACCTCCTTTCCCCTTTGGTAACCAAAAGTTTTCTATTTCTATAAGTCTGTTCCTGTTTTGTAAGTAAATTCATTTGTATCATATTTTAGATTCCACATATAGGTAATATGATACTTGTAGTTCTCTAACTTGCTTCACTAAGTATAATAATTTCTGTGTCCATCCATGTTGCTGCAAATGGCATTATTTCAATCTTTGTATAGCTAAGTAATACTCTATTGTGTGTGTGTGTGTGTGTGAGACTCACATTTTTATCCATTCATCTGTCAATGACATTTAGTTTGTTTTTATGTCTTGAATATTGTAAACAGTGCTGCTATGAGCATTGGGGGTGCATGTACTCTTGCAAATTAGAGCTTTCTCTGAATATATATCTAGGATGTATGTGAGATTACTGAATTATATGGCAACTCTATTTTTATTATTTAAGAAACTTCTATACTGTTTTCCATAGTGGCTGCAATTTACATTTCCTAAAGGTGGATTCTAATGGCCAGAACACTCATCAGTTATTTTACACTTGAGTCTGTTTGCTCATTTGTACTATGGTGAAGTTTATTTATTTTTTTTAGCGTGGCTTCTTGCAGATTTACAACAGCAGAAATAAGCAAGTATTGACTGCTTGGTGTATTCAGTACTATTAAAAATGTGAAGCATGTATAAACTTACATAATTCTTAAACAACTTATAAGCTTGGAGTTATGATTGTCTCCTAAATATAGAAAACAGCAGTCAAGTAATTTACTCAACATCACACAAGTGTAAGTGCAAGCTTTCAAGCCAGATGATCTGTCTCTAGAACCCTCACTTTTAACCACTACAGTATATTTTTAAAGCTTCTGCTGCCACTTATATGCTGGATCAGCTGAAGTCCATTTGAACTGGGAAATGGCATTAGGAGAACATGCGTTTGAACTGAAATGCTACTGTAGGCAACAAATGCCTCATAAAGTGTCCCAACACTTGCAGGCTCCGGACACGACAAGATTTCAGATCGGTTTACAAAGTCACCTGCTTTCTTTTCCTGGAAGGTCACCTCTAACTTTAAAGGGTCATGGATAAGAGTCTAAACCAATATTAACATGAGGCGTAAAGAACAATAAATCTCCCTCCCATGTGCACGTAGCTCAGAAAAAAGCTAGTATGCAATGGCAATCTCATAAAAACATTATTAGAAGATAAAACAACACAATGAAGTCTAGTGGGATTAATGGATGGGCAGTAAATCTGACAGATCTTGAGTGAGGTGAAATTTGGATTTAATGTAATTTAGTATTTCCCTGCATAGAACCAGAGGCCCTCTGATAAATTATACTGATGTTGAATGAAGTTGATTCTCCTCCTGTCTATAAAAGGGACATTCAGAACATGCTATAAGGAAATTTCTGTTGCTTTTTTTCTTATGAGAGAGAGAAAGCCAACAGAATGTGACAAGAATAGAAAGAATTCCTTGCTCCATCTTTAGGCTGAATGACCCCAATTCGTCCATGCCTATGCTGAAGGAGATCAGCCCTGGGATTTCTTTGGAAGGAATGATGCTAAAGCTGAAACTCCAGTACTTTGGCCACCTCATGCGAAGAGTTGATTCATTGGAAAAGACCCTGATGCTGGGAGGGATTGGGGGCAGGAGGAGAAGGGGACGACAGAGGATGAGATGGCTGGATGGTATCATTGACTCGATGGACGTGAGTCTGAGTGAACTCCGGGAGTTGGTGATGGACAGGGAGGCCTGGCGTGCTGTGATTCATGGGGTCGCAAAGAGTCGGACATGGCTGAACGACTGATCTGATCTGATCTGATGATGATTTTCTGGTTTTATGAAGAATTAGTTTCACCGGTGTTCTTTTAGGGGTAGAGACAGAGCATTTTAAAGACCTATGTAATTTTTTTCTCTCTACTCTATCAGTTAAAGACAGCTGGGTCAATAAATGGAATGAGAAATATGAGACGGGTGTTGTACCAGACATCACAGATTTAAAGCAGGGAATTCAACTCTATTACTATTCTTCTAAGAACAAAATATTGTTTATTAACAAAATCCACAGGATCAAAATATTACTTCCTTAACAAGAATAGGTATGTATGGATGTGAGAGTTGGACAGTGAAGAAAGCTGAGTGCCGAAGAATTGATGCTTTTGAACTATGGTGTCGGAGAAGACTCTTGAGTCCCTTGGACTGCAAGGAGACCCAACCAGTCCATCCTAAAGGAGATGAGTCCTGGGTATTCATTGGAAGGACTGATGTTGAAGCTGAAACTCCAATACTTTGGCCACCTCATGCGAAGAGTTGACTCGTTGGAAAAGACCTTAATACTGGGAAGGATTGGGGGCAGGAGGAGAAAGGGACGACAGAGGATGAGATGGCTGGATGGCATCACCAACTCTATGGACATGGATTTGGGTAGACTCTGGGAGTTGGTGATGGACAGGGAGGCCTGGCATGCTGCGGGTTCATGGGGTCGCAAAGAGTCGGACATGACTGAGCGACTGAACTGAACTGAACAAGAACAGGTTTGAAAATGCGTCATTCATTATTCTTGCTATACTTTTGGACATTCAAAAACAGATATTAAGATGCCTAAACAATATTAAGACAGCTAAACAATATGTATATTCCCAGGTTCTCAATATTTAGTCACACACACACACAAACTTTGAAGAGGCATTAAAACTATAATTTTTCCCCTATTCCAATGGTTATTTATACTATATGTATAAACACTAACATGAATTATATACCATCCCATTTAGAAGACAGGTACAAGCACAGTAAATTAATTTTTTTTCTTTCCAAGAAGAAAAATATTGATGCATAATTATTTATAATTATAAGCACTTCAAACCCAAGATACATGTCCTATACATCTTTAGGGCCAATTGTACTTCATCAGTATAACAGTTTCTGAGTAAATGTTTTTGAATTTTGTTAAGTGGAGCAGTTCATATGGAATTAAATCTACAATTCAGTGTTTGTATAAATACTCATAATGAGTAACTAAGCAGAAGAAAATTCACACTTTAATCACTGTTAAGAGTAAAACATTGTAGGTGATATGAACATACATGTAACACATTGGGTGATACAAAATGTAGATCAATAAGAGAAAATTTTATATACTTCCTCTGACTCTTTCCTGCGATCAGTGCTAGACAAGTGTGTCTCTACTGAGCAGACTTTATAGCATTTCTACTCTAATTAGACTCTATCAATTTCCTTCCACAGTGAAATGACCTTGAAACATAGAAAGCTCTTTTATCGCTAGTTTAAAAAATGCTTTCTTGTGAGATTTCAAGTTCTTCATTTCTCAGACCTAGCATGTCTCCAGCAAGGGCATTCTTAAGAATACTCTTTGGAATGAATATGCCATAAATAAAAATGTCTAACCTTCACCTCTTAAAAATTATAATTTCTGAGAAAAAAGTGTTATGTTTTTTATCTGAACACTAGAAATTTTTGAGAAGGAGCCAGAAGGCAGTTATTATTTTGTCTTCTCTGTTTGGATGAATCTGAATTCCCTTGGAAGTGATAAGTGCAAATAGGATTCAGACATATTGTAAAATGCCACTTTGAAATGATCTTTGCATTTAAAACTATGAGATAATATGACTTGGTGAACCTAAAGACTAGGGTCAACTAATTACAGATTCTCTGTCAGTTTAGTTCAGTGGCTCAGTCCTGTCTGATTCTTTGTGATTCCATTGACTGCAGCATGCAAGGCTTCCCTGTCCATCACCAACTCCCAGAGTTTACTCAAACTCAAGTCCATGGAGTCGGTGATGCCATCCAACCATCTCATCCTCTGTTGTCCCCTTCTCCTCCTGCCCCCAATCCCTCCCAGCATCAGGGTCTTTTCCAATGAGTCAGTTCTTTCATGAGGTGGCCAAAGTATTGGAGTTTCAGTTTCAGCATCACTCCTTCCAGTGAACACCCAGGACTGATCTCCTTTAGGATGGACTGGTTGGATCTCCTTGCAGTCCAAGGGACTCTCAAGAGTCTTCTCCAACACCACAGTTCAAAAGCATCAATACTTTGGCATTCAGCTTTCTTATAGTCAAAATCTCACATCCATACATGTCTACTGGAAAAAACAGCTTTGACTAGAGGGACTTTTGTTGGCAAAGTAATGTCCCTGCTTTTTAATATTTTGTCTAGGTTGGTCATAACTTTTCTTCCAAGGAGCAAGCGTCTTTTAATTTAATGGTTGCAGTCCACCAACTGCAGTGATTTTGCAGCCCCCCAAAATAAAATCTCTCACTGTTTCCATTGTTCCCCCATCTATTTGCCATGAAGTAATGGGACCAGATGTCATGATCTTAGTTTTCTGAATGTTGAGCTTTAAGCCAACTTTTTCACTCTCCACTTTCACTTTCATCAAGTGGCTTTTTAATTCCTCTTCACTTTCTGCCATAAGGGTGGTATCATCTGCATATCTGAGGTTATTGATATTTCTCCCAGCAATCTTGACTCTAGCTTGTGCTTCATCCAGCCCATCATTTCTCATGATGTACTCTGCATATAAGTTAAATAAGCAGGGTGACAATATACAGCCTTGATGTAGTCCTTTCCCTATTTGGAACCAGTCTGCTGTTCCATGCCCAGGTCTTCTTAACCTGCATACAGATTTCTCAAGTGGCAGGTCAGGTGGTCTGGTATTCCCATTTCTTTCAGAATTTTCCACAGTTTGTTGTGATCCACACAGTCAAAGGCATTGGCATAGTCAATAAAACAGAAGTAGATGTTTTTCTGGAACTCTCTTGCTTTTTTGATGATCAGACAGATGTTGGCAATTTGATATCTGGTTTCTCTGCCTTTTCTAAATCCAGCTTGAACATGGAAGTTCATGGTTCACATACTGTTGAAAGCTGGCTTGAAGAATTTTGAACATTACTTTGCCAGTGTGTGAGATGAGTGCAGTTGTCCGGTAGTTTGAGCATTCCTTGAGATTGCCTTCTTTGGGATTGAAATGAAAACAGACCTTTTCCAGTCTTGTGGCCACTGCTGAGTTTTCCAAATTTGCTGGCATATTGAGTGCAACATCATCTTTTAGGATTTGAAATAGTTCAACTGGAATTTCATCACCTTCGCTAGCTTTTTCGTAGTGATGCTTCCTAAGGTCCACTTCTCATTCCAGGATGTCTGGCTCCAGGTGAGTGATCAGACCATCATGGTTATCTGGGTCATGAAGATCTTTGTTGTATAGTTCTTCTGTGTATTCTTGCCACCTCTTCTTAATATATTCTGCTTCTGTTAGGCTCATACAATTTCTGTCCTTTATTGTGCCCATCTTTGCATGAAATATTCCCTTGGTATCCCAGATTGTTTGTTAAGTGATTTCAATTCAAGGAAGAATACATTTATTTATTCAGAAATATAGTACTTCATTTTGTTTCTAGAGACATAACTTTAAATTTTCTACATAGTTATAAATGCCAAAAGTTCTCTTGTCTTCAAAATAAATCCAGAATCTACTTTTTATTTCTGAAGAATATAATTTTTTTGTTCTTTTTTAGGCAAAATAATGAAGGGGAGTCAAAATACATTGGGCTTATTCATATAAAATATAAAGTTGTTTTCTGTTGAACTATTAAACTAAATCATGACTGGTTGAAAAGCATACTTGGCTTTGGTTTTATATGATAATAGATACACATAAGAAATCATTTTTTTTTTTTTTAAAGATCAAGGACAGCGTGTTCACTAGCTTTCAAGAAAGGACAGTGAAATCATATCCCCCCACTAGACAAGAACCCATAGGTCCACTTTTGATTTGCTGGAGAAAATAAATGAGAAAGAATTCTAGTGCTGCTGTTTCTAGTGCTGAATTTAGGAGACAACGCTTGAGAACAGAGACTGCTGTCTGCTCTTGGCCAATGGATTCATGAAAATAAGAAGAATTCTGAAATAATTCTTGCCAGAAAAATATAGAAAGACTTTCTGTGCTTGAGAATGGGAAGGGAATAAGACCCATCAAATCCCAAATCTTGGTGGTCTCTAGAAGGTATAGAAGTAATACCTCAGTGACTTCACTGATTTCATCAAAGTTAGATGAGGGGCAGGATCCAGGTATAGCCCTGGTGGAACTTGAGCCAAGTTCCACCCACACTCAGAAGGGTAGGGAGAAAGTGCTATTATTGATGCTAAAAGGAGACATAGTTACTCCTTTCAGAATATCCTGTATAGTGGATGGAGCCAGGAGAAGCTGAACACTGCCTTGAAACACATACACACACACACACACACACACACACATGTGCACACAATGCACCCCACACATACATATACACAACCCATATCTGCAGAGTCTACAATTTTAGATGAAAGCAGATCAAAGTAGAAAAAAGACTCTTTCACTGATTTGAGTTTCCATGTTAACTGGCAATTCCTCAGCAAAGAATGTTCAATGCTCTTAAATACTGTTGGGTGGGCTAAAAAGTTCATTTGAGTTCTTCCCATAACATATAATGTTCAAACACAAATGAAATTTTTGGTCAACCCAATATTTCTAGTCTAAGAAGTTATGCATATCTTTTACTCTCTTTTTAGGGTAGACAAATATGAGAATTACAAAGAATTTTGGAAGTAATTTGACTTGTTTTTTCCCCAGATATATATTTTGAAAAAAGGTTTGGGTTATGAGATACTAGCAACTGTTCCAGAAACAAAATAGCTATGTCTCTGTGGTCAAATTTCATTAATCTATGAGATAAACACAATTAAAACAGATTTTAAAAATCAGCTTATTTATTTTTATTTTTGCTAACAGTCTATATGGTTTGGGATCCTCCAAGGCAGTATATATGAAACTGTAACGTTCAGATATGCAGATGACACCACCCTTATGGCAGAAAGTGAAGAGGAACTCAAAAGCCTCTTGATGAAAGTGAAAGTGGAGAGTGAAAAAGTTGGCTTAAAGCTCAACATTCAGAAAATGAAGATCATGGCATCCGGTCCCATCACTTCATGGGAAATAGATGGGGAAACAGTGGAAACAGTGTCAGACTTTATTTTTAGGGGCTCCAAAATCACTGCAGATGGTGATTGCAGCCTTGAAATTAAAAGACGCTTACTTCTTGGAAGGAAAGTTATGACCAACCTAGATAGCATATTCAAAAGCAGAGACATTATTTTGCCAACAAAGGTTCGTCTAGTCAAGGCTATGGTTTTTCCTGTGGTCATGTATGGATATGAGAGTTGGACTGTGAAGAAAGCTGAGCACGAAGAATTGATGCTTTTGAACTGTGGTGTTGGAGAAGACTCTTGAGAGTGCCTTGGACTGCGAGGAGATCCAACCAGTCCATTCTGGAGCAGATCAGCCCTGGGATTTCTTTGGAAGGAATGATGCTAAAGCTGAAACTCCAGTGCTTTGGCCACCTCATGCGAAGAGTTGACTCATTGGAAAAGACTCTGATGCTGGGAGGGATTGGGAGCAGGAGGAGAAGGGGACGACAGAGGATGAGATGGCTGGATGGCATCACTGACTCGATGGACGTGAGTCTGAGTGAACTCCGGGAGTTGGTGATGGACAGGGAGGTCTGGCATGCTGCGATTCATGGGGTCACAAAGAGTCGGACAGGGCTGAGTGACTGAACTGAACTGAACGTAAATAGGAATCACTTCAGGATTTTATTAAAGAGAACATTTTAATTCCATAGAATGGGGTTGGGCCTGATATCCCTGCATTTCCTTTCTAACAGGTAACTAGGTTATGCCCATCTAACATCTGGGAGGTATATTCTGAGGACCAAATTCAGAGGGGTATGAAAGAAATGCTTATCCAATAATTGTCATTTACCAAATAATCTGACCACAAAACTGCTTATTAATATCTTGGTGAACACTAACGTTCCCTAGTACACAATCTGGAAAATATCCGTAAATCTACTCTACTTGTTTAAACAGGCCACTAGTAAATGTCTTTTACACAATTTACATGCAATTTTAAGTTTTGGTTTAATTATAGGGGCTTCCTTTGGAGTTCAGCTGGTAAAGAATCTGCATGCAATGCAGGAGACTTTGGTTCGATTCCTGGGTTGGCAAGTTCCCCTGGAGAAGGGATAGGCTACCCACTCCAGTATTCTTGGGCTTCCCTAGTGGCTCAGATGGTAATGAATTTGCCTAGAATGTGGGTAGACCTGAGTTCAATTCCTGGGTTGATCTCCTGAAGGAGGGCTTGGCAACTCACTCCAGTATTCTTGCCTGGAGAATCCTCTTGAATAGAGGAGCCTGGTGGGCTACAGTCCATGTGGTGACAAAGAGTATCGTGAATGCATTTTAATTCCAAATTAGCAGAATCTAAATGAATGAGGTGTTCTGTATAATTAAGTAAAGACTTAATGAGAAACATTAACATTAATGAGTAAGTGTGCAAAGTTAAGGTGAGAATTTTATATTTTAGTTTTTAAAATGAGTGTTTTTATTTCTCTTCAACCAGGAAAGAGTTAAGCTCTGTGAAGGGCTTATTCTTTTCTCTGATGGAAAATAAATAACTAGTATTCCTCAGGGCAGAAACTAAACTCTAACAAGGAGAAAGAAAGGACATGCTCCTACTTCCTCATCTATGTAGGCATTCTGATGTATCCCTGGGGACTTTGCTTCATCTGGGCAACTTTAATTGGCCTCACTTGGAAATTCTTTTCTTCTCACCTGTAAGGGAAGTCAGATCTTGTTTAAAAAAAAAAAGAAAGAAAAAAAATTTTAAAGAAGAGAGAAAAAGAGGAGAGAAAAGAGAATGAGAGAGAAAGACGAAATATGATTGTCCTTTTCCTTGGGGAATGTGTATTGCTTCCTAATTCTCCAGGATTACAGAAAGATCCAAGGATTAGCTCAAACTCTTTCAGAAAGACTCAGATGTGATTTTAAAATGGAAGTGGGATGGTGGAGAATTTTATATTATTGATCTCTTTAAAGGATGGGTACTCTTTTTGCATTTTATGGTTTTAGCATCTACACTAAAGATAGTTTTCAAAGAATTCCTCTTCTACTTACTTACTCTTTTACTTTCAAAGAATTCCTCTTTTACTGATAAGTAGAACTCTGCAAGGAGCCTGAAGTTCTAAGCTGAAATCACTAGGTCTCATTGACTTTTCATTTGTTCTTTTAATTCCAAAAGAGCAAAAAAGAGAAAAATGAGCACAAGAGATGAACAAATCACTATCCTTAGAATATGTCAGGCTGCTCAATTTCTTGCATAATATGAATTTATGATTGGTATATTTATGATTTGTGATTATTTAGGAACAATTTATTGCCTAAAGTACTGGTTCTCAATTGCCTGAAGAGTTGAATCACATGGGGAGATCTTCAAGTGCATGATGCTAAGGCCACACTCACGACTTAACAAAATCAGATTCTCTGAATGTGGACTCCAGGCATCATTGCTTTTAAAACCCCTCTGGAAGATTTCAACATGTAGTCAAGGAGATGAGGGGACATATTGTTGAAAGGAGATGATATAGCATCAACTTTTAAGTCTCTTATATACTGACAGTGTTGGGGTTTCCCTGGCAGTCCAGTGTCTAAGACTTCACGTTCCAATGCAGGGCATATGGGTTCGATCCTTGCTCCTGTTGGTGAGCTACGATTCCATATGCCTCGTGGCCAAAAAACATAAAATAGAAGCAATATTGTAACGAATTCAATAAAGACTTTAAAAAAATGGTCCACGTAAAAAAAGAATTAAAAAAAAATGACAGACACTCTGCTAACTAAGCAATTTACATGAATTATTTACTTTAATCCTTCAAAAGAATCCTATAAGATAAATATTTATTATTATCTCCATTTTAGAGATTACAAACAGAGGCTGGAATAAAATTAAAGAATCCATCTAAGTCTACATTTTAGTGTGACCTGGGGTAAGAACCCTGGTCTTGTCTCTCAGTACTGCACACCATCCCTCTGTTTTTCATGGGGGCTATTAATTTCAAAAAACAATCTAGAGGATCACAAATGATAATCATCTTCATCTCCCTGGCTGTGTGTGTGTGTGTGTGTGCTCAGTTGCTCAGTTGTGTCCGATTCTTTGAGACCTCATGGACTGCAGCCCCCCAAGCTCCTTTATCCATGGAATTTTTCAGGCAAGAATACTGGAATGGGTTGCCATTTCCTCCTCCAGGGAATCCTCCCAACCCAGGAATTGAACCTGAGTCTCCTGTGTCTCTTGGATTGGCAGGTGAATTCCTTACCACTCTGCCACCTGATCTCTACTTCTGATCTCCCTTGGTGCTTCCCAAATTAAACAGAATTCTTCTGTCTTCACATTGCAGCTATTACAGCCATGCATTTAGATCATGAATACTACTGAAATCTCAGTTTTTCCTGAAATTCAGTGTGTCTTATGAAAATCCTTAGAATATGATTATAAAATTTGTCAATTCTCAGAGATTTCAGATGAAATATTGTCTGCTCAAGTAACATTTCAATAAGGTAATTGTTCCACATACATGCATTAATATATAATATTTGTTTTTCACTTTCTGATTTATTCATGCTGTATGACAGTCTCTAGATCCATCCATGTCTCTGCGAATGGTACATCGTGAAATCTAGAAAAATGATACAGAGGAGTCAGTTTGCAAAGTAGAAATAGAGACACAAATAGAGAACAAATGCATGGTAGAAGGGGAGGTGGGATGAATTGGGAGATTGGGATTGACATATACACACTACTGGTGGCTCAGACGGTAAAGCGTCTGTCTGCAATGCTGGAGACCGGGGTTCGATCCCTGGGTCCGATCCCTGGGTTGGGAAGATCCCCTGGAGAAGGAAATGGCAACCCACTCCAGTACTCTTGCCTGGAAAATCCCATGGACAGAGGAGCCTGGTAGGCCACAGTCCATGGGGTCGCAAAGAGTCGGACAAGACTGAGCAACTTTACTACTTACTACTGTGTATAAAATAGATAACCAATGAGAAATTACTATTTAGTACAAGGACCTCAACTCAGTGTTCTGTGGTGACCCAAATGGAAGGAAATCCAAAAAAAGAGGGCATATATGTATACATGGAGCTGACTCACTTTGCTGTACAGCAGAAACTAATACAACATTGCAAAGTTCAGTTCAGTTGCTCAGTCATGTCCGACTCTTTGCAACCCCATGGACTGCAGCACACCTGTCCATCACCAACTCCCAGAGTTTACCCAAACTCATGTCCATTGAGTCAGTGATGCCATCCATCTTCTGTCGTTTCCTTCTTCTCCCACCTTCAGTCTTTCCCAGCATCAGGGTCTTTTCAAATGAATCAGTTCTTTGCATCAGGTGGCCAAAATAATGGTATATCCCAATAAAATTTTTTTAAAGTAAGTTTACTTAGTTTATTTTCTTGGGCTCCAAAATCACTGCAGATAGCGACTGCAGCTAAAATTAAAAGATGCTTGCTCCTTGGAAGAAAAGCTATGACAAACCTAGACAGCATATTAAACAGCAGAGATATCACTTTGCTGATAAAGCTATGGTTTTCCAGTAGTCATGTATGGATGTTGAGAGTTGGATGATAAAGAAGGCTGAATGTCAAAGAATTGATGGTTTTGAGCTGTGGTGATGGAGAAGTCTCTTGAGGGTCCCTTGGACTGCAAGGAGATCAAACCAGTCAATCCTAGAGGAAATCAGTCCTGAATATTCATTGGAAGGACTAATGCTGAAGCTCCAATATTTTGGCCACCTGATGCGAGAGCCGACTCATTGGAAGACCCTGATCCTGGGCAAGATTGAAGGCAGGAGGAGAAGGGACAACAGAGGACGAGGTGATTGGATAGTATCATTGACTCTATGGACATGAGTTTGAGCAAGCTCTGGGAGATGGTGAAGGACAGGGAAGCCTGGCGTGCTACAGTCCATAGGGTTGGAAAGAGTCAGACACGACTGAGTGACTGAACAACAGTTGAGTTCACATGATCTCAGTTTACACCACTGATGATTTTATTGTCTTCCTTCTCTTCAACCCTATACATTAAATTCTTTCTTTAGATCTTGCTGAAAAATAGGGTTTAAAATATAAGCATTGCACAATGTCAAAGAAGTTTTTATTGAAGTATACTTGATTTCCATTACTGTGTTAGTTTCAGAAGTAGAGCAAAATAGTTCAGTTACATATATGTATATTTTTCAGATTATTTTCCTTTATTGCTTATTTTGCTTATTACAAGATATTGAATATATTTTCCTGTGCTATACAGTAAATCCTTGTTGCTTATCTATTTTATGTGTAGTAGTTGGTATCTGTTAATTCCATTCTCCTAATTTATCTCTACCCCTTGCTTTTGCCTTTTGGTAACCATATGTTTGTTTTTTCATGCCTATAAGTTTGTTCCTGTTTTGTATATAGATTTGTTTGTATTAGGTTTTAGATTCCACATATAATTGATATAATATTTGTCATTCTATCTCTGATTTAACTTCACTTAGTATGGTATACTCTAGGTCCATCCATATTGCTGCAAATGGCAATATATCATACTTTTTGTGGCTGAGTAATATTTCAGTGTGTGTGTGTGTGTGTGTGTGTGTGAGACATTTCCTTAAACTGATCATCTGTTGATGAGCACTTGGGTTGTTTCCATGTCTTGGCTATTGTAAATAGTGCTGCTATAAAATTTGGGGTGCATATATCTTTTAGAATTAGAGTTTTCATCTCAAAGCAACTTCTTTATGGTAATGACAATTTGAAAGGAATTCTAGAAGATCGATGTGGACCACTAAAAGTGCATCTACAATGCTAATTGTTCACCCTGAAAGAGGACTAAAGAAAAATCTCATTATTAATCTTGAAATGTCAGCAATTTTGAAATACCTTGAAAATTCCAGTTTTGTGAAATTTCTGTGATTAAAAAAATCGTACTATTTTGTGAAAGTGTTAACGATGTGAATGGCCTCTTTTAAAACTCTGAGCACTTTTAGCTTTTGGCTGTCCACCCTAGTGTCCTCTAATGTCCTGTGCACATTTTAGAGGATACTTTTTCCAGTCAGTTTGGTCTTCAGTGTGATTAACTGACCTTTGTTATAAAACCTACAGCAAATCTCTGCCATCCATCTATTAAAAGACTTAAAAACAGAGAGAGAGTCCAGAAGTGAGCACATTTAGCCATTGATAGTTTCTCCTGCTGTTTAACTACTGTTAACATTACCTCAGCTCCAGGGCTGCATGGCAGCTAATTGCCTAATTTTAATTTATGCACCTGTTTATTCACCAGCTCCATGGTGATGTAGAGGGGAAGACAGGTATGATGACTAGAAATGTGCCAGCAGTACATTTTCCCTTTTGGCTTACTCTCCTGCTTTTCTTTCCTGCTGTTAGCTACTTTCATTGTCAACCTGGATCTCAGGCCACCCCACTTAGCAGGCATTCACTTAACATTTGGCCCTTGCTTGATTCAGGGTTGGCCGCGTGGGCTCAACTGTGGGAAATTATGGCCAAGACATGAATCAAAGTTGATTTTCAGCTACTTAAAACAAAAATGTTAATCATGCTACCTGTTGAAATTTTCTGACCTTGAAAATAGGGATTCTCTACCACTACATGGACAACGTATTAAAAAGCAGAGACATGACTTTTCCAACAAAGGTCTGTCTAGTCAAGGCTATGGTTTTTCCAGTGGTCATGTATGGATGTGAGAGTTGGACTATAAAGAAAGTTGAGCACTGAAGAATTGATGCTTTTGAACTGTGGTGTTGGAGAAGACTCTTGAGAGTCCCTTGGACTGCAAGGAGATCCAACCAGTCCATTCTGAAGGAGATCAGCCCTGGGTGTTCATTGGAAGGACTGATGTTGAAGCTGAAACTCCAATACTTTGGTCACCTGATGTGAAGAGCTGATTCATTTGAAAAGACCCTGATGCTGGGAAAGATTGAAGGCAGGAGGAGAAGTGGATGACAGAGGATGAGATGGTTGGATGGCATCACTGACTCAATGGACATGAGTTTGGGTAAACTCCGGGAGTTGGTGATGGACAGGGAGGCCTGGTGTGCTGCAGTTCATGGGGTCACAAGGAGCTGGACACGACTGAGCGACTGAACTGACTGACCACTACATTATACACTTTGGGCCACAGGGTTCTGCTAAGTGTCCCGGAGTTTTTTCTGGGACTGAATAGAGGCTACTGAGAGGCGAGAAAGGCAATGCGTTAATCCCACAAACAAAAGACAGACGAATAACTGAAACCTGGCTAATTTCCTAATGACAAAAGAGAAATGAAGTTTCTGGGAGTGTGAAAGTGGGCACACAGATCCACCGAGGCTGCATTTCCCACAGTCTCAGAACACAGGTTAGCCAGAGACCCACGACAAACATTCACGACACATACAGTTGTACAGGACCCGCAATCAGAAAGGCCCTGCACTTGGTTTAATGTCCTGCTGGATTCACCTTAAAATTCTTATTAATTTTTAATATTTTATTATTGGAGAATAGTTGCTTTACAATGTTGTGTTATGTTTTTTTTTTTTTGTACAACAAAGTGAATCAGCTATAAATGTACGTGTATCTCCTCCCTCTCAAGCCTCCCTCCCACCCACTCCCTTCACCCAGCCCTCTAGGTCATCACAAAGCACTGAGCTGAGCTCCTTGTGCTATGCAGCAGCTTCCCACTAGCTAGCTATCATTTTTGAACAAGCATTTTTGCTTTTTCGATTAGCCCTTGGCTCCACAAATTAAATAGCTAAATACAAAGCATGCTAAAATATCTCCAGAATGATTTAAAAAATCAGTGCTAGTTCACTCAGGTTTCCACACTGTTAGACCTTATGTAGTGGAGGGAACAGATGGCACCTGGAGGTGAAAAGACAATAAAAACAGGAACAAATACTTCCTTGCTAGCACTGACCTATGGAATTTTATGCTTATATTGGATTCCTATGAGTTGAATAGTGATATTATCTAGTGCAACACCACAAATGCGTCAAGCTTGAAGTTATGTCAGTAGAGATTTAGAAACTGAATGATGTTGAACAGTGTATTGTCCACTGAGAGGAGTCATGCCCTGCCATGTTCTCCTAATTTTTAAAATATGCCTAGACTCCATCAAGTTCTGTCATACTCTCCCAGGACCCTTTCTCCAATGACCCAATGCTCCTGCAGTAATTTCAGAACTTCCAGATACCATTTTATTCCTCACAGATTCCCTCAAGTTCCCGAAGACACATTCAAAACCCCTCAGTTCCCTCACTTTCACTTTTCACTTTCATGCATTGAAGAAGGAAATGGCAACCCACTCCAGTGTTCTTGCCTGGAGAATCCCAGGGATGGGGGAGCCGGTGGGCTGCTGTCTATGGGGTCACACAGAGTTGGACACGACTGAAGCAACTTAGCAGCAGCAGCAGCAGCAGAGGACCTCAGCTTCCCACAGGTTATGCTAAGATTCCTAAAGATCTGAAAAATTCCCTCAGTCTTCTCTGGACTCCTAGGCTCCTCTAGTCCCTTAGCATCTCCTGCCCCAAGGAACTCCCTTCCTGGACAAGCCTTGGGAAGATTCACCCCAGGTGAGGAGCCCTAGGTAGGCAACAAAATCCTCTAGCTTGTCACCAAGAGGAATTACTGCTGGAGGCCTCCTGCTGCCTCCAGAAAATGATGAGGGAGAAACTATCACTATTCCTTAGTGCCTCTTTGGTCCTGGGCTGTGGAAAGGAAAAGGTTAAGCAGCTGCTGAGTACCTGTGTGTTCTTGGAGGCTCTGTGGGCACAATGTTGGGACGTGTGTTTTTTCTGAATCTCTGAAAAATTCATTTCCATCAAGGAGTTGGAGTCAGAAGGGACTTTGGTCAGAAAATCTTTTTAGATTTTTGAGATTTCCTCCCAATATTTTGTCAATTAGGGGTATGTTAATATGTCAAAAGTAAACATTTAAAAGGCAATTTTTCTTTTGTGACTCATTTTTGTCATTCTTCATTCATAAACCTCTACTTAGAATCTCAAAGCACAGAATTCTGGGGCCCTTCTTCACCTCTGAGTGATGCCACCAGCAAATTCCAGGGCTTAATTACCTCCGATTCACCCTTAAAAGGGCCAGTTTCTATAGATCTACTCACTTGTTCAGTATTCCTTTCAACAGAGATGTTCTGAGAGCAGAGTTAGCAGCAGGAAGAAGCACTAGCAAGGGTGCCGGCACTGTCCATGGCGGCCTGGTGGTTGAGACATACCGTAGCGGTGGGCTGTGTTATCTTTCACTGAAGAGGGGCACACACAGTTAAGTGAGAACATTTAGAAGGGAAACTCAACCCAAACTGGGGGCATTTGTCTCAGTAGAGAAAGAGATGCTGAATCTGAGATTCAAAGCCTGGGAAGGAAGTCTCCCATGGAACTGAGTGGGATTGTTACAGCAGAGGGAAAGGCAACAGAAGATTCAGACTCCAGAAAGAACACAGCACCTTCATGAAACACATTATTTGTTATGTCTGGACCTTGGATGTTGGCTGGTAGGTTAGAAAAAAAAAATCGGCATGGGGTCTTTTATGTCAGTTTAAGGAAGTGTAGCTTTATGTAAAGGCAATGTGGAGAATACCAAGCACATTGCATTTTAAACCTGGGATAGAAAATATTCTCAACTCTTAAGGGACCAACTCTGAACCCAGAGTTATAATTGTAAAGATGATCAACTATAAAATAATACAGTGGACTATTTTACTCAATAATTTTCAACGTTGTACCACATGCCTCCTCTGGGACAGGGGCAATGCTAAACGTTGGGGATTACAACAGCGAACAACAGTTCTATTTCCTGTCCTTGTGTTGTCGCAATGCAGGTAGCTTCTGGACCTAGCAGGAATGGAAGAAAAATGAAGCCCTCTCAATGTCTTGGTGCTGATTGACCCAGCTGGCTGCCAGTAGCCAATTTAGCTATTCTGTATTGCACAGATCAATGGGAACCAGGGGCCCCTCTGCCTTAGTTACCATAGCTCAGAATAAAGCGAAGGACAAACGACATTCCCTGCTGCCTTTTTTCATTCTGGAGAAAAATTTCCAGTGCTGAAGAACAGCTAAATGCTTCCTTTTGTGTTTGTCTGATTGTGGACAGCAGTAACCAAAGCTGTGAAGTCAAGTCACAGAGAAACAGGTAGGTTCACCAGTGAACTAACAAAACATTCACAATGGGAGCAGGTGACATAGCACGTTTTCAACTCTAACTGCAATCTTTACATTTCACCCAATAGGAGGTCTTATCTATTCCCTGAAGTGTTCTGTCTCTTATTTCCTTTGATTTGACTTTGGAACTCAACTTCAGTGCAAGATCCATGCTACTTTCTTAATTTTCTCAGAAGATACTTCTGGGCTTACCAGAAAAACAGAACCAACAGATATATTGCAAACCAAGAGTTCTACATGTGTACGGATTTCCACTTTTGTTGTAATAGTCATAGAAATACACCAACTTTAAAAAGAGATCTCTACTTATCTAATATTGAGAAAATAATTCTAGGCATATACAGTATAATGATGCATGATATAATATCAGAGCCCTGGATTTCAAAGAAACCTTTTCAGACTTTTAAAAGAGAGAAAAATCATTACATGAATATGTAAATAGGTAGTAACTAAATCATAAATACAAAAGAGTTTCAAGACTCTGAGTTTCAAAATACTATTTTTTTATTATGCTTTTGGTGATTCCCCCAGAGCAGTCTGGATATGTGTCTAAGCGGCTGCCTTTGTGTATGTAAGACTGTGTGTGTTCTGAGTACAACCGTTTTTCAAATTCCAAAGTACTCAGCCTTTTCATTCTAAGCAGTGAGAACAGTGGGGGAAATTGTCTGACAAATTGAAGGAGAAATTTATTTCTTCTAAAAAAAAGACAGGTTACTATCCTTATACACAGAGTATATAAACTTGGATTTCAAAAACAAATTATCCACAGTTTTTTCTGCTTGAGTTACCAGGATATTGTGACAGGGAAAAAAATTGAATTGGATCTTACTGCTATTTATTAACATTCCAGATATTGAGAGAAGCACATTTTCATTCGAACCTTACTGCTCTATCTTGATTTTCTAGGGAGTGAACTTAATGTTGCATTGATAAAGGGCTTAAGTTTTCCATTTATTAAGCTGCATTTTTCCTATAGAGCAGACACATCATTATTTCAAGGAATGATTCTTTTAATAATAAGTAATACAATGATATTAATAATAATTGATATCGACTTCTGTAAAGTTAGTAATCATTTTAATTCTAATGTATCAGTCACCCAAAGTATTGAATCTTAGTTTCTGTAAAATAGGATTCTTTAAAAAATGTACTCTGAGAACATTTATATACATGTCATATAGTCCAGAGAAGTCAACTCTTTAAAAGCCATATATAAAAATATGAGCTGTTTATTATTATAAGTTAGATTCATCTCACTAAAACTTTCTATCCTTTGTTTTATTATGTCTCTTTAATAAAGACCTTTATTAAGAGAGTGTTTTCATATTGTTTATGGCTTTAACAAAAATGATTTCATAACCTACAAATATATTTTATGTCTCTCTCTTTTTATATCTGCTTTTTATTCCTATACTTTTTACTTTGTATTGGAGTATAGCCAATTAACAATATTGTGATAGTTTCAAGTAAACAGCAAGAGACTCAGCCAGACATATACATGTATCCATTCTCTCCCAAACTCCCCTCCCATCCAGTCTTCCAAATAACAGTGAACAGAGTTCCCTGTGCTATACCACAGTATCTGCTCTTTTTTTGTCTAGTGCGGTCATTTGTCATACATAAAGACATGTAGATGTTAATAGTTTATTTCATTGAGTTTTGATAGGTAGATATATGTGGCTTTACTGTCACTGAAATCAAGATACAGAGCATTTTCATTTTTCTACAAAGTTTTTTGATGATTCTTATTGGTTAGCCCTGCCACCTGCTGAGTTAACCTATAATCTAGTTTCTATTACTGTAGATTGATTTAGCTTATTCTTTAAATGTTTATATGTGGAATCATAGTGTATATACTTATTTATGTCTGGGTACTTTTTCTCAGTGTAGTGTTTAAAAAATTAATCCATATTTCATGACTGTGGCTGAGGAATTTGTTCCTTTTATTCTTGGGTAGCATCCCATTTTATGAATACAGAGCAATATTAATCTATTGTATTCATGGAAATTAGGGAAGTTTCAAACAGGGGCTCTTATAAATAATCTTCATCAACATTCTTGTACATATGCTTTCAATTTTCTTTGGTATTATTGGATCATAAGGTATTTTGCTTTTAACTATTTTAGAAACTTCCGAATGGTTTTCTAATTTGGTTGTATCATTTTACATTCCACCTTCCTTCCTTACCTAAGAGGATCAGTTCTCCACATCCTTGTCAGTTCTTATATGTCAGACTTTTTACTGTTAACCATTGTAGCGGATGTGAAGCAGCACCTCCTTTTAGTTTTAATTTGTTTATCTGTTATAGCTAGTATTGCCAAGCATCATATGAAGTGCTCATTGACAGCTCATAATCTTCTATAAAATATTTATTCACAACTGGTTTTTACCACTTTTTAAACTGGATTATTTTCTTATTATGATTGGTCTGTATCCTGGATAATAGTCCTTTGTCAGATAACTATTACAAACATTTTCCACAGTTCGGGGTTTGCTCATTTGTTTTGTTATCTGAAACATGAGCAAAGATTTTTATTTGGAAAAAGTCTGATTTATCAACACTTTTTCATTATTATAGTTTAAACAATTCTTTAAATAATCTTTGCCTGTATCACAGTTATAAAGATATTCTATATTTTCCTATAGCAGATTTATAGATTTAGCTTTTATATTTAGGTCTGTGATAAATCTAAAGTTATTTTTTCTGCAAGGGGTAAAGTAAGATTCAACTTTGGCATCAACTGCTGAAAAACATCTTTATTAATCTGTAAAATTTCAGTAACATATTAATATCAATTTACCATTTTATGTGTGTTTACTTTAGTACTCTGAATTATGTATCCTTGATTTTTTGTTTATCCTTATATGAACACCACACTCTCTAATTATTGTAGATTCACAGTGAATAATGAAATCAGCTATAATAAGTCCTTCAAGCTTGTAATATTTTTTCAAGATTGCCTTTACATTCTAGCTTTGAATTTTCATGTAATTGTTATTATAAGCTCATGCATGCCTAAAGCCTTCTGGGATTTTTATTGGGCTATCTTGATATTGTAAATCAACTTGAGGAGAATCACTATCTTCATATTGAATCTTCAAACTCATGTCCCGTAAAATCTGTATTTGTTTTGTTTGTCTATCAGTAATATTTTATATATTTTCATATAATATTTTCTATATACTTGCCTTCTTGCATGTTTCATTATATTTATTCCCAGTATTTTTGTTTCTTTTTTGATGCTATTTTAAGTAAATGGTATTTTGAAAATTTTATTCTCCAATTGTTTGCTGACTGTGTGTGTGTTTGTGTGTATGTGTGTGTATATTTTATTGACTTTGTATTCTGTGCCCATGCCAAAATTACTTACTAGTTCAATTAGTTTCTTTCTAAATTCCTTTGGATTTTTAAATGTACACTATCATGTTGTCTTCTTTCCATTGTTTATGGTTTTTATTTCTTTATCCTCTTTGTTATATTAACCAGGACCTCCAGCATGGTGTTGAATAGATGTTTCTGAGAAAACTTATGTATTTATTTATTTGATTCCTGATCTTTTTAGGAAAAAAAAATCGATTTTAAAATTGTCTATGATGTTAGATTTAGAATATTTGCAGATGTGTGCATGCTGAGTCATTTCAGACTCTTTGAATCTCTGTGGACTGTAGCCTGCCAGGCTCCTCTGTCCATGACAGGAATGAACAGGCAAGCATACTGGAGTGGATTGTCATCCCCTCCTCCAAGGGATCTTCCTGATGCAGGGATCAAACCTGCATCTCTTATGTCTCCTGCATTGGCAGGAGGGTTCTTTAACATGAGCACATCTGGGGAAGTCCATTTGCAGATGCACGATATCCTAAAGATGTTCTATTTCTTGTTTGCTGAATATTTTTATTTAGTGTGAAGAGGTACTGAATTTCATCAGTTGCTTTTCTGCATCTCTTGTAATGAGAATCTTTTCTCCTCTACTCTGTTAATGGGATGATTTCCATTGACTGACTTTTTAATACTAATTCAATTCTGCATTCCTCAGCTATAGTTTATTATCCAATGTATGTATCACAAGACTTGGCATGTTTATATTTTAAAAGATTTTTGTGTCTATGTTCATGAGTTGTATTGGATTTTTCTTTTAACATCTATATATGTTATTATAGTATGCAAAAATTTGCATATATTTATAAATTTTAGATATTTTACCTATATATTATATTAATTATATAGTAAATATAAATTATTTTATATATAAATTTCCTTTAATCCTTTATTATTATATATAATTCCCTTACCAAATGAGTGGGGAAATTTTACTCTATTGTCTGAATAAAGTTACAACTGGTATTTTGTCTTCTGTAAGTAGTTGATGAATTCACCAGTGGAGACATCTGGACTCACAGAAAAAAAAGAAGTGAAAAGTAAGCAAATGAAGTGACAGAAAGGATAATAACCAAAGAAGTTCAGGAGTTCAGAATTAAGGTCTTAGTTGCAGAAAGTTGGGGCAATCTCAAATCTCAAAATAACTTTCCATTCATTTTTAAAATTTCTGTGTCACTTTGCTCAATATCTACCTTTTAGGGAAAACAAGTATGATCACCCATGTTTAGGTCACGTGATAGTCTTTTGCCCAACCTTTAGGATCAGGAAGACAGTGACAAATCGGTGTCCCCAAAAGGAATACATTAAAAGATGGAAGGTCAGTTAGCCAAATAAATTAAAGCATTTTTACAAGGAGAAGTGGATGAAAAAGAGACACAGAGAGAGAGAGATGGTCTTTTCCAAAAGCAACTTCTGATGAGGGATAGTTTTGGGTCCCTGAAAAAGGTATACTGGCAGTAGCTGTATACCTTGAAAAGATAAGCTCCTCTTAACAACCTGTAATTTTTTTAAACCTCAAAGGAACCTACAAGAGTTTTAATTGCTTGAGTTACTGGAGTTAATCCTCCAATCACTTTCTGGCCATTGTTGTAAATAATAATCTTCATTAATGCACTGACATGGAACACTAATCTTCTAAATCACAGTATGAGGTACAAGGAAAGCATAAAGATAGTTACTCAGTAGAGAAAAAAAAAATCTCCTGACAGTTTAATACCTCATAGCAAAGATGAACCTCACACATTAAGATACTTAATTTTCACAATATGCATTGATGTTAATCTTTAAAAAAATCTTACACACTAAATGGAATTTTTAACTTTCCTTCTTAGTTCTTTCTCTCTGGGACTGTAAATTAACTTTTCCACCAAGAAACAGAACAGAGACATTTATATTCTTAGGCAATTTGGGTTGTTCAGCTTTATATGCAATGCAAATTAATGGCCCTTGTATGATGAATTAAAAAAAAACTGATGGTAATTAGAAAGGCTGTTGGTGATGTCAGCAAAGAGTGTTCTGATGTTGGAATGTAAATGTTTGAAGCTCAGATGTTACAGAAGTCATAGACTTAACTAGCCCTAAGTCCAGAATTCAGAGAAAATTCTCTCTAGCTGAGGTATTGTGGGCAAACATTGATGAATAAAGCATCAGTTAATGTCCCAGGATCATAGAATTTATGAGTGAAAGTGGGTCCTAGTGATCATTCTATGTTAAACCTCTCATATCATCAATGAGAAAATAGGTACTATAATATTAAATGATTTTTCCATTTTACTCCATTAGCTACTGGGTTGAGAACCACGAATTTCAGATGCTCTCTTCAGTATTCTTCCAACCGTACCTCTGTATGGATCATTAATTAAATAATATCCATTGAATGTTTTCAACATGATAGGCAATGTGCTGAATGGTTTATATGAATCCCTAAGCTTATCTTCCTATTAACTCTAGGAGGTGGAAGTCCTACGTCCTCCTAAATGCAGTTCTTCTCTCGGGGCCTTGTATCCACCACAAAGTCTCTCGTTCTCATTCCAGCTGACATATTTCTCTTTTTTTATTCTGACCTGTGGATGACTTCCAAGAAACTGTTGTCTGTCTGAGGATGTCATATGAGAATAGCATCCTATTTTATCCTTTTATGGGAGGATTCCTCTTTCCACCAGCCAGAGTGTCAGCTTCCTCAGGAAGGTTATTATACCTCTTGTGGTCTCCCTGATTTGATTGACAAATATCTCTTGTATAATTGATTTAGAATTTAGCATTGATCAGAAAGCCAGTTAATATCTTTCACATATTTCATATTTGGTTTAATGTGAGAGGGGTTGACCTCCCGATCAACCTCCCATTATTCCCCAGCATCCTTCCCAAGGACAGATCAGATCAGATCAGTCGCTCAGTCGTGTCCGACTCTTTGCGACCCCATGAATTGCAGCACGCCAGGCCTCCCTGTCCATCACCAACTCCCGGAGTTCATTCAGAATCCCATCCATCGAGTCAGTGATGCCATCCAACCATCTCATCCTCTGTCGTCCCCTTCTCCTCTTGCCCCCAATCCCTCCCAGCATCAGAGTCTTTTCCAATGAGTCAACTCTTTGCATGAGGTGGCCAAAGTACTGGAGTTTCAGCTTTAGCACCATTCCTTCCAAAGAAATCCCAGGGCTGATCTCCTTCAGAATGGACTGGTTGGATCTCCTTGCAGTCCAAGGCACTCTCAAGAGTCTTCTCCAACACCACAGTTCAAAAGCGTCAACAAGGAACTGACAACTCGAGGAACTTGAGGTGGTGTGGGATGAGGAAGAGGCTTCCTAGTGATAAGGATAATAGTCAAAATAAAATGTAATGGTATGATTCAAAAAAATTTGTCTAGAGATCTGGGTTATGTTGTACAAATCTCTTAATCCCTATTACCTATTTCCTCCTACAGGGACTGGGAAAGAACAGATTCTTAAGTCTAGTTTTTGTCTTACCACCAATTTTTTGTCACCTTGAAGAATTTACTTATATCACTGAATTTTTTTTGTTTTTAGATGAGAAATGAGAACAGTTGAGTTCAGCCTAGTATAGCTTTTTCTATACTGCCTGCCTCCACAAATCCAACCAGACAATACACTGAATGGCAGTCCTGGGATCATGCTGTTTTTAAATTTTTCTCTGCATCTTCACGCCTGATCCTACACTGCTTCCAACCCCACTGGCTAAGCATCACTGCTCTTTATTTTTTCATCTTGAAACACAAAGTTGAAGCAAGTTCAGTGGTCACTGGCACGGTAAGATGAAATTTTACAGGATAAGTGATTATGTTGCAGGATATTATTGGAACTTTAGATGTGAAAGCTAGAATTTAAGTAGTATTTCTTTGACAGCCATGTACTCTCATTTAATCTGTAAAATCTCTTCTGAATTGAAGCTTCTTTCAAATATCACCTTTAGATGAACTTGTGATAATCAGCACTTCATAGGAATAAGTGGCTTACCATGTGAACTTATATACATCCTAGAGCCATCAGGGAGATATAATTTGCCAAGTATATAGGAGTTCTGTTTCTAGTATAATTAAAAGCCCTTTCATTATTTTAATATATCAGAGCACAATGATCTCAGGACACAATGCAAATCTGAATCATTCTTCATGCAATGATTTGAACTGTGACAAGACAATATCTCTGTCCCATCTCTATCCCACTGTATAGAATTATACAAGTTTTAATGTCTTTTTGTTCTTTCTTTGTGATATTTAGAAAAAAATATTATGCTTGGACTTTAGTTTTGAAACTTTAAACTCCTTAGACACATGAACATTTGAACAATGAGACATTTGGTAAGCAAAGATGCTGCTAGCCAGGAAATCACCATGGAAACCACCAAAGACATGGAATATGAAGATGATCAACTTCAACTCTGAGTTAATTTTTTCTCAAGGTTGTGGCATTTTGGTTCATTGATTCATATGTTGAAGTGTCTTTTAGAGGAAATGCTGTCAGAGACAAAGTAGAATCTCCCAAGATTCATTATACAGTAAAATTTGGAACAAGTCAGACTCAAGTTCTCCAAAGTAAAATAAGATAACAAACAAAATATCCCAAGGAATCATAAATTCTTGCTAAAGCATAGTCATATAGAACCTGGAAACTGAACCACTAGGTATATCCCAAATAAACTATTGTCATAAGACTATGGTGGTTCTTTCATTTCAGGTGTTGTATTATGACAATCTAACATATAATGAATTATCAGAGTCCTCTCTACTCATTAAACAGCAGTTCATGCTTAATGTAAGCTCTAGTTTAAATTCAGCTATAGAACATTATATCTATTTTGTTTTTAAAGTAAATGAAACATAATTGGGGCAATAATTTTAAAGTTTAGAAATGAGCTATACCTTAGGAAATATAGTGAGTCCCTTTTAAAAACTGAGAAGTTGGCAGATGGAATATAATTGATGACTAAGAACATGATTGAGCTGGAAGGGACCTTGAAAAATCGTCTGGTCCAGCTGGAAGTCTTTAATTTGCCCTCCAGTAGCTAAATGTCTCAGGCTTCTAGAACAGATAGATGCCTGTTCCTTCTCAAAGTTCTCCAGGGAAGGAGTCTCAACAACTTAATTTGATAATCCGTGCCAGGATTTTATCACCTTGACAGTCTAGAAGTTCTTCTTTATATCCCATAGAAATCTCTCTTGTAGCCTGTTTTCTCTAGGTAGATTTTCAGTGAACAGAAAAACATAAAATGTTCTGTGCCCTTCTCGGAAACATTCCTCACATACCCAAGTTGTTGCATCTTAATAGTATCTCCTCTGGGCTAAATTACAACTGTCCTCTCCTGTTTTGAACACATAGGACACATTCCTGGGTCCTTTGGAATTACTTTTTCCCTGATCATGAATTTTTGAAATACGAAGTAGCTTCTACCTGTCATATGTTAAGCTCTAGGGAAAATAGTAACAGCTATGTTTTCACAGTACTGCACAGTACTTTGCAATTTCATGTGCTTTATTTCATTAGATCTACAACATCAACTGTGTTAATTAGGCAGAGAATGAAATCCTCATTTATATTTTCAGGATTATGTAAACTTAAGTGTTCATGTGGAATAAAGTACTAGTAAATAAACCCAACTGAATATATTGGGCCCGTGATGCATGCTACACACAGCTCTCTACTTTGCCATATTATTTTAGGTGTTTTCACAAGCTATTTCACATACCCATCGGGGACTATTTGTAGTTAGAAAAATTGATTTTATTGTGTTTATAGTACATGTTTTTCCTATGGCTGTGTAGCTGGTCAGTAGCAGAGTTTGTATTTAAACTCATGTCTCCTCAATTAAGGGAAGAAATATTCCTCCTTCTAAATAACTGCCTCTTCCTTGGCATTTTAATTTTTTTTTTTTTGTAGCAAGATATAAAATGCAACAAAGTAAAAATTTGCTATGATGATTATATTAGGTAATATTTCAATCAGTGATTAACAAGAACATGTTAGCCTTAGGGTTAGGGTAAGTGCTCAGTTAATGCTAGTTTTTGTTATTACTGTTATCAGCATTATATGCACAATAGAGGAATAGAACAGCTGAGTTGAAATCACTAAAAGCAATAGAAAGTGATCACATCTAAGTTCAATAACTCCACAAAAACTTTTTACAAAAAAAATACTTGCACTGCAATTCATGTTACTTTGAAAAAACTTCAGATTGACTTACAAATCTAAAAGTCAACAATGCAATATGAGATTTTCCAGAAGTTAGAGAAATCTTGATATTAAGAGTAACCAAAAGTCTGAGTGTAGTGCTGCACATAAGTTAGATAAATTATTATAGTGGACTTCAGATGCAAATGTCTACTGCTGTGAAATGTCTAATATTTCAAAATCGGTTCTTTGATTTTCTCTCAGAGAAGAGAAGAGTGAATAATTTATTCATCTCTTGACTATGAACATCGCTATGTGATGCTTTTGAATTAAAGACTTCTCACATTTAAGCCCCTTGCTTGTTAAAGTACTCAACCTAATGCCATAAGAAATTCTTGTCATTAAAGACCTGAAAAGGTATTATTTCTTTCTATTTTCCAAATGTACAACAAAGCTTTCTTTCTTAGTGTTAAAATAGATGTCATTTGTTTATGCTAAAACTACTCAGAGCAGTGAATTAATGTTTAAGTGTTCTGTATTTTAGGTCAGTTTTACTAATTGGTTGTTTTATAATCAAATCATTTAAATAGTTTTCAGTTCCCTTGGTGCTATGGACGGTTTGTGTCCACCAAATTCATATGTTGAAACCTAACACTAATTGTGATGGTTTTGGGAGATAAGGCCATTAGGACAGTGCTGGTTCCTGTCCTCCTAAAAGGGAACCTAGAGAGCTCCCTTGCCCCCTCCATTGTGTGAGGACACACTTAGAAGCCTATGAGGAAGAGAGTTCTCATGAGACATCAGGTCTCCTGGTGCCTGGACTTTGAACTCAGCTTTCAGAACTGTAAAAAATAAATTTCAACTGTTTATAAGCTATCCAAATGAAAGTATTTTATAGCAACCCAATGGACTCAAACATTTGCCAAACACCAATCCCTTCTATTCATTCCATTGTGTGAATTAGATGAGATGTTACAAATGAAAGAACTTTGAATATTCAGGCATTATCCCCACCGTATATGGAGTTTCAACAAATACAAAGCACTTTCTTACTGTGTCTTTTATCTACAGGTTCCCTATAGTTCTTAAATGTGCATATTAATTGATTGATCAGCCCTATACCCTCTTTTTTCTACCTTTTCCTTCGTTCAACATCTCTTTCTCCAAAACTCGTACACAGTTTTTAAGTCCTGAGCCAAATGTTGCCTTCTCTGAAGATCCTTACCTTTCCCAGACTGAGACAGTCACTTCTTCAATCTGTGATCTCATCCAGATGTAACAATTGCCATGCTGGAGTCCAAGTCATGGGCTTAAATATTTTTTTGTTTACTAGACTGAGTTCATTACACAGATCAAAGTACATTCCCCTCAAATGTACTCCCCAAACAGACTCGCAAATTATGAGAGCTTCTAAGGAGTCATTATAAGCTCTTACTACTGTACTGATTAATCTTCAGGAACATACATGTGAATTATTTACTTCACTGTCACTCTTTCAGTAGAGATTTTGCAAGGGGGATTGATACTCTCCTGAACTGAGTCAACTACCAATCAAAAGAAAGTAGCCAGCAATCCTCCCACCGCCCCATTCACCTCACCTCCAAGCCCTGTGCCTGCTTAGGGATCTCCTAGTACTTCCCCCGACCCTTCAGACCCACCACCCAATGCTCTTAATCACTAGGCACCAGCAAGGCTCACATGGGTTCCAGAGGTTGAGAAGGGCACAGCTTTGGTGGTCAGATGGACTTAGATTTGACTTTTGACTGCCAAATGCTTTAGGAAAAGCCTTAAACAAGTTAACCACTTCAAGTGTTTTTCCATATCTAGAAAGTGAGGATAAGAACACCAGTATGTTGAGGGAAAAAAGTGTGTGTGTGTTTGTGTGAATGAACCATTTGTAGAGGACTTGGCACGTAATAAGTTCACTAATTATTATGGGCTTTGGAATTTGAGACATAAGAAATTAAATCCTCATTCTGACTCACCCAATGATCAGCTGACTAGATAAATTTCAAGTTTTGTGTCTGTGTGCCTCTTTCTCTTAAACATACGCAGATAGACACATGCACGCATACACATGCGTTCTACGCTATGACATAAAGAGGAATGGTATCACTATACTTAAAGAATTTATTTTCTAGTGTAGACTACACTTTCAAAGGCAGCAAGGTACACCTCCTTCAATGTTTTTGCCCCACTAAAAGTAATCTATTCTAAATCCATTGAGTCTAGGCCTACTATGTAGAGATGTTTGATTAATAGGAATCAGGAGTTTCATTTATTGCAGATAAAAATAGACTTTGTTTTTACTTCTTAAATGGCTTCCAATCCTGGGTAAATATTTATTTTTACCTTTAAATGCCTTCCAATTGTGTAAGGTGTTTGTTTATTTCTTTTGAGGCTCACAACCACTAGCAAGGTAAATTTTAAAAAGCAGTAAATGTATGTTTATTTAAATTATGAAGTTCCCATAGCTCTGGTGGTTTAATAAGTTGTCTAGAGTCACAGAGCTAATAACAAAATAATAGCAGTTTTAGTTGTCATTTATTGAGATTTTGACATGAGCTAAGTAGCATCCTGAGTGTTTTATATGTATTAGTTCAGTGGTAGGAGACAGGTGTTATCTACATTTTAAAGCTAGAGGAAGTGAGGCTAATAATTGTGAAGGGTTTTTCCAAAAGAACCAGAAACAGAATTGGAAACAAAAACCAACCCCCATACCTGTGCTGCACTCTGCATCCTAATAAGCAGAGACATCCAATGGTCAGACATGTGGACTTTGGAAGGTTAGTTACCCTGGTTTGAGTCATGACTCTATTATATTACCTGAATGACTTTCACAAAGTTTATCTAATTGTCTAAACATCTGTAAGTTAAGTATATCATAATAGTCTCAATCTTGGGATCTTGGAATGATTTGACTACTAAAGGTAAAACTTTTGGTGAAGTGCATACTCTGTTCTATTCTATGACAAACCTAGATACCATATTAAAAAGCAGAGACATTACTTTGCCAAAAAAGGTCTGTCTAGTCAAAGCTGTGGTTTTCCCAGTAGTCATGTATGGATGTGAGAGTTGAACCATAAAGAAAGCTGAGTGCCAAAGAACTGATGCTTTTGAACTGTGGTGTTGGAGAAAACTCTTGAGAGTCCCTTGGACTGCAAGGAGATCCAACCAGTCCATCCTAAAGGAAGTCAGTCCTGAATATTCATTGGAAGGACTAATGCTGAAGCTGAAACTCCATCCAATACTTTGGCCACCTGATACAAAGAACTGACTCATTACAAAAGACCCTGATGTTGGGCAAGATTGAAGGCAGGAGGAGATGGGGACGGCAGAGGATGAGATGGTTGGATGGTATCACCAACTGGATGGATATGAGTTTGAGCAAGCTCCAGGAGTTGGTGATGGACAGGGAAGCCTGGTGTGCTGCAGTCCATGGGGTCACAAAGAGTTGGACACAACTGCATGACTGAACTGAACTGATACTGTGTTCTGAATAATGCTTTTATTATTAGTTCTATCTGTTGCTGCACTAGTTCACCTTCCACATTTCTTGTTCATTTTCCTTCTTAGTAGACTTTTCAATTCTTTAAATAAATAAGACAGAAAACTTGGAGTAAGAGAGACAAATGTGATGTCGTATTTCTCAAGGATGAGAGGGTGTGCTACTTTTATGCATATTTTCTTTCCGGCCCACCCAAAAGACCATTCCTTCTCTCTACAATTTCTCTAATTCTATACAGACTTAATGGACCATTAAAGCTACCTTCCTCTGAGAAACCTTACTTCTCCTGAAATAGAAAAGTGAAAGTCTGTGACAATGATAACAAATATGGAAAAGATTATGGACCATGTCTCAAAGGAAAATAACCCTTTTATTAGAAACATATTAAGGCAAAGGAAATCAATCTTGTGAGATCATGAAAATCTGGAAGAGTCTAAAGTTGATTTATTTATTTAAGATTTATACCCAGTCCACTTCCATAAAGGATTCAAAGTGGCAGCAGACTGGGCTAAACTCATTTTCTTGTAATATGTCTCAGACTGGAATTAGAAGTTTGTTTTCTAGCAGATGAAGTTAAGCTGATTATAGCAAATGAGCTATTGAAAATCAATACCATAAAACTGTTCCATTAGTACCTGTACAATCATCCCAGGATTATAAGTAATATTTATACTCTCAGACACTGACATTTTCAGGAAATGAGATGCAGAACATTTACACGGGCCACAGCCACCTGTGGTTACTTGGCTTTGATGATTAAAGCATGTTGCTAATGAGGCCAAGGTCATGGGCTCGCTCTCTCCATAGCCCAATTATCTCCTTTCTGTTCTGCAACTATGAATGGAATCATATTCCTTCAGCAGCTGCTTTACTATAATGTGCAAGGGGGTCATTGAAGTTAGAGAACACTCTTGGGTGACGACATATGCATCCCCACTGTTAGAAGGACACCACCAAAAATGTGGCACGTTGTCTGTGCCTTTTCTTTGGACAAGATTGACTGGGAGAAATGTTCTCTCTTAAATATACGCACACAGTGCACTTACAACACACACCCACATTCACATACATACACACACCTCTTTGGGTAAGGGAGGGTAATTCAGAGCAACAGTAACAAGGAGGAAACTTTTCAACTTTGCAGTCAAAAGGAGTTAAATCAAGTCCCAGTTTTCACATATAGTAGCAGCAAGGTCTTAGATAAAGTCCCTCACTTTTCAAAATGATTTTTAAAAAGTACAATATGTTTACCTTACAGAGATGGGGGAGTACTGATGATATAATATGTGTATAGCACTTGGAAGAGACACACCAATGATTTTAAAAAATCATCATTATTTAGGCATTAGTATGTACCAGGTATTTTAGTAAGTTCTTTACACATATTATCTCATTTAATCTTCATAGTTCCTTATGGCATGGGTGTCATTGTTATCCTTTTTATTCATGATGAATTAAAGTGAGATTTAGAGATTCTAAGTAATTTTCCCAGTTCCACACAATGAGAAGACAACTAATATAGAAGCTTAAGCTGATCTCACTCCAGGGTCCGCGTGTTCTTGTACTGTGCTGTATTCTTGCTGCTTTTCCTAAAACACAAGCTGCTGTGGTTATTCTAGCCTCTGTTAACTGGCCTTTAATAATGTGGTCCATTCTCTAACACAGAAATACGATTTCATCTCCTGTGGGCTGCCTGCTCCTTTAGCACAAATCCTTCAGTTGGCATCATTGCCGTCATACTTCAGGAGCCTGCTAGAGTCATTTTAGATTGTGTATTCCCTCAGGGACCTATGTGAACATAAATTCTCTATCTCCGGAGACCCTTACAAGAAATCTAATGTTAAGTATATAAAGCAAAGCAAACAAGGACCACAAATTACTTACCTCTCTATTTGTATGCATCTATTTTTACCCCTGAGGGTCCTACAAGATGGATTTCTAAAGCAGATATTCTGGGAAGCCACATAAACTCTAGGCCCTGGTTCATTATACAGCAATACCAGTGACTCGAAATTTCCACTCTTGAAGGCTAAATAAGTTACATCCATTTGATAATGTTGAAATATGCTTCCACTATTATAACCTTCATCTTTTATTCTCTGGAAGAAGAAATTATATCTTCAGAAAACCTTTTATAGAGTGGAAATCCAGAGATTACCAAGTTAACAGTGTCTGTGCTTGAGGTCTATTATTGCTGGCTTTTAAACTAAAATTTCAATTTCTGAGACAGTTTGATGAAGTGGAAAGAGCATGAATGTTGGAGGAAGTGAATACCTAAGTTTAATTCTGCTATTTACTAGCAATATACTGAAGCAATTATTCTACCTTTTTTTATTTTCTCCTTTCTTGCCTGTAAAATGAGGCTAAAAATACCTAATTCTAGTTTTGCAATGACAGTTATTACAAGTAATACAAGCAATATAATTGCTACCAAGTATCTATTGCATGTAACTATTAATTATTTTAATTAGGAATTCCTAGAGAAATATTTCTATTGATTCAGGAGCATGGGGAGATAGAACCTAGGTTAGTTTTCTCCCAAAGCAGTCTTTCATTGAACTGTAATGGTAGGAGCATCAGCCAGGGTCTGTACTCAAAATGGGAAGAATATGTCCATGGCATACTCAAAATCAGATAATTTGAGGAGGGCTTGTAAGAGGATATCCATAAAGGCATGGGGAAGTTCAGTTACTTTATCAGCTATCTATTGCTATAACCTAAACAGCATATTAAAAAGCAGAGACATTACTTTGCCAACAAAGGTCCATCTAGTCAAGGCTATGGTTTTCCCAGTAGTCATGTATGGATGTGAGAGTTGGACTATAAAGAAAGCTGAGCACCAAAGAATTGATGCTTTTGAGCTGTGATGTTGGAGAAGACTCTTGAGAGTCCTTTGGACTGCAAGGAGATCCAACCAGTCCATCCTAAAGGAGATCAGTCCTGGGTGTTCATTGGAAGGACTGATGTTGAAGCTGAAACTCCAATATTTTGGCCACCTGATGCGAAGAGCTGACTCATTGGAAAAGACCCTGATGCTGGAAAAGATTGAGGGCAGGAGGAGAAAGGGACGATAGAGGACGAGATGGTTGGCTGGCATCACTGACTCAATGGACATGAGTTTGAGTAGGCTCTGGGAGTTGGTGATGGACAGGGAGGCCTGTCGTGCTGTGGTTCATGGGGTTGCAAAGAGTCAGACACAACTGAGCGACTGAACCAAACTGAATTGAACAAAAATACCCCCAAATTTAGTGTTTATAACAACTCTCTGTTTGCTTATAACTCTGTGGGTTAGCTACTTAGGTTAGGGTAAGCTGAAAAGTCCTTCTTCTTTTCGTGCCTGAGAGTACACATTTAAGTGCAGTGATCCAGCAGACTGGATGGAATTTAAATGGTCCCAGATGACCTAATCCATGTTTCTGAAGATCAGTTCTGGTTGCTGGCTGGGTCAGGCTCTCTTTGGTCATTCATTGTCAAGAAGCCAAACTGGGCTTCCTTACATGAGCATGTCACAGATCCAGGAGGGAAAGGGCAGACTCTATAAAGCCTCTTGAAGCCACTGCTCTAGAACTTAAATAAAATCTATCTCTTATTCTGCACTCTCTTGCTTAAAGCAAGGGGAAAATCAACACGCATTAACAGGGCAGGAAAATAGATTGCAATTCTACACTGGAGTGGAGAAAAGGTCATGTTGCAAAGGGACATTTCTACAAGGACAAGAGGAAGAGTTGCAGCCGTCTCTGCATGCAATCCAACATGCCAGCTCTTGGCTGGAAGTGAAGAGGAAAGGAAGGGGTTATCAAAATTCTGAGACAGAAAAATACATAGAATCAGCTCCCTGCAGAAAAAACAGTAATGATAGAAAAAGACCTGTTTAAAGCATCTTCCTCTAATTTTCTGCCAATTTACCTGTTTGCCAGATCGAAACAGTAGCCAGAGAAAAAGAAACTCATTAACATAATTCTTATACATCATCTTCATGGAACAAAGAAAACATGGAAAACTGTGGAGAATGGATCTAGAGAAGCAAGCAGAAGATAACCTACACAGGAAGGGAAGCGATATGCCATAACAGACATAGAATATAGGTTTTGTAGTTGGCTAAATCTTTTTGAATTCTTGGTCTGACCCTTTCCCACAGGGCATTTAGGAAGCCATTTCTTCCGTCTCAGCTTTAGTTTTCAATTTGTAAAACCATTATAGGAAATCCCTTCACTGGAAGATTATTGTGAGGGATAAATTAGGTTATGTAGATAGATAGATAGGTGTGTGTGTGTGTGTGTGTGTGTGTGTGTGTGTGTGTGTTACTTAGCACAGTAAACAGTCAAAGCATGGTAAGCCACGGAAGAGTCATGTGTCAATAGTCATTAGAAAAAGCCAATGTATATTCTTTCTTGTTGCTTAGAGTTTGGGTCTTAATTTTATGGTTAATTGTTTCATTTCTCTCTTGCACTTTGCCTGAGTAGGCAAAGCCTGACTACCAGATTCCAGGGTCCATTTCAAGCCTAACAACCTACAGAACCCTTCTAGGTTGCTCACTACTGGAGTGCTGAGGGAGGAAACGATACCGCTGCAATGGTGAGGGAAGCTAGGAAGCCAGGGCCTTGTATAATCATGCTTATACAAAGTGTCACAGGTGTCTCATTTACCAGCAATTTCTTGTCTCAGCCCTTTGCTCCACATGAAGTAAATGCATAATCCCTCTGGAGTGGCAAATGCAGATACCACAGCTGACTAGAAGAATTGGCATGTGCTGAGATAGAGAATGGAATGACTTCCTTGTGAAAATTGATCCGCTAGAAGCAGCCTCTCTCCTCCAATCTATTCATCCTGCACTCCTGTCCCATGCTCTAAGGGTCTAGCCTGTACTAGATACAGATTTACTCTGTGGGGCCTGAATAGTGCTCTCAGAAAAGAAGGTCTCGACCCTGAAGATACTGAGGCAATAAGCCATTTCTGCATCCTCCCAGGGAATCATACACAATCCAGGAATTATAAAGCTCTTGGGAACTTGAATATTATCCCATCAAGAATTCCCCACATGAGTTTGGAGTGATTTTATTCAGTACCATTTTGTAGATTTCTTGCATATAATGTTTATTGTGATAAATCATTTTGGAAACATTGAATTAGACTAAGTATGTTTCTTTATTGCAAGACTTCAAGGATTCTTTAGATTGATAAAGTACCTTGTGGAACAACTAGAAGGGAAATGGTAGTTTTATGATTTACCCTAGACAATTCCTTTTGGGGAAGGGTCTCCTGGGTTTAAATACTTCACAGATCAAACTTGGAGGAATTTTTTAAAATAAAAAATCAATTGATCTCTCTCTCTCTCTGTCTTTATCTCTCCTCCTTCAATATTGTGTTCCAGATAGAAGGGACCTGTCAACAAGATATGAGTGGATTATGAGACAGATAATCTTATAGTTAATTTTGGACTATCATAGTGGGTTAAAATTCAATGAAAATTTTAAAAGAGCTTGTGGCCCTTATGCACTGAACTTGGCCAGCTCTCCAAATACAAGACATTTGTTTCAAATTGAATTATTTCCTCACAGGGATAATTGTGTCTGTTCATCCACAACCTCTCACCTTGTAGCCTCTGAGCCCAGTGATGTGTACTTTTTCTTTACATTTACTTTTTCTTTAGAAACCATCAGCTCCATTCCTATCACATGGTGGAACAAATGGCAGATCAAATGATGCAGCAGTATAATTCTAATTCTCAAGCTTATGTGGCAGTTTTAACTCTACATAGTTCTTTGTGTACAGTTTACAATTTTATTCTTTCAACACTCTGTAGAGAAGAAAGTACAACCAGAACAAAGTTCTTTAAATGCTAAATATTTATGTTAAAGTAAATACAACTATGCAACAACAAAGACATACCCCTAAGTTCCTTTGTCCTACTGATTTATTCCAATTTTTCCCTCTAAATGTGCAGTTTCTACAGTATGTTTCATTGAACTTGTCTCCTATGATTCTCTATAACACATGTCCCTCAAAAAATCACAATATACAATGACTAAAGCTCTACAAAGCCTGACAATAAAGGAACATAATTAAATTTATTTGACTGCTTATTTAAAATTGGACTTAGAACCCTATGTTGCATATCATTTAAAGGCAGTTTATTTGACAGATTTTAGAATTTATCTCTCTAAAGAATGCAGAAAAGTATCAGTGGAGACTGCAGAGAGGAAGAAAGGAAATAATACTTGCTGAACAACTACCCTCTCCTAAGTGATTTACATGCATTGGCTGATTTCATCATCATGACAGGCTTGGTGGTAGATATTAGTGTGCTTTTCTATGAGATGAGACGCAGGTTCAAGAGGTTAAGTGAACGGTTCAATATCAGCCAGCTGGAAAATGATGGAGTTGCAAATTGATCTCTCTTCTTCCTGGTTCTAGGAAGTGCATCTGATCCTCTCTAAAATAATTTTAAAGTTTCTTGCAAATTATTTCAAAGCCTGGTTTTTAGGAGATATTCCCCATTTCTCCAATTACCTAAGCTCATTATTGTACTAGCAACTACTTCTCTTATTTGTTTACACATTCCTAAGTACCTGGTTATCACTTCTTGTCTGCTGTGGCTGGTTTTGCATTCAGGATTCCTTGTATCTAAATCATGAAGAATTGATGAGCAATCGTTAGCAACAATTACAGTTATAAACATTTCCAGGGCTTTATTTATTTATTTTTTTTCATCCAACAACAGCAGAATACTCTTTGTTTTCAAATGTACAGGGGATGTTTCCAGGGCTTTAAAAGGAAATAGATACACACACATAGTAAAATCCATAATCCACAATCAATTTATAACCTGAGAATAATGCTGGTAGAACTATAATTTCTTTTGATTATCACTGTGTACAGTATATTTTCAGTATCCCATGAAACAGGTTGTATAAACTGTATTTAGCAGAACTTTGAAACCAAGTTTTTCTCTGTACTTTCATTATCATAAAGATAGCTATTTTAAAATAATAAAAATTAATGAGACAGTACTGTCTGGTGTGTGTGTATTTGTGTATAAAACATATGTATGCATGTGCATATTCAGTTGCTCACTCGTGTCAGACTTTTTGTGACCGCATGGACTGTAGCCCCCCCAGGCTCCTCCTGTTCATAGGATTTTCCCAGCAAGAATACTGAAGTGGGTTGCCATTTCCTCCATCAGGGGATCTTTCTGACCCAGGGATTGAATCCACGTCTCCTGCATTGCAGGTAGGAAATTCTTTATCACTTAGTCACTGGGAAACCCCTGTGTATGCATATATATAATTACATAATCATTTATACTTGTTCTATGTCTATATATTCATCTTTGTGTGTGTGTGTGCAGTTTTGAGTTGTTTCTACATTACCAGTTACATATAATGGATTTTGTTGTCAGGTTGTGTGAGTTTATTTCTGACTCTCCATTCACTGTATGAGCTCGGCAAATCTCTTAAACTCACGATGAGTGCTTCTGATCACTGCTCTACCACAAACTTTATGACTTACAAAAGCACAAAATAGATTCCAATGGACTAAAATCAAAGTTTTGGCAGAGCTATGCTCCTAAAGGCTCTGGAGGAAAAAAAAATTTTTTTTTGCCTTCACTGCTTTTAAAGGATACCTGCATCCATTCAGTTGTGGCTGTTTTCATTGTCAATATCAGAAATGGCCCATCAAGTTTTTCTTATGTCAAATCACTTCAAACCTGATTCTCCTTCTGCCTCTAGCTTTCATGTATAAGAATTCTTTTGATACTCTCTCTACCATACTGACTGTTCTAAGATAGCCTATCACCTAAATGATGGAGCCCACATTTCAGGATTCATGTTTGAGATCTGAGATAACAAGAGAAAATGTCTGATACGCATTGTGAGAAGGAAGAGATTAAATTTAATGTATATTATATAAAAACCTTTTATGACAAAGTTTTAGGGGAAAAAAATACATAAAGCTATTCTTAATATATGGTCAGAACCAGAGTAGTGTGGGTAATTAGAAAGTGTGTTCTTCTTATCATAATTCCCGAGAAAAGTTTATCTTGCTGGTTACAGAAGAAAAGAGACATTTTTCTTTACTTTTCTGGAAGGTGCGAGTCAATTTCATTTCATGATGCCAAAAACCATCAGTTGCATGTGGCAAAAAAAAAAAAAAAAAACGTCATAGTTGCCTGTGACAATATATTTACAAGAATTCTGAAGGTCAGCAGGAAGGATTGTCTTGGTTATGGTGGTAGAATTATGAATGTCACATATTGTCACCTTTTTTCCACTAGGTTGGTATGTTTTAAATGTAGGTATATATGAGATCACTTCATGGGAAATAGATGGGGAAACAGTTGGAAACAGTGTCAGACTTTATTTTTTTGGGCTCCAAAATCACTGCAGATGGTGACTGCAGCCATGAAATTAAAAGACGCTTACTCCTTGGAAAGAAAGTTATGATCAACCTAGATAGCATCTTGAAAAGCAGAGACATTCCTTTGCCAACAAAGGTCTGTCTAGTCAAGGCTATAGTTTTTCCTGTGGTCATGTATGGATGTGAGAGTTGGACTGTGAAGAAGGCTGAGCGCCGAAGAATTGATGCTTTTGAACCCTGGTGTTGGAGAAGACTCTTGAGAGTCCCTTGGACTGCAAGGAGATCCAACCAGTCCATCCTAAAGGAGATCAGTCCTGGGTGTTCATTGGAAGGACTGATGTTGAAGCTGAAACTCCAATATTTTGGCCACCTCATGCGAAGAGTTGACTCATTGGAAAAGACTCTGATGCTGGGAGGGATTGTGGGCAGAGGAGAAAGGGACGACAGAGGATGAGATGGCTGGCTGGCATCACCGACTCAATGGACATGAGTTTGAGTGAACTCTGGGAGTTGGTGGTGGACAGGGAGGCCTGGCATGCTGCGATTCATGGGGTTGCAAAGAGTTGGACACGACTGAGTGACTGAACTGAACTGAACTGAGATGTGAGATAAAAATAGGCATTACAAATGTAATTTAATGAAAGCTATCTAGTTTCACATTATTTTCTCTTCCATAAAAAAATGATGATGATAACTGTCTACTTGTTTTAAGGAATAAGTAGCACAGCAAAAACTCTAAGTTATGTTCTAGGAACAGAAAAATCTTTCAGGAAATATATAAGTTATAGTCATTAATTCATGATTAATTCCTTCTTTTGTAATTAAATAATATTTGTTTACTTTATTAGATACTTATTAAAATTTATTATTTGTTAACTTATTTGTTTCTAAAGAAGTCCCATTTATTGTGAGCTTCCTGAGTGCCAGCACCATGTTAGGTATTGCAGATGTAATGATTAGCCAAAAACAAGATTTCTGTCCTCGTGGAGCTTGGGTTTATTGGAAAGTATAGGAATAATTCAAAGTGACACAAATAAATTTAAGAAAAATTAAAAGCTCTAGCTAGGATGAGTGTTAGGAAAGAGTTCCATTGTTACAATGGAGAAATTTAAGAGGGTGGGTTTAACCTAATCAGAGTTAATAGAAACTAACTAGATGAAAGGAGCAAGAGCAGATGAGTAATGGCAGAAGGAAACTCCAGGAAACGATAACGACATGTGCAAAGGTCCTGAGGTGAGATGAGTACAGCTCATGGGTGAAGAGGAAATGAAGTTCCATTGTGCTAGAACACTGAACCCAAGGCTAGAGTAGCAACAAATGAGTTTAAAGAAGTTATTAGAAGTGGAGATAATTAGAAGGAAATAAGGAAGGGAAATATCTGATAAGAGTGGAAAAGCAATATATGATGGAGAAGTATTTATATGATAAAAAGGACTTCACTAACAGAAAGCTGTATCCCTACAGTCCTTTAAATTCCTGTAAGTGGATCTCCTGTTTCTACTGTTCCTCTTTTTTACTGTGGTTCCTTTCCCACACCATGAGAAATACCATGTGTCATGTGGTGTCCTGGAATCCCTATTTCTACCATGAAGTTGAGAATATGGAACGAGGAAGATATGTTGACCCATCATGAAGTAATTTTTTTGTGAACTCTGGAAAGGACCATCTTTAGCAATATTTATATGGAAAAAAAAGTGAACATTATGTCTAAACAACCAGATGATAGATTTCCTGCTGCTGCTGCTGCTAAGTCACTTCAGTCGTGTCCGACTCTGTGTGGTCCCACAGACGGCAGCCACCAGGCTCCCCGTCCCTGGGATTCTCCAGGCAAGAACACTGGAGTGGGTTGCCATTTCCTTCTCCAATGCATAAAAGTGAAAAATGAAAGTGAAGTCGCTCAGTCGTGTCCGACTCCCAGCCTGGTAGGACCGCAGCCTACCAGGCTCCTCCATCCATGGGATTCTCCAGGCAAAGTACTGGAGTGGGGTTCCATTGCCTTCTCCGGATAGATTTCCTAGACCAATGCAATTTGTTCATAAATTGGTGAATGTATGACCTTAAAAGTGCCCTTATTTCATCCTGTTTGGGAATGGCAAGAATTATCTCTCACTAAAATCTCACCTGCAGACTTTCTCAGTGGCTCAGCAGTAAAATATCTCCCTGCCAATACAGGAGGCAAGGGTTTGGTCCCTGGGTTGGGAAGAACCCCTGGAAAAGGAAATGGCAACCCACTCCAGTATTCATGCCTGGAGGAGGAGGAGGAGGCTGGCAAGCTGCAGTCTAGGGGGGCTCACAAAAGTCTGACAGAACTGAGCACACAAATACAAACAAGAACTCACCTAACTATGATTCTAGGGGTGGTGACTGCTAAGATGTAGGTGAGTTAAAAAAAAAAAATAAAGAGGAATCAATTTAAAAGAATAAATTAAACATTGATCTTGGTGATGAAGATGTCCAAATCATTTTACTTTTTGATATTAACCTGTCTTCTGGACAAAAGAGGCAAGAGTGCTTGAATTTTGTTCTTCTTGAAATGTAAGTTTACAGAAAAGTCCTGCTTATTTAATTGTCATAAAGCTAACCAAATTGTCTTAAAATTCAAATTCTAGAAAATGATTCATGTAGAACATAATTGTCATGATATCTTTAAAATGCTTGTTTATCAGCTTTTCTGAGATGAACTAATAAAAGATTCATGTTGCTAATAGACTTTTTTTTCCTTCTTATTTCAAGATGCTCTTATAAATATTAGAAAAAAAATTTACAGACAAACTAGAGTATTTAATATTATCATTCCATATTCTTGTATTTAGCTTCCTTTTAGTTCTGAAATTGGTATCTGGCAAAATGCATTCAGACTGATTCTTAAAAAAAAATAAAATAAAACTTTCTTGATTTCTTCCCTAACTCTTGTCTTCCTTGTGCTCAGCATAATACTAAGTGCTGGAGAATTCATAGTCTTCAAATAGACCGATAATTTAAAATCAAGTGCCAAATGTTGAGATAGAGATGTATGCAAGAAGCTATGCATCCACTTCTCCATAAGTGCACACACAGTCTGAGGAGGAGGAGGATGGATTATGCAGAGAGGTATCCAAGGTGGCAGTGGCTGTCACTAGAGCTGCCTACTGAAGATGCTGTTCCCCAAAGAGAGCAAGGTGTTCCATGCAGAGAATGCAGCATAAGCAAAAGTCTAAAAAAACAAACAAAAAATGTTGCCAACAGCATTTTGTTACCCTAAACTTACTAATTCAGGATTCAAAGACTCTTTTGGAATTAAATCAAAGGAAAAAAAATTAGAAGTCTATTGATTTCTCTTTGGAATTTCTTTAAACCTAAAAAATCTTTTGATTTCAATCAGTAATCAACATGTATTTTTAATTTTTTAATTGAAGTAATCAATCTTAATTGACAGAAGTGTTCTGCAAATGCAGTTCTCTAGTTAATTTTGAATCATAGTTAATGTTTCTTCTGTGTATTTTAGGGGTAAAAAAATTAAGCTTAGTAAAGTCAAGATGGTAATCTAAACAAACCTGTTTAAATGGTTGACTCAAGATCTTTTGGGGTTTAGGGTTCTTGTTGTAAAGCATCAATTATGTATCATTCATAATACTTGAGAACCACTACATTATTTAAGAATTTCTGGACATAGCAGTGCATTTTAAAGAAGAAAAATGTGAGCCTTGGGGAGTGAAGTAGCCCATTTCAAAAATAACCACAGAGGTCAAGGATTACTACAGCCTGTTAATGAAAGTGCTGACCAAGATCTCCTTAACCCTAATTTCATTGATGTGTTCTGTTGACCCAGATGTGTTCCACCCAGATGTGTCATCAGTTCAGTTCAGTCGCTCAGTCGTGTCCAACTCTTTGCCACCCCATGAACTGCAGCACGCCAGGCCTCCCTGTCCATCACCAACTCCCGGAGTTCACTCAAACTCATGTCCATCGAGTCAGTGATACCATCCAGCCATCTCATCCTCTGTCGTCCCCTTCTCCTCTGGCCCCCAATCCCTCCCAGCATCAGGGTCTTTTCCAATGAGTCAACTCTTCACATGAGATGGCCGAAGAATTGGAGTTTCAGCTTCAGCATCAGTCCTTCCAATGAACACCCAGGACTGATCTCCCTTAGGATGGACTGGTTGGATCTCCTTGCAGTCCAAGGGACTCTCAAGAGTCTTCTCCAACACCACAGTTCAAAAGCATCAATTCTTCAGTGCTCAGCTTTCTTCACAGTCCAATTCTCACATCCATACATGACCAGATGTGTCATTCAGTTCAGTTCAGTTCAGTCGCTCAGTCGTGTCTGACTCTTTGCAACCTCATGAATTACAGTATCTCTAAATTACCAAGTCCAAAGTAGAAATCTTGATATCTCCCTAACTTCTGTATTCTTAGAAATGCTCCTTCCCTAGGCTTCTCCATCTGATAAAATAACAACAACAACAAAATCCAAATCAATTACCCAATTATAGCTTGCCTACTGGTAGTTCTTGACAAGTCCATCCCCAACTGCCAACTCAGTCTAAGCCACTAGTACCCATCACAGGGGCTACTATTAGAACTTCTAGTTCTGCTCTTGACTCCTGACCATTCATTTATCACACAGTAGACAGAGTAATCTTCTTAAAGCATTTTGTTTGTTGTTCAGTCACTCAATCATGTCCAACTCTTTGTGACCCCATGGACTGAACACACCAGGCTTCCCTGTCCTCCATTACCTCCCCGAGTTTGCTCAACTTCATGTCCATTGAGTTGGTGATGCTATCTATCTCATCCTCTGCCATTCTCTTGTCCTTTCACCTTCAATCTTTCCCAGCATCAGGGTCTTTTCCAATGAGTCAACTGTTCACAACAAATGGCTAAAATATTGGAGCTTTAGCTTTAGCATCAGTCCTTTCAATAAATATTCAGGGTTGATTTCCTTTAGGATTGACTGGTTTGATCTCCTTGCAATCCAGGGGACTCTCAAGAGTCTTCTCCAATACCACAGTTCAAAAGCATCAGTTCATCAGTGCTCAGCCTTCTTTATGGTCCACTTATCACAACTGTACATGACTACTGGAGAAACCACAGCTTTGACTAGACAGACCTTTATTGGCAAAGTGATGTCTCTGCTTTTTAATATGCTGTCTTGGTTTGTCATAGCTTTTCTTTCAAGGAGCTAACCTCTTTAAATTTAATGCTTGCAGTTGCTATCCACAACGATTTTAGAGCCCAAGAAAATCAAATCTGTCACTGTTTCTACTTTTTTCCGTTTTATTTACTATGAAGTGATGGGACCAGATGCCATAATCTTAGTGGGTTTTTTTTTCTGTTGTTGTTGTTTTGTTTTCTTTTAATGTTGAGTCTCAAGCCAGTTTCAGTTCAGTTCAGTTCAGGTCATTTGCTCCATCATAAATGACCGTTTGTGACCCCATGGACTGCAGCATGCCGGACTTCCCTGTCCATCACCAACTCCAGCTTGAGCAACCAGCTTGCTCAAACTCGTGTCCATCCAGTCAGTGATACCATCCAACCATGTCATCCTCTGTAATCCCCTTCTCCTCCTGCTTTCAGTTTTTTCCAGCATCAGGGTCTTTTGGAACGAGTCAGTTATTTGCATCAGGTGGCCAAAGTATTAGAGCTTCAGCTTCAGCATCAGTCCTTCCAATGAATAGTCAGGAATGATTTCCTTTAGGATGGACTGTTTGGATCTCCTTGCAGTCCAAGGGACTCTCAAGACTCTTCTCCAACACCACAGTTCCAAAGTATCAATTTAAACCTACATATTATTTAAAACTTAAAACCAAATCCTTTCTCATGACCTGAGAAGTCCAGGATAAAGGGATTCCAGCTTATCTCTGCACATTCATGCCACTGTACACTTCTGGCTCCATCCTCAGTGGCCTTCCTTGGGCCCACTATAACACACTGAGGTCTACCCTGCTTAAAGCATTTGTAAATTTCTTTTTCAGGTTTCATTGTAAATGGAACTTTTTCTAAGTTGTTGGTCCTTGTGTCGCTCTCTATCACAGCCCCTTCTTTATTTCCTCTTAGCATTCATCTCAACTTGTAAATATTATTATTATAATTATTATTATTTGGTGGTGTATAGTGGGTGGGTGGGAAATTGGTTGGCTTATACCTGCTGCCCTCTTGTAGCACATTTATCCTTCACTATTTTTCTGCAGAGCAAAGCACAATGCATAAAACATAATAAACAGTAAGTGTTTCTTGAATGATTTGATGTATCATAAATATAGATCTAGTCAATGATTAGCTGCAAGTTTTCTGACAACAATATGAATAGCAGGGAGTATTTTTTTAATTGATAACATAATTATAAAATTTTCTTTTCACTTCATGTAAATGTTCATTTTTCTTACATTACATACATCATTCACTTGAGAGTTAAAATAGTTAATTTAAATAAGGATAATGCAATATTCTATAAAATTATATTTATTACTAAGGTCTCAAAAACAAAGAGGAAAAATTAGAAATTAACATAATTAAAATAACACAAACATAAATAAAACAGAAAGAGGCTGTTCTCATTTCTGGTACTACTTACACTTCATCTAAAACAATAAGTTCAAAGAGAGTCTTGGCCAATCAGTACCCCTTAAAATTATTTAATTTTTCAAAATTTATAGCTCTCTTATTTTGTGTATTCCTTAGAAAACACAATTCCTTGTATATTCCATTATGTATACGGAGAAGCTATTTAATTTTCATTTGACAGATATTGAAATTGAAGTTCAGAACAAATAAGAATCTTGCTTGAGGGTATCCAACTAGGGATTGCTAGTTCAATGGTGTTTCCATGATAAAATCTTATTTTCTGAGTACTTTTTTGTCACATATAACCCAAATCAAACTCAAATGCCTAAAACGTTGGACTAACCAGTTTGGAGCTGTGAGGGGGAACATGGTGAAGGAAAGAGTAGTGCTTCTCAATGAGATGACCCTATTCAGCAGCCCACTAAGTTGGCACCATATGAGAAAGTGGCATGACATCTGACTTCTAAACACTGATAACTGTTTCAGACTTTGAAGAAACTGACACTCATGACATCTAATCTGTCTGTAGATGGCTTTGATCTTGAGCTGAAGGTTAGCAACCTCTTTAAAAATGCCAAACACATTTTTAAAAAACTTCAAGTATTCAGAGATTTTGGCAACAAAGTGGGTTTAAACTTACATTGTCGCCAGAGCAGAACCTTAGAACCTATAATTTTGTGTGTGTTATTTTCTGCCAACTAAAAATACTTTCCAGGCTAGATATATAGAATTAATATTGCAGCATGACAAGATGAATACATTTCATTATAGTGTGTGGTTAAGTGTATGGACTTTCATTAATTTGGCCTCAGGGAAATAGTTACAACTTAGACCTTGGAATGATGCATAAGGCTTCTTCATACGTGAAGAACTTGACTCCTGAACTTGACTCTACACTTTTGAGAGTCACGTTTAAATAGACAAACTTATGGCATCCCACTCCAGTACTCTTGCCTGGAAAATCCCATGGACAGAGGAGCCTGGTAGGCTGCAGTCCATGGGGTCGCTAAGAGTCGGGCACAACTGAACGACTTTTCTTTGACTTTTCACTTTCATGCATTGGAGAAGGAAATGGCAACCCACTCCAGTGTTCTTGCCTGGAGAATCCCAGGGACGGGGGAGCCTGGTGGGCTGCCGTCTCTGGGGTCACACAGAGTTGGACACGGCTGAAGTGACTTAGCAGCAGCAGTAGCAGTAAGGTGCTTTTAAAACTCTATTAAAGTCTATTAAAAATCTTGTAGTAGAAGAAGAAGCTTTTGTGTAACTCCATGGTATTTTCTATGAAGTTTGCCCTTAAAATTTTATTTTAGAATAATTGTAAAAAATTAAAATATTTTATATGCAGTAAGAGGAATAAACCTATCTAGGGAAAAAAAACCTACCTAAGGAGACAAAAGAATTGTATACAGAAAATTATGACACTGATGAAAGAAATCAAAGACAACATAAACAGATGGAGAGATATTCCATGCTCCTGAGTAGGAAGAATCAAAACTGTGAAAATGACTAAACTACCAAATGCAATCTACAGGTTCAATGTGATACCTATCAAATTACCAATGGCATTTTTCACAAAACTAGATAAAAAATTTCACAATTCATATGGAAACACAAAAGACCCCGAATAGCCAAAGCAGCCTTGAGAAAGAACAATGGGGCTTGAGGACTCAACCTTCCTGACTTCAGATTATATAACAAAGCTACAGTCATCAAGATAGCATGGTACTGGCACAAAAACAGAAATATAGACCAAAGAAACATGATAGAAAGCCAAGAAATAAACGCATGGATAGGGTACCTACGGGTACCTTATTTTGACAAAGGAGGCAAGAATATACAATGGGGCAAAGACAGCTTTTTCAATAAATGATGCTGGGAAAACTGGACAGCTACATGTAAAAGAATGATATTAGAACACTTCCTAACACCATACATAGAGTTAAACTCAAAATGGATTGAAGACCTAAATGTAAGACCAGAAACTCTAAAACTCTTAGAGAAAAACATAAGCAGAACACTCGATGACGTAAATTAAAGCAAGATTTTCTATGACCCACCTCCTAGAGTAATGGAAATAAAAACAAAAGTAAACAAGTGGGACTTGATTAAACTTAAAAAGCTTTTGCACAGCAAATGAAACTATAAGCAATGTGAAAGTATAACCCTCAGAATGGGAGAAAATAATATCAAATGAAACAACTGACAAAGGATTAATTTCCAAAATATACAAACTGCTTATACATTGTAATACAGAAAAACAAACAACCCAATCAAAAAGTGGGGAAAAAACCTAAACAGACATTTCTCCAAAGAAGACATACAGATGGCTAACAAACATGTGAAAAGATGCTCAATATTGTTCATTATTAGAGAAATGCAAATCAAAACTACAATATCACCTCACACCAGTCAGAATGGCCCTCATCAAAAAGTCTACAAATAATAAATGCTGGAGAGGGTGTGGAGAAAAGGGAATGTTCTTGCACTGTTGGTGAGAATGTAAATTTATATAGCCACTATAGAAGATGGTATGAAGATTCTTAAAAAAAAAAACAAAACTAAGAATAAAACCACCATATGACCCAGTAATCCCACTCCTAGGCATATACCCCAAGGAAACCAAAATTGAAAAATACACATGTACCCCAATGTTCATTGAGCACTATTTACAATAGCTAGAACATGGAAGCGAATTATATGTCCTTCTCAGATGAATGGATAAAGAAGTGTGGTACATATATGCAATGGAATATTACTCAGCCATAAAACAGACACATTTGAATCAGTTCTAAAGAGGTGGATGAACCTACAGCATATTATACAGAGTGAAGTGAGCCCAAAAGAGAAAGGTACATGTTGTATATTAATGCATATATACGTATTCTAGAAAGATGGTACCGAAAAATTTATTTGCAGGGCAGCAATGGAGAAACAGACATAAAGAACAGACTTACGAACACGGGAAGACAGGAGGATAGGGTGAGATGTATGGAGAGAGTAACATGGACACTTACACTACCATATGTAAAATAAATAGCCAACAGGAATTTGCTGTAGGTCTCAGGGAATTCAAACAGGGTCTCTATATCAACCTAAAGGGGTGGGATAGGGAGGGAATGGGAAGGAGGTTCAAGAGGGAGGGGACATATGTACACTTCTGGTTAATTCATGTTCACAGAAAACAACAAAATTCTGTAAAGCAATTATCCTTCAAATAAAAAATAAATTTTTAAAAAATTAAAATATTTTTATACAGTCAGAGCTACATCAGCTACACGTCTTGCCAAATCATATTAATTTAACACAGAGGGCTTACTGAAAAAAGACATTCTCAAGGTAAACTTTTCCACTTGTTTAGTAGTGGTGATCTGAGTCTATTGAGCAATCTATGTTCGATTTATATACAATTTATACTCAGAAATGTATGCTTCCTTTTGATTATTCATTCAGAAATTTTTTTTTTTAAAGTAACTACTGGAGTTTAGAAATTTCCGTTGGCATGCTGGTTGTAAGAGGAATAAAAAGATAACATCCAACACTTCTGGGACTCATTTCTCAGACAGACAAATAAATTGGTATAATATAATATACACTTACCATATAGTATAGTTGGCCTTCCCTATCTGCAGGTTCCACATCCGTGGGTGTGTGTGCCACATGTGTTCATTTGCTCAGTCATGTCCAATTCTTTGCGACACCGCAGACTGTAGCCCACCAGGCTCCTCTGTCCATGGAATTTTCCAGGCAAGAATACTGAGGAGGGTTGCCATTTCCTCCTGCAGGGGATCTTCCTAACCAGGGATTGAACCCATGTCTCTTGTGTCTCCTGCATGGGCAGGTGGACTCTTTACCACTGCACCACCTGGGGAGCCCCCATCCATTGGATACGGAGGGCCAGTTTGAAAGAACTGGAGTGTTTGTGGGTTTTGGCATCCGAAGGGCATCCTAGAACCAAACAATCCTTCATTAATACTGAGAGATGACTCTACTATAATGTAACATAAAACATCCCCTAATAACATCATCCAACATAACATAATGTAATGTAATAAAAACCATTATAAGTTTTCTGAGGATATCAATTTCAGACACACAAATCCAGTATCTCAATTCTTATCAACAGATATGAAGTAAATTAATTTCTCCCCTGTCTATTGACAATGGTTTGTAGGTTCTTCAAATTGTCTTAACTAGTTACAACTCATACTTCGACACACATCTAACTTGAAATAATAAATGAGTCCAAACATTTCTGAAAATAGCTTGAGTAATGTCCATTTATTTAAGAGATTTTTAAAATAAACTTCTAAGGGCTGTACTCCATTAAGAATTTAAAAGGATAAAAATAGCTTTGTATGAGTTTGCAAGCCTGAAGATTTAGGATGACAGCACTTTCACTTTTAAATAGATAAGGAAAATGATCTGACTTAGAAAGCCAGTAATATATTCAATTATTCTTTGCTGTCAATAAAAATAGGCTGGAATTTATCTGCTCAGAGTTGGTTTAGGAGATTTTATAATTACTGCACTTAAAGGTAATAAAGATTGCCCACACCCATTATTGTTACTACCAGAAGCCCTGGAGAATATACTTGAAGTTTATTATGAGTAAATATCAGGAATAAATTCTCTTGTTATGACATTTACTTCACAAGCTGGCAACTCAAATAGATGTAGATTACCTTATGTTTGAAGTAAAATTACCTTGTCCATGCAGGCTTTTGGGCTTCCCTTATCGCTCACTTGGTAAAGAATCCGTCTGCAATGTAGGAGACCCCGGTTCGATCCCTGGGTCGGGAAGATCGGCTGGCGAAGGGATAGGCTACCCACTCCAATATTCTTGTGCTCCCTTTGTGGCTCAGCTGGTAAAGAATCTGTCTACAGTGTGGGAGACCTGGGTTTGATCCCTGGGTTGGGAAGATCCTCTGGAGAAGGGAAAGGCTACCCACTCTAGTATTGGGACCTGGATAATTCACAGAGTTGGCCATGACTGAGTGATTTTCACTTTCACTTTTCATGCAGGCTATTATGAATGCACCTAAAATTTAAGTGTTACCTTTCATATTTCTGAATTGCTGTTTTCCCCCAGGCATGGATCTGGACTCAGTCACTAATGTATGCTTTTTCAAAGTGTCATTGCAAAAAGTCATTATATTTCTTGGAAAAAAATATCTTAAACCAATTTTTAGAACTTATGAAGTGCTGTTATTTTCAAAGTCATTTATGAACATTAATTAATCAGTGTCCAGGACAGATATCTAACAAATATAGCATTTAGTTCCAGGAATAACATAAGAAACTTGCAAAGATTTCAGCTTAGCATACTGCCTAGTCTTTGACAGGGATGGGGAGCAAAACAATTTATTACATCAAGACTTATTTTCTCTCTCATTGAGCTCCAACTTACTACTTTTATTTAGAGTCATCACATTTACTTCTCTTCTGAATTTACCTTGGACAAGATATTTATCTCCCAAGATATGCCTTACTAGACTAAAAACTATGTTTTGAAAAATAGGAAAGCAATCTGACATTTCTGATATGTTTTCAAAAACTACTATATTCCAAAAATTTTACTTTATTATATTTCTTTCAGGAATATGTTATTTACCCACAAAAATCTGGAGTTCAGTTTAGCATATTATTTTAGTCAAACTTATACAAGAAAAATACTTATTTTCCTGAGGAAACTAAGAAAAAACAAATCTCCCTGACAGTTGGCTGTTTAATTCAGTCCAGAAAGCAAGCTACATGTTTCAGGCATCATTCATTCTCTCTGTCGAGGACTATACCAAGAACTATGAAGTACAAAACTATTAAAAATAATGAGAGAAACAACTTTGCCTTTCTGTAAAAGTTATGTTACTGTGTCAAGACATTAGAGAAATAGCTACTATTTATAATTTCATAAAGAAAATGAATTTTAGTATGGAAAATTAGAAACATATAGTCAACAAATGTTAAGACAACAAAACAATACAGGATTTTGATATTTTTTGTTGTTAATTCTTTCAATAACTTGTTTTAAAAGGTCCACCAGATTTCCTAGACCTGTAATTGCACTTGTATATATAAACAATAATTCCATAGAACTCAGAACATTGATGTTCAAGAAATACAGATGAAGATCTTGGCACACAATCTTTGGTCAATGGACTAAGTTAAACTTAATTTTATGGTAGTGAGATAAAGAAATATAAATATTTTAAAAAGATATAAAGAACACCCATGATTTTCAGATTTTTATTTTTTCAAAACATGTCTTAAATGACAATAATAATAAATTCATTCATATAAAGTAACCTACTCCTATGCCAAATAAGATATTTTGAAATCAAACACATAAAGCAAACTAGTATTCATACTCAACTTCATTTCATGAGTGAATATTTCATCACAAAATGCCAAAAACATAATTATCTCCCAAACATTTCATAGATTCAGTTCAGTTCAGTTCAATCGCTCAGTCTTGTCTGACTCTTTGCAACCCTATGGACTGCACCACGCCAGGCTTCCCTGTCCATCACCAACTCACAGAGCTTACTCAAATTCATGTCCTTTGAGTTGGTGATGCCATCCAACCATCTCATCCTCTGTCATTCCCTCCTCCTCCCACCTTCAATCTTTGCCAGCATCAGGGTCATTTCCAATGAGTCAGTTCTTCACATCAGGTGGCCAAAGTACTAAAGTTTCAGCTTCAGCATCAGTCCTTCCAATGAATATTCAAGACTGATTTCCTTTAGGATGGACTGGTTGGATGTCCTTGCAGTCCAAGGGACTCTCAAGAGTCTTCTCTGACATCACAGTTCAAAAGCATCAATTCTTCGGTGCTCAACTTTCTTTATAGTCCAACTCTCACATCCATACATGATTACTGGAAAAACCATAGCTTTGACTAGATGGACCTTTGTTGGTAAAGCAATGTCTCTTCTTTTTAATATGCTGCTAGGTTGGTCATAGCTTTTCTTCCAAGGAACAAGCAAGGATCTTTTAATTTCATGGCTGCATTCACCATCTGCAGTGATTTTGGAGCCTCAAAAATTAAAGTCTCTCACTGTTTCCATTGTTTCTCTATCTATTTGCCATTAAATTTTCACTACACTGTCTGAATTTTTCTTTTTTCACTGAACAGTGAAAACTATATCATAGTTTTGAGTGAAAACTATATCATAGTTTTAACAAAGTTGAGCCAGAACTTCTCTCTTTTTTAAAAAAATTTTTTAAAACTTATTGTCCTTTAGTTAAAAAATTGAAGTATATTTGATTTACAATGTAGTGTTAATTTCTGCTGTTAAGTGACTCAGTTATACATATACTGATATATACATTCTTTCTTGAAATACTGTTTCTATAATCATTTATCATAGGGTATTGACCATAGTGTTCTGTGCTTTTCAGTAGGACATTGTTGTTTATCCATTCTATATATAAAGCCTTACTTCTAGTAACCCCAAACTTTCATTCCATCTCTCCACCAGCCCCCTCTCCCTTGGCAACCACCATTTGTTCTCCTTGTCCATGATTCTTCTTCTGTTTCATAGACAAGGTTCACTTGTGTCATATTTTAGATTCAACATAAGTTGTTGTTCAGTCACTAAGTTGTGTCCAACTCTTTGTGGCTCCATGGACTGAAGCACACCAGGCTCTCTATCCTCCATGTCTTCTGCAATTTGTTTAAATCCCTATCCATTGAGTCGGTGATGATATCAAATGGTATTTTTTCTTTCACTTTCTGTCTTAACTTCACTTAGTATGATAACCTCTAGTTGCATCCAGGTTGCTGTAAATTGCATTATTTCATTATTTTTTATGGTGGTAATATTCCATTGTACCACAGCTTATTTATGCATTCACCTGTCAATGGATATTTGGGTTGTTTGCATGTCTTGACATTGTAAATAGTGCTGCTATGAACATAGGGTTACATGTATCTTTTTGTATAAAAGTTTGGTTAGGTTGTATGCCCAGGAGTAAGATTGCTGGATAATATAGTAATTCTATTTTTAGTTCTCTGAGGCACCTCCATACTGTTCTCCATAGTGGCTGTATCGATATATATTCCCACCAGCCATGTAAGATTCCCTTTTTTCCACATCAACTCCAGCACTTGTTTTTGTAGACTTTTTAATGATGGCCATTCTGATCAGTGTGAGGTGGTACGATATAATAGTTTTGATTTGCATTTCCCTAATAAAAACTGATGTTGAGCATCTTTTCATGTTCCTATTGGCCATCTGTATTTCTTCTTTGGAGAAATGTCTAGGTTTTCTGCCCATTTTTCCATTGGGTTATTTGTTGTTCATGAGTTGTATGAGTTGTTTGTATGTTCTGGAAATTAAGTCCTTGTCAGTCACATAGTTTGCAAATTTTTTTTTTTTCCTATTCTCTAGGTTGTCTTTTCATTTTGTTCATGGTTTCCTTTGCTATTCAAAAGGTCAAGATAGACCAGAACTTCTAAGGGTTCTTTGCTCTTTGGAAAAATATTCAATTTACCCATTATTTTTGAAAAGTCCAATTGAGAAAGCTCAACACAATTGTTTAGGCTAATGAAAATATGGGGGAGGGGAAACGTGAAAAGCTTTGCAGAGTGTTGTGTGAGTTATGGTTGTTAAAACCTGTTTTGTACTAAAAATGATACCACTCTGCAGCTTGATATAGAATCATAGGGTTTTAAAGGTACTTGGAGATCATGCAATCCCAATATCTCATATTACAGATGAATAAACTGAGGATGGTGTCTCCATAAATTCATTTCAAAAGTTTTAGGCATTAGAACTGAATTATTTAAAATAATTAAAAAGGGTACTATGATGGTTAATTTTATGTGTCAATGTGACTGGGCCAGAAGGTGCCCAAATAATCTTTGTGTATTTATTTGTAAGAGTGTTTCTGCATTTGAATCTGTAGATTGAGTGAAGCAGGTAACCTTTTTCAATTTGGAAAGGTCTCATCCAATTCATTAAAAGTAGAAAAGAAATAGAAAAAAGTAGGAAAGTATGGAAATAACTTAACATGTTCATAACAGTGTATAGCAAAAAGTAGGAGAGTAGAAGTATAGACATGATTTACCATGTTCACAACAGTGTATAACAGTACACGCAGTCAGTAAAGGGAGTCATTGGAAATCTTTCCTAAATGTCAAAGGCACATGTATATCACAAAGAATATTTTCCTTGAATGGACTGATGGAACCACAACTGGTTTCATTCTTTGGCACCATTTTGTGTTGAATAAGAGAATTATTCATTTTTCTTGAAGCTGCTTTAGATTTTGACATACATACAGATTGAATCTGTTTTCATAATCTATTGAACACTTAAATTAGTAACTTATTTTGCTGGGGCTTTAGTTCATAGTAGCAGATGACAGCAGCTCTGTTTGTTAACAACTTGCAGTGTTGCATGCAACATACTCAACACTTGTGTACATTATGTCCTTTAACCCTCATAATAATGATATGAGAATGTTAAAAGATGTATCCAACATCACACCAAGAGTAGAGATTCAAATCAATCTAATCAAAACTTGCACTTTTTAATATTAATGCCAAATTATATTCTGAAAAATGTAGTATGGATGGATGAAAATATAAATGATATATTACATATTGAATAATACAAACATTTAATACTCCCATGATTATGAATTAAAATCCACCTACAAATGTATGTGTTGTTGATAAGAACTGACTTAGCTTTTGGATTCATACTCAAATGACCATGCATCTAGTTCTCTTAATCAGCAAAAATGAAAATCTTATAGTATATCTCATGCTCATTATGACTATATCTCAGTCTCTACTATGGGAACCAGGACACAAATCTTATCTCTAACCAAGGTGAGAAAACCATTAAGACCATGTGCCATCACTGGTATGTGATCAATACAAATGTGTGTTGTTCAGGCAGCTGTGACTGTGCCAAATGATATTTTCAGTTGCTTGTTTATTTTGTTCCATCAAAGCACAGTCAGATCTTAAGGTGCAGGGATAATAAGGTTCATTGATTTTACTGCATGCTTGACATACTCCAGCAAGGAGCAAGTTCTGAACTGTGTAAAGTCACTGCCCATCTGCTGTTGATCAGGTATTTTAAGCAGTTCTAAAATATTTTGGAAATGAAAATGACAAAATCCAACTTTGGGGATTGTGTGATTTGAGAGTTGCAAGGAGAGTTTATATATTTTCAATGTAATTGAGATGTTGTACCATGTTAAGAAGGCAAAAAATAGTGTGTCCATTCCTCAGCTCTGCAGGACACCGAACCTAATTGACTGATAGCTAGAGTAGGCTGACAGCAGGACAAACCCCTCAAGGCTGTTTGTGAGGGAAAGAGATGGCTGCTTAGAGAGGCAGAGGTGTTCTCATTAACCTTTCCTCCTCCTATACTTCTGTCTCCAGACTGTAAGATCCCAGGAATTGAGACCACTGACTTTCCCAGGTACATCCAAGAGAAGAGTCAACCCACAGGAATCTTTCTAAAGCTTGGACAGTATAAAATTATATTTATAGTTGCAAAAAACATTGGCAAAAAAAATTGACCAAAATGTCAAAAACTTTAAGTAATTCTGTCTCTGGATTTATTTATCATATAAAAATAAGGCCACACACATTGCTAACAGTTTGTAGTAATTACCTGAGAACTGTTCATGCACCCTCTTCCTTGGGATAATTCAGAATTGATTTTAAAATTAAACTTTGCTATGAGAAATTGCTTACTGGAGCCATTAGATTATTTTTGTTGGCTACTTTTTCCCTACTTTAATTTTTCTTTGCCAGAAAGCATTTTTTCTGCTATTTTTATTACCAAACCTGATACAAAAGTGAGTTGCAAATAACATCAAGTATATATTTATGCTACTGGGTGCAAATATTTCTCTCCCAAGTTGATTCAGAGATAAAAGCACATCATGCTTTACAATAGTTGACATTTTTAAAGAATCCCTAGTATAAACAAACAATTATATTTTATTTCCAAAACTAGAGTCAAATTTTAAGTTACTGAACTAAATTGCTTAGAGCATATAAAATATGGACATCTTAGCTATGGAAAATGCAATTTCTTTCATATTGACCATCACTATCAAGAGATTTATATATACTCTCCATAGAAGCCACAGCAGTGACAACTTCATGCATTAATTCGGCACCTTCTGAATATATGTAATCATGTGTGAACACTAAAATTCCAAAGTGTTTAAAATTTCTTTATTTAATGTACCATATTAGATATTTACAAGATTTTAATAATATACATTTTTTATTTCCAAACAAGTATGCTTTTGAATGTTACCTTGTCACGGGGGCTTTTTTTTTTTTAACAGAATAATTTGCTTTTTTAAAAATGAAAGAGTTATGGTTTTATTCATCATATAAGTGGCTGAATAGCAAAACAACAAAAATTGTGATGACAACTGACAGGAAATGGATGCTAGGTTCTAAGACTGAAATGCCTCTGGAACTCAAACCTGCAAAATACAAAAATGAAACAAAATATATTGAGAAAAAGTAAAATCATTTGTTAGATTAATTCTTCATGAACCAAACACATACTATTATTTCTCTTTTAATACCACATTTATTATACTTGTTTCACTTAAATTGTGTTTAATTTTAGGAAGTGTTTTTAACCCTCTGATTTAGGATATCTGTTTTAAATATAAAAAAAAAAAGAAAAATGCCTAAAATTGGCCAAGTCTGCCTAAAGGGCAGAATAGGATTGGCCAACATGTAGTGGCTGAGTTATACTGAGTCACATCTTTGGATAGATAAGTGAGTGATTCTTCTAAAGCAGAAATAATAACTTATTATTATATACTAAATCTGACTAATTGGTGTTACCTGCTTAGGATATCATGTTGAGAGGATTTGAAAGTACTAACTCAGCCCAGTATGAATGCCGTAGTTGATTAGTGATGTCTGCCATGAAAATGGCAATGGAGATGTACCTACACGTACATCACACTTGTTCTCCCTGCTCTGAGAAGCTTGCAGGTACCCATGGAAAAACTGTCCAGTTTTGTGCCAACAGGATAAAGCATATACATACCAGTGACAGTTGTGAAGTGTTTTTTTTTTTTTTTTTGAGTTTCAAATAAGGAAACATATAAAACTGCTTGTCATATGTAAGCATGTTGGAAATTTGAGGGATTAAAGAAAATTGACTCATCACCTCTTGCTCACAATTGAAATATGGAAAAAATAGACCTTTTTTTTTTCAACAAATATTTAAACAAAAATTGGAAAGATTCATAGAACCCAGATTTCATGCTGGCAGCTGTCTTTATTCAAAATCCACAACAGCAATGGTGATTCAACTTACTTGACATTTTTGGAATCCTAATTTCCTCACTGCTGCTTCCATCCCCACCATCACTAACTGTTCTTATTTCAATCAAGTAGTCCTCTTCAAAGGGAACCAGAAGCTCAGCAGATGTGTTGTTTGTTTCCAAAATATGAGTTTTACTCTGTCTGTTTTGCCGGTACAGAATCTGAATAAAATGATGAATCGTGTTAAATGGACATGTAGCTTCTTGAAGGTGCAGAAACTCTTACAAAACACTAGCACTGTGAGCCTTATACATGCCGTAGTCCTTGGATGGGAATATCTGGTCTGCACTTTTTCTTTAAATATGTTTGTTAAGAAAAAATATTTCCTTTTTGGCCAATGCTTCTAAAATCAGTATAGAGTTATCTTTATTAATTAAATAGCTTGAGGCCATTATCTCTGGAGCTTGCTGTGGAAAGTTACTGATTAATTTGGACCCATTTCAAGTGTCTGGATACTATATGCATTTGTCAGCAGATGATGTTCTTTACCACTGATGGAAATGGTTTGTCTTGATATTTGATGATTGGATTGGATTTCTTTGTTGGATTTCTTTTATATTGCTGATAGATGATATCCTTCTGTAGCCTAAGTTCTAGAAATTCTACTTGAATATACTTTTTGATCTCATTGTCATCTCACATTTTTAATATCTAAATACACAATCATATTTTTTGAATACGGGTGAGTTGCTTGAAGAAAAAAATGTTGCATACTGTAAAGATTTATTTGTTATTGCTTCATGACACATTACTGACCTCACAGTATAAAATTTACCATGAAGAACTTAAAAGCAGTAATGCTAAATATTTTCAAAGCATTAGAACAAAGATTCCTATATTTCCACATGCATAAAATTTGTTTCTTATTTGGTTCTAACATTTATCATTACTTAGGCAGCTAAGTGATCTGTTTAAAGGAAAAACAGAATACTCACCTTGTAGCCTAACACTTCAGACTCATTTTCCATAGTTTTTACATGCTCCCAGTTTAGGCATAACTTAGAGTTTGTCAACTTCCAGGCAATGTTAGCTGGTGGTTGGCTTGGAGCTTTAAAAAGATAATCAAAGATCCAAATGAATATTAATTAGCTCATGGTTACTGTATGACCCAACAACATAAAAAGGAAAAATAAGTCCTGGATAATTAGCATAAAAGGAGGTAAAATGTTTTCAGTGTCATTTCAAATATATTAATTCTAATCAGAGGAAGTAAATTCATTCAAATTCCAGTCATTTGGAAATGTCTTTGTGACAAACATGAATTAATAATGGTATGCCGCATTTCCAGTATTAATTTAGTAATCATTTCCGTTGAATTTGTTTACTATATGTAAATAGATGGAGGGCTCCTTTATCTAATGTTTAATTTGCCCATCAATCAATGAGCCTCTCAGACAAACTCAGGTTGCAAACTTTTTACATATATCAATACAGAGGTGTACATTCCTAGTAGTCCTTTACTTTTAATCTTGTATTAATTAGGACTCATTGACTATAAATAACGCAACCAACTCAAGTTGTTTTAAACAAAATATTAGCAATAGATTGTGAAGGATATAAGGGACTCTCTTGGAATTCATGGCAAAATGCAACAGAACCTCAGAGGAACAAAAAATGTCTGAAAGCCAAGAAGTTCCTCTCTCTACCTCTCACAGTAGTGTTTGCTGCAGGCTAATCTTGCCAGGGACCACCTCTTTTTCTGTCAGTATATGCAGCAGAAATCAAGACTGCCTACCTCATCTGAGATTTGAAACCTCCTTTGTTGAGAGATAGTTCAAGTTAGAATCTCCAGGTAAAAGCTAATGATTGGCTTAATTTGGCCATATTCTATTTTACCCTAATCCATTGTGGCTAGACAGTGGGAAAGACATATGACACTCAACACAGATAGAGCCAGTAGGAACCATGAAGAGGGAAAGTGATTACAAACTGGGTGATCATCCCAAAAGGTGTCTACCCTGAATCCGAACTGTGGTTTTAGTTCCCTGAGATTAATGTTTTCTGGGAGAAGGAAGGTGTGACGTTCAAGAAGACATATTTAGAATGAGCCTTCTAAAGTAATGGATCTCATCCAACTGAAAGATTTTACATACAAGAAAACTAGAGTCCAGGTCGAAAGTCTGCTTCTTCAAAACCATATAGATAATGAGTGCTTAAGCCCAGTCAGTATCCTGGTTTCTTGACTTTTAATCTAGGTTTCTTTATTTTTTCTGCATGACAACATACTGCTTCTCAAAGATTTGAGTCCACGTGATTATTTTTGAGATTTAAGAAACTGAAGAGATTAAATATAATTCAGCTGGATAGCAGAGGCAAAGATAAAACTACCCAGAAAGATGTTTTTGGCATCTTACTTGAATTTGTGAGGCTAAATGAGCATAATATTTAACTCATTATAACATTGATGGAAATGATTTCTTTTGGAGTTTTAACTCAATGGCTATTTAGTGTCTTATGTGCCACTGGAAGAATTACAGGGTGTCACCCAACATTGCCTTATGATATATCTACTTGCCTTCTCTAAGCCCATGGAATGTCATACACCTAGTCACTTATACCTCAACTGGCACATAGTAGAGAGATAAACGTTTCACCCATGCTCCCATGGGGCTTAGTTCATATATTTTATTATGAATTTTTCCCACTGAATTATAGTTATTCATAGTTTCTTTAAATTTACTGAGAATGCATTACCAACCTCTAGCATAGTGGTTGGCATGTAGGCAGAGGCATATATATCATATATATATTGAATAAGTGACTGTGTAATAGATGGCTAAAGAAAAACCACTCAGGGTCCAATGTGATTTTCTCAGATCATGTAGATTATGCACTGGACTGTGAGCAGACCCATAGGTGATACAATGTGGCAAATCTATTCATTATGCTATCCTACAATTGAGGCTAATTGACATGGTCAAACCTACAGAAATCCATATGAATTTATAAAATGAACATGCCAGGTGAATAAACCATGTCCTAGTACATTTCTTGACAATATAAGCCAAATAATAATTAAAAGCCTGAGAGTTTTGCATGTAGTAAGAATTCAGTGAAGAGGAACTAAAGAGCCTCTCGAGAAGGTGAAAGAGGAGAGTGAAAAGTTGGCTTAAAGCTCAGCATTCAGAAAACAAAGATCATGGCATCCGGCCCATCACTTCACAACAAATAGATGGAGAAACAGTGAAAACAGTGGCAGACTTTATTTTTCTGGGCTCCAAAATGACTGCAGACGGTGACTGCAGCCATGAAATAAAAAGACGCTTACTCCTTGAAAGAAAAGTTATGACCAACCTAGATAGCATATTAAAAAGCAGAGACATTACTTTGCCAACAAAGGTCCATCTAGTCAAGGCTATGGTTTTTCCAGTAGTCATGTTCGGATGTGATTGTTGGACTATAAAGAAAGCTGAGCACCAAAGAATTAATGCTTTTGAACTGTGGTGTTGGAGAAGACTCTTGAGAGTCTCTTGGACTGCAAGGAGATCCAACCAGTCCATCCTAAAGGAAACCAGTCCTGAATGTTCATTGGAAGGACTGATGTTGAAGCTGAAACCAATACTTTGGCCACCTGATGTGAAGAGCTGACTCATTTGAAAAGACCCTGATGCTGTGAAAGATTGAGGCGGAGGAGAAGGGGACGACAGAGGATGAGATGGTTGGATGGCATCACCAACTCAATGGACATGAGTTTGAGTAAGCTCTGGGAATTGGCAATGGACAGGGAAGCCTGGCATGCTGCAGTCCTTGGAGTCGTAAAGAGTCAGACACAACTGAGCAACTGAACTGAACTGAACTGATGACAGTGACTATAGTTTTTAACTGTTTTCCCTCATCTTAATTCAAAGTGCCCTTTCTAGTCTTTCTCAATTATGAAAGAGAGAATATAAAAATACTAACGCATATATATGGAATTTAGAAAGATGGTAACAATAACCCGGTGTACGAGACAGCAAAAGAGACACTGATGTATAGAACAGTCTTATGGACTCTGTGGGAGAGGGAGAGGGTGGGAAGATTTGGGAGAATGGCATTGAAACATGTAAAATATCATGTAAGAAACGAGTTGCCAGTCCAGGTTCGATGCACGATACTGGATGCTTGGGGCTAGTGCACTGGGACGACCCAGAGGGATGGTATGGGGAGGGAGGAGGGAGGAGGGTTCAGGATGGGGAACACGTGTATACCTGTGGCGGATTCATTTTGATATTTGGCAAAACTAATACAACTATGTAAAGTTTAAAAATAAAATAAAATTAGAAAAAAAATTCTCACAAGATACCACAATTTTAATATCTAGTATACTCTTTGGCACATTTCTTTTATCTCTGGTCTTTAAAACAAAGTACTAACCTTAACAACTTCATATAATCAATACAACAAAAATAAAAATTCATGTCTTTGATATCACTGGCAGTAACAGATTCTGAAGGTATTATCTATTGCTATGCCTTTTCTATTTGTTTGCATGTTTAGATAAAAAGTACTCCTTTTATACTATGAATCCATTGATGATGCTTCAGATTGAGAGAAAGAAGAAATGGCTTCTATTAAGTATATAGTAGTGATTGTGTCTCTGAGATTGGGATATTTGCATTTGTTTCCTCATCTACCATAACAGAAGTAAGGCATTCCATGGACATAAAATGAGAAACATTATATCAGGAATGAATTCATGGAATGAATGGCTAATTGTGTGGGTTATTGGGAATGCTTTACCCTTCATGCTATCTGGAAGGTGTAAAGAATTGGATTTTGAAGTCAGAGAAACCTGAATCTGTATACAGTCTCTTCCGAGAGGCCTGGTTTTCCAATTTTGGAATGAGACTAATATATCCTAGTTTATAAGACTTTTAGCTTCCATGAAATAAAATGAGAAATGTTCCTCCTTGGTTAGTGGTACATAATAAATTGCTCAGTAATTGTTAACTCTCTTTCCTATTAGTATCCATTCTTCACTGTGGTATTATGACATAGTCAGTTTTTCAATGGTGTTCAATGTGGATTGTTTCTAATAACACAATTCCAAAGTTTGCAAATGATTCATTTCTTAAATATAATTAGGGGTATTTTCAAGATTTCCCCTTCATAATTTTCTTCTTCCTTCAGTTTTTTATGTACTTTTTGAAAGGCAGAAAAAATTGGAAAGTCTCGGTAATTATCTGGAAAGTTCTCATAGTCCAGAGCTTTTCTTATTTTGTCCATGGGTGTGACTTCAATGTCTATGCCTTTTGTCTAGTATTGAGTCGGGAAAAAAAGTTTGTTATTTCTAAAAGGTACTTCAGAAGGCCTTTAACAATTCTGGTTTCATGAGTTTGTTGTATTTACCTAAACTGGATTGTAGATATCTATGACAAAGTTGAAATTTCTATCACCTTGAAAAACCAAAATACTGTCACATGGATAATATAATACACATGCCATGTATGTTTATACCTAGTGGGTCACTGGTAAACTCAACAGCAAGCACTTTTCCAATCTTTTGAAAGAATTTTGCAGGCAATTTCCAAAGACTAAATTATTTTCTATTAATCAAATGACAGAGCAACATTAAACTAGCCCTCTGCAGCTCTAATGGCTTCCCTGTGATCAATTTTTCTGTAGATGGCATTTATATTCAACTGTAGTTCACACTGTGAACTCAATTCAAAAACAACTTCTTATGTTACACTTCTAAGTAACAGCATGGGGTTGACATTTGGGAGAGAGAGAAAGAACATAAGTGCAAGATGAAATAAAAGTTTAATGCTTCCTTTATGTCTAAATATGGATTGATTGCATTATTTACAACAAGAAAAAATTCAGTACAGAGTGCTAGTCAGTCAACATCAGGGGCCAAATTGAAGCAAAATTTGCAAACACTTTCTGTTACTGGGTCTGAATACTTCTGTCTATATAAGCAGTGCTTTTCCTCTCCCCTTTCCTCTTGAAATTGGTGTAAATATTTTTCTCCCTTTAGTTGTAAATCTAAATTTCTTTTAGTGATGTCTGTGTGAATCACAATATGCTTGCAGTGGTCCTCAGTTGTCTTTTGGAAAGACATCATTTCAGTAATCTACAATACTTAATATCAAACCACTGATATTTATTTTAAAAATCCCATATTTAAATAAAAATTTACTTTTATTTAAAAGTCTGTCATCATCACCAGCAACAATAATAACAAAGACTTCAGAAACTTTGCATATACTGTTCCTTCTATTTGGAGGTCTCTTTGTCCACTAGGTCTCTTTATTTTTTTAATGTTATGTATATCTCAGCCTCTTAATTTCTTCATAGTAGCTTTTCATAATTTATGATTATTTTATTTCACTTTTTCTTATTTTAATTTCCCTCCCCACTAAAGAGAAATTGCCTGAAGGCATATATCCTTTCTGTTTTAATCTCCTTTACTTACCTAACCCTGTTCATGGCTCATGGGAGGCACTACTTTCTTGAGTGAAAAACGGCTTTATCGTATTTCCAAAAATAAAAATAAAAAGGCTCAGTTTTCTGTTTATCCAATCAGAATAGGGAAAGATTTTGTTGGATGTGAGCTCTGCTTTCTCACAATTTAGAGTGGATGACCAAATATAAGATGGAAAACCTAAGCAGTGGCAGTGTGAATGTGTGATGCATGTAGATTACTACTTTTCAGAATTAATTTTGGTGTCATCTAAAGGGCATGGAAAATCAAGCTTAGACCCAGGGGTGGCATTTAAAATCAGAGCTGTCCTTGGTGTTTCATGAAAGCCATTTCTCATATTTTCTTTGCATGTTCTTCCATGACTCTTGAAGAAAATTTCTGCAACAAATTTATGAAAAGAAGGAAACTAGAAAGTAGATGAATTTTCCTACTTTAAGAAATGCAAAGGAAGTGAAATCACCTCTCAAGAAGAAATATAATAATATATGTTACCACATATTGAGCTCTCACTGTATGGCTGCCTCTGGGTCACCTCGCTGTACATTATATCCTTTAATGCTTAAAGAAAACTCTAGAAGAAAGTACAATCATCTCTGTTTTTCAGTTGAGAAAAGAGGTTCTGAGTCATTAAATAAATAGACTTCTCATACAGTTCATGGCTGAGCTGAGACTCACATTCAGTTATTTCACTCTGAAGTCTTTTTCTAGTTCTTTCCAAAAGTATCTCACAATAGGCCAAAGTTATGCAATCACTCAGAAAAAAAAATGCAAACATATTAAAGAGGAAATTTATAGATCAGTAGAAAAGATATTTATTTGTCTGTTTATAGGCATGATGGGGTCACTACAAACTAAGAGAGTGCATAAAATCAGATAATCAAATTTTAAATGTTAGAAGATCAGTAAGTCTGATGCTGCTAGATGAGGAATGGGAATGGAAAGTAATTTGTGGACAGACTGTGAAAGATCTCATACACCTTTCTCTAGTCTTTGTTTTCTGAAATAGAGGAGACAATGAAATTTTGAAATTAAAAGAGGATGTGATTCTGTTTCAGGAGGAAAAAATCTCAAGGCAGTTTGAGGTTTGGACTGAAGATTTGAGAGTCTGGAGAGAGGGAGACACTATTTAAATGGTTAGAGATGAACACTACACATTAGCACAATGTTCATGGGATCCAGAGATTCAGAGTCTATATTCATTGTATGCCAGTCCAACAAATGCCACAACAGAATTTTCTAAGCATACTTTTTTTTTTTTTTGGCTCTAGGAATTAAAATAACATACTTCTTGATGTGCTTTAATAATTAAGATAAGTATACTGAATATTAATACTAGGCTTAGGACTTAAATGTGCTCAGTGTTTTGTAACTGTGATTGGCAGAATAAGGGCCTCCCAAACATGTCCAGGTTCTGATTCCTCAAACCTGTAGATATCTTACTTTATATGGAAAAGGGGATGTTGCATGTATAATTATGTTGAGGATGTTGACATGGAGCAATAACCCTGGATTCTCTGGGTGGGTTCAGTGTGATGAAAATGATGCTTCTGAAGGAAAGCTCCAGGGTCAGAGGAAATGTGAAAGGCAGAAGTAGAAGGTCTGAGTCAGGGAGACTTGAAGATATCATGCTGTTGGCATTGAAGATAGAGAAAGGACCACAAGGCAAGTGGTATGTGTTGTCTCCAAAAGCCAGAAAATTCAAGGAAACAAGTGCTGTTTTAGGGCTTCCAAAAGGAGCTCAGAAGTTTACCCAAAGCTTGTTTTCCAACCAGTGAAACTCATTTTTGATTCAACCTTTAGAAGTACATAATAACAAATTTATATTGTTTTAAAACACTAGGTTGTGGTAACTTGAATAGCAACAATAGAAGACTAAAGTAGTTTCTGTTAGATTTTCCAATGACAGTGATAAAGAATGTTGAAAGAATAAAATTAGAGATTTGATTGGTATTCAAATACAAAATGGAGTCTTGTAGAACCTTATTCTCAAGTCCTTGTTGGATATTTTGATAAAAGAGTTAATGCAAACAGGCTGGTGTAAGCAAACTTTAAGAAATATTGAAAGAAGATGCTCATGAAAGAAATTAGGAATTACAAGAGGTTTTATTCATTTTTTTTTTAATGAAAAAGAAGAGGGATGCTAAACTTCACTTTATACTTTCTGACTCTCATCTCACCAGATATATTCTAGCACTGTAGCACTTGGATAAAAGTACTCCTTGTTGATGAAATTGTTTTCAAAGGATATGTCTCACACTCTTTGATGAGGCTGATCTCATGTGAACACTCAGGCAAACCACCAATAAAGTTCTTGGCATTTAATCAAAATTTCAGTCAAGCCCATTTGTAGGACCAAGTGGGTCAACTAAACACACCTCTTGCTACTGTGTCTAAAGCAAGCATTCTGCTTAAACACATAAGTAGGTTAGCATTAACTATCATATGCTTGATTTAGGATGCATGAACCATCAAATTATTAAATTCAAGGTAAAGAAAAAACTTTTATTTATTTTTTTCTAATTTTATTTTATTTTTAAACTTAACATAATTGTATTAGTTTTGCCAAATATCAAAATGAATCCGCCACAGGTATACATGTGTTCCCCATCCTGAACCCTCCTCCTCCTCCTCCTCCCCATACCATCCCTCTGGGTCGTCCCAGTGCACTAGCCCCAAGCATCCAGTATCGCATCGAACCTGGACTGGCAACTCGTTTCTTACATGATATTTTACATGTTTCAATGCCATTCTCCCAAATCTTCCCACCCTCTCCCTCTCCCACAGAGTCTATAAGACTGTTCTATACATCAGTGTCTCTTTTTGCTGTCTCATTACACCGGGTTATTGTTACCATCTTTCTAAATTCTATATATATGCATTAGTATACTGTATTTATGTTTTTCCTTCTGGCTTACTTCACTCTGTATAATAGGCTCCAGTTTCATCCACCTCATTAGAACTGATTCAAATGTATTCTTTTTAATGGCTGAGTAATACTCCATTGTGTATATGTACCACAGCTTTCTTATCCATTCATCTGCTGATGGACATCTAGGTTGCTGGTCAACCACTTGTAAAAGAATGAAACTAGACCACTTTCTAACACCATACACAAAAATAAACTCAAAGTGGATTAAAGATCTAAACGTAAGACCAGAAACTATAAAACTCCTAGAGGAGAACATAGGCAAAACACTCTCCGACATACATCACAGCAGGATCCTCTATGACCCACCTCCCAGAATATTGGAAATAAAAGCAAAAATAAACAAATGGGACCTAATTAACCTTAAAAGCTTCTGCACATCAAAGGAAACTATTAGCAAGGTGAAAAGACAGCCTTCAGAATGGGAGAAAATAATAGCAAATGAAACAACCGACAAACAAACTAATCTCAAAATATACAAGCAACTCCTACAGCTCAACTCCAGAAAATAAACGACCCAATCAAAAAATGGGCAAACAACTAAATAGACATTTCTCCAAAGAAGACATACAGATGGCTAACAAACACATGAAAAGATGCTCAACATCACTCATTATCAGAGAAATGCAAATCAAAACCACTATGAGGTACCATTTCACACCAGTCAGAATGGCTGCCATCCAAAAGTCTACAAATAATAAATGCTGGAGAGGGTGTGGAGAAAAGGGAACCCTCTTACACTGTTGGTGGGAATGCAAACTAGTACAGCCACTATGGAGAACAGTGTGGAGATTCCTTAAAAAACTGGAAATAGAACTGCCTTATGATCCAGCAATCCCACTGCTGGGCATACACACTGAGGAAACCAGAAGGGAAAGAGACACGTGTACCCCAATGTTCATCGCAGCACTGTTTATAATAGCCAGCACAAAACTTTTATTTTTAAGGTGATATATGTGTGTAATCTGTATGCAGGTCAGGAGGTAACAGTTAAAACTGGACATGGAACAACAGACTGGTTCCAAATAGGGAAAAGAGTACATCAAGGCTGAATATTGTCACCCTGCTTATTTAACTTATATGCAGAGTACATCATGAGAAATGCTGGGCTGGATGAAGCACAAGCTTGAATCAAGATTGCTGGGAGAAATATCAATAAACCTCACATATGCAAATGATACCACACGTATGGAAGAAAGCGAAGAAGAACCAAACAGCCTCTTGATGAAAGTGAAAGAGGAGAGTGAAAATGTTGGCTTAAAGCTCAAAACTCAGAAAAATAAGATCATGGTATCTGATCCCATCACTTCATGGCAAATAAATGGGGAAACTGTGACAGACTTTATTTTGGGGGGAACTCCAAAATCACTGCAGATGGTGACTGCAGCCATGAAATTAAAAGACGCTTACTCCTTGGAAGAAATTTATGACCAACCTAGACAGCATATTAAAAAGCAGAGACATGACTTTGCCAACAAAGGTCCATCTAGTCAAGGCTATGGTCTTTCCAGTAGTCATGTATGGTTGTGAGAATTGGACTATAAAGAGAGCTGAATGCCGAAGAACTGATGCTTTTGAACTGTGGTGTTGGAGAAGACTCTTGAGGGTCCCTTGAACAGCAAGGAGATCCAACCAGTCCATCCTAAAGGAGATCAGTCCTGAATATTCATTGGAAGGACTGATGCTGAAGCTGAAACTCCAATACTTTGGCCACTTGATGCGAAGAACTGACTCACTTGAAAAGCCCCTGATGCTGGGAAAAGATGTAGGGCAGGAGGAGAAGGGGACGACAGAGGGTGAGATGGTTGGATGGCATCACCGACTCAATGGACATGAATTTGGGTAAACTCTGGGAGTTGGTAATGGACAGGGAAGCCTGGGGTGCCGTGGTTCATGGGGTTGCAAAGAGTGGGACATGACTGAGTGACTGAACTGACTAATATGTGTGTGTGTGTGTGTGTGTGTGTATTTATATAGGTGGCTCTCTGTGTATCTCTGGGTTCAACATTAGCAGATTCAAACAATTTAAGATTGAAAATATTTGAAAAAATTCAGGAAGTTTTAAAAAACAAAATTTTAATTTGCTGTATGCTATTAATAATAATTTACATAGCATTTACATTGTATTAATATTTGCAACTATCTATGTAACATTTCAGAGAAGGCAATGGCACCCCACTCCAGAACTCTTGCCTGGAAAATCCCATGGATGGAGGAGCCTGGAAGGCTGCAGTCCGTGGGGTCTCTGAGGGTCGGACACGACTGAACGACTTCACTTTCACTTTTCACTTTCATGCATTGGAGAAGGAAATGGCAACCCACTCCAGTGTTCTTGCCTGGAGAATCCCAGGGACGGGGTAGCCTGGTCGGCTGCTGTCTATGGGGTCGCACAGAGTCGGACACGACTGAAGTGACTTAGCACCAGCATGTAACAATTACATTGTTTTATGTATATATAAGTAATCTAGAGGTGATTTAAATATACAGAGGCTGTGTTAATATGTGGATAATATGCAAATTCTATGATATTTTATGCAAGGCACGTAAGCATCTGTAGATGCTCCTGGAACCAATCCCCATTGGATACTAAAGGACAATTGTATATGTATGTGTATATAGATGTATGTACATGATCTTAAATGTATACTATGTGTATATCTAGATCTTTTTGCTAATTAGTTTATTGTTTGAGTCTCAGCCCACCTTAAACTGGCCAATGGAATTAAAGTAATACAAGATGGTTGGCTTGAGTATTGTGTCACCAACTACACTAGAAAGCCTGTTAGTTTGTCACAGATCTGTCAGGTAAGAGAGGTTTATTTGATACTACATTTCCACATTTCTAATTACCCTTGATTCTGCCTGAGATAGAAGCTGAATTATACACAAGAGTTTTGTGAGTTTGGCATCTCTCAATCAGCTATAAAGAAATGTCTGGGCAAACCTCTGATTGATTGGAGATTTCCATCAGATTTTCAGATTAACTGAAAGAGACTAGACTCCATAAGGGCCATAGAAGCAAATAGTTCATACAGGTATACAGCAATGACTTCACCAACCCAGTCAATATAGAGTAAATCAGGAAGACAAATTGAACCACATCTTTAGCTAGTCAGTTCTAGAAAATTACATATGACTTAGTCTACATCAAAGTAGAGGATTGAAGGAGAACTGGTTTAAGAGTTGTTGATCCACACAAACTCTTCCATTAAAATGGACTGATAGTGGAGGGTTTTGTTCGTCTCTTTGTTTCCTGCTTAGCAGTTTCACAGCACTTTGTATTTTCCAGTGTGCTCCTATAATCACAACCTCATTTGTGCCTTACTGGTAATTTGAGAAAACAGTGAGGGCAGAAGACGTTTTCATTTAACAGTTTAGAAAATTAAAGCAGAAAATGAAATGCTTTATCCTGTACCAGGTCATGAGTCAGTGAAGTACATAGAATTAGAACACAAGTCTCTAGCTACTGGCTGGTGTTATGGACACAAGTGGATAATATATCCTATAATCGAAGACTTATTAACTGAGATGATTCCCAAGTTCATTTTGGACATGACCAACTTATCTATATGGAAAAGAACTTTGATTTTCAAACTTTTTAAACCATCTATTCATTCCCAATACACAGGACACAAAGAATACAGTATTTAATGGCTTGTTCTGTTTTTTCCTGTTTGTTAGTAGCAGTGCGTTCATGTCTTAGTCATTTTCCAAATTTCAGCAACTATATTTGTTACTCTTTTTCATTGGAATTAAGAGACCAAAGAGTGTGTTTCAAAAAGCCTGTTTACACAAATAGTTTATGTTTATCTACAATATATAAGAAATACATAAGTATTATTCACTTATAAAAAGAATAAATTGCAGTTCTTACTAAGCCGTATCTGATCAGACAATTCCCTGTTTACTACTTTGACTCATATTATGGAATGTTTGTGCAGCACCAGACTCATTCATAGGACAAATGCAGCAATAGTCAACTATTAATCCTTTATTCAGTAGGTCCTATCTTTGTGAAAAATATTTAGTTTATTGTTAAGAGAGAGAAAAAGAGCAGAAGAGTTAATTCTTGGATTTCAGAGGCTTTCCAGTAATTTGCAGTGATATAATATCATAGAAGGAAAGATCTAGGTATCTGACAGTGCAGGAATCACATCAAGACTCAAATGGTAAGACAAACAAAAACAAACAAAAAACCTATTTAATAAGCATTTACTAAAGTATGTGTGGGACACTTTCTATTATGTATCTCTTTCAATCTTGAACAAGGCCCAGTGAGAAAATCAGTACTATTTATTCTTCACTTTACAGATGAGGATATTGAAACTAAAAGATTAAATTAACCACTTAACATCCCCAGAATGGGAGGTCAGATTTTGAACCCAAGTTGGAAGAGGACATCAAAGACATTGTATTCTTTGTCTTTCATCTATATATATTAAAATATTTTCTCTTTTGCAACTCCAGAAAGATCAGAACAGTTCATTTTGGTTGTTATCAGAAAGTTTCAACAACTATCCAGATTTATAGGCCAAATCCACTGATCAAATAAAGCAATCAGTAAAATGATGAGGTGGGATGAATGACATGGAAATTGAGCAATAAAATACTTCTTATTGGAGGTGAATTGTGGTCCCTACAGTGTGATGTATACTTACGGGACTTCTTGGTGGTAACGTTGACTGGAGGGCTTGAGGGCCCTGTCCCGGCAGTGTTATAAGCTCTCACAGAAGCAAAGTAGACGGTGTTAGCTTTCAGGCCTGTGATATTTTTGGTTGTGATGTTTCCACTGACCCTGATTTTGCCAATCATGGATTCTTTGGAATCATCTGTCCAGTATAAAACCTGCTCATTAAAAACATAAAATAAGCAATTTATTGTTTCCTAATAACTGCCAGCCACAGTGGTGTATGGGAAGAAGTCAGGAGTGCAAATGAGAGGATATTTTTCAATTAAAATGGTTATACAATGAAAACAAAATAATCAAAGTCCAAAATTTATATGGAAGAAATTTAAAAAAATATGAAATCACAATGGAAATGAGAAAACCTATTTTTTATCACAATAAAATATTTCATGAAATATCTAAAAGGTAACAGCTTTATCCCCCCCACCAAAAAAAAAGTAAAAAGTGAAAGTGTTAGTCACCCAGTCATGTCTGACTCTTTGCAACCCCATGGACTGTAGCCCACTAGGCTCCTCTGTCCATGGGATTCTCCAGGCAAGAATACTGGAATGGGTAGCCATTCTCTTCTCCAGGGGATCTTCCCGACACAGGGATCGAACCCAAGTCTTCAGCTTTGCAAGCAGATTCTTTACTGTCTGAGCCATCAGAGCTGAAGCCTCAGGTATACAGTAGTAAGTTAGAACAAAATAAGAGTCATACTTTCAATGAAAGACTCACATTATGATGTTTTGCTATTGACATTTCTTCCAGAGTTCTTTGAGTCACAGATGAATTATTAATTCAGCATATACTGATCCCTTCCTATACATTAGCACTGTTTTAAGCAAATTGGAAAAGACAAGAAAGCATAAGGCATGCCTTTGCACCACTTATAATCTAGTTAAGATGTTAGAGCACATATGTGAAAAGAAAGCAGAGGATGCATCTGCCGAAAATCATATGGAAATAAATGCTATAAGACTTTGAAGACACATAAAACCAGAAAATTATCAGATAAGAGTTCAAAGAGCAGGGGAGAGTAGAGATGATCTTTGAGAAATAAATAGGGTTCACTTAAGAGGTATGGCCTTCTAGGACTGGAGTGGTAGAGGCACCTACAGAAAGTAGAACTTTCTGTTTGGACAACATGGTTCTTATAAAAGGAGAAAAAAGAATAAAGGCAAAATCCTACTTTCATTCTAACACCAAAACAAAGAAAACCTTGTTACTCATTTTTGAATCATTAGATTTGCAAGTCAAAGAAGAGTAATTGATTAATAAGTCCCATCTATTAACTTTGTGAGAATGAAAGACTGTAAGTTTGAAATGATTTGTTTCACTCTATATAGACTATAAAGGCAGATTAGGAGAATGCAAGCTTTATCTTGTCACATAATTGCCTTTTCCAAGATGACTAACTTTTTTCAAGTAATGCTCCAGTTCAGGATTAGGTTTCCCGGTAAGATTCGTCTATGGTTTAACATCACTAAAGATTAAATGCTTATTTCTCCCCAAGAAACAAACATGACTGTAGCTTGGATAATTAAACAAGATAATCACCTGATGACTTTTAAAATTCTACCATTTGTTAATTTACTTGCTTAGGATCACCTGGAAAGATCCTCTTCATTAATTCCCCTCTGTAGCTTTAGACCCACACTATCTTATATTCAGGGTTTCCTGGGTTGGCTCAGTGGTAAAGAATCCACCTGCAATGCAAGAGATGCAGGAGACACAAGTTCTTTCCCTGGGTCAGGAAGATCACTTGGAGGAATAAATAGCACCTCACTCCAGTATTCTTGCCTGGGAAATCCCATGCACAGATGAGCCTGGTGGGCTACAGTCCATGGGGTCACACAGAGTCAGACACAACTGAGCACAGAATAGCGCAACTTATATTAAGGACTAGATTGGTAGTATAGGATTGTTGAACAGAGCTATTGCTAGCTGGCATATTCAGAGTGCAGAGTGAAATTATTGTGGATTACCTCATAGCCCAGAACTCTTCCAGTGTTTCTATTCCAGGCAATAGCATTCCATGAAACCTCCATTTCTGAAGCAGAAAAGCTTTGAACAGAAGTTCCCCTTGGGGCCAGTTGAGGTTCTACCATCCAGAGAAAGACACAACCATCTTAAGCAGAGTGGTTCATAGAAAACAAATGCAAAATATACATACAGTCTCAAAGAGGACAATTCCAGTATTGACTACAACTTACCATCTTCCCCAGAGTAGATAATGGATGCAGTACTCAGGGGTCCTTCTCCTTCCTTATTATATACACCCACTTTGACTTCAAAGGGAGAGAGAGGGATGATGTTTTCATTTCTGTAAATAAACCTTGATGACTCTACAGATGGTACTCTTTCCTTGGTCCAGGTTGTCGAGCCTACTGGCCGCAGCATGACGATGTATCCAAAGTCCTCTCCATTCTGTAGTTCTTCTGGAATTGACTTGGGCAGAAGTGATCAGTCACTGAGTATTTACAAAAATATTTTGTATAGCTATTATAATATTGATTGATTATTTGGCATATCTTTTATAGAGATAAGATGGATATTTACACTGATTAATGAAGTTATTTAAAAAATAAAATTTCTATTGGGAATGCCAATTAGAAAAATGATCCCAATAGAAGATACTCAAATAAATGAAAAATTTAAATGGAAATGTAAAACAGGTTTTACATGCTTATATCACCTTCCCTCCCTGCTGCTACCTCTTGGCAACCACAAGTCTGATCTCTATGTCTGTGAGTCTGTTTATGTTTTGTAGATAGGTTTATTTGTGCCATATTTTAGATTCCACATGTAAGTGATATCATGATAGTTGAATTTCCCTTTTTGAACTACTTCACTTAGTATGATAATCCCTAGTTGCATCATGTTGCTGCAATGGGCATTATTTTGTTCCTTTTATGGTTGAGTATTATTTCATTATATATATATATATATATATACACACATACACAAAGAAGATGCATACACACACACACACACACACACACATACTCGCCACATATTCTTTATCCATCAGAATCTCTGAATGCTTTAAGTCCTCTCCATTATGGAATTTGAATATGATACATAGGTGTTTGGGGGCAATAATAAATAAACTTAGAGCAAGCAATAAGTAGAAAACGTACAGTAGCAGGACGCTGAGGCAGTGGAAGCTAAGAAAAAATTGAGGCTGTAAATTATACAGAGAAGAGACAGAATTTAGCTGTTAGTCAAGTAGAAAACTGGATGTAAAGTAAATGGGAAGAACTGAAGGACGAACAGGAGGGACTGTTGGAGCTGGGGCTGGATTATCAGAGTCGCTGACAGCACTGGACAATTTTTCAGTTCTTCATTTAATCTGTCTGCTTAGCTACTGAGACTGTTTTCCATTCTCAGTATTTCTCAAGTAGCTTTAAAATCAGTTCAGTTCAGTTTAGTCACTCAGTGGTGTCCAACTCTTTGCCACCCCATGGGCTGCAGCACATCAGGCTTCCCTGTCCATCACCAACTCTTGGAGCTCACTCAAACTCATGTCCATCGAGTTGGTGATGCCATCCAACCATCTCATCCTCTGTCATCCCCTTCTCCTCCTGCCTTCAATCTTTCCCACCATCAGCGTCTTTTCCAGTGAGTCAGTTCTTCACATCAGGTGGCCAGAGTATTGGAGCTTCAGCTGCAGAATCGGTTCCCTCCAAAGAATATTCAGGGCTCATCAAGAGGCTCCCACTTTCTGCCTTTAGAGTGGTATCATCTGCATATGAGGTTGTTGATATTTCTCCCAGCAATCTTGATTTGAGCTTATGCTTCATCCAGCCCATCATTTCACATGATGTACTCTGCCCATATAAGTTAAATAAGCAGGGTGACAATATACAGCTTTGATATACTCCTTTCCCAATTTGGAACCAGTCTGTTGTTCCATGTCCAGTTCTAACTGTTGCTTCTTGACCTGTATACAGATTTCTCAGGAGGCAGGTAAGGTGGTATGGTATTCACATCTCTTTTAAGAATTTTCCACAGTTTTTTGTGATTCACACAGTCAAAGGATTTGGTGTAGTCAAACAGAAGTAGATATTTTTCTGGAATTCTCTTGCTTTTTTAATGATCCAACAGATGTTGGCAATTTGATCTTTAAAATAAATCCATATTAGTCAAGATGACCTGATCTCTACTTCTTACCATGTAGAACAATCTAACAAATACAGACAGTGAAAAGTGGAAGAAATACACAGTCCTGAAATCTTAGAAAATAAAATGCTTTCTTGTGTTAACACTTCTCTTTCACAGATAGATCAGAATTAAAACAGTTAATTTTGAGTGGTATGGAAGTGATTTATAAGAGTTTAAGACACTTGCTAGAGTATTTGACTTGTTTTGGATGCTTCTCTAATCTCAGATTTAGGACTTCTGCTTTTGTTAGCTAAGTACAATTAATGTTTCACATGGCATTCCCTCAAGAAAGATCTGCATCCGACATATTCAGTTTAGAAGGGAAAAGAGACTTCTTTAGGTTCTTCCTTTCATCCTTTTCATATTGGCTGATCCAATGATGGAGAAATATACAGAGCTATTTAAGGTGGGCAGAAAGATAATTTTCTCCTTTAAACAAAGAAAGTATTCAACAGTATACAAAAATTCAGACATTCCACTGGTAATGAAATCTCTTAAAGCTGATAAAGGCTAAAAATATAATTTTTCACCACTGTGTCTGTAGGAAATAAATTTTTAGTATAGACGAAGAGTCAACAAAGCTATGGCCTTTGAACCAAACCTGATCTATAGCCTGGTTTTGAAAATAAAGTGTTTTGGAAACACAGTCACACCTGTGTTATGTATAATGATATACGGCTTTTGAATGACAATGGCAAGGTTGAACAGTTATAAAAAAAGACCATACATCCTGTAAGACTGAATAGTTTCACTGACCTTTTAGAAAAAAGTGTACCAACTGCCAGTTTAGGTGTTTATCTTTTACTGTACAGTGTTTTATAGTCACATTTTATGTGAGATATTTACCACAAGCATCTCAAAGTTGGGAGTACTTTGGAGTATAAATGAAGATAAGATGCGAAGATATGAGTAAAAATACTTTAGAAAAGGAGTTAGCAGTTATTCCATCTCTAAGATTAGATATCATGTCTGCTGCTGCTGCTGCTGCTAAGTCACTTCAGTCATGTCCAACTCTGTGTGACCCCATAGACAGCAGCCCACCAGGCTTCCCTGTCCCTGGGATGCTCCAGGCAAGAATACTGGAGTGGGTTGCCATTTCCTTCTCCAATGCATGAAAGTGAAAAGTCAAAGTGAAGTCGCTCAGTCGTGTTCGACTCTGTGCGACCCCATGGACTGCTGCCTACCAGGCTCCTCCGTCCATGGGATTTTCCAGGCAAGAGTACTGGAGTGGGGTGCCATTGCCTTCTCCGGGTATCATGTCTAGGTTAGTGCAAACAAAACAAACCAAAATAGAAATATACACAAAATACACAAAACTTTGGTATAGAAGAAAACATAGGTCTATTATACTACAGTGTAATTATAAACCACAATGATGGAGTCAAACTGAGTTTAGAACAGTGATTGGACCTGGATTAGTGCTAAAAGTTCAAGGGGGTACTTCTTCATCCACAATGAATGACTTTGGCCTTCAGTGGTCTCTTTGTACTCCCAAGTTCTTTTTCAAAACCTTGTTCAGATATGCTATGATGATATGCTACTGACCTCCTCTCAGACTGAGTTAAGACTGTCCTGTTGGGTTCTGAGCATTCAGACCTTTTCTTAAAAATTTATTTTTGTACCCTGACTGCTTGGAACAGTGTGATTACTCATTAATTACACGTTCATTGAATTAAAAACATTACTACATTCCTGGTGGCTCAAACTAATGTGTTCATCTCCTCCTAAGTATACATACCTGATTCCTTGAAGAAGTTCAGGCACCAGAAGAATTTGGCTCAGTAACTGCATGTACATGATGCCAAATGTGAATGATAAATGGGAATTTGCATCCATTTATACAGTTTCTGTTAGTATCTGCATATTTGATATCCCAAGAAAAATACACAAAGGGATTGATTTTAATTGAATTTTTTAAAAATTTAGGTCAGAAAAAAATTTTTGTAAAGTGATAGATTCTCAAATATTGGGGAATCTAGGGTCTCTTGCAGCAACACAAAAGCAGCAATATAGAACACATAAGAGAATAGGACTGGTGGTGGTGAATGTATTTCAGGCAGGAGGCCAGATTTGGCCTGTAGGTGAAGGTCTTCAGAACCCAGCTTAAGAAAAAGAACACTATAAATCATGGAAAGATTTTTTGTTGTTAATATCATCTCTATTTAAGAATAGTATACATAGAATTTCCCATTATCCCCATGTATAGACTGAGTAAAAACCACAATTTACCTACCTTCAGTAATTTCTGACCATGGAGGAAAAAAATAGGTGAAGTCAGACCACTGATGAAATACTCATATGACTTTCAAAGAATGTTGAAACCTATATAACCTACTCACCATTCCATAAAAACAATCCTTTTAGACCACTCGAGAGTCAGTGTTTTTTGTGGGAAACTTGTTTGGTAGACAGGAATTATTTTAACTTAATATTCAAAGCAAATACAGAACTCCCACCTTCCCTGAACCTTAACTTTGCATAGGGACCATTGGAATTCTAATTCAGGACAAAGTGAAAGAGAATGGAATGAAAGTCCTGTGGTCAGATGCTTCTCTGTCCATCAGTCTCACGTTTCTAAGTCTGTTTTCTGGATGTGGCATCATGACCACCTAACATTGTCATGGAGTAAATGACATGAAATGTCCAGCACAGCATCTAAAATCCTGTAAGTTCTCGACAAGTGAGTTACCCCTGTGTCAGGCCTCTTAGGATCCCATCGCTCTCCCAGGGCCACACCTGGCTCCTGGCTCTGTCTGTCCCAACTTTTAGAAAACATCTATGTGTCTCCATGTTCTCTCATATGAAGAGAGCTTAATACTACTATTCTTTCTGTAATGGAATTTTGTGAGGAATAAAATGAACCCTGTATATAGAATGTTTTATACTACTGCAGAATCATTTACAGATGCAATGTATTACTACTCTTCTACAATGGTATTTCTCAACCTCAGCGCTCTTGACATCTGGGGGCATGTATTTTCTTGTCATGAGTGGGGGTGGGTACTATCCTGTGCATTGCAGGATGTTCATCAGCATTCTTGCCTCAGATACAACCCTCCCCTCAGTTGTAAAAAACCATACGTGTCCTCAGATATTGTAAAATATCTCCTGAGGCATGAATCACCCCTGACCTCTTAATGAGAGCCCCTCTAATGTATCAGACATCACAATTTTTAACTAAAACATCCATGGCCATCATGTTCTTAGGTGTAATGTTAAAATGTCCAAAGAAGTAGATGTTATGGCTATGAAAATTATCATCACTGTGTCAAAAGCAAGTACACGGGGCAATGACATAGCAAGGCTCTTTTATCAATTATACCTGAGGCTCAAAGCTGATAATAAAGGCATGAAATGCAATGCATTCCAAAGAATACAAACCATTTATATGTAGGACTCCTTGGCACAACTTAGCCTATGAAAAATAAAAGTGAAAGTCGCTCAGTCGTGTCCAACTCTTAGCGACCCCATGGACTGTATAGCCCATGGAATTCTCCAGGCCAGAATATTGGAGTGAGTAGCCGTTCCCTTCTCCAGGGGATCTTCCAAACCCAGGATTGAACCCAGGTCTCCTGCATTGCAGGTGGATTCTTTACTAGCTGAGCCACAAGGGAATGACCCAAGAGAAATGCACAGAAAGGGAGTGCTGATTTAAGGGAGAGACTAGTGGGGAGATATTTCTTTTGAGACAATTGTAGAAAAAGCTGTGTATTCCCAGCCCCTACCCAAGAGAAGTAAAGGGGCTACTTCTTACCTCTTGCCTAACCAAGTGACAAGGCTTCAGGAAAAAAAAAAAAAACTCATGGAATGTGGGGGATATGGGGAATTTGTCTGGAATTTGGGGGATGTGGGTTCTTTTAACTGACAAATGCCTGAGAAACTTCCAAAGAGGAGAGAGACCTGGACAGTGTATTGTAGCAGAGTAAAGACAGGCCAAGTGGGGACTCATTGCACCTCCACAGAACATGGAACAAAGGTGTATGTTTGCTGAGAGCAGATTTGAAGCCCATGTAGGAAGCTGTCTGTGAGCACCATTAAAAGGGGCTGTCCGCAAACAGTGTCTAGAGGAGAGAGACAACCTATAACCGAAAATCTGGCCATGGATCACCAGACTCCAGTAACTGAGGAGACCTTCCAACAGCCTGCGCCAAGAGATGACAACTAGAAGGCCCCAGTGGGGCACCTCCTGGACCTTCCCCACCACCACCACCAAAAAAAATCATGGCAAAACAAACAACTGCTCTCTGAAATGTCAGTTAGAGTATACCAAAGTCAAATTACAAATGACCATCAATCAGGACCATTTCTGTCCATTACCTCTTCTCCCAATCCTAATTCACAATAACTCTGGAGGAATTATCTTGGGAAAGGAGAAATTGAATAGCAGAATGAAGGAAAGGGGAGAACTAAATATGTATTCTCTTTCACACTATTGAATTCCTTCCCTAAGGCAGACCTGAGCATCTGGAAATGAGAAACTTTAGATTGGTTGAAAGTCCAAATTTTATGATAATAAAAAACAGGTTTAAAAAATTTTAAAGTACAAAAATCAACCTACCTGTTAATAGTGATGATTACAAAAGCTATGCCGTCTGCCTAAGCTTTCATCTACATGCAGGGAAGAACAAATTGGAAGGATTTAAAGAGCAATGATAGGGAAAAAATTATTTTTTACCTGCATTCTGCTGAGCCTAACTCATGAATATTTTAGAGGTAATAAATAAAATAATTTCTAGTTCATCAACTAGTAACAAAAATGCTACTGACCCACCATCAGCAGACACTGGGCTATGTTTCATATTTGGGAAAGAATTGTATTGAGTTAGTCAACACAATTGCTGGGGGAAAAATACTCTTTAATTGGGGGAAAAATACAAAAAATTTCCAATACCTCCTCTAAATTATGCATCATCAGGAGTCTCTCATACCATGTATTTTTATATACTCAATAGTGATCAAATAAATCTTCTTTGTTTTTCAATATTCTTCTTGGCCAGCTAAATCTTTTTCCCTCAAAATAACTGAGTTGGATAGAAAATTACCTCCCAAGTAATGATGAGTTCAGACCGACTTCCTCCTCCTCCATTGATGTTTGTTGGTGCCACGGCAGGGACTAAAAGCAACCAAGAGAAATGTAGGATGGCAATTATTAAAGTATTTTTTCATCATGAAGAATTTTATTTTTGGATTTCACCTTAAAAAAATCTCACGCAGGCACATTATGAGAGAGTCTTCATTTTTAATGAACATAAATTATGTTTACAAATATCCAAATTTCTAAGAGAGAGGACACAGTGTTTGATACATGAGCACCCTGGCTCCAAAATCGAGTAACATCATGTGTTTGATATTATTATGCATCATCTACTAATTGGCAAAATGATGTTCCATTCAGATGGTAACAGCAACACTGCTGATTTAGTGCCTAATTATACAGTTGTGCTGTAAACAAATTACTGAGGCAGTCTATTAACTAATTTTTTTCCAATAAACAAACTAAAATAATTTTTCTTTTTGTTAGTCATCAGGATATTTTAACGATTAAAAATGAGTCCTTAAAATATATCAATTAAAATACTCTTGGTTTATAATTTCATGTTTGAATCTCAAATCTCTCACTACAGAATAGGACCTTTCCTCTAATTTTTCACAGTCAATGTAAGAAGATGTTCTCTGATCAAGGACATGATTGAGAGAATTACCTGGGTTTAACTTCAGTACCCTAAGACTCAGTGGTAGAATAATACAGAGACTGATCATGTTTACAAATTAGGAAAATAAACATCCTTCAATTATACCTTTGTAAGGACTAGTACAATGAAATATAAACATTTCAAGGTAAATTGTAGAATTGATGACAACTGTGAGCATGAGTGGAGTAGTGTAGTGTATAATCAGAATGAAGTTTTACTTTATACATGTTGAAGTGTTAAAAAGCACTTTTCCTGAAATAATAACAAATGTATGCTAAATCTGTGATAAGGATACTTTTTAAAGGTTGAATTATATGCAATTATTTATATTCAATCATTTTAAATTAAAATATGCAATGTTTAATTTCTCATTTAAAATTTTTCTTCTACCATGGGTACCATTCAGATAAATCTAAACTTCTTATTTTATTTATTCCCATTTCATACATATTTAACTCCATAAGTGATATACGGATATAATAATCTCCTTTCCTTTTTAAATAGTAACACCAAACATTACCCACTTTCATATTCACATTAACCCTAACTTTGCCTATTTTGATCTTCAGAATTTATTCAGATGATTGCCCTTGCACCCAAACTCTATTTTCTAAGTCTTCCAATGCCTTTGGCCAAGTGCAGTGTGAATCAGAATAGATTCTATAGTTGCAAGGATAGCTTTACAGTGACATACTTTAGGGCAATCGAATAGTTCAGATGTATAAGAAAATTATTTTAAATTATGCTTAACTCTTTCAAAGTCATCAGTATTCTGGGTAATAGAAGTTCCTTCTTTTATTCAGTTTTCAAACGAACCATACTAATACTAAAACCATATTGAGAGGAATTATTTTTGATGATACCATCCCTCAAAAAAAAGTCACACTTCAGTATGATTTGGAGATTCAGGAAAATCATTATAAATACCAAGTTTCATTATGCTACTGAAATGAGAGTATTAGTGATTAACAGAAAGTGACATTAAAAACTTTATTGTAAACCTTTAGAGTCAGCATCAACACTGCCCAGAGCTTCCATAATACAAATCAGCTTTAAACAATTTAAACTGAAGCTAGTATCCAGAGTCATGAGGCACATGTCTAGATTCATATAAGGTTGTTCTGTGATAGGGCTTGGGAATTTCTGTGTTTAGGCATTTCACTATGTCAGGCCTTTTCTCATTTAGTTTATGGACTACTGTTATGGTGAATGCTGGAGCTTAAGTCTGGATGTCTGCTTTCTAATACTGACTGTCCAAGATCATCAGCTACATCCTGGCCTTTCTTTTCTTCTATTAAAGACTCACCTCTTAGCTCTAAATTTTTTTAGAATTATTTAATTTATGTTATCACTATCGAATGTATTATTTTCCAGCCCCAGTTCTATAATAAAATGACTTACATTACCTTTAGTTTAAAAAGTGATTTATTGACATCTGACAGTTGCGCACACTTTTTTGGAAGTAATTTGTGTGTGTTAAACCAAGCCAGCAACAGCATGATCCTTCATAGGTGACTGGATAAGAATATGAACTTTTCTGGCTAGATTCATTGAGATGATCAAATATTACCTTGGATGTGAAAGTTTGAGTGGAACAAAGAATATCCATTGAAAAGAGTTTAAGGTGTGATTTCTGAGGCAGGTTCTACTGTATTCTTCTGTTCAGCAAACCACTTGATGCTCAATTAGTGCTTCTATTAAATGAGTTTAACATTCACCTCATTTCCATGTGGAAAATTTGATGCTATCACTCATTGAAGCTGCAAAGCTAGGTCAGAGTTGAAAAATAAGTGGAAATGTGTGGCTGACTGCACCAACAGATTCGTAGTTAATTCTTGGCTACAATATTTAATGAAACAATTGGTAACTTATTTACATTTACAAATCTACAGATTCTCTATTGGATTTTGGCTAGAAAATAGATAAGATGAGAGGACTGCTTTTGAAAAATTCTTATTTTTGACATGCCTTCTTAATCATCTTGTTTTGAATTCACTTTTTGGAGAAAATACACATTGCTCTGTGCACATAAAAATGGAAAATAAGAGCCACTGGTTTACTGCTTCTGATTGTGGACCAAAAATGCTACATGACTTCTCACTTATTATTTTTAGTAACTATATCATAAACAATCTTCTTCATCTTTAGAAGACATTGATATCTTACCTGATGATTTGGTTCTTAACAATTCTGATGGCTTGCTTGGTTCTCCAATCCCAATGCTGTTCCCAGCAACTACACGAAATTCATATTCAACCCAAGGATTCAAACCAACCACTGTTGCATTGAATGTCTTACCATTGAGAATTTCTGGAACTGAGAAGAAGGTTATGCTTTAGGCAACTAAATTGGCACTAACTGAAAAAAAATCAACTATTTAATCAAAACAAAACAAAATATCTGTTTTAGAAAGTCATCCAAAATCATGCATCACTTACCCGTAGAAACAGCCTGCCAACCCACAGAAAATGGTGTCCGAGCCTGAATACTAAATATTTGAATGGGGCTGTTATTATCTGAGCCTGGTCTCCAGCTTAGTTGACAAGTAGTACTGGAAATATGTTTCACTCTTACATCCTCTGGGGGCCCTGGGGGACCTTGAAAAATATGTTTTATGATGACTATATTAGAAATTGTTAAATTTGTGGATTTGGAACAAAGATATTTGATCTGTCATGCTTAGAAAATAAAATATCGAACATAATGTATTTTAGCACATTACTTGTGATAAAAACCCTATTAATTCAGCTTACATGGTGAGAGATTAATTTAGAAATGCTTCCTTTGAAGATTAGAAAATGCCAGTCATGGGATTGTTGAATATCATCCAATAGAGAGCTAATCTCAAAAACTGAGAACCATTCTCACCCATTCCTCTCTCCAAAGCTAACTCAAATAAATGCAACTGATATGGAGAACTTCAAAAACAAGAGTGGTTTATTATGAATAGAAAGCACATCTAAGTTTTAGGGGCCAATACTGCTAGCTAAGTCTGATCATTCCTTATAAAGAAACAAAACCTACTCAATTCAATGTTCATATCTGTAGTCACACCCTGGGGTGCTGGAGTTTAGGAAAAAAACATTGTGCTATTTATTTTACTGCTTTATCATAATGTGGTTACTCAAAGATCTACCATGTACATATTAATGTCTTTGATTGTGAATAAACAGTGCTGTCATCTATTTTCACCATTTATGCTTACCTCTCACAATGATATCACCATCAGCAGATAAACTCTCAAGAGTTGTTTTTACTGTGCATAGATATTTTCCTGAATGATTTAACTGAATATTCCTTATCATCAAATCCCCAACAGATTCCTGTAGATAGAAAGGGAAAAAGGGATAAAAACATAATGACACCCAGCAGGTCTCATTTTTTTTTAAAGCTGGATAAATATGAAATATGAGGCACCTCTGAGATTAGGAGATATACCAGTATCATTATAGTTTTTCATACTTGACCCCTTTCATTACCCCCTTAATTATAATTGCATCTAGAACACAAGCACTTCTATGAAAGATATAAAACAAAATAAAAACAGATGCAGCTTTGTAAACAGACAGTGAGTGATTATCCATGCAAATAAATATGGGGACAATAATTAAGAACAAGGTTGATTCATGTAAAAGGCTTGATTCACTTTATTAAGCACTTAAAAATTTCAGCAACTTACTCCTCCAATCCTCTCAAAATGAGCCATTCCTTTTTTAAAGTCTATGACGTCTCCATTGAAAGACCATACAAATACAACGTCAACGGAGGGGTCACGGGACACTTGGCAAGGTAGGACTATACTCTCGCCAACTGTAACGTCCATTGTGGAAGGCGGAACGGTAATAACAGTCCTCTCTGTTGAGAAAAAAATTATTGTTTTAAAACGTTATAAAATGCTAGCATATGGCTATAAAATACATATTTTGAATCATTTTGCTATTGTTTGAAATTATATAAGTCCAACATGAAAGCTCTACTATACTCAATAAGAAAAATTATATTCCCACTTTTCAAATATTTCTACATTATTAAATATAACCTATTACTTGTAAGAAAATTCAAGACACATTCTCATTTATACTTAATATTAAAATAAGTAGAAACCAGGGACCTCAAAAGACAACATTCACTACATAGAGAGTGTACCACACCATTTTTATTATTATTTTGTTCTGAAATTCCAGGCAAAACCCACAAAATGGTTAAAACTCTAATTATTCGGTTAATTTCATATACTAGAAACAATTGTGTTCCTAAGTTCATAATTACAATAGTTCATATTATATTAAAATTTATAATCATAAGTTTATATTTGCCAATGTGAATACTACATATTTATTCTATTTCTGACATAGTTGTGATAAAAAAATTTCTATTTTAAAGTACAACATGAATAGGACAGAGGTGACTTTTTTATTTTTCATCCAGATTTTTTAATTTTAGAGTTACACATCTATCATAAAAAAAATTTGCTTCTAAAAATATGTGTCACAATATCAGTCCTTGCTCTACAAGTTCTATGATGTCATTGACCAGTTTCAAAGGACAATTTGAAAGGACACAAACAAATTTCCAGTTGGACTCAGGAATCCTATATTTCTGTGGTTAAAATAGACTCATAGTGATATCATTTTTTACACATTTTATACCAAACTACATAGTTTTGCTTTTAGAGCACTAAGAATTTACCAAAATGGCAACTAAATAACCATAAAGAAAAAAAAAAAGAACTTGGACACACATTTACATGTAGATATGCACTAGCTTACCAAAGTAAACTATATTCTAAGGGATTAATATTTAAGAATTAGGAATTTTGGCAAATTATATTTTAAAAATATTGTACATGAAGTTTCAAAACAGTTTTAAAGCAAAATGAAATTGGGACCCTGGAAAATCTCTTTCTCTAAAGATCACTCATAAGATAAAATTTAACCTTGTAGGAGGTAGGCTGAAATCTCTCCTTTCATTCTGGCTTCTCTGTATTGCTCAAGAAATCAAAGTAGCACTGAAGTTGAATGTGTATGTTCATACGATGAGTTTGCCACTGTATTTTATCAATAGAATGTTTAAGTATTGTTCTAATATTTTAAAAGTGGTGACTGTTTTCTTAACAATAAAAAAATAGGAAGAAATAATCATAGGCTTTAAGGTACACATAAATAAAAGCATCATGGAAAAATAAAAACACATATTATATTTCTGAATATGACGGAGGAAAATCTAACCCAGTCTACATCAGATGCATCTTCTTTTTTTTTAATTGTTTTTATTTTAATTGGAAGATAATTACTTTACAATATTTTTTTTTTTTTTTTTAAATTTTATTTTATTTTTAAACTTTACATAATTGTATTAGTTTTGCCAAATATCAAAATGAATCCATCACAGGTATACATGTGCTCCCCATCCTGAACCGTCCTCCCTCCTCCCTCCCCATACCATCCCTCTGGGTCGTCCCAGTGCACTAGCCCCAAGCATCCAGTATCGTGCATTGAACCTGGACTGGCATCTCATTTCATACATGATATTTTACATGTTTCAATGCATCTTCTTATTTTTGTATATTAAAGATACTCTTTCCCTTATTATGTTAGATGCATGCACTTTTTACTCTATTTCTGGGGAAACATTTCTAGAATGATTTTTAGGGCTAAATCCATTCTTAATCCCAAGCCTTCTTCATGGGTCTCCCCCAAAGAAAAGATAAACAATATCACAGTTTCAATAATACTTTTTAAAACTAGGGAATATTTTCCTTCTTATAGTATCTTTAAAAAAATATTTCACTAACATCTTATTTACATTCATAGGAGGATGAGGTGGATAATTCAATGTGCTGGTAGAATAAAACTGCTCTGATTTAAAGTTTTAGATCATGCAATTAAAAATAATTTTCAAGCATTAAAATGAAAGCCTCTCCTTCTAATTATGGCACTACAAAGTGACAAAATTAGACAAATCATTCCCTATATACATAGCTCACCAGAAGTATATTAATGATGACTAAAACTCCATGAATAAGAAATAATTTATTACAATGTTCACATATTTTCACTAATTAATTCACTTATTAAGTAATATTTATTGAGCAACCACCAAATTCCAGCTGTCTGCTAAGTAAAGGAAATAAAATGAAACATTAAAAAACTAAGATCATGGCATCTGTTCTCATCACTTCATGTCAAATAGATGGGGAAACAATGGAAACAGTGACAAACTATTTTCTTGGGCACCAAAATCACTGTGGATGGTGACCAGAGCCATGAAATTAAAGACACTTGCTCCTTGGAAGAAAAGTTATGACAAACCTAGATAGCATAATAAAAAGCAGAGAAATTACTTTGCCAACAATGATCCATAGAGTCAAATACTCTTTTCCAATAGTCATGTGTGTATGTGAGAGTTGGACCATAAAGAAGGCTGAGCACTGAAGAATTGCTGCTTTTTGTGATTTTGGAGAAGACTCTTGAGAGTCCCTTGGTCTGCAAGAAGATCAAACCAGTCAATCCTAAAGAAAATCAGCCCTGAATATTCATTGGAAGGACTGATGCTGAAGCTGAAGCTCCAATACTTTGGCCAACTGATGTGAAGACATGACTTATTAGAAAAGACCCTGATGCTGGGAAAGATCAAAGGCAGGAGAAGGGGATGACAGAAGATAAGACGGTTGTATGGCATCACCAACTCAATGGACATGAGTTTAAGCAACCTCCAGGAGATGGTGAAGGACAGGGAAGCTGGTGTGCTGCAGTCCATGGGGTTGCAAAGAGCTGGGCACGACTGAGTGACTGAACAACAACAACAATGAAAAGAGAAGGAATTAAAGCACAAAATAAATATGATGCAATGTGTGCCTTAGAGGTTTATATCTAAAGCAACAAGCTGATATTAAACAACTGATATTAAACAACTCATACTTAGAAATACGTAGGTATAACTATGATGAAAAGTGAGAATGTTAGTTACTAAGAGTTGAGTCCAACTCCTTGTGACCCTATGGACTGTAGCCTACCAGGCTCCTCTCTCCATGGGATTTTCCAGGCAAGAATACTGGTGTGGGTAACCATTCCCTTTTCAAGGGGACTTTCCTAACCCAGGGATTGAACTGGGGTCTCCTGCATTGCAGACAGATTCTTCACTATCTGAACCACCAGGAAAGCCCTGTAACTGTGGTAAGTGCCATATATTAGAAATAAATAATTCTATTAAAATAGTGAATGCTGAAGGATGATTTTTTTAAGAAAGAGTTGTTTTAGTTGACAGTAAAAGGCAAATGGATTTCCAGGTAGTGGAGTGGGAAAGAATCTGCTTGCCAATGCAGGAGGCTCAAGAGTCAATCTTAGTGTGAGGAAGATCTGAAGTAGGAAATGACAACGCACTGCAGTATTCTTGGGATAACAAAGGATTGGACATGACTGAGCACACACACAAAGAAGGCAAATAGGAGTTAGCTAAGTAAACAAAATTGGCCGGAAGAAGTAACTTTATTCACCATGCAGGCAGGAGCATTTACAAAAAATCTGTGTAAAGAACAAATATAGCATGTGAATACAAGGCAGCCATTTTGCTAGAAAGCAGTGTTGGAGAGTGAACAAGGAGTGAAACTGAAAATTATGATAGACTCAAAATGTATGCTTTAGATGTTCTTATGGACAGCTACATAATATGTGGATTTTTTTTTAAATAGGGAAAAAGCAGTTTGCTAAATATGGAGAACTTTGATTTAAAACTAATATATGTATTACCTATAAAATGTAACAGAGTAATAGTGATACATGAGTAACAACATAAGCATACAAATTGCAAAAAATATATTTTTAGTTCAATTTTATATAATTCATTAAATAATAATACTTTATTAATAAAGTTAAATCCCGATTGATCATGAGGGTTTTCTCACTTTTCTGTAAATCTATTTATTAGGTCATCAGAATTTACATTTTTAGTAATTTTATTTTAAGTGATTGACATCAGTTGTTCATGGCAAATATAAAACAACAAATGCTTTCTGAAATTTTTCTTTTAAAATTTGCAATCATGTTTCTGTTGATGCACTTGTTATAGAACGCTTGAGAGTATTTTATAGGTGTGACTAAATTGGAATAAACTTCCAATGAATTATTTTGAAATGTTGAATCTTAGACTGTCTAAAGATAATGATTCTCAAGGAACAATTTTTCTCTAAAAAGACTTAACTCTTCATACAAAGCCATTCTTCTTAAGTCTGGATTTAATTTTAGATGTTAATCTAAACAGTGAAACTTATATTCTTTGGACACAACCTGTAACTTGTGAAGGTTTCACAAGAAACTGAAAGTGGCTTAGTGGTTTGTGTATAATCCAAAATGTTTAGGCATTCTACTGCTATATCTTCAATTATGAAGAAACACTCATTAATATTTGGTTTACCTGAAACTTAGTATAAAAGTAGTATTTTTCCCATTGGGCAAATTAATATTTAAATTTGAATGTCTATTTCTAAGCCTCTGGATATTAGCTTTCTAGTGTTGCACACATTTTCAAAATCATGTATGCTAAACTTTGAAAACTTCATGTCACTATGATATGCTTTATTGCAATGTCCATATTTAGGCTTTTGCTTCATAATACTTTACTGACAAAATTTACTGGCTTGGCCCTGACGGAGCCTGTCCTGGTGCTCGGAATGAAGAGTTAATATTTGTACAGATGACATTTGACATCCTCTGAGGACAGATAGGGTAGCTGACCTCTCACCGTGGATCTTGACATTGACTCTTTATCATTATCTTGCTCCCCTGAAGCCCTTGCTGTCATCCTCTGATTTTTCCACAGCTGCTGCCATCATCACCTTTATCAATTTGGCCCCAGGTCCTGATGTGCCACCCTCCTCTGGGCCTCAGCTCTCAGCACTCACTCCCATGAGGCACATGGGTGTACATGATACCACCTGTTGTGCAAAAATATTGACTGCATGGTGCACAGACCTGAACCCGTTTGTGCACAAGTAGCTGCTGCTGAGCCGTAAAAACTTGTTTGTGCTTCTACCCAGCATATCTCCTCTGCTCAAGTGCATGCTCCACTGTCCCTGTAGATTTTTCACTTACAAAGTGTAAGTTCAGAAACAAAGTGATCAAGGATTTCAAGATAGTGACAATAGAGCATTAGACCAAACATGAGGCAAAACTCAGCATGGGATCCTGTGTGACTGGGCTGCACAAGGCTGAAACCAGCCCTGGATGCCCTGTTAAAAAATTGCTGATAAAATGAGAAGCCTTGGAAGTACAAAGCAGAGGGAATAAATGGCATAGAGACATACCAGTTTCTGTACGGTGAAAAAAAAAGTGGATTATATTTAAAAGAAGAAGCTTCTATGTAGGCAGACTTGTTATCCAAAACAGGGAATGCATGATTATCTGAGCACAGTTTCCCTGTGAGTACCCTCCTGTGGGGGTGAGGGGGAGCATGGACAAGAACGCTTATAACTACTGTATTCTGTCCTCACACCACATGCGGACCTGCCCTAATCCTGTGTAGGTGGCTCTCCAACACCCACAAGACTGCTAATTGCTATCTAAAGAGCTCCCTTCTGCAACCGCCACAGTTCTATCTCTGAACTAGAAGTGAATATCCCACAGAGACAAAGTCACACTTGCAGAGAATGGAAGAATGGTTCTCAAGCAGAAGAAACATAAACAATTTTTATGCTATTTTAGGGAAAGAACAAGGAGTAGTTTTAGTTCATTAACAAGTTCAGACTCCTCCTTTGCATACACTTTAACTTCTTAAGAAACTAACATTGGAGGAAAAAAAAGAAAAAAAGCTATTCAAATCACTCTGGAGGAGTGGAGGGATTTACATACACACTTCTAGTGTACTCTTTTCCTGGGAACGCATACATTCTGGTAGAGTAGGTGCAGTAAGCTGAAGCTCATTATTAACACTGAAATACTTCTTGGTATTTGTGGAAAAGTAAGATAATTAGGGCATGAATTATAATGAATTAAAAAAGAAGGATGTCAACTGTGCTAGACTGTATCATTTGTAAAACTTTGAAATTCTTTAAAGCTCTTTTTCTGAAACAAAATAGGAGGATAGTAATTCCTTTTCATTTCACATAATTATATTTTTCCTGCCTATTCCTTAAGTATTTATAGAAATTCTGCTCTAGTAGTTTAAAAATTTAGCATGAATTTCCTGGAGACTGTGTTCAAAATGTGAATTTCTCTGCTTCCACAAGAATTACTGATTCAGCAGGGTTGCAGGAAGGATCTAGAAATGGATTTTTAACAGGTTGCTTCTTCAGTTGATTTTGATGTGGTCAGTCCAGGTCCATGCTTTGAGAAATATTGCCTTAGGTTTTGAAAATTGAACTTGAATTTTCTATTTTAGGAAAGTCCAAGCTATGTAAACTATATTGTCATAAAGTCACCAATGCTTTGGTTTCAGGAGAAAAAGTCATATCCAGTAAAATGTTACTGATTAGTGATGCTTCAAAAATAAACCAAGATGAACTTCTCAGGCTATTCAACTATAATTAATTCTGTGTACTTTGTTTGCTTTTAGAGTTCCGTAGCACATTTTAGCATATTAAAAGCTCTGAATATTCCTGCATTAAAGAATCTTTTAAAAATTTATTTAATTCTAGATTTCCTGCACTTACTAGATATGGAACATTTTTAATTCATGCAACACCTCTTAATATATCTTGAAATATAAAGAATTCTAAGAAATAAAGTTTGGAAATATGACTTTCATGGTTAAAGAGAGTTGAAATACACACACATATACATGTATATGTATACATGTATGTATATGTATATATGTATACATGTATATGTATGTGTATTTAGCATTCATTATGCATATATAAATATATATTTATGAGAAAATCATGTAAAATTTAACTCTGAAAAATTTTGGAGTAATTGTTAATATTTAAGATGAGAAAATTGGTTTATTGTTATGCTAAAAAGATCCTCTTATCATTTAAAATACATTCTGCAATATTCATAAATGGAATTATAGTATTTATGATTTGCCTTGAGATATTTGGGTGGATTTGGGGAAAGTAGGTGAGGGTATAGGTGAAACAAAGTTGGATATGAGTTGATAATGACCAACCCTGATTGATTTGTGCACAGTGTTCCTTATACTACCTTCTTTACTGTTTTGCATGTTTCTAATTTTCAGTAACAATAAAAGAAAGACAGAAAGAAAATGATGGGGATAATGATTATTTACATACAGAATAGGGAGGCAACTTTTCCATTCAGCTTTGAGTGATGACTGACCATTTTTTGAAGGTTATTTTAAATATGAATGGCATGAGTTAATGAAGAGTTCATAAAATAACAGAATTTTAATATTTACTCTTTTCAATCTATTTCAATGAGATTTGTATCATATGAAAATAGCTTGATATAACAATCCTACCCTTAAGAGGTGTAAAAAAAGACTTAATAAAATCCATAATGCTTTTGATGAACTTTACTCAAATTCACATTGTCAAAATAGACAGTGATATTTCCAGAACACATCTTTAGTTAAGAGCACCTCAGGAGACATGAAAACTATCATCAAAGTATCTCAGAATTGTTTAGCATGATTTCTTTAAATATAAGTGTGGCTTGTTCCTATATGAATGGCAAAACACACTACTACATATCATGATCCTCAGGTATATTTTTACAAGCCAGGGATGGCAATCCATCATGTATTGGTCTTTTGAGCATCTAGGAAATATTACTTTAGGTCAGTATTTATTTGTTTCCTTTGTAGTTTTAACTCAGTGAAAATCTCCGTCTCTGAGTAATAGTCTTTCAGTGTCATTGTTCAGAATAATAATGGCTCAGGAGGTTCTGAAATTATCAACTTCTCTCAAAACACTGACATACCTTAAGAAAATCACCAAATCTTTCTCCCTCTGTAAACATGTGATTCTGCCTTTACTTGTCTATGACATTATTGAAAATGTTGCTAAGATACCAATATAAAGAAAACTAGCATATAAATAGCACTTAAAACAGGTGATGAAATTCTCTGGTATTTTCTTTTATTAGTTAACTTGTGAAGACTAGAAATTAAAACTTTAAATTTGGATCCTCTTTCTAATTGCTCAGAATCTCAGTTAGTCTCATATGAATATATTAACTCTTCCAATTGCTTTTAATTTCTTCTTCCATTTATGTTCTTTTCTGAAGATTTTAGTGATGAATTTTCTGAGATTTTGTTTGTGTGAAAGCATCTCTGTTTGTCTTCATTAAAGAGAATATCTGTACTTGGAATAGAATTTTATTGTATCATCTGAAAGACGGTTAGAAAGGTCTTTCTACTATCTTCTTGAGTCCTTTAATTTTCTTGTTATGATAACTGTCAATGTCTTTGCTAGTTTTTTTTTTTTTTTTAATTGGAATGATTTTTCCTCGCCTTTGGTTTCACTACTATGTGCTTATTTAACTTTTCTTTTGTGTTTATCCTAGTGAGGCTCATATGATTTCCTGAATAGATGACTGCTGTCATTTAAAGTTTTTTTTTTAATCTCTGGCAAATATTTCTTCAAATTCTCCATCTCTCATTTTATTTCTCCCCTCTCTGCTCCTTTTAGAACCAAGATTTCACGTGTTAGAGCTATTTACCATAAGCAATATGTTTCTTATGTTCTTTTTTGTCTTTCCTATTGCTTTATTTTTCCATTCTGGATATTTTCTATTCATATATCCTCCTCTTTACTAATCTTCTTTGAAATATCTATTCGGCTATTAAATCGATCTATTTTGTTCTTAATTTTAGCCTTTGTACTTTTCACTTCTAGAGCTTCCAATTAATTTTGAATACATACCATTTCTCTTCTGAAATTCTCCATCTGGTTCTCTTTTTGAAAAACATACTAATCACAATTGGGGCTTCCCTGGTGGTTCAGCCATAAAGAATCTGTCTGCCAATACAGGAGACACAGGTTTGATCCCTGGGTGTGGAAGAGCCCCTTTGAGAAGGAAATGGCAACCCACTCCAGCGTTCTTGCCGGGAAATCTCATGGACAGAGGAGCCTGGTGGGCTAGAGTACATGGGGTCACAAAGCGTTGGACAAGATTTAATAACTAAAATGACAGATAATCACAATTATTTTAAAATCCTTGTGTAACAACTTCTACCTTTCTATCAGTTGTAATGTCTTGTTATTTTCTGATATTTCTCTGGGTTTGGGTCCTTTGGTCCTGGCTCCAGCTATTGATAATAACATTTATGAAATATCAGGCACTGTGGCTCAAAATGTAAATATTTTCATTTTGTTACAATTTTCCCAAGAAGACTTACTTTTTAAGCAGGCATTCGGAAAAAGAGCAGAATCTAGTCAGGAATTGATCAATCTGAGTCTGCAGTCAGTGACTTTAAGTCTTGGACAATTTTATTCTGTTGTTATTACTAGGGCATGGTCCCTTAGGGGTAAGACTGAATTGCTTAGCTGACCTCATTCTGTTTGGTTGATTCTGAGCTCAGCTTTTTGTCTTTCTGGCACTGTGAGACTACCAAAATTTCTTGTTGAAATTTTTATTTAAAAAAATATTTTTTACAATATTTGTAATTGAAATTGGTGTGACAAAGCTACTTTAACTAGTCAGGACAGAAGTTTATCCATGTTATTAATGTTTTATAATAGATTATATGTAGTCTTAGGAATATTTAGGACATCTAACAGCTTGAGCAGTGTGATGATTCATGTCATTTGGAGAAAGAAATGAGTGCTCCTTAGGACAGATGTAGAAACTCTTAATGAGTTTAAAACTATACTAATTGTTTATTCAACATTTAATTCAAAACCATTAAATTAGTACAGAACCCATAAATTCTTCCAGGTATACATCAGAATGGGACTGAGCAAATAAAACAACACTGAACTGAGGAGCCTTTAGAAGTGTGAAGTTACTCAGTCCTGTCTGACTCTTTGTGACCCCGTGGACTGTAAACTACCACACTCCTCCATCCATGAGATTTTCCAAGCAAGGGTACTGTAGTGGGTTGACATTTCTTTCTCCAGAGGATCTTCCTGACCCAGGGATCGAACCCGGGTCTCCCACATTGTAGGCAGACACTTTACCATCTGAGCCACCAAGGAAGTCCTAGGATCTCCGTAAAAGAAGCAAAAATGTCATCTACAATTTAATATGAATATTCAAGCTTCTAGAAGGAAGACAAAGATGGAATTGAGACTCATGTTTTTGAGACTATGGTGCATCCCTTAACTTTAATATTGTTATCATTTTGGGCCAGATAATTTTTTGTTGCATGTACGGGTCAGTCGATTCAGACGGAAGTGGGGAGACTGTTCTGTGCATTACAGAATATCTAGCAGCATCTTTGGCCTCTATGTACTAGATGTTAGTAGATCCTTCAGTTCTGACTATCAGAAGTGTCTCTTCACATTGTCCTATATCCCCAGCAGGTAAAATGAACTTGGTTGTCATCAAGAGACATACTTTGGGAAAGTGACAATAATGGTTTAATGGTTTAATATTTGATAATTGAAGTGGTGGAAAGTGGTTAGATTCTTTGCATATCTTGATTGTTGAGGCCATTTTTGGAAAATGAGTTAGAATGACTACAAGAATTTGGCTTGAGCAACTGTCATTATAAGTTGTCATTCATAAAGTGGTAGGAGAAGCAAGTTTGGGGAGTGAGAATTAGGAGGTCAGTGTTAGGATGTAGCAAACTGATAAGCGAATATGATAAATTGCTCGTTGGATTTTGGAATTAAGAAAAATGCTTACATTGGTTTATCATTTTGGGAATTAGCTTATCGATGTTATTTTAGATGATGAGACTAGATGAGTTACCAAGTGAATGGTAGTATATTCCAAATTAAGAAAATTGATAAGAGGAAATTGGAAAAGAGTGACTCAAGAGATTAAAGGAAAATCTGACAAATACTGTGTCTTGGCAACGAAGTGAGATATATATGAAGAAGAATATGATCAGTAGTCTGATAGAGTAAGAAAGATGAAGACTGAGAACTGACCACTGGACTAAACAGTGTGGAGGCTACTAGTCACCCTGTTAAGAGAAATTCTGATGCCTGGTTGCATGGATTCAAAACAGAATGGACAAGAAGGATTGAAAAACGCAAGCTCATACAGACAAATTTTTAAAAGAGCTTTGGTATAAAGGGCAAAAGTCCAATATGGCAATAGCCATAGGGGGAATCATGGTCAGAAAATGACTATTTTTAAAATTATGTGAGTATGGTGGTGTGAATGATACCTCAGAGGGGATAATAGAGATGAAAAAGACAAAGTGAAGGAGAGGGACAAGAAAGGGGTGGGGAGGGAGAAAAAGAGGGAGAGAGACGGAGGGAGGTTTGAAAGAGAGAGGTTGAATGAGAGAGAAAGGGAGAAAGAGAGAGAGAGAATATCCCTGAACGTGAGAAGGAATTAATTTATTGTACAAGTGGGGAATTAATCTATTGTATAAGTGGAAGAGGTGAGTTCATGACCCATATCTCCCAAATTGTGCTTTCCAGTTTACTTGATAAATTTTGTTTGAGCAAAACATAGCTAAAACTTGACTTTTTCTAAATATTAGATGAGAAAAATAGAATCACAGTAAAAATATGATGTTATACTGGTAATGATAATTGATTATATAGTATTTATTTCAAGTTCTTCATAAACATTTAATAAATGATGCCAAAGAAATTTATCTTCTAAGATACAAATCCACCAAAACAGAGATCAAGAGTGGAGACAAAATTTGAGAAACTGTAATGAAGTTGAATGATTTCTAATTGACTTACTATAAAGGTCAGTCACAGGCTGGCAGTGGGAAGACAGAGGGGAAAACTTATTTAGCATGTCTTTATGTATTCATTCATTTGGGAATTTATGAATAGGATGTTATTTGGTCTCTAGAGTAGTTTCTCATCTAAGAAGAAGACCAGCAAATTACTTTGCTGAGAAAATATAAAACAGAGGGTCTTTGAACTGCCTATCACCAAGCCCAGTTGAGGGTGAGGAAAATCCTACTGAAAATAAGGGAATTAAGGAAATATGTACACAGTGAGAGCTGAGATTTGTGTGTTGTAACCCTATTCAGCTCCGAGAGTGCTGTCTGCTTGGCCTTTGCTCTCCAGACAGGAAACCTGGGAGGGACGTGAGGGACGGTTGTCCTAGGAGTCTGATAAGCCTAAAGAGAAGATACTCCAATATTTTTCTTCAGTTCAGTCCAGTTCAGTTCAGTCGCTCAGTCGTGTCTGACTCTTTGCGACCCCATGAATCACAGCACGCCAGGCCTCCCTGTCCAGATCATCTAAATATGAAGTTAAATCATTCAAAATTCCCACTCTTGATTAGAGCTTTCTGTAGGATTTTTAGTGATCTAAATATGAACAGACAACAGTTCCACGATGTATCTTCAAACACCTCTTAATAAAGGATAGGACGTAAAACAAAGAGCAAACAAAGTGTTTGGGAAAAGAGAGACCTTTCAGAAAAAACAAAGAAAAGAGAAAAAACTACAAGCAATACTTCCAGAGGAAAGGAAGAAAAGACCAAGATATTACTTAAAAGAATAGACAGAAAATAAAAAGACACTTAGAAAAAAATTTTTTTAAAAAGCAAAAATACAAAAGAAAATCTGGAAGGTAAAGTTGAGAAAATATCCTAGAAGGTAGAGCAAAAACAGCTATAAAATGGATGTGAGGATATAGAAACATTATGTATAACATGTATATATAAAACATATAAACATGTAGATAGACTCAGTTTCTCAGTTCAGTCACTCAGTCATGTCTGACTCGTTGAAGCCCCATGAATTGCAGCACGCCTATCTAAATATATATATTAAAATACAATAAATTCTACACATAGATGAGTAGATACATACACACATGCATACATATATTCATAAACTTGAATGCCAGTCTAGGAAATCTATTATAAATGGGCATTTCAGAAAAAGAAATGGAGTAAATTATTACTCAGAAAAATATCCCAGGCCCAAAGAGCTATGAGCTTCCAGGATGACAAAGTGCACCAAATGCCCTGTAAAAAAGGCTGAAAATAGATTTACACCAATCATCATGTAATTGTGGGACACTTGGGAAAAAAGGACCTCTAGACAGAGAGAGTGAGAAAAGATGTCACAAACAACAGGTCAGAAATCAAAATGGTTTCAGCTTTTACAGCAGAGCAAGATTTCCAAATTATGAAAAATCATGATTTCCAATCCAGGATTCTGTTTCCAATTAAAGCATCAATCAAATGTAAGCTTAGTGTAAAGACCTTTTCAAAAATGAAAGATCTAAAAAAAATACACTTTTATTGATTTCTTTCTCAAAAATCCATTGGAAGATGCAGTCTATTCAAACGAGGAAGTGTGTCAGGAGAAAGGCATGGTGCTTAGGCAACCAGGCTCTCCGACAGACAGAAAGGCAGATCAATATCAAAGTAAGAGAGTAGAGATAGGATTGAGGAATGAATTGTTGTCAGGTCCGTAGAAAACTAAGCAAACAAACAAGAAAATTACTAACTTTAGGGAAAGCAAACACAGGGAAATGAAAGCTAATATTCTGAAATAAACCCTACAGAGAAAACTAACAAACAAGGAAATTGGTGTGATGGAGTCTAATTCCCTACCTCTAGCAAGACAGAAATGGAGGAGTATTTAATCTTTTTTTAATATACTTTTCCTCTTTGTACCAATACTTGCAGTAGGCTTGGTTGCTTTATATCCTCTTAGCCAATGCAAAATGATCTGCTCAGACATGTGTTTTGCAGATTAAAATCTATTTGCAGCATTTCATATTTATATTGTATTCTACCACAGGCAGAGTATAATTTAATTCCAATGCACAAAGTAACCATGGTCAATATATTATAGTTTCCCTGCAGTTACCATTACCCATTTATCTTCCACTTCAATATTTAAATGATTTGGAGCAAATATTAAAAGACTACCCTGAACCCCTGAGTAAAAGAAACAAATGAAGAACCATCTGGAGAAAGTAATTGTCTTAAATTTAAGTTGTCTAAATGAAAAAACAGGTCTAAGTATCATGCAAGGTAACACTGAAAAATTCCCTAGCAAGTAATATAAAAGTAATATAAAATGTAAACACAGATCTTCTGTATTAACAAGTAATCAAAACAGGGCCTTACATGTGTTTGAAAAGAGCATGCACCGTAGATTCTGCTTAATGAATTAAATATACCAACAACTCACTTTCAAAGTGGTTAATACATAATAGGCAATGACTATTTATGGGATCATATTTATATTTCCTATAAATAGATAATGTTCACTCAGTCCTCCAACTGTAACTTTATTCTGGGTTGTAGTAAAAAACCAGGTTGAAGTGTTCTGTAGATTTATAAGAGATGAAATTAGAAAATTTTAATTTTGCCTGGCTATAGGACCTAATAGAAAATGTTGCCTTCTGAATGTTTATGTTAGGTTTGCATGCGTGCATGCTAAGTCGCTTCAGTTGTGTCCAACTCTGTGACGTTATAGACCATAGCCCACCAGGCTCCTCTGTCCATGGGATTCTCCAGGCAAGAATACTGAAGGGGGTTGCCATGCCCTCCTCCAGGGCACCTTCCCCACCCAGGGGTTGAATCTCTGTCTCTTGTACTGGCAGGCATGTTCTTTACCACTAGTGCCACCTGGGAAGCCCTATGTTAGATTTAGGGAAGATGAAGTAAGAAAATAAAATCCAGAAGAGGAAAATTAGAGTCAATTAATTCCGTTGATTATTTTTCCCCTCTGCACTCCCTTACCCCCTTTCCTACCCTATTCCTTTTCTTGACTTGAATGAATTTGCTAATAACTCTTTCTTTGAGTATTCAGGATCCATAGACTGAAAAGCTTGCATCTGGATGTTTTGTTTTGTTTTTTTAATGTTGTAATGCCACACATTTTTCCTTTAAAAAAAAGGCACTAGAGCTTGAATGACCACTGTACTAGTTTAGAAATAGAATATCCAAGGAACAAAGAAGTCTATTCACTACTTTAGCCTTAGAACGGAATCACTGAAAAAAAAAGACTGAACTTCCGATTGTTAACCAAATACTTCGGGCACAGTGTGAATAAATTTGAGAGGGAAAATGGAGGCAAAGTTATTTAACATTCAAGATTTTTTTTTTTTTTTTTTTACTGCACAGACTAAACCCACTGTTGGTAAAGCTTTGCTTAGTTTTGCTTATTTTTAATAAAGAGAAGGTAAATGGCTAGTGGTTTAAGTCAAGTGAGGGAAGCCAGATACCAAAGAGTGAGTATGTACTGTATGATTGCATTTATATGGCGTATATGGCAGAAAAAAATCATGACAGTTGTTGCTTCTAGGAATAGGGTGGGGCCAGGGAGGGGCATGAGGGAACAATATGTGAAAGTGAAAGTGTTAGTAATTCAGCTGTGTTCTACTCTTTGCGACCCCATGGGCTGTAGCCTGCCAGGCTCCTCTGTCCATGGAATTCTGCAGGCAAAATGCTGAGGTGGGTTGCCATTCCTTTCTCCAGGGAATCTTCCCAACCCAGAGATTGAATCCAGGTTTCCAGTATTGCAGGCAGATTCTCTACTGTCTGAGCCACCAGGCAGGCTGATAATGTATTTTGGTAGACTTTGGGGTTGCAGGGGTGTATGCATTTGCCAAAATTCAGAAAATGTACACTTAAGACTTTCTTTACATATGTAAAGTTATCAAATATTGAACTATATTTAATTAATTAAAATGAAGTATTTAGAGGGAAGTACTAATATCTGCAAATTACTATATCTTTTTCTAAACTTTAAACAATGCCATGTGAAATTATCTCATGTAATTATTATTACATAACTTTACTGGAATGTAAAAAAGAAGGATAAAAAGAGTTCTGCCACTTAATATCAATAACACAAGGACCTTGTCAAGTAATTTTAGCCCTCTATACCTCAATCTCTAATGATCACTTGCTTCAAAGGGTTGTTCTGAGGGTTCAGTGAGATGACATACATCAAGGACCTGTGACAATGCCTGGAGCAGAGTATGTACTTGATAAAAAATATTAATGATGATAATAAATAATACAACATTAATAACAGCAAAAACACACTCTTTAGGATCTCATGCTAGTTTTTAATTGAACTAATATATCTAATTTCAAAGTCTCTGCTTTTCACCACTTTAAGAAGTGTTATATGCTCATCTATTTGACCTCTTTAATTGGCACAAACCACAAGCTATACATCCCCTATTTTTACTAAGAGTAAATAAAACAATGCAAAATTTTAACGAATAGTAGGTTTGGTGACAATTTTCTTGAATAATCAAAAATGCGCAAACTTATAATTCATTAATTATAATTAATATACGATGTCCATCCTATAATGTATAATATATATTTAAAAGAAAAAAAGCTGCTTAACATACCTGGAGTGATATGTGCTTGATTTTTAAAAGACTGTGAACTAAATTGGTATGAAGGCCGAAATATTATTGACATTATTGGGTTTCCTTACATGAATGCTTTTTGGTTTTTTTCTCCTTTATTCTTGAAGAAATTAAGGTCTCAAGAACTCACTCGGCATTATTTCAGTGTTGGAGGGGGAATGAAAATTTCATATCTAGACAGTGTAAAAATTCACTATATATTTTTTCACCTTAATAATACTTCCACTAAAAATTTTTAAGTCAAAGTCTTCTTTATATTAAATCTTTTAATTCATTCTTTGCATAAAATTGGGATGTAGAGTTAAACATTTGGGGAAAGACATTAGCAGTACTCGGAGAATTCAACCACTACAAAATAGTGGATATATTCCATTGTGTCTTGTCACCTCTGTGAAATTGTATTTTTGGTTTACTCAGGAAAGCTGGGCTTCTAGATACAGCTGAGTTAAACACCTCAGATCTTTTAAACTGCCATGGACAGCCACAAAGCCTCCAATTATCTGCCTATCTTAGTATTTCTCTTAGTAAATGTAAAATCACATTAGTGAACACCCTCTTCTGCTGGAGAAAATGGATAGGCCACTCTCCGTGCTGGTATAATAAAGACTTCTATCACAAAGAATAAACAACTAAATGAGCAGCAATAAACTTAATTTGCACATTAGATATGCTTTTCCAAGTTCCGACATTTCAGTTGAAAATAATGCTGAAGCAATGAGGCCTATAATTGAACATCCAAAACTTCTCCAGTGGGGAAACAAAAACAAATGTTGCCTGCAAACAAGATCATTCCTAGAGCCTGCTGTTTCTGTGCTTTTTAATAATTTTCCAAATGCCAGATAAAATAATTTTCCCTTTTATGTGAATTTCATATACCTCTTAGTGTATGTACACATTGTAATTTTACTAGTCCTCAAAACAAAGACATTTAAAGTCTCTTTCCTTTCAATTTCCTGTTTGTGCCCATGGAACATGTCCTCAAATTACCCTGGGCATCTTCTGAGGCTCTGGCAAGGCTGGTGCTAATTGCACTTCCAATGTTTGAATGGCAAATTGCTTTATCCTGCTGCATTAGTGAAATAGAAATTTCCAACATACAGTGCAGATAACTTCAGAATCCTCTTAACACAGATAAGCCATATCAGCTAAAAACTAAGCTGAAAAATATCTTACTCTTGTAACTATTATCTTTTTACATGTTATCTAGCAACAACATTTCTTGCATGACTGAGGCTGATAAGTAAATTCAAAGAAAGATGATTGTTTTATCAGTTTTACTGAAATTTCTCATTTGCTCTTTACCACCATATTATCAGAAAGGTCACTGTAAGCTGATCTTGATTTGAGAGACAAAATTATATTTGATGCTGTAATGACAATAAATGAACACTATAGACAGGAAAATACAAACACATACACATATACAGGCACACACACACACACACACACACACATATGCAAGCACAGAGAGAAATATTAAATCGTCATCACAAACAGCCAGATGGCTGCTCTTAATAGTCAAGAAAATGACTGAATCAATGCATACTATTACGTTTCCTTCTCAGATTACATCTTCAACTCTATAGGTTGTAAAATAATAATTTTTGGCAGTAATACCTTCAACATTCCTACATGAAAGGGAATTAGAGATAGCAGCCTCATTAAGAGGAAATGCCAATGACAGACTTATCTTAAAACTATTTTGTATAAGAATCCCACAGTGTATGCATTACAGATCAGCAATAAAGCAAAGTTGCTAAATATGCTTTTATATCTTGTGTTTATGTAGTTTTTGTAAATGTGTTATGTATATGTGTTTATTTTTATTACATTAATGGCTACTATCAATGGCAAAGAAGCGAAAAATCCCCAAATCCCCTTGAAATGGGATGTGGATATTTCATGAAGGCTAAAAATAACAAACACATATTCTTTCCCACCATGGGATATAAATAACTGAAAATAATGATATTCATGCATATTGATATAAGCCTTTTGCATATGTAAATCATCTGGAATTGTACTGAAAATACAAGAACAGTGAGTTCTGTCCATGAAGTATTTTAGATTTTCATGTAGCTTCCTATTTGTCCCCCTTTGCAGAGTGTGGAGTTCTCTGTGCGTTTAAATCATGTAACTACAAACACTAAAATTGGAAAAGTGAAAGCATTTAGAAGTTTATTATTTGCCTTTGAAGTGCTCTACTGTGAAGTAGTCTAACAAGTATAAATCCTGAAAAATTGAAAACTTTCAGATTTTAGAGCAGAGAAGTCAGGATAGAAATTATCTCTGAGAACCAAGGGGGATAAGGTGAGATCCTGTCACTCAATCAATAAATATTTAGTGAACACATACAGTTCCCAGGGCTGTTCCCAGGGCTGTGATAACCTTGCCTTCTTCATTTCTTTTCTAGAAGAAGGGAAAGATAAGGAGAAAATACATGTGAATAAGTGAATCATATCATTTGTAGGAAGATGAAATATGCTACAGAAGAAGGAAAAGTGGAAAAGATGAAGATGAGCAGGAATGCAGGTTGAGATCATTTTGTTTTAATATCTCCAGCAAAGGACATTAGAAGTAAGCAAAACTATGTCAGCTTTTTAACTGAGAAATCTTATTTAATTATTTTCTTACTCACAGAGATTAGAGTATCTGGGGATTATGGTATGTTTTATGGAAAATCCCCAAATACCTATCAACTTGTTTCTGTCCTAAGAATCAGGAACCTCCATGGCTATGTTTCACTTCTGAAGTATCCACATGCTATCTTTAGAACTAAGCGGATGTTTCTGAGTTTCTCATATTTATGTGAATCTTCTCACTTGATTTTTCTTCCATTGATTAGTAATGTACAATATTGTGGTGCCAAAGGCAAAAGAAAATATTGAGGAAGAAAAACTATCTGTGTTGCTTAATCTATTTATAATTTTTTTTTTTTAGTCTTTAGGGTGAAAGGATCTCATCATTGTATTTAAGCAGCAAACTGTTGGTCCCGCTTACCCATCACCAGTAGTCCACCAAAACTTTTGAGAAACTACATTTTCACTACTGATGTGTTCTGTCTTTAATATTTCACGTTTTAATTCCTACTGGATTTCTCCATACCTAGAAAAATTAACTGCATGTCTTTCCAGCATATATTAATCTTCTATTGTAATGTAGTGAATGAATACCACTCATAGCATCTAAATTGGAAATAAGGTAATCTCTTTTTCTTCCCTTGATGGACATGTTATTTCTTCAAACATAAAGCATTCACACTTTTTAGTACATGAGTATTACCAAAAAGCTGCTGGGGAAATTCCCTATCATTAAATATAATTATAGCACATTCCTTGAAACATTAAGTCCATATCAGTCTTAAAAACCTGATGACAATACAGTATTAAAGAAGTGAAGTTTTTCAAAATATGCCACACTGGTTGGATTTTTACACAAGTTCTATCATTTACATTTCCCCTGAGTGTTTCAGACAATTGTTGGCATAATATAATAGGCTTGAGATAAAGTTGACAGAAATATCTTCTAGGGATAAAAGTGGGTGTTTATTTTCCTTTAGACATTTTAAAGGATAATTGGTGGGTAATAGCTAACTACTTTTTGTTGAACTTATTTATTTCTAATAGAAATAATGATAAAACACCAATTGCTGAATTTAATCATTTGGGCTTAATAAGCTGCTCAGACTCCTCTATCAAGACAGTCATTTTGATCATCCAGGAGGCAATGAAATGATAAAGTGACCTGGCTTCCCCTAAACATACTAGTTTTATGAGCTGAGATTCAATAAAGTAGCAGAGATGGAGAATAGAAGCGTCTAATCCTAATTGTGTCCCCTGGTGATATATGGAGATACATTTGGACTGATACTAGTTTAAAAGTTTCAAGAATAGATTGTGCACTTTTACCATCTGAAATTGGGTGAACATATCCGTTTACTGTGATGGGAATCTAATAATGATTCACATGTCACCAATATTTTATTTTTTTATCTTTGTAAAAAACTGCTTATTAAGGCGAATGCAAGAAAGTCTGCATTTTGCTCGTTATAGTTAAGTACCCAGAGTTATAGAAACAAATGAATCGACTATGTGCTTGGCAGCCTTACATCCAGGTAAAATTTTTATACAAATTGAGAGTTTCTGAAAGAAACCTCACTAACATCATCAAAATATTCATAAATTCCTCTCATGGAGGCATTTGTGGAAATCCGCATATTTTAAGTGGAGGTTTTAGTTTTGTCTTATTACCCACTGGACAGCTTTTGAACTGTCAAGCTATTCACATCTACCATTCTGTTCCACTGGCAAAGTGAGCATGCTATTAATAAATATAAGGGTACTACTCAAATAAGCTGTGAAACCAAATATTTCACATATGCAATATGATGCAGGGTTGACAGTGATAGAGGTCAGGTATGCAAATGTATCTCCAGTGTTCATCGAGCACAAACAAAGATAGTAAAATACCTTTTATGATGAGGCTGCCAGTGTTCTTTGCAACACCAAACTGATTTGTAGCTATGCAAGTATATAATCCAGCATCCAACCTGGTAACATTATATATTTTGAGGCTGCCGTCCTCCAAGAGAAACACTCTAAAAAGAAAATTTATAATTAATATAAGTAAGGTTCTGTAAAACTGGTAAGCTTTAACCTCTTACTTTCATTTTAAAGCATTTCTAAAACCATGGCTGTATTTGATAATATGAATATATCCCTTTCCTATTATTCTGCTTTTAATTGTGAGTAATCTCTGAATCTGCATATTAGAAAAAATGACAGTTGCTTTTATTCTGACACAGTATTGACAATTATTTATGCTGTCACTTGAATTATCATTGGTGATACCAATGCACATTAAAAATCAAATGAGTGCTTGATGCTGCAATGCCCATTTGCTTGATTAAAAACAAATGCAACTATTCACTGTGCATTTTGAAAAGTCAACTCTCTGCTGAAAATTGAAGTTGGTATTAGAGACATGCAAGCTGATTTTCACACTGTTAACTCTGTGGCTTTATAAACCGGCTTTTACTTAGGACTTTCAGCTACCAAACAATAGGTTCTCAACCATGACGATATTTGCCTGTGCTAGTGAGCTAAAGGAACTATCCACATGGTCCCATAGCTAAAGGCCTCAGGCCCATCTTGTTATGTGGCCTAGTCCATCAAAAGGAGAAAGGAGTAAAATGAATGAAGACTTCAAAAAGTCAGACTGAATTAAATATTCCTAAAATACATGTAATCATATAGTATACAATGGAGGGATAGCTATTTAAGAACTTTCAGCCTTTCATAAAATGGTTCCTATGAAATTTTCTCTGAAACTCAGAAATAGTCAAAAGCAAACATCAGAACATTGTTGTAATCAAGGGAAACCCTAAGATTGGTTTCTTGGCAAAATCATCACCAAGTATTTTAATAAGGAGACAAAATGAAACAAAAAACATGTACCCAATTTTGTGTTATAAATTTAAATTTATGATCTTTTAAAAATACAGACTGCTATATTCAAAATGGATAACCAACAAGGAAGGACATATTATGATAACCAACAAGGAAGGACATATTGTATAATACATGAAACTCTACCCATTGTTATATGTCAGCCTGAATGGGAGGGGAGTTTGTGTCACCCGAAATTACCACAACATTGTTAATTGGCTATGCCCAAATACAAAATAAAAAGTTGAAAGTTTGTAAAAAACAAAACAAAACTGTAAAAGCACTAGCTAGGTAGTCAGTATTGCATAAAAATAAATAGTGAAAATTCATTTGTAATGACAGTGGTTTTAAAGGAAAGAAAGGAATGTGGCATGCATATCACATCTATTAAAAATAGCAAAACCATATTTGTTTCATTGCAAACATATCATTGTTTCTAATATGTTTATTACAGGAAATGTAGCTAATGTAATTAATTACCCAATTTGAAACACAGAGAATATTAGCCAAGTACAATTTGTACCAAACCAGCTTCTGATGTTAGTTTATATTTAGTGATAGTCCCATATTCTATTGCCAAGTGAGTGAAAGGATCCACTTCTGGGTTTAGAATGTTCCATGACACATAATCAGAAGTTTTTAAGTCATTATCTTGGAGTATTCCCCATTAGCAAACATTTGATATTTAATTTCTGAAATGTCTAGATTTCTTGATCCCAATTTATGTTAACAGTTGAATCATACTGTTAATGAACAGTAACAAAGATATTCCAGTATGTAGCAAGGGTCTGGCCCCAAACAATTCCTTATCTGATTCAATTAGAAGAAATCGATGTGAGATACATGTGGGTGCATCATTTACCTCTAGAATTTAGGAAAAACTAAGAATTTTAAGCAACATAGAAACATTAAATTTTTGCCAAAATAATTTTAAATGTTAAAAATATATACCTGCTGATAGCTAAAGGCCAACAACTTCCCAACTAGTACTGTCAATGCTTGTATGTTGTATAATGTTTCACTTAACTTGCAGAAAAGGAAAATTCATATAAACTGTGGTTTATTATTACCTGAGTATACCATTCTTTTAACTCATTGTGTATGTTCAGTAGTTTGTTAAATTGAACTGAAATTGTCATCATTGAAACAGATTATTTCTTTAGATATCTTAGAAAATCAATAGACATTTCTCAAGCTTGGGATAATAAGAAGGCATACTAAGACTAGGAAAAGTTAAAATCTGTACAAATCTAAGCAGCTAATAAGTGTCAAAGAGTGAATTGAACATTGCAACTGAGTGCTCATTTTCTTTCAAAAATCATTGCTTTGCCTCACTTGCAGTAAATAATTGTGCATGTTGAATATGACATTCAAGAAATATCTGTTGAGCCATCATTAGATGCCCTTAAGATAATCTTAGGTGTTTATGCCTCAAAATGTAGTCTCATCCCAGACCTACTGAATCAAACTTTGCATATTAACATGATTTTCAGTAATTTATAAGCACAATAACGTTTGAGAACATTGTTCAAGTCATTATAATAAAGATTTCAGTCTGTGTTATTGACTATGCCAAAGCCTTTGACTGTGTGGATCACAATAAACACTGGAGAATTCTGAAAGAGATGGGAATACCACACCACCTGACCTGCCTCTTGAGAAACCTGTATGTAGGCCAGAAAGCAACAGTTAGAACTGGACATGGAACAACAGACTGGTTCCAAAAGGAAAAGGAGTACGTCAAGGCTGTATATTGGCACCCTTTTATTTAACTTATATGCAGAGTACATCATGAGAAACGCTGGGCTGGAAGAAGCACAAGCTGGAATCAAGATTGCCGAGAAAAATATCAATAACCTCAGATATGCAGATGACACCACCTTTATGGCAGAAAGTCAAGAGGAACTAAAGAGCCTCTTGATGAAAGTGAAAGTGGAGAGTGAAAAAGTTGGCTTAAAGCTCAACATTCAGAAAACAAAGATCATGGCATCTGGTTCCATCACTTCATGGCAAATCGATGGGGAAACAGTGGAAACAGTGGCTGACTTTATTTTTTGGGGCTCCAAAATCACTGCAGATGGTGATTGCAGCCATGAAATTAAAAGACACTTACTCCTTGGAAGGAAAGTTCTGACCAACCTAGATAGCATATTAAAAAGCAGAGACATTACTTTGCCAACAAAGGTCCATCTAGTCAAGGCTATGGTTTTTCCTGTGGTCACGTATGGATGTGAGAGTTGGACTGTGAAGAAGGCTGAGCACCAAAGAATTGATGCTTTTGAACTGTGGTGTTGGAGAAGACTCTTGAGAGTCCCTTGGACTGCAAGGAGAGCCAACCAGTCCATCCTAAAGGAGATCAGTCCTGGGTATTCATTGGAAGGACTGATGTTGAAGCTGAAACTCCAATATTTTGGCCATCTGATGTGAAGAGCTGACTCATTTGAAAAGACCCTGATGTTGGGAAAGATTGAAGGCTGAAAAGAAGGGATGACAGAGGATGAGATGGTAAGATGGCATCACCGACTCAATGGACATGAGTTTGGGTAAACTCTGAGAGTTGGTGATGGACAGGGAGGCTTGGCGTGCTGTGGTTCATGGGATCGCAAAGAGTCGGACACAACTGAGCGACTAAGCTGAACTGAAGAATCCATTTTGTTTTCATAAGGTCAGTATGCAAAAAGGACTTCCCTGGTGGCTGAAATCTTAAAGAGTCTGTCTGCAATACAGGAGACACGGGTTCAATCCCTGGGTAGGGAAGATCCCCTGGAGAAGAGAATGGCTACCCACTCCGGTATTCTTGCCTGGAGAATTCCATGGACAGAGGAGCCTTGCAGGCTATAGTTCATGGGATCACAATGAGTCGGACACGACTGAGACTAAACACACACACAATATGCAAAAATGTACAAAAGAATAAAAAGTCTTAGATTTAAATGTTTTATAAAAACATTTTAGGAAACCAAACTAGTTTTTATGAAACCAAACTAGTTTTATGAAACCAAACTAGTAAACAAACCAATTTGTCATTTATAAAAAATATATAATTAAGAGTGTAATTCTCCCTAATTACCTAGGATATAGAAAGCCAGAGATTTACCATAATTTGAGAATTTAATGTGATAAGTAAGTGGTATGAATATTTCAGATAATTTTTTCATTAATAAGAGATTTAAAATACAGTAAGAAAATTCAATCTTTAATAATGTAGATATACTCAAACTACCTAATCATAGCCTTAAATTTATGCAGAATAATTTTAAAAAAACTATTAAAGAAAAGTGAGAATTTCCCATCTGTCACATATCAAAACATGGCTTAGTATAAACGATTAAAAAAAAGAAAGAACACCCAGTTGACGTCAAACTGTATTAAGCAAACTGAACAATTGACATTTTCAGATAAGGAAGGATGCACATGTTAAAATTAACTGGAACATTTTAATTGATGGTTTTGGTAACATTGATAAAGATAAAGGCTGGCTTTCTATCCTTCTTTTGGATTATTCTAAAAGATACTTCAAAATGCTATCTGGAGGGCTGTAAAGAACATATTAATAAAGTACATTAAAATATTCTATCTTTATTTACATAAGCCTCTCTGGCATTTAAAAACAAAGCACAACTACAAGTGTAGATATGCTTGGTTATCTAAAAACTGGGAAAACATTCTGGTGGTAAAAATGGAAATTTGCATAAATAATTATCAAAGAGAATATAAGCCACAGAGAAGAAAGCAAAAGATATTGAAGTGATTGATTACATATAATTCATGTATATTTTTAAATTAGAACTTAAGGCTGAGATTACATTGCTAACAGATAATAGATTATAAAAGCATGTATGAAAATATCAAAGTACGATGGAATATGGTAAGGCTTCTAAAAATTTAGTAGCAATTTATAGAGCATTTATAGAGATTGTTTTGCTTCTAAATTTATTCAGCAAATATTCATTAAACATCTATTGTGTTCCAGGTACTGTGTTAAATATTACAATAGGTATGTGAAAAATAGATAATGTCAATATCAAGGATATTATTTTGCAGAACTAAACTCATTGGTCAAAACACAAACAGCTTGTGAACTATTACTGTATGGTGTCTGCACAAGTCCTCTACTAAGCATATGTACGCCTTCTGTGCTCAGTCATGTCCAACTCTTTGCAACCCCATGGACTGTAGCCCACTAGGCTCCTCTGTCCGTGGGATTTCTCAGGCAAGAATACTGGAGCAGGTTGCCATTTCCTCCTCCAGGGGTTCTTCCCAACCAAAGGATCGGACACATGTCTCTTAAGTCTCCTGCACTAGCAGGCGGATTCTTTAACCGCTAGTGCCACTCAGGAAGCCCTAAAAATGTCAGCTTATTGAATCATTAAGTAAACCTCTGTGCTCACTATTCGTATCATCCCCATTTTACAAGTCAGGAAAGGGAGGCATGGAAAGAAGGGGGTACATCAATGTACCTGCTAGGTAGTATAGATTCCAACCATGTCTGTCTCTCTAGACTAGGAAGTACTTGTTTTAGCAAGTGCTCTTTCACTGTAAGTTTACAAAGTATAGTTACTAATAAGGCCAAATCTTTATTTAGGTTTTTCTGTAACATCTTATGGAAAATCCAAATACACCCTGGCCAACCTAATAGTTTCTAAAAGTACAAATTTGAGTGTACACACACACACACACACACACACACACACACACATGTATATGATAATCTTTAATATTTGGAGAGACAGTGCAAATACTGTGAAATGTAGTGAATAAGAGGAGGGGTATGATAGAGAAAGTTACATAGTTTACTCCAGATTCCCTAGGAAACAAAAGTAAGAGTGAAGCAGGTATATACATGTACACATACATAGGCTTCCCAGGTGGTGCTAATGGTAAAAAACCTACCTGCCAATGCAGGAGATGCAAGAACACAGGTTTGATCTCTGGGTCTGGGTTGGAAAGATCCCCAGGAGACGGAAATGGCACCCTATCCAGTATTCTTGTATGGAAAATTCCAAGTGGAGAGTAGTCTGGTGGGCCACAGTCCATGAAGATATATATAGTATTTACATAACATTCTCTTTAATATTGGAGGTTTTCAATTTGACTCCCCAAATGTAATGGAATATTTAATGTGTGTGCATATATGCACATTTTCTCAGGACTTTAAGCTTTTCTGAAATAGTAAAAGCAAGTTTGATATCCTTTACCATGGGGGAGTTTTAACCAAAAACCTAAGGCAATGATGATGGCAATACTAATACTAAGGACTAGTTTTCTTCTCTCACACTGTCCTATGCAATAATGGTGTTATAAGTAGTAGTATTATTTAGCAAACGTGGAGTGGGGGTCAACTGCTTATGACTGATTCTCAGTTCAGTTCAGTCACTCAGTCATATCCCACTCTTTGCAACCCCATACTGCAGCATGCCAGGCCTCCCTGTCCATCACCAACTCCCAGAGTTTACCCAAACTCATGTCCTTGAGTCGGTGATGCCATCCAACCATCTCATCCTCTGTCTTCCCCTTCTCCTCCCACCTTCAATCATTCCAGCATAAGAGCTTTTCAAATGAGTCAGCTCTTCCCATCAGGTGGCCAAAATATTGGAGTTTCAGCTTCAACATCAGTCCTTCCAATGACTATTCAGGACTGATTTCCTTTAGGATGGACTGGCTCAATCTTTTTGCAGTTCAAGAAACTCTCAAGAGTCTTCTCCAACACCACAGTTCAAAAGGATTGAGTCTTTGACGCTCAGCTTTCTTTACAGTCCAACTCTCACATCCATACATGACTACTGCAAAAAACACAGCTTTGACTAGACAAACCTTTGTTGGCAAAGTAGTCTTTGCTTTTTAATATGCTGTCTAGGTTGGTCATAGCTTTTCTTCCAAAGTGTAAGCTTTTAATTTCATGGCTGCAGTAACCATCTGCAGTGATTTTGAAGGCCCCTCCAAAAAAAAAATTTATCACTGTTTCCACTGTTTCCCCATCTATTTATCAGCAAGTGATAAGACCAGATGCCATGATCTTAGTTTTCTGAATGTTGAGCCTTAAGCCAACTTTTTCACTCTCCTCTTTCACTTTCATCAAGGGGCTCTTTAGTTCTTCTTCACTTTCTGCCATAAGGCTGGTGTCATCTGCATATCTGTGGTTATTGATATTTCTCCTGGAAAACTTGATTCCAGCTTGTGCTTCATGCAGCCCAGTGTTTCTCATGATGTACTCTGCATATAATTTAAATAAGCAGGGTGTCAATTGCAGCCTTGATGTACTGCTTTCCCTATTTGGAACTAGTCTGTTGTTCCATGTCCATTTCTAACTGTTGCTTCTTGACCTGCATACAGATTTCTCAGAAGGCAGGTCAGGTGGTGTGGTATTCCCATCTCTTGAAGAATTTTCCACAGTTTATTGTGATCTACACAATCAAAGGCTTTGGCATAGTCAATAAAAGAGAAATAGATGTTTTTCTGGAACCCTTGCTTTTTCGATGATCCAGCAGATGTTGGAAATTTGATCCCTGGTTCCTCTGCCTTTTCTAAAACCAGCTTGAACATCTGGAAGTTCATGATTCATGTACTGTTGAAGCCTGGCTTGGAGAATTTTGAGCATTACTTTACTAGCATGTGAGATGAGTGCAATTGTGCAGTAGTTTGAGCACTCTTTGGCATTGCCTTTCTTTGGGACTGGGATAAAAACTGACCTTTTCCAGTCCTGTGGCCACTGCTGTTTTCCAAACTTGCTGGCACATTGAGTGCAGCACTTTCACAGCATCATCTTTCAGGATTTGAAATAACTCCACTGGAATTCTATCACCTCCACTAGCTTTGTTCGTAGTGATGCTTTCTAAGGCCCACTGACTTCACATTGCAGGATGTCTGGCTCTAGGTGACTGGTCACACTGTGAGTATCTGGGTCGTGAAGCTCTTTTTTGTACAGTTCTTCTGTGTATTCTTGCTACTTCTCTTAATATCTTCTGCTTCTTTTAGGTCCATACAATTTCTGTCCTTTATTGAGCCCATCTTTGCATGAAATGTTCCTTTGGTATCTCTAATTTTCTTGAAGAGATCTCTAGTCTTTCCCATTCTATTGGTTTCCTCTATTTCTTTGCATTGATCACTGAGGAAGGCTTTCTTATCTCTCCCTGCTATCCTTTGGAACTCTGCATTCAAATGGGTATATCTTTCCTTTTCTCCTTTGCTTTCACTTCTCTTCTTTTCTCAGCTATTTGTAAGATGTCCTCAGACAGCCTTTTTAATTTTTTGCATTCCTTTTTCTTGGGAATGGTCTTGATCCCTGTCTCCTGTATAATGTCATAAACCTCTGTCCAAAGTTCATCAGGCACTCTGTCTATCAGATGTAGTCCCTTAAATCTATTTCTCACTTCCACTGAATTTAACTCAGATAACCATTATATCTGCTACTGTGGGCAAGAGTCCTTAGACTAAATGGAGTAGCTATGATAGTCAACAAAAGACTCTGAAATGCAGTACTTGGATACAATCTCAAAGACGACAGAACTATCTCTATTCGTTTCCAAGGCAAACGATTTAATATCATGGTAATCCAAATCTATGCCCCGACCAGTAATGCTGAAGAAGCTGATTTTGAACAGTTCTATGAAGACCTACAAGACCTTCTAGAACTAACATGCCCAAAAGATGTCCTTTTCATTATAGGGGACTGGAATGCAAAAGTAGGAAGTCAAGAAACACCTGGAGTAATAGGCAAATTTGGCCTTGGAGTACAGAATGAAGCAGGGCAAAGGCTAATAGAGTTTTGCCAAGAGAATGCACTGGTTATAGCAAACACCCTCTTCCTAAAATACAAGAGAAAACTCTACACATGGACTTCCAAATGGTCAACATCGAAATCAGATTGATTATATTCTTTGCAGCCAAAGATGAAGAAGCTCTATACAGTCAGCAAAAACAAGACCGGGGTTGATTGTGGCTCAGATCATGAACACCTTATTGCCAAATTCAGACTTAAATTGAATAAAGTAGGGAAAACCACTAGACCATTCAGGTATGACCTAAATCAAATCCCTTATGATTATACTGTGGAAGTGACTGAATCTGAGCCATCATATTTAATATTTGTATTACTGAGTCCAAGTTATTCAACTATGCAAGTTGTCAGCTTTCTCATCTGTAACATGGGAATATTAATATTATCTGTGTCACTGAATCTTGAGATGAAAATCAGGTAAACTGTTTAGCATGCTTAGCAATATGCCCTACTCCTAGTTAGCCATCAGTAGGTCTATAATGAACTAATTTTTCATTCTTCTAAACAATGTAAGCACTTTTGCAATTCCATGAACAGGAACAGCAGGGAAAGGACAAAGTGTTTTGTCACAATTCAACAAAGAGACCTGAGAGGTATATGATAGACTTTTTAAAAGGAGCCTAATGACAGATTGTCCCCAGCATTTCACTGACTAAGACTCTACACTGAATTCATACCACTTCATGTCTGTACTTGTGGAATCATTTTTTTTCTGATCTGCAGTGTTCTCGTTTTTATTTTGGGTACGGACATAGACTTCTTGTAAGAACTGGATTAATTAAGTGCTACCTATTAATTTTATTTTTCGCTGATACCAGTTTTGGTCTTTGCTTTCCTACATGACTCAGACCAGTGTTTTTGAATCTCATTTTGGTTCTTACTCCTGCCTGACATCTTAAAAAAAACCCTTTCCTCTGACTGACTCAGTGGGATGGTTTGTGACTTTAAGAGATAATTATCAGTCCCTGAATTATCTTGCTTTTGGCATCACTAAGTTCTAATACTTAACTGATGGTGTATGTATGTTTCCTCCTTAACTCTTTCTCTGTGATCATTTCACAGTTCAGTGATAACACTGTTCCTCTCCAGTGTCTATTCTCAAATATCCACTTAATTAGAATAGTTCACCTGTTCATGCAATCAAATTGAGAAATTTCCCCCAAATTACCAAAGCTTAGTAGTCTATTTAGATGATTAAATCACAAATTAAGGCATTTACATTTAAAATGTTCTGTAATAATTAGAATTTGAAGACATTTACATGTATAGATGTATTATGATCATTCAACAATAGAATAATTAATAGTTATAATGTGTAATACCTCACATTATTCTTCTAATTGCATTAGAGCATTAATAAAAAGGTAGAAATTCAGAACTATAAGCTGTATCTGACAGTCAAATGACATTGGGGGATTTTATATTGGCATAGAAAAATAGAAAATGTAGAAAAACTGAGCCACCAACATTTGCAAACACTTTAAGGTTAACTGATAAATTGAAGGCAGACTACATAGTGTGATAGAACGCCCAACATTTCAATCTTCCCACATCATGGGATGTTAGTAGCACAAAGGGAAAACAAAAGTAATAGATGCCTTAACTTGTTGCCTTCTACTTTTACATCCTTTGCTGTCTACTTTTGAGCTATTGTGAATAAAACATCAGGAACATAGACTATGATGTCACGTGAACGCGTAGGAGTCTTTTATCTGGAACACATGTCAAATGTTTTGTTATTCTAAGGAATTAGTCTAAAGACTAGTGTTGAATGTTTTTCCTCTTGCTTTCCCGAGCTGTATGAGATCAGTTCAATTCAGTCGCTCAGTTGTGTCCAACTCTTTGCGACCCCATGAATTGCAGCATGCCAGGCCTCCCTGTCCATCACCAACTCCCAGAGTTCACTCAGACTCACGTCCACTGAGTCAGTGATGCCATCCAGCCATCTCATCTTCTGTCGTCCCCTTCTCCTCCTGCCCCCAATCCCTCCCAGCATCAGAGTCTTTTCCAATAAGTCAGCTCTTCGCATGAGATGGCCAAAGTACTGGAGTTTCAGCTTTAGCTTCGGTCTTTCCAAAGAAATCCCAGGGCTGATCTCCTTTAGAATGGACTGGTTGGATCTCTAGTCCAAGGGACTCTCAAGAGTCTTCTCCAACACCACAGTTCGAAACTTGTTCATTATAAACTTCATAAATACAATAGATATTAGCATTCACATCCAGTTTATCACTACATCAAATCTAAAGCATGCCCAATCTTTGATTTACCTACATATAGAAAAAACAGATCTATATTTTCTATGCATATGGTAGATACCCTATGCATAGAAAATGAGGAAGTCTCTGCTTTTTTTGTTTAGTATTAACCATAGCCTATCACAAAATTTTAGGACACAGAAGACTAGTAATTGCTAAATTTCTTAAACTCAGAGAAATTAGGACATTGGGCAATTATAATTTCATATTGCTGAAACTAGAGCAATACTGCTATTTTTATAGTTAGATTATTAACTGGAGTATTGCTTCCAGTTCTGTCTAAAGATAATACTGTAGACCATGAAATTTTAATTGACTGTCTAATTTTACTGATATCTAGAAAATGTAAAATAGATTGGATTAAAATGAGATAAGAAGTAGAAAAGTATGTATAAATTTTGACTCTGCACAATTTAGGTTTTAGGTAAAATGTCCCACTGGAATCCATTTAAGATCAAATATTGATATTAGTTTTAATAATTTTAGCACCTGATTAGCATAGGTAAGGTGCAATATCTATGCTAATCTTACTGCCATTTAAAAAGTTATCTTTTAAAAATTACTTATTTTAACAAGCTACAAAAAGTAATATACAAACAAGTAAATACCAATGCTTCCTCATTTAAATCAAAATAAAGGTTTTCTTTTTCATCTTTTTTATGTCAGTAACTTTGAACATCTCTAATGGTATTTATACACAGAAAATATGTCACACCTCTGTCCAAGATAAATCAATGGATTATTAAAATGTATTTTATGATCCTTATAAAATCATCAGAGTAGTAAAAAACCCAACAGGTAACCTGAAAAAAGAGATAAAAGGATAGAGACAGAATAAAAATGCAGTGCTATGTCCAACCAGAGATGATCAAATAGGCACAGAAAATAAAATCTAGTCTCTCTTAAATGGCATAGATCATATTCTGTGAAGCACAATACACTTATTATTGTTAATTAATTCTAAACAAGGGAAAATACATACCAGAAAATTCAGCAAAATTTGTGGAAGGAATTCTTAAATATGTTATCGTATCTTTTATTTTTTCTGCCTTTTAGGTAAGAGCACAAATATTCTTTTCAATAAAGAGTTAAGTTCAAAAGAGAAAACAAATGGTCTCAATTTGCAGATATTTCTGTTTTTTTTTTTTTTTTTAATTAATTGCTTTACTTATTTTTGGTCACCCCACATGGCTTGTGGGATCTTAGTTACCCAGCCAGAGACTGAACCTGGGCCCTCAGCAGTGAGATCACAGAGTTCCCAAAAATCTTTCTTAGAGTACATCCTTTAGAGACTTGCCAGATGAAAGCCTAGAGGTCTCTTCCCCAGGCATCTAGTAGAAGATTTGTACTCCATTGCTTCCTTTCCTGGTGGCTCAGTGAAAAGAATCTGCCTGCCATGCAGGAAATATGGATTCAATCCCTGATCTGGGAAGGTCCCCTGGAGAAGGAAATGGCAACCCACTCCAGTATTCTTGCCTGAAAAACCCCCATGGACAGAGGAACCTGTTGCATTAAAGTACATGGGGTCTCAAAGAATCAGACATGGCTGAGGGCCTGAACAACAACCACAACCCCTTGTCTGAATCCGATTTATCTTCCCAAGCCTACTTTCATTTTCACTGTTTCAGACACAGCTTATGCATCTCCCCAGGGTCTCTTAGTGCCATTGGCTGCCAAAAGTCCAGATAATGCAACCTCACTGGCAAAGGGGCAGCCAGCACATAAATCCCATTTTCTTTCCTTTCAAAAACTGTTTATCCCCAAGTAATTTCTGCATGGAGACAGTCTATGTGAGCCAGCTGATGCCAGCCTGCCTGTTGTGTATTTATGTGGGTTAAAGTGAGCCACTGGTCTGCACTGCTGCCTAAATTTACTTGCTTCACTCTTACTTTTGTATCCTAGGGAATCTGAAGTAAAATATGTAAGTTTCTCTATCATACCCCTCCTCTTATTCACTATATTTCACAGTACTCTGTCTCACCAAATATTAAAGATTAGCAATTTTGTCCCAAATAAATAAAATGATATGAGGAATTCCATGGTAGTCCAGTGGTTAGAATTCTGCACTTCCACTTAAGGGGCACAGGTTCAGTTTGGTCTTTGGTCAGACAGAAACTAAGATATCTTATTTAAAAACTAAAAAATAAATAACTTACTTAGCCATTGCCAGGATGCAGGTCTTTGCATCTTGATTTCTACTGAATCATTATCTGAATCATTATGTTACCTTATATTTTGAATTTTCCTTTATTTAAAATTGAGAGAAAGATAGACTTCCTATGTAGGAATCTACATCCTTCATGCTACCAAGAAATGCCTAGTCTCCCTCATTATCAGCATTCTCCACCTGAGGGGTACATTTGTTACAACTGATATAGTCACCCAAAGACCATAGTTTACCTTAGAGTTCACCCTTGGTGTTGTACATTCTGTTTGTTTAGAAGCATATATAATAACATGTATCCATTATTATAATGAGCTTTCCTGATGGCTCAGCATTAAAGAATCTGTCTGAAATGTAGGAGATATGGGTAGACGCAGGTTTAATCCTGGGTCAGGAAGATCCCCTGGAGAAGGAAATGGCAACACACTCCAGTTTTCTTGCCAGGATAATTCCATGAACAGAGGAGCCTAGAGGGCTATAGTCTATGGGGTCGCAGAAGAATTGGACATGACTGAGCACCCATGCACACACCTTATTATAATATCATACAGAATATTTCCACTGAACTAAAAATTCTTTGTATTCTACCTATTTTTTCCTTCCTCCACCTATTTGTTCATCCCTCCTTGACAACCATGGATTTTTGTACTGTCTCCAAAGTTTTGCCTTTTCCAGAATGTCAAATAGTTATTATCACACAGTATATAAATTTTCAGATTGGCTATCTCCCTAGGTAATATGTATTTAAGATCCTTCCATGTATTTCCATGACTTGTTAGCGTGTTTCTTTTTAACACTGAATAGTAAAGTAATGCTCAAAATTCTCCAAGCCAGGCTTCAGCAATACGTGAACCATGAACTTCCAAATGTTCAAGCTGATTTTAGAAAAGGCAGAGGAACCAGAGAGCAAATTGCCAATATCCGCTGGAACATCAAAAGAGCAAGAGAGTCCCAGAAAAACATCTATTTCTGCTTTATTGACTATTCCAAAGCCTTTGACTGTGTGGATCACAATAAACTGTGGAAAATTCTTCAAAAGATGGGAATACCACACCACCTGACCTGCCTCTTGAGAAATGTGTATGCAGGTCAGGAAGCAACAGTTAGAACTGGACATGGAACAATAGACTGATTCCAAATAGGAAAAGGAGTACATCAAGGCTGTATACTGTCACCCTGCTTATTTAACTTATATGCAGAGTACATCATGAGAAACGCTGGACTGGAAGAAGCACAAGCTGGAATCAAGATTGCCAGGAGAAATATCAATAACCTCAGATATGCAGATGACACCACCCTCATGGCAGAAAGTGAAGAGAAACTCAAAAGCCTCTTGATGAAAGTGAAAGTGGAGAGTGAAAAAGTTGGCTTAAAGCTCAACATTCAGAAAACGAAGATCATGGCATCCGGTCCCATCACTTCATGGGAAATAGATGGGGAAACAGTGGAAACAGTGTCAGACTTTATTTTTGGGGGCTCCAAAATCACTGCAGATGGTGACTGCAGCCATGAAATTAAAAGACGCTTACTCCTTGGAAAGAAAGTTATGACCAACCTAGATAGCATATTCAAAAGCAGAGACATTACTTGGCCATCTAGTCAAGGCTATGGTTTTTCCAGTGGTCATGTATGGATGTGAGAGTTGGACTGTGAAGAAAGCTGAGCACAAAGAATTGATGCTTTTGAACTGTGGTGTTGGAGAAGACTCTTGAGAGTCCCTTGGACTGCAAGGAGATCCAACCAGTCCATTCTGAAGGAGATCAGCCCTGGGATTTCTTTGGAAGGAATGATGCTAAAGCTGAAACTCCAGTCCTTTGGCCACCTCATGCGAAGAGTTGACTCATTGGAAAAGACTCTGATGTTGGGATGGATTGGGTGCAGGAGGAGAAGAGGACCACAGAGGATGAGATGGCTGGATGGCATCACTGACTCAATGGACCTGAGTCTCAGTGAACTCCAGGAGCTGGTGATGGACAGGGAGGCCTGGTGTGCTGCGATGCATGGGGTTGCAAAGAGTCGGACACGACTTAGTGACTGAACTGAACTGAATATTCTATTGCCTGGATATACAACAGTTTATTAGCCATTTGCTTACTTAAGAATATCTTGGTTGCTTCCAATTTGGGCAATTATGAATAAAGTTGCTATAAATTATATAGTGTGCAGGATTTTGTGTGGACATATTTTCAAATCCTTTGAGTAAACGTTAAGGAGTACAATATCTGAGTTGTATAATAAGAGTAATTTTAATTTTATAAGAAACCGCCCAACACTCTTTCAAAGTGGCTGTACTATGTTGCATTCCCATCAACAGTGAACGACAGTTCCCATTCCTCCATATCCTTGCCAGCATTGGTGTTAGTGTCCCAGATTTTGGTCATTCTAATAGGTGTTTAGTGGTATCTTGTTTTAATTTATATTTTCCTGATGACATATGCTATGGAACATCTTTTCAAATGTGTATCTACCATCTGTGTATCTTGTATGCTGAGGAGTATGTTAAGGTCTTTTGCCCATTTTATAATAGAGTTGCTTTCCTATCCTTGAGTTTAAAGAGTTCTTTGCAAATTTCAGATACAAATCTTTTATTAGATATATATTCTGAAAATATTTTTTCCCAGACTGTGGCTGGACTTCCTATTATGTTGGCATTGTCTTTTACAGAACAGAAGCTTTTTCCCTTTTTTTATTTTAATGAAGTCCAAGTTATTATGTCTTTTCTTCACCGATCTGCCTTTGATATTGTATCTAAAAGGTCATGGCCTTTCCCAAGGTCATCTAGATTTTCCCCTATGATATCTTTTCCCAAAAGTCTACAAATAATAAATGCTGGAGAGGGTGTGGAGAAAAGGAACCCTCTTACACTGTTGGTGGGAATGCAAATTAGTACAGCCACTATGGAGAACAGTGTGGAGATTCCTTAAAAAACTGGAAATAGAACTGCCTTATGATCCAGCAATCCCACTGCTGGGCATACACACTGAGGAAACCAGAAGGGAAAGAGACACGTGTACCCCAATGTTCATCGCAGCACTGTTTATAATAGCCAGAACATGGAAGCAACCTAGATGTCCATCAGCAGATGAATGGATAAGAAAGCTGTGGTACATATACACAATGGAGTATTACTCAGCCATTAAAAAGAATGCATTTGAATCAGTTCTAATGAGGTGGATGAAACTGGAGACTATTATACAGAGTGAAGTAAGCCAGAAGGAAAAACATAAATACAGTATACTAACGCATGTATATGGAATTTAGAAAGATGGTAAGATAACCCTGTTACGAGACAGCAAAAGAGACACTGATGTATAGAACAGTCTTATGGACTCTGTGGGAGAGGGTGGGAAGATTTGGGAGAATGTCATTGAAGCATGTGAAGTGTCATGTATGAAACGAGATGCCAGTCCAGGTTCAGTGCACGATGCTGGATGCTTGGGGCTGGTGCGCTGGGAAGGCCCAGGGGGATGGTATGGGGAGGTTGGGAGGGAGGAGGGTTCAGGATGGGGGGCATGTGATTTTTTTAATTTAAAAAAAAAAAAAAAAGAATTATGTTCAGTAAAACATATTAAAAGAAAAAAATAAAAAAAAAAAAAAAAAAAGAATTTTACAGTTTTGTTTTCTACATTTAAGTCTGTGATTTATTCTGAGTTTTTTTTTTTCTTTTGTGAAGGGTATAAGGTCTGTGTCTAAATTTTTTTGCATGTGGTTGTCCAATTGCTTCAGCACCATTTGTTGAAAATAATATCTTTATTTTACTGCTTCTGCTCCTTTCTCATAATTTTCTTTCTAGACAAGCTTTCACTCTCTAAATAGATTGTAAAAGTAAGCTTTTTTTTAAATTGAAGTGTAATTGCTTTATAATGTTGTGTTAGTTAAAGCTAAGTTTTTTGCTTCAAGTGGCACAGAGATTTTAAGACCATGACCTCTAAAATCAGCTTGGTTTTCCTTTGTGTTCTGACTCTTTCCTGTTGGCTTTGTTACTTTGGAAGCACTTGTTTTCTATGAAAATTTATATGTAAATGGGAATAGCAGTAGTTATAACATCAGTTTGTTTTGTGAATTAAAAATTTTAAGTGCATTTTTTAAAATGCTGAGTTAGGCCTAGAAGATAATGACTACCACCAAATGGTAGCTGTTATTCTTTTTTTGTATTTTTCAAGAAGTCCTATAATTCATAGAAAGAAAAGTGAAAGTGAAGTCGCTCAGTCATGTCCTACTTTTTGGTTCCCCATGGACTACCAGGAGGAGCCTACCAGGCTCCTTGGTCCAAGGGATTTTCCAGGCAAGAGTACTGAAGTGGGTTGCCATTTCCTTCTCCAGGGGATCTTCCCCACCCAGGGATTGACCCAAGTCTCCCGCATTGCAGGCAGACACTTTACCCTCTGAGCTACCAGGGATGCATATATATATATATATGAGAGACCACACTTTAATCATTATTTAATATAGTTCCAATCATGAAATTGAAGTTTTAATAAAATACTTCATACAAAAATTAATTAGTATGTTAATATAGACCCTATTGAGGGGTTTCTAATTCTTTAGTTTATTTACAGAAAATACTGTGATAATATTCTTTGCATTTTATTAGTCTCTTCCCTATCTCCAGACAAGTATTAGTGTTTCTTTGATCTCTTGTATTGATTAACATCATACACAGTGTGTTTAAATTTATATGTAATGGAATGTGAGTAGAGCAGGACAAGTAAACAAGTAAAAATAAAAACCTACATGGCATGGCATCAGAATTGGTAGCATAAATAAATTAAATATATTTTTTTCAGAAAATACATTTTTCTCAGGTGCCTAGGGGAAAAACAGGTCATGCATGCCATTTAATTTTTTAACCACTCTTAGTGGACAAGAGGAATATATATTTTAAACAGATTAAATAGCTAAAGATATGTTTCTCATGAACTGATTAATCAAAGATGATTTAAGTGTCATTATAGAGTTAACTGAAAGCATTTAACTAGCCAAAAGATTGTTCAGAGGTGTTACCTAGGGAGATTAAACATGAAATCAAACACATTTTAATTTGCATAGAAATAAAAACATCACTGCCACCAGTGTCTAAGTTTTTTTAAAAATTTCTGAGTTCTGTAGTTGTATTTTATGCCTAATGCATAATTACTGGTGTGAAGAGCCAAATGTTTCAAAGTTAAATGTTTGGTTCAGTTGTTCTAAACTCCAAAGCAAATCAGGCTTCATGTATTCAGACCTTAGAATTCAACAAAATGTGACTCTGTGTTTAATATACAGAAATAATGTAAGCAACAACTTTGCAGTGGCTCACAGACAACACAAATACAGATTTAGGGTGACTGAATTGTGATATAAATTAGGAGATGGCAGATAAGAGTCTTTGCTAAATAATGTAATTATTTGCAGTCATGATGTGTCTTTATTTCAATGGCATGCCAAAGAGTGTGCTGCTAGGCTGATTCCCATAAAATGTGAAGGAAATGTGATTTAAAATTAGCAAAATAGCATCAGATGGAAAGCTTAGCTAAATTAATCCAATGAAAGAGGCCTAAGAGGAATATTTAGCTGTTCAGTAGAAGGAGGGAAAGATAAAGAAAAGTGTCTCCATTTGCTGCAGTATTTTAGGATGCCTGAGAAAACACAGAAGGGAATTAATACAGATTCATATGCTAACATGCCTTACAGCCCAAGCAAATCAAAAGAAAAGACAGGAAATTATAAAGTTGGCAAACAACAAAAAAGTTGTGAAAATAGGACTTAAAAGAAATGTTTTAAAAAGGATGCTCCCCAAATAACTAGAGAAGAACGGATTGAAAGGACAATGGGAGAAAGAGCTGTGCATAACAGAATGGAGAAGTTTGAACATTGTGAGGACATTTTGGCTACACTTTCATTACATTTATGATGATGAGCCTATTGTGTGATTTTCCTCGGGCTTTAAAATTTTGCAAATGTAAAGTTATATCTGCAGCCTACTTTGAGATAGATAGATGAGATTCAAACACAGCCAGATGAACTTAAACTAGTAAGTTTATTCCTGAGGTCCTTGGTTTCCCTCAGATATAAAAAGGAAATTGGGCTGAAACATTCATGATTATTACCTTTTTCACTCCAGCTTTATAATTCAGGGATTACAGAATATGTGTATCTGGGAAAGTCTTCCCCTCACTATCTTAAACATGGGTAGTTTTGAAAGTGGTGGATGCTAGTGGGATTTCCAATTTTAGATCCACTTTGGCTACTGAATTATTGTATTCCTCAGAAACTTTACAAAACTAAGTTTACAAACAGACTGAGCAGGGGGAGGGTCAACTGGATGTGCTTCCTTGTCTGCTGACTCTAATTCCTTCTTAATTGTAACATAATTTCATGCCTAGATCAAGTCCTTTATGGAGCTTAGGAAGTTTATCCTTGTGTGTTGAATTTTCATATCCCTGACTATATGTCAACAAAAATTATAGTTCATGTTACATTGAAAATCCAAGGGCTTCCTGGTGGTTCAGTGGTTAGGAATCCACCTGCCAATGCAGGGAACATGGGTTTGATCCCTGGACTGGGAAGATCCCACAGTCCACGGGATAACTAAGCCCATCCATCACAACTACTGAGCCTACGTCCTAAAGCCTGCACACCGTAACTACTGAAGCCTGTGTTCCCTAGTACCCGTGTTCTGCAACAAGAGAAGCTACTGAGATGAGAAGCCCACGCACCATGACTAGAGAGTAGCTCCTGCTTGCTGCAGCTAGAGAAAACACACGCACAGCAATGAAGACCTAGCTCAGCCCTAAATAAATAAATTTTTTTTTCAAAAAAAAAAAAAATAGTCATTTGAACATTGTAGATGTAGGATGCTAAGCCATTAAGTAAACTGATTTATTTTATTATATTGATGTGAATTAAGACTCCATCTTTCAGTATGTTGACAACAAATGGATTTATTCTAATACCTTTTATAGATATAATGATGGAATTTGTACATGTCACAGTTTTCAGAAGAGCTTTTGTCTAACTTGAAAAAAATGAGGAACAAATAACGTGTACAGTATGACAGTCTGCCTTTAGAGCCACAGATGGACACTATGTTACATCAGAAAGCTAATTAAAAACCTACAGCGTGGTGTTTAAGATTACACATGGCTTTGCAATCAGAGCTTCCTGGAATGCTTTTCTGTCATTTACTGTCTCTGTGACTGTGGACATGATGCCTAACTTCTCTAAACCTTAGTTTTAACCATCTAAAAAATATGAATAAATGATACCCCCCATAGGCATCATGTGAAAATTAAGTGGTATTGTATCTAACATCTCAACACATCATCTGTCAATTGTAGGTAGGATATTACTGGATATTATTATTATAATTAGGTATGATAAGGCTCAGATTCAACTATGGCAAGGGTAAATTGCTGACTGAATTGGTTAATTTAATCTGAGAAGGAATGAAACTGTATGTTATTAAGTATACTGAAGAATCCCTGGAATCCTCAAAGAACCGACTGTTGGATAACTCATAAAATAATTTGATTCTCTACTTAGAGAAATCATGGATGAAATACATCCTGTATTGAGGAAGGAAAGTCTGTATCTATATCTTCAAAATGGTATCAAGTATGAAGCTAACTATGGGTTACGACAGCCACACAGAAAATCTGCTCCTCCCACATTCCTCATCTGGGAAATTTTCCATCTACCCTTCAAGTGCCGGGTCAGTTACCTCTAACCTGCTGAGGCCTTTCTCTACTCCTGTGAGCTGCATTCGTGAGTCTCCACCCCATCCTGTCTGTAGTGACACACGCCCCACTGCACTGGAGCTGTTGACCTGCCTGCTTCCCTCATGAGACTCTGAACTCATTCAAATTTATAAACCTAGAAACTTCTACATGGCCTGTCAAATTGGTTTGCAACTGTGCTTATAAATAAATGAGTAGCTTGACAAGTCACACTTGAGAATCAGATTTGTCAGTCTAAATCAGGAATTCTCCAACTCTGCTCTCAAGAGATCCAGGAGATTCTTAGGGCACTCCTTGGGTTGCTTGTGGCTGGAAAGTGGGGAGGGTGTTGAGGAGGCTCTGATTCTCTCTCCAGGACATTAGCCGGATTTGTTCAATTTTATCTGTTTTATTAAATGAGCTTGTGTATAAATTTCATTTGGAAATTTTTTTAAATTCTATAGTGGAAATTTTTTTAAAAATAAAGGAAATAGGGAAACTGATTTTAAAAAATGCTCTGACAGCCTCATTCTTCATTTTGAAAATATTAATGTGACTAACTGCCATTTAATTAGTTTGTTTTTTCTTTCTTCAACTGGATCATAATTTCTACCAAGACAAAAATTCTGTTTCTATTTCTATTTATTTACTTTCCTTGGGCCCACTGGTATCTCTAAGAAGGTGTAGTTGTAACAAACAGCTTAACAAACCTGTCAAGCAACCATTTTCTTAACCTAAGGAGCATTATACTTTAAGCCTATCAAGTCAGCACTTCTTTCTTCCAAAGTCAAACCAAGAACAAAAGGTGATTTGTATACATTGCACTAATAACTGACCTATTCTGTCTTTAAAATTATTGCTGCTGAATATTTATGAAAACTTTGGAAGTTATAAATGTCACTCAGAAATTAGAAGCTAGCACATAAGTAAGTTGACATCATTTGAAGGCTAATTGTATTCATATTTTCAAATGAATGAGCTGAGCATTGAGATAAGATGAGGAGCTGAGCATGTTGGTACAGAAAGCAGAGTTCTTAGAGTAAAGAAAAATGAAACAAAATTTTTATTTTTTAAATGATTTGTTTGCAGCAAAGCAGATTTTCTCGTGCTGCTATTGAACAGTCTCAGCTTTACTTGGGAACAGAGTGAATTTGCAAAAATGCAGATTGCTCAACCCTGCTTCATGCCTATGGACTCAAAATCTTGAATGCAACCCTGGGATTCTGCATTTTTCCACAACGTTCTTGGTGCATAATCATGCATGATCTTGAAATCTTAGGCACGATAATCTTATGCATGATAGTGAAAGCTACTGATCTAGCCTATGAATTCATAGCAACTCTACAACAAAGCTTATATGCATATTCAGTGATAGCTTCTCGTACAAGAATTTATAGGATGCTATTTATTTCTGGAACTTCTTTGCCATATTTACTCTTGGCTTAAATCCGCATGATGTTATTACCCATCGTTAAAACATTTTAAATAGGGAACTAAAGCAATGGTAGTCTAAGCAAGACAGTAGTGTAAAATAAAACAGTGCATACCCAGCTGGACAGGTTGGGTTTAAAGGCAGACTTTACATCTTTAATGAACTGGAGCTTTTTCAGACCATGGCAGGCAGGTGGTTCTATAAGCATTGTGCTAAAGGGTCAGTGCTCCAGGCCAGTGGAGGCCAGTGGGGATGAAGGAAAGAGGACTGGATGGCAAGAGGGAAAATATAGGGCAAGACTGACATGGGCACACATAGGATTTTAGCTTGTTACATCTTTGCGTGACATAGGCAAGAGTATCAGATGGCTTTTGACATCTTCAGCATGTATTCCCTCGGAAAGGCTCACCTTAACAAGGCTCTCAGGAGTTGAATATGAACAATTTAAAATTTTATTACAAAGAAGCACACAGAAGGGAGATTGTAATAAGCCTGGCATTATGCAGACTGTCATTCTTCCTTAAACATGTGAACATATGGTTCATTTGCCTATTTGATACTCATGTTACCTGATGTACTAAGCAGTATTACATTAAGTAGTTGATGATACAAAATAAAATTAGATTTGTTTGCTTGTTCTATTCGGAAGCTCTGCAAGGAGTAAGGGATAGGAAAGCCTACTTACCAGTTGCTGCATTTTGGCTGAAGTTGTATTTTAAAAAGTGTGCAGAGGGGATATTTTAAGAATAAACTATTGGGAATAAAAGTTTAAAAGAAAGGAAGAATAATGGTGATTTAGAAAGCAGTTACTGAAAGATACATGCATACTATGTGCTCAGTCACTCAGTCATTTCCAACTCTTTATCATCCCATGGACTGTAGCCTGCCAGGCTTCTCTGTCCATGGAATTTTCCAGACATGAATACTGGAGTAGGTAGCCATTCCTTTTTCCAAGGAATATTTCTCACCCAGGGATCAAACCCATGTCTCTTGCATCTCCTGCATAGGCAGACAAATTTTTAACAATGTGTCACTGGAGAAGATATATAGAAAAGGGTCAAAAAGGGAGGGAGCATCATATAAGTGGCTTCCTCACAATCAGGCAGGCAGACTCTCACAGGCTGATTTACAAGGTAAGATGCTTGTGACAAGGCTCCAAGGAGAAAGTGGAGTGATGACAAAGTGTTGGCAACAGGTTCTGTCAGTGTTTGTAACTCGGGAACTACTTTGTCCTTCCTGGTGGCTTAGCAAGAAAAAGAATGAAAACAGACTCACTTTTAATTCTGTTCCTTTTCTATGTCACTATACTAAGGACTTTCAAATAGGTTTTCCCAAGGGCACCTTTTTATCCATGAAGAGAAGATCAAGTGACTTGCTCAATAATGATCAATTCTCTCTTGACACAGAGAATGTCATCTCATCCTTCTTCCTCCTCATCTCCTTTCTCTCATATCTGCTTCCCCTCTCTACTCCTTCCTTGACCTCTTTCAGCTCTCCTCAGACTCCTAAAAATCTCTATTGTGTCTAGGAAAGAGGTCTTAGGAGTTGAAGTGTCATGCAGATGGAAATGGCGTGGGCCTACCAGATTGCAGCAAAACTATTGAATAAGCATCACTACTAGATTCCATACCAACTTATGGGTTCATAACTTGTCACAGGACGCAGGCATTTTGTGAAATGCTCAGAGCCATAAAGGTTTTAATGGTGTCATTACTGTAGGAGAAATCACAAAATCCATGATCTCATAAGATCTTTTTGAAGTATGTGCGTGTGTGTGCATGTGTGTGTATACACACACACACACACACACACATATGTATCTGAGTGGAAAGAGGTCATGGAATTGTTTCCAAAAGGTCCAATGGTCCTCTTGTTTTAAGTCTATGGACTGTGACCACATCCTGAAACCAGTTGTTTGGGGGTAGGGGCAGAATCTCTAAGTCTGAATGAGTTTGATTCCCTGTGAATTTCAAAGTGTCCTTTGTTTTCAGCTTTTTGAGATTATCAGGGTAAAACTAGTACAAACGTAACTGTATACTCTGCGGCTGAAGGTATATTCAGATACACCTTAGAAATGTATCTGAATATGAAAAAAAACCTGCTTTGTTTTTTTGAAAAATATGAAAAGCATGTATATTGACTGGCTCATGGACAGGCTTAAAATAATTATTTGCATTATTAATGGCAATTTAACATATAGCTGGATTTTACTTCATCTTATGAAATGAGAGAAATATGGTAGATGTTTTTAGGAAAATGAAGAAGCAGGATGGTGTGTTACTTATTAATTCAATTATTATTCTTGTGATAATAGGGGAAAAAATCGGTCCATCTCTTTGTTTTTGTTGTTCAGAGAGTATATATCCACTCTGACAAAATCTCAGGTGATTTAGGCATCTTTTTGTATGCTGCCTGTCAGAGGACAACTTTGAGCTGTTGGTCCAGAAAGTTCACATTTCCTACGTCTTCTATTAAATTCAAGAGGTGATCCCTGCACAGGTAGCCAGCAGTCACTGGGGATAAGGAGATAAATCTAGGCCTTTGATTTCTGTCAGTTCACTTGCTAAGTGGATCCACAAGGCAAAAAAGAAGTGATTAATCAAACTTAGCAGATGTGGAATTGATTCCCTCAGTTGCCTCAGAATGCCTTGCAGAGATAAGCTTCATCTGTATTCATCTTGACTTCCTGTGGTGAAGTCTTTGGTTTTTCCCTTGGCTGGTGGAGGTAAGAATGTGTAACTTGGATTTGCATAAAGGTTGGAATAACAGCAATACATGCAGCTAATGGTAACAGAGTGTAGACAGATCATCCATCCTTTTCACTCATTCTGTGTCATTTGAGTCACACAGTTCCAAGAGTGAGACAACTATTATTTTCTCCAATTTTTTTTTAATGAATTAACTGAGGACCAGTTAAATTAAAGGACATACTAGAATTATCAGCTAAGTGAGAAATAGAGTTCAGAACAGAAATCAGATCTTCTGACTCCAAATAATTGAAAAGGAAAACACTTTCTAAAGGAGGGATATTATGCATCATGTAGTCGGCTACTTAAAACTTATCCACAGCACCTAGCATAGAATTTGAGGTATAATTGTTGCTCATTAAATACTTACAGAATGAATGAATGAACACATTTTGGACCTATTAATTATTAAATACATTTTTGGTTTAACTGTAAAAAATCTCTTAATTCAGGTAGCACAAAATAAAGTGAATTTTTGCTTTCATTCATTTAGCAAAGTAGAAAATAAGCATTGGACATCTGTGGTATTCCAGGTTTGTGCTGGGTGCTAGGTCCATAATGGTGAGTTAATGAATGGCGCCTAGTACTCAATGATGCTTAAGTCTAGATACTGGGGACCTCTGTAATCTCTGAATCCATCTAAGTAGGTCACTTTAGCTAATTTGACAACTCACAGCAATCACCATGTTTGGCACAATCATTCAGTCACCTGAACAAATTAGCAAAGCATGTACAAAATTTTGAGTATGATAGAATCTGCAATTTTGACCTTCCAGGTTAATGTTTTGCATTGATTTCTAAAATATAATCTCTATTCTGGCAGTCACTATGTGGGTAGCATGTCAAGTATTTCTGTTAGTTTTTTTTTAATTATTTCACTTTAAATAAATATAAGAACAGTGACCTTAATTAAAAAAAAAAAAAGAGTAAGCTAGTGATTTTACCCAAGGTCAGGCCCCTTATCAATGATAGAAGTGGAACCCTATTTTCTGATTCCCAGCAAGGGCTCTTAATAATACACTCGTTTCTTGCTGAGGAATATACCATTGCTTCTCTTCAATTTCAGTGCTGTTTCTAAATGATTGGTAGCTCCAGAAAGAATGAAGTAGATCGAGTATGACTATACATTTCTAGCAGGAAATCAGGCAGCCTTAGGGTTCTGCCTATTTTTAGTTGGAAGAAAACTTTTCTTCTCTGACAGCTAGCCATAAATAGAGACACTGTTAAACATGGAACTCTTAAAATAGTCAAGACTTCAAATGTGACACATAGGCCAATAAGAAATACAAACCATATTCAGAAATATTGCTTGATCTGAATTATCAACACATAAAATTCAGTAAAAATCGTGTGACAGTAGGCTTCAAAAAATAAAGAGTTTGAGTATGTTCTCCATTATTTGTAGAAAGGAAAAGTTCTGGAAACAGAGAAGGCAGATTGGGCATCAGGTCTAAGTTTTACATTAGCTGTAAGCTGTATGCTGTTTCAATTCATGTAATACTGGAAGAAATTTTCAAAAAATATATATTGCCACCATTTTCTTTTAAAGTAAGCCACAGAGTAAGGTTACTTTGGATAGATTTCTTTAGAATCCTTTCAATCATCTCTAGATAGATAGCTACACTTTATTGGAAGTAAGTATAGTGACAATGAAATTTCAAAGTAGACAGAATGGTATAGAAGTTTTAAAACAGAGACTGAAAACATGCATTTCCCCATATAGGTATTTCCAAGGTCAAGAACTAAAAACTGTTCCTACTTGAAGTCATTTAAACTGTTTTCTAGATTTGACCCTTTTAATCTTCCTGTGTATACAGTTATATCATGCTTTAACAGAAGTATGAAAGGATAGGAATTATGTATATTATTTAGATATAATATTCAAGCTGATGTGGCATTAAAAAAGTGTGTACTAAGATTCATTATTCTGTATTTGAGTTTGTGATCTGGTCCTATAAAATTTGGAAAATGGACTAGGTCTCTATCTCCTAGTGTAATTAATTTCATTAGGTTTGGAAATTATGGCTAACCCTGTGGTACACACATATTAATATATACACACACGTGTGAGCACACTCAATGTTCAAATGTATACACAGACTATAAGTCAAATAACTTTTATTCATATATTACAAATGTTATAAGAAATAGTGTGTGGCATTAGATACTCTTTTAATATTCTCCTCACCAAAGTATTCTTGCAATGTGGTAGCTATTTATAAGCTGAATGCAGTTACTTTGCTAAGACCTGGGATTTGTCCTGGCATCACTGATTTGAGAAGGAGAAAAGATCATGGGGAAAAGATTCAGTTACCCTCTAATGGCTCAGATCAAACCTATAGAAGAAAAAATTAAGCTTAGACCTGAATGGGCTTGAAGAGACCACTTTGCTCTCTGTTGTCTTTTAGGAAGATGCGATGCTTCTAATCCATTTTACATATAGAAGCCTAACAAGGACATGTGACTTACTCCAAATTATGGTACAATTAGGACTGAGTAGAGGCTGAGCTATGTCTTCATTGTATCATACCACCTCTACAGTAGTAAATAGTTAATGCCCTTTCCTTCCTCCTCCTTTCCTTCCTCTCTTCCTTCTTTCCTTTCTTTTTTTTTAAAAAATATTTTTCTATTGGAATATAATTGCTTTCCTGTGTTGTGTTAATTTCTGCTGTACAGCAGTATGAATGTGAATCAGCCATAAGTAAATATATATCCCCTCCTTCTTGAACCTCCCTCCCACCCCCACATTCCACCCGAACTAGGCTCCCTGTGCTACGCAGCAGCTTTCCACTGCTTGCCTGTTTTACACACGGTAGCGTTATCTATGCCACTGCTACTCTCTGAATGCATCCCGCCTCTGCTTCCCCTGCAGTGTCCACAGTCCATTCTCTATGTCTGCATCTCCCTTTCTTCCCTGGAAGTTGCTTCATCTGTACCATCTGTACCAATTTTTTATAGATTCTACATGTATGCATCAATATATGATGTTTGTTTTTCTTTTTCTGACTTCATTCTAGTTTTTACCTGCAGCCTATTTGAAAATTCCCATGATAAGACTACAGAAAGGCCATGAAGTCAACACCAATAGAAGCATAGGTGCTGCATTTCTCAATAAGCTACATGAAGTCTTGGTCTTCATGAAACCAGTCTTCTCAGAAGACAATAGAAGCAAGGACAGGATAGGAAGCCTGCAGAGACACAAAGTCTCACAGAGCTGGCTGTGTGTGACCTTTGCAAAATACTGCTTAAGGTCATCTATACCTGGCAGAGATACACCTCTGTAATTATTGTACTCTACTGGGGCTTGATTTTTTTCAACTTTTTAGGATGCATATTCAGAAGATAATTTTGTTTGTTTTCTTTTGTTGAAACATGTAATGAAATTCTAAACCAGCGAGTGAATAGAAGCATGAAAGATGGGTCTGTACATAAAAATCACATGGACCATTCTTTTAATCCCAGTGAGACAAGAATGAATCTGACGTAACTATTAGTAACTGTTCTGGAGCCAAAAAGCTCCCAAATTCATCCTCTATACAAATAAAATATAAATCTGAAAAGCTGTTTTAAAAAGCAGTTTCCCTTGTACCCTACAAAGCTTTCTCTCTCTCTCTCTCATTTTCTTACCTTCATCCAAATCTTGCTCTTTAGGTGAAAACTTACAGACCTTTAAAGGTTATGGAGGGTAAACAGTAGTCATTCTTGCTCTTTAGGTGAAAACTTACAGTCACTTTAGTAAATGAAGCAGAGCTAATCAATTTATCCCAATGCTCAGTACAGAGCCTGTGTGTGAGGCTATGGGATTCTCCTGAGTTTTCCTGTTCTATAGCAGTGCATTTAAACCTTGATTAGGGTTGAGGAGTCAAAGAGAAAACATTTAAAGAGGATGCACATCCAGATCTGTTGGGAGTGCTTGTAGCAGTCTCCCAAGTAGTCTAGAAGGGAAGGAGACCAACTGGGGCAAGCACCAGCTTTCCTTTCATCTTTTACACCTTTCTTTTGATAGCATCTGTTCTTATGTGTTGAGGCATTTCCTCTCAGAATAGCCATTCTGTGAAGCTGGTAATGCCTCACATATTCATCCTTTTGGAAACATTCATTCATTCTGCAGATATTTACTGAGTTTCGGTTCTATGCCAAGGCACAGGGCATACAAGAATAAATTTGACAGGATCCCTATCCTGGGAAAAGCTTCAGTTCTGGGCTACAGAGTCCCTGGGAGACAGAAGAGGAAAAGAAAGAGTGCCTTCGAAAGAGCTTTCTCTTTCTTATCAGAAGAGAGTGTGCAAGGCTTCAGTGAGAGATATAACAGTGGGAGCATTCTACACAATCATTATTATTACACTGCTTATTTGCTTGTTTTAACCAAAGAGGAGAGTGAAAAAGTTGGCTTAAAGCTCAACGTTCAGAAAACGAAGATCATGGCATCTGGTCCCATCACTTCATGGGAAATAGATGGGGAAACAGTGGAAACAGTGGCAGACTTTATTTTGGGGGTCTCCAAAATCATTGCAGAAGGTGACTGCAGCCATGAAATTAAAAGATGCTTATTCCTTGGAAGGAAAGTTATGACCAACCTAGACAGCATATTACAAAGCAGAAACATTACTTTGCCAACAAAGGTCCATCTAGTCAAGGCTATGGTTTTTCCAGTGGTCATGTATGGATGTGAGAGTTGGACTGTGAAGAAAGCTGAGTACCAAAGAATTAAATCTTTTGAACTGTGGTGTTGGAGAAGACTCTTGAGAGTCCCTTGGACTGCAAGGAGAGCAAACCAGTCCATCCTAAAGGAGATCAGTCCTGGGTATTCATTGGAAGGACTGATGCTGAAGCTGAAACTCCAATACTTTGGCCACCTCATGCGAAGAGTTGACTCATTGGAAAAAACCCTGATGCTGGGAGGGATTTGGGGCAGGAGGAGGAGGGGACGACAGAGGATGAGATGGCTGGATGGCATCACCGACTCAATGGACATGAGTTTGAGTGAACTCCGGGAGTTGGTGATGGACAGGGAGGCCTGGCGTGCTGCAATTCATAGGTTCGCAAAAAGTCGGATACAACTGAGCGACTGAACTGAACTGAACCTACTTTTCTCTCTTCCTGACCAAAAATGCAGTCTGAGATCAGAAATGACAAAACGGTGTCCCTTTAACCAACCCATGGATGTTTTTTCTGGCCCAGAAGTTTCAATGCCAAAATTTAGATTTCTAGCTTTTTCTGAAATGTTAAAAGTTCTACCCATAAAACAACATTTGACTGAATTCAGATTTGTGACTATACCTTTTAGGCATAGAACTCACTCTCCACTCCTTCACAGGCTTTTGAGATTGACAGATTGCCATTTTTTGTCACGACCATTGAGCTGTCTTTTCTTTTACCTGGCGTATCTTGTTATTTACGTTACCTGCCCGGTATGTATATGAGTTTGTGGCACATATGATGCTGAAGAAGTTCCCATGAAACCATTTTCATACCATCAGCACCATGGCAATTAGCAATTCATAGTAGCACCGTATTGTGTATCTGACCACATAGAAACACATGTGGGTCCTTAAATTTGAGTTAGAACTTTAGTCAAATCAACTCTGAATATACAAGGTTCTATAGCACAATAGAATGAAATGTGTTACAAGTAGAGAAAAACACCTGTTTTGTGCTGTCAAAACTCTCCCAGAGAACTTGCCAGTGCTAATCTGGGATTTCTCAATCACATCCATAATAGGAGGAAACCTCTCTTCTTTCTCTACGGGAACCTCTCTACATTTTTTTTCATGTGGTGAATTCATTTTGTCATGGAGTAAACACCTGTGTGACTACTTAAAAACCACAACACCAGGTGTGTGAGTATGAATGTCTCTCTCCTTTGTGTAATGCTCTTCTCACTGATTTCTCAGCAGGCTGGGTCAGGAAAAAAGCTTCAAACTGAATATAGAAAAAGGTCTTTAAGGGTTTCTTAAAATATATCTATTACAAGCACATGCGCTGAAAATATTACAGTCAAATTATACAAACAGTTCATAGCCTTGTAAATTCCTTTTGTTTATACCATCATGTGAAAATGTTCAGATCTCCAGTACACAGTTGCAAGCTTACTGTAAGAGAGAGAATTTCAGAAAACCTAGTAAACCCTAAAATCTGGTAGATATTATATTACAAAATATTTAAAATATTGAAACAAAGGAGATTTGTTTACCTTTTGCTTTGTCTCAGGCTCTCTATTCCTCTTTTCCAGGAAATAGTGGCCCTGGGGAAAGCATTTGGTTTGCATTCAATCACAATATCCCCACCAACTTGAACAACTGAATACTTTTTAAGGGGATTTTTGGAGAAATCAGGAGCTGAGGCTAAAAACAAAATCACAGAATTATTCAATTACTCATCTAATCAATATGTTGTAACCGAAGAACTGATGCAGTATCTTAGATAGAATCTAATATCTATAAAATAAAAACTCTTTTGAAGCTACTTCACTCAAGGTGTTTTGGAGCTAATTGTAGACTTGGCATTTTGGAGTCACTGTTTCCATTTGTAAAATGAAGATGGCAATAGATATTACCTCAGTCAGTTAGTCTGGGTCTTGAACGAGGTAGCATTCAGTAAAGAAGGTTAAGTACCAACTGGCACAGATTATTTGCTCAGTAAATGTAGATTATTTTTGTTTTGGTAATGGTCATTGAGATAAAAAGCAAGCTAGAGTTAGGGAGGAAGCAAGTTACAAAAGGTCACATTTTTATTGTATTTATAATAAAGAAGGTGAAGATGGTTTCACGAGAGAGAGCGCACACAATGAAATACCTTTTAAATAAATCAAAAGCAGTATATTATTATTTCAGATTTCCTTAGGCATACCATTAACTGGAAAAATGGAAATAGTTTGCCTTCAGTTGAAGCAGGCAAGCTTAGTAGAAACTTTAACAACAACGACAGAGAAAAAAAAAAAAAAAAACTGTCGGTTTCAACTCTGTCCTCACTAGATAAATCTTGAACAAATACCAGTTCATAAGGGTAATAAATAATTAGACTGCCTGGGGATGCATCCAAGTCTTCCTAGCTGCCTGCCTGTGGGAACCTACGTGTCCAGTTCTCATTCCTGGCATAAAGTCTATATGAATTTCTTTCAGATATGCCATGTTGTCTTGTATGGCTTCTCTGCCCTTCCACTGACCTATACATGCTTTTTATTCTGAAACATGTTTAAAGAGAAAGTCTTCAATTTAGGTTATATTCAGCTGATAGCACCTACTCAATTCTTGACTGTAATAATCACGATATTTTAAAATTTAGTGCTTTTTTTCCCCTCTGTAGAACTATAGGTTCTATAAAGATCACTTTGATATTGACAGTTCTGTTTTCAGGGTTTAATACACAATAAATATTCAATAAATGATGATTTAATGAAGAAACAAATGAATCAATGTCCATCACCCACAGACTTATGAAACTTTGCTGTTTTACTTGATTCTTCCTCTCATCTTCTGTATTTATACTGTTAAGGAAATCTCAGGATGAAAGACATCACTGAGTCATTTATGGTGACAACTCCACCAGCTGACTGTCCCAGAATATGATCCTCAAACCTTCCCTTGAGGTCTGGGTGGTCACGTGACAGGGTTCTAGCTAATTACATAAAAGGAGTTTGATGTAAGGACCCAGGGAAATTTTGCTTTTCTAATGATAGGGGCTGTCCCCTCTCTCTTCTTTGGGTTTCAGTATGGACTTGATTTCTGTAGCTACAGCACTCATCCTGGATCCAGGAGGCTACAACCATGAGGAAAAAGTTTAAAGATCATCAAGTCACATTGCTCTTGCTCAGCTACCCACCCACCTCCCAACCCCCCACGAAGTTCTTGTGCATGTGTGTGTGCTAAGTCGCTTCAGTCATATCCGACCCTTTAGGGACCCCATGGACTGTAGCCTGCCAGGCTTCTCTGTCTATGGGATTCTCCAGGCAAGAATACTGGAGGGGGTTGCCATGCCCTCCCCTAGGGGCTCCTCCTGACCCTTGGATTGAACCCACATTGGCAGAGAGATTCTTTAACACTAAGCCACCTAGAGAGGCTAAAGTTCTTGTTGAAATAAAATACATCCTTGTTTAAGTCTGTAAATTGAGGTTTTCTTTTCTTATTTGTAGCTGAAAACATTTCTAATAGATGCTTTTTGAATTGTATTCAAAATCTCATGCTGGGATCAACTTTGGGGGAGCCACCTCTGGTTTGGTTTCACCCAATAGTGGGTTCCTCCAAGCCCTGATGTGTTACCACATCACCCAAAGCCGAGTAATAATTCTCACTTTGCATATTTTAGAAGCTAATTTAGATATTTCTCATTATTTCAAGAAAAAGCAATTTCTAATTTACAGAAAAATTGGATTCATATTACATATAATCATAGCTTGCTAAAATGTCAGTTTGAATTTTTTGGCTATAAATGAATGACTTACCTAATACTCTCAATTCTGCATTTGCATAAATTATCTGATATTTGTTTTCTGCAGCACACTGGTAGATACCAGAATCTGACACATTCAGCATAGTTATGATGAGTGTCCCATTTTCTATTTGAATTCTTTCCTAATAAAAGAAAAGTCACATAAAGATGCTAGTGCGTTAATGTAAGCATGCTCTTAACATTTGTGCATATCTATGAGCTGTTGGGGTATGAGACCTGTTGCTTATGAAAATGAAATTAATATACTTCAAGATTCTGGGCAGTCTTCTGGACTTTAAAAAACAATGGAAATGTTCTTAACATAATTTTAGTGGTTAGTTTATTTTATGTTACCTCATTTCTTTAAAAATTGGCATTGTTCTGCATAGAAGGTATGAGATGGTTGGATGGGATCACTGACTCAATGGACATGAATTTGAGTAAACTCTGGGAGTTGGTGATGGACAGGGAGGCCTGGCGTGCTGCAGTCCATGGAATCTCAAAGAGTCAGACACAACTGAGCAACTTAACTAACTACCTTTCTGTTATGTGGTATATAAAATAATTTGGAATACTCTACCATTTCAGTTTTTTCAGAAAACATAGTCGAGAATAGTGTTAGACATGGATAGAGTGACTAGCAAATTTCCATGGTTTTCCATCATAAAGTCTTAAAAAATTAAAATATGATGACTCAATAATTTTCTAATTGAGTAAGTAAGTTTAAGGAGCTAAATTCTTTTCTGCAGTGTACTATAAAGTATGTTTAAACATACTTAAACATACAAAGTCTGTTGCAGAGTCCAATTTTGGGTACAATTTTGAGTGTATTGAATAAAATAGTTTAATAAGGTAAATATAACTTTAAATATTTCATGGTACCTATCACCATCCTCTAAAGATAGTAAAAGTAGGCTGGAGGACACAGGGAATGTTGTTTGCAAAAGGGATGAATGGATTAAATTCCAATAAAGCTGAAACAAAGAACAGCCTTCTATTCAGGTTCTAAACAACAGATGTTCTTTGTGTCTCTAACTGAGCCTGTAAGTGCAAGTAGAGTGGTGAGCTGACACAATTATTAGGATAATTTGACGGGAAAAATAAACTTGTCTCATTTTCTATATATTGTAAAGTGTGCTTTAATTTGAAAAATGTGGATAACTGCCTCAGTTTTCCACTTTTCTAGGTTTAGAGACAGCTATTAGCTTTCATAAAAACCAAGTTTCTGGATGATGACTGAGAGCTTGGGTTCTGAAATCAGGCAGATTATGTTTAGAATACCAATGCTAACACTTACTAGCTGCTTTGTGACCTTGGACAAATAGACTTTAGCCCTCTGAAACAATTTTTTTTCACTATACAAATAATAATCTTATCTTTCCCGTAAAATTGTCATGAAGATGCCATTAGATAATGTATGGAAAATATTTAACACAGGGCCTGGCTCATATGAGAGTTCAGTGAATGTTGTTGATGATAATGATATCATCTGAATATGGATCAATCACTGACTAAGTGCAACTTTGTACAAGTTGTGTTTTCTACCCATAAATTTCTCATTTGAATAATAGGAATAATTTTAATAGTCACTTTGAGTTTAAGTATTAAATAAATTAGGATATGTAAAGATTATACTACATTTCCTGGCACCTACTAAACATTCCAGAAACATACATTGTTGCTCTTAGTGATAAAATTTCCCTAGCAGAGTAGGTGGAAGTTTAACATCACCGTAGCTACTTACGTCCAGATTGAGGCGTTCACCATTCTTTAACCAGGTATACCAAGGGTCTGGCTTTCCACTGGCTTTGCATTCCCAAAATAAGCTGTCGTAGATAGACAAGTATGTATCTTGGATTTTTTGTTCCCATTCTGGAGGGGCTGTTTCAAAAAGAGGCAAGAGCAACTATTTAGCAAATTTGTTAGCCAAAACATTATGCTGCATTTCAAGGACTATAGAAATCAGAAGGACTGCACTCATGATTTGAGGGAGGGAAAATGCAGGACCCCCAAAGTGGGACAATAGAAACTCTGTTGTAAATATCAGTGGACCTTTTGCATAAGATTGATATTTGCCATCTATCACTTTGCTGCACATGTATAACAATTTTGGAGCTGTGGGAACAAGGCGAAAGGATAATTCTGTATTAAATATTAGTATATAGGTCAAGTTAGAAAACGTATATCAAATCTGAACTCTCTGTGGGCAAAAGGCCATTAAGTATATTTAGATTGAACTAACCAAAATAATTGTATCTGTATCCAATATAATAACAATTCAATAGTCTGAAGCATAAATCAGATATCAGCCTCATCACATTTTAGTAGGTTTTAAGCAAGTTTTCCCCTGTGTATAAGTCTTGACAGGGAATGATAACTTTTAGAGTTGTATGCAGGTTAAGCATATAACTTTAATTCTAGGCATGAGTTTTCCAAACGTTATTTTCTAATCTGAGAAAGTTCAACATAGTTCTGAAGCAAAAAGCAACTGATATAATTGATGTTGAAATGCTATTTAAATATAAGGTAGTATTATCCTTACTAACATTCATGGAAACAGATGTGTATAAAATAAATTTTTTGAAATTATGATTTCTTCTATAATGATGATAGAAAACTCTCTGAATTTGCCATTTAATCCCTCTCCTTTGTTTAGGTCTCTCCTAGATAAGTTGGAGTGGATGAGCTTCCTGTATAATTGCACTTAATTCTCCCTCCAAATTTTATAGTGGGTTTTTTGTATAGGTGTTAGGTAATCTTATCAAGAAGTTGCTGTTCAGTTGCTTGATTTTGTCTATCTCTTTGAGACTCCATGGACTACAGCACTCTACACTTCCCTGTCCTTTGCTAGCTCCCAGAGTTCACTCAAATTCATGTCCATTGAGTTGGTGATGCTATCTACTCATCTCATCCTCTGATGCCTTCTTCTCCTTCTGACTTCAATCTTTCCCAGCTTACAATGAGACATAGTTAGAAAATAGAGAAGCCTGATTTTGTACACAGAAAGTAGTCACATGTTTGTGTTTGGGAGTGCTGGCCAAGGGTAAGTTCTCAGGAAAAGGGAGAATCAACAGGAAAGGAGAGAGTCAATGCAAGAATGAGTTATTGAGTTGACCACCAAGTGGAGCTAGTGGTAAAGAACCTGCCTACCAATGCAGGAGACATGAGATGTGGGTTCCATCCCTGGGTTGGGAAGATTCCCTGGAGGAGGGCATGGCAACCCACTCCAGTATTCTTGCCTGGAGAATTCCATGGACAGAGGAGCCTGGTGGGCTAGGGTCCATAGGTTCACAAAGAGTCAGACACAACTGAGCACGCAGAGATGATTGTTACCCATCCTCTGTGCATGTATAAGGAATCTCTATAACTGCCTGGCCAGGAAAGAAAGAGGAAACATTTATTCATTGGCTCTAGTCCATAGTCATTCAAGGGCAGTTCAGGTATTAACTGGAGAAGGCAATGGCACCCCACTCCAGTACTCTTGCCTAGAAAATTCCACAGACAGAGGAGCCTGGTAGGCTGTAGTCCATGGGGTTGTGAAGAGTCGGACAAGACTGAAAGACTTCACTTTCACTTTTCACTTTCACGCACTGGAGAAGGAAATGGCAACCCACTCCAGTGTTCTTGCCTGGAGAATCCCAGGGACTGCGGAGCCTGATGGGCTGCCGTCTATGGGGTCGCACAGAGTCAGGCATGACTGACGTAACTTAGCAGCAGCAGCAGCAGGTATTAACTGTTAGAACGTTCAGGTTGTGTGTGCTTAAATTTTGAGTAGGTTCTAGAAGGGGCCAAAGAAAACTGGAGCAGGAAACAAAATGGCCTGTTGTGCCACCGGAGATAAGAGTCTGTCAGGCTACACCTGCAAAATACAGTGGCAGAGGAGGTCACTGCAGCACTGGTTGGAGCAAGTGGTACTGAGAGTCTTTGAAATGATGTACAAGTATATCTGACTTTCAAGGTTTCTCCGCTGTAATCTTGCACTAAAAGAGAAGTTCCTTCGGGGAGCTAGTCAAGGAAAACAAGAAATCATGATGTCCCATTGTGGTGAAAAGTAAGCCAAGATGAACTCCTGTGGAAATCAGGGGAACCTCCAGTTACAGAACACGCTTTTTACAACCTTGAGGGATAATGGATGACACCCCTTAGAAGAACTGAATGTATTGATTAAATGGAATCATGTTTCTATTTAATATTTTAAAATTTTATAGTTTGTAGATACTTGTTTAGAAATTGCCCTATTATACATTTGATCTGGGAGAAAAAATGAACACACACATAAAATCCACATAGCTTACAGGAGTTTCAGATATATATATATATGGTTTGTTGCTTAGTGCAATAGCTATAACTTTAAGCTTTATTTATTTTTTTAATGTGTACATTTTTAGGATTCCAAAGAATAAACTTTTAAGTCTTCAACTACATGTAGGTCCAACTAAGTCAGAACTACCTGAAGAAAAAAAAAAAAAAACTTAGTATTTCAAGTCTACCATATAGGCTTGGGTATTGTTACTTATTTCACCCTCTCAATGGTCGTGTAATCACTTAACTCCTCTGAATATGCTCCATTATTTACAATGATAGTAATGCTTTATAAACATATTTTGGAGGTTGTGTATTTGTGCTCAATCACTCAATCACGTCCAACTCTTTGTGACCCCATGGACTCTAGCCTGACAAGCTACTCCATCCATGGAATTTTCCAGGCAAGAATACTAGAGTGGGTTGCCAGAGGAGGACCCAATATAAATGGATAGAATTCTGAAGTTTAACTTAAGCATAGCAACATAATGGACTGAGAGTCTTGAAATTTTCGGGTATTTTTCGATTCTCAAGAAATTGAATCAATTCTCTTCTCCTTTGAAAATATGTGTGCTATGTTGCTTCAATTATGTCTGATTCTTTGCAGGCTTCTCTGTTGATGGGATTCTCCAGGCCAGAATATTGGAGTGGGATGCCATGCCCTCCTCCAGGAGATCTTCCCTGCTCAGAGTTTGAACCTGGGTCTCTTATCTCTCTTGCATTGGCAGGCAGATTCGTTTCCACTAGCACCACCTAGGAAGCCCTTTGGGAGCATATTGAAAACTAAATAGGTGAACAAGAAGCATTATTTTGTCTTATTGACCAATTACCCATTATTCACCCTCAAAGACCATTTGGACTTCCTAAATGGCTAGTTTGATTGTGATAATAGGTCATGTGGGGCTGCCCTGGTAACTCAGTTGTAAAGAATCTGCCTGCAGTGCAGGAGACCCTAGTTCAATTCCTGAGTTGGGAAGATCCACTGGAGAAGGAATCCACTCCAGTATTCTTGGGCCTCCCTCATGGCTCAGCTGGTAAAGAATCCACCTGCAATGTGGGAGACCTGGGTTTGATCCCTGGTTTGGGAAGATCCCCTGGAGAAGGGAATGGCTACCCACTCCAGTATTCTGGCCTGGAGAATTCCATGGACTGTATAGTCCATGGAGTAGCAAAGAGTTTGATACGACGGAATGACTTTCACTTTCACTTCCATACATCTTGTGAATAGACTTAGATGACCAGGTTGAAGAGCTATGGTAGACTGGGCAGAATCTCATTTCAGAAGATTGTTCAAGGTTCTAATCTCAGATCTAGCAACATTATTTGCGATCTTCTTCAATTCATCAAAGGTTAATTACCTATAATATCACTGAAAATTATTTCTACACTTTATTTCTATAAAAATTATGTGAATATTTGTAAAATCTTCTATGTAAGCTAGCAGTCACTTTATTAATGTGAGAGAAAGTACTTTATTATTGATTTCCAGTTTATAGAGACCTCAATTTTATGGTTAAGTTTTTTATCTATATATTTGTCCATTTAGTAGAAAAATGACATACCTATTAGCCAAAGCTGGTGTAATATTGTGCTGCTCCTAAAAAAACTCCCAGTTACATCCTCACAATTTTATTTACAAAAGAATGCCAGAGTCCAGAGATTTTGAATTAAAAAATAGGAGCTATCAAAAGAATATGTGTATAAACTCAATTGACGGCTTCTGAAGTGGCTCAGTGGTAAAGAATCTGCGGGCCAATGAAGGAAATGCAAGAGAGAAGGGTTCGATCCCTGGATCAGGAAGACCCTGTGAGAAGGAAATGCCATCCACTCCAGTATTTTTCCTGGAGAATTCCATGGACAGAAGAGCCAGGCAGGCTACTGTCCATGGATTACAAAGAGTTGGACATGACTGCGTGACTGAGAACACATGTATAAACTTAATTAGCATACCTTCTAGGTAATTACCATACCTTAGACCTTTTAGTTATTGAAATATATGGGTTTTTTCCCAATTACTTTATTATTGATTATAAATGTGTCACATAGAAACATGTCACATAGAAAATGACTTTTGGCCATGTATAAATACAGTTTTTAAAGTCCTCTAGTATAGAGGACATGGAACAACAGACTGGTTCCAAATAGGAAAAGGAGTACGTCAAGGCTGTATATTGTCACCCTGTTTATTTAAACTTATATGCAGAGTACATCATGAGAAATGCTGGGCTGGAAGAAGCACAAGCTGGAATCAAGATTGCCTGGGGAAATATCAATAACCTCAGATATGCAGATGATACCACCCTTATGGAAGAAAGTAAAGAGGAACTAAAAAGCCTTTGATGAAAGTGAAAGTGGAGAGTGAAAAAGTTGGCTTAAAGCTCAACATTCAGAAAACTAAGATCAAGGCATGTGGTCCCATCACTTCATGGGAAATGGATGGAGAAACAGTGGAAACAGTGTCAGACTTTATTTTTTGGGGTTCCAAAATCACTGCAAATGGTGACTGCATCCATAAAATTAAAAAACACTTACTCATTGGAAGGAAAGTTATGACCAACCTAGATAGCATATTGAAAAGCAAAGACATTACTTTGCCAACAAAAGGTCCATCTAGTCAAGGCTATGGTTTTTCCAGTGGTCATGTATGGATGTGAGAGTTGGACTGTGAAGAAAGCTGAGTGCTGAAGAATTGATGCTTTTGAACTGTTGTGTTGGAGAAGACTCTTGAGAGTCCCTTGGACTGCGAGGAGATCCAACCAGTCCATCCTAAAGGAGATCAGTCCTGGGTGTTCTCTGAAAGGAATGATGCTAAAGCTGAAACTCCAGTACTTTGGCCACCTCATATGAAGAGTTGACTCATTGGAAAAGACTCTGATGCTGGGAGGGATTGGGGGCAGGAGGAGAAGGGGACAACAGAGGATGAGATGGCTGGATGGCATCACTGACTCGATGGACGTGAGTCTGAGTGAACTCCGGGAGTTGGTGATGGACAGGGAGGCCTGGCGTGCTGCACTGCATGGGGTCGCAAAGAGTCAGACACGACTGAGCAACTGAACTGAACTGAACTGAGTACAGAGGTGTTAAATATAGCTAAGTTAAGAGTATTTTAAAAGCCGCAAACATTTTGACAATCCTGAGGTATATTTTATGGTTTATTTGATGTCAAAAAAAAGTGAACTTCATGCAAGTGTGTATTTTGGCCTAGAGGAAAGAAGGCACAAGGACAAACATTAGAAAATATATGTTTTTATCATCTCTCTTAAGTCCATGAAAGATTCTGATAACTGAGGCAAATATATTTTTAAATGAAGTAATGAGTTTATTTTTCTCTTATCTACATATCTGTAGACAATCTTGGGAAACATAAACAAGTACTGAAAACTACTGTAAGTATTATACTTCTCCTGTCATTTTCTTCTTTTTAATTTCTGCTTGGGATTATCATTAAGATTGTCACAGGCTGCTGCTGAACATATTAAGGGAAATATATTGAATTCCATTTTACTTTGTGTTATAAACTTCTATGGCTTTTAACACGACACTGCTCATATTTCAAAGGAAATTTTAATAAACAATAACATGCATAGACTATGCTGAAATTAAAGCCATATTTTAAAAATGGTCATTCCCATCGGCTAATCATTGAATTAAGCATCCTTACCTGGAAATGTGTCTTCTCTCTTTCTCCTATGACACTTGCCCACAACATGCTAAACACTTTCACTATTCACTATGAAGGATATCACCAAATATTCCATATACTTTTTGAAATTCTATTAGCTCACCATAGAAAATGAGTTGACCCTTTGCAAGGTTTCTTCCTCGAAGGTTACTTGCAATACACTCATAGAAGCCTTCATCTTCCTGTTGAAAGTTCGGGATTTCAAGGATAGCTTGGGATTTGCTGTATTTGACTTTCCCCGGCAATGGGCTTCCATCCAACCTCCTCCAACTAATATCAGGGACGGGACTAAACAGTTACACCTCATTAGAATAGAAGATGGTTTAGTCTTTATGACAGCAAGATAAAATAAGAATTCCTTAAGCTTAACTCTCAAGGAAAAATATCAGTCAATCTACTACCTGTGACTAGTTTTCAGATTATGCAGTCATTCGCCATACACTCATCCAGCAATTTTAATAGTTTATTAAGTGCTTGCCATGAGCAAGTCACAGTAGTAAGATCAGGGAATAAATTGATGACTAAACATGTTTTCCCTCCTCATGTTGCTCACAGACTAGTGGGGAAAACAGACAATAAACACAATATAAAAATCAGATTTGTAAATGCAATAACTGAAACAAAGGAAAGAGCATGCAGAGATAGTAACAGGATTGTATCAATTTAAATATGAAGGTCTGGAAATTCTGTGAGGATGTAACATTTAAGAGGAGGCAATTTCTTTCTGTATTTACAGATTCTAAGGCAAAAACTCAGATTCCTTTATAGCTAAATTGGTACTAATACGTAGTTGAAGACATTCATGACTGGTGAGCTAGATTATCAAGAAATCAGTACTATATAACAGACCCAAATGAACTGGGAGTATAGGATCTGCTATCCTCAAAAGAATGTATTATTTATACATTTTTTTAATGACATAAAAAAATCTTTGCATTGTACTTTGTCTCTTTTCAGAAAGAATGTGTAAACAATTCCTTTATTATAGGAATTTAGCTTAATATCTTATATGTAATATATTTCATCTGATTACCTTTTTAAGCAGCAAAAAAAATACATTTTATAATATATGAATCTAAGTGTCAAACAATAGAGATGAATTTAGAAATTCATGGTTAAGAAGGCCTTACTTGTACAGATATAGTAGAATGCAATGCAAATGTAGGCTATAAATAAAGTTCTAACCAGAAAATATTCCCTAATAAACTAATCATTTGAAAAATCAACCCCAATCTATTAGCACTAACATCTTCCTTTCTTATTTTCAAGTAATTTTTCATTCTTTTATAGATTTTCAAGTGGTTAAATAATTTCTGGTCTAAATGTTTTCAGCTTAATAATAGTAAAAATCATTTTGCAAAACCAAATTATAAACTTTGTAGAAGATGCAGGACTTTTTCCAAGTCCACAAAAATAATGCAGGAGAACCACCAATCATATACAAAGTGGTTGACAAATAAAGATCTATAGAATCTGAGCCGTAACAACCACAGATAATTGGTGTTGATTCAGTAGAGGCTTCAAATAAAGCAACAAAATTGTGGAAGCCTCAAGAATTTTTCATTGGCCAACAATGAGGATCCTGATGTGCAAATCAAAGATATACACTGTGTAGAAAGTCATAAATGTGATCACACATATTTCACAGAAAGAATATTCACCAATCAATGTTTGATTTGTCTATTTTTCTCAGAATTAGCATACAGTGACAAATACAACTTGAATTTTAATTAAATACAAAAATAATAATTTTAATAAGTTTTGTTTTTGTCCTTTGAAAAAGCCTTGACACTATAACTTTAGGTTGATATTTTAGTAAAACAGCATATTCCTGCCAACAAGTAACCTCAGGTAGCTAGTTTTCTTATTCACTCATTTTATTAAATACAGAGCTACAAGTTCTAAATAATTATTCTAAAACAAAGTTCTAAAAGAAAGTTTATTCACTGATAAAGAACTTCACCAAGTCTGAGGCAGTGTTATCCAATTTTCAAAAATACATACAGTGCGTATGTGAACATGAAAATTTAGTATCTACAGGTGGTGAGGATATAAATGCCTTTTATTTTCCTTTTTCTGCTTATCTCAATTTTTCCATTATTTTTCTACAGTAAGGATGTATGACCCTTATAATAGAAAAATTCTAAGAAAATGTATTTACAAAGAGAAAAATAAATAGAGGCTCTGATATTTATCTGAATCCATGATTCTTTATCTTTTTATGATAGTGTATCTCTGAGGTTTATGAAAAATACATGCAAAACATTCAACTAAAAAAGGTTTTAACCTAAAACATTAAGAAAAAAAAAAATCAGTAAAGGCTGAATATTTTTCCATTGTTATATCATGTTCTTTATTTTAACTGTGAAGATAGGAGTCAATTTTTAACCTATTTATCTAAATCTCTGAACCAGTAATTGAACAGTATACTTTAATTACAATACCAAGAGTAAGGGACCTTTAAATACTTCTCAGTATGGTACTTCTATATAGCCATTAGACAGACATAAAAATGATATTCTGTGAAAGTGGCATGTAAGACCAAAAACTGAGCAGTATAATCCTTGTAAAAAATCATGACTGTGAAATATATTTTAAGAACAATGCTTTATAGGGTCAGAACTATACTAGAAGGCAAAAAAATGTAAAGCAGACATGAGACTGAAGAGATATTTAAGCTTCTCACTTAAAGAACATCCTCTAGATAGATGCTTGTTTTTCTTACCTCAGTTATGTTTAGAGTGATACACCTTGCCTAATAAACCACTCAACTATGGAGAAAGTTGTAAGTTTCAGTGTACTGGTTTCTAACATAAGAGTTTCCAATTTTGAAGAAGGATTTAAGAATTAGACTCCTGTATTCTCAGTCTGCATTGGACATGTGTTTGTTTTTGTGTGTGCATTTTAATTTTCTTTGGGAAACCCAGTGCATCCTATCTTTAGTCCATCTGATTTGAATTGGATGGACTGCACCTCTGGGGACTTCCCAGGTGGCTCAGTGGTAATGAGTCTGCCTGTCAATGCAGGAGACATGTTAAGTTTTTTTATCCCTTAACATTCAATGTTAAGTTTTTTTATCCCTGGATTGGGAAGATCCCCTAGAACAGGAAATGGCAACCCACCCCAGTATTCTTGGCTAGAAAATTCTGTCAACAGAGGAGCATGACAGGTTGTACAGTCTGTGAGACTGCAAAGAGTCAGACACAGCTAAGCATGCATACGTGCACATCTGGATGCAGGAGTGAGCACAAAACTCAGGTCTTACCATTAGAAATTGGTGTATTGTGGCCACCATTGTGGGTCAACTATGGTAACTAAGACATCACAATCAGAAACAAGTAGATCAATTCTGGGACTGCCTTTGAAAGAGCTATTAAAAACAGGATCTTTTGTCGCTAGGTTTTCTCAGATGTTGGATGTATACTTGGCACTTCTAGGCAACAATTTCCAACAAAATGGAGACACTGTGTTTGAAAACCAAAGCTAACATAAAGAAAGGTAACTTGGAATTCTTCACATGCCTATATTAAAGCGTGTCAATGCCAAAAAAGAAACCTCAAATATATCTGTTAAGCAATAGTCATTTTTTTTGCCTTATGCCTGTTTGCGTAGTTTTCCTGCTACTTTCATTTTTAAAAAGACTTGAGAAATGGGCTGAATGCCTGGGTTAAAAATCTGTTAAGATATTTTCTATCTGTGTGATTGAATTGTATGACATGGTATTAGCAGATTTCTTTAGGATATTATATATATTTTTAAATTTTATTTTATTTTTAAACTTTACAATATTGTATTAGTTTTGCCAAATATCGAAATGAATCCGCCACAGGTATACCTGTGTTCCCCATCCTGAACCCTCCTCCCTCCTCCCTCCCCATACCCTCCCTCTGGGTCGTCCCAGTGCACCAGCCCCAAGCATCCAGTATCGTGCATCGAACCTGAACTGGCGACTTGTTTCATACATGATATTATACATGTTTCAATGCCATTCTCTCAAATCTCCCCACCCTCTTCAGAGCAACTAAACTATCAAAAATAGTCACTAAAACATTTATTTTTTTTTAATTGAGTCTTATCAAGTGCATTTTATGGCTGCATTTCTTGTTAAAATTTCTAATGGGAGAAAAATCAAATTTTATATGATTTTGCAGATACTAATTCAATGTTAAGTTTTTTTTTTTTCAGATTTGTTATGTCACTACAAAATATGAATGTCAGGAGCCTCCTGATTACTACTGATCATGTGAGCTGTAGTGTCAGGGAGAATAACTGTAAAGCATAGATTACATAAAAATGCACGTTCGTTTTAATGAAAAGTTCCCATTTAGTCTGGGCACGTCTTATGAAGACAGTAAATGATGTAAATGTTGTAGATTTTTAAAGAACGAATCACGTGACAGTGGTGACTTATGTTTTATTGGTACAAAATAAGGATTATAGTCGGGGAGACAGCATGTCTCTGAGAAACTGTTCCAAAGAGGTAGGCGGAAAGATCAGTATATATGTGATTTTGGTGAAGGGAGAGTATGTTCAGTAAAGCACATACTTTTTGCAAAAGGCTTTTGCTAGTCATGAGGAGCAGTCATCATCGTGATGAATTTTAGGGCTTTTCTAGATATCAGAGGATATAAGAATTGGGCTCATAAAATCAGCTCCTGAAATTTTCTAACTATCTGAAGACCTGTTCTGCCAGTTTTTCCCAGAGCACAGGTTACCTCGTTTCTGCTCCCTACCCTGAACTCCTTTCAGGGGATGTTGAAAGTCAGTAGCTACAGCAACACATTATTTAATCCTTATAGAGGCAGATGGCAAGTGCCAAAGGCAAGTGCAATTAGTAGTTAACAATTAATTGCTTTAGATTTCACACCCTCTCTCTTTTCTGAAGCCATCCCAAGTGGACGGTGTGTGGGAAGAACTAAAGTCAACAAAAGATGAAATTATATTAGTAGTGAGTTCAATTTCAAATGCAAGCTAAATTTTCCAAGATATACCATTCTATGTAAGCAATGAAATACTAATACTGGTACTACTGTTAATAGCAAAGCTATTAGAATACTATATAGAGAGTACAGAGCAGAGTGTAATTCTTAAACTTACCAGCTATATTGTATTGTACATTTATAACATAAATTTTCTCATTTATTAGAATAGGGCTTGCTGTCCTAGTTACTCAGTCACGTCCAACTCTTTGCAACCCCATGGACTGTAGCCTGCCAGACTCCTATACACATGGGGATTCTCTAGGCCAGAATACTGGAGTGGGTTGCCATGCCCTCTTTCAGGGGATCTTCCCAACCCAGGGATCAAACCCAGATCTCCCTCACTGCAGGCAGATTCTTTACTGTCTGAGCCACCAGGGAAGCCCAAGAATACAGGGTGGGTAGCCTATCCCTTCTCCAGTATATCTTCTCAACGCAGGAATTTAACCAGGGTCTCCTGCTTTGCAGGCAGAATCTTTACCTGCTGAGCTACTCAGGAAGCCGAGAATAGGGCTTAATACTAGTATATACTTCACAGGATTATAGTGAAGATTAAATGGTATTAATATAATACATTTCACACATTTAACACCATCGAAAACACATTAAACAGTATTTTTGTGTTAATGACTTTAAAAATAATTTTAAATTATTATTGTTATCATTTCAAGATAAGAATCCTAGCTTATGTTTATTTGTTTTCTATTCTCCTTTAAGAACTCTGTATGACTAGGCATTTAACATAAACTGATTTATGAATCATGCATAAACTAAAATCAGATCTCCATACTGTACATGAAATGGGTGCACAAACACGGATATATGTCTCTAGAAGTAAATGTCTTGCTTCTGCCTGTTTGATAGACTGACTGCTAAGGAGATAATAACTCTGATTATAGCCATCACGTTCCTTTCCTTATCATGAGAGCAGGGATCTTGCAAGTGAGCTATAGCATGCTTTGTTGTAAAATACTTTTATTTTTAGCTTGACAAATCATCTAAGACCATTGTGGTATGGAGGAAAGTAATTAGACAACTTTCACCAAAGAGGAAAAAAAATGCATTGTGAGAAAGCTAAGCATTTATTTATGAATAGTAATAACCATTAATTGAGTGCTTACTATGTACCAGGCTTGTGACAGATGGTGTCCATATGTCATCTCAGTTTAATATTCAGCTGGAAGCTGCTAACAATCCTAATTACCTTTTTGAAATGGTACTCACGTTTAGACAGGTAATTTCTGCTAAATTATTACCTGCCAATTCTCTTCCACTTAGAGTTCCAGTACAGGCTAATTTATTGTGATCCACCTTCCAATTCTGAGTTGCCACCCATTCAGTTATTAGCACTAGTAGACTCCTTTTCCTTCTGTGGCTTCAACATTCTTTTTAAGACCTATCTAGCTTATCTATATTGATGATATCAGTGATGCAGTATTCCCTGGCAGTTCATTTTAATTTAAAATAAGTGGTCTATTTAAAATCCAAAGTTAGTATATTAATGTATGAAGAGTTCAGTGGAACAAGGAGATCTTTGAAGGGTCTTCAGAATGAGGATTCTTATTAAATCACTTGAAGCTCTGCCATTAAAGGGTTAAGTCAAAATGCATGGTACCACCATCATCCTGTAACTTCAGGTATCAGCCATTTCTGGTAAAATTTCCCTTTCAGCTCCAAATCCACCCCCTCCACACACACTTTTTTTTTTTTTTTAATCTTTACAAATGTGGTCAGACTCTAGCTTGAATACAAATCTCAGTAAAGAAAACCAGTTTGAAGTAACTCTCTCATTCAAAGTTTCCTCACAGCACAAATGAGACACTCATGAACTGTGTACTTCAGAAAACTTTACAGTAGCCTTTTCTTATTTTGTATCTATATTTTCCTGCAACATGAGCCTGCACAGTTCTAAAAGACTGCTGCTGCTGCTGCTGAGTCGCTTCAGTCGTGTCCGACTCTGTGCGACCCCATAGACAGCAGCCCACCAGGCCCCGCTGTCCCTGGGATTCTTCAGGAAAGAACACTGGAGTGGGTTGCCATTTCCTCTTCCAATGCATGAAAGTGAAAAGTGAAAGTGAAGTCGCTCAGTCGTATCCGACTCTTAGTGACCCTATGGACTGCAGCCTACCAGGCTCCTCTATCCATGGGATTTTCCAGGCAAGAGTACTGGAGTGGGGTGCCATTACTAGGTCATAAAAGCAAATTTTCTTTCTCCTTCCTTCCTTTCCTCCCTTTCTCTCTCTCTTTCCTTCTTTCTCTCTGCTTCTCTTTCTTCCTTACTTATTTCCTTTCCCTCTCTCTTTTTCTTTCTTCCCTCTCCCTTTTATTTATCTTTCTTCCCTCTTCCTCTGGTTTTGTGCTTCTTAAATAAGCATTGCCATGAGGACTTTTACTTCTTACTCTCTTGTCATTGTGCTTTTACAGAGTGAGCATCCTATTAATTTTATCTGGAGACAGAGAATATATTTGTTAACCATCCGTCCTAATTCAACCTGAATTGGAAATTAAATTAAAGCTCTTCACACACTTATAGAAACTCTGCTTCACTTCTATACTTTTACCCCATAAATAGAATTTTCATTACTAGTGCTATTTGAGAAAGCTTATATTTTTCCCTTGGATTTCTTAAACCTCATTATCCACAGCTTAAATCCAGGCTATACCAAGTTTTAAGTAGAAACTGGTACAGAGAACCAGTTTCCTAAGATGCTTATATTTGGGATTATTCTTAACTTGAACCTCATTTCAAAAAATCCTGTCTGTGGCCATTTTTAATCGAAGAGTGGGAAGCAGAATAACAAAACCAGCACAGAGTGCCTCTGTTCAATTTTCAGACTGTTCAACTAGCTGCTTTCATTTCCTCAACTTGAAATATTCATACAAAGAGCTTGGGATATAAGATTGTCCTATGGGGATACAATATGGATAAATTCATGAGTTCTGTAGCAAAGCAATCTCACTATTATGGAAAAAAGGATATTTTTTTCTTTTTTCTCTGTGTGATCTAAATGTAGTCATGATCCTGTTCTCCTGGTCAGTGTCTATACCAGGTTTCCCTCGGGGAAAAAACATTATCGTGTGCATGCATTTTTCTGGTATTTGACACTAGACTTGTTGCAGCCAGGTGAAAAGCCCACAGATAGTTTGGTCTTAATAGCAGTGGTAGCAAAAGAGTACTTGCATGTAGGACACAGGCAAGTTTTGTGTAAATGAGTGCAAATTACCTCACATCTCTGAGCCTCAGCTTTCTCCTTATAACTAGAGATAGCAATGGGTACATAAAAGACTGCTTGAAAGGATAAAATGCGGATATATATTATGAGAATAAATTCTGAAATATAAAGTTAGAACCTATAATAAAGTTTGCTAAATTGTCTCAGTACTATGATCATCCACACAGGGATAGTGAGATTCTATTGTCCCAAGTCCCTAAGACTTTTATGGCCACTTTCTACTCCACAGTGTAAGCACTAATTGGTACATGAAACGTAAAACAGGAGCCCATAATTTCAAGGTATATTAGGGATGAAAATAACACTGTACATAGCAGGAAAAAAAAAAAAGAAAACTATCCCTTGGTCGATAGTGTCTCCATAATGTTTTATGAATACATAATATTAATCCTAAATAAATACTTCACCAAGTATATGAGTGCTATGTTGCCCTACAGGAGAGGAAATTATACTTTGGTCAAGGTGGGTTCTGGAGGCTCACGTTCCTTCAAAATTATGTTGAGAGTTAGAATTCCTTAGAAATTATAGGGCTTGACTTTAGCTCAGCTCATAATCATAAATGTTCACCTAAAGAAATTAAGGAGACATTATATATGGTTTGTTATATTTAATCATTTTATTATTAATATATCTAACATTTATTGATCACATTCTACACCAGGCACTGTGCTAAGTGCTTCACTGAAACTATATGATAATATCTTAAGACACAAGACTGTTGCTATTAACATTTTGCAGATAAGGAGATGGGAATAGAATAGGTTGGTAACAGGCCCAATATCACACAGTGAATTACAAAAAAAAAAAAATGATTTGAACTAAAGTCTCTTTCCATAGTGATTGAGCTCTAAACTACCATGCTTTGCTGCTCCTGCATGAGCTAAACAGCTACAGCATGAAAATCATCTTTTTGGTCAATATATTGTTGTTTAGAAACATATCCCTTACCTAATTAACTAGTGTATTTTATAATCAGGGGGTAGAGATTCTTTTGTCCGGGGGCCAGAAGATGAAATCAGAGTTGTTTTTGTTTTAACATATTGAGATGCCTCCATATTCCAATAAAATTTCTAGAGATGGGTTCCAAGGTTAACAGGAAAAATGGAAGTAACTTCTTTTCCTTCAGTTCAGTTCCAACTTGGATTTGAAATCTTTCTCTTCTGCAATTGCCAGTTACTTAAAAAGTAAGATTTCTAAGTCTGCTGAGAAAGGTGATGGTAGACTGAGATGGAAAGGATAAAGAGTTACTTGCAGAAATATATATATATATTCTGCTTGGATGATTTTTAGGGCCTTTAGATTAATTTGATTTTTGAAACAGCAATGTAAAAATCCAATTTTGGCTTTTGAAATAGAAAAAAAAAGTGAAAGGAATGTTTGACTTTTTGGAATCAGTATGTAAGATCAAAAGAGACCCAACTTGTAATTTGGTCCATTTGAAAATGGACCCTCTGCAGTTGTTCTCGAGGAGAATTTGCCAAGACATATCAGAAACTTTAGCTTTTACATTCCTGTTATTTAATAATTTAATTTTCTAAAATTATACTGAAGAGGTTTGCATGCAGATGGACAAAATACGGCCCCAAGAATATTCATTTCATCATTATTTATGACAACAAAAAATGTAAACAAAATAGAAGGAAAATAAATGTCCACAGAAGATATTAAGAAGAGGTGGCAAGAATAAGCAGAAGAAATGTACAAAAAAAGATCTTCACAACCCAGATAATCATGAAGGTGTGATCACTCCCACTCACCTAGAGCCGGACATCCTGGAATGTGAAGTCAGGTGGGCCTTACTTAGGAAGCATCACTACGAACAAAGCTAGTGGAGTTGATGGAATTCCAGTTGAGTGAGTTCAAATTCTAAAGGATGATGCTGTGAAAGTGCTGCACTCAATATGCCAGCAAATTTGGAAAACTCAGCAGTGGCCACAGGACTGGAAAAGGTCAGTTTTCATTCCAATCCCAAAGAAAGGCAATGCCAAATAATGCTCAAACTACCACACAATTGCACTCATCTCACACGCTAGTAAAGTAATGCTCAAAATTCTCCAAGCCAGGCTTCAGCAATATGTGAACCATGAAATTCCTGATGTTCAAGCTGGTTTTAGAGAAGGCAGAAGAACCACAGATCAAATTGTCAACATCCGTTGGATCATCGAAAAAGCAAGAGAGTTCCAGAAAAACATCTATTTCTGCTTTACTGACTATGCCAAAGCCTTTGACTGTGTGGATCACCACAAACTGTGGAAAATTCTGAGAGAGATGGGAATACCAGACCACCTGACCTGCCTTTTGAGAAACCTGTATGCAGGTCAGGAAGCAACAGTTAGAACTGGACATGTAACAGTGGACTGGTTCCAAATAGGAAAAGGAGTACATCAAGGCTGTATATTGGCACCCTGCTTATTTAACTTATATGCAGAGTACATCATGAGAAATGCTGGGCTGGAAGAAGCACAAGCTGGAATCAAGATTGCCGGGAGAAATATCAATAACCTCAGATATGGAGATGACACCACCCTTATGGCAGATAGTGAAGAATTAAAGAGCCTCTTGATGAAAGTGAAAGAGGAGAGTGAAAAAGTTGGCTTAAAGCTCAACATTCAGAAAACTAAGATTATGGCATCCGGTCCTATCATTTCATGGAAAATAGATGGGGAAACATTGTCAGACTTTATTTTTCTGGGCTCCAAAATCACCGTAGATGGTGATTGTAGCCATGAAGTTAAAAGACACTTGTTCCTTGGAAGGAAAGTTCTGACCAACCTAGACAGTATATTAAAAAGTAGAAACATTACTTTGCCAACAAAGGTTGGTCTAATCAAGGCTATGGTTTTTCCAGTAGTCATGTATGGATGTGAGAGTTCGACTATAAAGAAAGCTGAGCGCTGAAGAATTGATGCTTTTGAACTGTGGTGTTGGAGAAGACTCTTGAGAGTCCCTTGGACTGCAAGGAGATCCAACCCGTCCATCCTAAAGGAGATCAGTCCTGGGTGTTCTTTGGACAGACTGATGTTGGAGCTGAAACTCCAATACTTCGGCCAACTGATGCGGAGAGCTGACTCATTTGAAAAGACTGATGCTGGGAAAGATTGAGGGCAGGAAGAGAAGGGGATGACAGAGGATGAGATGGTTGGATGGGATCACTGACACAATAGACATGGGTTTGGGTAGACTCCGGGAGTTGGTGATGGACAGGGGGGCCTGGTGTGCTCTGGTTCATGGGGTCACAAAGAGTCAGACACAACCAAATGACTGAACTGAACTGAAAATCCACCAGTAAGAGACTGGCTGAAAATACACATTTGAATGCCCCACTGTCATTCCATATGAAGGTACAGAAAATTGTTTAATTGGAAACGTATTCATAATATATACTTTAAAAATTTTTTTTTTTTTATTCTTCCAATTTTATTTTATTTTTAAACTTTACATAATTGTATTAGTTTTGCCAAATATCAAAATGAATCTGCCACAGGTATACATGTGTTCCCCATCCCGAACCCTCCTCCCTCCTCCCTCCCCATACCATCCCTCTGGGCCGTCCCAGTGCACCAGCCCCAAGCATCCAGCATCATGCATCGAACCTGGACTGGCAACTCGTTTCCTACATGATATTTTACATGTTTCAATTCTCCCAAATCTTCCCACCCTCTCCCTCTCCCACAGAGTCCATAAGACTGTTCTATACATCAGTGTCTCTTTTGCTGTCTCGGGCCATATATGTGCGTTAGTATACTGTATTTATGTTTTTCCTTCTGGCTTACTTCACTCTGTATAATAGGCTCCAGTTTCATCCACCTCATTAGAACTGATTCAAATGTATTCTTTTTAATGGCTGAGTAATACTCCATTGTGTATATGTACCACAGCTTTCTTATCCATTCATCTGCTGATGGACATCTAGGTTGCTTCCATGTCTTGGCTATTATAAACAGTGCTATGATGAACATTGGGGTACACGTGTCTCTTTCCCTCTGGTTTCCTCAGTGTGTATGCCCAGCAGTGGGGTTGCTGGATCATAAGGCAGTTCTATTTCCAGTTTTTTATCCACACTGTTCTCCATAGTGGCTGTACTAGTTTGCATTCCACCAACAGTGTAAGAGGGTTCCCTTTCTCCACACCCTCTCCAGCATTTAATTTGTAGACTTTTTGGATCGCAGCCATTCTGACTGGTGTGAAATGGTACCTTAGTGGTTTTGATTTGCATTTCTCTGATAATGAGTGATGTTGAGCATCTTTTCATGTGTTTGTTAGCCATCTGTATGTCTTTTTTTGGAGAAATGTCTATTTAGTTGTTTGGCCCCATTTTTGATTGGGGTCGTTTATTTTTCTGGAGTTGAGCTGTAAATATTTTGAGATTTAAAGTGTTTTACAAAGAATATGCTGAAATGATTTGAGTATGAAAAGAAAGCAGTGTTGGATTATAACCCAAAAGTGAAATAAATATCCACTATGTGATACTGATATAAATAAAAGATTGAATAAATTGATAAACGATGATGGAGAAGTGAAAAATCTCCCATGAGGAAGAATTCTAAATAAATTACATAGGTTCACACCTTAGAAGAAGTAAATCATGACCTTTTACTCATTAGGTATGAACCATAAACTTTGACCCTTCCAAAGACTCAATAATGGAAAAAGAGAAAAATGAGTAGGTTTACAGTGGAGAACACTGACAAAACTTCTTCTGCCAAGTGATGAAGGCCAGCATTAGCAGCCATAGATCATATTGATAGAGTCATAACCTTGATATGATGGGTGAAAATGGCACTTTACTTTTGTGGTCTTTTTGCTCAAAACCCATAACCTCAGGTTAAAGTTAAGGAAAACAGCAGACAAATTCCAGTAGAGGGTCATCCCACAATAAAAGTGACCACTACTCCTCAAAACTCTCAGGGTTATCAAAAACAATAACTGTCTGAGACATTGTTAATTACAGCCAAGAAGACCCCAGGGAGACAAGAAAACTCAATATGGTAGCTGGGATAGAATGTTAGAATTAAAAAGGATATCAAGTAAAACCAAGAAAATTTGAATAAAGTATGGCTTTAGTTAATAAAGACATATTTGTGTTTGTTCATTATTTGTAACATAAGTACCATCTTAATTTAAAGTATTAATAATAGGAAAACTGTGTGGTATTATATGGGATTTTACCATACTGTCAGCTGACTTTTCTGTTCTAAAGCCATTATTTTAAAATTTTGGGGGGAAAGGGGTATTAATGAAGTAGGAGAGAAAGAGGCAAGAATCTTCTATTTCTCAGAGACACACAAAAAAATTCCTTCAAAAACAGTCTCTTATTAGTTCTACCAAAGAAATTGAGAGTAACTCTTTCCAGTCTCAATTTAAAAAGGAGTAACCTGGAGCGAAGATAATCAGGCAAGTTCCCAGAGAGAGTATTCTTGAATCTTCCTTCATTGAACGTTTGTAAGGAAAGAACAGATTCTAGGGAAAAAAAATGTGTGATCCATATTGTTATATCAATCCTATATTCAGTAGCCTGTGAACTCCCTGGGGTCTTTCTATTATCTTTATATCCCCAGGGCCTAGCCCAGCATCTGCTGTCAGAATTCCTCCTGACTGAGTGAAGACATAAAGGAATTAACTACTGAATAAGATATTCAATGCATATTTACTAAGTTAATAGATACTGGAGCTTAATTTGCCAAGTGAGTGAATGAGGGGATGTCAATAATCCTCATCAAGAATAAATACGTTATTTTAAAATGCTAAATCCATTGTTTTGAGCAAGTCCTTGAGGATTGTATTAGCAAAGAAATATAATGCAGAAATCCCTTCTCTCCCTCCTGTGTATTCCTTTTTACCTTCTCAGTCAAAGCACCACTGACAATTACAGTACCACAGTTTATTAATTGTTATTATGTATTGATTGCCTATTATAAGCTAGGGATTATGATAAGGGAGTGGTGACATTTACAATTATTTAAGCATCTGCCCGCAATGCAGGAGACCCGGGTTCAATCCCTGGGTTGGGAAGATCCCCTGGAGAAGCAAATGGCAACCCACTCCAGTACTCTTGCCTGGAAAATTCCACAGACTGAGGAGCCTGGTAGGCTACAGTCCATGGGGTCACAAAGAGTTGGACACAACTGAGTGACTTCACTTTCACTTTCACTTTACATTAATCCTATTCTCTCTATAGTCCACCTGCCTACCTATCTATTCATCCATCTAGTTTTTGCCTTTGTTTTACAGATAGGAAACTGATCCTAGTGGTCCAGCTATTGACAGGGGAAAGAAAAGGAAGATAGCACTAAGTCGTGTTCAACTCTTGCGATCCCATAAACTGTAGCCTACCAGGTTTTTCTCTCCATGGGATTCTCCAGACAGAATACTGGAGTGTGTTGTCATTTCCTTCTCCAGGGGAACTTGACAGGGGGACTGAGTATTTAAACCCTGATCTCTTCAAAGCCTATACACTTTCTAGAACACCATGTTTCCTTGAAATGTTAGTGAATCCACTGATAAAACTTTCAGCCCTATGATGAATGTGTGTTTATGTGTTCCTTTGTTGAGGATTGCTGTCTTTCAGTTTTTCAAAGATTGGCTTGAATGCTTGTCAGTTCTCATATTTGCATGGAATTTACCATATCATCTCATGCAAACCAATAGAAAATCATGATAAAATACAAAGCAGTTAGAAAGAATCTGAAGAGTACCTTCAGTATACTACATTGTGGGACAAAAAGGACAGGCTACTCATAGGAAAATAATTTACTCTCTATCCATTTAACTTAATGAGGAAATGTTTTATTTTTATTTTTTTCTTTCTCTTTTTTAAAAAATTTATTTATTTATTGGAGGCTAATTACTTTACAATATTGTATTGGTTTTGCCATACATTGACATGGATCCGCCATGGGTATACATGTATTCCTGACATTCAAATGGGAAATTTTTAAGATGTCTCTCTGAATTTTTTTAAAGCAAGTGTTAAAATCCTGAAAACCCTGAATTCACCTAGATGAATATTAACATATTATTGGCCAGAGATGTATTAATACCGCAGGCATTAGTTTCTGCTAAAAACTAATAATGTGTTAAAATGCTACTGTCATTCTGAGCATCCTGAGCAATCTTTCTGTGGTATGCTCTTCAGTGATGTCCAGTGATGTCCAGTGATGAACAGTGATGTTCAGATATGTGTAAAAGAAAGCAAAGTCAAATAGCTGCTCTTTCATCTGAAAGTTCTGAAATGGATAACAACATCTTGGTGAGACTTCATATTTACTGTTTAACATTAATAGCTAAGCTGGGGTATCTTTTCCTTCATAAATTAGAAAAAAATGAATAAGATATACCTGTATACATAAATATCATTGTCTATACATAAATATATCCCTCTGTGTGAAGGCTTCATAACACACAGGAACTTTGAGTAAAGCGACTAATTTTATTTGCATTCCAGAGCATTGACAGCAAAGTTATTAAGAAAAAAAAGAGAAAAGTATATATGTTTGGTTGTTTATGAGAGTGTTAGAAGAGTTATGATTATATCAGTTTAACTTCTTTACTAAGAATAAAGGCATGTATTTTCTTGAAAGGAGACACAGAGATTTATCAGTAAATCATACTATATTTGAATAGCACCTATCCAAGGAGTTTCTCAGGGTATTTCACAATACAATTAATTTGCAGCTTAGATAATTAAGAGTCTGCCATGTTAAACAAATGAGACAAAACTGAGAATTGAAAGCTGTGATCATGTCAGCTCTGAAACTCCAACATAGAAAGTGAGATACATGTCCCCAAAGTCATAATAATTAAAGTTCAAGCAGGTATCTGAAGTTTTGTCTCAATTATTCTATATTCACATTAGCCCATGGTGGTTTAAGATAGTTAGGGTCTTTGAGTAAACACTCTAGCCAGCCTTTCATAGATCTCATTCTCCACACTCTCTGCCTGCATGACTGCAGTAGCCCCCTAGGTTGGTTGGTATGTGTTCTGTATTCTTCCTAAACATCTATCCTAGATTTTTATAAATAGTAGCTATTACCATTGCCACATATAAACCAGTGGGGTGTATTCTCCGCAATGGCCCTGATTGATTTTTAGAGAGAGTTTTTTCTTCTCATTCAAAAATAATGAATTTTGAAAAGGTTATCTTTTGAATTATCAAAAACTTTAATATATAAAATTAAACTTGTTATTTGCTGCAATATTAGTAATTGCAGATTACTATCCATAATTTTACTATCCATAATTACTATCCATAATGAAATATCCATAATTTCATTCTCAGATAACATCTTTTTTACATTTTTGCTGAAAATTTTCAAGCCTTTTAAAGGAAAACATTTACAGAACTGAGGGCTAACTGCATCTGCACATGGAGAATTAATTTGTATATTAAAAAGATAATTTGATGTAAGTATCAAATGGCTAAAAGCATGAGTTTTGGAGTCAGAATCAATGATTTTTAATTTGAATTGCAAATTTAAAACTTACATATATCAATTATTTCATCTCTCAAACTTCACCTTTTTACTTTCAAAATTAGCCTTAAAAAAAAAAAAAAATCTGGAATTTAGCACTGTTGGATTAACTGGACCTGCATTTACTCTCCTGCCAGAAACCATTAGAAAACTGGACAAATATAATGGGAAACAAACCTGATTCCAGGGAAGTAACAATGGGCAGCATAAAACTATGATCCCTAAAGGATGGGAAATGTACAAAGTAAGCCATGGATATCCCAGGTTTTTACCTCCAGGCACTTTCCAGAACACTGAATGAAGAAGCAAGCATAAATAAGACAAGACTACATTCATCACTGAGTTAGGAGACACAAGGTGCCTTGAAGTGGCTGGGATTGCAGAGCAGAGTATCAGAGACAATGGGACTAGAAAAAGAAAGTGCTCCAGAAATCTGCATAAGAATGAGAAATGAGGCTGGGCAAAGAACAATTTTCAGGGCACAAACAGGGCTAAAAGATGTTAGAGTTCTAACATGCTAGAGAAGAGAGATAGTAAACATTTAGAGCATTTGATAGGAAGAAACATCTTAGAAATAAACTAGCCTTAGACTAACATCTACTCCATACTCAAGGAAGTTTAAAAATAAGCTACAGAAAGGTCAAGCAGATTCACTACAACTTAATTCCTATCAATAAAATCCAATACTTGAAAAAATACACAACAATCCAGCTTTTAACAACATAATATTTATTATATCTCTAATTAAATTAAATTATTAGATAGCCTGAAAAGCATAAAAAAATAGGAATCATGATTAAAAGCAAAAACAGTCAACAGAAACAGATCCATAAATTACTGAGATTTTAAACTTAGCTAACACGGACATTCATATATCAATAGGTCTTCTGAATAAATGGCTAGGGGTTATAGGTAAAGAAACTGCAGACCTCAATCTCTAATTAAGAGAGTCTCTAGGGAAACCTGAAGATAACGGAAAACAGAAAGAAAAACAAGAGGGAGTTTCAGCCTCTGAAACCACAGCTATGGCAAACAGTAAACACAGCCTAACTCCTTGCCAGATAAACATAGAAGTTTACACTAAAATCCAGAGTAAAATCACTTACTTTTACCTATTACATCCTACTAGGTTTTTAACAACAACAAAAATATATAAAAGGCCAATTAAAATGTACATTCTGCCGAGAAAAGCAAACAGTGGAACCAAACTCAAATACGGCAAATATTTTTAAATTATCACATTGGGAATTTGAAACTATTAAAATTAATATGTTAAGGGCTCTAATGGAAAAAGCAGACAGCATGAAAGAACAGAGGATTGATGTAGCAGGAAAACAAAAGAAATTCTAAGAAAGGATCAAAAGGAAGAGATAGATATAAAAACACTGTAATGTAAATGAGAATGTCTTTGATAGGTTTACCAGTAGACTGAGCATGAGGAAAGAGTAAGTGAATGAGAAGAAATGTCAATGGAAAAATCCCAAATTAAAATGTGAAGAGAAAGAAAGAAAGAATGGAATATCCAGGAACTGGGGGAACTACAAATGGTGAAACAGATGTCTAATGGGAACACCAGAAGGAGAGCAAAGAGAGAAATGAACAGAATAAATATTTGAAGTAAGAATGACTGGAAATTTTCCAAAATTAGTGACAGTTACCAAACCACAGACCTAGGAAGCTCAGAGGCCAATTAGCAAGATAAATTCCAAAATAATCTGCCCATTCAAGAGAAGGAATATTCCCAGGATAAAGGGAATTATTTCCTAGCTACTTAGGAAATATTTCCACAAATATTTCATGAAAACCAGTCTGTATTTCAGGAACTGTTTAAAGTCCTTTTAAAAAAATGGTGAATATGATGTGGGAATGACTTATGTTATTTTGTGTGTGTGTGTGTGTGTGTTCCTCTTTCTTATTCACCTACTAATTTCCTTACCCCCCCTCTACTTCAACTCCTTTCTCATTAACTAAAATATATAAACCTTAGTTTAATGAATGTATAATTTATAGCATAAACAGTAGTCAGTAATTAGTTAGCAAAAGTGTTTAGAAACATTGATGTATAGAACAGTCTTTTGGACTTTGTGGGAGAGGGAGAGGGTGGGATGATTTGGGAGAATGGCATTGAAGTATGTATAATATCATATATGAAATGAGTCGCCAGTCCAGGTTTGATGCACAATACTGGATGCTTGGGGCTGGTGCACTGGGATGACCCAGAGGGATGGTACGGGGAGGGAGGAGGGAGGAGGGTTCAGGATGGGGAACACGTGTATACCTGTGGCGGATTCATGTTGATGTATGGCAAAACCAATACAATATTGTAAAGTTAAATAAAATAAAATTAAAAACAAAAAACATTGTTGATAAGAGAAAGAACTCTTGATTTTATTCCTCACTGAACCAATTAGCTTTTTCAGTTTGGGGTGTATCCAACTTACTACAGAGAAGTGTTGTACCTCAGAAGGTGAATGAGGAGATTTAAAAGGATTTGTGCAAAGCAGTCCCAACATTGTTTGGAACATATTGGTTTGAAAAAAATATAACAAAATCAAGTATTGCATGCAATATTTTTATAAAGAGTTGTCAGAGAACATGATTTATAATTATCATTCAATAGTTTGTAAAACACTTGGCAATAGACCTGCAAATAGATATTTATCATTTAAAAGGGGGGTTGATTTTGCTCTTTTCAGATTGTTAATTATGTTTATCAATTAATTAATTTTCTAGGGAGTGCATTGTTTGTGTGTATGTTAATGCTGCAAATTCAGAAAAGTCAGTAGAGTATTTGGTAAATGTCCACTGCAGAGGGCACAGGCAGTAAAAAGTCTTTTTTGTTAGTAGCTAACATTTTCAGGAGAAGGCAATGGCAACCCACTCCAGCACTCTTGCCTGGCAAATCCCACGGACGGAGGAGCCTGGTAGGCTGCAGTCCATGGGGTCGCTAAGGAGTTGGACAGGACTGAGCGACTTCACTTTCATGCACTGGAGAAGGCAATGGCAACCCACTCCAGTGTTCTTGCCTGGAGAATCCCAGGGACGGGGGAGCCTGGTGGGCTGCTGTCTCTGGGGTCGCACAGAGTTGGACACGACTGAAGCGACTTAGCAGCAGCAGCAGCTAACATTTGCATAATATTTTCCAAATATATAAAGGATTTTCATCTACATTCTGTTCATCTGAAGAAATGAAAACTATGTCTGCACTTCAGTTACACAGAATACATGTTTCTTACGCAGAACGTTTTAACACTATCATTATGTCCTTGTGGATGCTTCAGACTTTCCATTTTAACACTGAGGCATTTCAATTCCATTTTAACAATAGCTTTGATAAATATAATCTCAAGAATGATTAACTTTGTCAGATAAAATGTTATGGGACATACTCCACTAAATCAATTATTTCCTTGACGATTTTCTAAGAGGTACAGTGAAGCAATTCTCATCATTTTCCCATTCTTCCTTAATTTTATTTCATGTGCATCAGCTCTTTTATATACAAACTTAACAATGAACATACACTTTATCATTGAGGGATTTTTATTTTGTACATCATATTTGCCATATTTTTACATATCTTTACACTGTAATCTTCAAAACAATACAGGAGATAGATATCATTTTAATCTTTTTTGCATGAGGATATGGAAATTCATAACAGTTAAGAAGGATGCTTGCCGATTGTTAGACAACTCTTGAGAAAATTGAGAGTTCAATCTGCCTCCTCTAACTTGGAGAGCAGTTATCTTAACCATTTACTCAAAAGTTTCTAAGTTCAGAATTTAAAATCAGGTGAGACTAAATTTTAAGTGTCCTTTCTTTCCTTATCAAAAGCATGAAGTTGAACCAGTTACTTATATCCTTTGATCCTCATCATCTTCCTCAAATATAATAAAAATATGAGGTACCCTGCACAACTAAGAGGATTAGGCATATCATATAAATTCTTAGCTATAAATGATTAGCACATGAAATTTATTTACATGAGATTCTTGAGAACTAGCATCAATATTTTTCATTTATTAATTATGTGAGTATTTTTTAAATTACAGTAATCTATATTTCCTGATGCTAAACATGATAGAATAAACTATTAATATTCTTTTCAGATACTATTTTTCATTGGTTTTCTTTTATAAATAAATCAACAAATTTTCAAAGTATTTTGCTGTTATTTTATGGTGTTTTATATACTTTAATTTCTGAGAAAGCTTGAAAATGGTGAAAGTTCATCATATCTTTCAAGGCAAATAAACAAAAACTGACAAAACTCCCAATTGTCAGTCTCTTAAAATAATTTAAACAATCTATAATTATTTATTGAACAAATACTATGGGGCCAGATGTGTAAAATTCAACAGTCCATGAGCTGAGAATTTCCAGGTATTCAAGCTAGATTTAGAAAAGGCAGAGGAACCAGAGATCAAATTGCCAACATCCATTGGATCATAGAAAAAGCAAGAGAATTCCAGAAAAACATCTACTTCTGCTTTATTGACTACACTAAGCTTTTGACTGTGTGGATCACAACAAACTGTGGAAAATTCTTATAGAGATGGGAATACCAGACCACCTTCCTTGCTCTTGAGAATTCTGTATGCAGGTCAAAAAGAAACAGTTAGAACTCAACATGGAACAATGGACTGGTTTCAAATTTGGAAAGGAGTACATTAAGACTGTATATTGTCACCCTGCTTATTTAATTTTTAATGCAGAGAACATGATGCAAAATACTGGGGGGTTGGATGAAGCTCAAGCTGAAATCAAGATTGCTGGGAGAAATATCAATAACCTCAGACATGCAGATGACACCATCCTTATAGCAAAAAGTGAAGAAGAACTAAAGAGCCTCTTGATGAAAGTAAAAGAGAGAGTGAAAAATCTGGCTTAAAATTCAACACTCAAAAATGAAGATCATGGCAACTGGTCCCATCATTTCATGGCAAATAGATGGGGAAACAATGGAAACAGAGGCAGACTTTATTTTGGGGGCTCCAAAATCACTGCAGATGGTGACTTGCAACCTTGAAATTAAAAGATGCTTGCTCCTTGGGAGAAAAGCTATGACCAACCTAGACAGCACATTAAGAAGCAGAGACGCTACTTTGCCAACAGAGGTCCATCTAGTCAAAGCTATGGTTTTTCTAGCAACCATGAAGAAAGGTGAACACTGAAGAACTGATGCTTTTGCACTCTGTGTTTTTGGAGAAGACTCTTGAGAGTCTCTTGAAGTGTAAGAAGACCAAACCAGTTATCCTAGAGGATATCCTGAATATTCATTGGAAGGACTGATGCTGAAGCTGAAATTCCAATACTTTGGCCACCTGATGCGAAGAACGGACTCATTGGAAAAGACCCTGATGCTGGAAAAGATTGAAGGCAGGAGGAGAAGGGAACAACAGAGGATGAGATGGTTGGATGGCATCACCGACTCAATGGACATGAGTTTGAGCAAGCTCCCGAAGTTGGTGATGGGACAAGGAATCCTGGCATGCTTCAGTCCGTGGTCTTGCAAAGACTCAGACACAACTGAGCAACTGAACTGACAGTCAATTCTGATTCTTTGCGACCCTGTGGACTGTAGCCTGCCAGGCTCCTCTGTCCACAGGATTCTCTAGGCAAGAATAGTGGAGTGGGTTGCAATTTCCTCTTCCAGTGGATCTTCCCAGTCCAGGGATTGAACCCATATCTCCTGCTGCTCTTGCATTGCAGGCAGATTCTTTACCACTCAGCCACTAGGGAAACAGAGCCAAATAATGCTGATTACAAAATATTTAGTAACCAGCATTATTTGGATTGGGCTTCCGCTCTGGCTCAGTGGTGAAGAATCCCATCTGCAATCCAGGAAATGTAGAAGATATTGGTTCCATCCCTGGGTGTGGAAGATCCGCTGGAGGAGGAAATGGCAACTTGTTCCAGTATTCTTGCTGGCAAATTCCATGGACAGAGAAGCCTGGCAGTCTACACTCCTTAGTGCTGTAAAGAGTCGGACACCACTGAGCATGCACACAGAAACGAACAAACATTATTTGGATTGCTTGGCATATTTGCTTAATAATAGGATGAAGACTTTTAAGGATGTTTCCCATAGTTTTGAATGTAAATCATTATTTCTGAATATGAGGCCCACATGAGGAATAGATTCTGGATTTATAGGAAGCACTTAAAAGTGGTGCTGAGAGTAAAGTCTCTTACTATTCAAAGTATATTCTATAGGCAAGAAGAATCACTATTACCTAGGAGTTTGTTGGAAATGAAGAAATCAGATAGCACACCAAATCTATTGAATCTCAATTTAGCTATCCCCCAGATAATTCATATATATATTAATATTTTAAAGTGGAATTTTATCACTTTGTTACTTGGTTACTGGTGTTTATGGGTGTCAAAATGAAGTTTTAATATTGCTAAAATGCAGTTCTGAACATTCCATGAAAAAAATATATATATATGTAGCTGGATTTAAAGCTTTCCAAACTTATTGCTTATAAACACTTATCTGAGTAGTAAAGCAAAATGCTTCCCCTACCAGGACAGGTTTGGCTCAATTCTAATTATCCACTATGAACAATGGCCTTTAATTTGCCTTATTTTGGAAACTAGCTGTGCAGGTTTTTCATTTACAAGAGTTGTTGATTAATTAAGCAAGGAGACACTCCAGGTAATATATTTCTGGATGTACAAGAAAATAGAGTAAAGGATACATCAAAAATTTAGTGACCTGCTTGCCATCTTATGCTAGCTCACTTATCACTTTGCAATGTGCTGCCTAAGTGGCTGACACTGTGCTTAAACTAGAGTAAATATTGGCCCATTTGGCAGAATCATCTCCCCAATCATTTTTAGAGCATTAATATTAGACATGTTTATTTAAAGTCCAATCAGAAAGTTCCCCTTTTGCCCAGCTTTTAAAATGTTTGCTGATTTACCTATAGGGCAACATTTGAATACCAAAATATTTGTTTGTTTGTATTAATTAAAACAATTAGAAAAAGAAAAAACAACCTTACTTTCCAAGGGCAAAGCATTCCAGTTTTACAGATGAATCCTTTGCAGCTTGAATAGTTTCAGGAAAACGCACTTCAATCTTCGGTTCATATTCCCCCATCACACCTGTTAAATACCAAAAGAGCTAGCAGCATTTCTAAAGAACAGAGATTTTCTATGAAGCAAATGCTTTAGTTATCAAAATGTGATTATTCTGTTCTTTAGTTAACAATATTTTTCTATACTGATGGTGAATGATGGAGAGCATCACTTCATGATGCTGTTTAAAAAAATTAGTTCATTTCTCTCTCCCCTAAAAAAGAAATACCTAAGATATAATACCAAAATATCAGAATAAATGCATTCCAAATTTCCCTGTATTCCACAAGAGCATCTTAAAAATAAAATAAATTCTTTTATAAAATAAAAATACTTCCTTTTTTAGAACTTAATCATTCTAAACATTCGAAGAGGCTGTGGTTGAAAAGACAGAGTACTACTTCATTCAAATAAATTGGTAAATTTTGTTTTTTCTATTTCCTTGACATGTGATATTTCTTGAGTGACTACTTTTAGAAGATATTTTTTTTAGTATTATGTATGATGCTTTTGTATATTTTTACCATAAATGTATTGAAAAGAATAGAGGAGATGGAATAATGAAGGAATTAAGAAGAGAAGTTAAGAAAGTAGGTAGATAGGGAGGAAAAAGGCCAATATGATAGTTTCTATGCATATTACTGGCTTAGGAGCTCTTGTGATCATGAACAGAGCACTCACTGAAGGGGAGAAATTGGACTTCAGAATAAGTCCAGTGGTTGATGAATTCTAAATTAAGACCATGCAAATATATTTGAATAGTTAGTGATTATAAAAGCTCTGTCATAAGAACTCCCTGTATGGAGCTAATTCCATGATTCTGCTAGCCATCATTAAATTATATTCCTGCTTTTCTTGAACTTAGAGAGGAGAAAAACTCTATAGACGTATTACAAGTCCAGAATCTGATCAGAAAACGCATCAACAGATATTTCCATCTTTACATTTACCACTGTGAATATTTAATTAAAGAATCAACTAGAGGATTCTTCTACTTTGATGACTTTCTTAGGTTTTCTAGCTCTAAATCTTGTACCAGCTATGGCTTGACTAAACTCCAAAATCATCAGAGACCAATCTAAATTATGTTTCTTGGAGAAATATAATTAGTATGAATTTTGTGTTTCATTTTTCTTTGGAATGCTCATTATTAATGTTGACTTGATTTACTTTCCTTGGATGTGAATTGTTTTCCTGCCTTGCCAACTAGGAAATAAAAGGGTGAACAAAAGAGACAAATACGGAAAAGAAAGTGGTGTTAAAGAAAAGCTGTATCATATGCTCATCAAAACTATATTAGGTGAATGAATCATTTTGTCAGCATTCACACATTCACACACACATAACTACTCTCTCAAACATTGTTTCTTTTTTAATAAAATATTTCTTAAACAAAGAAAGGATCTGTTTCAGATCCAGAGAGGAAGTGGCATAGCATTCTCAGAATCATCTGTACTATACCATGGGGATTAATTATATAGTTTTCTATTATTTTTGACAATATGTGATTTTTCATCATATTTGTGAATTAAACCTCAACTCCTAGATATTATGGCTCCACTGAAACAGAGGAAAGCAGAAAGTTCTACAGATATCCCCAAGTTTCAAAATTCACAGACAAAATTTATCCCTAAGATAACTCATCATCTTACCATCAGTGCGCTGTACTAACGGAGTGGGTGGTCCTTGAACACTTCTCTGGGCTTCTTTGTTTGTTATGAAGCAAGTGTAGTTGCCAACATCTGATGGCTCCACTTTGGCAATGTACAAGTTCCCTGTCTCTTGTGATACAAACCGTCTGTTGTCCTCTTGAACATATAAGGGGTTATCATTGAAAGTCCATGCATAAGATAAATCTGTAAACAGAATAAAATAAGTATTATCCTTACTGTATTCATTCTTATCTGAAAGTTCTGTGCCCTACTTCTCCATAAATAGAATACAACTGTGCCCCTCTTTGTCCAGTTTGTGCCTGTCATCCTGATGTAATTGTTTTATTTGTTTTTAATTCAGTATTTCCCAATTTGGATAATGTGGTTTTCCTGTCCATCACTGGCTTTGTGTAATTAAAGATGTGATGGTGAGATGTCAAGGGAACAAGTAGATGAACTTATTAAGGAAAGCTATATGGTATAAAATATTATGGGCTCAAAATGTACACTGAATTTCTACATCAGTGCTCATATTAAAGCTGTGCTTCTCAATATGTAATCAGAAGGATGCTCATATTAATCATGTTTAAGGGTGTTTGCTAAAAATTTTACTTCAAGGTGTAAGTTCAGGGACCCTACCACTTGGAATCATTCATTCAATTATTACACAATTTCTGAACATCTCTTTTGTGACCATTTTTGGACTTAGAACACATCAAAGCAAAACCTGTGCCTTATAAAACTTCACCTAGTAAACTGATTACAACTAGTGTGGATAATCTCAGTGTGGGCTGATATGTACTTTGGCAGAAGCATCGGAACCCAGATGAGGAGCTTAGAATGATCTGTGGTCAGAAAAGTCTTCTGAAAAGAAATCCATGCTCAATCTAGTAGGATGAATGGGAGCTATCCAGGCAACAGATTAACAAACCTTGCTCAGAGAACAAAAGCGTGAAGATGAAAGAGAACATATCATTTTTGCTGAACATCAATCAACCTCTGGAAATCTTATATATAAATATGAATATAAATATATAGAGGCGTATATAACTGATATAATTATCATGCTATAAAATGCACAAATCCTAAGTGTTCAGTTCAGTTAATTGTAACAATCTAAGCACTATGAAATCACCAGCCTAAAATAAATTATGGAACATTCTCATCTTTAGAAATTCTATTATGTCCTTATTTGTCAACCTCTACTGTTGTAACAACTACCAGAGTTCTATCATCATAGGTTATTGAATTTCATAAAAGCAGAATCAAACAGAATGCACTTCTTTTTGAACTTTTATACTGGAATCTAGTTGCTTAACAATGTTGTGTTAGTTGCAGGTGTACAGTAGAGTGATTCAGTTATACATGTAGCTATTCTTGTTATTTCAGAGTATTGAACAGAGTTACCTGTACTATATAGCAGGTCCTTGTTGATTATCTATTTTAAATATAGCAGTGTGTGCATATCAGCCTCCAACTCCCAATGTACTGCTTTGTGTCTGGTTTGTTTAATGTATCTTAATGTCCCCTATGTAGTTGTGACTATCAGTACTTCTTTTCTTTCTCTTGCTGAATGGAATTCCATTTTTATGAATATACCACAATATGTTTGGCTGCTTTCCTGTTGAAGATTATTAGAATTGTTTCCATTTGGGGACCATTATATTGGGTTGGCCAAAAAGTTAGTTTGGGTTTTTCCATACAATGTTATGGAAAGACCTCAATGACATTTTTGGCCAATCCAATGCATTAGGCTCATATAAACATTATTTTTTAAGACTGTCTGTGGACATTTTCACTTTTCTTTGTTAAGTCCCTAGACGTGAACTATAGGGTAGATGTATGTTTTACTTAATTAAAAATAAAAAAAAAACAACTACAAAAGAATTTTCCAGTTACACTAGTTGATATCTCTATCTGCAATATATGAGAGTTAGCATTGGTATACATCTCTGAGAAAACTATGTTGTCATTTTTTAAATTTTATCTAGATATCGTCGAACAAGGGGGTTGCAGCTGGCACTAGTGGTAAAGAATCTGTCTTCCAATGCAGGAGATGCCAGAGATGAGGGTTCGATCCCTGAGTCGGGAAGATCCCCTGGAGGAGGGCATGGCAAGCCTTCTTGCCTGGAGAATCCCATGGGCAGAGGAGGCTGGCGGGCCACAGTCCATGGGGTCACAAAGAATCAGAAATGACTGAAGTCACTTAGCCAGCATGCATCATTGAGCAAAGGAAAATAGTCTCATGTATTAAGGTTTTGTAAGTGTGGTACTAATAAGGTTAAGAAATTGTATGTATTGTGAAAACTAGATACAAATGAACTTATGTCAAGGAAAGTGGAAGAACTTAACTGGTTCAAAAATGACCCCTTCCCCAAACATGTGGAAGATATAGGTGCTGGGGTGAAAAGGGGAAATATACTAATGATGGTTAAAATGTCTTCAATTGTAGATGAACGTGGACATCACACATTTGGAAGTCACAGTCACAGGAGAACAGTTAAAGCACCTGGGAGCCTCTTGTCCAGACAGAGGTCACAGTTCATGTTTGTCATCCATACTTATGTTAAAACTAGTGCAGAAGCAAGACACGGCAGAGACAAAAAAGAAAAAATTGAAAGCTAATTATTTCTATAATGTTCTAGCAGTCCTCTTCAGATAGAAGCAGACAACCTGAAACATTCTTCACGAATAGAACTGATTTAAAATTCTCTAGAGGGATGATGAAGCAATATGAATTGAAAGCTATTTTGACCTTAAATCTGATCCATATACAAAAGCTCTTGAGAAAATGCATGTGCGCTCTATTGTTTTAATCGTGTCTGACCTTAAAGATTAAATCGTGTTTTAATCTTTGTGACTTATAAACTATAACCTGCCAGGCTCCTCTGTCCGTGGGACTCTCCAGGCAAGAATACTGGAGTGGGTTGTCATGACCTCCTCCAGGGGATCTTCCCTGGAGGTCTTCCCAACCCAGGGAAGACCCAAACCCAGGTCTCTTAAGTCTCCTGTATTTCCTGCATTGCAGGTGGATTCTTTACTCACTAAGCCACCTGGGAAGGTGCTTGAGAAAGTGGAAATGTGTGAATTTTGGCATCTTTATCTTCCCTTTCAAACTAGGAAAAAAAAACCAGATAACACATTAACAATATACTTAGGGAACCAGATTCTTTTTAAAGAATGAAAGAAAAGAAGATAGAAAGGAGACAGAAGAAAATAATGAGTTTACAAAAAACAGACTAAATTAAATCACTTGTGTATTAAATTATATATTGTATTTGCAATGTATTAAATTCTGACAATTCATAAATTATTTCAGTAAGAATAAATTCATCTAAATAGCCAGAACTCTGGTATCATTCTCAGGAATGAAGAAGATGTGACAGAAATATATAACAAAGAGGATGAACAGCAACAAAAATGCCACTTAAGCATGAAATATAAAAATTCACAAAGTGTCATTAAGCCTATAAAATTAGTGTTCAAGAAGAAAAACAATCTAAGACATGTTATTACATGAAAAGTATATTGTAAATAAAAATGTTTAGTATGATCTCATAAAAATTATGCATTTACATGTATGAGAACTTATGTGTGTGTGTGTTTCTGCAAATTTTTAAATTTAAAAATCTAGGCATGTATACAGTGGCTTTCTCAAGAGAAGGGAAAGAAACACAGAAGACTTCTCTATGTAATTTGTGCCTGCCATATTTGAATATTTAATTATTATGTAATTGTGCAAATGGGAAAAATAAACAACAGGATGAATAATGTGCCAGGAAAACTAAAGACAAGAATGGGTTATCATTTATTAAAAAAAAAAAAAGATGGACAGTATTATTCTTTTAATGTTCTTTATTCTTACTCTGAACTAGTCAGACTGGAGTATTATGCTTTATTCAGAGCACATTAGGAAACTTGTTAAAGTGCAGATAGCTAATCCTACCCTAGCAATTTGTTTTATTAACATCTGAGTGAAGTACCATGGAATCTGTATTTTCAACAGCCTACAAATATCTTGCAGTTGAATTGTAATACTATGTTCAGAGTACCCATTATTGAGAGGGAACTGAAATCTCAAGTATATTGAGATAGATAGCCAAAATGTAGCCAAGTCCAGAAGTTAATACCAAAGAAAGTGGTAAGAACTTAGATTTTGACCCTGGAGGGCAGAAATGGAGAAAAATAACTGAGTTGTTTTCATAGGTCAAATGGCTATGACATTCACAAAGGGTTAAAAAAAAAAAAAGTTCTCTCCATTGATGTCCAGAAGGCAAAAGTAGGACTTGTGGACATTATAGTATGCTGTTTGACTACATTAAGATACAGTGAAGATCAGTCCAAACTTTAGAGCTATACCAGCAGAAGACTTTGGAGATAATGAGTTTTCAATCATTAGAGATGATCGAGTAGAGAATGGATGAGAATTGCTTGAGGTGTTGCAAAAGAAGTTTATTTTTGCAGTGGATAGGAAGCTAAACCCATGTCTCTATGAATGGTTTACTCCACTCTCAACATTCCTTCGAGTTTTCTGAGTCTATGCTTTTAGTTTACTGTCTGAGACACCAGGGAAGCCCTTAAGGTCAACTATGCATAAATAAAATTCGCTTCTTTTTAAAATATGTTTTGACATTCTTGTCCCATTCCCAGGTATTGAATCTTTGTGTGTGTGTGTGTGTGTGTGTGTTTTCTTGGCAAGTCCTTACTAGAGTCTTGTATCATTTCATATAGGCTCTTGTGTCTGAGTTTTTTTTGCTGATGTCCTTTGCTACTTCACTTCTAAGCCTGTTGCTCTGTCTTCACCAGAGAGATGCTCAAAGGGTTTTGTTTGAAACTGGAGAGCCACCTAGATAGTAAAATTTTTTTCAGTATAAAGAGGAGGGAAAAAATGTAGTTCAGGTTTCCCTGTTGTCAGTGACTCCATCTTTCGAACCTTCTGTGAAATAAAGACAAATCTTGAGCAAATTCCCAGGGCTCTGTTCAGCTTAGGTATCTTTCATCGATGCCTCTGTGGGAAGAGGAATAAGTTCTAGCCCTCTGAAATCCAAAGCAACTCCTTTCGCTCAACAGAAATTACACATTGCCACTGGTGCTCAGGAAATCTTTGTATACTTTTACCCTATAATCTTGGGGCCAGAGACTATAATTTTCACCTCTCCCTAGGGGAATTCATTTTTACCTTACTACTAAAGCTTTCTAATCTGTTCCTACATGTAGTGTATCCTTCTTCAGTAGTGGGATATTTAGAAGCTACTTGAAGAATGTGTTCAGAAATAAGGAAGATGACATAAGGAATAATTTTGAAAAAATAGAAGCACTTGTTTCATACTTGTTTCATCATTCCTACAGTTTGTTTTGTGAGGTTAATTGGCTATTGCAAATATGCCTGCTACTACATATCCTTCCCTATAGGAAGGATACTGGAGCTAGGGGTATAAATGTAATTTCCCCAAATTATACTGTGAACATGTACAAAGGGATAGAACTTGAACCTTTGTCCTTCTAATGTCTAATCCTTCTTTCTTGCCATCAGACTTCCAAAATCCCAGCTCCCTGCATATCTGAGCCCTCTCACATCTAGGCCAGTTGTTCTTCACATTCCCTCCCCTATCATATTGCCCATCATGGGTTCGAATTCCTCAGAATCTTGTAGAATAAATGATTAACCTGCTATTCAAAATTACTCCAACAAGCTTATAGCTACTATTAACAGGGAAGAGAACACACCTGCAAAACCTGTAGTTAGTAATTCTCCTCTCTATGAAGGTCTCTCTAGAGCAGAGATTTTAAAACTTCAATGTGTATCACTATCACCTGGAGGACTTGGAAAACCATAAACTAATGAGTTTCTCAATCATTAGGTCTGAGGAGGGCCCAGAAAATTTGCATTGATAACAGATTCCCAGCGGGTGTTGGTAGTGAGGCAATTCTGCTTTGAAAATCATTGCTGGTAAAATTCAGTCTTCTCTGGGAGATCACACTAGGGAAGGCTTGATAGAATGGTGGTCACCTTGTATAGTTCCCTTCAGGTGGTGTGTAGGAAGTAGAAGAGTGTGTTCCTCGACTCACAGATTCATGGCATGTCTGGAATGGTAGGGACCTGAAATTTCTTCCAGCCCAACCCCCTCAGTTTACGGGCAAATAAGCAGAAAGGAAGACGACAGTAGCTCTGAGACTAGACTCCAGGTGTCCTTTTGCACCCTTCTGGGAACTAGTGAAGGTGCAAAGTTGCAAGCCCTTCCTGTCACCATTATTTTTCATCCTGCCCTGCTGCCTTCTCCCCACTGCCTGCCTTTTCCCATTCATCCAAACAGCCAGCCTGCAATGGGGGCCTTTATCTTTTTTTTTTTTCCCATCATCAGCCACTGCTGTGCTTAATTTGTATATTTTTTAATGGGGAAAGAAGAAAAATACCTTGCAAATTGGAAGTTTAAAATCCTTCCCATTTGGCTTTTCTTAATTAAATGTATAATTCATGAGCCACTTAAGTTGAAATCGCTGAATTTTTAAATATTTTCTCCACCATCTATGACATTTATCTGTTATTAATGATTGTGATGTATTTTCCCTGTGATGATTCAGCATGAACATTAGAACTGAAGGATAATTGGTCTTCACTGAGCCATTGTCTGTAGTTTCACACTGACACCATCCTCTATAATTTTATTATTATTAGAAATGGAAGATCTGCAGTAAGCAATTGAATACTATCGGCTGCTCTGCCAAGCATACAAAAAATCCTATTTTCCCCAGAGCCTGATTATGTTTTGACATCTTTTATAGCCCTATATCTTGTACTCTGATATTGAAAATACAAACACAAAGATACATGCAAGTATACCCATTATATGGGATGTAATTTTTATTAGAGGGGAAGCATCTCATGGGAAAGAAACCCATAAAAATAAACACCGACACTGAGAACTTCTACTGGCGCTATAGAAAGGGTCTCAAAATTGGTAGCATGTTTCTTGAGGTAGAAAATAAATGAGCAGAATAAAGAATCTGAAGCACAGTGCTCAGATTTAGTGGATAAATCCCCCCTTTGGAATATTCCGATATGAGTGTACTTTACTGCAAACCTTGTGTAGTGCTCCAGGGTTAAATGTGACTGGCTCTTAGGTGGTAAATCATGGTTATGCTAGCTCAGTGGTAAAGACCTAATCCAAGAAGAATAATTTCTTTTCTGGGTTGAAGTCATTGATATTGGTGCTGAGCAAGTTTATGATGCAAGCCAGAAAACTGGCCCGACACCTTTATAATCACTCCTAGTTGAGTTCCCATTTGTTCCACAATTACTGCTTGACCACCTAGACTTTATTAGATGCCTTTAGATTTACAACACCTCCTGTTTGGAATCATGGAGATGATTGCCTTTGTGCCCTACAAACAACCACTAAGTAAAGGCCCTCTGAGTTTCTAGGATTTGTTGTTAATGTTTAGTTGCTCAGTCATGTCCAACTCTTTTGTGATTCCATGGACTGTAGCCTGCCAGGCTCCTCTGTCCATGAGATTTCCCAGGCAAGAGTATTGGAGTGGGTTGCCATTTTCTTCTCCAGGACAGACAGCCACTAAGTAAAGGCCCTCTGAGTTCCTATGGTTACTAGCTTCCAATGAATCCTAGGACAGCTTTGGTACTGGTAAATCCTTCCTGAAGAAGGAATGAAAATCCAGGAAACTTCTGAATAAATTTCAAGGTATGCTCCAATTCTAAGGAAGCCAGGGTGAGTCATGGGGCAAAATACAGAAGGACTAGACTTGTTTCCTCCTCAGTTTCCATCCTCCATGGGTGAGCTTAAAATAGTGAACGTAAGACCTGGGCAATACCAGTGGATCTCCACCAGAGGTGAGTTTGATCATCTAGGGATATTTGTCAGTGTCTAGAGCCATTTTCCAAAGGAGGCAATGGCACCCCACTCCAGTACTCTTGCCTGGAAAATCCCATGGGCAGAGGAGCTTGGTAGGCTTCAGTCCATGGGGTCACTAAGAGTTGGACATGACTGAGCGACTTCACTTTCACCTTTCATTTTCATGCATTGGAGAAGGAAATGGCAACCCACTCCAGTGTTCTTGCCTGGAGAATCCCAGGGACGGGGGAGCCTGGTGGGCTGTCATCTCTGGGGTCACAAGAGTTGGACACAACTGAAGCGACTTAGCAGCAGCAGCAGCAGCAGAGCCATTTTCTCATTCTTACAAGTGGAGAGTGAGTGCTACTCACATCAAGTGGGTACAGGCCAAGGATGCCATTAATATCTTAACAATGCACAGGATAAGCCTTGTGAAAAGAAATATCTTGTCCTAAGTTGTCAATAGTACCAATATTGAGAAACTCTGGGTTAAATAAGTGGTAATAGGCTGTATTTGGCCACCTGATGCGAAGAACTGACTCATTTGAAAAGACCCTGATGCTGGGAAAGATTGAAGGCAGAAGGAGAAGGGGACGACAGAGGATGAGATGGCTGGATGACATCACTGACTCAGTGGAAATGCGTTTGAGTAAATTCTGGGAGTTGGTGATGGACAGGGAGGCCTGGCATGCTGCGATTCTTGGGGTCGCAAAGAGTCGGACACAACTGAGTAATTGAACTGAACTGTGGTCAGATTATGCCAGACAAAATTAGGCAGGGGAAAAACTGCAGTGATATTTAGATACAATCCTTTGAATTCCAGACACACAATCTTGGCCAAGTTAGCACTAACCTCTTTAACACAGTTGCTCTATTTTAAATTGGAGAAATTTTTCTTGAAAGTATTACATGAGCTGGGGTATACCAAAGGCTGAGCTGAGCTCTCAGTGTATGAAAGTGAAATTATTAATCACTCAGTCGTGTCCAACTCTATGTGACCTCAGGGCCTGTAAGCCTTCCAGGCTTCTCTCCCCATGGAATTCTCAAGGCAAGAATACTGGACGGGGTAGCTATTCCTTCTCCAGGGAATCTTCATGACCCAGGGATCAAACCTGGGTCACTTGTATTGCAGGCGGATTCTTTACTGTCTGAATCACCAGGGAAACCCAAACTCCCAGTGTATAGTAGGTACTCATACATTTCCAACTGTGTGGTGTTAAATACTATTTACATAAGATGACTTCCAAATTTAGTTCTTCAGACCAGAACTTTCTGCCTACACATATCAGTTCAGCTGCCTATTGGAAGTTTTTGGTCTGAAGTTAGACATTTGTAAGTTAACATGTTTTAAAACAAATCCCTGATTTCCCTCACCCCAAAACCTGCTCCCCCTTTATTGACCTTATCCCTGTACATGGAACTTCATTCTTCCAACTGCTCAGTTTGGAGTTATCTTTTACACATGTCTTTATCTTAAAATCTACATTTAATCTTTCAGGAAGTTATTGCAGCTATACGCTCTAAATTTATCCTGAATATGGCTACTTTCCACCTGCCCACTGCTCTCATCCTGGCTTGAGTCACTATTAACTCTAACCTGAATCACTGTAATCACTTTTTAAGTGGTTGTATGCTGACTATCATGTAGTGCATTTTAATTTCACTCAAAGGAAAATCCAAAGGCTGCAAAACAATTTGAGAGTAGTGCCTACATCTTCATCTACCCTCCTGTTTGCTCAGCTTTCTTCAGCCACACACGCCTCATTCCTGTTCTTCCATCATGTGGGACACAGTCCTACCCAGGACCTTTGTGCGTGCTGCTTCTACTCCCCAAACTGCTTTTCTCAGTGTCTCACTCATTCCTCTAGTTCTTTTCTCAAATGTCAGCGAAGGCTTCTTTGGTCTCTTAGTAGAAGACATCAGCAACACCCATCCACTCCCTATGCTCTTTATTTTTCTCCCATGCTTTTATCATCACTGGCCATACTTATATTTTCTATTATAATTTTTACTGTAAGATTCATGGAGTGAAGGACTTTGTTGCTTTGTTCTCCACCATATCCCTAAACCTCGGTAAAATGAGTGGCCCTTAGTAAGTACATAATAAATATTCCTTGAGTGAATATATGGTAGAAGTTCAATAATGATGGTTATTATCACTATTATTATGCCAACAGGAAACTGTTGGGCATATTTACCTAAAAATTTTACCCACTCAAGCAACATTCACAAGGAATATTGCCACTGCCAATTTGACCTACCTTCACCATTGTGATATATTTAGAAGTAGCAAAAACAAAAACAACAAAAAAACTAATTGGTAGGAAGAAGATATGAAAATTTAGCATGTTTTCTCAATAGGACAATATGATTGTCCTCTTTATTCTTGAACACAATTTTGAGACTTTGCTGAGAATGATTTTCAATTTAGTTTGAATCGTCAATATTTTTATTGACGCAAATACAGATGCTGTGCTCAAACAGTAGTGTTATCTTTCTACTACAGACATAGATGCTCCTAACTACTGGCATAAATCCAATTGTTCAACAAACCTAAAAGTTGTATCTGAGGAAAGAATGGAACATTTCCTCTAAAACAAATTTTAAACCTACGATTTTTATGAGCCCAGGATTGAGAGTTTTATATCCAGAAAATAAAGAGAAAGAATGTTGCTTTACTTTCAATATGATAAAACTGTGATTTCACAGTGAAGGTGATTTTAATTATTTTAGACAACATGCATCATTTCTATACCCTGTCATTTTTAAACAAAATTTCATGTGAGGCCAGACTCATTCACTGCACTCATGAAGATCTATTGACTGCTTATTTTCAGATTCATGCAATAGCTTTTGCTTCAAGAGTTTTATGTTCATTTTAAAAATTCAGAGGAAACTCCATTTTCAGTCCTGTTGCAAACTGACTTGTGCAGAATCTTTGTTACAGGTGATGAAGGATGTTAACAAAAGCTCACCCTTGAGCTGAGTGAGATCTCAAGAGGTAAAGACCTTTCTGCATAGCAGTTCAAAGGCCATTCCAAAGCTGTGACCCCCTCCCCCATATGAATAAGTAAAATAAATGTTATATTGCCATTTTTTGTCACATGAATATGTGTTTCTAGGAATGACCTTAGAATTCTCTAAAGACATTGTGGAGGAAAGAAAAGGGTTTTATTTAGTTGAGTATCCAAATTTTAGTTCTGCCAAGAACCAAGAAGCTAAGTAAGAGAATTGTATTTTACTGAGGTGTATATCCAAATTAAGGATAAAACATATAGCAGATAATGGAAGGGATTTTTAAATATTGTGTGAAGATAAATGAAGTCATAGACTACCAGCGAGAGAGTTTAGGAGAAAGGAAAATGAGGTCTAATGGGGAATGAAATGTTTCAATCCAGTGTGTTCTTTCCACCACACCTTCATTATAACTGACATTTCTCTGAAGTATTTTGAAGTCATATTTTAGGAGAACAGAAAGGAAGAATGAGTCCGTCTCTTCTGGCATATATTCAGTCACATTCAAGGAGCTTATCTCTGCTAAGGAAGTAGAATTATGGAAGAAAATACGCTTCTCTCCACAGAGTAAAGCAAATGGTTCCCGTTGTGTTTCCAAAAATCACATTTCTAAGAGATACAGCAGAACGTGCCAATTTTGTGTTCTGGTATTATTGCCTAGGCTTCTCTTCTTTTCCACTGTGGGTACCTTTCTGCTAAAATAAACTTTATCTGTAAATCCTCCCTTCCTGGGTCTGCATTTGTTGTTGCCTTAAAAATTGTCCATAAGAATGTCTACTGAGATATCCTGTCATTTATTTGAAAGAAAGGACATCCATATAACAGCATTGCTTCGGTTTGGCTTATGCTGATTATTCTACTATTTCATTGAGTCGTGACCAATTATTTTCATGGGAAATCCATTTACACACTTTCTTTTGTTTGTTTGTTAGTTTGGGTCCTGGAGTTATTCTTTGTTGGGTAAATGTCTAGTGTTCAGCCTAGTTGGTATTTTTCTTACTGTCCCAAAGTTTTTTTAAAAACAATATATAAAACAGACTGAAATATATTTGACAGGCCTTGTTAAGAAAAAAAATGCAAGTTTTTTGTGAACACATTAGAGAGAAAGCATGAAGAATTCAGGATGTTCTGATTTCACATTTAATATGATTTTTCACTTGTTACTGAACACCTTGAGGGATTCACTGCTGTGGACTAGGTACATAGACCATACATACCAGGTACACATACAACAGAACCAAATTTTTCAAAAAATGATATGAGAATTTCAGCTCATATGGCCTTCTAGAACTATGGAGTCTATAGCACCTTTCTCTATGAGAAGCTTTATTAACATTTACAGCGAGTCTTTGCTATTCACATACTGGATATAAGAATAAATTTGGCCTTGCCAACATTTACTCCATCTTGCCCTGCTGACTTTGTCTGTCCCAGTTGGTATACTTCTAGGGCATGTCTTTATGACTGCCAGGTGTGCAGGCAAATATGGAGCCTTTAGAGAGATGGAAATAAAGGAAGGAAAGTGAATTATGGCTGACAGAATTCTAAAATACCCCCCACTGACCCTTGCCCACCATCTGAGTATGATGGGATTTATGAATATGGTGAGCCCTCATGATTATGTTAGAATAGATGGCACACTTGACTTGGAAAAGTGGCTTTATCTTTGATGGTGCTGACCTATTCAGATGAGCCCTTTCTGGGACTGGATAGGGTTAGAGAGATTTGAATTATTACAGGGAACTGATGCAAAGGAGATTCGCTGTTGCTGGTTTTGAAAATGTAGAGGCCTGTGGCAAGAAGTGTGGGCAGCTTCTATAAAATGAGAGTGGCCCTTGACAGCTGACCAGAAAGGACATGGGGACCTTAGGCCTACAACTCTAAGGAAATGAATTCACCCAACCACCTGAATGAGCTTAGAATTATATATATATATAATATATATATATTATATATATAATAAAAATACAATATATTTATTGTTTTTATGTATAAATAACAACATATATTATTATTTGTATATTTATAAAATACAGTATAATATATATATTATATATTATATTTATATATATATAAAATACAAGGAAAATTACAGACAAAGATAGACAATGTCTGTATGTAGAGTTGGCCCACTTTCAACTAGCTGTCCACTAATGCAATTTAAAGCTTATCTGACAAATACATTCCTTTTCTTTCTTGAGGTTTTTCTTTGCACAATTCACCCTCACAAAAAGGTGAGGAAAAAAGAAGAATGAATTGTTTTAATGACGTAAAGACACTCTTAGGGCTTTTAGCAAACTTGGAGGTGTAAGATTCTTGAAACTAATAAATAAATTGAGGTTGAAGAATTAACCACAGAGTTTATCCACTGGCAATTTTTGAAGTCAGAAAGTTCTGGGTTGGAATCTTGTCTTTATTTACTAATTAAAAATTGATTTAGTCTGAGTCTCAGTGTTCTTATTTTAAAATTATTATTCTTAATTATTGGAATACTGGGAATGAGAAAATAAATGGAAAGCCTTATAGTGCTTGCTGAGGGTAACAATTCAACAACTGGTAGTTATTATTGCCATTATTAACATTTAATGAATCAAGTACTCTATTAATACTTTAAAGAATTAATAATTCTTTGTATAATTGAGGCAAATGGTGTCAATAATCCCCTCAGTTTTGATCTGAGAGAGATATGAAGGAAAAATGAATAGTATTCCAGCATTCCTGTCATTGTAGATATGAGAAAGCCATGGCTCTTAGAAGAAAATCCTTGTAATACCTGGATGAAGTCAATATTGATAAATGCCTTTGGAATCCTGCTAGAGCATTATATATTGCAAAACAGAATTTGGTATCAGTCAAATTTGTCATAATTTGTATGCAACAGGTACTCATTATTCAGTTATAACAGACTTAATTTCAGGTAGGTTTTGTATATCTGTGAGTTAATTTCATGACATTAAACAGGCACTGTTAAAATGAAAGTTTTACATACTTGAAAAGTTTGATGCGTGAGGCAGGGTGCTCAGGGCTGGTGCACTGGGATGACCCTGAGGGATGGGATGGGGACGGGGGTGGGAAGGAGGGTCAGGATGGGGAACACATGTACACCCATGGCTGATTCATGTGAATGTATGGCAAAACCCACCACAATATTGTAGTGTAATTAGCCTCCAATTAAAATTAAAAAAAAAAAAAAGATCAACATATACTTCTTCACTGGTAGGTGACAAGGTGACCAGGGAAATCTTCTCCTACTTTACTGCCTTTTAAAAATATAATGACATTCATTTAGAAATATTTTACATGTCTGCTGTTCCTATTTAGAGTAAAAAAGTTGAGACTAGTTGAACTAGTTGAAAAAGTTGAACTTTTTCAAACAAAGTTGAAACTAGTCTATGATTCTGTCAAGTCTCTTTGACCAATGTCAGAGTATAAAATGACGTAGACCGACAGTACAAACAAACATGATTTGCATGATTTGTCTTAGATTATGGTACTGGAAAATAACCTTCCTATTGTTAAAAAATGGAGCCCCTGGTGGCTCAGATGGTAAAGAGTCTGCCTGCAGTGCGGGAGACTCAGGTTCGATCTCTGTGTCGGGAAGATCTCCTGGAGATGGAAATGGCAACCCACTCCATTAGTCTTGCCTGGAGAATCCAATGGACGGAGGAGCTTGGCAGGCTACAGTCCATGGGGTCGCAAAGAGTTGGACACGACTGAGCGACTTCACTTTCACTTCTTTTTTAATTGTTAAAAAATAAGCACTATCAAATTTTTGTGTGCTCTGGAATAATATCATTTTATCAGGTAACGTTGAAAGTATTGTAACTCTTTCCTAATATTGCTAGTGAGCAAAGTGACATACCACTCTGTAATAATATTGAATAAAAATATTTCTAACTTCCAATTAGGGTTTGTATGTTTGTTTTTTTTCTTTTTGTGTTAGCATTTCACAAGATTGTATGACACTGAAAGTAATGGCAAAAATAACTTCAAGTTTGTGAAGGATCATAAATAATATTTGTTTTAATATTAGAAGAAAAGTTGTTTTCACTTATTTCTTAAAATTTGTCCATCTGTTTCCAAAAATCCTCGTGTTCTAAAGTGGAAATCAATTATAAGAGACATTGGTGGTTAGGATCTATCCAGGGTCTGGGACCCAGACTGCATGGATTTGATGTCTGGCTTCATGATTACAAGATTCATGACACTGGACCATTTACTTACCCTCTCTGTATCTTAGTATTCTCATCCATAAAACAAGAAACATCATAGTATCTCCCTCGACTAGTAGTTCTACAGAATTAAAAATCTAAAACATATAAAGTATTTAGATCTGTACTGTGTAAGTACTTGCTATTATTATTAAATTAACTATAACAGTACTTCAAAAAACTAAGATCATGGCATCTGGTCCCATCACTTCATGGCAAATAGATGGGGAAACAATGGAAACAGTGACATACTTTATTATCATATAGTGATTTGGGGCTCCAAAATCACTGCTGATGGTGACTACAGCCATGAAATTAAAAGATGCTTGCTCCTTGGAAGAAAAGCTATGACCAACCTAGATAGCATATTAAAAAGCAGAGATATTACTTTGTCAACAAAGGTCTGTCTAGTCAAAGCTATGATTTTTCTAGTAGTCATGTATGGATGTGAGAGTTGGACTAGAAAGCTGAGCACCGAAGAGTTGATGCTTTTAAACTGTGGTGTTGGAGAAGACTCTTGAGAGTCCCTTGACTGCAAGAAGATCCAACTAGTCCATCATAAAGGAAATCAGTCCTGAATATTCATTGGAAGGACTAATGCTAAAGCTGAAATTCCAATACTTTAGCCACCTGATGCTAAGAATGGACTCCTTGGAAAAGACCCTGATGCTGAGAAAAATTGAAGGCAGGAGGAGAAGGGGAGGACAGAGGGCGAAATGTTTGGATGGCATCACTGACTTGATGGACATGAGTTTGAGCAGGCTTCAGGAGTTGGTAATGGACAGGGAAGCCTGGCATGCTGCAGTCCATGGGGTTGCAAAGAGTCAGACACGACTGAGCAACTGAACTGAACTGAACTATAACATGGTGTGGCTTTCCCCTCATAGCTCAGTTGGTAAAGGATCCATCTGCAATGCAGGAGACCCTGGTTCAATTTCTGGGTCGGGAAGATCCCCTGGAGAAGAGATAGGCTACCCACTCCAGTATTCTTGGGCTCCCCTTGTGGCTCAGCTGGAAGAATCCTCCTGCAATGTGGGAGACCTAGGTTGGATGTCTGTGTTGTGAAGATTCCCTGGAGACAGGAAAGGCTACCCACTCCAGTATTCTGGCCTGGAGAATTCCAGGGGCTGTATCCTCCATGAGGTCGCAAAGAGTAGGACACGACTAAGAGGCTTTCACTTTTATAACATAGTATGATATCGGATCGTACTAACTGAAATGAATTTATGGATATTTTTACACTGACTTCCTCCAGGATCACAGCTGGCTGAGAATCTACCAAATTGTACCAAACTCTCCAGATTTTAAGAAATTGCAAACCAGTGGGGTGAGAATCAGTGGGTGCTTTAGATCCCTGGCAACTGGATAGTTCACCAGTTAATCCAGATTCTTCCAAAGCAGAGAATAGCATTTACTGCTTGATTTTCACCATCATCAGGAGATAACCTGATTTGGTGTCCCGTAACATTTTCTTCCAATTAAAGGGGCAACTTTCCTCTTCCAATAGTTAGCATGAGGTTTCCAGAACAGCTGTTGAAATTTGCTTCTCCATGGAACCCAATAATTAAAATAAAATAACAGTCCTAGCTTTCTTTTTAAAATAAAAACCTGGCTGTTAAATTAATTGGTTTACATTCATTAGCTTGGGCTTCCCTGGTGGCTCAGATGGTAAAAGCATCTGCCCGCAATGCGGGAGACCAGGGTTCGATCCCTGGGTCAGGAAGAACCCCTGGAGAAGGGAATGGAAACCCACTCCGGTACTCTTACCTGGAAAATTTTATGGATGGAGGCATGAGTCGGACACGTGTCGCAAAGAGTCGGACACGACTGAGCAACTTCACTTTTCACAGTTTCATTAGCTCATTTAACACTCGTGACTGTCCTATAGTATAGGCATCAGTTAGTATCTCTACTTTACAGCTGAGTAAATTGAGCCTAAAAAGGTTAAACAAATCGTTCTTTGCCATGTAGGTTAACCACAGATTACAGCTGTGATCATTTCACTGCAAAGCCCCAACGCTCACACGTGTGTACAGGGCCATACTGCGTCTCTTTAAGGACATATCTGTTGAATGAGTGATTGAATATGTTTTTAGAAGAAAAGACTTGGATTAGGACTTGATGCAGCAGGATGAGCCAGAAAAACTTTCATAGTCCCTTAGATTTGATGGAGGGCTACCACTGGCACTAAGGACTACTATGCCTACTTTATCCCCTGAGTGGCCGAATTAATGGTGTGACCGAAAGTAACCATACCTCCAAAGTGTGGCGGTGGACCACAGAGAAGCACCACGCCTTGACCTTCTCGGACGGACACTGTGCTTCTTGTTTTCGTTTCGAAGTCTTCGATATCTTGAAAAACAGAAAAGCAGATTTAGAACTAATTGCTTTGCAGAACAAAATTTTAAGAAGAAAAAACTGGCAACAGCAATGAACACTCACACTTGTCCGACCAAAAGATTTAGTTGATAATCAATTGATGTACACTGGTTTTACCTCTCAAAATTTTGTCTTTCCTTTTTTTATTTTAGTACAACTATGCAGAATATATGATAAAGACATTTATTAACATAACTCACTATCTGTTTTATTCTCCCAGGCAGCCTGAAGCTCAACAGGAAATCTTTTAAACACAGCACATATTTACTTTTCTGCCCAAGGAAGGCATGATTTAAAAGAGGTATGTGGCAAGTTTGCTGCAATCTTCTATCATTTTAGATTAATGGTAACCATTTTGATATGGGGATGAAGCCTGTGAGAGCTTAGCTTGGAATGTTGTGAGGGAAAGAATAATAGGTGACTGAACCAAGAAAAAAGGTAAATCTAATTTCTCTTGATCTACTCCTTCACAAAGCAGCTTCGTGGTCCTGTTTGGAGTGTTGTAATTTCCTACAACACCGAAGAATCCTAGACATTCAGTGTTGGAAGAGAGCTTACTAACTGTCTTATTAAGCTATCCATCTGAGTTATAAATCATTCAACATTCCTAGAAAATGGTCACCCAGCCTCTAGAGTCGGACACGACTGAAGCGACTTAGCAGCAGCCTCTAGAAAGGGCTAAACTGTATAACTTGTCTGAACCTTAGTTTCTTTGCCTGGAAAATCACTTGTATTCATTCATTCAGTCAGTCAGTCAGTGATTTAACAAATTTGTATTGAATACCTACTAAAAGATAGGAAGGGTATTAAGGGTAAACGATGTATTAGTAAATAAAGCAGACATAGACTGTTGCTCTTATTATATTCACTAAAGGTAAAAGTAGAAGACCAATTACAAAACATATAACAAAACATATATATATATATATATACACACACACACACATACATATAAATATGATTTACATGTTGTAATAATTGTTGTAGAGACTGCTAATTGTCTACCAAAATCTACTGCCCTTTCTTTCACAGTAATAAGTTTATAGGTTTATAGAGTAAATATTACACTTTTCTAACCAAAGATACTTTTCCAGACATCTTTTGCAGCTGAATAGAAAAAGTTGAAACTCACATTTAACTTTCACCTATTATGTTTGAGAAGAAATATCCAAAAATATTTGTTGTTCTCCATCTACACACCAAGTGTTAATACCATCTAGATGGCCAATGGTGTGAGAAATATATGGTATTTCTCATACTCTTTATCTCTCCAAGTATTATTTCCCAAATGAGTATTCTTTTTGTGCACTTTGCTTCCTTTTCATGAATGACAATTAAAAAAAATAAATCACTAGACCTGATATGTAAATTTCATATATATATATATATATATATATATATATATATATATGCTATGCTAAGTCACTTCAGCCGTGTCCCCACTCTGTGCGACCCCCATAGACGGCAGCCCACCAGGCTTCCCGTCCCTGGGATTCTCCAGGCAAGAACACTGGAGTGGGTTGCCATTTCCTTCTCCAATGCATGAAAGTGAAAAGTAAAAGCAAAGTCGCTCAGTCGTGTCCGACCCTCAGCGACCCCATGGACTGCAGCCTACCAGGCTCCTCCATCCATGGGATTTTCCAGGCAAGAGTACTGGAGCGGGGTGCCATTGCCTTCTCCGATATATATATATATATATAGAAGGACATGTGTAAGATGGCAGAGTAGAAGGATGTGCACTCATTTGCTGCAAGAACTCCAAAATTACAACTCACTATTGAACAACCATTGAGTGGAAAATGTTGGATCCCACCAAAAAAAATAACCCATGTACAAGGGCAAAGAAGAAGCCCCAGCAAGGCAGTAGCAGGGATGAAATCGCATTTAGAATCAAACCCCTTACCCACCAGAGATACTCAGAGGTCTCAAACTAACCTTGTGGGCACCAGGACCCAGAGACCCTGTAGAGACTGAACCAGAACTGTGGCAAAACAAGTGGAAGTGATGGAATTCCAGTTAAGCTGTTTCAAATCCTAAAAGATGATGCTGTGCAAGTGCTGCACTCTATATGCCAGCAAATTTGGAAAACTCAGCAGTGGCCATGGGACTGGAAAATGTCAGTTTTCATTCCAATCCCAAAGAAAGGCAATGCTAAAGAATGTTCAAACTACTGCACAGTTACAATCATCTCACATGCTAGTAAAGTAATGCTCAAAATTCTTCAGGCCAGTCTTCAATAGTATGTGAACTGTGAACTTCCAGATGTTCAAGCTGGATTTAGAAAAGGCAGAGGAACCAGAGATCAAATTGCCAACATCTGCTGGATCATCAAAAAAGCAAGAGTTCCATAAAAACATCTGCTGCTGCTGCTGCTGCTAAGTTGCTTCAGTCGTGTCCGACTCTGTGCCACCCCATAGACGGCAGCCCAACAGGCTCCCCCATCCCTGGGATTCTCCAGGCAAGGACACTGGAGTGGGTTGCCATTTCCTTCTCCAATGCCTGAAAGTGAAAAGTGAAAGTGAAGTCACTCAGTCGTGTCCGACTCTTATCGATCCCATTGACTACAGCCCACCAGGCTCCTCCGTCCATGGGATTTTCCAGGCAAGAGTACTGGAGTGGGGTGCCATTGCCTTCTCCAATAAAAACATCTACCACACAATTGCACTCATCTCACACGCTAGTAAAGTAATACTCAAAATTCTCCAAGCCAGGCTTCAGCAATACGTGAACCATGAACCTCCTGATGTTCAAGCTGGTTTTAGAAAAGGCAGAGGAACCAGAGATCAAATTGCCAACATCCGCTGGATCATGGAAAAAGCAAGAGAGTTCCAGAAAAACATCTATTTCTGCTTTATTGACTATGCCAAAGCCTTTGACTGTGTGGATCACAATAAACTGTGGAAAATTCTTCAAGAAATGGGAATGCCAGACCACCTGACCTGCCTCCTGACAGTTAGAACTGGACATGGAACAACAGACTGGTTCCAAATAGGGAAAGGAGTACATCAAGGCTGTATATTGTCACCCTGATTATTTAATTTATATGCAGAATACATCATGTGAGATGCCGGTCTGGATGAAGCACAACCTGGAATCAAGATTGCTGGGAGAAATATCAATGACCTCAGATATGCAGATGACACCACCCTTATGGCAGAAGGTGAAGAAGAATTAAAAACCTATTGATGGCTTAAAACAACATTCAGAAAACAAAGATCAAGTCATCCAATCCCATCTCTTCATGGCAAATAGATGGGGAAACAGTGGGAACAGTGACAGTTTTTATTTTGGGGGGCTCCAAAATCACTGCAGATGGTGACTGCAGTCACAAAATTAAAAGACTCTTGCTCCCTGGAAGAAAAACTATGACCAATCTAGATAGTATATTAAAAAGCAGAGACATTACTTTGCCAACAAAGGTTCATCTAGTCAAAACTGTGTTTTTTGCAGTAGTCATGTATGGATGTGAGAGTTGGACTATAAAGCTGACCACCAAAGGATTGATCCTTTTGAACTGTGGTGTTGGAGAAGACTCTTGAGACTCCCTTGGACACAAGGAGATCCAACCAGTCAACCCTAAAGGAGATCAGTCCTAAATATTCATTGGAAGGACTGATGTTGAAGCTGAAACTCCAATACGTTGGCCACCTGATGTGAAGAACTGACTCACTGGAAAAGACTCTGATGCTGGGAAAGATTGAAGGTGGGAAAAGTGGATGACAGAGGATAAGATGGTTGGATGGGGAGTTGTCGATGGACAGGGAAGTCTGGCATGTTGTGGTCCATGGAGTCACAGAGAGTCAGACATGACTGAGCAACTGAACTGAACTGATGTAATGTATATATGTAATTTCATATATATGTATATATGTAGAGATTTAGTTGGGAAGAAGTAGACTATATCTTGGACAAATATTTTCATTATTAAAAGTAGAGCATATATATGTATTTCAAATCCTGAAAGATGATGCTGTGAAAGTGCTGCACTCAATCTGCCAGCAAATTTGGAAAACTCAGCAGTGGCCACAGGACTGGAAAAGGTCAGTTTTCATTCCAATCCCAAAGAAAGGCAATGCCAAAGAATGCTCAAACTACCACACAATTGCACTCATCTCACACGCTAGTAAAGTAATGCTCAAAATTCTCCAAGCCAGGCTTCAGCAATACGTGAACCATGAACTTCCTGATGTTCAAGCTGGTTTTAGAAAAGGCAGAGGAACCAGAGATGAAATTGCCAACATCCGCTGGATCATGGAAAAAGCAAGAGAGTTCCAGAAAAACATCTATTTCTGCTTTATTGACTATGCCAAAGCCTTTGACTGTGTGGATCACAATAAACTGTGGAAAATTCTGAAAGAGATGGGAATACCAGACCACCTGACCTGCCTCCTGAAAAATCTGTATGCAGGTCAAGAAAGAACAGTTAGAACTGGACATGGAACAACAGACTGGTTCCAAATAGGAAAAGGAGTTCGTCAAGGCTGTATATTGTCACCCTACTTATTTAACTTATATGCAGAGTTACATTATGAGAAATGCTAGGCTGGAAGAAGCACAAGCTAGAATCAAGATTGCCGGGGAAATATCAATAACCTCAGATATGCAGATGACACCAGCCTTATGGCAGAAAGTGAAGAGGAACTAAAAAGCCTCTTGATGAAAGTGAAAGTGGAGAGTGAAAAAGTTGGCTTAAAGCTCAACATTCAGAAAACTAAGATCATGGCATCTGGTCCCATCACTTCATGGCAAATAGATAGGGAAACAGTGGAAATAGTATCAGACTTTATTTTTGGGGGCTCCAAAATCACTGCAGATGGTGACTGCAACCATGAAATTAAAAGACACTTACTCATTGGAAGGAAAGTTATGACCAATCTAGATAGCATTTTAAAAAGCAGAGACATTACTTTGCCAACAAAGGTCCATCTAGTCAAGGCTATGGTTTTTCCTGTGGTCACATATGGATGTGAGAGTTGGACTGTGAAGAAGGCTGAGTGCCAAAGAATTGATGCTTTTGAACTGTGGTGTTGGAGAAGACTCTTGAGAGTCCCTTGGACTGCAAGGAGATCCAACCAGTCCATTCTGAAGGAGATCAGCCCTGGGATTTCTTTGGAAGGAATGATGCTGAAGCTGAAACTCCAGTACTTTGGCCACCTCATGCGAAGAGGTGGCTCACTGGAAAAGACTCTGATGCTGGGAGGGATTGGGGGCAGGAGGAGAAGGGGACGACAGAGGATGAGATGGCTGGATGGCATTACTGACTTGATGGACATGAGTCTGAGTGAACTCCAGAAACTGGTGATGGACAGGGAGGCCTGGTGTGCTGCAATTCATGGGGTTGCAAAGAGTCAGACATGACTGAGCGACTGAACTGAACTGAACTGAACTGATACATATATATACATACATATGTATGCTCTACTTTTAATAATGAAAATATTTGTCCAAGATATAGTCTGCTTCTTCCCAACTAAATCTCTTTCCTTTCATCTTCAGCAGTCATTAGCTTTATACCTGCTTAGGATCTAGAAAGCTAAAGTTTCTCAGTCATGTCCAATTCTTGTGACCCCATGGTCTATGCAGTCCATTGAATTCTCTAGGCTAGAATACTGGAGTGGGTAGCCTTTCCCTTTTCCAGGAAATCTTCCCAACCCAAGGATCAAACCCAGGTCTTCCACATTGCAGGCACATTCTTTACCAGCTGAGCCACAAGGGAAGTCCAAGAATACTGATGTGGGTAGCCCATCCCTTCTCCAGTGGATCTTCCCAACCCAGGAATTGAACCAGGGTCTCCTGCATTGCAGGTGGATTCTTTACCAACTGAGCTATCAGGAAACTAGAGTGCCTTGCATATTTCTTCTAGAGGATTTTTAAACAAATATGCCCCCCTTTCTTCTTTGGCTATAGTATAACTGTCAGCCCATAACATTTTGGTACACTTAATGTCAATTACTGACTAGACTTGTTTGCATCATTTTACCTACTCAAAGAGTCGGACATGACTGAGGGACTTCACTTTCACTTTTCACTTTCAGGCAGTGGAGAAGGAAATGGCAACCCACTCCAGTGTTCTTGCCTGGAGAATCCCAGGGACGGGGGAGCCTGGTGGGCTGCTGTCTGTGGGGTCACACAGAGTCGGACACGACTGAAGCAACTTAGCAGCAGCAGCATTAAGAATCAGGCTAACAAACTGCATTTAAAACCAAAAACTAATATATTGATTGTTTCTATTTCTAGCAGTGATAACAAGTGAGAATTTTAATGGTTTTTTTTTTTCCCCTCATTACTATTATCATTGAAAGGTCTCATTAAATTGTCATGACTTTTTAATGGTCATAAAAACAAAAGCTGTCACAAAGGAGTAGAGAGAAATTGAATGATTGTATGAAATTAACAAGCTTTCAATTACATTCTCTCAGTGTCCCATTGTCAGTGTTCCATGCTCACACTACCATCAATCATGTTTTCAGTGTTAATCAGAAGCCATTATAACACGCTGTTGATAAGACCATGGGTACTTTAATATATTCTGTGTTAACTTCCACTTAAATAACATCCACTTGTAACATAATTTCTTCATGCCTTTTATGATTACAATGGGGTTTCTATTAGCTAACATAAAAGGAAATCAACTTCTTTTGAAAGCCACCCAAGTTCTGTTAGCAATCAAAACACAATCATTTTAAAATAGTACTAGTTCACAGGTTTTAATTAATAATTCAGATTTTAAAACTGTTTAATAGCACAGAGATCATAGACAAGATCTAATTTTACCTTAAGTGACATTTCATGTGAATATACTTTGAACAAAATCTGTTTTAAGTATCCAACCTGTATTTCAAGTACATTTCTGCCAGCCAGCAACATAATATAATTCACATAATTTTGAAGCAATGTACAGTGAAGGTAGCCATACAAACCCAGTGATATTTTCTTTTCTCTGTAAGACCTTTATAAACTCCAGATCTATTCTTCTATAAGGAGAAGCCAGAGAGAACCACCCTGTTCTGTTTTTGTCCTATCCATTTTTTGCTTAAGAAAAAAATAGCTTAATGTGAGATCATTCCCTGAGATGGTCTCAAATTTTGTATTATTTGGAGAAATTCCCATAAACCACAAAGGTGACCTGCCCAGGCTGTCCTGGTACTCAAGGCACAAGTCCTGCCGTGCTGGTTGCTATTAAAGACCCCAATTGCCGAGGTTGCTCTCATTAAGCCATTCTGATGACCAGGGCTTATCGGATCCTGTGGTTTTATTGCTGGTTTTGGAGGAAGCATTTGGCAGGAGCATAAGCAAAAATGCAGTCACAAACAAGGCTCTGTTCCAAAGGCCAGCAGGAAGTGCCTGAGAATGGCCCATAAAATGAGCTTTAAAGAATTACTGGGCCATATGCTCTCTCCTGGAGCAACCAAGGTGCAGTGGAGGGAAAAGGGCCACCAAAACGTACTTAAAATTAAGTCCAAGCAATGCTAAGCGTTGCAATGCCTAATTGTAAGGAGAATACATCTTTGCAGCTGCCACATGTAGGAATGAATCTCAGCCCAATTAAAGCAAGAAAACTGTGTATTGGCTGCCAAGACCTGAGGATCACAGTCAGAGGATATGTTTGGCGGTGCCAGCCCCCATCACAGAAGGAGGCCAGTGGTTTGCCAACTCTCATAACTGAGAGGAAGTCTGTGGGTACCCAGGGTTTGTTGACCCCGATCAAGAGAACAGCACCTGAAAAGATAGAGACAGGAAAAATCTTCACCAGGAAAAGGTCCATGCTTCAAGCAGGACATAGAGTAGTTGAGTTGTTCAAAGTAAAAATAAAACTATTTATTGAATCTTTGTTGATTGGCAATGCATGAATGACTTTGTTACAGTGTTTTAAATATTCTTTATTTTTCCTTTATTCTTTCATATATCAAGAATAACTGCTGCTGCTGCTAAGTTGCTTCAGTCGTGTCTGACTCTGTGCAACCCCATAGACGGCAAGAATAACTACTATGTACCAAACACTCAGTGAAGCAGTTTCCTTGAATCTTCATGATGACCCTGGAATGTAGATACCAATATCACATGCATTTAACAAAGGAGAATATTGAGGTCCATAGTGGATTAGCAACTGACTGAAGACCACACAATTTTTACTTGTCAAGGCAGAACTGAAAAGGAGATAGTCTGGTTCCAGGACTCACTCTCGCAAGCAACATGTTATTCTGTTGTTCTCTCCAGATGTTAACTGGGATGTCCCTGCCCCTTGCAACATATAAACTGGCATAAACTGCCACTCCAAGCTCAAACAAACCAACACAAAAGCTCAATGCCTTTCCAAAGAGTTCTGCAAATTCTTGGGTTGGTGTGGGGAGTGCTGTGTTGTCAGGCTTTAGAAATAGCTCCTTGGTGGCTCAGATGGTAAAGAATCTGCCTGCCAATGCAGGAGACCTGGGTTCAGTCCCTGAGTTGAGAAGATCCTAATCCTAGCCCTAACCCCAGGAGAAGGAAATGGCAACCCACTTCAGTGTTCTTGCCTGGAGAATTTCATGGACAGAGAAGCCCACTGGGCTGCAGTCCATGGGGTTGCAAAGAGTTGAACATGTCTGAGTGACTAACACTTTGACTTCTTCACTTTTCCTTTCTGATATCCTTACTCCTATGCATCTTTTCTTTTTTCCCTTCACATGTGTTCTTGATTTGTCTGCATCCACCTGTCCCTGCAAAGCAGGAACTCAGCCACTTGTCTTGGCCTACATACAGATATACACACCTGCTAACACACACACACAGACACACAAATTTGGAGTGCCACCATTACCACACTTTGTGCCTCTATTGTCGAGCTTATTGATTTAGTAATATGTGACCCAAACACCTTAAAATCCAATATAAGATATTTACTTCTTAAAAGTTATTTAGTTCCTTCCTTCTATAACTTATCTCTATTCTTTCTGTCTTTTCTATAATGTTCCCACTACAGTCCTCCTTTTGAAGAGCAATGGAAAACTAAATCTCCCCATTTTCCTCTGCAAAGAAGTCCACCTCCCTCCAGCTCCGCCTACGAAACTCAGAAATTGATGGATCTATCCTACTTCACAGTGCTTGTAAGTAAAGGAAATAAAATTTAATTCCAAATATCGTTGCTCTAGAGGACATTTGCTTAACCACTTAACTGCCTCTCTAACTAGCATCTAATCCAAGACACAGACCGTATGATCTGCCCCCAGACCAGCGCTCATTTTCTCTCTTCCAACACCTCAACAGCAATGTTGATCACTTTGAGGACACAAAATCTGATTTTCAGCTCTAAGATTTCCTTTACTCTGCTCCTGGGTCTCCATCAATCAAATATTGTTTTCCCCCTTTGCAAATCCTCTGAAGAAGCCTCAGCATTAAGAGCTGGTGCTGAAGTAAACAGGACCAAGGAGCACATGTTCACCTTCATGATACAGCTCCCACATTGGAGGTACATGTTCTTGTTTTTGCCCACGGAAAAACATTTTCCTGTACCAGAAGCTGGTACTTTGCCCAGTGAAAGGGAACTGGTGAAAATTATCAAGAATAATTCTCTAGTTCTGCATTAGTTCTGCTGAATTCCCAGATACAACATGTGTAGCTTTTGTAATCAAAATACTCTTTATGGATCTCAAGACATTGCAGTAAGGTGATTCTGAATTTATATCTCTATTAACTTGTCCCTTGGAAGAGGGCTGCTCATGGAGAACACCAAAATTGTTACTATTTCTTATTTCTTGGGTGGTTTTGAATAAGCTGAAATTCTTGGTACTGTAATTAATTCTCCCAGGTCTTTATTAAGTAGCATACAAAAATATGTCTACTTAGACCAGTTTCATTTTCCACCATCATTTTCAAGATGATTTCCACCACATTTTCAGTTACAGAGTTTGCAATATTACTATGTTTCCTAGTACAACTCAGTAACATGACATAACCTAATAAAGCACAATACTACTGTCAAATTCTGTAAAAGGGGCAATAGTTAAGTCTTGATATTGGGCATAAATTTCGAATTGTTATATGCAAGCAGGAAGAAAAGAGATACTCTAAGAGAGTCTGGTGTCAAATCCATTTACAAACCATGTTAAATTTCTCTTTTTTGGTATAAAGGGCTTTTTATAAAACTTCAGAAATAAATGGAGAGAGCAAGTGAGCTGCTCTTTGGTTTTCTGAGAATAACTAATCTAATGAGAACCATTTCCTTATTTTTTTTTTTAAGAAAAAAATATAGAATAATAGTGAGGAGGGGGCTAAAAGATTTTTTTCCTATTGGCTTAGCATCAAGATTTTCAGAGAGAAAAGTGTTTAATAAACAGAACAAGGAAACAACTATGAAATAATTGGTCTATTATAATATACATTCAAGACTGGATTTGAATTTCTATCAATGGACTCATTTTTTATGACTAATGATGGTAAAAGCAGGGTAAGCTATGACTGAAAAAAAAAAATTTCTAAACATGACTTGTCCATCTTGCTTTCTAAATTTGCGCATTCCCTATAGTTAAAACTAGGTGAATGAAAGAGAAGCAGAAGTGAAGGATGGAGCAATATAAGTTTGATAGCATAGGACAGACTGAGATGTCAGGTTACTGAAGAGTGCAGATCTTCAGTGTTTCTGAAAAGAAAAGAAGAAGTTTAAGTAGGCATTCAAAGATTAAACATCCCACTAAGGAATTATGCACCAGATAATTGGTGATGGAACAAAATGATCAAGAACACAGGTTGAGGATCAGAGAGTATAAGTTCAAGTGGATAATGGTATCCACTATGTGTCAGCTGTTGATGCAGGGCAGATTCTATAGTTTCTTTCTATCTCAGTTCTCACCACTTTAAATAGAGCTACTGGTAATTCACTGGAGGTTCAGTGGTTAGCAGATGGCACTTTCATTGCCATGGCTCGGGTTCAGTCCTTGGTAAAGAAATTAAGATCCCACAGCTGCAAGGCCAAAAATAAATAAATAAATGAATGAAATGGAGCTCCCAACAGCCCCTGTGTCAGAGAAATAGAGATGTAATATCTCTAAAACTTTTTAAAGATGCTAGGTACTAAATAAATGTTATTGGGAACTGTGTATTGTTAATGATCAACAAAAGAAGGATGTTTAGAAATTTTAAATGGGTTTCATTTTCTGTTCTCATCTCAATGGCTGATGATGTCATAAAATGTATTTTCTTAAAGACTGAGTATGGAACTCCCTTTTCTGCTCAGCCAGTGGCCAGCTCAAATGCTCAGTGAATTAATGAAAGAAAAAAAGGCTGAAACTCAAAGCATATGCATTTTATTCCAAGCACAGCCACATCACATTGTATTTTACTATAGAGAATGTTTCGCCAACTTGACAAGAGTGTTAGATGGCAGGTCATTGCACCTCTCTGCTCAGAAAGCTACACAGCCCAACTGGAGGCAGAAGTAAACCTCTCGGCCTGGTGAGTGAGTAGCCAGAAAAATCCTAGGCTGTTCTGCTTTTTCTTGGTCTTGGATTGTGCCTTTTGGCAAATGCTCACTTTCCTGCCTTTTATTCCACAAGAAGGACGATGCCAGTACATTTTTAGTCAGTAATCTCTAATCTCTAAAGAGATTTACTAAGGCTACTTGTGTTCCTTGATTAATGAATTTTACAAGTGTTGCTCAAGTGAAAAAAGAGGAGTATTTGGAAGAGGTCAGTCTTCAGGTGAATAAAGAATGCACCATGTAGCATTGGAGAAGACTCCTGAGAGTCCCTTGGACTGCAAGGAGATCCAACCAGTCCATCCTAAAGGAAATCAGTTCTGAATCGTTGGAAGGACTGATGCTGAAGCTGAAACTCCAATATTTTGGTGACCTAATGTGAAGAACTGACTCATTGGAAAAGACCCCAATGCTGGGAAAGATTGAAGGTGGGAGGAGAAGAGGAGACAGAGGATGAGATGATTGGATGGCATCACTGACTCAATGGACATGAGTTTGAGTAGGCTCCAGGAGTTGGTTGGTGATGGACAGGGAAGCCTGGTGTGCTGTGGTCCTTATTGTTGCAAAGAGGTGGACACGATTGTGCGACTGAACTCAACTGATAGCATGTGGGAAGAAATGGACTCAGATGTGTGTGTGTGTGTGAGAGAGAGAGAGAGAGAGAGAGAGAGAAAGAGAGAGAGAGAGAGATCAAGGTTATCTTTTTTCCAGATTGAACATTTGAAGATTTTGCTAAGGAGCCATGAATGGCAGCGAGGAAGTATTCCATTTTGACCATCAAAGTAGCTAATCTGAAAAATGCTGGGGTTTAACTGGATTTCAGTTAAAAATTTGAATGCATCCACTAAGCTTGGAGGGGCACAGTGAAAGGGGCTTTCCAGCACAATGGAAGGAAATTTTTATTTATTGACATAGTTCACAGTTACTGAAACTTGATACACACCATAACATTTAATCTTCACAGTGTCCTTGAGATATAGCTACTATGACACAAAGTTCAGAAAGGTTAATTAACTTACCCAAGGCTGAACAGCTAGAAGAGGTCCAGAAAGGGACTCCTACCTAATTCTGACTCCAGAAGCATTTTCAGCTCTTCAGGATACCACTCTGGTCATACCATGGAGGGAGAGGGGAAAACCAGAGGAAGGGGAGAAGGGACAAAGAGGAAGGCAAAGCAGAATTTCTTTTTATCCAAAAGTCTTCCTGCCTTTTTGGAAAGAAAGTCCTAGCCTGGTACAAAAGTCCTCACACATGGTAGCAAAAAAGCCAAACTGATCACTGGCCTCCCAGAGGTCTGAGGGAGTTCAGGCAGAGCTTCAGATGTAATTAGCTCCTGTGCCAGATCATCAGCTAAGAGGGCTGGAGGTACTAGTTTGGGTGGAAAATATGGTGAACCTATGTCCTTTCAGGAGCAATCTCACTCTTCTCTCCCTTTTGATCTATTTTTGTGATGCTCATTACAGTAAACGGGAGCGATTTCCTTGAAGTATGGCTCCAGGATCCTTGGTAAGAGGGGTAAATATGAACAGCTACACCAACCAGAATCCTCTTCTACACATAATACACATAATATGCCCTTTTATTCATCATGATGGTTTAATCAGAAAGTTCGATTTCAAAATTTGCAACCTATGTAGAATATAAAAGGTAGAGTTTTCAAGGAAATGGGGCAGAACTCCTAGCAAAAATGTGTTACTACTCCTGCTTACACATAGAGTATGAAATGAAATCTTTTCAAAGACCTCCGACACACTTAAGCTCTGAGTTTACCAGAGTTTTTATTCTATGGATTTCAATTTGCAAGAACTTCCACAACTAAAATTAGGGAGATTGACTTTATGGTTGTTGCTAAATACTTTTTTTTTCCTATTAAATTGTTTTACTCTGAGCAAGGTCTTTGGAGTCACAGATGTAATCTGCATTTTCTTTGCAGCTTTCATCAGCTCAGCCCTCAGGGGAATTGAGGTTCACTGATAAGGACTTTTGCATGCATTGTCATTTAGAGACAGAAAGGGAGAGACCAGAGAGAGAGCAGAAGCCAGAGCCAGAGTGTGCACCTAATTTAAATAAAATCCCATTGTTTTCCCAAGCACTTTCACTTCCTTCATCTTTGTAACTACTTATAGTAACCTTGACAGGGTAACAGGGAAGATATTAGTAAAATATGGGATAGATATACTTGGTTGTATGGTTGATGCACTTAAGTGTTATACAAACAAATATATATATATATATATATATATATTTTTTAAAAGCTGTGCATTGCTCTTTAAAAATTTCTTCTTATCACAAATGACACTAATTTTCTGGATACAGTGGTCATAAATATGTACTTTTAAACATATTTACTAAAAATATAAAATCAATTTGATTGGGAAAAATAAATAATAGTATATGTGGTGCCTGAATATTTTTCAGACCCCATAGTTAATGTATAGATGCCTGAAGTTTCAGCTCAGTTCAGTAGCTCAGTCATGTCCAACTCTTTGCAACTCCATGGACTGCTACACACCAGTCCATCGCTAACTCCCAGAGTTGACTCAAACTCCTGTCCTGAAGTTTGGGAATGATTTAAGAAAACGGGCCATTTGAGCTCCAGAGGATATGACAGATCAGGAGACAGGACACTTTTAAGAGAACCAGAGGTGCTTTGTATTAGGAGTGAACAGGGATGGGATTGGGAGGTAGAGGGGAGAGAGAAACAGAGACAAAACGGAAGTCAGCTTACAGAATTCTAAAGGTCTTTCAGAAAAAGTCTACTCAACCTAAAGTAATTTATGTTCTTGTGTCAATACATCTTTCCTCCATCAGATTTTATAAGTGTTTTGTTACAAACCAAAGACAATGTGAGTGTGTTTTTATCAAGTGCATTATGTGGCAGACAGAACAGCTCCATCCACTCTTGGATTAAAATCAGGGTGAGGAAAAGAAGGAAAACTGTATGAGGCTGTGCAGAGATAGAGGTGGAGCTGGACATGATGGTTGGGATGAATGACTGTCCACTGGGACGCACATGAATCTGAACACTGATTCTCCTAGAGAAGAGTGAGTAGATTTTATCCAGATTTGAAGAGTCACAAAGCGCCTACTGGTAGTAGTTTCATATAAATGAAATTGGTCTGGGTTATAGTACTTCTTTCTGACAAAGTTGAAATTGTTGCTTTCAGTCTCAGACTCATTCTGCTGAATCTCTCAGGTTCCCTTTAAGTATCTGCATCTCATAGACAAGTGCTCAAGAAGTAATGGTTGATTTAACACATAAAAAATAAGCGAATTGCTTGTGTTTCATTATAACTTATCATAAGAATCTCTTAAATGTAGAGTTTACTCATTAGTTCATGTATCATGAAAATACTTATAAACCCTGCCGCTGCTAAGTTGCTTCAGTCGTGTCCGACTCTTAGCAACCCCATGGACTTCAGCCTACCAGGCTCCTCCATCCATGGGATTTTCCAGACAAGAGTACTAGAGTGGGGTGCCATTACCCAACTGCAATTGTGTGTATGATTTCCTTGTGAAAAATGAGTAAATGGGCTTGTTTTTGTATTCCCAATGCATAGTACAGTGCTGGCACACAGTATGAACTCAGAGAAATAAAAGTAACTTTAAATCACTTACTAAATTATTTAAGCCTCTTAAGGGTTAAAGTTGGAGTTAGGGTTATGTTTTCCCTGGTGGCTCAGACGGTTAAAGAATCTGCCTGCAATGCAGGAGACCAGGATTCGATCCCTGGGTTGGGAACATCCCCTAGAGAAGGGAATGGCCACCCACTGGAGTATTCTTGCCTGGAGAGTTCCATGGACAGAGGAGCCTGGCGGGCTATAGTCCATGGGGTCCCAAAGAGTCAGACATGACTGAGCTACTAACATACATACCAGGGTTAGGTTAGGTTATGCTCCTTCTTTCCACTTCATCTGTTGTTCAGGAAAACTCAGTGAATACTTTTCTTTCATGTTTCTCAGAACATAAGCTTTCTCCCCTTTAGAGTCCTTTGCCCTTTTGTTTCCTCTGCTTGAAAAATTCCTCCAGATCCCCACACTGCTCTATTCTTTCTGACATTCAAATTTCTGACTACATGCTGCTTTCTTAGGGAAACCTCTCTTGGACAAACAATTTAAAATAGCATCTCCCTATCACTCTCTACTTTTTTCCCTAAAGGTCTAATCACTGTCAGAAACAGTGATTGGTTTAATTTATTTCAATTTTTCCAAATTAGACTATAAGGAGAATAGGGACCTTGTCTTCCTGCTGTAACTAGGTCAGTGCTCACAAAAAGCAGGTATTAAACAAGTAGATGTTTAATGCATTAATAAATAATTATAACTCTAAAGTGAATTGTGAATGCAAGATAACTACCTGTAGAGGCAACCATATTTTCTTCCAGAATTAAAGAGAGGATAAGACCAATTTTTGTTGGATTATTGAAGATTTCAGAGAGAAAAGGCTAGAATTTATTCTGAAAAATGACATGGTAGCCAGACTCTAAAACAGCCCCCCAGTGAACTTCCTCTGGTACCTTCCCGCCACATTATACTAGGATTGGTCTACGTGCCCAGTGTTATGGCAGAAATGATGGCTCATTGCCTCTGAAGTTTGGTTATAAAAGATCATGGCCCGGGAGAGAGAAATCCAAACCTGAGGGGAAGTTTATTTGTTTTATATAAAATGAAAGAGTGGTCACATAGTTGAAAGATAGTGTTTGGGCTTTGAATCTAGATAAGCCTGTGTTTTAATTTAGTTCTTAGATTTATAAAGTGTGAGAGACTAAAAAGTTTACTTTTCCGCTATTTTTATAGTGTCCCTTAGTATCTCATACCTAAAGGATATTCAGCAATCATTTGTTGGAAAGAAGAATGGATAGGTAAATCAAATCTATAAAATGGTTTTTAAAATAATTATGTTATTTGATTATCATGAGAATAAATGGAATGCTATAACCAGTTTAAATACTATGTCAAATAGCCCTCAATAAGTTATATGTTTACCTAATAAGTATGTACTATTATTATGCATATTTTGCATTGTTGTCGTTTAGTCACTCAGTCCTGTCTGACTGTTTGCAACCTCATGGACTGTAGCCTGCGAGGTTCCTCTGTTCATGGAATTCTCCTGGCAAGAATCCTGGAGTGGGTTGCCATTTCATTCTCCAGGAGGTCTCCCTGACTCAACCATTGAACCTACACCTCCTTCATTGGCAGGAAGATTCTTTACCACTGAACCAGCAGGGAAGCCACATGTGAAATGCTAAATGTAAAAGCTTAAGAAAACTTGCCAAAAGGTCACTGAACTAGTAATTAATTGCTGGAGTTAAGTTTCAAAGCCCAAGGAGCTATAGTTTTTTACCACGATGATCTAGTTGATGTAGTACATTCTAATTTCTGCTGCGATCGTAGTCTGTTCATTGTCTGATCTAGATGTTTGCATGGCAGGGCCAGAAGTTTACTTAAAGCATTCTAAATGAAAAGTAGGGACTGATATAAAGCTATCAGGAGAAATCTCATGCAAACAAATATAGGAAGCATGTCTGAGAACAGGAAGGCCATCAGACAGTTGTTCCCTTCCTCCATCTCTCTATTTCTTTATTCCTGGTAAATCATCAGGGTCCTGGCCATCTCTGCTTTCTTTGAGCTTCTGTCCCATTCTCGTCTCTGCAGATCAGTCTCCTTGTATTTACTTATAGTTCATGCAGCCATAAAATATCAAGACTATATATTGCTTTGCCTTAACATAGCTACTCTATATACTTCTCAGCTCCTGAATCTACAGTGAAGTTGGCTTGTGTCTCTTACTTGAAATTTTTGAGATGTTGAATGTCAGATGTCTGTGACTATAGAAAAGAAGTTACCCATCCAGCAACTAGGCTTACTCTTTTATAAGACAGGTAGAAACTGTAATTATCATCTTCAGCATAATGATTAATCAAGGAGATCACTGTCCAATTGCCTCAATTAGGTATTTAAGAGTAGAGTAAGTACAGTCCAATCACTTTTTCAGTAATCAGAAGCAACTGAAAAATTACCTATTTACTTAGAAATACTAGGGCCAGGTATGTGGAAAACATAAAATTTCCAATTGCTATCTTTGAACTTTTATGTATCCTCTTACCTTATTAGATAAGTCTCTATGACCTTTTTAATTAAAACTGTCATAGATGTAAATACCAAACCAAATTTCTTGAATTTTCTCACATTATGACTGTCACTTATAAAACCAAAAGTGATGTAATTCTTTTGAGGCATGACTGTAAGCCACTGTAGATGCCCCCATATTCCCTCAGCCCCTCTAGGAAGCCACCTGACACTTCAGGAGGTAATTACAGGTGATGACTTGCTACCTTCAGCACCTGGGTCTCTGCCTGAAACTGCTCTATGGACTTATTTATTCCTTAAGCATAGTATGACTTGCAACCCAGGTATGCCAGCTGGGCATTTAATGTCCTCAGGAGTGACTCTTAACCTAGGAGGTAAGAGAATTGGTAGGTAAGTACTCCAGCTTCCTTGCCCTGTGATGGGGCAATCGTGTGGTGTGTTCTACACAGCTTCTCAGAGGGATCTACTGTACTGATAACCTACACTCTAGCTTCCTTTTTATGGGTTTTCTCTCTTTCCTTTATAGTTCCCTTCTCCTTCACCACGCTGCCTGAAATTGCCTTCATCCAAATCCTCGTCATGAATTCTAATGTTGAAGAAAGTCAAGTAAACAGACAGAATATACTATGGACATTTAAAACAACCTTTATCCACTAATTTATTAAGCAACTACTCTTTGCCAAGCACTGCTCCAGAAGCTGAAAATGCAGCAATGAGCTAAACAGGCAAAGAGAGTCATTTCCTGTGGGAAACCCATATTTCTCTCTTGTCTCTCTCTTTTTTTTAATGGCACACATGGAGGTTCCTCCAGCTTCACATTAAGTTTGAACAGCCAGTATTTTTATTTCTTCATAAAGCAGAGAATATGATGCCTTACAGAAACAAATCAATTTTTGTTTTTCTTTCAGTGAATTATTACCTAAAACATCAAACAAGGTGAATTTATTGTTGTTACCACTATTAAAATGTTGAAGAGAGGCAGAGAAATTCACAATGGTATTCAGCAGCCCAAACATGCCACAACATCAAACATCTGCCCTGAATCCATCTTTGGGACTGCACAGTTAATGGTATAAAATATTAAGACTCACCTCTGGACCATAAGAGGTGGTGTGCTGCATAGTAAGTACAGATGGATCCTCTGATGCTTTGAGTTTGAACCCCCATGTGGAAGCCACAGGCAGGCAAGGCAATTGGCTCGCCAAAGCAAAAAATGTTTTTGATATTCTGTTTTTGAAAAGTTCTCTTGCTTGTCATCACAAAGTCACTTAAAATCAGGGAGTCAATTTTGTATTCAAGAGGTTCTCTTTCTATCAGCAAATGGTTTATAGGCACTTTCACTAAATCGCTTCTCTAAAAGAAATAGTCAGGATGTAATCTGCATTGGATTAAGGATATCCCTGCCTAAAGACAAAGGAATGGCGTAGATAACCAACCCACTAAGATCCCATTATGCCTCAAAATCTGTGAAAATTTCTTCACATTTTTTGCTTCACATTCAAAGCAGTTTTGGTTGAGATCACTGAAAGACAGACTTTCTTTATTCATCTAAAGAAAGCATAACTTTTTATATACTTTCACATACAAAGAATCTGCCTGCAATATGGGAGACCGGGGTTCGACCCCTGGGTCAAAGGGAGATCCCCTGGAGAAGGGAATGACAACCCACTCCAGTATTCTTGCCTGGAGAATCCTGTGGACAGAGGAGCCTAGCGGGCTACAATCCATGGGGTCGCAATGAGTTGGACACGACTGAGTGACTTACACTTTCACATACATCATATACTTTCATATGTGTGTTTGCATATATATATATATTTAACTGTATACTATGCATTTTATGTATTATGCTATTTATGATTTTATATATTAATACATCTATATATGCATGTCTCTAGTAATTCAATAGATCCTCAAAATAACTTTTAATATAGATATAGAGCTAATGCTGCTCTAATTTAATGAGATAATGAGGGCTCAAAATGGAACTTGCTCAAACTCATACATCTTGTCATAGAACCAGTTTATTTATCTCCAAATTCCTGCCTCTTTCCAATATTTCATGCTGACTTTACATATCTTGCATTTAGTCTTCTACACTTTTTCCATACCAGTAAGTTCATAACTAAATTTTCTCCAGATAAAAATGTAAACACTTAAATTTAAATAATAATAACCATGCAGGGTCCTGTGAATGATAAACAAAATACTATGCCATATTTCATTTTATTAAATTAAAAAAATAAACCTCTTTCATACATGGAAACATCTCACAGAAATAGATTTTTGTAGCATTTTCATTCCTATTGATTAATAAGAAAAGCATTATGGAATAAGTGTTTAGAAAGTTTGGGTCCCAGGACAAGCCTGACTTCAAATGTTCCTGTACCATGTCTTAGAAAATTACATGATCTTTGTCAGCTTCTGCTTACTTATCTGTAAAATGGGTTTATAATTGTCCCTACCCCTTAGTTTTGCTAAATGGTCTGAGATTTTGCATGGTTAGCTATCGCCATTGGCAGAATGCATCTAAAAAAAAAAAAAAAGATGCTAAATCTCTTCAAGGACTCAGGAAACTATGATGACCCATGAGCTAAATCTAGCCTCCTGCCTGTTTTTATAAATAAAGTGTTACTGAAACATGGCAACATTCATTTGTTTACATATGGCTGCTTTCAACCTGAAACAGCAAAGACCTTGGCTTATAAACCAAAAGTATTTACTGCATGGTTCTTTACACATAGAAAAGTTGTGCTAACCCTTGGTCTTACCTCTTCACCAACACTCATTCAGACTAGTATCTTGATCAAGCCTGGCTGATCTGCATGTGACACAGCTAAGAACAGGATCTGAGAAAGGAAATTGAAAGTGCCCTCAAACAAAGGTGACTGCCCCATGGAACAGATAAAAGTCAAACCTAAGAGTTTCAAGATGAACTGGAGATATCAATCCTCAGGCATCCAGGAATATTAGAAGACTGGTACTAGGGGGAAAAGTTGAGAAAGTTGACTTTCAAAAGCCATGATCCCCAAACACAAATGAAACTTCTTTTATTTGAAAAACTAAGCTGCTTCAACCCACAGTTTTTTATTAAAAGTATTTATGAGTACCCTTCCAGTCCTTCACACATAAACCATGCAACACCCATACCCGGCCCCTGAACGTTCAAGCTTTGTGACGCGTATGAAGCAAGATTTACCTGCATTACAACAGTGAAAGGGAAATAAATTGGGTGATTTCATTACTTTCTGTTCAATGAAATCCTTATTTTATTGCTGAGCTTTGACACATTTTCCAGAACCTCAACTATCTTTTCTCTCGCCCACTAAGAAGCAGCAGCAGCACCAAAAAATCATCTGGACATCTGGATATTGCATTCAATAATTTATTGGAATCTCAGTCACACTGCTACAATGAAAGTAGGAAAGATAAAAAGGACTTCACCCACACTACAAATAAAGGAGTTGGAATAATAGTCTTTTCTGTTTCTGGTTTTTTTTTTTTTTTTTGCTCTCTTCAAAATATTAAATTTTATCAATCATAATCTAACAGCTCTGGGACCAGAACACACTTTGTTGTTAACAATATCTCAATCACACATATTGCTTTTCCAATACAACTTGCAGGGGACTGATTTGTGATAAAGCTGATATAGGAAATGCAGAGGGGGACAGACATATAGCCAAATAAGTCAGGTTAAAATGAAATTGATGGAATGGACTCAAAGGCAACTCCTCACTCACTTTCTCCAGTTTTGATGCAGCATTTGGTGTTAATAGCTGCCTTTGAAACCTTTGTATTTGACCTATTCATAGGTAGAATAAAGCACCAAAAACTACTAACATCTGGGCAGTGCTGCCATTTTAAGTTTGTCTTTAGGTGATAAACAAGCTTTCTCTAGAGGAGAAATGTCACCCTGTGGTACAGCTTTGGGCTTTGTATAAGGGTTTGCTGTGTCACCAGCCAGTGATACATCCTACCAGGAGGGGTGGGATGAGGGTAGAGGAGAATTATTTAGGGTAATTGGAGACTTTACTCTTAATTACTGCATTGTACTGCCTCCAAAGCAAATAACCACTTGCATTGTAAGTGGAAAATGAGCTCTGTCAACTGTGGATTATTTAATAAACGAAAATGAGAAAACATGGCAGGATAGAGGAGAGAAAGCAAAGCTAGGTGTTAACCTCAAGCTCTTTACAAAAATAAATTCTAGATGAACCGCAGATCTAGATATAATAAATGAAATTACGAGGGTATGTAAGGGGAATAGTTTTATAATTCTAGGCTTGAGAAAATGTTTTAGCATGTGTCACAAAACAAACCAGATGTAAAGGAAATCAGCGCTATATTAAATTACAAAGAAATCAATTTTACTGTTGCAATTTCTGTTATATAAAAATATGACGAAGTTAAAAGTTGAAAATTTTAAAAAGCTGGTAATAGAAAAAATAATAACATACTTAGAATAAATAATTTCTGGAAATTAGTAAGAAAAATCTGAACCCCCTTGTATAAAACTAAGCAAAGATCATGCAAAAGAATTTTGAATTTCTAATAACTGTATAAAATGTTCAATTTATTAATAAAACATGACATCAAAATTAAAACAACAAAAATTGTCACTTATCAGATGCTAAATGCAAATTTTAGCAACATGTAATATTGACAGAGAAGGAGGAAACTGCATACTCAGTGATGCTGCAAATATAATCTTGTATAACTGTTTTTCAAGGGTTGTTAATCAAGATGTATTCATATCTAAAATGTAAAACTTATTTTCCCCAGCAATTCCACTTTCTAATATCTACTGTAAGGATATAATTGGTCCAATGAATAAAGGAATATATAATAGTCATTATATCACTGTCTAATGAAGTTTAACTAAGCCCATTAACAGTTAATTATTTAACATAATATGATAAAGTTCATATAATCAGCCACTATGTAGCTATTTCAAGTGTGCATATATCTGTTTATATTCCTTGAGGCCTAACAATTGGGATTATTTTGAATTTATTTTGGGGCCAGTTTCTTTCATTTGAAAATTTCATTCTTGGTGTCTTTAACCACTTTTATGGCTTCAAGTAATATTTATATTGGATTTGCCAGGTGGTGCAGTGGTAAAGAATCATCCTGCCAAGGCAGGAGATGTGGGTTCAATCCCTGGGTTGGGAAAACCTCCTGGATAGGAAATGATAGTCCTCTCCAGTATTCTTAGCTGGAGAATTTCATGGATAGAGGAGCCTGGCAGGCTTCAGTCCATGGAGACAGAGTCAGACACAACTAAGCAACTGAGCATGTGCGTGCACACACACACACACACACACACACAATACTTATATGCAATACAGACCTTTGTATCTAAATATATGACATCTCCTAAATGAAACTTTTGATTCCTTCCTCAAAGTATTTCTTCAAGTCTTCCTCAGAAAAACACAGCTATCCTTTTATCATCTTTGATATCATCTTTTAACTTATATGCAGAGTACATCATGAGAAACGCTGGACTGGAAGAAACACAAGCTGGAATCAAGATTGCCAGGAAAAATATCAATAACCTCAGATATGCAGGTGACACCACCCTTATGGCAGAAAGTGAAGAGGAACTCAAAAGCCTCTTGTGAAAGTGAAAGTGGAGAGTGAAAAAGTTGGCTTAAAGCTCAACATTCAGAAAACGAAGATCATGGAATCTGGTCCCACCACTTCATGGGAAATAGATGGGGAAACAGTGGAAACAGTGTCAGACTTTATTTTGGGGGGCTCCAAAATCACTACAGATGGTGACTGCAGCCATCCAGGTTCGATGCACGATACTGGATGCTTGGGGCTAGTGCACTGGGACGACCCAGAGGGATGGTATGGGGGAGGAGGAGGGAGGATGGTTCAGGATGGTGAACACATGTATACCTGTGGTGGATTCATTTTGATATTTGGCAAAACTAATACAATATTGTAAAGTTAAATAAAATAAAATTAAAAAAATAAAAAAATAAAACAAAAGACGCTTACTCCTTGGAAGGAAAGTTATGACCAACCTAGATAGCATATTCAAAAGCAGAGACATTACTTTGCCAACAAAGGTTCGTCTAGTCAAGGCTATGGTTTTTCCTGTGGTCACGTATGGATGTGAGAGTTGGACTGTGAAGAAGGCTGAGCGCCAAAGAATTGATGCTTTTGAACTGTGGTGTTGGAGAAGACTCTTGAGAGTCTGTTGAACTGCAAGGAGATCCAACCAGTCCATTTTGAAGGAGATCAGCCCTGGGATTCTTTGGAAGGAATGATGCTAAAGCTGAAACTCCAGTCCTTTGGCCACCTCATGCGAAGAGTTGACTCACTGGAAAAGACTCTGATGCTGGGAGGGATTGAGGGCAGGAGGAAAAGGGGACGACAGAGGATGAGATGGCTGGATGGCATCACTCACTCGATGGACGTGAGTCTGAGTGAACTCCGGGAGTTGGTGATGGACAGGGAGGCCTGGCGTGCTGGGATTCATGGGGTCGAAAAGAGTCGGACACGACTGAGCGACTGATCTGATCTGATCTCCCTCAAAATCTGTATCCCATCTAGCAGCAAATGTTATTAACAATCCATATTCCTCAATAGTATCTCCTCTTTCCTCATTTTCCATTGCTACCCTCTCATTCATGTTTTTTCTCCTTTAACATCTGAAGGACTGTATAGCCTCCCAGACTGTTTCACCACTTGCACAATTATAGTCTTTAATACATTATCACACATATTAGCCAAAGAAACTTAATTAAAAATTAAATTATATAATCTACTAAATCGTATAATAGATTAAATTAGATAATAAAATCTATTTCTTAAAATTGAGGTCCTATTTTTCTTGGAATACTATTCAAAATCCAAAACAGTGTTTCTTAAGGTCTCATTAGTGCAGGCCAGTACTCCTGAGTTAAGAGAATAAATAATAATATAAATATTCATTTTCTTGATTTCAAAAATATAAGAGTAAATGATATGGCGGCACAGTGCTGGGCTGGATTAGGGAGAGGTGGTATGAGGACTGATGCTGAAGAGGTTTTGCCAGCTGACAGAATAAAAGAGAATGCTTGAAACAGATTAGTTGGAGTAGAATATCTGCATCAAATCCATTTCTATTCATGTCTCTAAATAAAATCTCAGTGGTTCAATGGGGGAAAAGGCAGAAATTAAGCATTCTGACTTTCCAAATTTATCCATGCAATACCTACTTCCAACCAGGAGTCTGTTGATTAATTGCCCTGAGAAGATTCCTTAGGCCCAACTTATGCCAAACACCAACAAGATTTAGAATGACCCTACTTGGAGCTTCTCAGAGACATAGTTTACCAGTTCAATCACTCAGTCATGTCCGACTCTTTGCAACCCCATGGACTATATAGCATGCCAGGCCTCCCTGTCCATCACCAACTCCCGGAGTTTACTCAAACTCATGTCCGTCAAGTCAGTGATGCCATCCAGCCATCTCATCCTCTGTCGTCCCCTTCTCCTCCTGCCCCCAATCCCTCCCAGCATCAGAGACTTTTCTAATGAGTCAACTCTTTGCATGAGGTAGCCAAAGTATTGGAGTTTCAGCTTCAACATCAGTCCTTCCAATGAACACCCAGGGCTGATCTCCTTCAGAATGGACTGGTTGGATCTCCTTGCAGTCCATGGGACTCTCAAGAGTCTTCTCCAACACTACAGTTCGAAAACATCAATTCTTCGGTGCTCAGCTTTTTTAACAGTCCAACTCTCACATCCATACATGACCACTGGAAAAACCATAGCCTTGACTAGACGAATCTTTGTTGGCAAAGTAATAACTTTCCTTCCAAGGAGTAAGTGTCTTTTAATTTTGTGGCTGCAATCACCATCTGCAGTGATTTTGGAGCCCCCCAAAATAAAGTCTGACATTGTTTCCACTGTTTCGCCATCTATTTCCCATGAAGTGATGGGACCAGATGACATGATCATTGTTTTCTGAATGTTGAACTTTAAGCCAACTTTTTCACTCTCCTCTTTCACTTTCACAAGAGGCTTTTGAGTTCCTCTTCACTTTCTGCCATAAGGGTGGTATCATCTGCAGATCTGAGGTTATTGATATTTCTCCCAGCAATCTTGATTCCAGCTTGTGCTTCTTTCAGCCCAACATTTCTCATGATGTACTCTGCATATAAGTTAAATAAGCAGGGTGACAATATATAGCCTTGACATATTCCTTTTCCTATTTGGAGCCAGTCTGTTGTTCCATGCGCAGGAGCGGCCAAGAGGAGCTATCCCACTTGATATTAGTGGTTACAAATTAAAAGTGAGACCAGGTGTCACGGTTGGACTTTTCTTTAGTGAAATTTTTAGTTTGGATTCAGCATGCTTAGGTTTTCAGCAGATGAATAAAATGAAGGAAGAAATGAGCAGTTGAGTCAAGGTGACTGGAAAAAAATGGTTTGAATGCTAAATCAGGGGATTTAGTCTATTTAAAAAGGAAATGACATGAAGTCAGAGAGGGACAGGGGGTGTTTGTTAGGATTAATATATTATAGGTTCCAGTGAACCAAAGTATTGTTGGAGTCCCTGGACATAGGGGCAGTGAGCTAGATAGTTAAAAAGCGGTGTTCCAGAGTTGGGGAGGTTGAAAATTAGATATGAGAGAAGCTTTGCATTTTAGACAGGTAAACAAGGTTTTGGAGTCAGCTTGACAAGGTGGCATCTAGCTAAGGTAGAGTGATGAACAAGATTAGTAGAAGATAAGAAATCAAGGAACTGATAAATCAGATTATTGAATACTGAATGTTGAATATAAGGAAAGATGACAGAAATATTTTGGTGAGATTAAGAATAAGCCAGGAGGTTAAAGTCTTCAAGAATTGATGAGATGAGCTGGAATGATAACATGAAGACGACATAGGTAGCATAATCTAATCGCCATGATTAAAGCAACTTAGGCATTGTATATGAGAGAGGAAGATTGTCCAGAAGTGGCATTGAGGGAAAAGTGGAACTCTCCTCATTCACGAGATGGGTAGTAAGAGGGCATGGGACACACTGCTATATTTAAAATAGACAGCTAACAAGGACCTACTGCATAGCACAGGGAACTCTATGCAATACTCGTAATAACCTAAATGGGAAAGAATTTGTAAAAGAATAGATACAGGTCTATGTACATCCTGCTGTGCACCTGAAACTAACAACATTGTTAGTCAACTATACTCCAATATAAAATTAATAAAAAAAAAAAAAAAAAAGAGAGCATGGGCAAAAACAGTCACCAGTTTGGAGGAATACAAGAGAAGCAGCATCCTCAGATGAAAGCCAGTTTCAACTGAAGCAACGCAGGGAGGAGTAAGTTAGAGCAAAGTATAAGGATTCAACTGATTACTGACTTGGTTTCACATGGTCCAGGGAATAATTTTAGCAGCTGAGGAGGTTGGGAAATGGGGTCAGATATGAGAACAAACAGAGTTATGTGTAGATGAGGGTCTGGGCAGTGATTGGTGACCTTAGAACTCAAGGCTTATTACAATGTCCTATGTCCACAATAGTGAAGGTCCAATACATAAGAGATGGTAATGTCAAGGCAGATGTGGCAAGGATGTGTGTTTGGGTATGTGTTTGTGAAGGGTCTTGTCAAAACACCCTCTCTGCATCTGCTGTGAGTATGTAAAGTTAAGGGGAAGGGAGAGTTTTATCCAGAGTGTCTGCAGACAGAGAGGTGGAGGGTAGAGATGAGATAACTTGGACCATGGACAGTAAGATGCTTCTTTAGGACTCCTGCCAATGAGGATGTTTGTGTTCAGAGCCTGATTTCTATTGTCAGTCAGAGCCAGGCTTAAGGTCTTGGCCCTCCCACACACCCATGATGGGAATTTAAGCAAGCCCAGGAACTGCTTTTCCCAGTGCTTGGCTTATTGGATACATATTAACTTTTATTAATATTAATGTTTATATTAATAATTATAGGACCCTCAACCTGCTAGACTTGCCAAGAAGAAATATCATAAATTTTGATGTTTGACTCAGCCAGATTTCACACCTTTTAAAATGAAAACACTAGGTTTATTAATACGTTCTAAATAAATACTGAGAACAGTACAAAGACAAAAAAAAACAGAAAGCTGAGAGGCAACTGGCATGGGGTACAGCCCCCTAGCACAATTGTTTACGTTTGATTGCTCTTGCTTAAAACTGATGAAATAATTAAAATAAATCCTTTGTACTCAAAGGATAGTAAGATAAATTCTAGTAGCTCATATGGATGGGATTTCTGGAAGAATTAAATGAGGGTTATGTAATCTCCATTCATAAAACAAAATTGGCTTATGCAAAACAACTCATTAATACTTATGTGGAAGTAGATCTCTCAACTTAAGGATTCACAAAAAGGAAGGGGAGGGTAATCACCCTGCAATTGACTTGTTAAGTCATGCCTATAAATCTATACTCTTCCTCATTTGAATTTTCTGATGTAATGAGTAGAAATTTCTGACAGGAGATTATAGTTCAAAACCTTATTGCTTTGGTTAATGGTCAGACACATTTTTTTTTTCTTGTTCTATATTCCTATGACATTGATATTGTTTTTTTTTTTAAATTTATAGTTATATTTGAGCAGATGCACAAACACAGATAATAGAGTTTACTTTGCTCACTGCTTCTACCTGTGTTTGGCACATTGTAGGAGCTCAATAAATATGCATTCCTTGAATGTATAAATAAATATGTTGAATGGCCATCTTAGAGTCTGGAAATACAGATGAACAGTTGCTTTTCCTCTGAATTTATGTAAGCCATAACAGAGCTGCCTTCTTGCATCACCTTGGGTAGACCCCGATATGGTGCTCTTAGATTGTTTTAGACACTAATGTAAGTCTTATTCTGAAAGTGTGTTTCCTACTCAGTATGGTTTTGAGGCCAGCAACAAATGTATCACCCGGAAGTTAGCTAGAACTTAAACTATTGGGCCCCCATTTAGATTTCTTGAATCATAATTTACATTTAGTAAGATTCCCAAATGATTTTTATGCATATTAGCATTTTGTAAGCACTAGTTGAATGATTAAGGAAGTGGGTTTAAACATCAGAATCTCTTGTATCACATCTCACCTATACTGTTTTCTAATTACCCTAAGCATATTGCTTCATTTCTTGTCTAAAATTGGGATTATAATAGTAGCTTCTGTTACATGGTAGTTTGAAGGATTAAACTAAATTATACTCTTTAGCTAGAAAGAACTGTTGAAAAGATTGGTGATTCCTTTTAGGAGCATATATGCTAGCATCCCAGAGAAGGCGATGGCACCCCACTCCAGTACTCTTGCCTGGAAAATCCCATGGACAGAGGAGCCTGGTAGGCTGCAGTCCATGGGGTTGTGAAGAGTCGGACACGACTAAGTGACTTCACTTTCACTTTTCACTTTCGTGCATTGGAGAAGGAAATGGCAACCCACTCCAGTGTTCTTGCCTGGAGAATCCCAGGGACGGGGGAGCCTGGTGGGCTGCCGTCTCTGGGGTCGCACAGAGTCGGAGACGACTGAAGCGACTTAGCATGCTGGCATCCATCATAGCAGATGTACTCAACATCACAAAACTAGAAATGCTTACATGCCTCATTTTTATAAATGTCCACTATTTCCTCATTTCTACAAGAACGAAGAAGGGGGTGACATAAATGTAACACCACCAGTTCTGGAACCAGAACAATTTTCTTCCTATACCATTGATCTAGGAAGTCTGAGAAAGTGAAAGTAAACAGAGGAATGTCTAGGAAAAATATTCTAACCTAGTTTTCTGATAGAGGTAGGCAGGACCTCTGGAATGAGTTATGCTTTGTGACCCTTCCACCAAGAAAAGTCACACAATCTACTGCCTGTGCAGAGCACATATAGATGGTATTGCAACAGCTATAGCCAGAGGTTGGTGAGAACTGCAGATAGACAATGACTGGGCTCCAGGAGTAGTAAACTAGGCACATAATTTGCGAAGCCTCTTCACTAATGTTATGGAAGAGGCTTGAGGAGCAGCTAACAAATATGAGCTATTATTTTTGAGATATCATGCAAGAAACCGCCATAAGAAAACCAACGTTGTAAGCATTTGAACAGGTTTGTGAGGGGAATGTCGTTCACTGAATCACCCACTTTGCTCTTGAGGATTCACAAGAGAAACTTCTCTCAGGTTCTAGAATCAGAGGAATTATGCTTACAGAAACGATTGACATGTTTTTGTCCCCTGAAAGATATGAACCCTTTTTTGCCTTTACCACTGGAAAGCTCAAGTTTAGTGATTGGATAGAACTTTATGGTATGAGTTTTTATTTCTTTTTTATTTTATTTGGGATTTTATTCTCCTTGAGTTTAGCTTACAAATCGAACCTCATATTTAATATGTATCATCAACTGAATCACACCCAGATATTAGAACTTATTGTAAGACTACCATAATTAAGAGTTTGGCATTTGCACAAGGATAGAAAATACACCAATGGAAAATAGAGAAAGCCTAAAGCAGTCCCAGGCATACTTGATCATCTTCAGCGGTGGCAGTGTAGAACACCGAAGCAAGGGCTGCATTTTTCATATATTGGTTAGCTCAATAGGATCCGTGTAAAATATACAGATATATTGAACCTACCTTACCCCATGCTAACAAACAAGTAAATAACTTCCAGGTGCACTGCAATTTTAAATATGAAGGTCAAGCCAATAAATTAAAGTAATAATATAGGTGAGTGTCTTCATTTAATCAAGGTAGGAAAGCATTTCTTAAACTTTTACACAAAAAGCATCATTACATATAGGGAACAATTGATAAATTAGACTGTATTAAATTTGAAAATTTCTATTTATCAAGACATGTTTAAGAGAGTTAAAGGCAAGCCACAAAGTAGGAAAAGCTATTCCTCCACATAAAAGCAACAGTGTGCTCATAGCTAGAACCAATCACTAAGAAAAAGATGGCTTAATAGAAAAATGAGTTAAATGTTTCCTTCTAAAAGGGAGAGGATTTGCATAAAGCCAATACACATACGAAAGGTGCTCAAGTTCATTAGTTACCAAGAAATGTAAATCAAACCCAAATGAGATAACTTAGCAGATCCTCTTCAAATACTGAAATTTTAAAAAAGACTGACAAAATAGTTGACAAAAGATAGTGTCAACTGTGGTCAAAAAACATTGCTGGTAAGAGGATAAATTAATAAAACCACTAGAGACAACAGTTGACATTATCTTTTAAAGTTGTAAATACGCATACCCAAATGCCCTATAATTCTACACTATGGTATATACAACAGAGAAATGTGTACACAAATGTACCAAAGATATAAACATGATTATTCATAAAGAATTATTCATCTTTCCTTCTAGAAACAATCCACATTTCCATTAAAATGAGCAGTCATTCAGTAATCATAGTATACTTGAATAATAAAATATTATATAGCAGTGGAAATGAATGATCTACAATTGCCCACAACAACATGAATAAATCTCATAAATACTGTCGACTGCAAAGCCAGACTCAAAGGAATATATATAGTGTGGTTTTATTCAAATCAAATTGAAAAAGACAATATTTAACTATATATTTACAAGTCAAGATAGTGGAGAGGAGAGAGGAAGTAGAAACTGGAAAGGTATAGTAGGGAAAGGGCTTCTGGGGTTGCCGATTTTCTGTCTCTGGATCTGGCTTAGTAATGTTTCACTGTTCTTATATGTTTTGTAATTTTCTGTATGTGTTTGCTTCTTGGAAAAGATTGCATATAAATTAGTATGTTAAAACAAAACGAACGTTTCCAGAGGTTGACACCAAATCCTCTTTATCATTCGAATTTACTTTTTAAACACTTGATTTGGGTCTGCTATTTCAATAACATATTAAAACTCCTAGAAAATAATTCATTTGATTCTTTAGTACAAATAAAAATGTGGCTGTGAGTCCTGACTAAATCCATAAATTTCAAAAGCAAAATCTCTATGGGTTATGTTCAAAAGTTCCTCAAAATCATTTGTCAAGTAGCATAAGAATAATAAATAAGCCCTTTGGCTTTGGGTTTCTTTCTCTATTTTACAAACCAGGAACTCTCAATTTTGATTAGATGAATATCTTACTTTGTAACATTTTCTTCTCAAACCCCAGCTCTTTACCTGTGCAGCTTGAATGTGCACTTTTGTTCAAATGGACCAAAAAAGACTAGGTCTTACCAAATATGGGAAGTAAGAGAAAACCTGCCTTTTGAAAAAGCGTAATTTCTGATAAGATACATACATACATAGATGTCCAACAGTGATGAAGAAGAAAAAAATGAGGCTAAGACATTGAATAATCCAGTTTCCTGTTGATTTAGTTAAGAAAATAAAAATAATACTAGCTTGCTGTAATTCAGTTATGCAACTACTCTGAGTCCAATTGTTTAAGGCTTAAGTTATTTTTAAAAGCAAAGATAAACTCTTCTCCTTTTTACAATACCTATTGATGGTTTTATATTAAGATAAATTGAGAATATTAACTTCATTGGAACAATTTTTAGTGCTATTTCCAAAATGATCATGAAAAACCAATACTAATTTATCTGATTTATTTTATTTAATAAGTTAAAGAAAAATATGTCAACTTACTTTGTTTAGTTATTTTCCTGATGTAAAAAATAAAGGTTAAAAACCATCTAGCATTTTCAATTATAATTAGATATGCATTTCCCACTTGACACATACTTCAAAATTATCAGAGCCTTTACAATTTCCAAATGCATTTTCAAGTGTTATCTTTAAAACTCCTTCTCCCAGATCTTAATTTATTTTTCAGATATAAATGCACTTTGCCACCATATCATCAGGATCATGTATAACTGTTTTTATACATGAAAAAAATTTAGACATTTTGAATTCATCAGTACCAAAGGAAGCTTTTAAAATTTATTTCTAAATGTGAGGGGTTTCTTTTGTTTGTTTGTTTGTTTTGTGCTTGTACAGATACTGGGCAAAATACAGAAATAAAAATACACATTCCCTTCCCTTGTGGTTCAGCTGATAAAGAATCTGCCTGCAATGTGGGAGACCTAAGTTCGAACCCTGGGTTGGGAAGATCCCCTGGAGAAGAGCATGGCAACCCACTCCAGCATTCAGGCTTGGAGAATTCCATTGAGTGTATAGTCCATGGGGTCGGAAAGAGTCAGACATGACTGAATGACTTTCACTTTCACTTTTTCAAATAATATACAGGTACCTTTGGAGTTCCTACTCTAAAGAATCAAAGACCTTTATATCATTACTTTTACCTGGAGATCTTTTCTGTTGTTCTGATTATGGTTTTTGGATTTATATGGATTCTGTTTTACTTTCTTTACCTACAAATATGTATGTGTGTGTATATATATATATATATATTTAAAAGTTATTTTGAGATGGAGATGTGAAAAATACTAGGTCTGTGATAGGTTAATGACCAGGTGATGTGTTTGCCCCATTTTGAATTTCTTTAATTTCTCAACCTGCAAAACATGATTTGGTACAGGTTACAGGTAGAGAATAAAGATGAACAGCATTGCAGGTATAAAACCCTTGGCATTTCTCTGGGAAAGAAAAAATTTACAATGATTGTAAATGCTCACATCTTTATAGCCCTTTAAAATGAAATATTATCACGTGTTAACCTAGAGCCATCTAAAATTAAACCCTGTGACATGAAGCAAGAATTCTTTAACTTCATCCTACAAGTGTGAGAAGTGAGGTTTGGAGCATCCCTAAACGTGTGCCTGCGTGTGAAGTCACTTCAGTTGTGTCTGACTCTTTGCAACCCCATGGACTGTAGCTCACCAGGTTCCTCTGTCCATGGGATTCTCCAGGCAAGAATACTGGAATGGGTTGCCATGCCCTCCTCCTAGGGATATTCCCAAGCCAGGGAACGAACCCACGTTTCAAGTCTCATGCACTGGCAGGCGGATTCTTTACCCCTAGAAGCCCTAAATATGTATATGGTGGTTTTAAAAATGAAATAAAGATCATTAATATATCAGATCAATATTTTTAAGGAAAAAGTATTAGTATTTTCAAACAACAGTTTATAAACAACTTCAAAATCTGCAACATCATTCAAAGCATTTCCACTGTTCTTAGGATAAGTACTGAAGTACCAAACTTGGTCTATTCACAGTTACATAGCCAGACCTCTCCCAGGCTCTCAGTCAACAACTCACAACAATATACCAGGTGCCCTTACCCACTGCTCTACATATAATAATGCATATTTGGTCATTATAATAAACCTATATAAAGAGAGTGGGCTTCCCAGGTGGTACTTTTGGTACAGAACCCACCTGCCATTGCAGGAGACATAAGAGAATGGGTTCCATCCCTGGGTCACGAAGATCCCCTGGAGAAGGGAATAGCACCCTGCTTCAGTATTTTTGCCTGGAGGACCCCATAGATTGGAGCCTGGTGGGCTACAGTCCCTAAAGTCACAAAGAATTGGACATAACTGAAGCAACTCAGCACACACATGTGCAGAAAGTGGGTACTATTGACATCACTATTTTACACATGAATTCACACCTGTGTACACTGTCACACTGAGTGAGAATATTTTTGAAACATAGTTCATCCCTGGTGCCTCTGCCTAAAAGCTTCATGATATGATAGAATTTTGCTGTTTTTTCTGGCATCTCGCAGTATCGCCCAATCATTCCATTATTCGTAGATTAAGCTTGGAAATAAAGGGTCTCTGAAATTTGGATATACCTGGCTCCAATTTATGGTTCAGCCTTGTCCTAGAAAACCAATTATTTCTGAATCATGGCTTGTCATGTTCCTACCTGGTTTTTCCCATTCCCCTCACGTTTTCTCTAATACTTGAAGCTTATTTGCATTTGCATTCCTCTTGTTCTCCTGTGGACCTGAACATTCTCCTCCCCTATTTTCTTTATCTGGAACACGATTTAATATTTCAAGGCTCAGTTCAAGCCCCACTGTCTTTGGAAGGCTTCCCTTGCCCTTTGTCCAATCCAGACAAACTTGACTACTTTCTCTTCTGGTCTGTCTTATAGATTACATCTAACCCTCTCACATCACCTGATGCTGTTTTTGTGGAGGTGCTGTGTGGTAAAGAATCTGCCTGCAGTGGAGCCACAGGAGACATGGATTTCATCCCTGAATTGGAAAGATTCCCTGGAAGAGGACTTGGCAATCCACTCCAGTATTCTTGCCTGGAGATTCCCATGGACAGAGGCATCTGGCGGGCTACAATCTGTAGGGTCGCAAAGAGTCAGACACAACTGAAGCAACTTAGCATGCACGCACATGTGGGCATTAAGAACATGGACTCCGGGTTCCAACTGCCTGGGTTTGAATACTGACTCTGTCGCTTATTATGTGTGTGATTTGAGGCAAGCTGGTTAATTCTTCTACAGCCTCAATCTGGTCATCCGAAAAAGGGATTATAGCAACTTCAGAGTGTTATTGTGAGGCTCATTGAAGTTAATTTACATAAAGAGCTTGGAACGATACCTGCTATATAATATGTATTATGCAAATGCTACCAATTTCTTTCTTTCCTTTTTTTCTTGCTCTCAAGTTTTCACCTGTCTGCTCTGTGAATACAGGGAGTAGCTATTTCTTATCTACCATTTGATCTTTAGTCCCTAGCACAGTGCTTGATGCATATAAATAAGGTGTTTTCTGGTTGCTTGGCTGATGAATAAATAAATGGCCATTAATTTATTCAACCAGTCTAGCATCAGTCTTGTAAAACTAGGAGATTTCAGCAATAATAGAACAAACTTATTTAAAATGGTATCTGTGATTAAATATTAAATAGAGGAGGACCAAAAAGTCTATTCATAAGTAACTTTTATCCCAGTGTTTCTCTGTTCATTGGTAGAGGTATATATTATGAGTCTCAAAAAAAAAAAAAAATACAGCTCAGTGAAATCAGAGGTTTCTTTCAAAATCCTCTACCTTTTCTTTACTCAAGGATGACATTTTAAACAGCAATGACAGATGCAATGTTCTCTCACACCAATACAGAGTAATTCATTAACATACATATGAAAGGAAGAAGTCTACATTCAACCTTTACCACTAAAGTCCTTGAGAAATAAAAGAAATTCAAAGCAGCTGCATGTGCGGCTTGTATAAAGTCAAACTGGTTTGTATAGAACAGTCTTATGGACTCTGTTGGAGAGGGAAAGGGTGGGAAGATTTGGGAGAATGGCATTGAAACATGTATAATATCATGTATGAAACGAGTTGCCAGTCCAGGTTCGATGCACGATACTGGATGCTTGGGGCTGGTGCACTGGGACGACCCAGAAGGATGGTATGGGGAGGGAAGAAGGAGGAGGGTTCAGGATGGGAAACACATGTATACCTGTGGTGGATTCATTTCGATATTTGGCAAAACTAATACAATATTGTAAAGTTTAAAAATAAAGTAAAATTAAAAAAAAAAAAAAGAATGCCAGGGTGATAACAGAAGCTTTTGGTGACTAGACACTCAATGAATTTGCTTTAGGTTTGAGGTTGCTTGGAGGAAAATAGAAAAGAGCTTAAATAAGAATGTACCTGATAATTTGGAATGACAGAATCTTTGGAAGAACTGAAGGAAACTTTTGCAATTAAATAATTCAAAGCATACCCTTAATAAGTCTACAGAGATAACTAACTTGCCTGAGTAACATAGCAATTTAAAGACAGATTAGATTTAGGAGGATATTTTATAACGGAGTTTTTTGGGTTTTGTTTTTAAATATTTGGGCTGTATTCCTGCATGGTTTTGTGGTGGGATGATTCAAGTTAAGGCAACTCTAACAGGCTGGAGTCTAAAATAAACTCCAAGGGGGATTTTGAATTGCTGAACATCAGGAAAGAAGTTGGAAACACAAGCAATCAATTATGTAGACAAATTTACCTACAGAGCCTCTCCCATGGATGAGTTAGGTTCTGAAGAGTGGTTCATAGTTCATTTGTTCTGAAGGTCAAAGTGGCGGTATACGACTGCCAACTGGTGGGAAGCAGAGTTGTTGACACAATTTTATTCTGATGTATAGTTTTGCTCTTACCTATGGAAATTCATATGATTAGAGATTCTGGACCCAATTTGTCTGTCAATAAGATCAAATATCTTATATGTTTAGTGTCTGTCTTACTTTGGTTTCCTTAGAAGCAAAGGCTGACACAGAGGTTCAACTACATTGATTTATTGAGGAAACACTTGAAGGAGAAATGGAGGGATCAGAACTGGATAGGGCACAGGAACGGGCTACGCAAAAAGGGGTCTCAGCTGTTGTCTGGCTCCAGCCCGAGCCCATGGGGAGCTCTAGGGCATGGGTTGAAGAAAAGCGGTAGCTGTGGGCATTAACAGCTGAGCTCATTGTCCAGTAAAGGGGATTTGAACTCAGCACCAATGGGATCTACCACCAGGCCCATGTGAAGGTTACTGTCCTTCAGAAATGGCTTATTATTTCAACAGTGATTATGTCAAAGGCCTATTAAATTAACAATGAAAGCCCATTTGATCTGTTTGAGCACTGTTTGAATTGAACTGAATACCTTAATACAAAAGACATGAGTTTTAGAATCTGAATTTTTATTTTTTTTAATGGAAGAATATAATTGTTTTACAATGTTGTATTGGTTTCTGCTGTAGAATCTGAACTTTTATACTAAAGTTACAACTGATTCTTTAACAATATACTTTCTAAAAAGTCCCAATCTCAGTGAGCCTCAGGCTTCTAATCTGTAAAATGGAAATGATAGAATCATCCTCTTATGGTTATTCCACAGTTCAAGAAAGGTAATATATGTCAAACACTTAAAAGCCTTGAAAACAACTGGTCTGGAGGAAGTTTTGAAATGTAAACTAGATTTTTCTATGAGTAACTGTAGCAGTTTGAAATATATGGATGTTTGGCCAATTTGGGGGAGGAAATGAAAATATCAAAAGAAGAATTAGAGTTACCATTTCCTGAGTGCTTATAATGGACCAGGGGTTTCACATCATTACTCAGTTAATTCCTGTCACTGTCCTTTGGATTCTGCTGCAATTCTCACTGTATACATTTCATAAATAGGCTTAATATTTTAAAAGGTGGCCTAATTTCCTGCTGCTGGATATTTTACAGAGATAGAATTTGAACTCAGGTCTGTTTGTAGCGAAAATTTTAGCATGTGACCACCATTGTTATGATTTTAAGAAAGGTACAAAAGCCTTTCTAGTAAATAGGCAATGCTGAAAATTTGTGAAGATAGTGATGAGAACTCAGATTAAGTAATTTATATAAGAAAGAAAGAATAAGAAAGAATTTGTACATGAAGTCTTCTGGGCTGTAAGTTATTAACACCTTTTGATTTATTTTTAAGATCTTTATGCACATTTGTTCAAAATAGACCATTCGGAGTTGCGTAATAGCAGTGACAAAGCTAAAAGTGGTATTTTTCACATTTTTAAAATAAATTCTTTACTACTTGGAATGAACAACTGGTTTAAGTAAGCTGGCAAGAGTACTTATGAGATCTAGGAAAGGAGAAGGGATACTTTATAGGTGATTAAAAAGTATTGGTTATTTTTAGGGTTGATTCAAGTCAGCAGAGATAAACTCAACCAAATCTCTCCATGGAAACAACAGGAAACATTTCAGGCAAGACACTGTTATAGTTACTGGACAGAAAAGGCAGAATGATCTGATTCTTTCTTGTTTGTTTGTTTGTTTGTTTTGTTTTTTCAAGTTTAAGACTTGAAACCTAAGACCCTTTAAGTCTGCAGGAGAAAGATCAGCTAATGGATGCATAAATCAGCTATTTCTGCATAAATAGTAATAGAAATGCTTTTAGGGAACAACAGTCATATACTTTCAACTCCCAAAAAAGAAAACTTTATGAAGAGACAGGAAAGTCAGCAAGAATAGAAGAACTGACTTTCCTCATTCATCCAAATGAAAGCATAAATTTTTTTTCTGAATTTTAAATATTTCCTCTTTTTTTTTTAGCAAATAGAAGTTACATTTTAACTTACAAAAACTTCCAGTTACACATTTTTAAAGCAGAAAAAAAAGTAAAAAAAATAATTTGGAAATTAAAAATACAAATTTTTAAGGGGGAACAAAGAGAAGGAAATATATGGCCATATAAAGCACAGTGCATTAACTTTCATCATAGGTATTCAGTTATTTTCAAGAAGGGGTAGAATCCATAACTCTGGAGAAACACCAGGTGTAGCAAATAAATATGCTCTATGGGATTCCCTTTACCAGAAAATCAAATTTATTAAATTTATTTTTATGCAATCTGACCATGTATCTCCTAGGGTCATCTTCTATTCAAGTGAAAAAAAAATTATTTTGGCAGAGTCATTCAAAGCCTGTGGAGCAATTGTTTACTTCTGTAAAATAAGTCTTCATTAATATTTGGCTCGCTATTGTTTTTCCAAGTGATGGTCTTAGCTGAAATGTAGAAATCAAGTATTGTGATTATCTTTACCGAAAGTTTCAAATGGGGCTCCCCTGGTGGTTCAGACAGTAAAGAATCCACCTGCAATGCAGGAGATCTGAGTTCGATCCCTAGGTTGGGAACAGTCACCAGCATTTGTTTATATTCCATTTAGCCCTGTAAAATTTTGCATTATCTTTTGTTTTCTGAAGACATATATATATTCAGATACACTTAGCAATGCTTGTGTATATGTATACATGTGTGTATGTGTGTATATAGAGGACCACATACATGTATGTACATGTGTGTATATTTATAATCACATGCACATTTATACACACATACTTATATACATATGTATTTATTTCTGAGTGTATTTACATACATATTCAGAAACAAGGCCATTCGCAGAATGGTTGACCAAAGGGAGCTTTGTGTAGAGCTAGTTATCTTTGGAACACAAGACTTTCAATGAGAAACAGACCTAATTATTAATTTATATAATGGTGGCGGTGGTGGTAGTTTAGTTGCTAAGTCGTGTCTGACTCTTGGGACACCATGGAGTGTAGGCTGCTAGACTCCTCTGTCCATGGGATCTCCTAGGAAAGAATACTGGAGTGGGTTGCCATTTCATACTCCAAATTTATATATCTACTGATGATTAAAGTAGTTCTGTTAGGGGAAGCACACTGATTGAAACCACCCACCCTGGTCAGACGCCATAGTAATCATTTCCATGAGTTGTTTTATGACAAGAGGTCCTGGTAAGGAACATGGGACTAATAAGCCTCCACCACCTGGAAGAGTTTGGGAAAGGTCAAAATGAGACACCACACGTCCGACCACCTCCCGGAATCCTTCTCTCTGGCATTCATCTTGGCTGAACAAGGCATGCACCACCAGGAAGGACTCTTGGGTTAGAATGATTGGCTAAAGACAACCTGGAAACTAATCCCATCACCATAAAACCTGAGACTACAAGCCATGTGACAGAGCTGTTCTGGGTTCCCTTACCCTGCTGCTCTCCGCTCGGGTGCCCTTTCCCAATAAACTCTCTTGCTTTGTCAGCACATGTGTCTCCTCTGACAGTTCATTTCCGAGTGTTAGAAGGAGCCCAGTTTCGGGCCCTAGAAGGGGTCCTCCTTCCTGCAACAGTTCTACAAGTTGGGCTTTGGATGTATATTTTGTTCTGTAGATTTCAAAATAGATACTTTTTCAAAATAACAGAAGTATAGACCTATTCATCAGGTTCCAAAGAGTAGCTTCTCACTCTTTGGTCCCTGGTACATCCTCTGAGGAGGGCGTGAGTGGGAGTCGCATGGCAGAGGGGGTATAAAGGGAAAGATGTAAGGCTTCTGCTTTGTCCACATCAACAAATGTAATTACTTTCAAACAAGGCTTTCCCTGGATCCAATATGAAACATTTCAGTCCCTGGAAACACTATATATAAACACTATAAGGAGCAGTATGTCTATTGTTCATCTGCTAATGTCCCCAAATGTCACCAAGGTAATTATTTGGATGACATTTATGTGACGCAGTTGGACATTGTTACAGTTAATATAAAGTCTGCCTTTGGCAACCACTTTATTTCCACCTGCATCAAACTGTAGATGCATGATCACTTTTCCTGGGAGAAAGCTTTCCTCCCCCAAAAAACATCTTTGCTTTCTTTTATTCATGTGCCCTTCACATTAATGCCCAATGCAAAAGAAGAAGGAAAAAAGGATATATATATATATATATATATATATATATTTTTATCTGAATATGTATATCTAGAACTTTCAGAGATGTTTCTAAATATAATTCACAAAATACAATAATACTGATATTTCCTGTTTTTTTTTTTTTTTTGAAACAGATTCAACTATTCCCAGGAGTCTGAATTCACAAAATGCACACTGTTAAAGCTTTTTACCTCTATAAATTCATATTTGCTCTCAAAGAGCATGTGATTGGCAAAGTTCGCTTTTTTCTACTATGGTTATAATAAGAATATATTTTCAGAAACACAAAGATTATAGATTTTTCCCACAAACTCACATGCAAATTGGAGCTTTGCCTTCTGACTCAGAATTGTTCCCAGAGAATTGGTGGCCAGGCACTGGTATGTGCCAATATCTTGATCTGTGCGAGGGCTGCTGATTGCCAAACTGCCTCCATCCAGCCTGTAGTGATAGCTCATGGTAAAATCAATATCTGCGCCATTGTGCTTCCACCTTCAAAGGAAAAAAAAAAATCAAATTATGCCTCCAAAATCAGAGTTGACCACTACTGATTTAAACAACATACATTTGCAATTCTTGAGACTGTTAAAATAAAACAAAACATGATTACATATGGGCACATCCTACCAGTTTCACTGAAGATTATTGTCTTCGTGAGCTCCATAATATCAATAACTAGATTATTTGAAAGATCTTCTACTCTTTACAAATTACAAACACTCACCAAAACCTGTACAGTAAGGCAACAGAACTCTTGACATAAGAAAAAAAAAGTAGACATTCAGTCAATAACCCTGGCCATCCTATTCCTTTAACAACTTTTCAAATAATATATACCATACCTGAACACCCACACTGATACTGCAAAATTGAATGTCAAAAATGATTTAGACATGAAGTCCAAGAAGAATATATTAGAATGGCACAAAGAAAGTCAGCAAAGATTTTACAATGCCAATTTGAGGTTGATAACAAAACAAAAATAACCTGACTACTTTAGAACTTTATTGTCTCTGATAGTTTCTTACTTGGAAAATTAATCATGCTGAAAATATTTCAACAGTACTTAGAAATGCCAAACTAAAATTATACCTTAACAAAACAAATGCAGTTTGAGAGGTTTTCATTTTAGGCTGCAAAAAATTTCTCGGCTTACCTAGTAGTCAACAATCTTTTAGAACATTAATTAAGTATCAGAAAATCCTAACAGTTATATTTATTTTCATAGAAGTATTAGATGATTTTGAAATTACGTTTTATCATTTTAAGATGAATGAATACCCATTTGTTATCTTTAATGGACCCACTTCCCCCAGCTTGCAACCCCTTACTTCCATCAAAATAGTCAGACATTTTGAAATCAGACTATTACACATTCAAACATATACATTTCTAGGGCACTAGCTTTGTGTAGTAATATAAACCATTTAAGAAAAGAGATATATTTTAAAACATTGAGTTAAGATAATCAGTCAGAAAAACAAGTGAATACCTCTTCCTGTGAAATAAAGACAGTTTGTAAATCTTGTTTCTTTAGGGTTTATGAGAGCTCTGCAGATTCTTCCCTTCATGCTAAGGTCATATTAAAAATAGTTTTGTGCGGGTAGCTAATTGTAAGGAAGGAATGACATTTTATAGAATTATTCCAAATGTCATTGACTTTTTTAGAATTCTGAAACATCCCATGGAAAAAGTCTAGCAAATGTCTACAGCAGTAGAAGAGAAATACAGACTAAGGGTATCTTCTACCCTGTTAAAGATGAGAAATGATGGATATCAAATCATACAGAGGACTTGAACCAACTCTGTCACTTTTAAATTACTTAGCCAATTCTTGTGCACCTCAACTTCTTTTTAATAAAAGGAAGCTGGAAGACAACAGTCAAAAATAGTACATTTCGTTTGCCTGAACTATCTACCAATTTTTTTTTCTAGAGAAATTTATTTGGTCTCTAGTTCTCAATATTAGAAGAAAATGGAGAAAACTACTATTTTTTTAGGCCTATCTGAAGCCTTAAATATTCTCCTTGCCAGTGCTATAATGCTGTCTTTCATAATTTGTTTACAGGGCATGGTCTTTGAACCTTTGTGTTCCCTTGCTTTTTCAATGCAAAGGATATACCGCACTTAGTTTGCCAGCTTTCTTTAATTTTGAAATCAATCACTGAAATAACTGCTGTCATCATTACATGCTCCTAATTAAGCTCGGTAATTGTTTTTCAACACAAATTCAAAGTTGTTGGCTTAGCTGCAGCAAATGAATTTTTCACACTCTCCCCATAATCATTCTAATCACTATGGTACAATGATTATTAAACTGTGCATATAGATCAGGGGTTCAACTCATGGTGTGGGCTTTGTTCTAATTAATATGTTTAAATAAATTGAGAAATAGTATTAATGAATTCAAGTGATTGTCATACAAGTGTTACTGATAGAATGCCATGCCCAGGAGAATTATCTCATGATGCAAACTAGGAAATATGCTATAGAAGATTATTTTAAGCATCTGCCTTAATATCATATTAATTCCATGAAACATAATGGATTTGAACTAAAATCTTGACCTTTTCCTGGGGAACATCCTTCACTATTAAGTAGTTAAGCCCTGTGTCAAGAATATAATGTCTGGGGCTATATTTGTCTGCTAGTCTGTGATAATGTATGTGTGTGTGAGAGTGTTTTTTTCAAAACTGAGCCTTGCTTTAGAGTTACATGGAGTGCGATTTCTGGACCCATTCCTAGACACATGAAGAACTCCAAAGTTGAAATTTGTAACGTCTCTCTGGGTGATTCTAATGTGCACTAAATTTAGTTCCATTGACCTCATAGAAAGAGTCTTAGGCCTAGCTTTGATATCCCTTTGTTCTGTATGCTTAGCCAAGTCATTTCTCCAAAAGTCATATCCATTGATTATAAAATTTGCACAATAAAAATATCCTGCTTTGTCACAGAAAGTTGTTAAGTAGATCCAGGGAGGAAATGAATAAAAAGCAGAGTAAGGCAGAGTAACACCCTTTGTGATTTTTACTCACAGGCCTAGAGCTTCTCCAAACTTAAGAATGTCTTTGTGACTGGAATAGATTAAATCACAGAAAGGAACCTTCTCCAGTGACCAGGTTCAGAGGACACGTGCTGGAAATTCTCTCTGACATTCAAAGAACTTTTTCTGACAGAGGGTATCCTATGTAAAAATAATTTATGTGTGTGTCATTTCATTTTCCCAAATAAAATATATATTCTGAGCTCTAGAACTAAGCTCATCACCTATCTCATCACTATATCCTTGACTTATTAAGTATAAGCAATTCTACCCAAGTACTATTTTTTTTCCAAGTACTATTTTTGAGTAGCCCATTTTCCTTCCTTTAACAAAGCTGCATGGTTAGATGTTAATTTTCATGTGTTTCCTGGTCTTTAAAAGAATAGAAAGCGATCCTTTCCACTGGAAAACTTTGCCTACCATATATCTTGTCTTCACTGATATTCTGTCCGTGAAAGTATTGAATCCAACTGAAAGTGACTTTAGACAAGATTCTTTTAAACTGTTTCCAAAGTTCTGCTTTCAATGTTGCTTAGTTTCTCTTATGAGACTTCATTTTCTAAAGGGAATTTACTAAAAGGAATAAAATACACCTTAAAATCAACCACACCCTCACTTTGTGGATGAGGGATACAACGAAAGGAGAAAGACATGATTATTCCAGGGTTATATATGTAACGATAGAGCTGTGACTAGAAATGATAACTCTTGGTTCTAAGCCAATGGGTTTTTAGTACAGCTTCACACTATACCCAAGTAATTTCAAATAATGTTAAACTCCCAATCATAAAGTGTCCATCTATTTCACACACACACACACAAACACTCAGACACACAATCCAAAATGAATACAGTCATGAGGATTTTTTAAAAATAAATTTTAAGTTCGAAAGGGTCATATTAAAACTAAAATTCACATTTTGTTGCTAATGTGCATTGTCCGAAATACCTCTGCCCTTTACTTTATTATCAAGAAAACTGGGATTCAGTCTGACATTTAAGCATTAAAAAAATTTTTTTTTTCCTCATTATCTTTTAAAAGCATCTTGAGTATTTTATACCATGATAGTAGAAATAAGCTACACCTGGTTAAGGGGACTGGAAATAAGACGTTGATTGCCTGTCTTTAGCCTCCTTATTTACAAGCGTTACAACAGAAGCCATTTCACAACATTGAAATTTACAATCTCTTCATTCAGTGTATTTCTTCACAAGTATTATTAGCAAATTGTTTTGAGAACCACTCTATTATATCTTTCCATGTGTTATAAGTCAATAGAAATTTTTATATAAGTACATGACTAATCGATGATCTGTCTTACCTATACTTAACAATTGTTTCTGATTGTATAGGGACTTACATGTTTTTCCTCTTCTCTAATAAATTCTATCAATCTTTAGGAACAATCAAATTAGTTCTCAAAAATAAAATTGCAACTTGAAGTATTAGGTGATCTCAAAAATGTTAGTCACATTTTTGTATATTTAGCCAAGTTTTAATTTAAATAACACAGCTTTTTACTTAAGGAAACAACCATGAACTAGATGGACCAGTTTATAAACTAAGTAATCTTCATCTGCTAGATGAACTTCATTGGTTGAGGTGTTCTAAAGATAGAAAAGCCTTAATAAAGCCTAAATAATAAGACACAGTTTTCAGCTCTTTTGTTGTAAAAAATAATACTGAAGTTATTTTGACAAGAGACACAAGATAGAAAGTTGTCTTTAACCTTTTGTATTTAAGTCATTTAGCTAATTAATTAGATAATTATAAGATCACAGTAATTATATATATAAATATGGTATTTTTAATGGAACATATAAATCAGGAAAAGACAGGTTTTTTTTGTTGTTTGTTTTGTTTTTTACTAAAATGGACTGAATTTGTTGCTTTTTGTTTGTGATGATTTACAATGCAGGAGACGTAAGAATTGTAGGTTCAATCCCTAGATCAGGAAGATTCCCCTGGAGGAGGGCATGGCAATCCACTCCTGTATTCTTGCCTGGAGAATCCCATGGACAGAGGAACCTGGTGGGCTACACAGTCCATGGGGTCACAAAGAGCTGGACACAATTGAAATGACTTAGCACTATGAAATGACTTAGTATGCACACACTAAAAATTAAGACTTAAAAAAATGCTTTTAAACCCTAAAGCCACAATAGTCATTTTAATATTATTCTACTTTTTCTATATTCACACTGCACATGCAATTCTTGCCAACACAATATCTTTTAGATTTACACAAGTATAATGCATATATGCATATATTTGTGAAGTCCACCCACAATGTGAATCAGATTCTGCCTCTACTGTAATATTCTAAGAACAGAAACACTGCAGACCATTCTTTCTTATTATTTCAGAGGTAATATGTGAGGAACAAATATATATATTTCTAGTTGCCCAGAATAAAAATTGCTTTTCTGCCTTAGATGGTCCATAGCTGTCTTCAACATATTTTTTCTAAAACCAATTCTTTTGGGGTGATGGAATGTATCAGTGGAATCACAGAAATTGGTCTGATGAAAAATGTTTCAATCTGGATTAATTCCTTTTAGAGAAACATGTTCATAGTCATTGTATACGGGGCAACTGAGGCAGTAACCGCATATTGTGGGGAAGGGAGTACAAAATGAATTTGTGCTTTACAATCTCTTTCAAATTGGGGAAACAAATCTTCTCCTGTCCTCTTATTTTTTTTTCTTTCTTCCTCTATTCCTTTCTTCATTCTTTTTTTCTCCCTTCCTTCCTTTTTCTTCCATTCTTTTTCAATTCTCACTGTAACATAGACCCAATCTCAAGAATAACTGCTCTAAGCAAATCTAACCAGTAAGTTATAAGAGTGGTTGCTGGAGGATGAGGGTGGGATAATTATCACTTGGCAAGTGGCATGAGGGGATACTTTAGGGTACCAAAAATGTCTACCTTCATTTGAGTGGTGGACACACAGCTGAATGTGCTGTGCTGTGCTTAGTCGCTCAGTCCTGTACGACTCTTTGCGACCCCATGGACTGCAGCCTGCTAGGCTCCTCTGTCCACGGGAATTCTCCAGGCAAGAATACTGGAGTGGGTTGCCATGCCGTTCTCCAACACAGCTGTGTACCTATGTAAAAATTCGTTGAGCTGTACACTTCAAATTAGGTCATTTTATGGTGTGTATGGGCTTTGGTGACAGCTCAGTGGTAAAGAATCCACCTACCAATGCAAGAGACATGGGTTTAACCCCTGGGTCAGGAAGATCCCTTGGATTAGGAAATGGCAACCCACTCCATTATCCTTGCCTGGTAAATCCAAGGACAGAGGAGCCTGGTAGACTACTACAGAGGAGTCCATGGATTTGCAAAGAGTTGGACACAACTTAGCCACTAAGTAACAACAACAATAAATTGTGTGTATACTTTACCCTGAACACAAAGGAAAAAAAACCAGCATGGTGCTCAGAAGTAGAAATTTACCTATAATGGGGTAATGGGTAACCATTAGCAGCACAATTCAGGATTATTTCAGATTTTGACAAATCCAAAGGAAAAATAGCATCTTGTGGTTCTTGGGTAAAAATAGGAGGGCTCAAGCCACCATCACCTGGAAAAAGAAAAGAAAAATTACACCATGTGGAAAATACTTGACCCTGTTTTGAATGCAAACAGTATTAGACATCAAATAAATAGATATTTTTAAAACTATTTCATCTTGAAACAATCTCAAACATATGAAAAGTTTCAAGAATGGTACAAAGAATTTTCGTCCTATACCATTTAAAGAGTAGCTTTGCAAGCATGCCACATTATCGTAAATGAATTAGTGTCTATTTTTTTGTAAAGGACACAATAAAATGATCAAAATCAAGGAATTGACATTGTTTCAATGCTAGCATCTGTCAGTCCCCTTTCTCTGTTTTTCTTGATAAAATCCTTTATAGCAAAAAGATCCAGCAGAGAATCATAGATTTCATTTATTGTTTTCTCTTTTTAGTGTCCTTGAAGGTATTAATTGAACACTTTCTGTTTTCACTTGATTTTCCTCACCTGGTAACTTCAAAAATTACAAGGCACTGATTTGGTTAGGTTTCACTCAATTTAGGCTTGTCTAAGGGACAACAGGATCAGGGTCCTTGTAGGAGCTGTATGCTGAAAATATGGGTAATAAAAAGGGTCTATAAAGATTTTTTTGTTTGTTTGTTTAAAGATAATTAAAGCACTGTAAAAACTGGCTCTTATTTTTAAAAATTATCACCATGAAAAGAAAACACTCCCCACCATCCAGAGTATATTGATCACATTGTCTTGCCCTCCTGTCCCTCCATTCCCCTCCCAAAAAGGGTGTTTCCCTGTGTCTGCTGTTTAATTATGATTAGATTCAGGAATGTTGTGTGCTTCAGATAAGCATCCTATCAGATAGTCCAGGACTTCTGCTTCTCTCATTTCTGCTGAAGTTAACTTTGATCACTGGTTAAGGTACTCCCTGCGAAACCTCGCCACTATGAAATTACCTCCCCCTCCCCTTATAATTAGTAAGCATTTTGTGGTTACAGACTTTGAGACAATGTAAATATACTGTTCCTTATTGAGAATTTAATTTTTATTTATATATTTCTATCAGTATGATCTACTCTTTCAGTGTGAATCCATAGCTTCTTATTTTATTAAATAAGGAATTTTTTATTAAATAAAGGAAGTTATTTATTATTACATAAAGGAAGTTATAGTTCATGACTATTGGATGCCCAAAGTTTCACTGATTTGGCCAACAGGAGCCTATTCAAGCTGGTTTCTTCATCTTTTTGACATGTGCCTGTTATTCTTTGTTCTCTTCCTTACTTTCTGGTACAAGAAAGTGTTTCAGAATCATCTTACAGTTTTCCTGTTCCAGCCATCAAAGTGGTCTTTTTTTCTAAGAAAATTTCATTTTTTTTAAATTAGAGAATGGTATTTAGAAGCCATGATTTGGATGCTAAGTGTACTCATTGAGGTGTTTTTGCTCTGAGGACCTTTCAATATGTGCGTGTGTGTGTGTGTGTTTGTGTGTAGATTTTATATATTATATGTATATGAATGCATGTAAGTATATATATGTATAATTTTACATACATGAATTGTTGTTGTTTAGTTGCTAAGTCATGCCAGACTCTTTTGCAACCCCATGGACTGTAGCCTGCCAGGCTCCTCTGTCCATGGATTTCCCAGGCAAGAATACTGGAGCGGGCTTGGGTTGCCGTGTCCTTCACCAGGGGATCTTCCCAGCCCAGGGATCAAACCTACGTTTATTGCATTGATAGGTGGATGCTTAACCGCTGAGCCACCACTGCTGCCACCAGGGAAGCCCATACACATGCACATATATACACACAGATGGATAGATAGATAGAAGCACGTGTGTATGTATTTAGAGTCCACACCAGAATCTTGTGGTAATTCATAGAGGGTTTGTTCTAGGTTTATTTTTTTTCTGTCTATATTTTTAACTTTCTATTCCAGCCGTGAGAACCCTGGTTTCCACTGTTCTCAATGTATTTATGCATTTGTTCAATCTCTCTATATGTAACAACTGCCCGTTACTGTCACCAGCTTCTCCCCTTTATGGAGCTCCTCCTCACCCTTTACAGATTGTGATACCTGCTGCAAGTTTTACTCCCATACCTGCCCTGACACCACTTGTTGAGTTGTCTCTTGCCTCCTTTATCTCACTCAGGTTCTGCCTCTGACACTGTGTGCTTTGGTCATATTCCAAGTCATTTGGAATATGACTTTGGTCATATTCCAAAGTGGATAACTTTCACATCCTTGTGTAGGATCTAACACCTCACACTGGAATGTCCTTTCGTTGTGGGGATTCAGTCCTTACTTTGCTTGACCCCAATACCAGATTGCAGGTTTCTACTTTTACCACCCTGTCTTGGCAATGGGACCCTCTTCAGGCTTCCCAGACTCTGATATTTACTGTTAGACCAGCCCACTAAGGGTGTGCCCTTTTCACTTTACTTGGGCTCTGCCACTCCACAGGGCCACTCCTGCACTATCCCTTTGCCCTGCGTGCATGCCTATCTCACTCCTCTCAGTATCTAACATGTGGGCTGCTATTGTGCTTATCATCCACATTCATGTGGATGCTCGCATTACCTATCTCCACTTCAGGACATTTCAGAAAGAAAAGTATGTGGGAAAGGAAGAGGAAGCATTCAGTACTCATGGTTTAAGAGAAAGTCTGTGTTTTTTTTAATGTCCAAATGAACACATAAAGCAAAAACATCATCATATTAAGATTTAATTTAAGGGCATCCAGTCCAGAACTCTACTAGTTGTACTTGAGGGTCATGTAGGAGCATACTAATTTCCTCTGATACCTACTGCAGCTTGCGATAATCTCAAATTTGGTAGATATTTTAAAGACCATTCAGGCCAGACTTCTTGGTTTGGAAAGATAATAGAACTAATGGTTTATATAATGTGCCCTTAAATCAAATGGGCTTTAGTGGATTTGCAAAATTTGCAGTATCTTCATTGATAAAATAGAATATGTGTATCAGATGGTTATTTTGAGATGTGATGACATGATACTTATAAAGTTTATCACATTGTGCCTGGTACAAGTGAATAATAGTCATCAGACTAAGAAAATTACCATCATTATTGTCATCATCATCCATATTATTATTGCACACAAGAAAACTAAAACCCGGGAAGTTGAATCATCTTTTCCAAATTCATCATCAGCTTTGAGAGATAGAAAGAAATCAAACTTAGGCATTTTGATTCTCTCCTCACTTTTTTCACCATTCACTTAGATCCATATCTTTCTTCCAAAATATTTGCACCCAGGTATAATAAATTAAATCTGTAACTTTATCTTAAATTTGTAATTTTATTATATTCCATTATTTACCTAAAATAGCAGACAGATGGGGGTTTTCATTCCAGCCTAGTTAGTTCCTGTCCTGTGAAAGTCACTCAGTCGTGCCTGACTCTTTGCAATCCCATGGACTGTAGCTTTCCAGGCTACTCTGTTTATGGAATTCTCCAGGCCAGAATACTGGAGTGGGTAGCCATTCTCTTCTTCAGGGAATCTTCCCAACCCAGGGACTGAACCCAGGTCTCCCACATTGCAGGTGGATTCTTTACTGTCTGATCCACCAGGGAAATGCTAGTTAGTTACTAGCTATATAATGCTGGATAAGTTACTTAACTCTGAACTACAAAGTAGCAATACTAAGTCTTCACTGTTGTGTTACTATAAAAGTTGATTGGGAAAGAGTGAGTTAAAACAGACTTTTCTTATTCTAGTGCTCAATGAAATGAGCAAGGAATTATAAAAATGAGTAAATAACAAACAGAAATCAGCAAGGTCTGGGCCACAATACTTGTTAACTCATCTTATGACCCTTAAAGTGAGATTTCTGCTCTGAACCATCCTCTTTCTACAGTAGGGGAAATACTAGGAAAGCAGTTTGATTCAGGAGGATTTGGGGATTAGATCTTTACCAATGATACTGTTGTTCCTACCACCAATTTCAGTTAAAGTTTGTGGACTTATAAAGTGGTAGTTTCTTGCCTTTCACACTGTGCGTCATCTGCTTGTACTAGGATAATGATGTCTGAACAACTTGAAGCTGAAGATCACCTCTAATGTGGGCTATAAAATAATGGGCAATGCACAATGCACATGCAAGGAAACTGGCTTAAGTCCCTTATTGGATTACCTAGAATTGGCCATAAACCCTTGCTGAACATTCTGCTAGTATAAGCCACCAGAGAGAAGCAGGCTATTAGCACCCAGCATTGAGGGATTTGATGCACACTGGGAAAGGCAAGCAGCCACCCTAGCTTCAATGGGCCAAATATTTGATCACATAATGCTTTCTATATAAAGATTGATGATCAACAGGAGAAATTGTGAAATAAAAAATTCGCATTTCATGGCAAGACAAAACAATTTAAGAATTTTTTTTCTCTCTCTCCCCTTTGGCCTCCTCTCTCTCCTGCTAGTGCACTGTGTATCTGCATTAGCATTGAGCAAAACTCCTCCATCAGCAGAAATACCTGCTCAACCATAAAGAGCAATGTTCTCCCAGCACCCACAAGACAGCTGCTTAAAGGTAACATTCGTTCTTGATCTTGTAAGGGGCCACATCACCCACCAAAATGATGCTTAGATGCGGGTTATGTAAGCTGTCAATAATGCAGCGTTTGATGAGCACCTTTCAGTCTCAAAAAGCTTGTACAACTCTACCTTGACTTCTAGTGGCAGAACAGTTCTCACAGCCTTCTGAGGTGGTCTTCCCAGGTTATAATCCTCAACTTAGGCTCAAATAAAATTCCCTTTTTTTTTTTTTGGTTTGAAGTATCAACAAGAAAAGGGATAATTTCCAATGCCGTTGACTTATAAATAATCAAAATAAACAAAGAAATGATAGGAAAAAAATATGTGGAATAAGAAGGGCTTGTCCAGGCTCAGAGAGGCAAAAGGATTTTCAACTTCTTAATCTTTTCCCCAACTGTTGTGAGATTTAGGCTGAAGCAACAAAATTCTGAGAATTCTCTTAACAACCTCAAATTCTGGAGATAAGTAGATTTATATAGACATGCATTGTTATTATTTAGTCGATGGGTCTTGTCCAACTCTGTGTGACCCCATGAACTGTAGCCTGCCAGGCTTCTCTCTCTATGGGGTTTCCCAGGCAAGAATACTGGAGTGGGTTGCCATTTCCTTCTTTAGGGATCTTCATCCCAAGATTGAATTCATATCTACTGCAATGGGACGTAGATTTTTTTTTTACCACTGAGCTACCAGGGAAACCCATGTACATGCATAGGGTATTTTAATTTTTTTCTCTTCTGTTTGAAGGGCTCCTTTCTCCAGCCCTTTACTCCAGAGCTCCTGGAGAAAAAAAGAGTGAAGCAGAGAAGCATGAATAGTAAAGCTGACTCTATCTCACAAGCCAATAGCTTCATGCCTATATACTCACTTTGTAAAATCTCTGAAGCCCAACTGAAAAATGATGCATTTCTCCAATCAAGTCCACCTATGACTCTTCCACCAATAATCTTGCTAGAAACCATTAAAGATAATCTTAAAATAGAGAGAAGCACCCACATGGTTTAATAAAGGCTGAACTTCCCACAATATTCCCTCGAGGTACAAAGTATGAGTACTCATGATATGTGGGTATCTGGCCTCCAAAATGGAACTCAGAGGAAGAAAACAAACAGGTCCCTAATATGTTGAGAAGAAAGTTAAAAAAAAATCCCTCTGTGTAAGGAATAAATGAATGGTCAGTACATAGTTCTTCAAGTATGAGCATATGAAAATAAATGGAATAGTAAGTAGGAAAATACATTGCAACAATAAAAGTCAAACATACAGCATGCCAAAGATAGACAGTATATCCAATGTAGCAGAAAATATAACTCAAGATTCAAGGGGTCGCAAAGAGTCAGACACGACTGAGTGACTGAACTGAACTGACTGAGCCTTAGGAAATTTCTCAAAATTGTTTCATGCTGTAGAGTAAGAACATAAATTCAAAAAGCATAACTCAATGTCAAGATGAAAAAAAGAAACTATAGAATCAGATAAATTAGGATGTAACTTATACATAAAAGATCCAACCCAAACGGCATTATTAAAGAATGAATAAACCAACTAAGATGGGCAAAAAACAAACAAACAGATACCTCCTAAAAGTCAAATTACTGACAAAAAGAAGATTAGAGATAACTGTAATGAAAAAACACAGATAAAACAATTGAAGAGAAGGTAACATATAAAAAAGATAGATAAAAGATGATCTAACATAAAGAATCTTGATGTCACTGAGAAATACAATCAAACGAATCTTTTGAAAGCTATCAAGAAAATTCCAAATAGAAAAAATATACCAAATTCCAGAGACATTTTGGATAGAACACTTTACACCAAAGCATGTGTTAGTTGCATGTGTTAGTTAAGTGACTTATCTTCAAACTTAAAGACTTTTCAAGAACACCATGCTGAAAAACAAAATTACTTAAAAGAGTGAAAGAGAAAATCATATTAATCTCAGATTTTGTAACAGTATAGCATTCTATGCCAGAAGACAGTGAGGGAAAAGCTACAGTATTCTGAATAAAAGAGTGACATGACTATTATCATCCACTGACATATCTTTCAAATCTAATGGCATTCAACACACTTTACCATCAAAAAAGAAACAAATACACAAAAACCCTGGGAATATAACATAAATGACTACTTTTGAAGAAATTACTTAATAATGAATTTCATCCAACTAAAAATAAACCAATATACAGATATCAAGAATGGAGGCAGAATAGTATGCACACTGAGTACGTTCAAATATTAAACTACTTAAGAAACATGTTGGTTTTAGTTATAGAACAGAATATGAATGCCATAAACTTGGATAATATTAAAATAACAGTATAAATATAAAAAGAGGGATGGGTAAAGGAATATGGTCTGAAGTGTGTGAGTGATAATATCGTCTTCTTTCATAATTTCAAAATTAGAGAACATATGTGTGTATGTATATATATATATATATTTTTAAATGCATAAGCATTTTGATCTCAGTATTATTCAGTGTGTCTTTTATCTTTGCAGGAAAGTTTTAGGGGAAAAAAGTGTATCTATGTTGTTTCAAACCGTTTATTGAATATTCAAAATTCTCAATTTTTCTTTGTTTTATTTTTACTTTTATTGGACTAAACAAAAATTGGATATGGTACATGTGTGCTCAGTTGTGTCTTATTCTTTGTGATCCCATGGACTGTAGCCCACCAGGCTCCTCTATGGAATTTTCCAGGAAAGAATACTGGAGTGGGTAGCCATTTCCTATTCAGCGTATCTTCTTACCGTCTGAGCCACCAGGGAAGCCCACTATCCTTATGTCAAAGTAATACCTATGGCATGGTCCCCTTTTATAAAAATAGCTTTTGTTTCTACACATATATCTCTCTACACATTAATCTACAATCTCTGTATTTACACGCCTAGAAAAACAGCTGCAATTTCAACAAATTTTCATACTTTATTTTGGGGAAAGTTTTTTTTTTAAGGGGAAATATTTTATTTTCCTTAATATTTTATAATTTGAATGTTTAAAATAAGCATGTATTTATGTTTAAACATTTTTTTAAATGAAAGAAGGATACTAGAAGCAAATATATTGAGATTGGTAATCTGATTTTTGATAGTACAGTATGACTCTTTCTGTTTAATTCTGTGTGTGCTTAGTTGCTCAGTCATGTCCAACTTTTTGTGACCCCATGGATGGTAGCCTGCCATGTTCCTCTGTCCACAGGGATTCTCCAGACAAGAATAATAGAGTGGGCTGCCATGCCCTCCTCCATGGGATCTTCCTAACCCAGGGATCATACCCTGGTCTCCCAAATTGTAGGCAGATTCTTTACCAACTGAGCCACCAAGGATGCCCAAGAATACTGGAGTGGGCAGCCTGTCCCTTCTCCAGGACATCTTCCAGGCCCAGGAATCAAACTGGGGTCTCCTGCATTGCAGGCAGATTCTTTTAACAGCTGAACTACCAGGGAAGCCCTGTTTTATTCTAGATCTTTAGAATTTAAAATTTTTCAACCACTCTCCTTTCCCCGCAAAAAATATTTTGCCATGCACAAAATAGGCAGACAAGTGTTAACTTATCTTCCTTTACCTTCACTCAGAGAAAAGCTCTGTTCAATCTTCATTTAATCTATATTAGGGGGATATCTTGACTTAATAATATTTTGTATTTTGGAGAGTAATTTGTAGTTTTCCAAGGACTATTACATATTCCAAGTAACAAATTACATTTCCGTGATACCTTTTGTGAGGCATTCATTTACATTCTTATTTGACATTTTTTTTTTAACTTTACAATATTGTATTGGTTTTGCCATATATCAAAATGAATCCGGCACAGGTATACATGTGTTCCCCATCCTGAACCCTTCTCCCTCCTCCCTCCCCATACCATCCCTCTGGGTCGTCCCAGTGCACCAGCCCCAAGCATCCAGTATCATGCATTGAACCTGGACTGGCGACTCGTTTCATATATGATATTATACATGTTTCAATGCCATTCTCCCAAGTCATCCCACCCTCTCCCTCTCCCACAGAGTCCAAACATTTTCTAACAAACTTTAGTTCATTTTGAAAGACACAAAAGCCTGGTCTTGGTGAATTATCATCAGTCTTTTTTTTTTTTTAAGAACTTGAATTGATACCAGTAAAAAGTTTAGCATTTGTCAACTAGTTGTTCGGTTGCCTTTGGTAAATCACTAGATTTTTTTCATATTGCATTGAAATAATAAAATAATAGTGGACTTTTGTTGTTTTGCTTACATGCTCAGAAAGGAAGGACACTGTGAGCTTTCTATACAAGAAGAGCTGAAAACATGTGACAATATGGTATCAAAAGCAAGATATCAAACTCCTTTTTCTTTAAAAATGCACTGGAGGTTAGGAAAAGTTGGTATTTTGAGCAATAAGTGATAAAATAACCTGCTGTTGTAAAATTACCTATAATACTATAAGAAATGTTTTACTACTTGTTAATAAAGCAAGAACTTTGCAATAGATGAACACTGAAAAATAAATACTTTTAAGTATCAACTAAAAGTAAATTATAAAATGTTACTGAAAAATCCTTGTAGGATTCTGCCCCATTTTTATTCCTCTTTTATCTTCTGTGGAGTTAAAAAATAAAAAAGTTAATCCTATGATCTGGCTCCAATACTGAATCAAACTACTGAAGTCTAAAGTTCATTGTCACCCTCCCTGAATTTAGAAACTTTTGATTATATCTAGGACAGTCACATCTTGTCATTTCTGAGCAGTCCATGACCATCCTCGTGGAGAAGAAGCTTTTAACTGATAGGAATAGGCCCTTCATTTAATTCACCCCATTCTCCTGGCTGTGAATGACTAGACCAAAGGTGAATATGTCCTGCTGGGCTGTGGTACTTCTCTCTCTTAGGAATTGGGAAATAAAATGAAGAGACTTATAGTTTCTGATTGTTACTTGAATGGAGAGGAGGTTGTTCAGGATTGTTAGTTTCCATCTTCCATAAAACTCGTTAAGAGTTAAAAGAATACTAGTCTATACAGTGACAAAGATTGAGACAGGCAGACAAATGGGCAGGCAGATGGTAGAATGATGGAGAAAATAAATAAATGAGTACAGAGTTACTTTATTCCCCAAGCTTATTGATCCTTTGTTGAGGGATCTGCCTCTGTGTTCTATCAGCAAACTGTACAGTTTCTGTTTTTTACAATGGACAAAATGTTGGGAAAGACAGATTCAAATAAACAATGTTTATGACCAGTGTTCTATTGCTTTTCTTCTCTCCAGAACTTCCAAAGGGCAGATAACCTGGGCAGGCAACCATTTGTTTACAGGAGTAGTTATTAGGGGCAACTTTAAGCATATGAGAAGACCTGTCTTTAAGAGATCACAAAACTAAAAGGTGTATTTTCCTTGAATTTACTTGAATTTCATTTTGAGGACTTGGGAAAATTTCAGGATTCACAGAGGGCTAAGACCTGAACACTCTAAGATCATGTCCAGATAGAAAGTTTCTGGGATCTCTCTTTGTGCTATAATCCCAACTCTACAAATAGATTTCCTCACCCAGGTTCCTGGCACCCTCAAAATGTCTTCTACTACAAAAGCTCAGTTTTTGAAATAATGTTCCAATTCCATAGAAACAGAACAAAACAAAACAAAAAAGGAGCTTTCCTGATGGCTAAATGGTCAAGAATCTGCCTGCCAATGCGGGAGACAGGGGTTCGATCCCTGGTCCAGGTCGCATGAGGTGGCCAAAGTACTGGAGTTTCAGCTTCAGCATCATTCCTTCCAAAGAAATCCCAGGGCTGATCTCCTTCAGAATGGACTGGTTGGATCTCCTTGCAGTCCAAGGGACTCTCAAGAGTCTTCTCCAACACCACAGTTCAAAAGCATCAATTCTTCGGCGCTCAGCCTTCTTCACAGTCCAACTCTCACAGCCATACATGACCACAGGAAAAACCATAGCCTTGACTAGACGGACCTTTGTTGGCAAAGTAATGTTTCTGCTTTTGAATATGCTATCTAGGTTGGTCATAACTTTCCTTCCAAGGAGTAAGCGTCTTTTAATTTCATGGCTGCAGTCGCCATCTGCAGTGATTTTGGAGCCCCCAAAAATAAAGTCTGACACTGTTTCCACTGTTTGTCCATCTATTTGCCATGAAGTGATGGGACCGGATGCCATGATCTTCGTTTTCTGAATGTTGAGCTTTAAGCCAACTTTTTCACTTTCCACTTTCACTTTGATCAAGAGGCTTTTTAGTTCCTCTTCACTTTCTGCCATAAGGGTGGTGTCATCTGCATATCTGAGGTTATTGATATTTCTCCCAGCAATCTTGATTCCAGCTTGTGTTTCTTCCAGTCCAGCGTTTCTCATGATGTACTCTGCATATAAGTTAAAAAAGCAGGGTGCCAATATACAGCCTTGATGTACTCCTTTTCCTATTTGGAACCAGTCTGTTGTTCCATGTCCAGTTCTAACTGTTGCTTCCTGACCTGCATACAGATTTCTCAAGAAGCAGGTCAAGTGGTCTGGTGTTCCCAACTCTTTCAGAATTTTCCACAGTTGATTGTGATCCACACAGTCAAAGGCTTTGGCATAGTCAATAAAGCAGAAATAGATGTTTTTCTGGAACTCGCTTGCTTTTTCCATGATCCACTGATGTTGGCAATTTGATCTCTGGTTCCTCTGCCTTTTCTAAAACCAGCTTGAGCATCAGGAAGTTCACAGTTCACGTATTGCTGAAGCCTGGCTTGGAGAATTTTGAGCATTACTTTACTAGTGTGTGAGATGACTGCAATTGTGTGGTAGTTTGAGCATTCTTTGGCATTGCCTTTCTTTGGGATTAGAATGAAAACTGACCTTTTCCAGTCCTGTGGCCACTGCTGAGTTTTCCAAATTTGCTGGCATATTGAGTGCAGCACTTTCACAGCATTATCTTTCAGGATTTGAAATAGCTCAACTGGAATTCCGTCACCTCCACTACTTTGTTCACAGTGATGCTTTCTAAGGCCTACTTGACTTCTCATTCCAGGATGTCTGGCTCTAGGTCAGCAATCACACCATCGTGATTATCTGGTTTGTAAAGATCTTTTTTGTACAGTTCTTCTGTGTATTCTTGCCATCTCTTCTTAAAATCTTCTGCTTCTGTTAGGTCCATACCATTTCTGACCTTTATGGAGCCCATCTTTGCATGAAATGTTCTCTTGGTATCTCCAATTTTCTTGAAGAGATCTCTAGTCTTTCCCATTCTGTTGTTTTCCTCTATTTCTTTGCATTGATCGCTGAGGAAGGCTTTCTTATCTCTTCTTGCTATTCTTTGGAACTCTGCATTCAGATGTTTATATCTTTCCTTTTCTCCTTTGCTTTTCGCTTCTCTTCTTTTCACAGCTATTTGTAAGGCCTCCCCAGACAGCCATTTTGCTTTTTTGCATTTCTTTTCCATGGGGATGGTCTTGATCCCTGTGTCCTGTACAATGTCACAAACCTCATTCCATAGTTCATCAGGCACTCTATCTGTCAGATCTAGGCCCTTAAATCTATTTCTCACTTCCACTGTATAATCATAAGGGATTTGATTTAGGTCATACCTGAATGGTCTAGTGGTTTTCCCTACTTTCTTCAATTTATGTCTGAATTTGGTAATAAGGAGTTCATGATCTGAGCCACAGTCAGCTTCTGGTCTTGTTTTTATTGACTGGATAGAGCTTCTCTATCTTTGGCTGCAAAGAACATAATCAATCTGATTTCGGTGTTGACCATCTGGTGATGTCCATGTGTAGAGTCTTCTCTTGTGTTATTGGAAGAGGGTGTTTTCTATGACCAGTGCATTTTCTTGGCAAAACTATGTCTTTGCCCTGCTTCATTCCGTATTCCAAGGCCAAATTTGCCTGTTACTCCAGGTGTTTCTTGACTTCCTACTTTTGCATTCCAGTCCCCTATAATGAAAAGGACATCTTTTTTGGGTGTTAGTTCTAAAAGATCTTGTAGGTCTTCATAGAACCGTTCAACTTCAGCTTTTTCAGTGTTACTGGTTGGGGCATAGACTTGGATTACTGTGATACTGAATGGTTTGCCTTGGAAACGAACAGAGATCATTCTGTCATTTTTGAGATTGCATCCAAGTACTGCATTTCGGACTCTCTTGTTGACCATGATGGCTACTCCATTTCTTCTGAGGGATTCCTGCCCCCAGTAGTAGATATAATGGTCATCTGAGTTAAATTCACCCATTCCAGTCCATTTCAGTTCGCTGATTCCTAGAATATCGACATTCACTCTTGCCATCTCTTGTTTGACCACTTCCAATTTGCCTTGATTCATGGACCTGACATTCCAGGTTCCTATGCAATATTGCTCTTTACAGCATCAGACCTTGCTTCTATCACCATTCACATCCACAGCTGGGTATTGTTTTTGCTTTGGCTCCATCCCTTCATTCTTTCTGGAGTTATTTCTCTACTGATCTCCAGTAGCATATTGGCCACCTACTGACCTGGGGAGTTCCTCTTTCAGTATCCTATCATTTTGCCTTTTCATACTGTTCATGGTGTTCTCAAGGCAAGAATACTGAAGTGGTTTGCCATTCCCTTCTCCAGTAGGTTTTATATAAGGTAGATATATCAGGGTTAATTTTTAGTGGGGGAAAAAAAAAAAAAAACAGAAAAAAAATAATCAATTATATTGGAGAATAAAGAGGATAAAGGTAGAATTAAAAATATAGTTATGAGGTTATCACAATAGTCCAATAAGAGAGATACATCTTAAACTAAGGTAGTGAGAGTAAGAATGAAAAACAACAATTTTTTTTTAAAATGTGATTTGTCAACTTACTGAATTTGGGAAAATGGTAAAAGAGAAAGAAAACATTAAAAATTGCCCAGAGATATAATATTTTTCAAAATAAAGGGAAAAAAAAATAGTTCAGATTTGCAGATGTTGATTTTCTGGCTCCTTGGGGTCATAGGTTTAATTGTCTAATAAATAGTTGGATATAGTCTAATAAGTAGATGGGTCTTCCCTGGTAGCTCAATGCAGGAAACCTGGGTTCAATTCTTGGGTCAAGAAGATCCTTTGGAGAAGGAAACAGCAATCCACTCCAGTTATTGCCTGGAAAATCCCATGGACAGAAGAGCCTGGAGGGCTACAGTCCATGGGGTCACAAAGAGTCAGCCATGACTGAGTGACTAACACTAACAAACTGATGTGGCTTGGTAGTGAAGGCTGGGGTGCAGAGACAGATTTTTCTTTTTTCTTTTTTTCTTTTTTGGCTCACCAGTCTTTAAATTCTAGTATAAAGAGAATTTTATTCTAGTAGTGGTTTTAGAATGGCAATATTCAATACATTCTACAGATATATTTGAAGATTGTTTCAAAAATGTAGGTTATGGTGTTTATTGCAGCATTGTTTACAATAGACAAGACATCAAAACAACCTAAATATCCATCAGTGGATGAATAGATTTAAAAATAGATTAAAAAGTATATATATGGAATATATATATGTATATGGAATGCTTCCCAAGTGACTCATATGGTAAAAAATCTGCCTGCAATGCAGGATGCACAGGTCCAATCCCCAAGTTGGAAGATCCCCTGGAGAAGGGAACGGATGCCCACTTCAATATTTTTGTCTCAGAAATCCCATGAGCAGAGGAGCCTAGTGGGCTATAGCCCATGGGATTGCAAGAACAAGACACATCTGAGCAAATGAACACATAACATATATGAGATATTTTTCAGTCATAAAGGAGAAGGGAATGCTGCATGTGTAACAACATGTATGAACCTTGATTGTAAAGAGTCTGCCTGCAATGCAAGAGACCCAGTTTCAATCCCTGGGTTGCAAAGGTCCTCTGAAGAAGGGAATGGCAACCCACTCCAGCTACAGTCCATAGGGTCACACAGAGTTGGACATGACTGAATGAGACTAAGCAAGCTCTTATGAGTAGTACATTAAAAAAGTTTTACTATGTGAGGTGATGAATGTATTAACTAACTTTTTGGGATGATCATTTCATAATAAATACATAGAACAAGTCAGTACATTGTATAACTTAAACTTACACAACATTTATATCTCAATTTATGCAATGTCAATTATATCTCAGTAAAGTAGTGGGGGAAAGTATACGGTCAAATTAGCATTAACTTTAAACAGTAATTAAATTCAAGCCATACTTTGACTTTGACATTTATTTTACACCTGGATAATCAGTGACTCCTTATTCAAGTAAACATTAAAGTTCTAAAGAGGAGGAGTCTGACGAGGAGGTAAAGAATCTACCTGCAGTGCAGGAGACTTGTATTTGATCCCTGCATCCGGAAGATAACTGGAGAAGGGTATGGCAGCCCACTCCACTATTCTTGCCTGGAGAATTCCATGGACAGAGGAGCCTGGTGGGCTTCAGTCTATGAAGTCACACAGAGTCAGATATGACTGAGTGACTAAGAAGACTGAAGAGTAGTCATGCTTAATGTTTCCTGCAATGGACATTTGATAAAACAATCCTTATTTGACAGTCTACTCTGAACATAATGGAATCATTCTCGTTATTTGTTTTAAGTTACTCTAATATAATGACCTAATGGTATATACATGGCTTAACATTGGAGACCTACAGTATTTCAGTCCACTCAGACTGATTTGAAAGTTAAGCATTAAACCTGATTGGAAAGTATATGACATATTGGAAATGGCACACAGATAATAAAGTAAATCATAATAAGAGTGCCTTACCATATATTTCACATTCTGTTGATCTCTTCATTTTAAATCCAAACCAAAATAAATTCTATATCATCCCTTGTTTTGATACTACTAGCACACAGTGATAAAGATCCAACATAAGTAAAGTCAGCCACACTTATTAGCTCTGATTATGTGTCAAAATTTTGTTATGCACTGACAACGCAAACATAAATAAATGCACTGCACCCAAAAAGTTTACAACCCAATAAGAGTAGTTTTGTTATATATAAGAGCCAGAGACAAAGTTGAACTATTATTGGAATTATTCTATTCTTATTCTGACTTAAAAACTAGTTGCAACCTAAAAGTTGAGAGTTATGTTTTAGGACTTCAAGCCTGGGAGACAGCATCAAGGAAACCCGAGAGAACTGTTCACTGTAGGGAGTGGCTGCAACCTAACTGTTGTTGGATCGTGGGTATTTTTCTCCTTCTTGAGTCCCCTTGGGCTCACATTGGAGGGCTGGAATCACTGATGACCATGACAGTTTTGTCTACTGATATGGCAGGAACTATTCCCTTTCTCACTTATATAAACTCTGTCACTTAGATTTCAATATTCCCATTGTAAGAATATAGAAATAGAGGCTTGAGGAACTTTAACTTTCTTAATAGCAAGCAGCTAAAGCATGTTGGGATTCAATTTTGAATTTATGCAATCTGACTCCAGAACACTTACTCTAAGTCACTATGAGGTATACTCCAGGAAGAGACATAAAAGCAATTAACTAATTGCAATAGTACAGGATATGTGTTTTACCAAAAGCATAAATATAATTTTAAGAAAATCCAGAGAAGGAATTCCTTCTACCTAGAGGTTATGGACAAGTGACAAAAGATGCAATATTTGAACTAAATATAGAAGAATGAGAATGTCTTTGAAAGATAAGGAAATAAATAGTAAGGAAACTCTGTAAGTATAACTTGAATAAAGATATGAAAATACTTGTCATTCAAAATATGTAACTGGTCTTGAAAGGAGGAGAGTAATGAAATATAAGGATGCAATTGTAGGTTTAGAACAGTTTTGAAAGATCTTCAATAATATGACAGAGGTTTGAACCTGATGTGTAAAAGTCAGAAAACATAGGAGTGTCTTCAGTTATAAGCAGAAGCATGACATGCTTAGATGTATAACTAACTGGGGGAAGGTAGGGAAAGAGAAACCAGAGGTCAGAAAATTTATTTATCAAACATTTGAAAAATTGGGCCTTGTCAGTACTAATGAACAGAATGAGAATAAAATGAGCTATTTTCAAGTGTTTAGAGGCAGTACCAACAGAATGGTATAACTGATTGGATATGAGAGATGAAGAGAACATTGAAGATTACTCTGAGCTAGCTATTGTGGGTGAATGCAAAAATACATGTTAGTTGAAGTCATTAACTGTTAAAGGGGTATGGCGAAGAAGAAAGACTAAGGGCAGTGAAGATGAAAGGAGATGAGAAAGTAGATACAAGTTTAATTCATTTTCCTTTCTTTTATTGAATAAACATTCATTTAGACACAATTTTTTATGAGTTACTAGCTACATACTCCATGTTTTCTGTAATCATGCAGATGTGAATGGAAGTTTGAATGATTAAATAAACGAAGCGTCCATTCACTGCAGAAAATCATTTTACAAGGCAGTCAAAGTGGCTTTAGAGAATAAAATTATACAAGAAATTTTGCATATATTTAGATTCATGTTTTGGAATTTTAAGGCATTCTTCCTTGACAATTGAGTGATGCCCTTCAGGAGGTGACAGAAGAGGGATCTAGATCATTGGTCTTAGAAAGGTTTTTTCCCACAATGAAAGGAAGGAAGACAGGGTAAACAGAGATAGAAAATGTACTGATGCAAGTGGGGTTTAATCTGTTAAAATAATCTTCTGAAGTTTTTTCTTACTTTCTTGGGGAGGAGAAAGGAAAATCATTAGCTAAGACAGATGATGGGACAGGAAGTATAGAAGGTTTTGAGAAGAGATGATAATATGTAAAATGATCATCAGGAGAATGAAAAAGTGAATAGGCAAGAGGTATGTGTTGTGATAGGACAAACCAGGAATATTTGTGAAAGATTTCAAAATGGACATGAAAAGAATACTGGGTGTCCTCTTCACTGAACTTTTTTGGATTAATGTTGCCTTTTGGTGTCTCTTATCGATTTGATGACAATGTAAGGAAGTGAAAACTATTAAGAATGCAAATGATTCTAACCATTGAAATGCAAATGACTCATGTTCAGTGGAATGCTATTTTTTTTTCCCCCTTTTTTCCCTTATGGATAAAACAGGTTTTTCTTTTGGCCTTTTTTGGAATAGCTTTCCTGAGTTATAATTCATACACCATAAGATTTAGCCATGATAAACACATTTGCATATATTTATGAGTTAATTTTGGGGGCTTCCCAGCTGGCACTAATGGTAAAGAACCTGTCTGCTAACGCAGGAGACAAAAGAGATGTGGGTTCAGTCCCTGGGTCGGAAAGATCCCCTGAAGGAGGGCATGGCAACCAACACCAGTATTCTTGCCTGGAAAATTCCATGGACAGAGGAGCTTGGCAGGCTACTGTCCATTCCTCAGTTTGTGGACCCCTATCTCCAACTTCAAAGCCAACAACAGTACACTGAATCCTTCTCCTATCAAGTCACTCCAGCTATTCTTCCCTAGTCACATTTTCCTGACTCATGTCTGTCTCCTGCTTTTAAGGATGCTTATTATTTCACTGGGTGCATCCAGATAATCCAAGATAATCTCCCTATTAAGATCAGATGATTAGCAATCTTAATTCTATTTTCTACCTTAATCCCCTTTCACCATGTATTCTAACATATTTACACAATCCAGGAAATAGGGCATGGACATTTTTGGAGCCATTATCTATCCATCACACCCATCATATGGGAGGCTAAGAAAGGAGAGTTTTTAATAGAGAACATAGTTAAAGTTAAGATTGTCATCTGTTAGAGAGTAATAATGAAAAATAAGAATGACAACAAAGTGTTGATCATTAGAATGTCTCTTGTTTCTTCTTTAGGAGAAATTTCATTTTCAAAGTCAAGATGGATTGAGACATTAAAGGACAAGTTTAAAATAAATTCAGAACTGAAAGAAAACTGTGGCATTGTATATATCATACTACAAAGATATCAGATGGCAAAAAGAGAAATAGAGCGCTGAGCAGAGATAACAGCAGGGCCTAGAACTCTTGGTACATGTGTGCTTCAGTTTTGATTATTTATATTTTTAGGATGAAAGGACACGTTTATTTGTAGGCTGAGGGGCCAACTGAGAGGCAAACTTAGATTCCATCTTTTGAACTTCTGGGCCTTTGACCCTGTTACTTGCCCAATTTAGAGCATTTCAACATTAACCTTTGAAAAATAACAGCATGCTGTCAAGTACACAAAGCACCAAAAAGCACATTTCTAAAATGTCCCTGAGTGAAGATGTGAGAAAACCCCTTGAAACCCATTATTATCATGGAGATATTACAGTGGCCTCCTTGTTTGCTCTCTTAGATAAGATTGTGTCTGCCTAAATGGCACTGATTCCGTTTATATAACAATAACAAACAAAAAAAAGAATATTTGGAAAAAAGAAAAATAAATAGCTGAGAGAAGCACTGTAAAAATCTGTGGATAACGTAGTACTCCAAATGTATATCATTTGCTGATAACACATGATTTTGCTAACAGTGTCACAACAAAGCATGCCAATCTATCAGTCCTGCTTGTGCTTATAACCAGCATGAATATCTGAATGAAATCAGTGGGTTTGGGGTTAAGGGTCACCCAAGTGGCCTCCTTTGGAAAGTTAAAACAGTACTTCATTCCCACATGTGTCATCTATGCCTTTCTGCTGTTCCACTTCAAATTCTCTCTCTAATTCCAGTCACGTACTTTTTCTGCCCTCTGTGCCATGCAAAAATGCCACCAAATTTGTCAGAAAAGATTTGCCCTTTGTGAAACTAGCCTGATTAAGTTTTATCAGCTCATCTCTCTCTGGATGTTTGGTAACCTCATTCCTTATTACTGTCTTAGAGATCTTGCCTACAGCCAAGGGCAGATCTGTTCATTTATAATTTCCTGATTCTTTTTCTGTTCTTTTCTCACAGATTGGGGTGAGGTATTTGTGTTTTCATTTTGCTTCTCTCTCCCTGTAACTGAAACATTTTTGCTAAGCTCTCCTCATTTTGGTTGAAAATTTACTTAGAAATAGATCTATATTTTTTTCCAGTTTATCACAATGACTGTTTCTTATAAATTTAAAATTATTGGTTGATAAAAACCTCTCATGCATTTCCTAGACTTTCCAAAGTGATCTTTCTTATCATGAAGTGCCCCTTAGAGCAGATGAATATTTATTCTCTTTATTTTTCTCTTGCTACATCGGTTTAAGCTTCATAAACACCATAATTACACTAGAGCAAACTTGAATATGAAATAAGAAAATGAAATAGCATCCCCTGATCCATTAAGCTATATTGTCTTCCTCCCAATATAAAGATTAAATGACAGGGATAGTTTATAGAAATGACAAACATGAGTTCAATTTATTTTTTCAAACTCATAATCAACAAAAGATTTTTTTTTTTCATTTATGAGTAGGGAAACTGGCTGATTCCTTATATGAGAAACATTTGAAATTTTCTGTTTATTCTTTCAAGGTACAACCAGTTCTGAAGTTCTGAATTTTACCTCTTTTTTTTTTTTTTTCCCCTCCAGTGTTTAAACATAAACAGTTTATCCTGTGATGCTGTATTGACTTTGTAAACCTTTCACAATGATGAGAATGTATCAGGCATTTTCTTCTCCTCTTTTATATTCATGTTTTCCCCTTTCTTTATGTTATTTACCAACTTGTTTCCATGTTCTTCAACATATGTGAAACATTAGCCAAGAGAAATACATCAGATATCTCATTGACAGGTACTGGTATGGATATGTAGGAAAAAATTTGATTTGATTTACTCAACCTGCATTGTTTAAAGTTTTAATTTTATGCCATTATGTAAATAATAGGTGATCGTTATAATGGGGCTTCCCAGGTGACTCAGTGGTAAAAGTCTGCCTGCCAATGCAGGAGACATAAGAGACATGGGTTGATCCCTGGGTCAAGAAGATCCCCTGGCAGAGGGAATAGCAACCTGCTCCAGTATTCAGATGGTAAATGAGGGAGACCTGGGTTGGGAAGGTTTATCCCTGGGTTGGGAAGATCAAGGAGGGCATGGTAATCCACTCCAGTATTCTTGCCTGGAGAATCCCATAGACAGAGGATCCTGGGTCTCCAAGAGTCAGACATGACTAAGGGACTAAGCACCAGTATTCTTGCCTGGGAACTCTCATGGACAGAGAAGCGTGGCGGGCTAGAGTCCATCGGGCGGAAAGAATCAGACACAACTGACTGAACATGCATGCTCATTTTAGAATATTTGCAAGACTCAAATATGAAAAGAATAAATACCCAATTATGCTTTTGGAAACTATTATTAGGATAGTGGTACCTATAATTCCAGGATGTTTTGCTATACTATGCTGTTAATTTTTAATATCTGCTATTATTCAGTTAAAAATATGACACAAGCATTTCCCCTGCTGTTAATTAGCACTTACAAATTTAATTTTTTAATAGAAATATACTTGTTGAAAGTTTCATAATAATCCATCATATGACTGGTATATCTAATTGAAAATACATTGTTCTATATTTTGGACTTCTACTATAAAAACTGAAATAAGAAATGCCTTTCCTATATTTATGATTATTCATATTATGATTATTAGCCTAATTTTCTAGAATTTGAATTAATGAATATAAGAGAATTAATGTTGGAATTGTTCTTATAATTATTGTTAGTTTTCATCTAATTTAGTCTTATAAAATCAGAGAATGCTTTCCAGTACAAATTTTATCCCAAGTAGGATTTGAAGGATGATGACGATGATATTTTTGAAAATTTATTTACTGTTACATGTATTAACTTTGGCATTTATTGTCTTATTTACTTTTTAACACAACTCTGTGAAGAAAATGCAAATTTTCCTCCATTTTACACAGGGTAGAATTTTGACACTCAGTCTAACATCAGAAGGCATGAGGAGTATGAGAGTTAGGGATGGGAAGATTATTTAAAAAGAAGAAAGAGTAAGTGAATGCAAATGACCTGAGTTGTGAGAAATCAAGAATTTGAGAACTCACGTAATTCTTGTTAAGGAAAGAGTTGACAAGAAATGAGATGAGAGAAATAGATATCCAAAGTAACATCAAGAGGGCCCCTTTAGCCACCTTAAAGGAGGCTTTGGGGAGCCATAAACGTAATTTAAGTTCGTGATTGCGTTTTCAGTTTGAAAAACATGTCCAAATTCTCCATGAAAATGTGCCAGGAAGCAGTAGCTGCCATGCTTGTATTTAAGAAGCTTAACAGAGAGTCCAGATTTGAAGTGCTCTCCTGATAAAAATGTCAAAAGAAAAAAAATGCTCAACCTACAAGTTATGTTTTATTTGGCAGATTGTCTGAGGACTACTCTGAAAAAGTAAGGGAAGAGCCAGGATACACAGGGGTTTTTGCAACAAAGACCAGGTGGTCGAAGCATCAACAGATTACTGCTAATTAAAGAAAACCAGAAATCTCAAGTTAATGAATTTAGCACTGTTTTTCCTGTATGGGGACATGCAGGAGTCTGGGCTCATTGAAATCACTCCTTTGATATGCACCCTGACTATCTAGGGCTAGTGTCCTATTCTTTCCCATCCTGAGTCCCCTCAGGGTACACGGTTGTGGGTGGCTGCAGTGACTGAGGGCTTGGAAAAGGGCAGCCAGTTGTCTCCAACAAGTGTTCCCTCAGGGCTCACCATGGGGGTGGCTGTAGTGGCTTGATGGCTACAGCATCCTTTGTTTACTGATATGGTAGGCAAGGTATTTATTTCAATTACAAGAAGGAACTAGACTTAGGGCAAATTGTTCCTTATTTGCCTTTCAGACCTCAAACAGTCCAGATGTCTGACTTCTGATGCCATGATTTTAGCTGTTTCGTTTGCTGCTTTTGTGGTATTTTGTCTGACCAGTGACCAAACAGCATCACATATACTGTTAGACTCAGTTCACATAGTAATGACAGAATGTTCTTCCACAAAGGGGCTGGATTAAAAATATGTGTTTTATTTTTTTCTAGACAAAGAAATGAAAACAAAATCCTATTCTAGATCTTTATCCATAAAACATAGAAATCTTAACTTTCTATGCTGATTCTAAAGCTAAGCAGAGAGACTGACTTTTAGCAAACATTGCTATTGTTGCTATTGCATAATGGTTATTACCTATTTTATCATTTCTTTTATTTGTTTCTTCTAGAGGTAGCATGGGAGAAGCTGACTGTTTTATAAACTTTTCGCAAACACTGATAATTTACAAATGTGAAGGACTTTTGTTGACAAGAGCACAAATGACAACCAAAAACTAATGGAGAACTCACTTTTTTTTTTTTAATTTAACAAGTATTTATTTTCCCGTCATCTGACCACATGCTCAGAATCTGGATTTTGAAAATTTGGTAAGCAAAGATACACCACAATCTTCTCGATGTCCTCTGTTCAATATCGTATGCACTAACCAAATGTGGCTATTTAAATTCACTACAATTAAACATTCAGTTCCTCAATCACACTAGAGAACTCACTTTTGAGTCATAATTTAGCTCTTAATCACAATGCTTGGGGCTGCTCTGGTGGCTCAGTGGTAAAGAATCCACCTACCAGTGCAGGAGAGGTAGGTGACATGGGTTCCCCCCCAGGTTTAGAAGATCCCCTGGAGTAGGAAATGGCAACCCACTCCAGTATTCTTGCCTAGGAAATCCCATGGAAAAAGGAGCCTGGCAGGTAACAGTTCATGGGGTTACAAAGAGTCAGAAAGGACTGAGTGACTGAACGTGCACACAATGCTTAGCAATGTTTTTCTCTACTACATTTGAACAATTTATCACCTCCTCACCACTAAACAATGGAACCAAAACAAATGAGCAGAAGAGATAAGAAGGTTTTTTTTTTTTTTGAACTATATTTAATAGTATTTTCCACATTTTGTAAACGGCCATTTTGGAATACCATCTTCATGTTTCATAGGGCCTTCATCACAAATTTCCAATAACTGAGAGGTTCCAACCAACAAATTTATTCTCTCACAGTTCAAAAGCCTTAACATCTAAAATGAAGGTGTCATTAGGATTCATCCATTCTGGGGAGTCTGAGGTTTCCAGAAATGATCCTATGGCTTCATCTTAGCTTCAAGTGCTTGTTAGCCATCCTTGGTGTTCCTTGGCATCACTTCAGTTTCTGTGTCCATCTTCACCTCACCACCTTCTAAGGGGACTTCAGTCTTTGGATTTAGAGCCCAATCAAAATCTGTTATGAGTTTATCTCAATATCCTTAATTATATTTTCAAAGATCCTATTGCCAAATATAATCCCATTCTCAGTTAGTAGGTGGACATAAACGTTGTGAAGGACACTGTTCAACCCACACACTTTCCTCAGCATATTTTTGCAATGTTTCTTTTATTAAAGCAGTTCCAAATTTCTCAGACACTTCTTCATTAAAATAAGAATAGTTCCTTAAGAGACAAGAGGCAATCTAATACTCAATGTTTTCCAAGCTTAGTTGAAGGCAATTTTTTTAAGAGCATCTCATGAAATAAGAATTTTTTCATAGACAGTTTTTTTGGGAAATGTTGGGGAAGACAAGCCTCAAATACTTCATAGAAAAAAGCTCATTCCTTTTTCTTCCTTTCAGTTTCTCCTGTATTCTGGTGTAAATTTTAGTATATATAGACTATGCATCTCAAGAAGCCTAGTAGAAATAGCAAAATTTGCCCGTTTTCGCCTTTTCTCTGATTTTCTGCAATCCCTGTAGTAGAAGTGAAATAATTGCTTTTCAATATGAGTTAATTGTTTCTTTGCATAAGTAGGCAGGATGGGATGATTTCCTAGAATAATGATAGCTAATATATAATCAGCAGGGCTTCCCTGGTGGACAAGGGGTAAAGAATCTGCCTGCCAATGCAGGAGATGTGGATTCGATCCCTGGGTCAGGAAGATCACCTGGAAAAGGAACTGGCAACCCACCCCGATATTCTTGCCTGGGAAATCGGATGGACAGAGGAGCCTGGTAGGCTACAGTCCAAGCAGTCACAAAGAGTCAGACAAAACTTAGCGACTAAACAGTAACAAACATATAATTAGCATGCATTGCAGAATAGGCACTGTATGAAATATTTTAAAGCATTTTAATCCTGATAACAACCCTGTAGATACTGATATTATGTCCACTTGACAGACAAGAAGGATGATGTTCAGGGGACTGTGACTTGCCTATGATCACACAGTTGATAAAATAAGAAGCACACAATCTTTGTCACTTTGTGTTCTTCCTTTCCATATAAGCAAACATTTCTCCATGTCATTATGTTGTGTGTATGTGCTGAAGGAAGTACAGTATACATTTGACTTGCATCACTAAGTGCTGTAGATTCTGTTTTTTATTTATTTACTTATTTAACTTTATAAGCTCCTTTTAAGTTTCATTAAAAACACATGATTGATTTGGAGATAAAAATGTCCACTTAGGCATAACCTTTTGGAACAATTTGGCTTTAACAATTCAAATAACAGCACTCCGTGCAAATCACAGATGCTGATTAGCAAGGTTTCAGAGCTGTGCTTGGAATTGCTGGCACCTCTATTACTATTACATCCAGAAAAGAGATGAGGTTAGAGATAAAATGGTCTAATTAACCAGGAGCTGCTTCAGTATCCTCAGTGAGCACCCACAGAGTAATCAGACACAGAATCCTTGCCTTTCGGTTGGTCCAGAGATGATGCTTAGATGTATATCAAGAACAGCCAATTGTGTCTGTAACCTGAAAGAACTAGTTGAAAGATTCTCTCAGGCAAACATTGGCAGTAAAGAGGGGATTGTCTGAATAAACTCTTATCTCAGAGAAAATGCTCTTGTATCTCAAGAGTTTGAGAGAACCTGACAGATACAGAAATGCCAACAAAATTAATAATAACATTTATAATTTGAATACTCTTGTTTTCTCATCACTGTCCTATGGGTTTCTTCGCCGTCAGGGATAGGCTATTGATAGACATATAGAAACTGTCCTGGGTTGGACAGAATGTTTCATGTATGTCCTTCGTTTTGGTTATTTTTATTTACTTTTGAATCCTCAGAACTTCCAGCAACCCATATGATTATTGCTAGATACTTGTTTGGTGAATAAATAAGTAAATGGACAACACAAATAGGAATTGAATAATATAATTGATCGATTTCCTATAAACCCATTGCTGAACCCTTTATTAAGTTATAAAGGATTTAACCTGTTTTTGTTTTAACTGTATGTTTTTTAAATGAATGCGTACTGAGAGCTTGGTCCTGGACTAAGGGCTTTGCATGCTGTTGCTGTTTAATTACTAAATCATGTCCGACTCTTTCGCCACCCAAGGACTGTAGCCTGCCAATCTCCTCTGTCTGTGGGATTTCCTATGTAAGAATACTGGAGTGGATTGCCATTTCCTTCTCCAGGAGATCTTTCCAATCCAGGAATTGAACCCATGTGTCCTGTGTAGGCAGGCAAATTCTTTACCACTGAGTCACCAGGGAAGCCCAAGGCCTCTGCATACACGATGAGAGTTTATCCTCATCATACTGTTAGGGGAAGCACACTGACTGAAACCGCCCACCCTGGCCAGGCACCATAGTAACCATTTGCATGAGTTGTTTTACAAAAGTCCTGATAAGGAACACCATGGAACTAATAAGCCACCATCAACAGGTTGAGTTCAGGAAAGGTCAAAAAAGTGGCACCACCTGTTCAACTACGTCTCAGAATCTTTCTCGATGCATCCATCTGGGCTGAATAAGGCATGGACTTGTTCACCAGGGGATCTTCCCTGGTGGCTCAGATGGTAAAGTGTCTGCCTACAATGTGGGAGACCTGGGTTCAATCCCTGGGTCGGGAAGATCTCCTGGAGAAGGAAATGGCAACCCACTCCAGTATTCTTACCTGGAAAATCCCATGGATGGAGGAACCTGGTTAGGCTACAGTCCATGGGGTCGCAAAGAGTTGTACATCACTGAGCGACTTCACTTGTTCACCAGGAAGGACTCTGAGTCAGAATGATTGGTTAAAGACAATCTGGAAACTAATCCCATCACCATAAAACCCAAGACTTCAAGCCATGTGGCAGAGCAGTTCTCCTGAGTTCCCTTACCCTACTGCTCTCCACTTGGGCTCCCCTTCCCAGCAGAATCTCTTGCTTTGTCACCACATGTGTCTCCTGGGACAATTCATTTCCGAGTGTTAGACGAGCCCACTTTCAGGCCCTGGAAGGGGTCCCCCTTCCTGCAACAATACCTTTGCTCTTTCAACGACAAATACTTATTGCGTGCTTCCTCTGGCCAGTCACTTTTGGAAGCATAGCATACAGCAGAAAACAAAACAAATAAACAAAACCCTTTCTTCTCTGGGGTTTGAAAAGAAGAAAGCAATATAACTATTTGCCTGGAGTCAGAAGTAGTCTACTTCCAGGGTAAACTCAGGTACTTAATTGCAGTGCCATGATTTCTAATAAAAGCCTCTACACCAACCACTACACTAAGGGTTTTCAGCACCAAATTCCTGTGGTGATCACTACACTAAATAAAGAAAGAAGATACATGTTCTCTAGATGATTGTTCAGGCTGAGCAAATGCCAAATGCTGTTAAGCAATGCCTATTTCTAAAAAGAATTCTTTCTCATTGAAGGAGATAATTCCATAAGCACAGGCACATTAATTTGGAGTTTTTCATCAACAATAATGAGAATGGGCAATAAGAATGAACTTAACCTTTCATTCTGTATTTTTGTTTTATGACAAAGAGAGGACTTTTTCAAGCTGGGAGGAAAAAGGAAATACTTGCTGCTGAGTCTTGTGTGAGCTTTAGTGCTGCTCATGAAAAAAAAAAAAAAAAACTTTGGCTGTTAAAATAGTGGGCATAGGTTCTTGGGTGGAATATAGGACCTTAAAGTGATAAATCCCCAAGCAACATGGAAATATGATTACACTAAAGATGAGATTAGTAAAATCCAATATACAGTGACTGAGATCAACCAGCTTACAATATAGCTCCAGGGGTTGTCTATAAATATGTACCTGAAAAGATCGGAGAATATCCAGGTTACTCAAGGGATAAAGCAACAACAGGAAAGTAGGTTGGGTCTGACCAAAGCTAAGAGTTTTAATCTGGTAAGTGTTACTATGAATAACTAAAAATCCTCTTAATAACCTACAACACCGAGAAAAGAAAAACAAAAAAAAATAAGAATTTGGAAGTTTTTGTTTTTTTTTTTCACCCTCTCCGCCATCATCGTGGGCCTGGAGGGCGCCTCAGAAGCTCGGGGGTGGCGTGGGTGGTAAGGACGTGGTGGGGGGCGGGGTGGTGTCGGGGGACATGAGGGGGGTTGTGGGGGGCGTAGCGGGTGGGGGTAGGGGTGGGCATGCCAAAGTGCCAGCTCCTCACGCGGCAGGGAGAAGCTACGGCTCTTTCTCTACTGCCCTGGGCCGACCATGCTAGGAGGAGGCCTAGCGGGCGGTTGGCATCAGCACAGGGGCCCAGCCTCCAGCAGACACCTAGCCACACTGCACATGCTCAGAGTGCCCCTCCAGTCTGAAAGTGTTTTTAGACTACTCTTTAGGCAGGAGAGATTCTAGTAAGTCCACAAAAAGAATAAAATATTAATGGTTATGTGCATTTAATGGATATACCATCCAGTGTTGTGTTGTTGTTGTTGTTTAGGCACTAAGCCATGTCCGACTCCTTGTGACCCTCATGGACTGCAGCAAACCAGGCTCCCCTGTCCTTCACTATCCCCATAGTTTGCTCAAATTTATGTTCATTGAGTCTGTGATGCTATTCAACCATCTCATCCTATGTCATCCCCTTCTCTTGCCCTCAAACTTTCCCAGCATTAGGGTCTTTTCCAAAGAGTCAGCTCTTTGCATCAGGTGGCCAAAGTATTGTCAGCAAAGTGATGTCTCAGCTTTTAATACACAGTCTATGTTTGTCATAGCTTTTCTTCCAACGAGCAAGAGTCATTTAATTTCATGGATGCAGTCACCATCCACAGTGATTCTGGAGCCCAAGAAAATAAAGCCTGTCCCTGTTTCCATTGTTTCCCCATTTGTGCTGATGTGCTCAGTCGTGGCTGTCTCTTTGCCACCCCATGGACTGTAGCCCGCCACGTTCCTCTGTCCATGGAATTTTCCAGGCAAGAATACTGGAGTGGGTTGCCATTTCCTTCTCCAGGGTGTTTCCCCATTTATTTGCCATGAAATGATGGGACTGGATCATCTTTGCTGTTTGAACGTTGAGTTTTAAGCCAGCTTTTTCACTCTCCTCTTTCACCTTCATCAAGAGGCTCTTTAGTTTCGCTTTGCTTTCTGCCATAGGGTTGTATCATCTGCATATCTGAGGTTATTGATATTTCTCCCAGCAATCTTGATTCCAGCTTGCGCTTCATCCAGCCTGACATTTCTTATGATGTAGTCTACATGTAAGTTAAATAAGTAGGGCAACAATATACAGCCTTGATGTACTCCTTTCCCAATTTTAAACCAGTGCATCGGTCCACGTCCAGTTCTAACTGTTGCTTCTCAACTTGCATACAGATATCTTAGGAGGCAAGTAAGGTGGTCTGGTATTCTCATCTCTTTAACAATTTTCCAGTTTGTTGTGATCCACACAGTCAAAGCCAATAAAGCAGAAGTAGCTATTTTTCTGGAATTCTCTTGCATTTTCTATGATCCAATGGATGTTAGCAATTTGATCTCTGGTTCCTCTGTTTTTTCTAAATCCAGCTTGTACACCTGGAATTTCTTCATTCACATACTGCTAAAGTCTAGCTTGAAGGATTTTGAGCATAACCTTGCTAGCATATGAAATAAGTGCAATTGTAAGGTAAGTTGAACATTCTTTGGCATTGCCATTCTTTGGGACTGGAATGAATACTGACCTTTTCCAGTCCTGTGGCTACCGCTGAGTTTTTCCAAATTTGCTGCCATATTGAGTGTAGCACTTTCACAGCATCATCTTTTAGGATTTGAAATAGCTCAACTGGAATTCCATCACCTCCACTAGCTTTGTTTGTAGTGATGGTTCCTAAGGCCCACTTGACTTCGCATTCCAGGATGTCTGGCTCTAGGTCAGCGATCACACCATCGTGGTTATCTGGGTCATGAAGATCTTTTTTGTATAGTTCTTCTGTGTATTCTTGCCACCTCATCTTAATATCTTCTGCTTCTGTTAGGTCCATATGATCTCTGTCCTTTATTGTGCTCATCTTTGCATGAAATATTCCCTTGGTATCTCTAATTTTCTTGAAGAGATCTCTAGTCTTTCCCATTCTATTGTTTTTCTCTATTTCTTTGCACTGATCACTGAAGAAGGCTTTCTTATCTCTCCTTTCTATTCTTTAGAACTCTACATTCAAATGGGTGTATCTTTCCTTTTCTCCTTTGCCTTTCATGTCTTTTCTTTTCTCAGCTATTTGTAAGGCCTCCTCAGACAGCCATTTTGCCTTTTTGCATTTCGTTTTCTTGGGAATGGTCTTGATCCCTGTCTCCTGTACAATGTCACGAACCTCCATCCATAGTTCTTCAGGCACTCTATCAGATCTAATCTCTTGAATCTATTTGTCACTTTCATTGTATAATCATAAGGGGTTGATTTAGGTCATACTTGAATGGTCTAGTCATTTTCCCTGCTGCTGCTGCTAAGTCATTTCAGTTGTGTCCAACTCTGTGAGACCCCATAGATGGCAGCCCACCAGGCTTCCCTGTCCCTGGGATTCTCCAGGGAAGAACACTGGAGTGGGTTGTCATTTCCTTCTCCAATGTATGAAAGTGAAAAGTGAAAGTGATGTTGCTCAGTCGTGTCTGAATCTTAGTGACCCCATGGACTGCAGCCTATCAAGCTTCTCCGTCCATGGGATTTTCCATGCAAGAGTACTGGAATGGGTTTCCAGTGGTTTTCCCTACTTTCTTCAATTTAAGTCTGAATTTGGCAATAAGGAGTTCATGATCTGAGCCTTAGTCAGTTCCCAAGCTTGTTTTTGCTGACTGTTTAGAGCTTCTCCATCTTTGGCTGCAAAGAATATAATCAATCTGATTTTGGTATTGATCATCTGGTGATATCCATGTGTAGAGTCTTGTGTTGTTGGAAGAGGATGTTTACTATGATCAGTGTGTTAAAACTCTGTTAGCCTTTGACCTGCTTCATTTTGTACTCTAAGGCCAAATTTGCCTGTTACTCCAAATATCTCTTGACTTCCTACTTTTGCATTCCAGCCCCCTATAATGAAAAGGACATCTTTTTGGGGTGTTAGTTCTAGAAGGTCTTGTAGTCTTCATAGAAGTGTTCAACTTCAGCTCTTCAGCATTACTGGTCAGGGTATAGACTTGGATTACAGTGATAGTGAATGGTTTACCTTGGAAATGAACAAAGATCATTCTGTCATTTTTGAGGTCGCATCCAGGTACTGCATTTCAGACTCTTTTGTTGACTATGATGGCTACTCCATTTCTTCTGAGGGATTCCTGCCCGCAGTAGTAGATATAATGGTCATCTGAGTTAAAGTCACCCATTCCAGTCCATTTTAGTTCTTTGATTCCTAAAATTTTGATTTCACTCTTGTCATCTCCTGTTTGACCACTTCCAAATGCTTTGATTCATGGACCTAACATTTCAGGTTCCTATGCAGTATTGTTCTTTACAGCATCGGACTTTACTTCCATCACTAGTCACATCCACAACTGGGTGTTGTTTTTGCTTTAGCTTCATCTCTTCATTCTTTCTGAAGTTATTTCTCCACTGATCTCCAGTAGCATATTGGTCACCTACCAACCTGAGGATTTCATCTTTCAGTGTCCTATCTTTTTGTCTTTTCATACTGTTCATGGTGTTCTCAAGGCAAGAATACTGAAGTGGTTTGCCATTCCCTTCTCTGTATATTCATAAGGGATTTGATATAGGTCATACTTGAATTGCCTAGTGGTTTTCCCTACTTTCTTCAATTTAAGTCTGAATTTTGCATTAAGACATTTGTGGTCTGAGCCACAGTCAGCTCCCGGTCTTGTTTCATAGAGCTTCTCCATCTTTGGCTGCAAAGAATATAATTAATCTTATTTCAATATTGACCATCTGGTGAGGTCCATGTGTAGAGTTGTCTCTTGTGTTGTTGGAAGAGGGTGTTTGCTAAGAGCAAATGCCTTCTCTTGGCAAAACTTTGTTAGATTCCTAACCAAGGAATTCCGCTGAGGGTGATATTGGGACAGTCTGAATTTGCAGTTAGTATCAGAAGTGAGGGTGATCTTGGCAACTCCTGAACTTTGCAAAGGAAGAAAGAAAGAAAGTGAAGTCTATCAATCGTATCTGACTCTTTGCTACCCCGTGGACTGTAGCCTACCAGGTTGCTCCGTCCATGGGATTTTTCCAGGCAAGAATATTGGAGTGGGTTGCCATTTCCTTGTCCAGGAGGTCAGGAAGACCTTTGCCTGGTTCAAGACCCAGGCATTGAACCCAGGTCTCCTGCATTGTAGGCAGACACTTTACCATTTGAGCCACCAGGGAACTTTGCAAACATGTTATTTATTTCTCAAAGCAAACTCATGTGGTATAAGATCACATAGCTGAGAATAGAACATAAGCAAAATATTCTCTGACATAAATGATTACAATAGTTTCTTAGATCTCTTTCCCAAGGCAAAAGAAATACAAGCAAAATAAACAACTGGGACTAAGTTAAACTTTAAAACTTTTGAACAGCAAAGAAAATGGTAAACAAAGCAAAAGACAACCTATGAATTGGGAGAACATATTACCAAATGATGTTACCAAGAAGGGCTTAATTTTTAAAAGGACAAATAGCTCATCACATAATGCAATTAAAAAAAAACCTGAACATAGGCAGAAGACCTAAACAGACATTTCTCCAAAGAAGACATACAGATGGTTAACAGGCACATGAAAGATGATCAACATTGCTATTTATTAGATAAATGCAAAATAAAATTACAATGAGATACCACCTCACACTGGTCAGAATGGCCATCATTAAAAAATCTACAAACTGTAAATGCTGGAGAGTGTGTGGAGGAAAAAGAACTCTCCTCCACTATTGGTGGGAATGTAAACCAGTGCAGCCATGGTGTTTGGGGACCGTCATTTTTCTAAAAGATTGCATATCCTATCCCTCTAAAATATTGGTAATGTTATAAAGACATCTTATGGAGATTTAAATCTTGAAGTGGCCTGGAGGCTCTATATTCACTCAGAGTTTGTTGATCTTAAATTGACTCAAGAGCATTTCTGGGTTAATTGTTCTTTCTCCTTTTTATAATTTCCCCTGGGTCTGAGAGAATAAGGGAGGAAATCAGAAATGCAATGGGTCATACGCACTTCGGCAAATGAAGTAAAGTTGTCCTGATACAGAGAAGATTACCATAGAGCCTGTATAAGGGTTACATAGATGTTTTGAGACAATCCATTTTTTTCTTCCTTTTTTAATTTAAAAAAGACATGAGAAAATACTTGGGATAATGGAAATGTTTTATATCTTGTTTTGAGTTGCAGTTTTTATGGTGACTACAAATATTAAAACTCATTACTGAGTACTAGATCATTGTATTTTATTGAACATTAAATATACTTTAATCTTTAAAATGAGTGCTGTGAGAAGTGCAAATAATGATTTAAACCTGGGGTTTGCAGGGTTGACTGATTCATATATAACTAAGGTTGAACAAATAGAGCACTAACCTTATTGTACTTTATATAACAGACGAAACTCTGTTGGAAAATCACGTATTTATTAATTGAAAAATTCAGAAGAAAATGAATGTCAAGAGACAAAACTGACTTTACAGATATTGCAACTGGAAGAAGAGCAGCGCTCAAGGAAAAAGTATCCAAGAACATGCATGAATTGCTTACCATGTGCCTGATACCGTATTGCCATTTCAAATTTGTTATTTCATTGATTGGTTATACCAACCCTATGAAGAACCCACTACTAAAAATCTAGTTTTACCTTGTCGAGAAACGTAAATCTTGATAGGTTATGCGACCTACCCAAGGTTCCAAGGCTAAAAATGGTAAAGTTAAATCTTGAGGCTCTATTTCTGATGTCAAAAGTCTGTATTCTTGACAACCAAGGCTTATTACTTCCATTCAGTCATTGTTTTGATTAAGTTAGGCTAGTTTAATTATGCACGATGTGTAATTAAATGGAAACTTGAGTCACATTGACCACTCTACTTCTAATATATAAAAATTAGTTGTAACAACAACATAGCCAAACCTGAATAATCTTTGTAATTTGGTTAAATGGCAGCATTTTAATGGCTCAATATGACCAGCAGGTGGCAATGGTATTCCATGAAGTCAATACAGCAACTTCAGGGGAATTAATGTGCATATCACTTCATGTCAAATAGATGGAAAGCACAGAAACAGTGACTAATTTTATTTTCTTAGGCTCCAAAATCATTGAAGATGGTAACTGGAGCCACAAAATTAAAAGACACTTGCTCCTTGGAAGAAAAACTATGACCAACCTAGATAGTATATTAAAAAGCAGAGACATCACTTTGCTGACAAAGGTCTGAATAAAGTCAAAGTTATGGCTTTTCCAGTAGTCATGTATGGATGTGAGAGTTGGACCATAAAGAAGGCTGAGTGCTGAAGAACTGATGCTTTTGAACTGTGGTGCTGGACACTCTTGAGAGTCTCTTGGACAGCAAGAAGATCAAACCAGTCAATCCTAAAGGAAATCAACCCTGAATATTCATTGGAAGGGCTGATGCTGAAGTTCCAATACTTTGGCCATCAGATGTGAAGAGTCGACTCATTGGAAATTACCTCGATTCTGGGAAAGATTGAGAGCAAGAGGAGAACAGGGCAACAGAGGATGAGATAATTGGATGGTATCACCAACTCAGTGGACATCGTAAGTTTGAGCAAACTCAGGAAGATAGTGAAGGACAAGAAAGCCTGGTGTGCTGCAGCTCATGGGGGCCGTAAAGAGTCGAACACGACTTAGTGACCAAACAACAATGTATATAAAAAATACAAGGCTGCAGAAAAAAGGAGAGGAGCAGCTTTCTGTGATCTCAACCCTAGATATTTATGCACTTGACCCATTAAGGGTACACAATTTTTGAGCCGTTTGCATACCTAGGCTAGTTTAATTGCGTTCTGCATAAGGTAAGCAAAAGAAGCAATAATGAACACACTGAAGAGACAGTGCTTCTAAGCTATCTAAATGAGAAAGAGAAAGAAAAATAAATATTATTTGAGGGAATCTTTGACGCTTCTTTTACAGTTGTGTTTTTGGTGTGTGCACGTGTTTATTTGCATATATATATGTATATATGCACATGTACATACGTCATTGCTGTCATGTTGTTAGTGTTGCTCATGAAACCCAACAACCTGTGTGCTTGGTGACAAAAAGGAATGCTTTTGGATTTAAGCCAAATCTTTCTACCTCTGGAAGAGTAAAGCATCTTCTGAAACTAGTATGCAACTAACAATGAACATTTGACTACACCATTGCAAATGCTGTATTCTATGATCCAGTTTCCTAAAACCAGCCTGGTGGACAAAGCAAAGATTCCTGGACCGAGATATTTATGTAAGGTTTTGAAAGACAGTAGTAGTTTTCCAGGAGGACAAGGTAAATATGAATATTTTAGGAAGAGGCACTAGCAACTAAAGCAGGTGTAGAAAAGTAAAAAACACGGTGTCTTTGTGAAGTATAAACACTTCGGCAAAGTGAGAATTTGTAATACTTTAAAAGAAAGAATCAGAGAAAGGCTTTTGGTCATGCGAGGAATTTGGATTTTATTCTCTAAGGAACTTTCAGATGAGTTTGCCCATTATGGAAATATGAGACTTCTGAAAAAAGGTAGAGGAGGCCTGATGTGAAAGTATCAAAGAGAGGTGGCAGATTGCAGAATTATTTGGGACACAGACTCTATACTACTACAGAAAACTCCAATAAACTGGAATTCAAAGTGGTGCTCTGTTTATCTGCAGTTGTGATTAAAATATGAATTCTGAAAGACAGTGGTTTTCCGAAAAATCATGATTTAGTGTTAACTTCCTTTCCTCACACTGATAATGCATAATATCAAAAACCATGTCCTGAAATGGTTGAAAATGATGAAGTGAAGGTAATACATATTTTTAAAAATAATAAAAGGAAGATAAGAAAAGTGATGGGTAATGACTTTTGAACTTGTATAATGTGTTCCTACCACCTGTGTCATGAGTTGCATTGGGCAGACTGACCCTAGAGTCTGAGTGGTTGGGCAGGAAAAGGGAGTCCCGAGGTAGTTAATCTAGTGCAAAAGGTAACTGGCAACATATGGCTGGAGATGGCATATGGCTGGTCTAGAGCATATATTATATATCGTTGTTGTTGTTCAGTCACTAAGCGAGTTCCAACTATCTGCGACCCCATGAACTGCAGCATGTCAGGCTTCTCTGTCCTTCACTATCTCCCTGAGCTTGCTCAAACTCATGTCCATGGAGTGAGTGATGCCATCCAATCATCTCATTCTCTGTAGACCCCTTCTCCTCTTTCCTTCAATTTTTCTTAGCATGAGGGTTTTTTCCAATGCGTCAGCTCTTTGCATCATGTGGCCAAAATATTAGAGCTTCAGTTTCAACATCAGTCCATCCAATGATTATTTAGGGTTGATTTCCTTTAGGATTATCTGGTTTGATCTCCTTGCAGTCCAAGGGACCCTCAAGGGTCTTCTCCAGTGCCACAGTTCAAAAGCATTCGTTTGGGGGGCCCAGTGTTCTTTATGGTCCAAATCTCACATCTATACGTGACTACTGGAAAAACCATAGTTTTGAGTATATGGACTTTTGTAGGCAAAGTGATGTCTCTGCTTTTTAATACACTGCCTAGGTTTGCCATAGCTTTTTATCCAAGGAACAAGCATCTTTTAATTTTGTGGCTGCAGTCACTGTCTCCTTTGATTTTGGAGCCAAAGAGAATGAAATCTGACACTGTTTCCACATTTTCTCCATCTTACATATAGTTTATGTCAAATCTCCCTCAAGCAGCACCCTCTGAGGAATATTCCTTATGCCATTCTGCTATCTCCTATAGCTTAGATTTTGCTCTACTAGAGCTATAATCAGGAAGTTCCTGAGTCCCTAAAGATTGTTTAAACGTTTCTGTGGAATGCTTCTATTTTGTAAATAGCCACTCTGCCTTTGTTCAAGTTGTGATCTAGTGCATCACCTGTCAAACAACTCACCAGTGCATGTTCCTTAAAGCCTGTTTGCAATCCTCCAAGGATAGGGCTTCCCTTGTGGCTCAGCTGTTAAAGAATTTGCCTGCAATGTGGGAGACCTGGGTTCTATCCCTGGGTTGGGAAGATACCCTGGAGAAGGGAAAAACTACCCACTCCAGTACTCTGGCCTAGAGAGTTCTACTGACTATATAGTCTATGGGGTCACAAAGAGGTAGACACGACTTAGCAACTTCCACTTTTCACAAGGATAGGAAAAGCAAGGTAGTCTCAAAGGAAGAGAAGAGACACTGTGATAAAGATGAGTCTGAGTTTGTATCATAATTTTGCCACTGATTGTGTGACATGTAATAAAATGTTTTAACACTCTGAAGCTCCATTTGTTTACCTGTCAAGTAATGGGTGGGCTTCCCAGGTGGTGTAGTGGTAAACAACCCACTTGCCATACAGGAGACAAAAGAAATGTGATTCAATCCCTGAGTTGGGAAGATCCCCTAGAGGAGGAAATGTCAACCCTGTCCAATATTCTTGAGGGGAGATTCCCATGAACAGAGGAGCCTGGTGGGCTACAGTCCATGGGGTTGTAAAGAGACAGATATGACTGAGCACGTGCGTGGAAATTGATGGATAGAACATATCCTGAGTGTCAATTTATAGCAAAGTGGCCTTCCTTGTTTTCTGTTGGCTTGCAGACATTATCATTGAATCACAGAATTCTTTTCCAAGGAGTTCAGACATAGACTCAAAAGACTTATTGCAGTTGTTGCTAATAGTAGGTACCTGCAGCTAAATGATTGGAGTTAACATAGAGGAGAGCAATGTACCAACATTTCAGGTTTAGATAATCTGAATTTCCTGGCTCTTGAAACATGAAGTCATATATCCCGTTCAGTTCAGTTCAGTCGCTCAGTCGTGTCCAACTCTTTGCAACCCCATGAATTGCAGCACGCCAGGCCGCCCTTTCCATCACCAACTCCCGAAGTTCACTCAGACTCACATCCATCGAGTCAGTGATGTCATCCAGCCATCTCATCCTCTGTTGTCCCCTTCTCCTCCTGCCCCCAATCCCTCCCAGCATCAGAGTCTTTTCCAATGAGTCAACTCTTTGCATGAGGTGGCCAAAGTACTGGAGTTTCAGCTTCAGCATCATTCCTTCCAAAGAAATCCCAGGGCTGATCTCCTTCAGAATGGACTGGGTGGATCTCCTTGCAGTCCAAGGGACTCTCAAGAGTCTTTTCCAACACCACAGTTCAAAAGCATCAATTCTTCGGCTCTCAGCCTTCTTCACAGTCCAACTCTCACATCCATACATGACCACTGGAAAAACCATAGCCTTGACTAGATGAACCTTTGTTGGCAAAGTAATGTCTCTGCTTTTTAAAATGCTATCTAGGTTTGTAATAACTTTCCTTCCAAGGAGTAAGCGTCTTTTAATTTCAGGGCTGCAAGCACCATCTGCAGTGATTTTGGAGCCCCAAAAAATAAAGTCTGACACTGTTTCCACTGTTTCCCCATCTATTTCCCATGAAGTGATGGGACCAGATGCCATGATCTTCATTTTATGAATGTTGAGCTTTAAGCCAACTTTTTCACTGTCCACTTTCACTTTGATCAAGAGGCTTTTGAGTTCCTCTTCACTTTCTGCCATAAGGGTGGTGTAATCTGCATATATCCAATCCTCAAGCAAATACTAAGTGCCAGGATGTACAAATAAGCGTGGCAGGCGCTTCCAAGGATGCAGAAATTAACTGGACACGTCCTGACCTCAAAGAACCTAGAGGTTAACAGATATGATGCTGCTAGATGATGCTTATACATACATTTATACTAAACAAGGTAGACAGTGATAACCTTAGTGAAGGATGTTGAAACAAGATTGTGTGTGTGTGTGTGTGTGTGTGTGTATCTTAGGGGAGAGGAAGGAAAGAGTTCATAGGAAACTGTGATTCAGATACAGTTTGTTTCTTATGGCAAAAATCATATAGGTGAGGTAAGGCACAAGGCTGTTCTGAAATCATTGGTGATCATTCATAATAGATTCAGGTGTAATATATCAATGCTAGCTACATCTGTTTCTATGGCATTCATCCTGTGCTGAGTCTTGTCTTTTTCAGCAAATGTGTTTTCAGCCTCTTTCTACTTACCTGTGGACATCTACATGTGAAAGGTGATGGTCCTGCCAGATCTATGAAACGATAAATGATTTAACTTATACTTTGGCCACCTGATGCAAAGAGCTGACTCACTGGAAAAGACCCTGAAGCTGGGAAAGATTGAGGGCAGGAGGAGAAGGGGACGACAGAGGATGAAATGGTTGGATGGCATCATCAACTTGATGGACATGGGTTTGGGTGGACTCCGGGAGTTGGTGATGGACAGGGAGGCCTGACATGCTGAGGTTCATGGGGTCACAAAGAGTCAGACACGACTTAGCTACTGAACTGAACTGAAGACTATTCTAGACAGATGAGCAATCACATGTACAGAAAAAAAACAAGCAAACAAACAAAAAACAGCCTTGTCCTAAGCACCAGGGAATTAGGTCATTAAAGGAAAACTGATTTTGAAGATTTTAAATAGAAAAACAGTGGCAACAATTTCCCGTCATATTTCTCAGTGGAGGCTTGGAAGTCCATTGTTCTTTAAGAGATAATTGAATGTTCCCTTTTTCTATATTTAAATTGAGAATTTTTTCACTATATTTTGGGAAATTATTTATCTTGATCATTGAGAGAATTCATTGTTCAGATTATGATGTGCAGTCATTTGTCATATTTTTATTTTTTGGGGTTTTTGGAATAAGCATTTAAAACATTTTAAATACTTATTTAACAAAAATCTAGGTCTCAGAGACTATAGAAAAACCAAATGGAAAATGGAGTGGGCATTCTGTGTATCTAGAACTGGCATATAGGTGTGTATGTAAACACATTATGCTTTCTATAAAAGATCAAATGAAAATTGTGCCCATGGAGAAGGACTTCTGTGCAGCAGACATGCATTCTAATTATTTCATCCTTATTGCCTTCTATACAGCTGAAAGGAATGCAAGGTGGGGGTGAAGGTAGGAAAGAAAAAAAAAAAGTGTTATGTATAAATGTAACCAATGTTGGTTAGCAAAAAGTGCTTTATTACACATCAGGTACTTTTTTTTTTTTTTTAAGCTTTCTTCATTCCCAGTGGAAGGCTTTCACTGTAGGGGGCAATCAGCCATAGGGGTTGACCGGTGGGAAGCCTATGAACTGTAAAAACAACAACAAAGGCTTTTACAAATCATTCTATGTGGATAAAATAGGTACAAAACCCTCACCTTCGGGGTGTTTATGAGGACACACTGGTCTTACCTCTTTACCTCCTATTTCCCATAATTGGCTTCACTCCTCAACTTCTCTTTTTCTCTTAGGAAACATGAAATGGACCTTTATAGATGACAAGATTTCTTTCATATTTGTATCTGGGTAGGGAGAATGGGGAGATATCATATCGAAAAGGGCAGCTTATCATACCTCTTTCCCCCCCCTGTTTATTAAAAAGAATGAGTGCAACTGAGGGACTTCTGCTGAGAGTAACAAGCACTTTACCACTGCAAAAGGGGCTCCGGCTGTAAAAGGTCTCCAACCAACTAAATTGAGTGGCACTCCTCACCACAGCCACGTTCAAGTTGTCTTTTCCAAGCAGACAGCTAAATTAGGAGTTAAGAGATGCCCGCGTAGCTTTTCATGATGTAAATCAAAGATGAAAGAACCCTAACTCGCAGGAAATGTTAAAGAAAGAAACACCTAAGCGAAAAGCAGAGTAGCTAAATGACTTGCGTTTGGATTTTATTTTGCTGATCAATCCACAGGACTTCATATTTTGGTCATTCTAAATTAAAGATATTTTTGTGAAAATTTCCCAAAACGATCAACATGAAACAGGTCATTTTCTCTCCTAGGTAATTTTTGGAGAGTCATTGAAATTTGTGAAACCATGTGTGGAAATCAAGTTTATATTCACATGAATATCCCCAGGTATGTAATGTCTTCCTATATAAACATGGATCTACAACTCTTTTTTCAAAGGACAGGTAACCCTTTAGTAACATCAACCATCACTGTGGTTCAGTGCTAACACCCCTCTGGATGTAATTCAAAATGACATTTTTTACAAATTCATGTAAATAGCTTTTTTTTTTTTTGAGATTTTACCATCTTGTACTATCTTTCATTTTCTTCAATATACTACTTACGTATATGCAAAATCTTACCTTCTGTGTTAAACAATTGTCATTTCCATCAAAACAGTCCATCCTATTCTCTTTTATAGTTCTCATTATTTAGTTCAGTGTCTTGAATTTGGTACATGAATCAATAAATATTTATTAAATGAAAGCAATCAAACCCTAAAATTTACTGATAGGACTACATCTGTCTCTAGGAACTAAAAAAACAGTAATGATTAAGAAAAAACATTACATAGTTCATAATCTGTGCAAGGCACTGTTTTTATTAATTTATATAGTCATAAAACTTCATGAGATATCATTATTAATATCTCGGTGTTACAGTTAAGAACAGTGAGATAGATTAAGTAATGTATTCAAGCTGATAGTGGCAGAGCAAGAATTTGAAACAATGGAGCCTTCAGGCTGTGCTCTTAATTACTATGCTATATATAGCTTTCCTAACAGATTATATTTATTGTGTAGTTGTAAGTGCTTTACATGTACTAATTCATTTGTATCATGAATTCTATTTATAGAAGCCGGCTGTATGCCAGGATGGGATATATTAGCACTTTCACTAGACTTTAGTAAACATAGGCTGAGAATTTCATACTTCCATGGTTTTATTCTTATGCAGTGATTATCCAAATGTGGATTGGAAAACCAAGGAGTTCCCAACTTCCTTTTTAGAGCACTTACATAGTCAGAGCTCGTCTAGATATCAAAGAAAGTGTTCTATAGTTCTGTTCTTTTTCTCTTCACCTACTTTATAAAAATTTTTTTAAACACATGATATTCATTATGGAAGATATAAGAATCCCTGAGTGTAACAACTACAGCAAATAAATACAAAATTTAAAAAAAATCAAATCATAAAGCTGCTTCTTAAATCTGACAATTTTAAGGAGAATGGGTTTTGCTGCACCCATATCCTACTGAACTGGATCTGCTGCTGCTGCTAAGTCGCTTCAGTCATGTCCAACTCTGTGCAACTGGATCTGGTAACTACTAAACCATCTGAAATCCCTTATTAGATAAAGATTTAACAAGAATAGATTATTCCATAAATTTCAAGAATGATTTGTTACTCTCTAACTTCTCTTAATGAAATGCTGATACTTTAATTGATATACATTTTATTTTTTTTACCATCTCCAGTAAAGCTGCTGTTTGCTCTAATCTGTATCAAAGTTATATTAAGGTAATGCTAAAATAAGTACTAGTTGTTCCTAATGCTATAAACACAACCAACAAATTCTTATATAGTGGTTTTAATTTTTACGTTCCCATGTGATTCCCTAATTTGAATTTCTAGTGAAAAATACCAGGAATGAAAATATTCTAATAAAAAATACTAATTTCATAAGACTTGCTGTTCACACATATACTTACTTCCTAGGCTATGTAAGTTTCATTCAGTCTGCAGTTAGCTGTTTAACCATTTCCTAGGACCTCTGTGAAAGCCATGACTTTATTTTAAGATGTTCATATAGAGAAGCATCATTATATTCTAGTGAAATCACTACATTATGGTATACTAGGTATATTATGACTAGTTCCAAATATGAGCTCTGGTTTTTTTATTTTAACATGAATTTTTTTGTGTCCTTCAAATATGGTATTGCTTTTATATAAACTATATGTAACTGTCCTACACATAAACATCAGAGTTAGTAGGTAGATATCCACCATTAAGTTAAAGTGTGGCATCTTTATGATATACACTTATCTCAAACCATATTCTTCTAAAGTAAACATCATTAATTTTTTGGTAACAGTCAAAGCAAATAATTAATAATAGAAATTTTCAATCTATTGTATAAACATCATCTTCCTGGAAATTTCTGGATTAGACCTAGATTCAGTGATATACACTATCTCTTCTACCACACTTCTCTACTATACCTTCAGCAAAATTATTTGCATTCACAGAATAGGAAAAGTGTGGTGGAAAGACTCTATAAACATGACCCCCAATGACCCTGTCTTCTGGTAGGCACCATTGGATCTCCCCTTGCTCTTGAATGTAGGTTTGACCTATGGCTTGCTTCTAACCAGCAGAGGGAGTGAACTGTCATTTCCATGATTAGGGTCATAAGATCATAACTCAAATTTTTCTAGAAAATTGTCTCAATTGCATAGTCATTTTGCAGATTTTAAACAAAGGAAGTGGCTGTTTGGAGATGCCCATGTGGTAAGGAACTGAGGGCATCCTCTGGTCAATAGCCAGAGAGTGGCTGAAACTCTCAATCTAACAATGTTCAATAAACTGAATTCTGTCAACAATCATATGGCTTTCTAAGCATATTCCTTCCCAGTTGGGTTTTCAGATAAAAACTCAGTCATGGATGATACCTTATTTGCCACTTTCAAATGAGTCCTGGAAGCAAAGAACCCAGACGAGCTGTAGCAAGACTACTGAACCATAGATTTGTAATATAATTGATGTTGTTGTTTTAAGCCTGTAGGTTTATGGTATTATTGTACCATAATATTATTATACCAGTGTTATAATGCAGCATCAGAAAATTAATGTAGTGAGTCAAACAACTGTTTTCTTTGAACCCAGAAACACAGTTAGGGCTTTGATTTTAAGAGGTACTGATCTTATTACAAATTTAAAAATAAATAAATAATATGAAAATATGGGAGTGAGTCTAGAATGCCTAGAAAGTAAATGACACTTAGAATTACAAAATATGGCATCCAGTTGTATACAGTATATTAAGAATACTGGCCCTTGTGGGACAGGGCCAGTATTAGTTAACTATTTCATACTTAGCTAATGCTGAAGGAAAAAATATAATCATGACCAAGAGCCTGGTTATACCAGCTTTTTAGAAACCCACTTCTTTTTTATTTAAATTTTTACTTATATATTTTTCATACATTTAAAGCTTCCAATTGACCAATAATAAGTACTAAGTTATTATTTCTCTTTGGATAAGAGAAATTGTCTTCTAATAGAATAATTGTCACTTTTTATCTTCAGACTCACAGCTACATTACCTCCTTTCACTGATTTTTATTTCACTATATTGTTTTTTCTGATGATAATCTTGATATTAGCATGATTATGTTTTTCTGAGAACTATAAGTTTCAGTATGAGTTTAGCATTATATGTTGAAATTTAAATTCTATCCCTATTTATATAGAATATTTTGTCTTGGTCTTTTACAAAAAAAGAAAAAAATCACAACTTTAGCTCACACATGAAGAGAAAAAAAGACACCATACCTGTGAAAATTATAACAATAATTTTCAGCACATTAAGTCAACAATACAATTAAAATAAGATAATTATTTGAGACAATATATTTTATGCATTGGATGTGGACTTCTACAGAGCTGATCTTTAGTTGCATCTTATGAAAAGTTATAGAATGAATTTATCCAAGATTTCTTTTAAAGGAAGAAATTAAATTGCCCATGCAACACCATTACATATGCAACAAAAAATATTCACAGATGCATGATAAACCTTTCAATTGGATTACACTTTTATAGCTAGAACTGAAATATAATTTTATGCCACAAGCATCCAGGCATATTTTATCAATTTTCTGTTCTTTTACCCATATGAAATGTGTGATATATGATATAAATATACACACACTTTGTATATGAGTTACATTTTTAAAGTCTAAAACAAAAAAAGCCAGAGAAAATGGCAATAGAAGATGAGCAAAGGCTTGCCTTTATCTGAATGCTGTGTTTTACACTAAGCGTGAATACTTTCACTATAACCACATATTTGTCATTCTGCTCAGGCTGAATATACTATTTTAAATTAGAAAAAGTTCAACAAGATTTGCCCAAAATGAACTATCTAGCAACTATAGTTCTATAGTGACTTCGGAAAATAGAACAACCTGTCTTTCATGATTCACTTCTCTAAAACTCTAGAAACAAACTATGTGGGAAAGTCCATTCACTGAAGCACCTTCTTGAGAATTGGAAAAGGAAGATGGTCATTGCCAGACTAACTGTGATAGGAGAAATATAATTACTAAAAGTTGATACATAGAAATGCTAAATTAGTTTTGTCTCTCTGGAATATTGGGATAAAACAATGAGTTGATTCTTTTACCTTTCCTAAACAAAGGTCTTAGAAATGGTAAATGAGGCATTAGTAGAATGGATGAATATTAAAATGTCTTGAAGTCATTCACTATATACTGAGTGCCTCAAAAGTATAAAGCTCTGAAAAGCAAAGGAAAACAATCTTTGTGAGTGATTGCCATGAAGATAGGAGTGAGATGTTGGTGGCGTTGTCAGGGTTATGGCTCACAGTGGGCAGAGAGGATATATTGCTCTGGAATGTGCAGAAGGATACAAACTCATGGAATAAGTACACATTAAGCATTCTATTCAGTAGTCTTTTGTAAACGTTATTACTGTTTGGATTCTTTATAAAGAATAAGCCTGACTGAGCAGAATAAAATGCTCTCAAATATCAATTTTCGACACCCATGAATAGCCTAGCTGTTTAAGTCATGAGCCATTAAATTGACACAAACAGATCACAAGGACAGAGCACCCAATGTGCAAGGCACACACCTAGCAAAAAGTAAGTCACCTTGTAAATGCAAAACTGTATAAATATAATGCCCAGACACACACATACATCAAACCTCAAAGCTATATATATATATATATATATATATGTATGTATATATGTATATAAACACACACACACACATATATATAAAGCTTCCTAGGTTGCTGAGTGGGTAAAGAATCTGCCTGCCTGCAATGCAGGAGACACAAGAGACATGGGTTCAATCACTGGTTTGGGAAGATCCCCTGAAGGAGGAAATGACAACTCACTCCAGTATTCTTGCCTGAAGAATTCCACGGACAGAGGAGCTTGGAGGGCTATAGTCCGTCGGTCGCTAAAGAGTCGGACAGGACTGAAGCAACTGAGCATGCACACACACAAATTTTCTGTCTCAAAAAAAATGTAGCCCAAAAGTTTAGATGTTTATATTAACAGAGCACTTAAAAAAAACACAAAAGAAAAATAAACTCTATATTTCTTGTTGTAAAAATTTGTGTTTATATTGATTACTTTTTTTTTAAAACAAGATGAAGCCTCAAAGAAATGAAGATTTGCAATGATCAATCAGCAGCTTACATGATTTGATGATGCATGTATAATCACAATATTTGAGAAGTTATTTCCTCCTAATATGACCTCTGTATAGGAATTGCAACTCCAAGTTTTTCTCCCCTTCTTTGGATATGGGTAAGTGAGTGTGTGGGGAATGTGTTTTATTCACTGTGCATCTCTGGAGAAAATCAGGTCACCTTCAATGATCTTATCAGTCAAAGAAAATAGGACTGCTTCACAAAGCTATTAAAATGGAAGAGAATTAAAATGTATAAAAAGCTTTCAGACGCCAGGATCAAAGGGAAAAAGGTCACAGACTAGTCAAGGATTGTTGCCTTTGCTGAAATTCATGATTTTGATTAACATGAAGTTGTAAATGGCTATAACATTGTAAGCAGTTGTAATAAAATAAAGTAGGAAACAAAGACCAAGGACATTACAGAATCGTAGAAGAAAGTGTCAAAAGGATACTTCTAACAAGTGGAAAAACTAAACAAGATGAGCATTATGATTATATGCTTTTCAATAATTTACTTGTGATCCACAAAATGCTTTAGCATGTACCAGGCAATTTAATCCTCACAAGTGAGAGAGGTATTGTTCCCCATACTTCAAGAATATGAAGGCAAAGTTTAAGATAGTAATAAATTTCTGCAAATTCAAAGAACTAGTAAGGCAGCAGACTACTGTTTTCTTCTAAGTCTCTAAAACAACAACAGAACACTGTAAAATGTCCATAAATATCATTCAACTAATCAGCCTGCACTTTTCTATTTTTCCCTAATTCCAAATCTAATATTCTTTCCAGTCGGTTGACTCATCCCTTAACAAGTGATTCATCTATGCAAAACCGTTTCTATTTTATTTGAAACATTGCTAACAGAAAAGTAAATAAAACATATAGTAGGAGGCTATTTTAAAAATAGAATAAACAGGAGTGGTATCTTAGGGTTTCAAAGTCAAACTATCAATAGGATTGAAAAAAACGGATTCATCTATTTTGGATGGGACTAATAAGATTACCAAAATGCTGTTACACAACAGATTACATCTTAATTACACATAAAATAGTTGAGCACTTCTTATGTGTTAACACAGAGAATCAGATCCTTACACCAAATTATTGTGTTTTTTTCTAATCCTTGATTACTATAATTTCCTGTTAATTCTCATTCTTTTTCATCTTTCCATCTATTTACCATGGAGGAGTCAATGTAGTCATATCAGGGTACAAATTTGTTCGTATCTTGGTTGATCCACTTTTCTACCCTATTTCCTTCTTCCAGCTACAAAATCTTAAATGACTACGTTCTTGAGGAACAAAGGAAAATCCTTTAATGATTTATAGAAGAACCTACAAAGTCCTGCTAGTATTGGTCCTTGCCTCTCCTTGTTCCCTCATCTGCTCTTCCTCTTGTTATTGTCTGCATTACTCTACTGTTGACCTTAAGCTATCACGTTTCCTCCCACCTATTTTCCTTTTTTGTATATCTTTGCTCATGTCACAAATGCCTCTTCTCTACTCTAACTGATGGTCAGTTACTATTCAGATTTTAGAAAGTCAGTTCCTCAAGGTAGTCTTCTTTGGAAGTCTTTGAGCTACCACAGCACCACGAGGTCCTTGGGGAACCCTGAAGGCAGTCTTCTTTGAATTCCCCAAACCAAGTGGGGTTTCCTGTCACAGGTTCTTAAAGTCACATGTCTTTTAGAGCACTAGTCACAAATGTGTGAGTGTGTGTGTGTATGTGTGTGCACACATGTGTAAGAATAAGCCATCACTGCACTTCAAACTTTGTAAGGATTGGGCCATGTTAGTTTTGCTCAGTACTTTATTTATAGCACAGAGCTTGGTGTCTTAACTCAGTTTTATTCATTGTCTTCCTCCTATTTGTTCTTCACTGATTTAGGCTTTGGGGATATTGAAATGAGCAGTATAAGATGTGAATGGTAGAAGACATTCAACATAGTTGTTAAAGGGTTGGCTGCAATTTCATGGACTCCAAAGTCCACACAAATAGTTACTAATTATACTTCCTACCACAATGATAATCTGGAAAGAAAAAAAAAGTGAGAGAAGGATTTAGTGGATGCCATTACCATTGCGCAAACTAGAGTCGCATTTATGACAGAAAACCTGACAGGAGAATGTCTGTATCTATGATAGGAAATCTAGAAAGTTTATGCAATACAGCTAAATAATTTAGTTTGGGGTACAGTACATGGGGTTGCAAGGAGTTGGACACGACTGAATGACTGAACTGAACCAAAAGTCCATTCTAATGCATATGGGATTCAATCTGAAAGTGTGTCCTTTATATTTTTGTATTTAAAGAAACAATTCTCATTGTTTCTCAGAGGGCATTCTGCAGGCTCCCATGCCAATTAAAAGACATTTAGTAAAGTGGGTGCCTCTGAAGAGATGTACAAATTTGTTAGCTTTACCTCTGGCGGTAGCTAAATGAACAGGAAATTCTTAGGGAGAAAAAAATGAAGCCTTTGCAAAACGGAATGTATTGTTTGGGTACCAGAGAAACGCCTCAAGCTGAGATCTTCAGAGAAGACCCATTTTATAAAGGGTTATATTAAATTAAGTAAGTGTTTAGAATCTCTGGGGAAAGGCACTATGGAGATAGTTGAATGAGCACAAAGTTAAGTAGCAGTGAATGTAGAATTTCCTATTACTAGTGTTTTCTCCAGTGGATTTTTGGAAGCCTTTTGAGAGGCAGAAATATTATATGCATCAGAAAATCACAGACTATCATAGAAAGGGATTAAGAATTCATAAGTCAATTCCATCAATTTACAAATAAAGAAACTGAAGTCTAGAAAAGTAACACAATTTTTCTGGTGTTAGAGAGCCAATAGTGGCGTATCTGAGATTAGAATACTGGTCTAATCCATTATTCTAGGTTCCTTCCACAAGGGCAATGTTAGGAAATTGGCACTTCCAGAGATGGTTTTGCTTGTAATCCAATTTCCATGTCTTTGCAGACCCTATCAATGCATTCATTTTGTCAACCAGAAATTAAAATGAAAGTGAAAATATTATAAATTGAGCAGTAAAAGATAATCCCAGCAGAAACTCACATGAAGACAGTGTGATAAAATGGAACAACTTTGGGTTTGGGATAAATCTGGATTCAAATCCCAACTCTGTCACATACTAGCTGTGTGAAATTGGACATCTGTTTACCTTCTTTTCATTAGTTTCCTCTCTCTAACAATGGGGATAATAATACCTATTTCCTTTTAGAGTTTTCTGATAATTAAACGAAATCACTTATGTAAAGCATTTAGCACAATATTGGGCATATGTTTGCAAGCTCAATAAGAGGAGTTATTTTTTACTGGAGCATTCACATTCAAGTCTATTTGAACTGCCAGATAATATAAGAGCATTTAGCATAAGGGATGGATTTCCAAGTGAAGAAGCCAGAAATTAGACAGTAATAAACAGAACTGGACTGATTAAATCCTACTTCAAAGAAGTAAGATGATAATATAGATATAAATGGCAACCCACTCTAGTATTCTTGCTTGGAAAATTCCATAGACTGATGGTCCTGGCAGAGTATAGATGTGGTTGCAAAGAGTCGGACATGACTGAATACATACAGACATACACATGTGCACACACGCACACACACACACACATAACCACAGCCTTTAAGTATAGTGAGGATGCTAAACTCCTCCAGAATGCAATAGGGTATTTCTTAAAGATGTCCTTTCTTTAAGGTTTCCCTGGAATATGTCACAGCTGGCAGACAGGCCAGAAGGAAAACAACATCTCCAGATAGGAAGACAAGTAGGTTAAATGAGCAGTGGTACTGAGTCAGTTCAAGTGTGATATAAATAGTGCTGAGTTCTGTCTCTATTTTGCAAGCAGAGACCTTAGCCTGAACCCATCTGCTTCTGGAGAAAGATCTTCCAGTAGGAAGACATGTACCTTATGTGAAATGGGCAGAGATTCCTTTCTCTGATGATGAATAGCCAAGTGAGACACTAACGGACTAGCAGACTAGAGGGCAGATGCCTCTAAATCATTTTTAAAAAGAGACAGCTTGCCTCTTGACAGGTCTGTAGATAGAAACTTGCCTTCTCTCCAAAGTGTATAAGAGTTTCTTATGGAGAAATGTGACTGTTCTTTTTGATCTTTTGGGACAGAGTTCGTTCCATATTTTAGTGTGATGCTTAATATTTCCAAAGTATGGGTTAAGGTGTGAAATACAAATCACACACGTACACACATAAATAAGAGGACTGCAGTGTGTCTCCTCTCTTCACAAGAATTCCCAAACACTGTTGGAAATGGTACACTGAAGTGGGCACAGAGCACTGAATTATGCAGAACAAGCAATAATACCCATTTGTTTGCAGTGTTGAAAGCAACCTACCTAAGCCTCAGTTTCTTCATCTAAAACTTTTACTGTACGGATTAAATGAGATACTAAGTAGTCTAGAAGCTGACACATCATAGCTTAATTATTGTTAGTTCCCCTCTTATCTTCCTCATTCCTAACACAGTTTTCAAGTTGAAAACCTCTTTCAATTTTTAGTTGTTATTACCAGTAGTATTTGCAGAAGCCAGGATAGCCTTGGTTTGTTTTTTTTTTTTTTTTGAGACTCTCAGAAACTAATAGAAGAGTGAATTTGGGTTCAAAAAAGTGAAAAATACTATTTTAGGTACCCCTGAGAAAGAAGGTGCGTAGTTCAAAGAGAAAGAAGTATGAAGGTTGTATAGTTACTCTTCCCAGAAGGCGTGAGGGAAGTGAGTTTGATGAGAGAAACCCTGAAGTAGATGTCAGTCTCTATGCAGAGATGATCCAGCAGGAGATGGGTAGGGGTCCCCAGGTCAGAAAACACAACAGCTGTAGTAGGTTTGTTGTGATTAAAGTAGAGGCTTTTCTGGAAAGCAGAGTATAGCTAATAGTTGCTCAACGTCAGGAATGCTCTCAAGAGTATACAAAAGTTACTCCCATTTACAGATACTTGCTCCCCAGTGGGCTCTTTGAGTCTGGAGATATTTTTTGATTGTCCTGACTTGGATGGGTGTTGTAACTGACATCTAGTGGACAGAGGGCAAGAATACTGCTAAATATTCTCTAAGACAGAGGACAGTTCCATACAGCAAAGAATTATCTGCCCCCAAATCTGATTAATTAGTGGGTCAATAGGTTGACGGTGAGAAACTCTGGTTTGCAAAGTTTCTAAATCAGAGGAGATTAAGTTATTTGTAGTCAAAATTTTGAAGAAAAATTTTGGTGCATGGTTCCTCTCATGTCTTTCTGGCACCTATAATTGCTCCTTCATTTAGAGTTTGATCTGTGGTCAAAATAACCCAGTTATTCACTTACTGTAATTGAGATAGAGCAAGACCCCATGTTCATTCTCACTTTGAATATTTGATTCAGTTCAGTTCAGTCGCTCAGTCGTGTTCGACTCTTTGCAACCCCATGAACTGCAGCACGCCAGGCCTCCCTGTCCATCACCAACTCCCGATTTGATTCAGAGCAGTAGAAAAAAGCCATCCAAAGCCCAAGGATAAAAGAAAGACAAAGTACACATCCCAGGTAACTGAGTTTTAAGATCTGGTCCTTAGAATTACACCTAAAGATACTATGTAGCAGTGAGTGGTGTTGACTATTGCTGCTACTTCAATTGTTAGCACTGTTAACCCTAAATGTAAATGAAGAAACAATTAACAAGCCAACTCTCAGTACTACTCTTACTGTGATACCCACTAGTTATCATTTATTGAGCACTGTGCTAACCACTTTGCATTTCTGCATATCTCTAAAAATGAATAGTGAAATGTAAAGCTCATTTGATGAACGAAATGTTAAACCTATTGTAAAGTGAAGAGACAGAGCTTGGAAAGGTATGAAAATTACCAGGAGTCATTTGTCTACTTAAAGGGCAGCGATAGGGTTGGTATCCAGGTACGTCCTTCCCCAAAGCCCATGTTTTAGGTGTTAGGAACATAGCCGTATATCTGAGGAAGGACTAAGGAAAAGAGAAAAGCGTTGCAAAAGTTGTAGGAAGTTTTCACACTATTTGATTCTCTGTGTTCCTTGTACTTGGATAATACAAGTGATACAGCAAAGAAATATTTTTAGTTTTATATAAATATTTTAAGTTTCACTTTGAGTATTTTGATATTCACTAAGATCTCAATCTATATCTTCCTGAGATATCAAATTCTTGAAATCAAGACTCTAGAGATCAAGTGTTTTCACTCCCTAATAAATTTGCAATATAAATACTCATCCTGGGTTTTAGAGTCAGTTCTACTACTTTTGATATTTCTATTGTTAAGACTACTTTATCCTTTTTTATCTACATAATGGAATGAATAACATTTTTCCTTTCGACTTCATAATTCTTTAATGATTAATTGCGATAGAAAAATTGAAGAATGCTCAAACTACCGCACAATTGCACTCATCTCACATGCTAGTAAAGTAATGCTCAAAATTCTTCAAGCCAGGCTTCAGCAATATGTGAACTGTGAACTTCCTGATGTTCAAGCTGGTTTTAGAAAAGGCAGAGGAACCAGACATCAAATTGCCAACATCCATTAGATCATGGAAAAAGCAAGAGAGTTCCAGAAAAACATCTATTTCTGCTTTATTGACTATGCCAAAGCCTTTGACTATGTGGATCACAATATACCGTGGAAAATTCTGAAAGAGATGGGAATACCAGACCACCTGACCTGCCTCTTGAGAAATGTGTATGCAGGTCAAGAAGGAACAGTTAGAACTGGACATGGAACAACAGACTGGTTCCAAATAGGAAAAGGAGTCCGTCAAGGCTGTATATTGTTACCCTGCTTATTTAACTTATATGCAGAGTACATCATGAGAAATGCTGGACTGAAAGAAACACAAGCTGGAATCAAGATTACCAGGAGAAATATAGATAACCTCAGATATGCAGATGACACCACCCTTATGGCAGAAAGTGAAGAGGAACTCAAAAGCCTCTTGATGAAAGTGAAAGTGGAGAGTGAAAAAGTTGGCTTAAAGCTCAACATTCAGAAAACGAAGATCATGGCATCCGGTCCCATCACTTCATGGGAAATAGATGGGCAAACAGTGGAAACAGTGTCAGACTTTATTTTGGGGGCTCCAAAATCACTGCAGATGGTGACTGCAGCCATGAAATTAAAAGACGCTTACTCCTTGGAAGGAAAGTTATGACCAAACTAGATAGCATATTCAAAAGCAGAGACATTACTTTGCCAACAAAGGTCCATCTAGTCAAGGGCTATGGTTTTTCCTGTTGTCATATATGGATGTGAGAGTTGGACTGTGTAGAAGGCTGAGCGCCAAAGAATTGATGCTTTTGAACTGTGGTGTTGGAGAAGACTCTTGAGAGTCCCTTGGACTGCAGGGAGATCCAACCAGTCCATTCTGAAGGAGATCAGCCCTGGGATTTCTTTGGAAGGAATGATGCTGAAGCTGAAACTCCAGTCCTTTGGCCACCTCATGTGAAGAGTTGACTCATTGGAAAAGACTCTGATGCTGGGAGGGATTGAGGGCAGGAGGAGAAGGGGACGACAGAGGATGAGATGGCTGGATGGCATCACTGATTCGATGGACGTGAGTCTGAGTGAACTCTGGGAGTTGGTGATGGACAGGGAGGCCTGGCGTGCTGCCATTCATGGGGTCGCAAAGAGTCGGACATGACTGAGCAACTGAACTGAACTGAACTGAAAATTGAAGAACTTTGAATAATATACGTGAATAAGAATATTATAAGTACCCTTTTATAATAGAACTTAAGATGACTATAACCTATGCCATGTATATAACTTGAGAGGTCTAAGAAAATACACAAAAGAGTTAAGTATTTGATAATTTATCAAATCAAAATCTTTGGTGATGTTTAGAAATTTAGAATGGTCAAGGTTTATCAAATAAAGTGGAAAGTTTTGGGTCAATTTTCTGACCAGTTTGGAGGGGAAAATGCCTCACCTTGTCAAGTCATCTATTTAACTAGTAAAACCCTTAAAATCTATTTAAAAACTCCTGAAAATCTATTTATTTAAAAAATAATGTAAACCCACTTGAAAATTTAGAAAGTACAATTAAGAAATAAAATTCACTGAAATTCTACTGCTCAGAATGACTTTTCAAACTCAACTCTGAAACTTGACCATACAGCTCTTTCATATTATTTTTAGCCTCTTTTAAATATGGTCTATGCTAAAGAAATATGAATAATTCTCATCATTATCTGCAACATCCCTGAATAGCTAAATATCCAGTCAAAATCTGGATCATCACATAAGCACTGAGGATTAAAGTTGGACATGGACAGAATATAGTGAGCTGAGAGTGTGAATTCTAAATTCAATCTATGCTAAAATGCAACTTGTTACTTATCTGCCATGTTTCCTTGAGCAAGTCATTTACGATCTACAATTTTTATTTCCTTATCTACGAAATGGGAATAGTAACAATGCATGGGGCTTCTCTGGTGGCTTAGATGGTAAAGAATCGGCCTGCAGTGCAGGAGATTTGGGTTTGATCCTGGATCAGGAAGATCCCTTGGAGATAAGAATGGCATCCCACTTCAGTATCCTTACCTAGAGAATTCCATGGACAGAGGAGCCTGGCATCTAGACAGTGTATGGGGTTGCAAAGAGTTTGACATGACAGAGTAACTGAACATGCATGCAAAGAAGATGTGTGAAAATACCCTATATTCTTCATAGCACTGTATATGTTTCTATTAGAAAGTGACATCTCTGTAGCCTTATTACAGATTGATGCTTTTCCACACCTGTTTGCACTTTTCTTTCTTTGGGTAAAAGCACTAAAAATCATGGTCAAATCAATAATAAGTCAACTCAGAGGCAGAGTGATTTAAAGCTCTTTCAGTCCTTAGTTCCTGCGTGTGAAATACCACATGCCCTCATTTTAAAGCATGGAACTTGAGGAAATAGGGCCAAGGTTAACTTTGGGGGACAGAGAAAGGTTTAAAAGAAGTTAGGGTAATTAAGAAGGGCTGGAGAGAAAAGCTGCTAGGAGAAAGGATCAGTGCTCTTCCATGGGAGCTGTAAGAATAACAGCCAAGACCCACTCCACTCCCTCCACTGCTTATTTAACTTGTATGTGGAGTACATCATGTAACATGCCAGGCTGGATGAAGCACAAGCTGGAATCAAGATTGCTGGGAGAAATATCAATAACCTCTGATATGCAGATGACACCACCCTTATGGCACAAAGTGAAGAAGAACTAAAGAGCCTCTTGATGACAGTGAAAGAGGAGAGTGAAAAAGTTGGCTTAAACCTCAACACTGAAAAAACTAAGATCATGGCATCTGGTCCCATCACTTCATGGCAAATAGATGGGGAAACAATGGAAACAGTGACAGACTTTATTTCCTTGGGCACCAAAATCACTGTAGATGGTGACTGCAGCCCTGAAATTAAAAGATGCTTACTCCTTGGAAAAATAGCTATAACCAAACAAGACAGCATATTAAAAAGGAGAGACATTACTTTGCCAATAAAGATCCATTTAGTCAAAGCTATAGTTTTTCCAATGGTTATGTATGGATGTGAGAGTTGGACTATAAAGAAAGCTGAGCTCTGAAATTGATGTTTTTGAACTGTCGTGTTGGAGAAGACTCTTGAGAGTCCCTTGGACTACAAGGAGATCCAACCAGTCCATCCTAAAGGAAATCAGTCCTGAATATTCATTAGAAGGATTGATGCTGAAGCTGAAACTCCAGTACTTTGGTCACCTGATGCAAAGAACTGACTCATTGGAAAAGACCCTTATGCTGGGCAAGGTTGAAGGTGGGAAGAAAAGGGGATAACATAGGATGAGATGGTTGGATGGCATCACCAACTTGATGGACATGAGTTTGAGCAAGCTCTGGGAGTTGGTGATGGACAGGAAGCCTGGCATGCTGCAGTCCATGGGTTCACAAAGAGTCAGACATGACTGAACTATTTAACTGAACTGAATATGGGCTCAGAAGGTTGATTTTTAGCCCCTAAGTTACTGAACCATCTATACATCTGAGAGTTGGAAAAAACATGAATATTAATGGAATAATTGGCAACCACATTGATGAATGGAGAAAAAAGTTACAACTTTTTTTTTACAATATATGAGAATTTTTCATGAAGAATTATTTTATTCTTCAGTAAATAGTCAACAAAATGGCTGGAACAAATGTGTAGGGTATAGCAAACACTGAAAAATCATGAAGGATCAGATTTAGTTGATGCTAAAATGTCACGTGTGTAAGAAACCCAAGGTTTACTGATGTGGTTAAGGGTTAATCTTTCCAACAGTGAAAATAGAAAGGCTCAGAATGTGCTAGATGTTATTATTCATTTAAGTCTTTCATCTCACTATTATTTTCATATAAATTTGATAAATTATAGACAGATTTCAAAAGTTAAGGTCAAATCTTTAAAAATCTGATATTAAAAAAATTACTAAGTACCTGATCAGCAAGATAAAAGTGAATCATCTAAATCTCCATATGTATGTATTTATATATAAAATGAGTTATCCAAATATAGAAATAGCAGAATTTTCAACTCAAGCCTTCATAAAAATTCTGCTGTCAGCCAGAATATGGAAGAAGCCTAGATGTCCATCAACAGATGAATGGATAAAAAAGTTTGGCACATATATACAATGGAATATTATTCATGCATAAAAAGGAGCGAATTTAAGCAGTTGAACTGAGGTAGATAAGCCTAGAACCTGTTATGGAGTGAAGTCAGAAAGAGAAAAACAAAAATCATATACTAATGCATATATACAAAATCTAGAAAAGTGGTACTGATGAATGTATTTGCAGGGCAGGAATAGAGTTGCAGACATAGAGAACAGACTTGTGGGCACATTGTGGGAAGAAGAGGGTGGAATGAATTGAGCAAGTAGCATTGAAATATATATATTACCATAGGTAACACATATAGCTAGTGGGAAGTTGCTATATAAAACAAGGAGCTCATCCTGGTGTTCTGTGAGGACCTAGGGGGTGGGACAGTGGTGGGTGGGTGGGAGGGCGGCTCAAGAGGGAGGGATTACATGCATACATATGGCTGATTCATTTTGCTGTACAGCAGAAATCAACATAACATTGTAAAGCAATGATCCTCCAATTAAAAAACAACAGCAACTCTGCAGTTCTTAAGAATAGTATCAATGAAAGTCAAATGGCTGGTGTTTTAAACACAAACCAAGTAAGAAATAGTAAACATCACTAGTTATAAGGGATTTTATTACTTATATCATCTTAAGAATTCCTGCCTAATAAATTCTCTTTTAACTTTGTTACTTTAAAAAAAAATTATCATTTAAATGGTAGTTTTTAAACAGTCCATTTGTTTCATTAATGTATGTGGCTTTTCTGTGTGCCATTTGTATTTGTCTTCCTATGGCCAGACACTTCTGTTCTTGTCTTACAAAACTATGGACTGAATGTCTATTTGCTTAGTCCTGAAGAAGTATTGCTTATACAATATTAGATTCAATTTTTTCCAGAGAGAAACTGAATAATTTAAGGAAGTGAACATGAAGGTAGTCACATTTATTGGCAGAGAGCCAGATTAAAGGCCTCCTGTAGGCATTTAACTATTATATTATTGGGGTCTAATGAGCCACTTTCTCCCACTGTATTAATTACTCTTGAGAAATAAACTTGAGACTAAAATTATCAGATACTTTTCCTGTCACTATTTTCACATAATGTCAACTGACAAATGTAGTTATATTATTCTCAAAACTTCTTTCAAAGTAATTGATTCTTAAAACTTGAATCAAGCTATTTCTACAGTTTATTCCAATCAAGGAAAAAAAAAAACAAACTGTTTTGTCAGTGTTTTGGCATAACATGCCATTTTATAAATGGAGTAGCCTTAAATTGGATCTGGAGAAAATGTACTGTCCTCCAAATAGTCAGGAGTCTGTGATAAGGGGGACAATGAAAAGTATGTATGATTGCCTGAATTTTACTCAATTTCAAAAACATAATTTCTGCTGAATTGAGAACCAGAGTAATTGAACTACCTGAGAAAGAAAACCACAAGAATGGAATATGCACTGTGACCAAGATTTCCTCAAAGAGGATGATGTATCACACAGCAAATCCATGAAAATTGGCAGGTGTAATGTACCTGCTTTGCTCAAGGATCCCAGAAGCACATAATGGATATTCCTTTGGGTTGGAGTGTGATGAATATTGAGCATATCACAACCCACACTCTGCCTATGGTCCTGTTCAGATTTATTGTTAGCATAATAGCACCTTTAGGAATGAAACACCAGTCTATATTTTTAAGTCAAGTGACATTTTTGCAATTTCTAATAGAGATGGTCCAATTTAGAAATGCTGAAAACCATATTTTTATGCAATGCTTACTGATAAAGGTAGCTGTGTGATTATCAAATCTTTTTCAAAAGTAACTCACCTTCAAACCCTAAGTGAAATTGTGTTCAAAGACTGATAACAATGTAGAAAAACCTTGTTTTGTCAGCATTGGAAGGAAATGATTGTTATGCAGACAAAATATTCTTTGGGCAATGTAGGCCCATACTAGAAAGGAATGTGGGAAATTGTGTTTTTAACTTGAAGTCTTTGAAGAAGAGGCTCAAGTTTTCTATGAAGCTGAGGACTTCATGTAATTTTTCTTTTTGTGTGCTTAGTTGCTCAGTTGTGTCCAACTCTTTGCAACCCCATTCTTCAGGCAAGAATACTGGAATGGGTTGCCATGCCCCCCTCCAGGGGATCTTCTCAACCCGGGGATCAAATCCAGGTCTCTGCATTTGAGATGGACTCTTTACCATCTGAACCACCCTTTTAGGGGGTACTTTAATAGTGACTTTCTAGGTGGTGCTAGTGGTAAAGAACACGACTTCCAATGCAGGAGACACAAGAGACACAGGTTCAATCCCTGGGCCAGGAAGATCCCCTGGAGGAAAGCATAGCAACCCACTACAGTATACTTGCCTGGAGAATCCTGTGGACAGAGGAGCCTGAAGGGCTGTATTCCATGGGATCGCAAAGAGTCGAACACAACTGAAGCAATTCAGCACACATCCACAACTGTTATGCCACAAATGGAAAATAACATAGGGGGATTAATATATAATTTTTTCTACCTAAAACTTTCCTGAGATTTAAAATCAAACTCATTACCATGACCAGCAAGACACTATACAGTCTGACTTTTGTCAATCCCTTTCATCTCAATCTGTCCATTACATGAGAGCCATGATTCTTTCTTAGACTTCCCCAAATATCAAAATTGTCCTTCACTCAGGGCCTCTGCACTTGCTGTTCAGGTGCCCAGCACTTCTCCAAATCTTTCTATGGCTGGCTTTTTCCATTACTTCCACCTCAAATCAGTCACCTCCATGAAAGACCATCCCTTAGGACCCTATAAATGGTGTCAGCACCTAGTCATACCACTGGCCTTACTCTCATCAGTCTTTTTTTTTTTTTTACTATCTTCAATGGATTTTTTACTGTCTGAATTAACATTTATTACTTGTCCACTTTCTTTCTACGTCTAGTAGAATAGAGGCTCTATGTAGACTAAGCTATTTCCAGTTGTATATATGACTGCATCTTTCCTACCTAGAACACTGCCTAATGCACAGTAAAGACTCAAAAAATATTTTAAAATAAATGAATAGTTGGCTGACCTCTCAAAGTAAGCCCCTAAGACCACTTAAATGTAACCCAATATTCAAAAATACTTTTAGAATCTTATTGGATATTATTAGAATCTACTTTTGGGCATAAGTGGTTTAATTACAACATGTAATTTGGTCTCAGATAGGTACTTTTTTCTTTTAAGACAAATCATGGAACTTGCCTGGTGATCCTGTGGTTAAGAGGCCACACTTTTACTGAAGGGAGCATGGGTTTGCTTGCTGGTCAGGGAACTAGACCCCACATGCCATGCAGCATGGCCAAAATATTTTTTAATTTAATAAATAAATAAATCATGATATAAAGTGAACACATGAATCGAATCCTAGTTTGCAAAGCTAACTAATACAGTTTGCTTAGACTGGCAACCCACTCCAGTGTTCTTGCCTGGAGAATCCCAGGGACGGGGGAGCCTGGTGGGCTGCCGTCTATGGGGTTGCACAGAGTCGGACACGACTGAAGTGACTTAGTAGTAGAAGTAGACGCACAATCTACACAGGCATAATTTTAGTACTGTTAGTTGCAGAAGTAGCACATTAAACATACAGCCAATGTTATTTTAATATTATTGGGTAGCAGATACCCAGTGACACTGGGTTATAAATAATCTAAACATTTAAAATCTTTTATGCTGTATTTTACCTCAGGATATATTTGTTCATTCCTTTTCCAGTTTGAGGGTCATCATTCAAGTAAATCTTCGATATCTCTGCTCGATTTTTATAGTGGCCTCCTAAGACTTCTCCCTATTTAAGGGCATCCGCGACATCCTTTCTAAGGCATAGCTTATTGACAGCGACTCCTGTGCAGACAAACGTTCATAAGGCACAGCTGATTTTGTCATTACTCTGTGTCAAGACCTTCACGGATCCCATTTCCTATGAAGTTCAAACTGTCTAATCAAGCATTCAAATTCAATTTCCTTTAACAAATATTGAAAGTTCTCCAATTAATTCCATCTCACCTGTGTCATGAGCCATGTCTTCCTTTGCTCTCCTTCATGTATCCTTCATTTAAGTCAGACTGCACTACTAGTGAGACCTCTGCAGTTTTTGTTGTTTTTTTTTAAATCCCCAAGTCTCCCCTCATCTGATTGTTTTCATCTGCATTGTCTTTCTTGAGATTGATTTCCTCTTAAATGAAAGTATATCCAATGTTTCTCAGCTGTTCCTCAATGTTTCTCCAATGTGACCTCCACTCTGAATAAACCCCCAAACAGCCAAAATTCTTTCTCCTTAGCTCTTAAGAGGACTTTTATCATTTCCACACCCTTCACTTAAAAGAGATAATTTTCTCAAATATATAGTTATTCTGAGAAATATACATTTGCCCTTGCTGAAAATAAGATAATAATCATGGAATGCCTAGTTGTAAAGGGAAAAGAAAGACTAACCTTTAATATTTGATTAGTTATACATTATATTTGGTGCTTTCTAGTATAAAGAGTTTCATGTGCAGTGTTTCATCTGAGTTTGAAACTACACAAGTGAAGGATTATTACCTTTATTCTATCAATGGGGAGATCAGAAATATAGAACTCGTCAAGGACCACGTGACTAGACGTGTCAGAGTTTATGATGAGAATCCAATACTCAGATGAAATGTGTGCTTAGCATTTGTTCAAGACTTTCATTCTTGACATAAAGTTAAATTTACCTAACACTTGGCTTTTTCAAATTGCTGTCCATTATGTACAAAGGCTAGCTTCTGCTCAGAGTATAGTATGACTTAGATACTTATGCAAATTTTATGACAAATACAAAAATAGTAGTTGTAAACATATGCACCAATATATCTATATTTATGCTATATGCATTATAAAATGCACATAAAAATTAAAATTAACAAAAGCATTAGACAAAATAGAAGAGTACAGAACTTCTAACATTTTCTTTCCTCAATACCAATAGTTAATTCTGTATTCTCTCTATGTACAAACTACCTCATTTCAAAGACTATGCACTTTAAAGATTAAAAAAAAAAAATTCTCCAAAGTGGAAGAGTTGTCAGGGAAACAGAAAACCATCTGTATTTACAGAAATTTTCAATTCACCAGAATAACAGAGGAATTTGAGATAGAAATGTAGTCACATTTGTAAAACCATGAATAATGCAAAAGTTGGTGAACTTGTGAAAACATAGATTAACATATCTTGTTTCATTAAAATATATGCAAGCCTTAAAAACACCTTTGCGATCCTACAGATATTGTTCAAAATTGTACTTATGTATGTATCAACTGCATATAGCTGTGTAACAATCACACCCCTCCAAACTAGTGCTTTAAAACAACTCCCTGTTTTTTTGTGATTCTGCAGTTTGCCTGGATATTTTCTCTGCTGGTTTCACTGAATTAGAATCAGAGAAAACTAGAGCCTGGACAGTGAAGGAGAGGCTAAACTACCCAGGGCTTCCTAAGTCATGATAGGAAGCTAGATTTTGCTCAAATATAACATGATCTTTTTGGACTATATTATAATTTGTTTCATTTCCTTTTGCTTATATCAGTAAATAGCACATTAGCATATTTTAAACTAGTATAATTTGACAGATTAATTAAACGATATGGAAAAATTCTGGTTCTCAAACTTCACATTGGAATCACATGAGGACCTTTCAAAATATTGTGACAAATTGCTGTCCTCAGCAGTTCAGATTTAATCATGTTCAGTTTGATTATTGCAATTGAATATGAACATAAGTTCAATGAATTTGTACAAATTGAACCCACCTAAGGTAACCAGCACTCAAGTCAGGATGCAGACCATGGCTGTCTTTCAAGAAGACCTGCCAATCACAGTTAAGACAGACAAGAATAACCTCTATCTGCCTTCTAATTACCTAGATTAGTTTTACATTTTATATGCAAATTATATGTAATACAAAACATGTAGATCATATATATTTATTGATAATGTATTTAGCCAGGGATGTGCTGCAACCAACTTGTGGCAGCTCTTGGGAGCTGAGTGATATCCTTAGGAATTTTGTAAGCAAGTTATTAAGCACAGACATTATTCAAAGTTAAATTATGCCATCTTAAAAGTAAAATAATTATATTAAAAATAATATATATTCAAAACTCATTACTTCTGATTAGTGCATTTTACTATTATTCATAGTGTTGAAGTGGTTTATATGTATAAGACATATAAAATGTATAGTATCTGTTATGATGCTAATCCTGTATCATGAAGAACTACTGTATCTATCCATATCCACATTCATGGTGATGTCATGTTAGCTTGAAATCAGCCATGAGAATATTTACACACAAAAACTGGCAAACATCACAAACCAGATCTTGATTTAGTGCTGATGCTGAAAGAGCTTTCAGTAAATAAATAATTTGTATGAGGGTGAGAAACTAGGATTATATAACATATCGGACTTAATAACAGTACAATTACAGTTGGTGGATTGGAATCCAACTCTGTCAAGTTATGTTGAACTGAAATGAGATTGGCTCAAGGTATATGCATTCAGTACAGTTTCACAAAAGACTTCTGTGAGAATAAAATGACTTTATGGAATTTATATTTAAGAGTACTGTACATTTTATTTTTTTGTTGTTCAGTCACTCAGTCATGTCCAACTCTTTGCAACCCAATGGACTGCAGCATGCCAGTCTTTCCTGTCCTATACCATCTCTTGGGCTTTGCTGAAACTCATATCCATTGAGTCAGTGATGCCATCCAACCATTTCATCCTCTGTCATCCCATTCTCCTGCCTTCAGTTTTTCCCAGCATCAACGGTCTTTTCCAATGAGTCAGTTCTTCTAATCTGGTGGCCAAAGTATTGGAGTTTCAGTTTCAGCATCAGTCCTTCCAATGAATATTCAGACATGATTTCCTTTAGATAGGCCGTCCAAGGGACTCTCAATAGTCTTCTCCACCACTACATTTTGAAAGCATCAATTATTTGGCGCTCAGCCTTTTTTATTGTCTAGCTTTCACATTTGTACATGAGTACTGGAAAAACCATAGCTTTGACTACATGGACCTTTGTAGGCAAAGTAATATCTTTGCTTTTTAATACATAAATTTCACAATTTTATTTCAATTCTCTGCTAACATACATTGTATTAATAAAATTGATAATAAACATATATATGTACACATACATGGATGCACGTGTATAGATATACAAACACATATATATGTATTAGTCAGTCAGTCACTCAGTCATGTCCGACTCTTTGAGACCACACGGACTGCAGCACGCCAGGCCTCCCTGTCCATCACCAACTCCTGGAGTTTACTGAAGCTCATGTCCATTGAGTCGGTGATGCTATTTAACCATCTCATCCTCTGTCATTCCCTTTTTCTCCCACCTTCAATCTTTCCCAGCATCAGGCTCTTTTCAAATGAGTCAGGTTTTCTCATCAGGTGGCCAAAGTATTGGAGTTTCAGCTTCAGCATCAGGTGTTTCAATGAATATTCAGGACTGGTTTCCTTTAGGATGGACTGGTTGGATCTCCTTGCAGTCCAAGAGACTCTTAAGAGTCTTCTCCAACACCACAGTTCAAAAGCATCAGTTCTTCAGCTCTCAACTTTCTTTATAGTCCAACTCTCACATCCATACATGACTATTGGAAAAACCATAGCTTTGACTAGATGGACCTTTGTTGGCAAAGTAATGTCTCTGCTTTGAAATATGCTATCTAGGTTGGTCATAACTTTTCTTCCAAGGAGCAAGCGTCTTTGAATTTCATGACTGCAGTCACCACCTGCAGTGATTTTGGAGCCCAAGGAAATAACGCCTGTCACTGTTTCCATTGCTTCCTCATCTATTTGCCATGAAGTGATGGGACCAGATGCCATGATCTTAGTTTTCTGAATGTTGAGTTTTAAGGTAACATTTTCACTCTCCTCTTTCACTTTCATCAAGAGGCTCTTTAGTTCTTCACTTTGTGCCATAAGGGTGGTGTCATCTGCTTATCTGAGGTTATTGATGTTTTTCCTGGCAATCTTGATTCCAGCTTGTGCTTTATCAGCCTGGTATTTCTCATGATGTACCTTGCATATAAGTTAAATAAGCAAGGTGACAATATACAACCTTGATGTAGTCCTTTCCCGATTTGGAACCAGTCTGTTGTTCCATGTCCAGTTCTAACTGTTGCTTCCTGGCCTCTGACCCTATGGAGGGTAGCCTACCAGGCTCCTCTCTCCATGCGGATACTCCAGGCAAGATACTGGAGTAGATTGCCATTACCTTCTCTAGGGGATCTTCCTGATCCAGGGATCAAACATGGGAATCCAACATTGCAAGCAGACTCTTTACCCTCTGAGCCAACAGGGAAGCCTCTGCATACAGATATGTGTATATATGTGTACACAAACTTTTTTTCAGAGAGGGCGTTGTTAAACATCTGCTAGAATGCTGCTTCATTTAACCATTAAAAAAATCAGCCATTTTTAAAATCAACAAATTATTTATTCATTTATTTATTTTTGGCTGTGCTGGGTCTCTGTTGCTGTGCGGGCTTTTCTCTAGTTGTGATGACTAGGGGCTACTCTCTAGTTGCATTGTGCAGGCTTTTCTTTGCAGTGGCTTGCTGTGGAGCAAGGTTCTTGGGTGCTCAGACTGCAGTAGTTGTGGTCCCAAGCTCTAGAGCACAGCCTCTATAGTTGTGACACACTAGCTTAGTTGCTCTGCAGCACGTGGGATCTTCCTGCACCAGGTTTTGAACCCAAGTCACCTGCATTGGCCAGTGAATTCTTTACTGCTGAGCCACCAGGGAAATCTTAGCCATTTTTTTAGTGGAAGTATATCATGTTTATAGATTTAATAGAGATCCCGATGATGGTGACCTCAGGAACACACACACACACACACACACACATATACACACACACACACACACATATATATACATGAAAATGAAGGTGCCATTGATCAGTCATGTCCAACTCTACAACCCATGGACTGTAGCCCACCAGGGCTCCTCTGTCCAAGGAATTCTCTAGGCAAGAATACTGGAGTGGGTTGCCATTCCCTTCTCCAGGGGATCTTCCCGGCTCAGGGATTGAACCTAGGTCTCCTGCATTGCAGGCAGATTTTTTACCATGTGAGCCACAAAGGAAGCCTACATATATACATATATATGTATATATATATATATATAAATATATCCAGAAAAATATATATCATATGTATCAATATATTAAATATCAATTTTCTACATAGAGAAAATTGACATTGTAATTGCTTTTGTTCCTTTAGCATTAATTTAGGTCTTATTTTGTTTACAGAATTAGTGCTGATTTCAGGAACAAAGATAACAGATTTTGACCATGCCAAAAAAATTTCAGTCTGAAAATGTACCTAATAGGTTATCAGAAAAACAGAAAATAGGATTTCTTTCCCTCTTTGCTACTTAAAAAAAAAAATCAAACTTGCATTTTCAAAAACTTGCAGAAGTTGTCTACTCACTTTTCCAGACTCACAATGAAGAAATTTGGTATATACAGAATTAAACCAACATTTGAATAAACAAACAAACTCTACCCAAATGCTCTGACCAGCTCTACAACCAGTTTTCAACCTTGAGCCTGGAAACAATGTCAGTTTATTTCAAAAAAAGAGCAGGAAGATTTGTTTGTTTCAGTTTGTGTGTTTTACCTGTATGTGTATGCATGGGAATTAATAGAAAGCACTTATATTAAAGAACACAGAAGGGTTCCATTTTTATTAAGAGCTTTACACGGCTGCAATATACAGGTGGAGATGGAGGTGCAACCCCTCATTTTCACACAGAATCACCAATAATTGAGGGAAGAGTGCTTTCTGGGAACAAATTATCAAAATCTACTGGGTGGCCACAGCATCTTTTAATAATTGCTAAATGTCCTTTTACTTTATACTCCTTATGTAGCATTGCTAAACTGAATGGCTTCCCAGGTGACTCAATGGTAAAAAACCTGCTTGCCAATGCAGAAGATGCTAGACGGGCAGGTTTGTTCCCTGGGTGGAGAAGATGCCCCAGAGGAGGAAATGGCAAACCACTCCAATATTCTTGCCTGGAGAATTACCATGGACAGAGAAGCCTGGCGGGCTACAGTCCATGGGGTCACCAAGAGTCAGACCGACTAAATGACTGAGTGTGCACACCAAACTGAATCCAAGGCCAAAGGTATAATTTAATTTATCTAAGTTCGTGGCCACACACTTATTTTACTTATCCAGACTCAGAGTCTCTCTTAAATAGAATTGCCAAATGATTTGCTGTTGTGTGATAAAATATTTGCAGAAGCTGGATCATGCTTTGTGTTTGAGAACACATTTCCAGAGTCCAAAGCATGTGAGGACTGATGATGCAGATGGGCTGTTCAGGGAACTGGTTCCAAAAAAACATCTTCTATTCAACTGCCAGGTTTCTCCGTACCCTTGCACCTGTCCATTGCCTATAGTTTTACAACATTGAAATCACTCCAAATGTAGGTGTAGAAAAAAAAGAAAGAAAAGGGATACTGAAGAAAAATGAGACCAGGAACAATAATCTACACCTGGGGATTAGAGTCTCAGCCTATTTCCGCTTTGGCCCTTGATAACATTAGCATTTATCATCTCTATAACAGTAGACAGCCATAACCCTTTACAGTCCTGATATTCAATGATTTTAAGATGAAAATCATTACACAATTTTACTATTTTTTTCACATAACATAGGAGGACCGTACTGCTTCTTTTAGCTAAAAGGCACCTTGGGACTCATATTTGAATTGATTTATCCATCTCATGCTATCCCCTTGGGTAATTAGGAATGAATTTCTCTGTGCTGTTCTTTTATCAAACATTTTCTGATTGTTATTTTGAAATTATTTTCAAGAGCATCACTGATAGAGTTTAGTCACAGATGGGTAATGGTTTTTAAACTCTACTGCCGTTGTCAAGTTGTTGAATGCTACGATTCTGTGGCTAAGGTTCTGTTATATCCAAATTCCAACTTTCAAAGCTCATTGATTAGTCTGCCTGTCCATCAGTGTGGTCAATTGGTTAACTCAGTGAGATGCTCAGACATTCCAAACAAACTATTAATGTGAAGAGACAGTCTGAAACACATATTTAGCAGCTGATGTGTTAAGAAGGTAAACACTAAGACAATCTATAGTTGTTGGATTCTACTTGATTACACTACTGATTATTTTCATTAGAAAAATGAGTGATAATCAGAAGAAATCCTAATTCAGAGATAAGAGAGAACAATAACATTAGCTTAGCTAAAACTAAGTTCCCAAATTTCCCTTCCCTATAGAATTCTGGATTTCTGAATTCTGGGGTTGATTTTCTTTTTTAATTGGATGAAATTTGGGAAGAGGAAATGACAAGGTTCTCTGAAAGCCACATGGAAGTAACTGTGGTGAGAGAGAGATTTTGAGAAACTGAGAGAGGGTCCCTGTCTCCTTTCTCGTATCTAGCTTTTGACCCAACTGCTAGCACTGCTGACCAAGAGTGATCCTAAGTCTGCTGTCAGCTTCAGAGATGATAGTGGACATGAAGTTCTCCTCATGTCCTCTCTGGCAGCTGCATCTGTTGCCTTTCCAGATCCACTTGCAATGTCTGACTTACCACCTGCCCCAGTGCCCTGAGGGCTTGTTGATGACATTACATTTGGGCCCTTAGTACTCCAGTTTCCCTCACAACTGTACAAGATCTTCATTCTGAAATAAACCCCCTATACTGTAGTATCCACAGTGAGCTTGCTTTCTGACTAGTTCAGTTCAGATTTATTATAATTGATGGGAGAACACTATCCACATCACAGAACCACCAAGTGTGGTTTTCCCCGTGATGCTTAATGGAATTTGAGGTTCTCAGAGAACCTGGATTTTCCAAGTACAAGGTGACTGCTATAGTGAATAAATACTTTGCAAATAGTATCAAAGCATAATACTCACAATGATGATATTTTTATCTCAGTTTCTATGTATAGAAGCCTATTATTTTCCCATGCCATTTAATTCTCAGGTAGCAGTCCCTATTTAACTACCCTAACCTCTTTTAACCTTTCAGTTCAGTTCAGTCGCTCAGTCGTGTCCAACGTTTGCGACCCCATAGACTGCAGCACACCAGGCCTCTCTATCCATCACCAACTCCCGGAGTTTACTCAAACTCATATCCACCAAGTCAGTGATGCCATCTAACTATCTCATCCTCTGTCGTTCCCTTCTCCTCCCATCTTCAATCTTTCACACCATCAGGGTCTTTTCCAATGAGTCAGGTCTTCACATCAGGTGGCCAAAGTATCGGAGTTTCAGCTTCAGCATCAGTTCTTCCAATGAATATTCAGGACTGATCTCCCTTAGGTTGGACTGGTTGGATCTCCTTGCAGTCCAAGGGACTCTCAAGAGTCTTCAACACCACAGTTCAGAATCATCAATTCTTCGGCGCTCAGCTTTCCTTATAGTCTAGATCTCACATCCATACATGACTACTGGAAAAACTATAGCTTTGATTAGGTGGACCTTTTTCAGCAAAGTAATGTCTGATCATAGCTTTCCTTCCAAGAAGCAAGCATCTTTTACTTTCATGGCTGTAGTCACCATCAGCAGTGATTTTGAAGCCCAAGAAAATAAAGTCTCTCACTGTTTCCACTGTTTTCCCATCTATTTGCCATGAAGTGATGGGAACAGATGCCATGATCTTAGTTTTCTGAATGTTGAATTTTAAGCCAACTTTTTCCACTCTCCTCTTTCACTTTCATCAAGAGGCTCTTTAGTTCTTCTTCACTTTCTGCCATAAGGGCTATGTCATCTGCATATCAGAGGTTATTGATATTTCTCCCTGAAATCTTGATTCCAGCTTGTGCTTTACCGAGCCCAGCATTTTGCATGGTGTGCTCTGCATATAAGTTAAATAAGCAAGGTGACAATATACAGCCTTGATGTAGTCCTTTCCCTATTTGGAACCAGTCTGTTGTTCCATGTCCAGTTCTAACTGTTGCTTCTTGACCTGCATATAGGTTTCTCAAGAGGCAGGTAAGGTGGCCTGGTATTCCCATCTCTTTAATAATTTTCCACAGTTTGTGGTGATCCACACAGTCAAAGGATTTGGAGTAGTCAATAAAGCAGAAGTAGATGTTTTTCTGTAACTCTCTTGCTATTTTGATGATCCAACAGATGTTGGAAATTTGATTCCTAGTTCCTCTGCCTTTTCTAAGACCAGCTTGAATATCTGGAAGTTCACGGTTCATGTACTGTTGAAGCTTGGCTTGGAGAATTTTGAGCATTACTTTGCTAGTGTGTGAGATGAGTGCAATTGTGTGGTAGTTTGAACATTCTTTGGCATTGCCTTTCTTTGGGATTGGAATGAAAACTGACCTTTTCCAGTCCTGTGGCCACTACTGAGTTTTCCAAATTTGCTGGCATATTGAGTACAATACTTTCACAGCATCATTTGAAATAGCTCAACTAGAATTCCATCATCTCCACTAGCTTTGTTCATAGTGATGCTTCCTAAGGCCCCCTTGACTTCACATTTCAGGATGTCTGACTCTAGGTGAGTGATCACACCTTGTGGTTATCTGGGTCATGAAGATCTTTTCTTTTTGTATAATTCTTCTGTATATTCCCGCCACCACTTCTTAATATCTTCTGCTTCTGTTAGTTCCCTATCATTTCTGTCCTTTATTGAGACCATCTTTGCATGAAATGTTCCCTTGGTAGCTCTGATTTTCTTGAAGAGATCTCTAGTCTTTCCCATTCTATTGTTTTCCTCTATTTCTTTGCACTTATCACCGGGGAAGGCTTTCTTATCTCTCCTTGCTATTCTTTGGAACTCTGCATTCAAATGGGTATATCTTTCCTTTTCTCCTTTGCCTTTAGCTTCTCTTCTTTTCTCAGCTATTTGTAAGGCCTCCTCAGACAACCATTTTGCCTTTTTGCATTTCTTTTTCTTGGGAGTGGTCTTGACCACTGCCTCTTGTACAATTTCCATCCATAGTTCATTAGGCACTCTGTCTATCAGATCTAATCCCTTGAATCTATGTTTCACTTTCACTGTATAATCCTAAGGGATTTTATTTAGGTCATACTTGAATGGTCTATTGGTTTTCCCTACATTCTTCAATTTAAGTCTGAATTTGGCAATAAGGAGTTCATGATCTGAGCCACAGTCAGCTCCCAGTCTTGTTTTTGCTAACTGTATAGAGCTTCTCTATCTTTGGCTGCAAAGAATATAATCAGTCTGATTTCGGTATAGACCATCTAGGGATGTCCTTGGGTAGAGTCGTCTCTTGTGTTTTTGGAAGAGAGTTTTGTTATGACTAGTGTGCTGTCTTAGCAAAACTCTGTTAATCTTTGCCCTGCTTCATTCCGTACTCCAAGCCCAAATTTGCCTGTAACTCCAGGTATCTCTTGACTTCCTACTTTTGCATTCCAGTCCCCTATGATGAAAATCATATCTTTTGGGGGTGTTAGTTCTAAATGATCTTGTAGGTCTTCACAGAACTGTTCAACTTCAGGTTCTTTGACATTAGTGGTTGGGGCATAGACTTGGATTACTGTGATATTTGAATGGTTTGCCTTGAGTCCATATAAAGCCTCTTGACTCTTTTTATCCTTCCAGGGAAAAAATTGTGCCTTTTCTTCATCTTCATATTTGCTGTGTTCCTCATGCCCAGCAGGGAGTAGGCATTAATCCCCTAAGAATTTCTATTGCTAATAGAGCTTCACTTATCATCACTAATTTACATTAAAAACAATTTTGACCTTATCAGAGAAGATTCTTTTCATCAAGGGACAGAATTTCAATGGAAATTAGCATAAAATAGGAAAAAGACACCTGGTACTTAAAGTTTCAAAGGTAAAGTGAAGAAATGGTGCCATTATTCCCTTGGTTTGTTCTGTGTCTGTGTTAATTTCATTTCCAGGCCAATTTTTCTGTCAGAGCAGTCCCTGGTACCTCTTTGTACTAACTGTTGTTGCTGCTCAGTTGCTAAGTTGTGTCCAACTCTGTGACCCCAGGACTGTAGCATGCCAGGATTCTCTGTCTTCTACTATAACCCTGAGTTTGCTCAAATTCATATTCATTGTGCCCGTGGTGCTATCTAACTGTCTCAGCCTCTGCCACCCTATTCTTTTACCATCAGTTTTTCCCAGCATCAGGGTCTTTTCCAATGAGCCAACTGCTGCTGCTGCTGCTAAGTCGCTTCAGTCGTATCCGACTCTGTGCGACCCCATAGACGGCAGCCCACCAGGCCCCGCCGTCCACAGCACAAATGTGATGACTTTATGTCGTTTCATTTTAGCAAATGCCCAGGGATTTGTTCAGATATAATATTTCCTGAACCAAATACTATGGTGAAGGACGATGGGATATACCAATTGGCTGATTATGAAGTTATGTCACTCTCCTTTCAACTACAAAGACTGATAGAAAACAGTGGTTTGCTGAGGAAAATCTAATATATTTTTTCAGAGGAAGCAGAAATGGATTGGAGGTTGACAAAAACAGCAGATGTCCTCTTAGAACATTTCCATGTTATATGCTCTCTACTATGATATTCAAATAGCAAGCTATACTTTCTCTATTGAAATTATTGGCTGACTTGCTGAGTTCCATTTTTAGGCTATACGCTGAAGAATACAGGGACCATGGCCCTCTTACTGTGAAGGTCAACATCTAGTTCAGTGCTCGGCATATCTAAGGTACTAAAACTATCTGTTGAATTTAGTGGAATATTTACAAACCATCTGTTAGGGGATGGAGAAACAGCAGAGAATAAAACATATGGAAATGTTTGCTCTCATGAAGTTCACATTCAAGTAGGGCATAGTTTGAAACTTCCAAATGTTGCTAGAGTTCCATCTCTAAAATTCTATGACAAGACATCAAAACATGGGAAATTCATGACTTAATTTTTTCTACTTGATGATAATCCAAATAGGACCAATAACATTGAATCTAATTCACTCATTTGTTCATTTAACACTATTTACTGAATCCCTACCACATGCCAGGAACATACAGTGCCAGCTCTTCTGGAGCTTAAAGTTTAGTGAGGAAGAAACTTATTACATTAGTTTCCTATGGGTTCTCTAAAAATTACACCTTAGTGATTTAGAACGACACACATATATTTTCTCACATTTCTGGAAGTCCCAAGTCCAAAATGGATTTCACAGGATGGAAACCAATGTATGTTTTCTTCAAAGACAAAATACCTCTTTCCTTGTCTTTTCTAGCTTCTTGAGCTTCATTTCTTGGCTCATGGTCCCTTCCTATATATATTTAAGGTTGGTAGCAAAGATCTGATGTCTCTTTCTCCTCTTTCATCATATTGCATTCTGCTCTGTGCCAAATTTCCTTTGTCACCATCTTACAAGAGCATTTCGATTTCCTATGCAGTTATTCCGGGATAGTCTATCCATCTCAAGATCTTTAACTTAATCCCATCTGCAAAATCCATTTTGCTACTTAATGCGAAAGTCACAAGTTCCAGATACTAGGTCCTAGGTATCCATGGGAAAATTATTTAGTCTACCACACACATTAATGAAGTGATTAAAAACCCTGAAGTCTCAGCTGGTAAGGAATCTGTCTGCAATGTGGAAGACCTGAATTCAATCCCTGGGTTGAGAAGATCTCCTGAAGAGAATGGCTACCGTCTCCAGTATTCTGGCCTGGAGAATCCCATGGATGTATAGTCCATGCAGTTACAATGAGTCTGATATGACTGAGTGACTTTCACACGTAATTAGCAATCATGTATCTTAATTAAATGGTTGTCTCATAATATTAAAAAAATACTAAAATAGAATACTAGAAATTTTAAATATCCATAATTTCAAAAATATTCCAGAACCATAACATATGCCTGGATAGATTATGGTTCATCATAAAAACTTAAAGGCCAATGTCCATAGTAATAGGGTTAGATACAGTTAATTAACAACAACAACAAATAGGAGATGCGATAGGGTAAAATTTTAAATTTTAATTTAAAGTTTGGAGAGAATTAAAAAGTCATTGTTTTGAAAAGATTGTAACAGTAAAAAATAGGAAGGAAAAGCACATAATTGTGAAAGATTTGTTGGTCTTTCAGAATGAATCAAAATCAATTTTTGGAAAATAAGAAGTTATTATATGTGTACGTTTGTGTGTGTGTGTGTGTAGAAATAGCACTGCATTATTAGGGAACTGAGTTTTCTAAACTAACATAGTATATAGTATCTGCAAGTGGGGAGATACACCATGAAATCTTAAAATAAAACAAAACAAACAGATTCAAAGCAACGCTCTCCTGTGTATATGATTGTCAGCATTCTTACCTCTGTGGCAATGTTGCTCAGATTATCTTATTTAAATAGCTGTGGTTTTAAAAAAAAGATACAATCTGTTCTTTCATAAGAAAATTGTACACCAAGGACACATGATTATTTTTTGCTTTAGGATAAAGCAAAAGGACATGCCGAATCACATCCAACTTGGAAAAATAAGACGTAACAGAACTGGAAGATCTCTCAGATGATACGTGGTCTGAGAATAATAATTTATTTTAATTTAACATAAAAGATCTTCTAGATATACTGTGCTGATTCAGTATAGATATTTAAAGGGCAAAATGTTAACCTAAAATTTTGACAGGAAACTGAAACTGCAGGATAAGAATATAATTTGTATTCACATATGTATAATTTGGGGGCACTTTGATGACTCTGGTTTTGTTTTCATCTATTACAAAAAATATTATATAACTCTGATTCTTTGTTACAGAGAATTAGAAGTGATATGAATCAAAATAATGTAATAACTTTGAATAAACACAACGATAGCACTTCTAGCCACTGGATTCTCTAGTAGTAAAAATATCTTTATTTACATGTTTTTCTGATTCTAATGGTTATGTTTTGCATATTTTAACCTTTTTATACCTTTTAAAATTAGAAACGTTTCCACTTCTTAGAATTGTTTTTGAATATTTGCCTCTTACAATTACCATGTCTCTGACTCATGTGTTACTGTGTTTGTTCCTATGTTACTCCTAATATATTAGGGCTTTGGAATGAATATGGGAAACTTCTGGTAGTACGCACTACCACAGTTGGTGGGAAGCAGTATGTTTTGATAGAAGAGTTGCTCTGACAATTAGATGACTGAGACAGTGTTCATGTTGTGTGGTGACTCACACAGGTAAGCTTGAAATTTCAGAATAGAATTCTGTGTTCTTAGTAGAACTATGGTTGACTATATTCAAAGTTAGTCACTATTATCTGCTTTACTGTTTCCATACCCCTTTACAGTGTAATTTTGTTGTTTTTCTATCAAGAGATGGAGTATATTCTTATATTTCTTGAATCTGATAGTGTGACTGGGAATGGTTAAAAGAATGCAGCAGAAATGGCATTGTGTCAGTTGCAAGTCTTAACATTAAAAAACCTTGCCTACTTCTGATTTCTCTTGGAATTTTGAGCAGACATATATGAAGGACCACAGACTTACAGAGGATAAAAGAGCACTTGGTTCGGGGCAGAGACAGCCCAGTGGTCTCTATTAGCAGACTAGCTAGGTCCCAGATGACGCAGTAGCTTAACCACAGATGTAAAGCACTCAGGCAAAATCAAAAGAATAGGCCAGTTGAGCCTACTTAAAATTGCCCATCTATATATTTTTCAACTAAATACATGGTTATGTGTTATTTTCATCCATTCAGATTTGTGATGGTTTGTTGCATGACAAAAGCTATCTGATACACAGACTTCATACTTAGGGTGAATGAAAGAATGTATCATTGACATGGATAGGAAAAAAACTCTAAACTTATTCTACTTCTGATATGACACTCTATATTACTTTATCTTCTATACTGATATAGCTTTAATCCATACCAAATTCCAAATTTGAAGAAAATATATATATTTCTATTTTAATTTTTAAAGACCACTCTAAAGGAAACAAAAAAATTATTCTTCATTGTTTATTGATGACAAAATTTACTTAATCACATCCTTTTACTATAAAAATTTCATACTTGACAATTTATAACTGAAATCATCTTAGTTCTGTTTAAAAATGGCACTTGATTAATTTTTTTTAAGGATTAAACTCTATATTACCCATAGAGGTTACCTTCAAAATTTTATCATTTAGTTATTTAAATAGTGTAAGTATTAGATTGGACAAAAAGTTCTTCTGGGTTTTTCTGTAAGATGTTATGGGAAAACATGAAAGAACTTTTTTGCCAACCCTATATTATGTATTTGAAAATTGCTTCACCTGTAGAAAAAATAAAATGCCAATAGATTATCAATCAGAACTCATAATAATAGAACTCTTTACCTGCGGAAATGTTTATGAGTGACATCAGAATTACCAGTTTCCATAGCAACCTCATTTCCACTTTCTAAGGTCAAAATTTCTCCCATACAATCAGCCAGAAAGAAAATGTCTATCTTCCAGTCAGTATTTCAAGAGTCTGAAAGAAAAAGAAAATTGTCATGAAATGACAAATGCAAAAATATACATATTCTTACGTATATATAAATTGTTGCATACTGGCTCAAATTCATATTTAAATATTATTAATCTAAATAAGGTAACCTAAAAGTCTACTTTTTACATGCATGTATAATTTGCAAAGTTTTCATAATTTCAGCTCATATTCCCATAATTTAAATTCATACCTTAGATATACATTACATTTGCTATAAAATTTTCTATAGCAGTTAATAGGCTGAAGTGCCATTCAATTGATTGTATTCTTGTGGATGAAAACTTTCATGAGTATAATTTTAAATTTGACTTTTTAAAATGTTAGAGAGGTTTAAAGACATATTAAATCAACTCCCACAATTCTGTTGGTGTCTTTTACTTTTTATTTTATACCATTAGGAATAAGGTAAAATTTTGCTTTATCTTTTATATAACAGTGACTTTACACATTTCATGGATTGTTTTTTAATCAGTATTATTGAGAATATACTCATTGAGAAGCATTATCTTTACTAGACCTAAAATTAATATTTTGCTAAAACTTCTGTAGAATTCAATTTCTGGAAATATTATGTGTAGAGTGTGAGATATACTTTTTTTATTCAATAACATCATAATTTTCTTTAATTTATTTTGACATTTAAGCTTTCCGGTGATAAATGAAATCAAGATAATAGTTTGGTTGGCCTTTATTCAAAAAGTGAAATTTAGTAAGCAGCTCATAAAGCTCATAATCTCAAAAAAGTGTAGAATGAACTCATCTAGGTCATATTTTGATAAAATCATTATATATCAAATGATAGGACCCTTTACAACTTTTAACCTAGTGGAAATATATTTTCTTGCAACTTCAAATATCTCTTGGAAGTATGTGGATTTTAAGTGTAAATAATAAAGTTTTGATCATTTTCTGATATATTTTTAAATTTTAAAAATCTTTAATTTCTTTCTGTTACTAGTTACTTTGACATAAACACAAACCATTGACTATATTCTAAGTCTTTATAAAATCTAAATTAAATGCTTTCAGATTTAATCAAGGAATAAAAATCAAAAAGAAAATAAGCAGTATTCAGATCAATATGCTATGTTGAGTTGACAATGTCCTTCCAGAAATTTTCTCATATCTTACATCATCTTTCATTCTCTTTAACACCAGAAGTTCCAAACTCTTAACATCTCACATTTAAGTGAAATTATACTCTATATTCTTTGGAAGGAAAGTTATGACCAACCTAGATAGCATATTCAAAAGCAGAGACATTACTTTGCCAACAAAGGTCTGTCTAGTTAAGGCTATGGTTTTTACAGTGGTCATGTATGGATGTGAAAGTTGGACTGTGAAGAAAGCTGAGCGCTGAAGAATTGATGCTTTTGAACTGTGCTGTTGGAGAAGACTCTTGAGAGTCCCTTGGACTGCAAGGATATCCAACCAGTCCATTCTAAAGGAGATCAGTCCTGGGTGTTCTTTGGAAGGAATGATGCTAAAGCTGAAACTCCAGTACTTTGGCCACCTCATGCGAAGAGTTGACTCATTGGAAAAGACCCTGATGCTGGGAGGGATTGAGGGCGGGAGGAGAAGGGGACGACAGAGGATGAGATGGCTGGATGGCATCACTGACTCGATGGACATGAGTCTGAGTGAACTCCGGGAGCTGGTGATGGACAGGGAGGACAGGGAGGCCTGGCATGCTGCAATCATGGCGTTGCAAAGAATCGGACATGACTGAGCAACTGAACTGAACTGAACTGATACTCTATATCTATTTATTCATTTCTATTTTTTCAAAAAACATTTATTCATTTATATTTACTCTCTGCCAGACATCAGGTACCTTGGTGTTAGTAATGAATCTAAAACTCTTCATTTCACCCTTGAGATCTTACATTTTATAAGAAAAACAGCAAAATCAAGCACACACACACTGATAGATGTGGTAAATATGGTAATACTTGGCAGAAGATAAGTGCCATCTATGAGATCTATGAGGTGATGCTCAAGTAGTGTGTTTGAACTGAGACTTGAAAAACGAGAAGCTCTTAGCCAGGCAAGTGCATGCATGCACATGAGGAGGGCATGTAGGAGAGCAGGGATTAAGGTAGGTAAAATGAGGAAGGAGACTACTAGCTGTCTAAGCAAAAGGGAAGGAGTGTGAAAAGTCCTGAAGCAGGACTGAGTGTGCATTTTCAAAGACCTTAAAGAGATTTCGGTGCTATTCAGAAGAACACTGGCATGAGACACGGTTGGAGAAGGACAAAGAGGTTAAACTATTCAAGGCCTATGGACCATGTTGACAAATATGGATGTTGCACTTTCAAATCATAATTGAGGATTTGAAGCAGGACATTTACATGATACTAACATCATTCTGGCTGATATGGAGAATAGAAAGGGTAGAGTAGAAAGTAAAAACTTATAATTACCAACTTATTTGATGGACATCATTAGTTTCTCCAATCAAACAATTCATTCTTCTCTTCTTCTGATAAAAACTCTGTCTTTATGCATGTATTTATTTTATTTATCTATTTATTTCCTTTTTTTTGGAGGAACCACCTTCCTATACATCATCAGTCCATATAATGAAAGTGAGATTTCCTTCATCTCCTAGCTACAGGGATGAAGATATGACCAGGGCTGTGTCAATGAGGAATCCATTCCCCTGGCTACAGTGTTTTGCAAAAGAAGGGGGATGTAGCCTAAGCCAAACTAATGACAACAAAGCCAATGATTTGTCAATGATATTACAACAACTAAGATGCTAAGACTTAAATCTGTTAATCCAGTGTAATATAACATTTTGCAAGTCATATCTTCACCCAGTTTAGAAGGCATGGCTAAAAGCTATCAATTCCCCTTAGCAGAAAATTTACCGAGTCCCTACCCCAATTTCTTTCCTTCTCAAGCTCTGACACTTCTGGATTATAGTGCATACAAACCCAATTTTCAGAGATCTCTAGCTACCTAACAATCAGGAATGACCCTTCTTCCTAAGGCTGATGGAATTATTCAAAATAATCCCATGGAAGCCCTCGAAATATAGCTAACCCTATCTCATTTGCTGCTCTTATCTTGTCCACACCTAAGTCCCAGCTTGCTTTTATCCTGTCCCTAGGGACATTTCCCTGTGTATTCCTTCTCTTATTTGGATATGTAGGAAACAAGAGTTTTGCTTCACGTATCTGAGTGTTATTATGTTCTAAAGAACCTATAGTCACACCTGATATCATGAAATGATGAAGTGCCTCACCAAGTTTAACACCTGGAATTCTCCAATGTGAATGAATAAGACAAAGTTTTGTCTAATCATTTGTGCTGTATTTTTGTCTCTTGCAAACAAAAACCTGATTAGTAAATTCATTTTTTATCCTGAATTAATATAATGTTTTTCCTAAAGACCCCAGAGCAAACTGACGTGATGCATACCCTTTGAGCATTGTATTTATCAAAGACTCCATTATATTGCCAGCATTTTCATACCTTATCTTGAAGATAAAACCAGATACAATACTAGCTCATAATACATGGTTTGGTATGTAATATAGAGCTCATGGGTATTCAGTCAGTATTTGTTTGGTTTGTATTTGACAACTAACCAGTCTAGTATTATAAAGAAAAAGATTAAACTGGAAATCTAAAGACACTGCTTATAGTGTGGCCTTTCTCTTAACCAGCTTAGTAATTTTGGGTGTTTCATATACAGTAACGATGACTGTCAGCTTCCTCTTACGAAAATTGAAGATTTCGACCTAGAGATCATCCTTAAATGTCTTCTAGCTCTAATAATCTAAGATTGTTTGATTTAACCTGGTGTATAATTTTGTAGCAAATATTGCCCTTTACCATCTGATTGCTTATCAACATCCTGTAATGAGGGCAAAGCCCAGGGGATAGTTTATTTAGCAGTGCTCTATAAAGATAGCCTAAATAGCTAATATTTATGCATCACTTGCCATTTGTAAAAGTTCCATTTGTAAAAGTTTAAATTACCTGAGGAAGGAGAATACACTGGCTCAATCAGAACAATCCAGATAAGAAGGGTCTGGTTATTTACTCACAGCAAAATGGGGTACATATATTCAGTAGAGAAAAATTATGCTGGGCACTGATACACAGAATAGCCACAGGAATTATTTCTAGGTTCTTAGAATCCTAAAGATTGCTCGAGGCAGAATAAAGGAGGCCTGTGTTTAAACTCAAAAGAACTTTCTGAAGTTCTAAAAAAAAAAAAGGTTTCAAAAATGCATTACAAGCACATTGTTTTAGATGAGGTTTATAAACCATGCAATCTTTTAAATATCATTTTGGCCTGGAGAAGTGGGTGTCGTGGTTCCTAACACACCTGTTAAGGTTGTTGTTCTATTATTACTGGCAGACTTATCTCCTCCAGACTATATGTGTTTGTTTTTCCTCCCCTGAAATTCCTTAGGGCAAAAGTAATCATTTCAAACACTTCAACACAAGAGTATGCATCGGTCCACAATCAGTTTTTCAAAATTAAAAATATATATATATATCTCTGAAAGTTAAAATATCTTTGTAAGTTGAGTGGCAAAACTAAATTTGGTGGTAAAACCTGTACTGAATTAATGTGACATTGTTTAGTCTGTTTCCAAATTAGCATGAATACTTAGGTTTTGCTGCTATACACGGTGTTGGTTGTTGACAGAGTTGTTGCCCACTGAAGGTATTCTAAATCCACGTAAATTTGCATTACATTGCCTTTCTAAAGACTAGGGGTCACAAAACTGAAGTCAGCTGACCAAATTCAGTCTTCTGTCTGCTTTTGTAAATAAAGTTTCACTGGAATGCAATATACCTATTTATTCATGCACTGTCTATGATTGCTTTTGTGCTACAAAGGCAAATTGAATATGCCAGAAACCATATGGTCTCCAAACCTGAAAATTTTGACTGTCCAACCTTTTATAACTTTAGAATTTCTGGAAGTTCTGTTGCTGATCTCTTATCTAATACATTCTAAACTCTAAAAAACATTTGATTATAAGGATTTCAGGTACGGAAATGTGGAACTCTGTTTCTCTAACTCCATGTATATGTGCTCAGCAAAAATTATACATGTTTAGCAGGAAAAAAAAAAATAGGTCTTGATTTTGAAGTAACTCTGAACTGTATCTTGCCTTTAGTAGATCTTTAGAAGGATCTCTTCTTACCATGTGTTTCAATCATCATCTGACCTTAGAAAGTAGATGAGAGAAGAATTAAGAGATGATTGTTGTGACTGTGAGGTTGTGCCTAAAGATGGTTCTTCTTTTTCTTTTTAAAAAATATTTATTTACTTATTTTATTTTTGGTTGCATCAGGTCTTAGTTGTGGCATGCGGTTTCCTTCTTTGTGGCACTCGGACTTCTCTCTAGTTGTGGGGCACAGGCTTCAGAGCACATGGGCTCTGTAGTTGTGGCTTGTGGACTTAGTTGCTCCCTGGCATGTGGAATCTTAGTTCCCTGATCAGGGATTGAATTCACATCCCCTGCATTGGTAGGCAGATTCTTAACTACTAGGCAACCAGGAAAGTCCCCCAAAGACTGTTTTTGACCCACACAACACAAGCAGTTCTTTAGTTTCACTCAGAATAAGTCAATTTTTTAAAAAGTAGAAAGCAATCACTCAATCTATTTCTTGCCATGAAACCATTCAACTGTCTATGAGTGTGATACAAATGCTAGTAAACCAGGATTGACTAGGAAGCATTGGCTAGACTTTAGGCAATAGAGTAATTCTGGGAGGTTGTTGCCATGTTAAACTGTGGTGTGCCCAACAGACATGGGAAGCAATGGGTGTAACCAAAAGAGAGATGGAATGCATCCCTGATTTTTATCTTTTACAAAAGAGCTTTCTGACTTCTCTTTGCACTGAGGACTGGTGACATATGGTTAAATAAAATGGCGTGTGTATGTGCACGTACGGTTTGAAACAAGCCTTTGAAAGGGGCTTATGAAGGATTGTGCTTGGAACTCAATGATTAAACTTATAAGCTACAGAGAACGCCCAAGACACATCTCATTGAATGACAAAAGGAAAATATGGGTAGTCATTCTTGTCTAAAAAAATTTGATACTCTTCAATATATGTGGATATATCTATGTGACACCAGTTTGAGTGATTAAGAATTATGTTCATTAGTATATACAGTTTATAGAAATCTTCAGGTCTATTACATATTGTACCTGTACAGTTCTTACCCCTTTTGCATTCAGTTCAGTTGCTCAGTCCTGTCCGACTCTTTGCGACCTCAGGGACTGCAGTCCATGGACTGCAGCACACAAGGCTTCCCTGTCCATCACTAACTTCTGGAGCTTGCTCAAACTCATGCCCATTGAGTTGGTGATGCCATTCAACCATCTCATCCTCTGTCATCCCCTTCTCCTCCTCCCTTTTGCATTAACTGAAATTATTTTCTCACTTTGGTAGTAGGAAAAAGAAGCTACTACTAACTGGCTTTGGTGATCACTGTAAATGCAGGGTAATAGAGTGAGCAGTGGAGGAATATTACTTAAAATATTGGCCAGTTTCTCTCTGTGTGTCTCAATTGTGTTGCTTTAGTATGAAAGGAAATCATTGTTGCAAGTGCATTACTCTTAAGCGACTTTATTCTTTCTCTATTTACAGCAGCATTCCTTTGACATTACAGAATTTTGTAGCAGAGATTAAGATCCATTTTCAGTTGGCATGTTCATCATCAAAACAAATGTGCTCAGCACTAATTGCCCTTTTGTTTTTAATTGACCAGTTAATTAACTATATTAGATAAATTAAAAATCCCAAGTCCATTTGCTTCAGGTAGCCCTACTGTTTTATTTCACTGTGATAACAATCTATGGCCAGATAGAAGGGAAGATGCTTAATAATTTTAAAACAGATTTCCAACCTCAGCATTCATGGAGTTATTTACTATCAAGCTAATCAATAATAAATTAAAAATTGAAATATTTATGATCTAAAAATCTGATTTAGACTAGGGAAACTCCAACTCCCATTAAGTCAGGCAAAGTAGCAAGATAAATCATGCCATCAGAGTCTATGTTTTCATAATATAATGCTATTGCTTATGATAATTGTTATGCCGACTCTCAAAATAGGCAATCATAATAGATGATAGATTAGTAGAAAGATATAGCACAGTGTGATTAATGCAATGGGAGAAGAAACATTCCTTCTTTCCTTAGAGGAGACATGATTACATGTTAAGTTGTTAACAGAATGGAATACATGCAAATACATTTGTTATGACAATAGTTGGAATCATTTCTATGTGTTTTCTGATTAGAGCAACCAAGCTGTAGAACTTAACTTAGTCATCAGTACAGTCTATCTCATATGCCTTGTGCTTGCTGAAAGAGATCTGTGTGAAGAAATTAGTTTTCTAACTGGTAAGAGACCATACTTCCAATTAATTTCAGAACTGAAAGAACATAGAGATCTTTCATGACTTACAATGAGGTTATGTCCCAATAACCCCAACATAAGTTGAAAAATATGTCAACAATGTGTTCAATACACTTAGCCTACTGAGCAGCACAGCTTTACCAAGCTACCTTAAACATGCTCAGAACACATACATAGCCTACAGTTGGGTAAAATCATCTATCACAAAGCCTCTTTAATAATAAAGTGTTGACTATCTCTCGTAATATGTTGAATACTGTACTAAAAGTGAAAAACATAAAGGTTGTAATTGTATCAGTTGTTTATTTATGTGATGGGGTGACTGACTGGGAGCTGTAACTGCCCAGTATCATAAGAGAGGAGCCTGCAGTTTACTGCTAACCTAGAAGATCTAAGTCAAGTAAAGTTGAATTTGAAACATAATACATCAGGGTCCACCTGTATATAGATACCACTTTCATAGGTGAGGAAACTGAGGCCTCAAAGAGGCAAATAGTCCTATAAAGTTTATGACCTAGAATGAGACCTGAGAGCAGATCCCTGAGATAGAGTACTGCCTACCGTACATCCCTCTTGATCTGTGACTCTGGGCATGTCACCTTAGTAAAGGTTCAGCCTCTGTGAATCTGTTTTCTTAACTGAAAATGCAGGTAATAACATCTTATAGAAATGCTCTCAGTGTTTCTATTGATCAGAATAAGAGGATCTGGGTGGGTGATAATGTAGTTTGGAGGATTTGTAATGTCAACTCTCATGTTCGAAATGGTAACCAGAAATGTTTGTTGTTCAGGCAAAACTAAGTTTACTAGGCTTAGTTTAGAAAAGGAGAGTATAACTTGACATAATATTAGTACTATCTCAGAAGGGAAAGTTATGGGTGATATTTATTGGATTTTATGTCCTGAGCTGAGTGACTTGGAGGTTGATCTTGCAAAAGGAGGAACTGACTAGAAATACGCAGAGCACATGGTGTAATAACTATAGATGGATGGGTGCAGTGAGGTAAGACTCTTGTTGTAGGTGTTGATGTTGGCCTTGAAATGAAAGTTTTATCCTATAGAAGTGATTACTTTCTGAAGCAAATAACTAAATTACTTTTGCTTTCAGTATAATTTAACATAGAGATAGGAAATTACGCAAGTTTCAGTTCTCAGTAATGAGTTGAGTAATAAGATGTATTGATTGCTAACCAGCCACCAAAGCAGAAGTTGGGAAACTTTTTCTGTAAGGAATCAAATAGGAAACAACTTTCACTTTTGCAGATCATTTGGCCTCTGTTGCCACTAGGAAACAGGACTGTTGTAGTGCAAAAGTGGCTATATAGACAAGACATTAACAAATGGGAGTAGCTGTGTTCTAATAAAACTTTATTTATAAAACAGTAATGAAATATAGCATTTAATCCAAGGCCACAGTTTGCCAACCTCTGTCTAAAGAATGGCACAGAGAGAAGTTTCTAGTGGGAAGTTATTAACCCAAGCCTACAGAATATTTGATTAATTTCTTCAATGTCAGGGAGCTGGGAGGGATAGTGAATATATGGATAGTGAATATATAAGGCAGCAAAACTCAGAAACATCTTGATTAAAACAAATGGAGTGTAATCATTTGTTTCATTCTTTTTAATCCAAATATCTCTGAATTTTGCTACCAATAAATATTTACATATATGATATACCATTATGTACAAGCTAGAATCAAAATTTCTGGGAGAAGTATCAATAACCTTCAAGAAAATTAGGGATACCAAGGGAACATTTCATGTAAAGATGGGCTCAATAAAGGACAGAAATGGTATGGACTTAACAGAAGCAGAAGATATTGAGAAGAGGTGGCAAGAATACACAGAAGAACTGTACAAAAAAGATCTTCACGACCAAGATAATTACAATGGTGTGATCACTCACCTAGAGCCAGACATCCTGGAATGTGAAGTCAAGTGGGCCTTAGAAGGCATCACTACTAACAAAGCTAGTGGAGGTGATGGAATTCCAGTTGAGCTATTTCAAATCCTGAAAGATGATGCTGCACTCAATATACCAGCAAATTTGGAAAACTCAGCAGTGGCCACAGGACTGGAAAATGTGTTTTCATTGTTAAAAGTAGAGCATATATATGTATTTCAAATCCTGAAAGATGATGCTGTGAAAGTGCTGCACTCAATATGCCAGCAAATTTGGAAAACTCAGCAGTGGCCACAGGACTGGAAAAGGTCAGTTTTCATTCCAATCCGAAAGAAAGGCAATGCCAAAGAATGCTCAAACTACCCCACAATTGCACTCATCTCACATGCTAGTAAAGTAATGCTCAAAATTTTCCAAGCCAGGCTTCAGCAGTATGTGAACTGTGAACTTCCAGATGTTCAAGCTGGTTTTAGAAAAGGCAGAAGAACCAGAGATCAAATTGCCAGCATCCACTGGATCATGGAAAAAGCAAGAGAGTTCCAGAAAAACATCTATTTCTGCTTTATTGACTATGCCAAAGCCTTTGACTGTGTGGATCACAATAAACTGTGGAAAATTCTGAAAGAGATGGGAATAGCAGACCACCTGACCTGCCTCTTGAGAAACCTATATGCAGGTCAGGAAGCAACAGTTAGAACTGGACATGGAACAACAGACTGGTTCCAAATAGGAAAAGGACTACATCAAGGCTGTATATTGTCACCTTGCTTATTTAACTTCTATGCAGAGTACGTCATGAGAAACGCTGGGCTGGAAGAAGCACGAGCTGGAATCAAGATTGCAAGGAGAAATATCAATAACCTCAGATATGCAGGTGACACCACCCTTATAGCAGAAAGTGAAGAGGAACTCAAAAGCCTCTTGATGAAAGTGAAAGAGGAGAGTTAAAAAGTTGGCTTAAAGCTCAACATTCAGAAAACAAAGATCATGGCATCAGGTCCCATCACCTCATGGGAAATAGATGGGGAAACAGTGTCAGACTTTATTCTTTTGGGCTCCAAAATCACTGCAGATGGTGATGGCAGCCATGAAATTAAAAGACACTTACTCCGTGGAAGGAAAGTTATGACCAACCTAGATAGCATATTCAAAAGCAGAGACATTATTTTGCCAACAAAGGTCCATCTAGTCAAAGCTATGGTTTTTCCAGTAGTCATGTATGGATGTGAGAGTTGGACTGTGAAGAAAGCTGAGCACCGAAGAATTGATGCTTTTGAACTGTGGTGTTGGAAAAGACTTTTGAGCGTCCCTTGGACTGCAAGGAGATCCAACCAGTCCATCCTAAAGGAGATCAGTCCTGAATATTCATTGCAAGGACTGATGTTGAAGCTGAAACTACAATATTTTGGCCACCTGATGAGAAGACCTGACTCGTTTGAAAAGACCCTGGGAAAGATTGAAGGTGGGAGGAGAAGGGAATGACAGAGGATGAGATTGTTGGATGGCATCACTGATTCAATGGACATGAGTTTGAGTAAACTCTGGGAGGTGGTGATGGAAAGGGAGGCCTGGTGTGCTGCAGTCCATGGGGTTGCAAAGAATCAGACACAACTCAGCAACTGAACTGAACTGATAGGATATCTATGCATAAGTTTATATGCATATGCATAAGTTTAACAAGAAGCAGGCTTTCTTCTCTTTTTACTCTTTTTGCTCCTTCATATATTTCAAAGTTAAAAAAAAAGAACTAAACAAAGCAAGAACATTTATAACAAGATACTATTGAAACTACTATGTGCATGAAGTACTTTCTTTCGTTTGAGGGAAATATTAATAAGCTTATTTGGGTGTAGTAATAGAGCATTAGAGGGAAAAAATTATTTCTTTATGTGCTTAATTAAGAAAAACTGGACTGTGGGGAAAGTTTTCTTTTTTCCTGCTTTACTAAACTAAACTTGTCAAATTAAAGAAAAACAAGCAAAACAGATGGGTATAGTTCAAAACTATATCTAATCTAATAAGATGGTATTTAAGAAAATATATATTAAGTCTTAGGTTTTAAAACTGATATACTTATTCAGAATAGGAATGTGGAGTGGGGAAAAGTGACTTCATAATTTCAAATTAAAAAATAAATGCAGCATGGGGTAATTTTAAGGTCAGCGTTCAGTAGTTTTGACACAGTTGCCAAAATCAGATGTAACTGAGGTTGCATTAATAAAAGCATATTGTTCAAAACAAGGGAGGTGCAACTTCTGCCTTAACCCTCACCTGAACTTGTATAACCACATAGAGGGATTGTATTCTCTCCTGAGCATCATGGTTTAAGAGGAATTTTGACAAATTGAAAGCCTCTCCTAGGGAGCAGGGTGAGGATGATGAAGTGGCTGGGAGCTTGTGAGGGTCAGTGGAGAGAAATGAGTATGTTTAGCCTGGGGAAGAGAGGATTTAGTAGGCAGAGAAGAGCCATCTTCAAATATTTGAAGGGCTGTCTTGTGGAAGAAGGATTAGACTTATTATTTGTGTCTCAGGAGACCAGAACTGGGACCAAAGGGTAGACATTTCAGGGCAGCAAATTTCAGCTTAATATCAGCCCAGAGCATTTTAACAAGTAGAATTGTTTATCCAGTGTTTAAGTGCACTGGCTTTGAAACCTAGACATTCTGGGTTTGTATCTCAAAACCTACAGACACTTAATAGCTTTGTGACTTTAGAGGAAGTGAAATACCCTATCTGAGCCTCAGTTTTATGATAATTACAATGAAAAAAGTACTATCTACTGCATGAGGTTTATATAAGGATTCAATGAGATTGTGCATGTAAAGAGTAAAAGTGCTTTCTCCATGAGATGTCACATTCATCATGACTAGGCGTATAGAAGGAACAGCTAGATGACAAATTCTCTGGGATATTATAGAGGACAATTCGGCATTGAGTAGAAGGTTAAACTAGATGACCTCTTAAGCCCTTCTAAACTTGTAGCTTTTTATTTATATAAAGAGCAAGAAGCTGGAAATCCTCTGTACCAGGAGTCATTAAGTGGTGGTCCAAAAAGCTGGATTCCCCCAGAAGAATATTTGAAAGTTGGGAAACTGAAATAACAATGAACATTCTGGTTTTTCTTTATGTATCTGAAGACTTGGCATCACTGAGTTCACATTTCTACATACAAACAGCATCTTTAAAAAGACATTAACAACAACAAGCATCAGGAGTATTTGACCCTTTAACGGTATTTGCCTTAGTTTAGACAATCAGACCCAGTTTGTCTAAGATCCAAGCCACTACAGCCTTGTATCACCTGCCTAGTCTCTGAAGGCAGCGTATTTGCCATCTGTGTCCTACATCAGCTACGTGAGACATCTGGAAGCAGTCCTTTTGGACTATATGACAGGACAGAAAAATAGGAGGTGGAAGAGAATGACTGGGAGATCAGCAGGCTGTCTGAAAGGGCACGTTAATAGCTATAGTATTAATAATATCAGTTTTGAATACTGACCAATACCAGGCTCTAGGGCTTCCGCCCTCACACCATGCTCTATGTCAAGGATTGCATGTACATTGTCTCATTTAATCTTTCCAGCAGTCCTATCACATGTGTAAAATGATTGCTTTCATTTTACGGGTGAGGACACTAAAGCTTGGACATGTAAGAAACTGGATAAAGCGTTGCCAGCTAATAAGTGGCAAAAGTCCCTCATCTGACCACTACCTGTTCTAATCCTAAACCTTGACTTGCCTCCACAATGGCTAATCTTACAGATGTTACAATTTTGCCTAAAGCTGATCCTGGGAGATTTGATTCAAGTTTCTGAGCAAACATATTTCTGATAGGAAAGATTTCTTCCTATCAGAGTTGCAAAGGGAAGATTTCACCTTCACTGTGAATAGCCTGAACTGTCATGAAGCTATACGGACGGCACTCTGCAAGGTTTGCCAGTGTCATTTTTAGACTTAAGGGGGAAAAAAAGACAGCATGTAGTCAAATACAATGCAAAATGCAAGCTTAAATAAGGTGAACAAGCTCTTCCCTGCAGGATTTCTCAGTGTCTCTATTCTTCTAATGTCCATTATGGAATCTAAGGGGAAGGGTATAGTATATACTGTTCTTAGACTTCTATGATCCTGGGACTCTATTTTCTGCAGTGCTTATCCTACAGTGAATTGATGCTCTATGGAACACAGTCCAGGAAAACCTAGAAGGAAAAGAGCCCTGGACCAGAAATGCAATGATATTAAAATCCCAGCTCTGCCAACAGCTAGCAATGTAATCTAAGACTTGTAACCTCTGATCTTAGGTTGCGAGTATTGGGACCGTAATATCTGTCCTACTGACTCCTCCAAATTTTTATAAGGATCAACTAAATCAAGGATTTAAAAGAGCTCTTTAAATGGAAAGAAACTCACGATATACATAAGGGATTAAATGATTAATGTTTCTCATTCCTGCATAGCTGATCAGGGAAACTGGCTAGATTTTAATCACTTTCATGCCAATCAGTTATTTTCTGATCACACACAATAGCTTATCTTTTTTGAAATGCATGGACTTGTGAATTTTCTGTCCTATCTGGAAAGAATTATGAAAATATACATATTGTTATGAACACATTAAATCTAAGCAATTGTAAGCTCTTTGCTGAGAAGCAACACCCTTTCTTCCAATGCTATCCATTAAGGAAGGAGAGGGAAAAATATAGTGAGCACTCAAAGCAGGATGTACACTGATTCCATTCTGTTCCCTTTGGCTAAGGTTCATGGTCCCCAGCCCCTGGACAATAGGACCTTTTGCCTTCTCTTCCATCAACCTGTCCCCTGATATGTGCTCCCACTGGCAGTCCTGACTTCACAGAAATAGGAGTCAACTCAGGAGGGAAAGGCAGTTGCCTGTCAACACTGTTGCTGTAAAACTCTGGGAAATTCCTCTGCTATTGAGAGGCTAGAATTTGTAAAATAATAAAAATAAAAAGGAGAGAGAAAAAGACAACTCATTTGACAAACAAGGAATGGCATTGCACCTTAGTCTCTTAAGTGCCCATTCCCTGGCTTTTTGAAATTTCAGAAATGTGAATTAAGCTTTTTGTGGAGAGTGTGTTACCCTTGCTAAATACATGGTCCCCAAGAGCAAAGATGCTGTGGCCTGGAACATGGGGGACAGACATTCCCAACCCTTTGCACATTCTTTAGCCTTTGATGATTGCATTTGCAAGCTATATATGTGTGTGTGTACGTACGTGTATATATGTGTGTGTGTGTGTGTGTGTGTGTGTATGTATGTATATATATATATATATATATATAAAAATTGCCTGCTGGCCTGATGATACAATCCTCCAAGGGCAGAGTATTACAATATTATCTCAGATTTCCCCCAATCCATGCCTGTCTCCTGCCTTCTTACTAACAGGACTTAAACTACCTTCCAGTACCTGGATCTCATGTTTATGTAAATAGTATCCCACTTTTGTAAATTGGTTTATAGTCTGAAAGGTACTTTCTCAAACAAAATGTCTCATTTTGTTTTTTTAAATCATCAAGAAAAACAAAAAGTGAAGCTCTGACAGATTAACTAACTTTTGGAGCCAGCCAGGCTAAAATGTGCATACTGTTTTAAAAGCATTGTTTCAAATTTTCCACCCTCTAAGTTTGGGTGACTTGGGATGAAACTGTGCTTCTAATTTATATCCAGATCTTGATAAGAGTATTATGAGTTGTAAACAGTGGGGGAGATGTGAAAACCACCCTTAGAGGGAAGAGTAATGTCTTCGGCAGAGCTTCCCAGTGGGCAGACTGGCCCCATGAAAATGTTGCTGGATCAGGCATCCAAAGAGATCAGAGACAGCCCACCACTGCCTGTAACCAGTCACATAATTTTAGTGAATTCAGTCTGAAGGGAAATTGAAAGGACAACACAGTCATTGACCTGGTGGCTCTGTGAGCTTTTTAAGAGGAAACATTGGTAACAGAGAGTCCATGCTGTGTAGCCAAGTTACCTTGTTTCAATCCAGCCTCTGCTTCTCACTCAGCAATTTGATAACAGGTTACCTAACTCCTCTGTGCTTTCATTTCCTCATCAGCAGTGGCGCAGACAGTAAAGCATCTGCCTGCAATGCAGAGACCCAGGTTCAATCCCTGGGTAGAGAAGATCCCCTGGAGAAGGAAATGGCAACCCACTCCAGTACTCTTGCCTGGAAAATCCCATGGACTGAGGAGCCTGGTAGGCTACAGTCCATGGGGTTGCTAAGAGTTGGACACGACTGAGCGACTTCATTCACTAAAATGGGGATAATAACAGTAGCTACTTTCCATGTTTGAGGTGAGGATAAGTTAATTCAAATAAACTGCTTTGAACAGTATTTCACATGAGGCCAGAGCACACTAAATAATAGCTGCTATTATTATTGTCATTATTGACATTATTAACATTATTAAGTACAAAACAACCACACTTAAAAGATCAGTCGTTTTCAAGGATGCCTCTGTCTTTGATTATGCTGGTCCATCTTCCTAGAATTCTCTAATTTTAGTATTTGGCCAAGATGCAATGACCTTTATCCCATGAAGATTTTGATCATATCTTCAAATGCTTTCAATTTCAACTTTTAATCAGTTTATATTTAATGAGGAAATGAATAAAAGATTTAAGGTATACCTGCTTTCCCATAATGCATTTTGCACAGTCTATTTTTCAGGATCATGTGTGTGAGTGTGTGTGTGTCCTTATACACAAGAGAAATTAAGTTACGCTAATCCACAGAGTGAATGCGTGATTGATCGCTATTTATCAGTTAAATGTATTTCAGGGCTGTAATGAGCAGAGGAGCCTGGTGAGTTACATTCCATGGGGGTGGCAAAAAGTTGGACAGGACTTAGCAACTGAGCACACACACATGCAAAAAGCCATTCAGAAGTGATGATAAATTTTAGAGATATTATTCTCTTTGTTACCTTATAGAATCTAGTACAATCTCCTTGAAAGGTTATACATTAGACCTTTTAAATAAGAGGAATGAAGAGAATTAGGTAGGCTTACCCTGGACTGCCTTCAAGTAACTATAATTCAAACAGTCTAGAATGAGGAATTAAGTGAAAGAAGAACTCTTTTTCACTAAAGTGACTCCAGGCAAGAATGCTATCACCTCTCCTCCTTTTAACATCTTCTTTAGCTTGTATGTCTAGTATATTATCATTGGAACAACACAACCTTAGGCCTCCAGAAGAGGTGTATATTCAGAAAAAGGCAGGGACTGGATTTTGCATCTGAATCCCCGCTGGCTTAAACTTGGCCTCCCAAGTGTAAAGTGGTACATGGTCGCAACACGTTTTTTGTCTTAAGGGTTGCAAATAGATTTTAAAATGATATGAAGTTGAAAACATATTGATCATGTTGCAAGATGTTATTCAGAGATTTAAAAGTAAAAGATCTATAAGCACAGCTGCATATTTCAAAAGTTTCAGGCCCAATTTGCTTGTCAATTCCCAGAACACACTAGTTTTTCAAGGGATGTACACATATAAATAAACTAAATGCATACAGAAAATCACATACATCTCTTCTTTCCAAATAGCTTTCCTTCAGTCCACCCGACATAAACTCCCTCATGTCCCCAGTCAGAATGGTATTTTTGGCACAATATTGTTCCTGATTTCTCTATTGCCTCCTGGGCACCTGCCGTTCAAACATCTAATGTGAATTTTCTCATGAATGCCAATGATATATGGCTACATTTTTCCTTCGAATTTTTCATCCCCCAGGCACTCCAAGTACTCTGTGACTACTTCCAAGATATCCATAACTAGATGAATAGCAATTACTTGTAATAGAGGGTGGAAAAGGCAAAGGACATTTTTATTGGTTCTGGGAAGATTTAACTACATTGATACAGCATTTACTGAAAATTCCCATCACCCCAGAGCATGATGAATGGCCACCTCCATCTCAGCTCTGTCTCAGGAGGTTTCCGGGTGCAAAGTGCCCTGAGGTCTTCTTTGCCACACAGAGAAGTTAAGTCTTCATTCATCCTTGCCTGTTAACTTCACTTGAGTTAAGTGAGCAGGCAAGCTTTATTCACTTCCAATTCAAATCAACATAAAGGTTTAATTTGCTTCCCTGTCTTCTGGGGCTAATCTCCCTCATTGAACACTCATACTCCCATTAATTCAAGGAGAACAACCCCCTAAGCAGCCTTTGATTAGACTCTGAAGAACTAATTGTGCCTTTGAAAGCTTGCACACAGCTCCCAGCAGCACCAACAAGAACCTCCTTTTGTGTACCCCATTTCCTAGGGCAGAATTGGGTATGAGACATGACTATCAGCATTTATGTGACTAGTGGCAGATACTTCACACTCCACCTACTTCTGAGTTCAAGTGCTAAATTTCTAGAATGCATATTATAGGGCCCCATCTCTTCTGCAGACCTACCATTCACAGGTAGAATGGCAAGACACAACTGCTAAGTGTCAGGAACTTTTATCACATAGGATATAGCAATGCAGACTTTAACAGAACTTAGCTTTATAGAACATCTCAAGGGTCTGCTTCTAATGTTAAAGGGTCCCTCCCAATTGGAAAAAAAAGAGAGAGTTCTCAATTCCTTTTCTATTCTTTATAGTCTGTGACTTCAATTTATTATTTACATTCAATGAACCTCTTGAGATAAAGTTTTAATAATTAGCTTAATAATAAATTAATTAAGAAAGGATTCATTCCCCCCTCAACTCTAAGCTGAGTTTATAACAGCTCTTGTAAACCAGTTTAGAGAAAGATAAAATGATGGGTATGTTGACGCAGAGAGGCAGAGAGTACCCTGTGGATGCATCTTTTCACAAAGGTGAAGTCATTTATTTATCAACAGTACTTTTTTTTCTGAGTTTCAAGGACTTGAATGCAAAAAGTTTGGTTGGAGAGTGATACTAAGAAATGTGGGATGGAAAGGAGCTTACTCAGAAGAGAATAAACCAGTGAAAGTTTATTATCAGGCCAGCTGTCAGTGTGATCAACTGGATCTCAGTCACTCTGCCATTGCCCTGCTGCTGCTGCTGCAAAGTCGCTTCAGTCATATCCGATTGTGCAACCCCATAGATGGCAGCCCACCAGGCTCCGCCACCCCTGGGATTCTCCAGGCAAGAACACTGGAGTGGGTTGCCATTTCCTTCTCCAATGCATGAAAGTGAAAAGTGAAAGTGAAGTTGCTCAGTCTTGTCCGACTCTTAGCGACCCCATGGACTGAGGCCCACCAGGCTCCTCCGTCCATGGGATTTTCCAGGCAAGAGGACTGGAGTGGGTTGCTATTGCCTTCTCCAGCCATTGCCCGGGCAGTGTTCAATTATCCCAACTGAGAAGTGCAGGAGAGTATTTATCATTTCCTGAACTGTAATTGATTGAGGGTTTTTAGGAGCCTTAACTCTTGGGCAATGTGAGTTTGGCCTGCATAGAGAAAATCACGTTTCCCAGGCTAGAAAATAGTTGGAGATGGTAAGGTTTTCACAGCATTAGCTATTAATCAGAGTGCTTGTGAATCCTGATGGTGGGTATGAGGGTAGGGGATTCATCTGCTCCAATTAAATCTCTGTCATTTATTAGACACTGAATTGTAAATTAGCCTTGAAATAGAATCAGTGACTTTTACAAAAATTGGAATTCAGAAAAGGTTTTTATTACTAGAACACCAAAATTATTGTTACTAATCAATCTTCTTATTTTGCAATTGGCTTTTTCATTAAGTAAAGAGAAGAGAGAGAAGACAGAATATTTAATAGATAAGTCACGCTAAAAATTAAGTTTTGGCCTTTTAAACCAATTTATAAATTCTGTATTAAAGAAGTTTTTTTTTCCTGACCAAAGGAATTGACTATTTAATAAAAGCAATGATAAAAATTAAAGAAAGAAAACAAAGTATATTTTATATAAATGAACATTGCCTGATGTAGAAAGTTTTCAAAAGCGTGACCTGGGATTTTAAATCAATAATTATTAGAAATTACTTAGAAACTCATATCTAAAATGAATTCATGTACACTTAAATGTTTGTTACAGTTACATATAACTCCAACAACCATCACTTAGAAAGTGTTGTATGTTTGAACACTGATGCTACAAATTTGCTGGAGTTAAGAAAAGTATCTTATATTTATATAACACTTTTGAATATTAAAATGTATCTCAGTCAGTTCAGTTGCTCAGTTGTGTCCGACTCTTTGCGACCCCATGAATCACAGCACGCCAGGCCTCCCTGTCCATCACCAGCTCCCGGAGTTCACTCAGACTCATGTCCATCGAGTCAGTGATGCCATCCAGCCATCTCATCCTCTGTCGTCCCCTTCTCCTGCCCCCAATCCCTCCCAGCATCAGAGTCTTTTCCAGTGAGTCAACTCTTCGCATGAGGTGGCTAAAGTACTGGAGTTTCAGCTTTAGCATCATTCCTTCCAAAGAAATCCCAGGGCTGATCTCCTTCAGAATGGACTAGTTGGATCTCCTTGCAGTCCAAGGGACTCTCAAGAGTCTTCTCCAGCACCACAGTTCAAAAGCATCCATTCTTCAGTGCTCAGCTTTCTTCACAGTCCAACTCTCACATCCATACATGACTACTGGAAAAACCATAGCCTTGACTAGACAGACCTTTGTTGGCAAAGTAATGTCTCTGCTTTTCAATATGCTATCTAGGTTGGTCATAACTTTTCTTCCAAGGAGTAAGCGTCTTTTAATTTCATGGCTGCAGTCACCATCTGCAGTGATTTTTGGAGCCCAAAAAAATAAAGTGTGACACTGTTTCCACTGTTTCCCCATCTATTTCCCATGAGGTGATGGGACTGGATGCCATGATCTTTGTTTTCTGAATGTTGAGCTTTAAGCCAACTTTTTCACTCTCCACTTTCACTTTCATCAAGAGGCTTTTGAGTTCCTCTTCACTTTCTGCCATAAGGGTGGTGTCATCTGCATATCTGAGGTGATTGATATTTCTCCCGGCAATCTTGATTCCAGCTTGTGTTTCTTCCACCCCAGCGTATCTCATGATGCACTCTGCATAGAAGTTAAATAAGCAGGGTGACAATATACAGCCTGGACGTACTCCTTTTCCTATTTGGAACCAGTCTGTTGTTCCACGTCCAGTTCTAACTGTTGCTTCCTGACCTGCATATAGGTTTCTCAAGAGGCAGGTCAGGTGGTCTGGTATTCCCATCTCTTCAGAATTTTCCACAGTTTATTGTGATCCACACATATTTGGCATAGTCAATAAAGCAGAAATAGATGTTTTTCTGGAACTCTCTTCCTTTTTCCATACTAAGTCAAATGAAAAAAATACCTATGCAGATTAGCTTTATGGAACTTGATGGTACTCAGAAATCTTGAATTATTAAAAGTTCAGTATCTTTCAGTTTGTAATTTGGATATATTTGGGTTCCTAAAGGGAAAATCAGAAATTCTATCATTGTCATTTGTTTGATCAAAAACTTTAGAAATAAACAGCTCCCCCAAGTGTGTTGCTAGATCTATAGAAATATGTGTATATGTAGGTGGCTGTTGAATTTTACAAAGAAAAGTAACTAAGTGAGTAGGTAGTGATTTTATTTCCCTGAAATAAGCACAGCTAAATTCCTCAATGCTGAATTCAGTGATTCCATCCCTGGAGGCTTCTCCAAGACAATCAATCACTGACCCATCTTCATACCTCAGTTTTGGTGTAGGCACTGACTCATCTTCTGTATGATGGTAGGAAAGGACTCAGCTTGTTTTATGCGACAAATTGTGGAGTGGGGAGGCAGTTGGACCAGAGGATCTTCAGATTATCCAGATAATGAATTATAGAAGCTGATCTGATGACAAGGAATATTACAGCTGAAGTAAAGTGAAAGTCACTCAGTTGTGTCTGATTCTTTGCGACCCCATGGAGTATACAGTCCATGGAATTCTCCAGGCCAGAAAACTGGAGTTGGTAGTCTTTCCCTTCTCCAGGGGATCTTCCCAACCCAGGGATCAAACCCAGGTCTCCCACGTTGCAGGTGGATTCTTTACCAGTGAGCCACAAGATTAATGGAGATACACAGGATGAAGGTGTTGCCCACCCTGTGTCTTGGCTTCACATGTGATCCTGGCCACTTTAGGGTGTCATGGTGTAGGGACTAATGCACCAAAGGAATCATATGTAACAGAATGTTGAAAACATTCATGATGGACAAGTAACATTGAATGTTGTGGTCTGAAAAGTTATATTGAGATAAAAGAAAGATAATAATTTCAAAAGAGTAAGGTGACTGATTCAGGTAGGACTGAGTCTCTATAATCCAACCAATAAATAAGTTAAACTAACTTAAGGCAGAATCTATAAGTAGCTAAAGGGAAGCCAATTATGTAAATCTGGTTGGTACCCACTTAATTTAGGATATATTTTGTAGACAGCCATTCCCTGCTACAAAACTTTTGAACCGCTAGGCCCTGCAGTGTCTGCTCACTTTAATTTCAAAGACATATCCTTTGCTTTCTATTGCTCACAGCTGTTTTTTTTTTTTAAAAAAACAATCTGTGTTAAATAAATAATTAATTAAAAAATATTTATATGTATGTATACAAACCCACACAAAACTGAGTGGCGGCATCAAATATTGAAGTTTTAGATATTGAGACTATCCCTTCGACCATTGCTTTAGCATAACAGAAGACCCTAAAAATTCTGAAAACATAGAAAAGACGCTCTAGTTATATGTTACACTGTCTTTGCCCAGTGGGCAAGAATTCAATCAACAAAGTATATTTAATGCTGAAAATACTTGATATCAAAGTAACAGATTAAAAAGTGAAAATTCAATCAACCTATTGCTTTTGTATACAAGATATCAAAGTAGTTCATTGACTTACAGATTTCCTCTGATTGTGTCAGCTGAATCATATTATTGATTAGTGTTATTTAGCCATAGCCCTGATTAAGTCTCATGATTATAGAGAAATAAAATATAGTCATTTAGAGAGGTCTGTGGCTCATTGGTAAAGAATCTGCCTACCAATGAAGGAGATGTGGGTTTGATCCTCAGGTCAAGAAGATCCCCTGGAGGAAGAAATGGCAACCTACTCCAGTATTCTAGCCTGGATAATTCCTTGAATAGAGGAGTTGCAAAGAGTTAGACAGCACTTGGTGACTAAACAACAACATACATGTGCTTGCATATATATCTGATAGTAGATATAAATACAGATAAACTTTACTTGTAACTTGAACTCAAAGAATTCATGTAATAGGAAATAGATTTGGCTTACAAAATGCAAAGTATCAATCCTTTCAAATTTTCCTTCTTGGGTTCATTATATAATAATATGGGTAAATTATAATAGAAGTATTTATGTAAAGTAGTAACATCAAGAGAAATTTTTGTTGTGTGGTTGTTGGATAGTTATTATAGAACTGTGCTAGGAGGCTATGTCCTTTAACAAGTAATATTGCTGTATCACTTAGCAGAAGCATTTTTAACTTTTCCACTTAAAAGAAGCATTTTTTAATTTTTCCACTTTAATTGAAAACAGATAAATACTTTAGAAAAGTAAATATTTACAAACTATGTAGTACATAAAAGTACATGAAATATATATACTTCTGTATCATTTATATATTATATGTATGTATGTATGTTTACATATATGTATAATTTAACATAGTTATGGCACCATGTATATGGTGATGATCTATCCAATAATTAATAGATAAGAGAATTTGGAACCCATGAGAAAGGTATAACTTTTCAGATGACTTTCCCTCCCTCCTTCCTCTGGTTATGTGGGAAGTTCCTAGTTGGTGATGAGAAGAAGAGGCGTGTGGAAGAGACAAAGGAAGAAGCTCTAAATGTAAAGATTATGCAGTCTTTTTGAAAGTCTTTCTCTTCTCTTCTGGATTGACCCAGGACATTGATTGCAGTCCATAAAATTTAGTTTCTGCAACCAAAAAAATCTCATTTAACAAATACTGACTGATGACTTACTACAAGCTCTTCATGTCAGTAATAAAAAGTTGAACAAGACAAATGGCCTGTGCCCTCCTGGAGCTTTTTTTCTAAAGGTGGTGGTGCCAGAGACAATATGAAAATAGGCAGAGCTGTAATAAATAAAGATTGTGATAAGTATGAAAAAAGAATAAAACAGAATACTTAGTAACCTGAGGTGTAATGAGATGAGGAGTCATTCTGCTACTTCAGATAAACTGATTGCTGCTGCTGCTAAGTCGTTTCAGTCGTGTCCGACTCTGTGCGACCCCATAGACGGCAGCCTACCAGGCTCCCCCGTCCCTAGGATTCTCCAGGCAAGAACACCGGAGTGGGTTGCCATTTCCTTCTCCAATGCATGAAAGTGAAAAGTGAAAGTGAAGTCGATCAGTGTTGTCCGACTCTTAGCGACCCCATGGACTGCAGCCTACCAGGCTCCTCCGTCCATGCAATTTTCCAGGCAAGAGTACTGGAGTGAGTTGCCATTGCCTTCTCCGAGATAAACTGATTAGGGAAGGTCAAATCACAGAAAAATTTCCAGTTATGTGAACTCTCACCTTCTACATAATAAACCCAAAGCAGCGAATGAGGCTGAGAACCAGATTTATCTTAACCTGCAGAATCAGATTTATCTTAACAAGAATCTACAAGTAGCATACATTCATATGCATGTATTGTTTGTTTTTTCTTTTAATATTAAGTACTGATTTAACTTTCTTGACATTTCTCCATATTGGATATGAGGAAATGGAGGCTCAGAAAGCCAGCAAGCAAAATAAGCTTATGAAAACTAAAACTTTTCCAAACAATTACCAATCTATTTTTTAAATTAATTTATTAAAACAATTTTTTTTCACTTTACATTATTGTATTGGTTTTGCCATACATCAACATGCATCTGCCACAGGTGTACACGTATTCCCCATCCTGAACCCCCCCTCCCACCTCCCTCCTCATACCATCCCTCTGGGTAATCCCAGTGCACAAGCCCCAAGCTTCCTGTATCCTGCATCAAACCTGGACTGGCGATTTGTTTCTTATATGATATTATACATGTTTTAATGCCATTCTCCCAAATTATCCCCCGTCCCTCTTCCACAGAGTCCAAAAGACTGTTATATACATCTGTATCTCTTTTGCTGTTTTGCATACAGGGTTGTCGTTACCATCTTTCTAAATTCCATATATATGCGTTAGTATACTGTATTGGTGTTTTCTTTCTGGCTTACTTCACTCTGTATAATAGGCTCCAGTTTCATCCACCTCATTAGAACTGATTCAAATGTATTCTTTTATTTACAAAAACACAAAAGGAAGACAAAACTATACTGAGGAACATTTCATTGGTTTGGAAGATTATTAAACTCTCAAGAATTTCTGATTCCAGTGCTTATGAATTGTACCTAATGGTAAAAAAAGATGTTAGAATTTTTTAAAATGCCCTGAAATATAAAAGCAAACAAACTGAAGATCACAAACCCCAAAAGGCAGAACACATCTACCTCACTGTAGAAATACAGTGTTGCCTTTTGCCTTAAATCTTTTCTCTTAAGATGTTACCATCCCAGTGTATTGGGGCTTGTCAAATAGCCATTAGGATGTAGTATCAGTGCCTTGATTAGATTAAGTGGGAAAGTAGGTTTTGATTTACAGAAATTCACATCACAGCCAACTCTTCCTTGAAACACTTCTAGTCCATAAAGCAGCACTGAAACTTGAAGCATTTTGCTGACACCATGACTTATTTTTTAATATTTGTAAAGGGCAATAAGTATCAATGAGTTCTTATATCATTTTACAAGCTGGATGGCTGGTTAGTAGCCATTTTTATTCTGACCTGGTTTGAACTTGCACAGTACTCATACTGCCTCTGGCATTTGACTGTGCAGACTGCATTTTCTTTCTTTCTCCAGAAGTTGGACTCTGCCTAGGGAAGCCAGAAATTACTAGAAAATCATGCTCCAAGACTACTGATTTAAAAGGCAGGAATAAACCGTTTTCTTTTGCTGTTCCATTTTCAAATCTTGCTCGCATATCTCAAAATTTATTCAAGAAATATTCCTATGAATTTGTGCTCTCAGTCTTTTCACAGATAATGAATCAGCAATTTGATCATTTAAAGTGATCAGATAGATCAATATTAGCAGTCATTTATGTTTATTTCCTTGAAAGGAAAGTTATGACCAACCTAGATAGCATATTAAAAAGCAGAGACAATACTTTGCCAACAAAGGTTCATCTAGTCAAGGCTATGGTTTTTCCAGTAGTCATGTATTGATGTGAGAGTTGGACTGTGAAGAAAGCTGAGCGCCAAAGAATTGATGCTTTTGAACTGTGGTGTTGGAGAGGACTCTTGAGAGTCCCTTGGACTGCAAGGAGATCCAACCAGTCCATCCTAAAGGAGATCAGTCCTGGGTGTTCTTTGGAAGGAATGATGCTAAAGCTGAAAGTCCAGTACTTTGGCCACCTCATGCGAAGAGTTGACTCATTGGAAAAGACCCTGATGCTGGGAGGGACTGGGGGCAGGAGGAGAAGGGGACAACAGAGGCTGCGATGGCTGGATGGCATCACCGACTCGATGGACATGAGTTTGAGTGAACTTTGGGAGTTGGTGATGGACAGGGAGGCCTGGCGTGCTACGATTCATTGGGTTGCAAAGAGTCGGACACAACTGAGTGACTGAACTGAACTGAACTAATGTATAACGCAGCTCAGTCGGTAAAGAATTTGCCTGCAGTGCAGGAGACCCGGGTTCGATCCCTGGGTTGGGAAGATCCCCTGGAGAAGGAAATGACAACCCACTCCAGTATCCTTGCCTGGAAAATCTCATGGACAGAGGAGCCTGGTGGGCGGCAGTCCACGGGGTCGCAAAGAGTCGGGCAGGACTGAGTGACTAACACTAACACTAATGTATAAGGCGGAGTAATAAAGATTTAGGTAAGTGGATAAAAATATTTTAATTGGTTATTTTTGTTTCACAAAGAGATCTGAAGTGTATGCATACAAAATATTAACTTACATTTCTCCAGTGCTATATTTCCTGAATGTTACAGATAAAGAAAAATAAATCTAGACTGAGTCATTCAGTTATTCTTGGGCTTATTCTGTAACTTAAATACAAACAATGCATGGAAAACTACTGCATAAATGGCAAAGGCTCAACTCTTAAAGATACCAAATTGAAGAGATAAGATTGGGTATAAACTTTATAGAAATAAAAATGTAATTTTAATAAACTGATAAACACTATGATATAAACAATGTTGTTACTGGAGGGAGGCAATACTACAAAATTACTTCTCTTGGTCTAAGAAAGATCAGAAAAGCTTCCTGGAAGAAATAACTGAGAACTAGAGAGTAAGTGAAATTAAAACAGATCTATGGTTTGGGAGGTGAGGAAGGGGAAAGGATATTCATTTCAGAAGGAAGGAAAGGTATGGCAGAAGAGAGCAAAAGATAACTTGATTGATAGAAGAAACTAAGCGAGGTTCAGGATGGCTACATCATTGACAGAAGGAGGGTAGGATTATTAGAGGAGGCTAAGGGGAAAGAGACAACTTAAAGAGAGAAAGAGGAGTGTTAGCAGGGTTGATGTACATTGGAGTTTCTCAGCCTGGGCAATATCAACACCCTGGGATGGTTAGTGGTGTGTTATTGGGGGAAGGGCAGCTGCCCTGTCCATTGTGGTCAGTTTAGCACTATCCTGACCTCATACACCAGATGCTGGTACTGCCCTTCTCCAGTGTGGTAATCAGCGCTACCTTGATATTGTCAAATGGCTATTTAAGAGGCAAAAACACTGGTGGTCCCCCTGCACATACAGTTCAGTTCAGTCACTCAGTTGTGTCTGACTCTTTGTGGTCCCATGGACTGCAGCATGCCAGGCCTCCATGTCCATCACCCACTCCCGGAGTTTACTCAAACCATGTTCATTGACTCTGGGATGCCTTCCAACAATCTCATCTTCTGTCATCCCCTTCTCCTCCTGCCTTCTGTCTTTCCTAGCATCAGGGTGTTTTCCAATGAGTCAATTCTTTGCATCAGTAGGCCAAAGTATTGGAGTTTCCGCTTTAACATCAGCCCTTGCAATGAATATTCAGGACTGATCTCCTTTACAATGGACCGGTTGGATCTCCTTGCAGTCCAAGGGACTCTCAAGAGTCTTCTCCAACACCACAGTTCAAAAGCTACAATTCTTCCATGCTAAACTTTCTTTATAGTCCAACTCTCACATCCATACATGACCACTGGAAAAACCATAGCCTTCACTAGACGGATCTTTGTTGGCAAAGTAATGTCTCTGCTTTTCAATACGCTGTCTAGGTTGGTCATAACTTTCCTTCCAAGGAGTAAGCGTCTTTTAATTTCATGGCTGCAATCACCATCTGCAGTGATTTTGAAGCCCCTCAAAATAAACTCTGACACTGTTTCCACTGTTTCCCTATCTATTTGCCATGACATGATGAAATTGGATGCCATGATCTTAGTGTTCTAAAAGTTGAGCTTTAAGCCAACTTTTTCACTTTCCTCTTTCACTTTCATCAAAAGGCTCTTTAGTTCTTTTTCACTTTCTGCCATAATGGTAGTGTCATCTTCATATCTGAGGTTATTGATATTTCTCCTGGCAATCTTGATTCCAGCTTGTGCTTCTTTCAGCCCAGCGTTTCTCATGATGTACTCTGCATATAAGTTAAATAAGCAGGATGAAAATATACAGCCTTGATGTACTCCTTTTCCTATTTGGAACCGGTCTGTTGTTCCAAGTCCAGTTCTAACTGTTGTTCCCTGACCTGCATACACATTTCTTAAGAGGCAGGTCAGGTGGTCTGGTATTCCCATCTCTTGAAGAATTTTCCACAGTTTGTTGTGATCCACACAGTCAAAGGTTTTGGCATAGTCAAGAAAGCAGAAATAGATGTTTTTCTGGAACTCTCTTGCTTTTTCAATGATCCAGCAGATGTTGGCAATTTGATCTCTGGTTCCTCTGCCTTTTCTAAAACCAGCTTGAACATCTGGAAGTTCACAGTTCATGTACTGTTGAAGCCTAGCTTGGAGAATTTTGAGCATTACTTTACTATCGTGTGAGATGAGTGCAACTGTGAAGTAGTTTGAACATTCTTTGGCATTGCCTTTCTTTGGGGTTAGAATGAAAACTGACCTTTTCCAATCCTGTGGCCACTGATGAGTTCCAAATTTGCTGGCAGATTGAGTGCAGCACTTTCACAGCATCATCTTTTAGGATTTGAATAACTCAACTGGAATTCCATTACCTGCACTAGCTTTGTTTGTAGTGATGCTTCCTAAGGCCCACTTGACTTCGAATTCCAGGATGTCTGGGTCTAGGTGAGTGATCATACCATCATGATTATCTGGGTCATGAAGATCTTTTTTTGTGTGTAGTTCTTCTGTATATTCTTGCCATCTCTTCTTAATATCTTCTGCTTCTGTTAGGTCCATACCATTTCTGTCCTTTATTGTGCCCATCTTTGCATGAAATGTGGAAAAGGGAATGGCAACCCACTCCAGTATTCTTGCCTGGAAAGTCCCATGTATGGAGGAGCCTGGTAGGCTACAGTCCCTAGGGTCACAAAGAGTTGGACGTGACTGAGGGACTTCACTTCACTTCACTTGCATGAAATGTTCCCTTGGTATCTCTAATTTTCTTGAAGAGATCTCTAATCTTTCCCATTCTATTGTTTTCCTCTATTTCTTTGCACTGATCACCGAGGAAGGCTTTCTTATCTCTCCTTGCTATTCTTTGGAACTCTGCATTCAGATGGGTGTATCTTTCCTTTTCTCCTTTGCTTTTTGCTTCTCTTCTTTTCACAGCTATTTGTAAGGCCTCCTCAGACAACCATTTTGCTTTTTTGCATTTCTTTTGGGGATGGTCTTGATCCTTGTCTCCTGTACAATGTCATGAACCTCCAGCCATAGTTCATCAGGCACTCTATCTAATGCCTTGAATCTATTTCTCACTTCCACTGTATAAACCTTAAGGGATTTTACTTAGGTCATACCTGAATGGTCTGAATGTTGAGTTTTAAGCCAACTTTTTCACTCTCCTCTTTCATCTTCATCAAGAGGCTTTTTAGTTCCTCTTCATTTTCTGCCATAAGGGTGTTGTCATCTGCATATCTGAGGTTATTGATATTTCTCCTGGCAATCTTGATTCCAGCTTGTGCTTCTTCCAGCCCAGAATTTCTCATGATGTACTCTGTATATAAGTTCAATAAGCAGGGTGACAATATACAGCCTTGACGTACTCCTTTTCCTATTTGGAACCAGTCTGTTGTTCCATGTCCAGTTCTAACTGTTGCTTCCTGACCTGTATACAGGTTTCTCAAGAGGCAGGTCAGGTGGTCTGGTATTCCCATCTCTTTTAGAATTTTCCACAGTTTATTGTGATCCACACAGTCAAAGGCTTTGGGAAATAGATGGGGAAACAGTGGAAACAGTGTCAGACTTTATTTTTGGGGGCTCCAAAATCACTTCAGATGGTGACTGCAGCCATGAAATTAAAAGACGCTTACTCCTTGGAAGGAAAGTTATGACCAACCTAGACAGCATATTAAAAAGCAGAGACATTACTTTGCCAACAAAGGTCTGTCTAGTCAAGGCTATGGTTTTTCAGGTAGTCATGTATGGATGTGAGAGTTGGACTGTGAAGAAAGCTGAGCGCCAAAGAATTGATGCTTTTGAACTGTGGTGTTGGAGAAGACTCTTGAGAATCCCTTGGACTGCAAGGAGATCCAGCCAGTCCATTCTGAAGGAGATCAGTCCTGGGATTTCTTTGGAAGGAATGATGCTAAAGCTGAAACTCCAGTACTTTGGCCACCTCATGCGAAGAGTTGACTCATTGGAAAAGACTCTGATGCTGGGAGGGATTGGGGGCAGGAGGAGAAGGGGACATCAGAGGATGAGATGGCTGGATGGCATCACTGACTCGATGGACGTGAGTCTGAGTGAACTCCGGGAGCTGGTGATGGACAGGGAGGCCTGGCGTGCTACGATTCATGGGGTCGCAAAGAGTTGGACACGACTGAGCGACTGAACTGACTGACTGACTGACTGAATGGTCTAGTGGTTTTCCATACTTTCTTCAATTTAAGCCTGAATTTGGCAATAAGGAGTTCATGATTTGAGCCACAGCCAGCTCCCAGTCTTGTTTCATCTGACTATATAGAGCTTCTCCATCTTTGGCTGCAAAGAACATAATCAATCTGATTTCGTTATTGACCATCTGGTGATGTCCATGTGTACAGTCTTCTCATGTGTTGTTGGAAGAGGGTGTTTGCTGTGACCAGTCGTTCTCTTGGCACAACTCTATTTCCTTTGCCCTGCTTCATTGCGTATTCCAAGGCCAAATTTGCCTGTTACTCCAGGTGTTTCTTGACTTCCTACTTTTGCATTCCAGTCCCCTGTAATGAAAAGGACATCTTTTTTGGGTGTTAGCTCTAGAAGGTCTTGTAGGTCTTCATAGAACCATTCAACTTCAGCTTCTTCAGCATTACTGGTCGGGTCATAGAGTTTAATTACTGTGATATTGAATGGTTTCCCTTGGAAACAAACAGATCATTCCATCATTTTTGAGATTGCATCCAAAAACTGCATTTCAGACTCTTTTGTTGACTGTGATAGCTACTCCATTTCTCCTAATGGATTCTTACCTACAGTTGTAGATATACTGGTCATCTGAGTTAAATTCACCCATTCCAGTCCATTTTAGTTCACTGATTCCTAAAATGTCAATGTTCACTCTTGCCATCTCCTGTTTCACCACTTCCAATTTGCCTTAATTCATGGACCTAACATTCCAGATTCCTATTCAATACTGCTCTTACAGCATCGGACTTTGCTTGTATCACCTGTCACACCCACAACTGGGTATCGTTTCTTTGGCTCTGTCTCTTCATTCTTTCTGGAGTTATTTCTCCACTGATCTCCAGTAGCATATTGGCCACCTACCGACCTGGGAGTTCCTCTTTCAGTGTCCTATCTTTTTGCCTTTTCATGCTGTTCATGGGGTCCTCAAGGCAGGAATACTGAAGTGCTTTGCCTTTCCCTTTCCCAGTGGACCACATTTCGTCAGAATTGTCCACCATGACCCGTCCATTTTGGGTGGCCCTACACAACATGGCTCATAGTTTAATTGAATTAGACAAGACTGTGGTCCATGTGATCAGATTGGTTAGTTGTCTGTGACTGTGGTTTTCAGTCTGTCTGCCCTCTAATGGAGTGACAGCTGTGTGGCGCTGGAGCAGTGGCTCACAGCACTGGAGCGGCCATGAGGAGATACCCCACACTGAAGGGCAAAGGAGCAGCCCCAGCAAGATGGTTGGAGGGGTGAATTCACGTTTAGAATCAAACCTCATTCCTGCCAGAGATGCTCAGAGGGCTCAAACAAAGCTTTTTACGCACCAAGACCCAGGGATGCCACAGAGACTGAGACAAAACTGTGTTTGAGCATCTCCTGTAGAGGTACAGGCCAGCAATGGACTGCCACAGGGACAGGGGCTCTGGGTGCAGCTGACTTGGTTATGGCATAAGCCCTCTTGGAGGAGGTCACCATTAACCCCACCATGGAGCTGCCAGAACTTACACAAGACTGGGAAATAGACTCTTGGAGGGCACAAACAGAATCTTGTGTGCACCAGGACCCAGGAGAAAGGAGCAGTGACCCCACAAGAGACTGATCCAGACTTGCCCAGGAGTGTCCAGGAATATCCAGCAAAGGCATGGGTCTGTGGTGCCCTGCTGCAGGGTTGGGGGCAGTGAGTATAGCAGCACATTAGATGGCTTATATATCATTATCAGGGCTTCCCTGGTAGCTCAGCTGGTAAAGAATCTACCTGCAATGCAGGAGACCCCAATTTAATCCCTGGGTTGGGAAGATCCCCTGAAGAAGGGATAGACTACCGACTCCAGTATTCTTAGGCTTCCCTGGTGGCTCAGATGGTAAAGAATCTGCCTACAGTATGAGACCTGGGTTCAGTCTCTGGGGTGGGAAGATCCCCTGGAGGAGGGCATGGCAACTCACTCCAGTATTCTTGCCTGGAAAATCCCCATGGACAGAGGAGCCTGGCTGGCTACATTCCATGGGGTTGCAAAAAGTCAGATACGACAGAACAACTAAGAACAGCATAGCACATATCACTGTCAATGAGAATTATCTCAGAGATGCAAGGACAGTTTGACATAAGAAAAATTAAGCAATGGGAATACACCACATTAGTAAAATGAAGGAGGAAAAGAAAGAGAGAAAAAAAAATTATCTTAACCATTGCAGAAAAAGAGGATTTGACAACGTCCATTACCTTGGTTAACACCATACTCAACAGTGAAAGACTGAAAGCTTTCCCTCTATGATCAGAAATAAGATATAAATGTCTTTCTTCATCATTGCTATTTAGTATTGTCCTGAAAGTTCTAGCTTGCTTTGTGTTTCTAAACACCATCAACGAATGATCTGAAAAGCAAATTAAAAAAAAAAAAAAAACACAGAAACAAAACAACTCTAATCTGTAGTGATCAAAATCAGACCAGTGGGTATGGATAGATGTGGTAGTATTCACTTCTAAAAGCATAAAAAACTTTTGTCAGTAATAAAAAATATTCTGTATCCCGATGCAGGGGATGGACATTTTTAGGGACATACATTTTTCAAACTCATTGAACTTAAAATGTGTATGTTTATTATATGTGAATTATATCTCAATAAAGTTGACTGTAAACGTATTCTGGAGGGAAGTAAGATGGAGTGAAGGAAAATGTACAAATGAAGGAAAGAGTAGAAAAATACATGTATCTAACACTTGAAATTTGTGTGTTTATGCACATGTGCAATCATTTTTAGCTGTAGGGTGGCTTTTGTTCTTTTGATACTAGCTCAACATTTTGTTCTATTGATACTCCTTTTCACAGTTCCTATGAACCTGGTAATAAGACAACTCAGTTTGAGTTTTTCTCAGAAGTTTTGGTAAATAGCACAAGTAGTTGGATATGTAAAAATAAATACTGTGATCTTGGAATTTTTAAGTTGAAAGTGTTCTAAGAGTTAAGCTGAAACAAGGGAACACTGTCCTTGGATTTTGCTCTTCTCTTTCTCACACACATGCATACACACACAGCATTTCTAATGCTGTTACTCCCTTTTTCAAGTGTGCCTGCCAGTAATATTTGAAAGCCCAAAATCATACCATCACCAAATAAAATGACAGTCATATTATGATCTACATCTACTGATGTAAAAAGCAGTGAAATGATCACTTTACTAATAGTTCAGCTTCAGAATGCTATTACAGTTATTTGGAAGAGGGAATCTAAAACAGCCTGTGATACATTTGCCAACAGCTCCCTCCTCCATTTCTGCCACATTGACTTCTTTTCAAAATTCTTCCAAAAGTGGTTGGAAATATTTGAAATGGATCAGTGAATTAGACCCTTTCTGTATGATTATATGAAAAGCTAGCCACTAACCATTTTCATCTTAATAATTTATGGATCAGAGATTACACTTGTAAATAAAAGAAAAAGGAGAGCAGAAAATGATATTTTCTATAGAGGAATTGAAAAGCAGCCATCTTATTAACACAAAGGTCATCAATCTGGCAGAAAACATTCACAAAACATGTGCTAAACTGAACTCTCACATGTCTCTCGGAATTGCCAAAATCATTTGCATTAAATTACGAATTAGAGAGACATGACTGCATGAAACACCAAGTAACTAGTACTTGAATTGAGGAAAATGACATAACTGGATTGGTTTGTTGAATGGACAAATATTCACTCTTTTAGCAATTATGTTACCCATATTCACCACCTGTCCATCAATTATTACCTCAAGAAGAGATGAGAATAATAAAGAAGAATAAGAGTGCAAAAAAAAAAAAAAAGATAGAAAACATACATTATTAAAGACCTAAGAACTTTGGGATCAATGACTTGTGAAAGTGTGGGCAACTCATTTACCCAGAAGGTCTTACTTTTTGCATTTATAAAAGTGGAGCTTTAAAGTCCCTGCTCTCTTGGTTTTAGAATCAGTGTTGACATCCAATTTTTGGCCAAATCTCATTTTTATTCACTTCCTCTATCAATTAAATATTTTAATATCTCTAGAATATTCTTCTCAGTATATTTCACACCTAGAGATTTTTTTGATATTTTGTTTTACATTATTTTCACCTCCACTTTTTTCTTTATTCTTGTCTATGTTTTAGAAGTTCCCTAGAATACTATACTTTATAAATTAATTCTCTAACATTTTTATCTTTTTAGCTACTACTATCAACTTATTTTTAATCTTTTGTTTTCTGGATAATTCCCTTAACTTTACCTTACAAATTTGTGCTGATTGTAATTTTGATTTGTTTTCATTTTTGTTTTGATATTTAGTTATCATAATGTAAATGTCCAAAAACTATTTCTAATTCCTGTCTTGCTTTCTTCCTTTTATATTCTAACCTCCTTTTCGTTAAAAAGTTTTTTATGATTTTTTTTTGTAAAATCATTAAATTTTTCTTTTTTTAATTATTAGTGGGTTTCCCTGGTATCTCAGCTGGTAAATAATCTGCCTGAAATGTAGGTGACCTGGGTTTGATCCCTAAGTTGGGAAGATCGCCTGGAGAAGAACACGGCAACCCACTCCAGTATTCTTATCTGGAGAATCCCAATGGACAAAGAAGCCTGGTGGGCTACAGTCCATGGGGTCAGGTCGCAAAGAGTCAGACAGGACTGAGCGACTAAGTACACATAGTCGATTAACAGTGTTGTGTTAAGTTTCAGGTTACAGCAGAGTGGTTCTGTTTTACATACATATTTATCTATTCTTTTTCAAATTCCTTTTCCATTTAGATATTACAGAGTATTGGGTAGAGTTCCCTGTGTTGTACAGTTGGTCCTTCTTGGTTATCTATTTTAAATGTAATTGTGTATGGGCTTCTCTAGTGACTCAGCCATAAAGAACCTGTCTGCCAAAGCAGGAGGCATGAGATATGGGTTCGATCCCTGGGTCAGAAAGATACTCCAGTATTCTTGCCTGTAGAATCCCATGGGCAGAGATGCCTGGTAACTACAGTCCATGGTGTCACAAATAGTTGGCCACAACTGAAGCAACTTAGCATGCACACACGCAATGCTATTTTAATGTTTATTATTTAGTTTGAGGCCTTACTCATTTATACTGATGACTTTCTCAAATGGTTGGTAACACCAGTTCTTCATTCATATATCTGTATTCATGAATGTGGTATGTTGGCAGATGGTCATCATTATTAGACTATTAAGGCTGACAACTTTTTATTGAAAAATTGTAAACATGGATATTTGTGAGTCCATATTTTGAGTCTTTCAATTTCTACATGGAAGGATCATCTAAAATCTGTTTTCTTTCTCAGGACGTATGCTATTTTCTTTTCCATCTTAAGACTTGAAGTTTGAGACCCTGTAGCTCCATTTCTTGCAGATAATCTCCAATCTCCCATTGGTTTTGTCTATCTGTGAGAAATAGTGGGGGAGTGGTCTACTGATTGGAGAAGGTGATGCTTTGGGAGCCCAAGTGAAAGCTTTTCAAATAAGCCTTCTGTTTCAGTTTTAGCATCCCTTCCATTGCCTTTCAAGCTACAAGATGGCTCCAGCTCCTAATCCTTCTGGGGGAATCCACAAAGTATTTCCTTTACTTCTTATCTTCCTTTGAGAGTATTTTGGTATAATTTTTTTCCTTTCTGCATTTATCCTTCAACTTTGTGTTCTTGTAGTTTTTGACGTTATATCTCATCTCTGTGTTTCACTGACAATGGAATATTGCTTTCCGTTTCTTCTTGTTCTCATTATTTGTGAATCATTTTAAGAGAAGGTACAGGTAAAGAAATGTCTTTTACAGGCATCTTGAGACTAAAAATAGCACCTTTGTGAAGTCTTCTTCTTTTACCTCTTCTGAGCTACCATTTTACCTTGTCTATATTTTTGTTCTTTTATGTTTTACATTTATTGTGAGTCCTTACAGATTCTTGTGTGCCTATAGACATGCGAGACAAGAAATTTGTCTTTTACTGAATTAATATCTACATAATTTCACATAGAACCTAGCACATACAAGGTGTTTGATAACCACTTGCTGAATTGTATTAATAAAGGAGGGAGGAAGAGGATGTTATTCTCTGTCATTACTTCCGTTCCATTCTTATTGCTCCTCCTTCCTGCCACACACAGAAACTCAGCTTTCAACATTTCCAAAGTTTAATTCATTGGATGAAAAAAGCTGCAGCTAAAACAACCTAGATTCAAGTTAGATGACTGCTAAATTGGAAAGAGACACACTAGTGAATGAACATGGATAAAGAGCTCTTAATGCTACCAGTCATTTTGCTTTTGCAATCATTTCTTTCCTCTGTCTCTCTTTTAATTCTACCATCCTCTTCTGGTGAAGTCCAGCTGGAATTGGAGATACTCATGCAACCATACTCAATGGACTGTCTATTCCCTACTGCATGACTTGTATGCCACCATCTTCCTGAAGACATCCCTAGTTTCCCAGATAGAAATCATCTCTTTCTCTTTTGAGTTTTGTAATACTTCTACTATCACAATGACTGGCTGTGAGCATGCAAATCTCTATTAAAATGACAAATAAATGAATAGTGACCATATGTGAGAACAGGATTGTTCTAGCTGTGTACCCATACCAGAATCATGGAGATATTTTAGGAAGATAATTCCCCTAACCCATTGGGTAGTTGAAGGCTTTTGACTAATATGTTTTAGTAAGAGGATACCGTTGTGAGTAATTATACATGAATTGCTATGTTCAACTTGAGACAGTCTGCAGCTTGAGACAGTCAACTTGAGACAGAGATCTCCAGTTAACACGAGAGTGCTATCTAGGATTAATGAGATGATACAGGAGAGTTATTACTGCATCTTAACCGAGTCAATCCCCTAGGAAAGACAGGGTTATACAGATCCAGTAGTCTCATCATGATAGTGTCACTGAATTTGTTTACCAAATTTGAATACTACATCCTGCAAATGTTTTTAATTATCTCTTAATTTAATTCTTAAGATTTTAGATGTTATTATCTTTCTTCAGAAATCAGTCCTTTTCCTAGAATTTATAATGAAGTTGTTCACATATTGAACAATCTATTTTATTGAATTACTTCCCACCTCACATTTTTCATATGATAATTTGTTATTTACTTATCTTCTCAACCAATAATTAGACCATAAACTGAATAAGTCATGATTCTGGAAAAATATACAGATGCCTCTCATTTATTCACCAGGAGGGTATTAAAATCCAACATCTTTTTCTGTAAAATGAAGCAGCTTGGAATAGTACCAATATTTGTGAATGCACTTGAAGTAATTAAGCCAAGGTAATTAGACTGTATACTTATAATTCTAAAAATTCCTTGCCTCTTTAAGGGTTAAAAGTAAAAGTGAAAGTAGCTCAGTCATGTCTGACTCTTTGTGAACACATGGACTATACAGTCCATGGAATTCTCCAGGCCAGAATATTGGAGTGGGTAGCCTTTCCCTTCTCTAGGGGATCTTCCCAATCCAGGGGTTGAACCCAGGTCTCCTGCATTGCAGGCAGATTCTTTACCAGCTGAGCCACAAGGGAAGTCCAAGAATACTGGAGTGGTCAGCCTATCCCTTCTTCAAGGAATCTTCCTGACCCAGAAATTGAACCAGGGTCTCCTGCATTGCAGGCAGATTCTTTACCAACTGAGCTATAAGGGAAGACCCAAAGGCAATATATTATTTCCACCCCTTTTTTTCTCTTCTTTCTACCACTCTCCTGAACTTGTCAGCAACCCCAAGAGGTATCAGAACCTGAGGAAAGGCACTCTAAATATCACCTTCACAACCATGTGTCTATTGTATTGCCTAAGACCTAGCAAGTATTTAATAAGTGACAATGTGATTAGTGAATGCTCCATTGTTATCATGCCCATTATTCTATGAGCACTACACATTTTGACCTCTCTCGTTCATTCATCTCTTCTTGGAAATTTTTTCTGGTCACTTTTCCACCTAGTAAAATTCCCTTCCACTACTCAATTTCATGGACTTTCTGGGTATTTATGTCACCTATGTGGAGGATCTGAATCCTCCAACACTTAATATCACACTCCCCTTTTAATCTTGGTGTCTAATTTTCCTGTATTGCTGTGAGCTCTTTGAGAAAGGAATTTATAAGTACCTGAGAAATTATAGGAAAATTAAGGTTTAATTAAACTCATAGAGCTTTCCCTGAGCTGCTGAACAATACAATGCAACGGTTCCACAATTTTTTCTGATCCTGTTGTTCTCAGTGTCACAGTAATTTCCTCATGGCATCCCTGTTGTTCAGTCGCTAAGTCACGTCTGCCTCTTTACAACCCCATGGACTGCAGCATGCCAGGCTCTTCAGTCCTCCACTATCTCCTGGAGTTTATTCAAATTCATGACCACTGAGTTAGTGATGCTATATACTCATCTTGTCCTCTGTCACCCCCTTCTCCTCCTGCCTTCAATCTTTCCCAGCATCAAGGTCTTTTGCTGGCCCAAGTGTTGGAACTTTGGCTCCAGCATCAGTCCTGCCAATGAATATTCAGGGTTGATTTCCTTTAAGATTGACTGGTTTGATCTCCTTGCTCTCCAAGGGATTTTCAAGAGTCTTCTCCAGCACCACAATTTAAAAGCATCAATTCTTAAGCCCTCAGCCTTCTTTATGGTCCAACTTTCACATCTGTACATGACTACTGGAAAAACCATAGCTTTAATTAGATGGACCTCTGTTGGCAAAGTGATACTTCTGCTTTTTAATATGCTCTCCAGTTTTGTCATAGCTTTCCTTCCAAGGAGCAAGCATCTTTTCATTTCATGGCTGCAGTCACCATCCACAGTGGTTTTGGAGCCCAAGAAAATAAAATCTGTCACTGCTAGGCCAAAGTAAACACTGAACAATTGCCTGTATAAAGTAGGTTGGTTCAAAAAACTTATGTTTTAACAACCTAGGGGTTGTTTGAGTAATAGCATTCATATACAGGCATACCTTGTTTTATTGCTCTGTGCTTTATTGCACTTCACAAAGTTTTTTTACAAACTGAAGTTTGTGACAGCCCTGACTCAAGCGAGTCTTTGGTGCCATTTTTCCAACAGCATTTGTTCACTTCATGTCTCTGTGTCACACTTTGGTAGTTCTTGCAATATTTCAAAAATTTTAATGATTATTACACTTGTTGTGGCCATCTGTGATCAATAATCTTTGACATTACTACCATGACTCACTGAAGGCTCAGATGATGGTTAGCATTTTTTAGTAATAAGATATCTTTAATTAAAGTTTATACATTTTTAAATATAATGCTATTGTGCATTTAATAGGCTAAAGTAGAGTGTAAACATCACTTATATGTGTTGGGAAACCAAAAAGTTTATGTGACTCATTTTATTGCCATATTTGCTTTATTGTGGTAGTCTGGAACTGATGTTGCAGTATCTCTAAGATATGCCTGCAATGATAGAAAAAGATGCTATTTTATTTCCTTCTTAAATAACCACTTTTACTTATGGCAAATATGCTTCTGTTAGGCAGAGCACAACTTCTCAAATCTTAGAATAAATTAGCCCAGCCTGATTTACTGCTCCACACTGATATTTCATATAGTATTTAATTTTAATAAACAACAACCACTGGAAACTCAACTTTAACAATCATAAGATAGCAAAAGCAAGTAATGCAATATAATGTTGGGATAAAACTACCTCAAAGTAGTATTCCAGTCAGTAGCTGACAGATGTTGAGCCTCACTGTGCTTCTCTGGAATATTTAATTGCATCCCATGAAGCCTCTATGAATTCACTGTGGTGCCTTGATTTTCAGTTTGGGAATGGAGAGTATGGTTGTAAAACATACTGATTTTGGCTAAAAACTGCCCGGTTTTGAATTCTGGTTCCACTATTGAATGACTGGGTTGAGTTTGAACAACTTACCTTTGTGGGTCTTAATTTACTTATCTGTAAAATGTGGAGTATATCACTCCTTCTCAGGTTTTTTATGGGAAAAAAATGTATTAGCCTAAGTAAAGAACAAGGAAAATGCCTGGGACTATATAAAGTGGATATCTTTCTGCTGTTATTAATGCTGCTGCTGCTAAGTCGCTTCAGTCGTATCCGACTCTGTGTGACCCCATAGACAGCAGCCCACCAGGCTCCCCCACCCCTGGGATTCTCCAGGCAAGACCACTGGAGTGGGTTGCCATTTCCTTCTCCAATGCCATGAAAGTGAAAAGTGAAACTGAAGTCACTCAGTCGTGTCCGACTCCTAGCGACCCCATGGACTGCAGCCTACCAGGCCCCTCCATCCACGGGATTTTCCAGGCAAGAGTACTGGAGTGGGTTGCCATTGCCTTCTCCGGTTATTAATGCTAGTTTGATCTAAACGTCTTGCGCTTGTAATTGGTATCAGCCAAATACCTATGGGGTTATTATACATCCTCAGGGGGTGACACTTTTCCTATGCCATCTATGGTATTTCTGTATTCATAATGAATCTAATGATACTATACCACTAGAAACTCACCGTATGATTACTCTATGTCAGGCATTGTGTTAAGACTTTTAGATTCATTAATATCAATTAATTCTCCAAACAATCATGAGAGATATTATTTCCCCTTTTTACAAGTAAGAAAACTGAAGCTGAGAGATGTTAAAATGTATATCCCAGTTCAACCAGCTAGTAAGTCTTTCAGCTGACCAGTACTAAAATGCAGATGGGCCAGACTCCCAACTTGAAATCTTCACTAGTACCCCTTCTGATGGAAATGGCAACTCACTCCAGTATTGCATGGAGAATCCCATGGACAGAGGAGCCTCATGGGCTACAGTCCACGGGGTCACAAGAGTCGGACACGACTTAGCCAACTAAACCAAACCGACCCTTTCTGATAGACCAAAAGAAAAGGAAGTTTCTGTCACCGGACTAAGAATCTCAGGTCTTCTTATGACTGACGAATGAAGCAGAGGTTGTGAAACCAGATACATGATGGGTCAGGACCTAGGAGGACTTGTATTTCACATCGCTCATAATTGCAGCTTCGTCTCAATCACAATCCTGACAACACTGTCAGTCTGCTCATCATATTTTCCTGAAGTACTGACTTAGAGGAGAAGATAGAAATATTCAGGTCAGGGTAGTTGAATATTAAATGAAAATCGTAAGGGGTTCATTATAAGATACATCACCTATAAAATGATTCATCTATAAAAGGAATTTATTTTTTCCAAATTTGCCAGCTTTGAGGGAGACTGTTTTAGAAATGTTCAGAGTTTAGAGCATGAGCAAAGTCCACCATCCAAGGAACAATGGATGATATTGATTTCTTCCAGCCACTCAAACCTCTATATGCATTTATGGTGTCCTAAATCAGGAAGCAATTTTTGGTTTTTGACAATGATATAGAAAGTACCTACTTTCCCCATGATGTTATATCTGCTTTATGTGGTGTCTTTTCTTTCTTTTTTTTTTTTTTAGTTTCTTCTATGTTTTTTCTATTGTTTAGCAGGATTAGACATGTTTTAAAGTCAGTCTTTCAAGAAGAGTGAATATTTACATATCCTAAATCAAAAAGCAATTCTGTTTTTCTGACATCAATATTTTAAATAATGATCCTTCTATCTCTTTCATAAGACTTGGTTCACTGTTTTTTGAATGTGTCTGATGTAAATGTCAGATGCAGAAAACATAAAGCACTTTTCTTTAAGAAAGACACTGGTCTAGCACAATTTTGGCCATGAGAAATGTTCAAATGTAACACAACAGCTAACAAATAAGTGCTCCAATACTAGACAACAGTTTAAAAATGGCATCCATAGATAGATTAAAATTGATCTAACCTGTGAAAACAGTTATAAGACACATTTATGAAGAAGAAATATATGAAAATAATTAAACACTTAAAAATTACAATAAAAAAACAGAGCAAGAGAAGGCATTGAAAAAATGGAATCTGCAATTTGTTTTTCAAAAATCTGTATTCAAAGTATGTATGTACATATAAATAGAAATAGGAGTCTATTTGTTTTGCACTTAGATTTACCTCAGAGGATCATCATCAAAACTGTTAAAAAGAGGAGAATAAAAAGCATGATATCATTTTAAAAGATATTGCTCAGATCCTTTTTTCAAATCTGTTCAGAGGCAATAAATGATGTAAAATGAATTATTATGTATCCTAAATAAGAATACAGTGTAAATATAGACTCAAAATAACTATACTGTTTTAAAAAGTCAACAACAGCAGAACAACTGTTGTTTAGAGTTAAAAATCAGCCACAAAGATGAACTTGTTTTTTAAAATGGGGAGAGATGAAAAAATGATGATACATTATGCCTTACTTACATTATTTTGACTACTTAGAAATATAGTATAGGTTCTATCTTTTGGTTTTGGTAGGTTTTAAACCAGAAAATTAGTAATAAAAGATACAGAGTATTTCAGAGCATTACACTATTTTACTCCAAAATTTTGCACAAATCTACAAACAGCTAAGTTTCCCCTTAGAGAGTGAATAGAGAAACCACTGTCACTGGATTTTGTGTTAGAATCTGAGTCTCAGTGTTTGCTCTGCAGTCTTGGGCAAGTCGCTTCATCTCCATAGAATTCAGAAGCTCAGCGTTCACTGGAGATTATAGAATAATACCCAACTTATTAGAGTTTTAAATGTAAATGTTGTTTTTCTCTTAAAATCATAGGCTTAATTTGTATGACATAAATTTATACATAATCTTAGTAAAATAAGAAAAGTTTTTACTTTTGCCATGATTCATTTTCAATTATTTCAAGTTGAGTAGATTAAACATACTTAAACAATCAAGACCATTGACAAGTGAGTTTATTGCAGTGTTCTCAAATATTTTAAATAGCATTTATAAAATTAAATATTTTGTTCCCTTAAGTGTTTCAAAGTCCTAACCAATCAACTTGAGGACCCTAACAAAGAAAATCATTTCAAGTATTTACATGTTGTATATTACCCTCATAAAATAGTAAATCTTAACTTTCTTTTAAACATTTCAAAATGTTTTAAATTAGTTAATTTTCATTTATTTTCAACTTACACTGATCTGTCTAAAATCAGATATTTGATTACAAACTTAAAAGTGCAACCATAAGTCTTAATTGTGCAGGGATTCCTCAGAGTCTGAAGTATTGTAGGCCCTTTATGCATCAGCACACAGTAGTACTAATGAGCATAAAGTTACCTTAAACTAAACTCCAAGGTATTAATACCTTGGGTTTGATTTATGTCATTATCTCTATGCTGCAGCTGCTTAGTCACTCAGTCGTGTCTAACTCTCTGTGGCCCCATAGACCGTAGCCTGCTAGGCGCCCATGGAATTTTCCAGGCAAGAACACTGGATAGGGTTGCCATTTCTTACTCAAGGGGCTCTTCCTGGCCCAGGGATTGAACCCGCATCTCTTGCATCTCCTGCATTGCCTGGAGATGGTTCTTTACCACTAGTGCCACTTGGGAAGCCCCATTATCTCTATATTTCATTCTAAAACATCTTCGTGTTAAAAGACATTTAATCTCTAAGGAGTTTAACCACCTCAAATGAATTAAAACTTTTGGAGGGCAGAAAATTGAGAACAGGAAATAAGTGCTAGGCGCTATGTCTCGGTAGTTTTCTGCATAATGCACATAAGAGACATGATATTGTAATTGTACTGTTATAATTGTAATTAAATTTACTAAAATAACTGAAGACTGTAAGCTTAAACCCTTCAGATAGAGGTAGATTTTTGCTAGTACTAGTTACACTCTTAAATAGTCTTGAATGATTCATTTTGCAATCCTTCACCCAGGTTACAGTTAACTCCTTTCAGTGAACTCTTTGCAGTTCAACTAATTCCTTATCCATTTCACATTATTCTCATATGGCTGGACCAAAACTTTTATAGAGATGTCTGTCTTTGGGGGGGTCACAACTCTGAAATCCTGCTGTTTACACACATTAGCACTTAACATAAAAACTGAAAGGTGATAGAATAGAGAAATGCATCATCTTCAGAAATTCTCCAGTACATCTGAAAGTATGGTCAAATATTGCTAACTCACTTGGCATTTATCACTCTGGAAAATATAAAATTCTGGACCATTTCATTTTGATATTTTGGTGCCTAAAAGATGATTAATAATACATTTAAAAAGCAATCTAATTTTAAGCAGGAAAAGTTATTTATTTTGCCCTCTCACAATATACACAACAAAAAGTGGCATTTTTGACATCCACATGAATGGCAACTGCAAATGAATGTTCTTGAGTTTGATGTGAATAAACATGAACTCATCTCACAATCATAGAGAGAACTGAATCAATGTAACATTTAGTCTTCAAATGAACAATGCACCTTTTAGGGAAATGGATATGCAAAAAGTATCATTTTAAACCATATAACATATTTGATGGTTAGTTCTCTGGCTTTCATGGGAAAGGTACTTGTTTATCAACATGATCAATTGAGTTTCTTTATCTACTAATATTATGACACTTGAGAATTTCAATGTTGTTTTATTATTATTATTATTGACCAGAAATATATATGCTCACAAGAAAATAATTATGCTACAAAGCAAAAATTCATATGGCAACATTCATTATAACTATTGTGCTTAAATATATATATATATATATATATATATATATATATATATATATATAATTTGTCCTAGTTATGTATTTGTCACTGAACTGTTTTGGTTAACCATGAGACAGGAGAAATATATGACATCCCTTGGACAGATTTCTAATCAACAATATTTATAACTTGATATATAATAACACTTAAGTCCACGGTGTATTAGAAAAATCACTTAAGAAATTTATAAAGGTTTACAAGAATGAAGAGAAGTCATATATATTCTTGACCCTAAGTATATGGGTATCTGTGAACCTGTTTTACACTATTTTATTCCCATCAAAGGCCAAAATCAGCACATAAGTCTTATAGTTTCATCTTGGTTGAGATTTTAATAAATTCTGTGCATATAATACACTCTGAGGTGAAATGAATATAACAAAGATATTTTTGCCTAAATTTTTATTTCCCTGCTTTGACATCAATTTATAATTTTAAGGACTTTATTCAAAATTAACCAAACACAACTTTTAGAGATAGGCTTGTGCCATGTGAGTCTTGGTATATTTTTCACAAGGTTGCATAAATTAAGGGTTTGCAATGTGCAATGTACAAACTAAAGAGCCTCTTAATGAAAGTGAAAGAAGAGAGTGAAAACTCTGGCTTAAAACTCAACATTCAGAAAACTAAGATCATTGCATCCAGTCCCATCATTTCATGGCAAATAGATGGGGAAACAATGGAAATAGTGACATACTTTATTTAGGGGGGCTCCAAAATAACTGCCTGTGGTGACTGCAGCCATAAAATTAAAAGATGCTTACTCCTTGGAAGAAAAGCTATGACCAACCTAGACAGCATATTAAAAAGCAGAGACATTACTTTGTCAACAAAGGTCCATCTAGTCAAAGCTATGGCTTTTCCAGTAGTCATGTATGTATGTGAGAGTTGGACTATAAAGAAAGCTGAGTGCCAAAGAATTGATGCTTTTGAACTGTGGTGTTGGAAAAGACTCTTGAGAGTCCTTACTGCAAGGAGATCCAATCAGTCCATCTTAAGGAAATCAGTCCTGAATACTCATTGGAAGGACTGATGCTGAAGTTGAAACTCCAATAGTTTAGACACCTGATACGAAGAATCAACTCATTGAAAAAGACCCTGATGCTGGGAAAGATTGAAGACAGGAGGAAAAGGGAACGACAGAGAATGAGATGATTGGATGGCATCACCAACTCGATGGACATGAGTTTGAGTAAGTTCTGGGGTTGATGATGGACAGGGAAGCCTGGCATGCTGCAGTCCATGGGATCTGCAAAGAGTCAGACATGACTGAGCAACTGAACGGAACTGAACTGAATGTGCAAAATGGGACTTGGAGGCACTTCATAGCACTTTTTCTTTTAAAAACTAACCAACTAACCAATTGAACAATTACTGTTCAATTCTTGAACGCTAACAAACCACCTCAAAAATTGGTATTTGAAACAACAATTTATTGTTTCTCAAAACCTTAAGAGTTCACTGGATAGTTCCTTGGCTCTATCATATCGCAAATGGACTAGAAGATCCAAGAAACCTTCTTTCCTGCTTGGTACAGACTCCAACCTGACTAGCCTGCGTTTCCTCCAAGCAGCCTCTCTCTTTGTGTGGTGTGTCTACAGGGACTCAGTAGACCTCTTCCTTTCACAGATACAAGAACTTAATACATGGTATTTAGGTTCTAAGAAAATCACAGTATTACTAGAAACTGCATGGCCCCTTAGGGACCAAGAATTGGCATAGTTTCACTTCCACTTTTGGTGCAGACAAGTTTTGAGTCCAGAACAGAATTAAAGGGAAAGAAACAAACATCATTTCTTAAGGGGAGTGTGGGTACATATATACAGGAAGTGATGTGGTTATTGGTGACATTTTATATCTCTGTATATTTTGAATATAATTTTAGCTTAGAATGGATATATAAGAAATCTTGTTATCCTTAAAACATAAAAATTTAGGGAAATATTTAGGAGTATTTTTTAGAAGAATATATTATTTTTTATTTTAGTTTTCTGTATTAATATTTTATATACTTTCCACTTTGGACTTACTTATACTTTAAAAATTAGTAAACTGTTCTTTTACTTTTTTCCCCCAAACGTTTCAAATGACTATTGCATGGAAAAGTCAACATAAGGAACAAACAACAAAATTTTAGGGTTTGTGAAGTGTAAAACAGATTTTGCTTCGTCATCAAAGGAGAGGAAACTCTGAATAGGTGGTTAATTTCTCTGTTGCCTATGCCATTTTTTAAAAATTTCTGTATTGTCCTGATGCTAAATATTTGAATAGTGAAAGAGGAAGTTTCCCACATGGTACTGAAAATTACTTCAATGCCCAAGTCTGGTGGTATTATTTCATTAATAATCCTCAATAGCTCCTCTATCTTCTAAGGAAGAAAATCCAAAGCCTTAACATGTAAAACCCTAGGTCAGGTTCTCATCTACTTCTCTAGCCTCTTCTGGCACCTGGACCTCTGGTCCCTCTGGATCTGAAGCTTGCCTTCTTCAGTTTCTCATTCTTGCTGTGCCTCCTCTCCTCATCTACTCTTCCTTCTATATAAACGTCTTCCCTCACATCCAACAAATCAAGCACCTAGTCAGAACTCCCCATGAAAGTCTTCACTGGCTTTTCCTATTTTGTCATATCATCTTCTTATAGCACCCCGGGGCTCTTCTGGGCATTTAGCACAAGGGCTACTTTAAGTGACAATTTAATTCAAATATATCTTCTCCAAATGCTCTAAGATTCATGAGTACAGGAACGTTTCTCCAAGCCCTAATACTACAAGCAGAGTCTTGCATATGGGGAATTGATGACAAATAATTACTGGATGAATGAATCAGTGAACGAAAATGCAGTGAATGAGGTGACTACTTAAGGCACAGCAGATAAAAATGTTGATAGGTATTACTTTTTAATAGGTACAAAGAGTGAAAATGAATCTCTAATAAAACAAAAGAAAAAAGTTATCTAAGGTATTGAGACCAGTTGACACAACTGAAGTGAAGTGAATTTATTCATTAGCAAAATGGCGAAGTAAAATGGTTTTTGTTTGCAAACTCACAGTGGTGGGTAGTGTTGTCTGTCACTCAGCAATATTTCTCAGCCTCCTCTTGTCAGGTACACAAGCAATTTCACTTTTTCACTCTCCTGGGTGATCTGCTTTAGTCAGTGAAGTGATATGTATCACTTCTGGGTAGAAGCACTTAAATGTAACTGCAAGACTCTAGAATTCTCTTTTCTGAAAGCAAAGTGCTTGTGGAAGCACATGTTCACGTGAAATTTTAGCACTTAGTTTTCTCATGGAGGATAGTTTCCTCAGAGATGGATACACAGAAATCTTAGCGAGTTAGAGGTCGTTTCCCTTGTGTGGGCGTCCCTGGCGGCTCAGATGGTAAATAATTTGCCTGCAATGCAGGAAGCCTGGGTTTGATACCTGGGTCAGGTAGATCCCCTGAAGAAGGGAATGGCTACCCACTCTGGTATTCTTGCTTGGGAAAACCCCATGGACAGAGGAGTCTGGCAGGCTACAGTCCATGGGGTCACAGAGAGTCAGACACAACTGACTATTTTACTTTCATTTCCCTTGTGCACTGTTGGTGAGATTATACATTGTTACAATCATTATTCCTGGAGAAGGAAATGGCAATCCACTCCAGTACTATTGCCTGGAAAATCCCATGGACAGAGGAGCCTGGTAGGCTACAGTCCCTGGGGTCACAGAGAGTCGGACACAACTGAGCGACTTCACTCACTATCATTATTGAGAACAGTATGGAGGTTTCTCAAAAAATTAAAAACAGAGCTTCTATATGATCCAGGCAGTCATTCTGGGTATATATCTGAAAGAAATGAAATCATTGTCTTGAGGATATGTGTGTGTGCTAAGTCACTTGAGCTGTGTGTGACTCTTTGTGACCCTATGGACCCTGTTTTGGATGTGAATGGTGGTGCTAGTGGGTCGGAAAGAGCGGACACAACTGAGCAACTGAACTGAACTGAACTGGTGGCACTAATGGTAAAGAATCCACTTATCAATGCAGGAGATGCCAGAAATGCAAATGTGATCCCTGGGCCTGGAGAATCTCATGGACAGAGAAGCCTGGTGGGCTACAATCCATGTAGTCGCAGAATCAGACATGACTGAGCATGCACACACCGCATCTAGCATATTTTTTATCCATAAAAAAGAAAGAAATCCTCCAATTTATGACAACATGGATGAACTTTGAGGGCATTATGCTAAGCAAACTGAGCCAGAGAGAGGAAGACAAATACTATATAATCTTACTTACATGTAGAATCTAGACAAACCAAATCCATAGAAACAGAACAGACTGGTAGTTGCCTGAGGTGAGTAAATATGGGGAAGCAGGTAAAGGTAGTCCAAGGGTACAACTTCCAGATATAAAATGAATAAGTTCTTGGAATGTAATGCATGCATAGTGAGCATAATTTATTGTATTGTATTGTATAATTGTATCGTATAATTGAAAGTTGCTAAGAGAGTAGATCTCACAAGTTCTCACCATAAAAAAAGGTGACTGTGTAAGGTGATGAGTATGTTAACTAACCTTACTGCAGTAATCGTTTTGCAATATAAAGACCTTGCTCAATTTCCAGTGGGGTTACATCCTGATAAATCCAACGTAAGTTGAAAATATAAGTCAAAATACATTTTATATACCTAACCTAACGAACTTCATGTAATTTATTGAATACTATACTAAAAGTAGAAATACAGAGTGGTAGTTTGTGTATCAGCTGTTTATCCTTGTAATTGCCTGGCAGACAGGGAATTGCAGCTGACTGCTGCCCAGCATCAAGAGAGATTATACTGCATACATTAGCCTGAGGAAAAGATAAAAATTCATAATTCCAAGTACAATTTCTACTGAATGTATATCACTTTCTCAACATCATAGAGTCAGAAAATTGTAAGTTGAGCCATTGCACATTGAGGATTGTCAGTATACATACATCAAAACCTGATGTTATATACCTTAAACTTGCATAATGTATCAATTATATCTGAAAAAAGCTAGAAAACAAACAAAAAACAAGTGAAGAGAGGATTCAGTAATAGGCATACGATAATACTTGATTTCTTGTTTGTATCTATATTGCTCTATTCAAAGTAGACTGCTTTGACATCTATTGAATATACATCATTGAATAAAATGAGCTTTTGTTAAAAAAAATGATTTAGGGATTGTTTGTTACTGCAGCATATCTTGATTTATGAATACTATGATTCTGGACTAGAAGTAAAACATGCTTGTTTGATGGCTTTTATCTTTTTCATTCAATATACCAAACAGAGTATGAATATTTTCGGGTCTAAATCACACACAAAAACTATGCCCAAAGTGCTGTTTGGCAAAGCCAAACACTTCATTATTTTCCTCCAAATTAAGATAGAATCATACTAAGTTAAATGCAGGTTAACAGAAAAATAAGAAATTCTTCTACTGAGCACCTACAGAAAAAAATTATATATCTCATAATATTTTTAGATAACTGAAGATCAAGAAATTATTACATTCCTCACACATAACTCTTTCTCTGTAATTTATAAATTGTTTATGAATCTAAAGGTTTTTACAATTACACATTTTACCCTGAAATCTATTTCCTATTACCTGTATGTACTTTTGAGTCACCATTTTATTTCAAATCCCCATAAAAGTCATGACATACATCAACTCCAAAGACAGAGCAAACACAGTTTGTAGTGATGTAATAATGGTTTAAATTTCCCGATTGCTTCATCATGGAGTGGATTACTGTGGTTGCCAAGGGCAGAGATATAAATTAAAGTTTAACATTAATTATCATTTTAATATGTACTATTTTTTACACCATTAGATTTAGATGACATTCTAATAGCATACTTGGAATGAGCACAGATGTATTTGAATTTATGTTTCTTTGGTATATTTAGAATCTACATTTATTAAACAAGCATTTATTGAGCACCCACAACATGGCAAATACTGTGCTAGGTATTAGAACTAAGAAGTTGAAGGCATAGTTCCTATCCTTAAGAGACTTCAAACTTACTGATTTAGACTTGTTTGTGATCTGATGAATAATCTAGGTCAAATAGTGATTTCATTTTATAAGACGGAACAATAATTTTGTATCACGTATGAGAGTGAAAGTGAAAGTGAAGTAGCTCAGTCGTGTCCAACTCTTAGCGACCCCATGGACTGCAGCTTACCAAGCTCCTCCGTCCATGGGATTTTTAGGCAAGAGTACTGGAGTGGGTACATTTGGAAGCATTAACTCAATTCAGTTCCTCCAAATTTGTGAAATCCAATCCAGGTATCACTGTGAACATATAGAAACTGAGGTTTAGAGAGTATTTCATACATTTTACAAGGTTTCACACTTAAAATGAAATGAGGCAAACATATTATAAACTTTGAAAAAAGCTTGAAGTATATGTATGAAAATTCAGAGTTATTTCCTTGTATGATGAATTTCTAGAGCATAGGAAAAAAAAATCCCAATGGAAAAAATTGACCAAGAATATAGGCTGACCTTAACAATAGGCATAGATACAGCTGGGTCAAACACCATGAAATATTTGCCTGCATTTATGAAAAGAGGTGAGTTAGAGAAATATTGAAATAAAATTTATTTGTGTGGTGGCTTTGCCACTGAATAGAGAGCATTTACAATTAATAACATGTATGGCACCCCACTCCAGTACTCTTGCCTGGAAAATCGCATGGACGGAGGAGCCTGGTAGGCTGCAGTCCATGGGGCCGCTAAGAGTTGGACCCGACTGAGCGACTTCACTTTCACTTTTCACTTTCATGCACTGGAGAAGGAAATGGCAACCCACTCCAGTGTTCTTGCCTGGAGAATCCCAGGGACAGGGGAGCCTGGTGGGCTGCCATCTATGGGGTCACACAGAGTCGGACACGACTGAGGTGACTTAGCAGCAGCAGCAGCATTGTTTATAAATATGCAGGCAATGGGAATTCATCTGCTTGGAAGTACCAAGGAAATTGTCTTCCTAAAGCACAATTTAGTAGTAAACACAGTGACATCTTCAAAATAGTGTACTTTGGCGTATCATTTGACATTGACATTATAATACTAGAAATTTATTTTTAAGGAATCATCAGACATGTGAAAGATCCAAGTACAAGGATATACACACCACAGCATTTTTATAAGTAGTAAATAGATAGAAAAAGCTAAATATCTAATGACAGGTTGTTGTTTTGAGTAAACTTACGGCATACCCATGTGGTAGGATATCCTTCAAATTAGGAGAATATTTATGATACTCAAAATGTACACACTATGATGAAAACCAGTTAAAAACAGAACACATAGATCCATCCCAATGTTGTATCTTACACACACATATACACATGCATACAAGATAACTGAAAATATGCAGGATAATGAGTAATACATATTTTTCTGCATTTCCAAATTTTGTATAATAAATATGTATAATTCTCATTATCAGTAAAAAAAAAAGGGGGGGTTAAAAAGTGGTATTCTGTTTGTTTTCAGTTTCCTCCATTGCTATATAGACTAATTTACTAAAGTTTTAAGAATTTAATGTAGTTTGCAAATTTTGAACATATTTCATCATCATAGTGAGTCCACAAGTACCATTTACTTGATGAAAATGAGCAACATTCAGGTAAAGAAGTTGACATGTGATTAAAAAATTATGTGAACATGTATATAAAATGTGATGCTATTTGTTGTTAATCGACAATTTTCAGATTCAACTTATCAATCAACTGGATAGCCTAGAATGAATCACTATATATGATAATAGAGGGAGAATCATTATTCCAAACAAATATGCATTCTTTTTTATATAGTTTTTTTCTGTGTTTCTCACTGCATAAGGTTATTATTTCCTTAAAAATTATCTTGAATTAAATATTTTATTAAAATTCTAATGTTTATTTCTCAAGTAAGATATAAAATTAATCATGTTAACTCCTCCCAACAGGTAGAGATGAGTATTTAATCAAATTCAAAAACACATATTAGAATTTTAATTCCACAATAGCAGGACTCTTCTCTGTCCTGTTCATAGTTGTACTCCAGTACCTGAAATAGCATCAGTCACATAGTAAGGATTCAGTCAGTATTTGTGGGATTAACATATTAGTAAAAATTATTGTAAATGAACCAGGCAGTGAATATACATAGAGGAACAAGTCAGGGCCCAGGCTTTTAGGAACTTAGACACTGGGGACAGCAAAACCATAATAAATCATAAAAAAATTGAAATATGATCCAAACTTCCATGAAAACAAAGTGACTGTGTCTATAAGACAATAATTGTAAATTCATCCATCACATGTTTTCAATAATTTGTAAAGAAAATATTGAAACATTTTAGTGTTCTGAAATGTTATTTAATTAAACTTGAAAACTCCTTTTACTGTTGCTTTATTATCAGTACATTTTATTGAATTACAATGTAGACAGTATTATAATTATTTTAAATGATTGATCTGGATTAACCAGAATTTTTGGATAAATTGAAATAATATCATGTACAAATAAAGGCATGAAAGAAAAGAAGCTAAAACTCTTTGAAAATATACTTTAGGACATCCAAAGATATAGTTATAAGTCTTGAAACGTCAGTGGCATATAATTCTTTTTCTGTTGTTCCTCGTTTCTTTGTGGAAAATGACTTTTACCTTTTAAGTGAAGAAACCACTAATGGTAACAGAAATTGTCTCAAGTATTGTGCAGATGATGGACGTGTATTTGTAAATGTATGAAAACTTCTCTCTGGTTCTCTATGTTGAGCCACACAGGACAAATAGATTATTATTTTTTTTAAATACATTATCTCTTTCTATAAGAAAACTGCTTCTGTCACTCTGAACATCTTATAACAATAGATGAAACTGGAGTACAGTCAGCTAAGACAGAGCTTTCCCATCAAAGTGCTCTCCCTATAGCTTGACAGGAAGCAATCTGTATAGACATCATTGGCATAAAATAATGATGTTAGCATCTCTGAAAAAACTGTATTATTTTAAGAGAATTTAATTTTAATATGACTCTTAAATACACACTTTTTGATTTATATATATATGGCAATGTCAGAATTAACATATCTGTGAGCACCACAGATTCACAATTAGGCATGTTTAAGAAGCCCACCAGGGGCTTCCCTGGTGGCTTAGATGGTAAAGCGTCTGCCTGCAATGCAGGAGACCCGGGTTCAATCCCTGGGTGGGGAAAATCCCCTGGAGAAGGAAATGGCAACCCACTCCAGTACTCTTGCCTGGAAAATTCCATGGACAGGGGAGCCTTGTAGGCTACAGTCCATGCGGTCGCAAAGAGTCGGACACGACTGAGCGACTTCACTTCTACTTCTAAGAATTTGCTAACAAGATTAAAAGTCTAGAAAACATCTTAATGTTACATGTTTGGGGGAAAATTACCTCCATCAATCTTTGAGTAGTTGTAAGCTTTTCATCTCAATAAAACTTTAAGGAATTTCTTAATTTACTTTTATAATAGTCAATAGAAAAGTAGCAGCATATCTGGTTTCTGACTTCTTTCATTTGCTGCTCTTTACTGATTGGAGGAATGTGACAGATGCCAGAGAGGAAAATTATGTTCTTTGGGTAAGAGCTCCATTCCAACAACTATAATACACTCCTGATACTTGTAAAGATACTATAAAAACCTCTATACAGTTTCTTACACAGCCCTGTTAGTCATGCAAATGTAAAAGAAGCCAAATAAATTGAATTTTGAATAAGCAAATAAAAGTTTTGAAAGTAAAGTGTCCATAATGACTTTTTATACACAAGACTGAGAAATTACTAGAAACTTTGAAAGACATAATATTTTAGTTTCTTCTTGCTGCTTTAAAAGGAGACTTTAAAAAAACTTTTAAAATCCATTCAATCCAGTATCTTCACTTCCAATCAGCAGAACTCACCTAAAAGAATGATCTGTTTAGCACTCAGATTTACTGTGTCATTAGAAATTGCTCTGCTAAAAACCATTTTGAATAATTGCTTCTACATTTTAAACTGAGCAACTGAACTGAATTGAGCATTTTAAGAATTTGCTCATCATTAAACTTAAAGAATTAATATAACAACTACTCTCAAAGACTACACAAACTTTCACATATTCTAACTAAATTCTAGAGTGTCGCTTAGCATATTTTCTCATTGAATGAACTGTCCTTTTGGACAGAATCAAACATTTCAGTAAGTTAAAGTAGTGTCAGTGGAACCAGTGGAAACACGGATACAGTCAATTTTCTGTGCTGTGCTTAGTTGTTCAGTTGTGTCTCACTCTGTGGCCCCATGGACTGTAGCCCACCATGCTCCTCTGTCCATGGGTTCTCCAGGGAAGAATACTGCAGTGGGTTGCCATGCCCTTTTCCAGGGGATCTTTCCAACCCAGGGATTGAACCCAGGTCTCCCACATTTTAGGTGGATTCTTTTTAGCATTATCCATTTCTTATGAGATAATGTGAGCATCTAGGAATTACTGAAAACTTAAGGAAAATAATCTTTCATTTCTGTTAAAAATATCTGTTTTTAAATTTCAGAATCAACTTTCAGATTAATATTTTGGAATGAGTGTTTGCCTCCATTCCTAACATACCATAGAATTGATCCAAAACATAGTAAAAGATATAGATGAGGTAATAAGTATCAGAAAAAAACTACCAGCAAGCCAGAAAATTTGATGACTTTCTAAAAGACGGAAAATATGAGGAAAAGTCCAGCCAACATGAAAGTATATGATATTATGCAGTATAATGAGAATGGTATTATTTCTACCACAGGCACATAAAATGTTCTCTAAGTATAATATACCTTTAAAACAAATACATATATGCTATGCTAAGTCGCTTCAGTCGTGTCCGACTCTGTGCGACCCCATAGACGGCAGCCCACCAGGCTCCCCTGTCCCTGGGATTCTCCAGGCAAGCACACTGGAGTGGGTTGCCATTTCCTTCTCAATGCATGAAAGTGAAAAGTGAAAGTGAAGTCACTCAGTCGTGTCCAACTCTTAGCAACCCCATGGACTGCAGCCTACCAGGCTCTTCCGTCCATGGGATTTTCCAGGCAAGAGTACTGGAGTGGGGTGTGTATATATATATGTGTATATATATATATATGCATACATATAATAAAACTAAAGTTGTCAATGAAAAATGAGTACTGGAGTGGGGTGTGTGTATATACATATATATATATTTGTATGTATGCATACATATAATAAAACTAAAGTTGTCAATGAAAAATGCTCAGGGGACCAAAAATGAAGAGAAAATTCAAATATAGACTGGTGAGGAAGTGGTAAAGCCAAAATAACCCAAGGTAAAATGGATCCTGCATGAAATAGGGAATCTTGAAAGACTGTGTTTGTCTGGTAGAAAAAGATTCTCTCATAGGTAGCCAGAGCACCAAGTTTATGACACACTTGGTGGTAGGGCTCAAATTTATCCCATCTGCATGATGAGGTAAAATTTTAGGCCAAAAAGTTAACACAGAAAGTAATCTAAAATAGGAAGAAATTATAGAGCCACTCTAGAGGCAAAAGTGAAGCAATGTTACAGAGAAGCGTCTTCAACTCACATAATGCTGGCCTCTTAGATGGAAAGCAACATCTGCTGAAAGTGAATTTGTCCTAAAAGGAAATCATAAACAGATAATGAATGAGCCACCATGAGGGAGGTCCAGCAGACACCAGTAATGGAATAATTCACCTCTAAAAATTAAAACTAGTCAAACAAACAAAATTCAATTTTGAAATAAGCTTAGTTAAATTTTTGGAGAGCTAAAGGATGGAAGAGAAACTGTTAGTCACAAACAGAATTCAGTTCAGTTCAGTCGTTCAGTTGTGTCTGACTCATTGCAACCCTGTGAACCGCAGCACGCCAGGCCTCCCTGTCCATCACCAATTCCCAGAGTCCACCCAAACCCATGTCCATCGAGTCGATGATGCCATCCAAGAGAATTAAAAAAAAAAAAAGAAATAATAGAAATCTAAAAATACTTTCTCAGTGTTTCCCGGCTGGTTCAGTGATGAAGAATCTTCCTACCAATGCAGGAGACATGGGTTCAACCCCTGAGTTGGGAAGATCTCACATGCCATGGAGCAACTACGCCTGTGCACCACAACTGCTCAGCCTGTGTGCCTCAGATCCCTACTGAGTCCATGTGCCGCAGCTACTGAAGCCCACACGCCTGGAGTCTGTGCTCTGCAATAAGAGAAGCCACTGCAATGAGGAGCCCACACACCATAACTAGAGAGTGTCCTTTACTCACCACAACTAAAGAAAAAGCCCACACAGCAATGAAGACCCAGCACAGCCAAAAATAAGTTAATGAATTAAAATTTCTTTTGCTGAAAAGAAAAATAAATACATGAAGTATAGATCTGAGGAAATCACAAAGAATACAACACAAAAAAGGAAAATATAAAAATATATAAAGTAAGACACAGAAGAATAGAAGAATCAAATAATTAATGAGCATCCTGAAGGAAAAAATAAAGAGGTGAGGGGAAGAAATATTAAATATAGAGTAGCTGAGAATTTTTCAGAATTGAGAAAAAACAGAATTAGGAGCTGGTGGAGTCCTAACTGAGATATATTTTTAAAAAATCACACCTACCTACACTACTGTGGTAAACCCAAAGACATTGATGCAAGGAAAATTTCCTAAAATCTACAAGAGTTAAAGACATATATCTTCAGAGTCATAATTAGACTAGGAGCAGTCTTTTCATGAGCAAAAAATTATATTCCAGAAAGTCATCAGACAGAATATGCAAAAATGGTTGAGAGAAAAATATCAGATATCAGTCATTATCAAGTTCTGTAACCAGCTATACAATTATTGTAGATATAAGAAAAATAAGTAATTTTCTCAGACATAAATTTTAAGAGAGTTTAATACTGTTTCTAGAATCACCTGCAAGTGATCTTTAGTATACAGGAAATGAATCCATGAAATGCATGTATGTAGCTAGAAAATGTAGTAAATAAATGTCAGAAAAACATGTCATGTATCTCAGTAAACATTGACAAAAATACTGGAAACAGTTTAAAAATAAACTGAAAATAAAATAGAAAGGTAGACACTAGGTAAAATATCTTGGGGAAAATTTAAACAAGTCATTATCCTGTTGGTGAGAGGACAGATATATTATCTTCAGCTATTTTAGAAAATATAAAGTTCTATATTACGTTAGGGTATTAATTTTTACTGAAATTCAATAAAGAGAGTATCCAATTTTTAAGACAGTAAAAATGTATACAGAATAATTGATCAGTAAAAGGCAGTAAACAATAAATACAATGAACTGTTGAAATCATCTCTGGGAAGTAGGACTGGAAGGGTAAACAGAGGTATTTTTTAGCCTAGAATGTTTCCTGTGGTTTCAGATTTCATTAATGTTGTTTCCAGGTGTATGTGTTACTTTTTTAGAACATTAAAATTTTAATGTTTTTTAAATATAGAAGAAAATTCTTAGTAACACGAAAGAAATGCATAAGCATCTTGCCATGGCTTTCTTTGGTGAAAGGAATTATGGCTTTGTGTGTGTTTGTGTGTTTTGCTTAAAGTGCTTTTTTAAAAAGTGTATTGCATTTATAATCAGAAAATGAAATAAATTCTTAGTCTAGATCAGGTCTGATTGTTTGGTGTATGCAGAAATATCACTTCTGTTTTTAAGCTATATGGATCTGAGGGCCAGCATCTCTAAAGCTTCTCTCAATGCTCCTTAACCTCCATTTTTGTATCTAACTGTGATTTACATCTCCAAATTTAACTTTCTACTGAATAACCAATATAATTCTTTAGATGATAATTGTAATTTCATTATTTTCATTGTTTTATATTATTGCTTCTCAATCCTGAAGCTTTTTAGACAAATGTTATAGTAGTGATACTAAGATAAACATGATTAAAAAACTACTACAATGAGTGCCTATTGATTCCAAAGCTTTCTTTCAAGGTGTTTTCACATATTAACCCATTTAATCCTCTTGCTAATACTATGAAGTATTTTTCTTTCCATTAGAGATGGGGAAACCAAGGTATAGGGAGGCTAAGTAACTCACCTAAGACCACAAGGCGACTCTGCTGGATGTAGAAAAGAGCAGATATATAGGTGATGGATGGCCCTTCAGCTTGAGTGGCCTGCCATCAGGATCCTGCTTATCACTTTAGACCCATGCAGAGAATGTGACTTAATTGGAACATATTTTACCAGTAAGAACATTCATTTTGTTACTTCATAGAATACATGATTCTTTTATTGCTTCTTTAAAAATATCAATATCTAAATAATTTCATTCATTTATTCATGTAATTGGAAACCGATTATGCTTCACTTTTATATCCACTCTACTGCCATTAAATATTTGAGAGAGCTAATTTTGATTCATGTTACTAGGACCCAAATTCACTGTAAATTATGTTAGGATTCATTGCAAGATAAGTAAGTAGGCCATAGACTCCCTCATGAAAGACTAATAGAAGATCATAAGAATGGCCTTGACTTTGTTTTTTTTTTTTCTTCCTCTAGTTTGTTCTGTGTTAGGCCTTGACTATAATAAGTATTTAATACTAGAATACACAGTGCACAAAAACTTAATTTTAACTAAAACAGCTCTTGTCGATATGAATAATGAGAATAATTTAATTTTCTAATGAAATTTCCATTTAAAAGAATTTTTCCAAACTGAAAGATTTTTACTTAAAGCTTATTAAAGAGATTTCTATGCCTCTCTTATTTTACAGAAACAACAAAGAGGAAAGAAAAATATAGTGGTGATGGTAGGATCAAAAACAAAGCAAAAACCCCCCTGTCTTCAATGAAAAGTGTGAGTAGACATTATCCCAAAACAGACTCTGAAGCACATTTTCATCACTCCTTAAAAAAAAAAAAATAGACTTAAAGGAAGGTGCATCAGGATAAAGTGATAATTACCTTCTCCTTCTCTTACTTTTAGGAGGGTGCAGTTTGCCTCTAAACCTGATGCCTTGTACTCCCTGCCCCCACACACTTGAACAGCCTGCCCTACAAGCAAAATATGCTACCATAGTTGTATGTGGTTCTACAATTTGTTGCAATTGTTTAATTGTTAACTTACACTGTTGCGTTACTATCATTCAAAATTCATAGTTCATATTAGGGTTAATTCTTGTTATACATTCTTAAGATTATGACAAATATATAATGATATGTATCTGCCAGTATGTATCATACAAAATCGTTCAGTGCCTGAATTATCATCTCTACTCTGCCTATGCCTCCACCTCTGCCTATTTTAAAAGAAAAAGAAGATCAAAGGGGTGAAGAAAGGGGAAGTGCAGATAAAAAATGTCAATCTCAAGAAGAAGCAGCCCCAGTTTGGAGGAAGTGCTTAGACAGTTATTCTTACATAGAGTTAGTATCTTCTGCATATATTTTTAAAAAGAAAATCAAACAAAGTGAACTGAAAATGTATAAAATTAAAAATAATTTGGATAATATAATAGATGTTGAAGACAGACACATGAGACCCAACATGCCCATAATTGGTGTTCCTAAAGAAAAATAAGAAGTAATATAAAAACTATCTCCACAATTCTCTGGGGGAAAAACATCAAATACATAGTATAACAATAAAAAATTGAAATGAAATAATCTCAAATCAGTGCGGTACATCATCCTCAAGCCAAGTTGATGAAGACTGATCAACTTCAGAACATATTCTGGCAAAAACAAACAACCAAACAAATGAGAATCATGTGGCCATCCATCACAATAAAAGAAAATAATATACAAGGATGAAAACTTCAAATATATCTAAAAACTATTGGACAGCAACATTCAATACAGGAAGTGTTCTCAGCATTGTTTATAAATAGTTACAAACCTCTGAAGGGAAAAAAATATATTTGATTCAAGAAAGATAACTTGTCTTCCATGTTTAAAGCAAATGGAAGAAACATTCTATGTAAGCACACAGAAAATACAGCATCTATGACAGTTTCTTTGATGGAGGGCTAAAAATGAACTCCAGCAACCCAAGAAATGAAGATTCAAAGTAAAGAATACAGGAATGGTAAATTGAGCAATTGGTAAGGACTGAATCTTTTCAAACTTGAAATAAGTCCAAATGAAGACTGTAGGAATTAAGCCAAGATAAAAATACTGTAAATCTCAGTAATATAAAACTGATACTATAATTAAAAATCAGGTGATATGTGTAAGAGAAATAAAGTCCATGTGCTAATTTCTTTATCACAACAAGGACTTGTAAGAGATAGTTTAATATTTAAACATTCATTCTAAAAATGACTTCAAACTATTAATAATTTTATAATTATTCTTAACTCTCAGGCAATTTTTTCTGGAGCTAATCTTTCTCTTGGAAAGAAATGAATGCCTGTAATTTTTTTTTTTCAGTTTTATATCAGCTTTCTTTTTTCCCTGCTTAGTCCAAATGTTAAATTCAATACCTTTGTCAGAGTAGGGTAAGATCATGTCTTTTTAACAGAATGTCTGTCTATGGATCTATCTGTCATCTATCTATCTATCTACCATCATCATTGATCATATTATGTAAATACTTATTTGTAAAAATATAAAAAATAAATATATGGTAAGAAGTCATTCTTACTAAAGTCTTTCTTACTCAATGAATAGCATTGGGTATCTCCAATGATAGTCTTCAAATTTATAATTGTTATTATGGGTGTTGGGAGTTCTTTTTCAAACTTTTAGGTTTAGTTTGAGTTATTTTTAATGAATATACTATATGCTACTGTATTCTAATATGATGTTAAAATAAATACATAAGTGAATAATAAGCAAATATTATTTGCTTAAAAGTCATAACCTTCCTCCTTCACTAAGTTTGGACCAAATACGTAACAATTTGCTAAATGACAATTTAAATTTGTCATTAAGAAAAGTTACATGGAGAATTAAAAAAAAATAAGTATTCTGGAACTTCACTAGAAATGCTCAAAGGAAGTCATGCACTGTAGTTGATGAGATTTTTTTTTATAAGATGTGATAAGTTATGCATTTATATAACCTCATATAAGGGGCCTTATATAAAAGTTTGCAGATTTATATTTTTATAATCTTTGGACTGCATAGCCATGATATTGCTTTTAAAAAATCACTGACGCATCAAAGATGAAATAGCTCTGTATTTTTGTTTGTTATACAAATCAGGTCAGTATTTTTGTATGTGTCTGTTTGTTTTGTGAATTTGTGTAGGTTTACATGTATGAGAGAAGGGAGAGGTAAGGGAGAGTGTGCTTAAATATATTTTTCCCATAAAATACAATACACATAAATTGGAAAAGCCTTTTAAAAACAAGAATAAAGAAGATGATAAACAAACCCATCAGACAAATGAAAATTGTTCAAAACAAGCAATTCAGTATTCAACATATGGCTTCTTTTTTTTGCAAAGATCTCTGAAAAACATTGCCACTGTAGATAAGATTATGAATACCTCATTTTCCGAATTGATTCTGTGTAATTCTACTGTTCTCCCTATTTTTCCTCTTGGTATAACTTCTATTTAGTCATTCTGTGAATGTTTCTCAGAGGACATAGTCAGGATGCTGATTATTTAAACATAAGTAGTTTACAATTGGAGAAGCAAAACTATGAATTCCAATTTTCCCCCAAACTCCCAATTTTGACAGTATTCCATTAACATAACAGGTTATATGTGGCTAATCTCAGAGCTCTTAAAAGTTTTGTTCCCAAGTCATCAACTTTTGAAACTTTCCATAAAGTATTATACATACCTTAATACTGACAAGCTTAACTATTATAAATGGCAACTTCAGAAACTATTGTCTAGAAGCTACATAAATGGCAAAATATCAGATGAATTTTGCAAGCTCATGTGACCTCCAGTCTTACTTTGCTTCCCTAACCAAAACCCTCCCCAAGGAAACTTTTCCTAAACATTCCTTTAAACCATCCGTTGGACACTGTAAACCCCACCCCTTTACCCTTTGATGAAAAAATTTAGCAATCACATCTTCCATTTGCCGGTACAGAAAGGGCGTAAAGCCATCTGAAAGTACTAGAATTAGCACTGTCATCCCGTCTTGCCCATTAGTTTTACTGCAGCAAAGACTAATGCAACACTGAAAAATATACCTGTAGTCTCTTTCCCTGGTTTGATCCTAAGCTCTTCCGAATACAGATTCAATACATTTTCTTTCACAGGAATAAATGCATTTTAAGCATCAGCATCATGGAAACATAGCATAAATAAAGCAGTGACTTCTCCCCCAACCCAAGCTTTTACCTGTTATGCTAATACAAAGACATTGAAAGGAAGAAAAGCTGCAGCTTGCCCAGCAATATTCTCATTGCAGCAGACAGCACAATTTTGTACTTACAGATCTTACCAGGGAAACGTCTCGGGATCTTTACAATTTTTTCTGCAGAACTCTGTTTCAAGCTCTCAGCCAGGCATGCTGTGCATCCAGGCAGAACCAAGCCGTATGGAACGTCTATGCAGCTGGGAGATAATGGGACTCTTTTTCCCAGCTGGGACTGCAAGCCTTTTATCCACTGAGTACTGCGTGGCTCCTCTCTGGTCTTAAGCATAAAATACGCTCCTCTACTGCTGCATTCCTGACGGAACCTAGACAATTAGTTCTTGAGGCACATGTGCAAATCTCCCGTTTGGAATATTCAAAAGGAAAATTCTCCCTACATTGAAAAGCCAGCTCTATCTTTGTCATCCTTCACAGAATCAGAGAATACTAAGAGCAGCTGCCATTCCAGTGGCATGAAAGATTAAATTCACCCTCCCCTTTTTTTTGACTAGAGATAGTCACTCCTGTTGGGTCATCAGAAAATTTCTTATTGAAAACTGGGTCAGGCTAACTACTTATTAGGCTTCCAAAAGGAAAATAAGTAATTTTTTTTTCTTCCTCTGGTTTCACTGCATTGTCGTTTGCAAGTAAAGATTAAGCCGGTCAAGGGTCTGCCCTGATTTATACTGTATTCAAACGTAAGCTTTCTGAAGCATGCCTGTAACTTCTGCCACTAGTTAGGGAGAAGAGAAAAGGGAAATAAAACCAAAGGATCTTATGCACTGTCACTGAAACCTTTCTAAACCTTTTTTTTTTTTTTTTAACTTGTGCATGAGGCTTCTAAAAGATAGGTAAACACATAAAGAAAGTGACATCCAAAAGAGTAGAGCTGCTCCCCCAGGTAACACACATGTAATCTTTGAGCAGCTCCCAGGTAACACACATGTAATCTTTGAGGCCAAGAGCCACTGTGTATGTGTTTGCAAAACAGCTCTGTAAGGAAAAGAATGCTATTTGTGTTTTGTGACCAACTTTTCAGTGAAACTTTTTAATATGTTAGGGTTTTGCCATTGGTTTTGAAGGGAGTAACAGCTTGTTGAATGAAAATAAAAAATAGAGAGACCACCTGAATGCAGAGATACCAACACATACACACATGGCTACAACATGAGAGCAAAAAACTTGCTTGCACTTATTTTCATGTTGCAATAAAAAGAAATTCACTTCTAACATCTTCAAGTATATGGATTCTGGGAAAACAAAATCCACAAATCGAATATGGGTATCTTTCAGACTCAGTTTGCCTTTATCCGATAAGCCAGAAGGTTTCTGTGACTGCATGTTATGACTACATTCTATGGATTTCTGTGATCACATTCTTCTGCAAAAAATGTCAGTCATATACCTCATTTCTACATGGGGTCTAACTACCATCCTGGGAGGTGTAAGAGAGGAGTTAATGCTTCATAACACTAGATTAATCAAAATGGGCTGTACTATTCTTCCAATTCTTGAAGAAGCAAAATGGAAGAAGTATTTTATAGGGATGATAATTGCCTTACCTGAACCTCTACCTTTTTTTTAATTTAGAGGCATCTCTCTTTTGAAATCAACATATTATTTACTTATAAAAATGCCAATATGCTGAATTTTTCTGAGGATGTGTGAGAAAAATAGTCATAACGTAGTGGGTTTTTCCATGAAGATTTCATTTAATTTAAAAGATGCCCTTTGACCTAAATCTTTAATACCTCTGCCCCATATTCAAAGATAGCTAATGCTTTGCTTTCTATTTCCCTGAGAAGGGAGTAACAATCAGAAGACAGCTCTAGGAGTTCCTCATATTCAAAGATAGCTAATGCTTTGCTTTCTATTTCCCTGAGAAGGGAGTAACAATCAGAAGACAGCTCTAGGAGTTCCTCCTACTGCTTCCAGTCACACACGTGCCCCTGTGTCCATGGACTCTGCCTTCACTCCTGCGTCCCTGAGTGAACCATGCTCCTTACCCAAGCCAGGTCCTCCACTGTGCTCTAGTTAATGCTCTAGTTAATGTGCTCTCTTATGTATTCAAGACATTGTTCCAGCTACTTGTGTCGCTCTTCAGAATCACCAGTTCTTCCCCTCTTGTGTGTCATTACAGCATGGAGGTTAAAAATCAACAATCTTGCAGATGTCACATTGTCTTCCACCTACTTCTGTCATTTTCCTGCTTCTTCTTACAGTAAAGTACCTTGAAAGACTTGTCTTCAAGTCAACCTTTTACTTTCTATCTTGAATCCAATTTAATTGGCTTTTTCTCCCTACTGCTCCATATCTCACTAGCTGTTCCTTCTTAGATACATTTGCTGGGATCTTCTCATATTCTTGTGGCTTAGCTGGTAAAGAATCCGCCTGCAATGCAGGAGACCTGGGTTTGATCCCTGGGTTGGGAAGATCACCTGGAGAAAGGAAAGGCTACCTACTCCAGTATTCTGGCCTGGAGAATTGCATGGACAGTTCATGGAGTCGCGAAGAGTCAGACATGACTGAGCAACTTTCACTTCACTTCTCATATTCTTATTCTTTAGTCAATGGGGGCATCAAAGCTTTAAACTAAGGTCTGTACACTAAAAACTACAGTGAAGTACTGAGAGAAATAAATTAAGACTTAAATAAAGAAAGAAATATACCATGTTCATGGATGAGAAAATTTAATATTTTTAAGAAGTCAGTTATCTATAAATAGGTCTTTAGATTTGAAATAATTTTAATCAAAATCTCAGCTGGTTTTCTTGTGGCAGTTGTCATGATAATTAAATTTAATAGAATGAAAATAGCTGTTAAAAGTAAAATCAAAATGATAAAGAGCAAAATGGAAGTTGTTTTTTCTGATTTTAACACTTACTACTCTCCTAAAGTGATCACGGCAGTGTAGTTTTGGCAGAACACTTCAATAGAACATAAAAGAGCTTTTAAAAATAGAACTATACTTACACAATCAATCGATTTTAGACAAACATTCCAAGATAATTATGATTAAAATGTCATATTTAAGAAACAGTGTTTAGACAATTGGATATTTTTGGAATTTGGAATAAATTAATCTTAACTCACTATACATACACCAGCAAAATGAATCACAAACCTAAACATGAAATTTGACGTGGATCACAAACTAACAGTAAATGTAACTTCTAGAAGAAAATATACAAGTTGTTGGGGTAGGAAAATATTTCTTAGGACACACATACATACACATTTAAATGTGATAACACAAAACATGGAGAAAAATAAAATATTGGCCTTCATCAAAATGGAAAATGACCTTTGAAAGATATCATTAAGGAAATTGAATTTTAATTTCAAGAACTCAATAATAAGAAGAACACCAACTAAAACAATTTAAAAATATATAAACAGACATTTCACCAAAGATATGTGGATAACCTTTAAGCACATAAAAAAAGGTGCTCAGCATCATTATTCATCAGGAAAATGCAAATTAAAATGATAGTGAAATACCAGTACAGAGGGCTTCCCTGGTAGCTCAGCTGGTGAAGAATCTGCCTGCAATGCAGGAGACCCCAATTAGATTCTTGGGTTGGGAAGATCCTCTAGAATACTCCAGTATTCTGGCCTGGAGAATTCCACAGACTGAATAGTACATGGGGTCACAGAGAGTCAGACACGACTGAGCGAGTTTCACTTTCACTTTTCACCAATTAGAAAGGCTAAAATGCAGAACAGTGAAAATACCAAAGCGTTTTTGAGGATGTGAGTCAACTGAAATTCTTACACCTGGGTTGCTAAGAGTTTAAAGAGTTAAAACTACTTTGAAAAACAATTTGGCCGTTTCTTAAAATACTATTACCAAGAAACTCTACTCCTGTGTATTTTCTCAAAAGAAAAAAAAAAGCATATGTCCACACAAAGGTGTGCAATGAAGATTCAGAGCAATTATTTCTAATAGGCAAAAGTTGGAAACCACACAAATGTTTATCAGAAGATTAATGGATTAAAACATTGTGCTACTTTCACAAATGTAATACTTGTTAGAACTAAAAAGACAAAATTTGCTAATAGTTATTACTTAGATTAATCTAGAAAATGGTATGCTATTAAGAAAGATATTCAAGGAAAGCCAAAGCAATTTGATAGTGACAGAAAACAAAGAATGTTTGCTTTAGGCTGAGGTGGAGAGAGATTAATTGCAATTGTGCATCAGGGAATTTTTCAAGTGATGAAAATATTGGTTTTGGTTGTGACTGAAGTTACCAAGATATGCACATTTGACAGATGCTTTCATACTCTATAAGTGAGTATGTTTCATTTCATGTAAAGTTTCTTACAAAGTTGAGATATAATAAATTAAATGATGATTATGTTACATAGTAGCTTTTCTTAAAGTTTTGAAAAAATAAATATTGACAAGCCTATCATTCAAACCAAATATTATCATTTTTTGCTATTGTCAGAATTACTGAATTAAGTGGGCTATGAAAATCGTCCTCTCCAATTTCTCTTATGTTAGTAGTTTCAATTCTTTTTCAATCTGTGTCAATTTAATGTGTTTATATAAATGTTTTATATTATTTATTTAATCTTCACAATAACCTGATTAGTGTTATCATTTTCCACATGTAGCAGACAAGGAAATTGAAGCACCTAGAGGTAATCTAAATTGTCTTAGAGCATCTAGTTAGGAGATGATAAGGGGGAATCAAACCCAGGCAGTCTGGTATTAGAATTCAGTATTAACGTTGATTTTATTACTCAGAATTTTATATTCCTTTTTATATTTTGTCCTCTTGGCATGTCAAATTCTATGAAAAGCATATGAAATTTTCCCCACAAATATTTTTTAAATCAAATAATCCTTATTTTTCAAGATTTTGCACTGCATATTCTGCTGTTGAATTGCTTAGTGGCTAAATGTTATATAAATATACATATATATGTGTGTGGGTATACGTATATATACATATTATTAGTATCTCATTACAGTGAGATATGTAGTATATACAGTATCTATTTATCTTACTGCCTATGTATACCGTGAATTGCATTTCTCTAAGTGTATACATATATCTATATGTATATGATTGCATCTTTATGATATAGCATTGTTAGGAATCCTTTTAAATTGTTTACATCTCTTGCATCTGAATTCTGTTTGGCATCCCCATTTTCTAGTTTGCATTTTCCTGTATATATTGCACATTAACACAATTTTTTGCCACTTTGTTTGAACTTTCTCATAATCATCATGCAGTTGGATTTTTTAATCCAATGTGACTCTGCTTTTTGATAGGGTAGCCTAGTACACTGCATTTAACGTGGTATCTAGCATTCCTACTGGAATCTCTTTATTCTATCATTTTTTGCTGAGGCATGGGGACGGGAGTCTCTATATGCACAGGTATTTGGCGCATGCCCACGTGGTCTGGGAGACATTGAGACCAACAGTTCAGGTTCTACCCAATGCAGTGGGACAATATCATTCAACAGGACCCCCATTAGGCACAGGCTGAGGTGTAACACCTCTCTCAGGTCTGCCACAGAATTCCTTCAGCAGTGAAATCAACTTCAGGGAACTGTGGAGCATGACTTTTTTCCGCCTCACAGCCCCAAGGAGAATTCCTCATTCATGACTGCTATTTCCTCTGCTCTCTTTTTGAAAGTGAAAATAAAAGTGTTAGTTGCTCAGTCATATCCAACTGTGCGACGCCATGGAGTGTAGCCAGCCAGGCTCTTCTGTCCACGGAATTCTCCAGGCAATACTGGAGTGGGTTGCCATTCCCTTCTCCAGGGGATCTTCCCAACCCAGAGATCTAACCCAGGTCTCCTGCTCTCTTGATACTAAAGGCAAAAAAGAAACTGTCCATCTTCCTAACGTTTTCCAGTCCAATACATATGGTCCCCTCACCTGCCAATTCTTTAAGTGTGTCCCCCAAATTTTATAAGCTTCAGGCACCACACATTTCGATCTATTTCTTCCTTTTCCAGGAAAAGCATGCCTATTAACTATAACTTGTGTATGTTCATGTGTGTGTGTGTCTACTCAGTTGCTCGGTGTGTCCGATTCTTTGCGACCCTTTGAATTCTATCCCGCCAGGCTCCTCTGTCCATGGGATCCTCCAGGCAAGCATACTAGAGTGGCTTGCTATTTCCTCCTACAGAAGATCTTTCCAACCCAGGGATCAAAGCTGCTTCTCTTGTGTCCCCTGTATTGCAGGCAGATTCTTTACCTGCTGAATCATCAGAGAAGCCCTTAACTTGTATTCAATTGCTTTATTATGAAAAAACATCTAATGACATTCTTTCTCTAAAGGAGAGATTTTCTTTCTCTAAAGGAAAGATTATTGAACTAATGCAATTATTTAAAGATATAAGATAAACAAACATAGAGGTGTTGTCGTCTTGATATTACTGTTTTGCTCGTTTCCTTTATTTTTTATTCAGATACTTTGGCATGTGCAACTGTTCTAAATAACTTTTGTTTAGAAATATATATATTTAATAAGACATTTTCCCCTGCCCATGATAGACATTTCTCCTAATATTATCAAAATGTAAAACTTTTGTATAACTTCCTAGGGGCTTCCTCTGGGTCAGACACTAACTCTAAAGTCTTGCCTAACCCTTACAATGACCCCGTGATGTAGTTTTTATCACCTTTGCTTTACTGGCAAAGAGATTTGAAAAGATTAAATACCATGCCAAGATCATACAAGCTGTAAAAGGTCAAACAGGGATTTGAACTCAGGTCCATTACCCTTAGGAGAAGGCAATGGCACCTCAGTCCAGTGCTCTTGCCTGGAAAATTCCATGGACAGAGGAGCCTGGTGGGCTGCAGTCCATGGGGTCGTGAAGAGTCGGACATGACTGAGTGACTTAACTTTCACTTTTTACTTTCATGCATTGGAGAAGGAAATGGCAACCCACTGCAGTGTTCTTGGCTGGAGAATCCCAGGGACGGGGGAGCCTGGTGGGCTGCCGTCTATGGGGTCGCACAGAGTCGGACATGACTGAAGCGATTTAGCATCAGCAACAACCATTACCCTTAACATGTGTCTTCTGAACCTCTCTGCCACAAGCTCTTTGCTGTACACAATGGCATATCTAATGAAAGATAAAATATCTGCTATAATTTTATGTGTATTTCACTCTTAAAGACATAAAAGTTTCTCTTGAACACAATCATTTAAGCTATAACTGCATAGACTTTGACAATTAACTAGATGGTTAAGCCCTATATTATTTATAGAACTGCTTATTTTTCATAAAGATACTACAAATCTAAATATTTGGCTCAGCTCTTCATTGTGCTTTGAAAAGGATAGAAGTGTTAAATCATTCCAAGAAATGTAGACTGTATTTTTTTCTTTTCCATTTTGGTGAGGGAGAGGTAGGAATTGGAGTGCCATGGAGGGAAATTCAGTACACATATCACATTTACTTTCTGTCAGGAAAAGCACATTGAAGGAAGTACAACAGTTTTCTTAGTCTCTTACTCCAACACAAAATTGTTTTTTCACTTTATACTACATATGTATATTTCCCAGATACTCAGAAATGCACTTCCCTCTGGGAATAAAAAAAAAAAAGGAATACCCTTTTGCCTGCAAATGTATTGCTTTTCAAAAGGAGAATAGGGAAATGAATGTATTTTTCTTCTACAACATAGTAAGAAACAGTATATTTTAGCAGAACTATATTCCAATAATTCAGTTCAAATCTCTTGAATATATTCATATAAATATAGAAGAAGTTTTACACATGATAACTTACAACAGGGAGTAGGTAGCACCTAGTATCTTGTGACATAAATTGTTTTGCTTCAGGCATAGGACACTGAGAAATTGTTCCATGGAACTGCCTGCCACCTGCTGCTTCCAACACTGAATTTTAATGAGCACCAATTGCTCTGCAAGGCTCACTATTTTAGGAGTATTATTTACCATAAGGCCCACTATGATCTTTCTAAATTATAGGGTAAATTGCTTAGGCCCAGTGAAAATAAATGTATTTCATTAATGCAGCTCCTCTTCTAGTCTAATCTTTTTAACCCTGAAGATTGAGATATTTTCTATGCATAATAATTATGATAGTATCCTATTTCCTAGACACAATGAAGAGGTCACAGCACATAAACTCTAAAATCTGGAGTTTAGCTGCTTAAACAACTGTTCTGACTTCTCCAGTATTGTCCTTCATTTATGAAATGTACAAACTATTACATGGAGTTTCAATGGTGATTGAAAGTGGAAGTGTTTGTCATTCAGTCGTGTCTGACTTTTTGCGACCCCAGGGACTGTAGCCCACCAGGCTTCTCTGTCCATCAAATTCCTCAGGAGAGAATACTGGATTGGGTTGCCATTTCCTTCTCCAGGGAATCTTTCTGACCCGGGGATGGAACCTGGGTCCTCCCGCATTGCAGGAAGATACTTTACCTTCTGAGCCACCAGGGAAGCCCCAAATTAAATATAGCAAATACAAGTTTCGTCAGAGTTTCCAGCAAGTAGAATTTACTTATTGGAAAATTGTCATCATTACCAGAAATACTGCACAGTGTTTTCTTTCACTGACAATGAGCTGGTACTTCTTTCATAATCATATGGTACATGGATTTATTACCTTCACTCCTTTACTCTTCCCATCCATGTGTATATACAACTGCTCCTGCTTCATTGCAGGTGGAGTATACTTCCCTGCCCCTTGATTTTGGACTTGACATGTAACTTGCTTAACCAATAGCATGTGAATATATTATGTCACAGTGTGCTGGCTATAGCCCTAGGTTTTAAATAAATCCATATATTTCTGTTCACCTTCTTGTTCCTTGGGTACTGCCATAGAAAGCCATGCCTTGGTTAGCCTGTAGTCCAAGGAGAATGAAAGATTCTGTGAGCACAATTAACTTTAGCTGATTCTCAGACTTGGGTAACGAGCAAGCTGCCTGGCTAAGTATAGCCCAGAGGAGCTGAACCTCAGCTGTGCTATAAACAAGAGCAATAAAATCAATTTTTATTATTTTAAGCCACTAAATTTTGGGGTGATTTGTCACACAGCAATGATCAGCCAACAGAGATATTATCACTCATTGAACCCAAGTCAACATAGTCTAGATTCTCCTTGGAGCAGAACCTGAGATAAGGACTTTGTATCTTTTGTCATATATGGGTTTGAAATTTATTTGAAAATGTTTTCTCAGAGGAGTAAGGGACAATGAGAGTTAAAAAGGGAGCAAGAAAAGCCAATACAGAAAGTATCACTGAGTTTTCCAACACTAAGTATGAATGCTTATTCAATAATATGGGACATCTAAGAAGTTTTTCATATTCAGTGTCTCTCTGGGCCATCCACCTAGACTGAGCATGAGAGAAGCATTTATCTATCAGCTCCTATGCCCAGTAGTAATGCAATCATATACTTCATTATGTAAAACAGGGCAATTGTAACAGTGAGAGGAGAAAGTGTTAATAACAGTGCTGGCACAACTGGTATAACTCAAATCTATTTGGAGCCACTGAGGATATGTGATCACCCTACACATTTATCCAAGATGGTCCTAGGAGACATTAACTCTTCTATATATCCATGGTACAAATACATGAGTGCCAATCAGGTTTGCGTATGCAATCAACACCACGAAATCAGAAAAATTGCTGAATGGGAAACAAGAGTTGTGAGAGATAAAAGTTTGTCAGGTAACATCTGTGTTAGACGAAATGCCGCCTTGAATATTTGGTCAGGCTGAGAAGATTTGGAATTGTGCGGTAAAAAACATCGAATTTAGTTCCCACATTGCAGTACTCAGATCTATTCAAAACCTTCATTAAGTCCAATCAGTAACAGAGTCAACTTCTGGAGTGAGCCAGACAAATTCTCTGCAATGGCTTAAAAACAAGAGACTTGGAGAAAAATAGCTACAGCCTCACTGAGACTAGAATTGGGATGGTAATAGATACCTATCATCTCATGTCTCTACTACTAAATCTAGGTTTTCCGTACCCTCAGCTAGCAGTTAGGCTGTCCTGGACTATCTGTTTAGGTGATTCAGACCTAAACTTCCCTGGGAAGACTGTATCTGTAGATCTCTTGCCGTAGTGAGACGACATTGTCATACTTCCCAACTATTATTTTAGAATAAAACGAGGTATTCCAGTATATAGTCAGCATAACTCCTCCAAGACCCCACTGTGTAGAGGAAAATGTTGCTGTTAGTAGTATTAAGGGTTAACTAGCCCCAGAAATTTATTTACTTTCTTTTTCTATGGGTTACTAGAATAAGATAATTAAAGAGATCAGGTCGAAATCATAGAATATTATCTCGAGTAGAAGTTTTCTTCCCTTAGGATTGAGGCCCTCTAAGCTGAGGAATCTGAAACTGCAAGGATGAGAGCACAAATTCTGCAAATGGGTAATTGGGAATGATGGTAAGAAAGACTAAGTGTACTACTGCCCTTCATTTCATGGCTCTGCATATCCCCCTCACTGCGGACATCACGTATCAGATGCAGGTTGAGTGTATATATCACTCCAGATGACTGGGCTGTAACCCTGCAGGGTGTTTTCCTGGAGCTGTGAACTTAACAAAGTGTTAAACAGTTCATTCCATCATTATATTTGACTGGCTGTCTCTGAGTAAGAAGGGCACATAAGTACAGATGCTGAAAACCCCATTGTTGTTTACCCATTGTCACTCATACTTTGACGTAAAGTGGATCCCTTGAGCTTAGGCAATGATATATAGGATACTGTAATGACAGATTTGGCATTCTAAGTTCTCGGGTGGTAGTGCTGGCAGAGGAATTGCAGACAGGGAAGGAAAATCTATATCCTGGGTAGCTTTCAATTCTGATAAGAATAAATCACTGTTTCCTTCAGGATTGATAATGTCCATTATAATCAACTTGCCATCAAGTGGGTGTCTGAACTCCTGAGGAATGGTGCCATATTGAGGAGTCATGACTGGGCTCTATTGTCAGCAGATTAGGCAAGCAGCAGTGGCAGTAGCTAGTCATCCATACACTGAAGAAGCACATGCTGTTGAATTTATGTGTATTGGCATCCATGAAGCCATGGCCACTCAGTTCATGGGTTTATTGTACCAGAACTTGTGTGGCCAAGAAGAGAGAATGGCTAACATTCAAGATTAAGTTAGGCTCTCTAATTCAGAGAGAGACTGGTTGACTGCCTCATTGCAGTATATGCCTTCTGGTGGACATGAATATAAAACAGAAAGAAATGTGCCAATAATGATTGCTACCATGAGTCTATCTCCAATGACTCTTTGTTTCTTCTTTGTGATTTTCCATTCTTGTTCTGTCTAGACTCTACTAATTAGGCAAACCACTCATTATTGCTCAAGAGCCCATGTATATTCATAACTCAAGTCCCTTCTCCCTCCCTACAAAGAGAACAATATGTAGACTGTTTATAGCTCAGTCCTTTAGAAAGAGCTCCATTCACTGCTTTGTTTAGAGCCACCTCTGAAATGGAATATAGTGAAACAGTAGTCCACTTGTGGCTCACATCACTATCGCACAACAACTAAACTGTTGTATAGGCTTGATTTATGTTTCTCCTCTTCTTTTAGTTGGTCATCATTTCCAGGTGCAAAATATGTTGGCTGGCAAACCCATAAGCCCCCCATCAAGTGATATGCCTCTTTATTAATGATAGGGGTTATATGGTGAAACAAATTGTCCTATGCCTTAGGATGCCAATGATATTCAGACACTGAAAAATGTTAAAGCAGAAGCCTCTGTGACTTTGTGAGTTTATCTCCCATCATATGGGATTTCCCGGGCAAGAATACTGGAGTGGGTTGCCATTTCCTTCTCCACTGTGGGAGTTTAGCATTCCTTATATGGTAGGTCTGGGCTTCCCAGGTGGTGTTACTGGTAAAGAACCTGACTGCCAAAGCAGGAGACATAAGAGATGTGGATTCAATCCTTGGGTTAGGTCATGAAGATCCCCTGAAGGAGAGCATGGCAACCCGCTCCAGTATTCTTGCCTGTAGAATCTCATGGACAGAGGAGCCTGGCGGGCTAGGTCCAAGAGGGTCACAAAGAATCAGACACAACTGAAGTGACTTAGCAAGCACCCATGCACATGTAAGTCTAGTAGTAACAAGCTCCCTCTGCTATGTTTCTTTAGGAAAGTCTTTATCCCTCCTTTGTTTGTGGAGAACAGCCTACTGGCTATAAAATTATTGACTAGCGGTTACTTTCTTTCCATATTTCGAATATGTCATCCCATTCTTTTCTGGTCTGGAAAGTTTCTGTTAAGAAAGCTGCCTATGGTCTTATGGCGGTAGCCTTGTATGTAATTACTCTTTAACAGCAAAAGCTGCTGTTAAAATCTTTTTTTTTTTGTCTCTGAAAATATAATTTTAGTGTATCTAGGTATAGTCCATTTTGGTCCAAACTCTTTGGGATCCTCGGGCTTCATGGATCAAGATGTCTATTTCTGTCCCCAGGTTTGGGAAGTTTTCAGCCATCATTGCTTAAACCTTTTTTCTATGTCACTCTTTCTCTTTTCCTTCTGGAATTTTTTACTGGGAATAGTGTTTCTTTATATTGCATCACCTAATTCCAGTAAGCTTTCTTCTCTCTGTCATTTCTTTTTTTTTTTTTTCTTTTGCTTCTCTGACTGGTAATTTCCCATGTCTTGCCCTGTAGGTCACTGATTCTTGCTTCTACATGACCATGTCTACTTTTGAAACTTTCTAATGACTTCTTCAGTTTAATTATTGTATTTTGCAACTCTTAAGATTCCTGTTTGTTTGATATTTGCTATTTCCTTTCCAATGTTTGCATTGGAAACATTATTGTCCTAATGTTTTGCATTATTGTTCATGTCCTAATGTTTGGTAATGTGTGTGTGTGTGTGTTTGCAGTTCACTAAACTTCCATAAGAGAATTATTCTGAATCTTAAATCATTTATAATTTCATCAAATTTATAAAGTATTTCTACATTATAGGATGTACAAAAGAAAGTTTATATTCTCTCCCAATTTCTCCAACACCCTCCAACTTCTTTCTTCAACTATGGTTTTTCCTTTTAACTTGTCGATTGTGATAATTTTGATAATCTTATTTTTGGTCCAGTAAACACAATTAAGGTATGTGAAAGTTTTCTATCAATTGATTTGAAACTCTAAAAGCCAGTAGTAGTATTTTAACTATAAGTCTTCCTCAGCTTACAGTGGGATTGCATCCTGATAAATCTATCATTAAGTTAAAAATAACATAAGTTGAAAATGTATTTAATGCACCTAACCTACTCAACATCAGAACTTAGTGTAGCTTACTTTAAATGTGCTCAGAACATTTATATTAGCCTTCAGTTGGGCAAAATTATGTAACAAAAAGACTATTTTAATAACAAACTGTTGAATATCTCATGTAATTTATTGAATACTGTACTGAAAGTGAAAACCAGTCTACTGTAGCTTTATTGAGTCAGAATGGTTGTAGGTATATTGGTTGTTTACTCTCATGATTGTGTGGCCGACTAGAAGATGCAGCTACTGTTGCCCAGCATCACAAGAGAGTGTCATACCCCATACTGCAGGGAAAAAATCACAATTCAAAATGTGAACTTCAGATTCTACTGAATGCATATCACCTCTGCACTAACACTAGCATAAAACTGAAAAATTGTAAGTCAAACCATTATAAATCAAGGACCATTTGTATTTTAGTTTTCCTTTTCTTCCCTGTAGTTCCAATGTCCACTACTTCTCAGCTATTCAATAAAAACTATTTCTGGATTCATATTCAGATAAATTATTTTATTTTCTGAACTCATCAGTTGTTTAAGATCATGATACATTTTATTTTACATTCTATTTGAAACTTAGATGACCTTAAGTATTCTTCAGATTTTCTCTTTGCTTTTATTTCTTGGAACAGAAAAAAAAATATTCTTTTTTTCAAGTATCAATTGACATATGACTATCATTTTATTGGTTCTTATTAATGTCCTCCATTTTTTAATTTTTTTAGAAGACATTCAACTTACATCTCACAATTTCCTTCACTGAGTTAGAACCCTTCTGGCCATCAGCTTGCAGCTAATTTTATAGCACTTTAAAGTTATTTTTATTTTTTCTTATAGTCCAAATCTTTCTCTCTCTTGGTTTTCACCTTTCTTTTTTCTAGCACATCCCCATATGTATCCTGTGAGTCATTTTGTTGGAGAAATATTTGGGCACTTGTTGTTTGGTATAGGGTTTATAGTCAAAATAGTTTTCCCACAAACTTTGAAAGTATTATCTACTAAAAACGGGTTTTTACAATGCCATTCAGTTTCTGATTCTTAATATATCATAGATTATCTTTTATTTTCTGGAAATTTTATACTTTCTTTTGTTTCTATGAGATCTTATGAAAGTAGGTTAAGATATATCATTTTTTAAGATTTTCCCTCATTTGTCAGTTTTAATCATTTTAATCTCAAAATGTATGTCTCTCATGTGCTGGGGAATTCAGTTTTATTATTTCTTGATAATTCTTTCCCTCTCTTTATTCTGCTCTTCTTTTTTTTTTTAATTAAAACCTCCAATTAAAATTAATTAATTAAAAAAATTTTAAACCAAACACCAGTAGTTTTATTAAGATGGAATAAAATCAGGTATTTAATATATATATATATATTTTTTTGATTTCTATTTTTTTTAATTTTATTTTTAACTTTACAATATTGTATTGTTTTTTATTTCTAAAACTTCAAAATAAGTTGTTGTTGCATTTCTTTGATCTTATATTTATCATCTCTTTTCCATTCTAGTATGAGTCTTCTTGATTCTTTTAACTTGATTATATTTTTAATCTCCAACTTTTTATACTCGATATTTTTGTGTTTGTGTATATATTTGTGTGTTATGTTAATCGCTCAGTCATGTCCAACTCTTTGTGACCCCATGGACTAGACTGCCAGGCTCCTTTGTCCATGGGATTCTCTAGGCAAGAATACTAGAGTAGGTAGATATTCCCTTCAGGGGATCCTCCTGATCCAGGGATGGAATCCAGGTTTCCTTTATTGTAAGCAGATTCTTTACCCTCTGAGCCATCAGCGAAGCTCATGTATATTTGATTGTATGTTTAATATTCTGAATTTTAATAACTTTTATTTCATAATTTGAATTAGTTAAGAAACCCTACCTACTCTCTGAAAGCCTTATTCCCTTTCTTCACCTTTCTATATATAACATTTAATACCTAATCCTAGAAAAATAAACTATGGAATGAATTGTTCCCCTTTGCCCCTAAAATTTATATGCTAAACCCTCTTGAGAATCCCTTGGACTTGCAAGGAGATCCAACCAATCCATCCTAAAGGAGATCAGTCCTGGGTGTTCTTTGGAAGGACTGATGCTAAAGCTGAAACTCCAATACTTTGGCCACCTCGTGCAAAGAGTTGACTCATTGGAAAAGACTCTGATGCTGGGAGGGATTGGGGTCAGGAGGAGAAGGGGACGACAGAGGATGAGATGGCTGGATGGCATCACCGACTTGATGGACATGGGTTTGAGTGAACTCCGGGAGTTGGTGATGGATAGGGAGGCCTCGTGTGCTGCGATTCATGGGGTAGCAAAGAGTCAGACACGACTGAGTGACTGAACTGAACCCCAAATGTTAAAGTTACTGTATCTTTGGAGATAGGGTTCAGAGGAGGTAATTAAGGTTAAATGAGGTCGAAGTGTGGGCCCCAATCTAATAAGAATAGGAAGACCTCTCTCTCTGAATCTTCCTTTCTCTGCCTTGTGTGGACAAAGAAGAAAGCAGCTGTCTGCAAGCCAGGAAGAGAGTCTTCCCCAGAATCCAACCTTGCTGGATCTTGGCCTTTCAGCCTCCAGAATTGTGAGAAAACATGAATCTGTTGTTTATGTTCCTTAGTCAATGGTGTTTTGTTGTGGCATCCTGAGCCATGTAGCACAAATACTTATCTTTTTTGGAGAAATTATGATAACCTCATATGCCATTTGTTTATTGAGTTATAAAGCTATGCTTCTCCTGCTCTAGAGAAAAGGTGTTATTTCTGTCTATGTTTCCAACATGCAGTATATTACTTAGTACTCATTAAATAGAATTTTGTTGGATTGATTTATTACTTAAACACAATGTGTAATACTTTGTTTAGATGAATCTCAAGCCATGTTATAGTTAAGTGAGGCAAGTCTATGCTATGGTAATAAATAAACCCAAAATTTCCCTGGCATAACATAGTCTAAGCCCAGTGCAAGTTACATGGACTTTGACTGTCTTCCAAGGGGTAATTCAGAAGCTAGCCTTCTTCTATCTCTTAACTTTGTCACCTCATAGTCCTTTGTTTATACTTGTGCTGGGGAGAGAAAAAACTTGGGGAAAATATATCCACATGTGTATGTCAAGACCAGAGGCACACACCAGCTTTGCTCACTCTCCATTGGAGGAATGAATCACTTGATTCCACGTAGATTCATGAGGCACAGGAATGGATATTAGATAATAATTGTTTATTCCAGATGCCTTCTATAATATATTGAGAGTTGGGTAAATCATCTGTAAGCATCTGGCCTTTTTCTGAATAACCTGCCAGCAAATCTCCAGCAGAAGAGCTCATGATTGTATTCCCTTTTAAGTCAGTTCTTACATGAGTTGTAGTATTTGTATATGTGTCCTGTAAAATATTTTTTTCAATTAAGCTAATATATTAGTAAATTAAATCTAAAAATGGAAGAAATAATATAGTAATCACAAATGTTTATATGATTGTGTGGTAAGAACAAGATACATTTCAAACATACTGTATAATTACCATTTTGCTTATTGGTAGAAATTGTATTCCTAGGAAAATTTTATGATATTTGATTGCTTAATATAGCCAATACTATTCTTATTATCTTAGGTTAACTGAGTAGAGTCATTTGGAGAAATTAAACATAAATTAAGAGTTTACTCATAGGAAAAAATACAAATTACTTCAAAGTGGTTACCTAAATTAGTAGTTCACAATGATGGCATTAATTAGATAATTATTCTCTGTTTACTTTCAGTTATAATACTATTTAATGAATGATAAGATGAATCTTCAAATCAATCTCTTATCAAGTAAAAACTAAATCCCTAAATTCAAGGTAAAGTGATTAGTAGAAACCAAATAAACTGATTATGGAAGCTGCAGTTCTGGGATCAGATCAGATCATTCACTCAGTCATGTCTGACTCTCTGCAACCTCATGAATCACAGCACGCCAGGCCTCCCTATCCATCACAATCTCCCGGAGTTCACTCAAACTCATGTCCGTCGAGTCGGTGATGCCATCCAGCCATCTCATCCTCTGTCGTCCCCTTCTCCTCCTGCCCCCAATCCCTCCCAGCATCAGAGTCTTTCCCAATGAGTCAGCTCTTCGTATGAGGTGGCCAAAGTACTGGAAAAAAGTCAGCTTTAGCATCATTCCTTCCAAAGAAATCCCAGGGCTGATCTCCTTCAGAATGGACTGGTTGGATCTCCTTGCAGTCCAAGGGACTCTCAAGAGTCTTCTCCAACACCACAGTTCAAAAGCATCAATTCTTCAGCACTCAGCTTTCTTCACAGTCCAACTCTCACATCCATACATGACCACCTGAAAAACCATAGCCTTGACTAGATGGACCTTTGTTGGCAAAATAATGTCTCCGCTTTTCAATATAGTATCTAGTTTGGTCATAACTTTTCTTCCAAGGAGTAAGCGTCTTTTAATTTCATGGCTGCAGTCACCATCTGCAGTGATTTTGGAGCCCCCAAAATAAAGTCTGACACTGTTTCCACTCTTTCCCATCTATTTCCCATGAAGTGATGTGACCAGATGCCATGATCTTCTTTTTCTGAATGTTGAGCTTTAAGCCAACTTTTTCACTCTCCTCTTTCACTTTCATCAAGAGGCTTTTGAGTTCCTCTTCACTTTCTTCCATAAGGGTGGTGTCATCTGCATATCTGAGGTTATTGATGTTTCTCCCATTCTGGGAAAACTCACTTAAAAATAAAATGTGTGATCATAAGGTCTAAAGAATAGATAAGAATTCATTCCCTTCAAGAAGGGAAGCAAAACAAAACAAAACAAAAATATGACTAACATTGGAAACAATGAGGACAAAGATTCTGAATGGAAGAGGAAGCAATGAGTACACAAAACATCAAATGAAGTCAGGAGTGACAGAGAAGCAGTTAAAAATGAGAGTGGGGCTGGTAGGCTAGAATTACATCCTAATGTTTGTCACTCTCTTATGATACCAAATAAATACAGAGTAATTGTTCTAAATTTATTATTCACCCATTCATTTATTCATTTAGAAAGCATCTTCTAGTGTTTCATTACGATACGCATTTCTGAGGGTTAAGAGACAGAGACGAGTTTCGTTTATATGTTTGTTAGCTTTACCACAAGGAGCTCACACTAAATCTCTTACACAGCAAACTCATTAATTTGCATGACTATAAAGTAGGTATTGTTGAGTTTTTGTCTCCACAGCACTTCTTTCCTGCTGACTGCCATGATGTGGCTCTCAGAGGCTGTAAGCAGAAACCTCACTTTATAACCCCCTGACTTGTGTATTTATTGAACACTTACTGTGTCCCAGAGCTACCTTCACTGCTCACCCTTTGGTACTCCCTTCTTCTTTGAACCAACATAGGCCATGCCTACATGGTGTCCAGTGAAATACAAATGTAGCAAACTGTTTTCTGCATGTCTCTGAGATCTGTCTTTCTCTGGAGACATTTCTTTGCTTTTCTGCAGCAACAGATTTGAACATTTTTAGCCTTACCATGATATCTCAGACCAAGGAAGTAAAAGGTTCAAATCAATATTTGAAGCTTATCTGTAACAGAATTGCAGGCTTTTTAACAAGACAATTCACTGTCAAGACTGATGAGAGATAATTGTGTGTTTGAGGAAAATTCGTGGGAAGGGTTAAACTCAGAAGTCATTTTAGCAGCCTATACTCAATGAAACTAAGCCATACCCATGGGGCAACCGAAGACGGGTGAGTCATGGTGGAGAGATCTGACAGAATGTGGTCCACTGGAGAAGGGAATGGCAAACCACTTCAGTATTCTTGCCTTGAGAACCCCATGAACAGTATGAAAAGGCAAAATGATAGGATACTGAAAGAGAAACTTCCCATGTCAGTAGGTGCCCAATATGCTACTGGAGATCGGTGGAGAAATAACTCCAGAAAGAATGAAGGGATGGAGCCAAAGCAAAAAGAATACCCAGCTGTGGATGTGACTGGTGATAGAAGCAAGGTCCGATGCTATAAAGAACAACATTGCATAGGAACCTGGAATGTAAGGTCCATGAATCAATGCAAATTGGAAGTGGTCAAACAAGAGATGGCAAGAGAGAATGTTGACATTCTAGGAATCAGCGAACTAAAATGGACTGGGATGGGTGAATTTAACTCAGATGACCATTATATCTACTACTGCAGGCAGGAATCCCTCAGAAGAAATGGAGTGGCCATCATGGTCAACAAAAGAGTCCGAAATGCAGTACTTGGATGCAATCTCAAAAACGACAGAATGATCTCTGTTCGTTTCCAAGGCAAACCATTCACTATCACAGTAATCCAAGTCTATGCCCCAACCAGTAAAGCTGAAGAGATGAAGTTGAACGGTTCTATGAACGGACCTTTTAGAACTAACACCCAAAAAAGATGTCCTTTCATTCTAGGGGACTGGAATGCAAAAGTAGGAAGTCAAGAAACACCTGGAGTAACAGGCAAATTTGGCCTTGGAATATGGAATGAAGCAGGGCAAAGGCTAATAGAATTTTCCCAAGAGAACACACTGGTCATAGCAAACACCCTCTTCCAACAACACAAGAGAAGACTCTACACATGGACATCATCAGATGGTCAACACCGAAATCAGATTGATTATATTCTTTGCAGCCAAAGATGGAGAAGCTCTATACAGTCAACCAAAACAAGACCAGGAGCTGACTGTGGCTCAGATCATGAACTCCTTATTGCCGAATTCAGACTGAAATTGAAGAAAGTAGGGAAAACCACTAGACCATTCAGGTATGACCTAAATCAAATCCCTTATGATTATACAGTGGAAGTGAGAAATAGATTTAAGGGCCTAGATCTGATAGATGGACTGCCTGATGAACTATGGAATGAGGTTCGTGACATTGTACAGGAGACAGGGATCAAGATCATCCCCGTGGAAAAGAAATGCAAAAAAGAAAATGGCTGTCTGGGAAGGCCTTACAAATAGCTGTGAAAAGAAGAGAAGCGAAAAGCAAAGGAGAGAAGGAAAGATATAAACATCTGAATGCAGAGTTCCAAAGAATAGCAAGAAGAGATAAGAAAGCCTTCCTCAGCGATCAATGCAAAGAAATAGAGGAAAACAACAGAATGGGAAAGACTAGGGATCTCTTCAAGAAAATCAGAGATACCAAAGGAACATTTCATGCAAAGATGGGCTTGATAAAGGACAGAAATGGTATGGACCTAACAGAAGCAGAAGATATTAAGAGATGGCAAGAATACACAGAAGAACTGTACAAAAAAGATCTTCACGACCCCGATAATCACGATGGTGTGATCACTGACCTAGAGCCAGACATCCTGGAACGTGAAGTCAAGTGGGCCTTAGAAAGCATCACTATGAACAAAGCTAGTGGAGGTGATGGAATTCCAGTTGAGCTATTTCAAATCCTGAAAGATGATGCTGTGAAAGTGCTGCACTCAATATGCCAGCAAATTTGGAAAACTCAGCAGTGGCCATAGGACTAGAAAAGGTCAGTTTTCATTCCAATCCCAAAGAAAGGCAATGCCAAAGAATGCTCAAACTACCACACAATTGCACTCATCTCACACGCTAGTAAAGTAATGCTCAAAATTCTCCAAGCCAGGCCTAGCAATATGTGAACTGTGAACTTCCTGATGTTCAAGCTGGTTTTAGAAAAGGCAGAGGAACCAGAGATCAAATTGCCAACATCCACTGGATCATGGAAGAAGCAAGAGAGTTCCAGAAAAACATCTATTTCTGCTTTATTGACTATGCCAAAGCCTTTGACTGTGTGGATCAAAATCAACTGTGGAAAATTCTGAAAGAGATGGGAATACCGGACCACCTGATCTGCCTCTTGAGAAATTCGTATGCAGGTCAGGAAGCAACAGTTAGAACTGGACATGGGACAACAGACTGTTTCCAAATTGGAAAAGGAGTTCATCAAGGCTGTATACTGTCACCCTGTTTATTTAACTTATATGCAGAGTACATCATGAGAAACGCTGGACTGGAAGAAACTCAAGCTGGAATCAAAACTGCGGGGAGAAATATCAATAATCTCAGATATGCAGATGACACCACCCTTATGGCAGAAAGTGAAGAGGAACTCAAAAGCCTCTTGATGAAAGTGAAAGTGGAGAGTGAAAAAGTTGGCTTAAAGCTCAACATTCAGAAAACGAAGATCATGGCATCCGTTCCCATCACTTCATGGGAAATAGATGTGGAAACAGTGGAAACAGTGTCAGACTTTATTTTGGGGGGCTCCAAAATCACTGCAGATGGTGATTGCAGCCATGAAATTAAAAGACGCTTACTCCTTGGAAGGAAAGTTTTGACCAACCTAGATAGCATATTCAAAAGCAGAGACATTACTTTGCCAACAAAGGTTCATCTAATCAAGGCTATGGTTTTTCCTGTGGTCATGTATGGATGTGAGAGTTGGACTGTGAAGAAGGCTGAGCACTGAAGAATTGATGCTTTTGAACTGTGGTGTTGGAGAAGACTCTTGAGAGTCCCTTGGACTGCAAGGAGATCCAACCAGTCCATTCTGAAGGAGATCAGCCCTGGGATTTCTTTGGAAGGAATGATGTTAAAGCTGAAACTCCAGTACTTTGGCCACCTCATGCGAAGAGTTGACTCATTGGAAAAGACTCTGATGCTGGGAGGGATTGGGGGCAGGAGGAGAAGGGGACGACAGAGGATGAGATGGCTGGATGGCATCACTGACTTGATGGACGTGAGTCTGAGTGAACTCCGGGAGCTGGTGATGGACAGGGAGGCCTGGCGTGCTGCAACTCATGGGGTCGCAAAGAGTTGGACACGACTGAGGGACTGATCTGATCTGATCTGATCTGATATTTTTCTATCTAGTTTCAAGTGAATGAAGTGAAGTGAAAGTAGCTCAGTCATGTCCGACTCTTTGCAACCCCATGAACTATACAGTCCGTGGAATTCTCTAGGCCATAATACTGGAGTGGGTAGCATTTCCCTTCTCCAGGGGATCTTCCCAACCCAGAGATTGAACCCAGGTCTCCTGCATTGCAGGCAGATTCTTTACAAGCTAAGCCACAAGTGAAGCCCAAGAAATCTGGAGTGTGTAGCCTATCCCTTCTCCAGTGGATCTTTCCAAGCTGGGAATCAAACTGGGGTCTCCTGCATTGCAGGCAGAGTCTTTACCAACTGAGCTATCAAGGAAGACTGCAAATGAATAATCATGTGTATGTATAAAACATAATTCAACTGTACCATCATAAGCTGTCCTCAATATCTTTATATAAACTTTGTACCTAGTCAGTTCCCAATTTATTCATAACTAGTATTTTGCAACTTTTTTCTTTTAGCAATCTGTAGACTAGAATAGATTGGTTTGTGAGATCCAGATTCTTTTTTTCTGTTTTAGTGGTTGCTGTTGTTACTGTTTGACTGAACTTTCTTAAACTGACTTTCTCAAAAGAATAATAATCTGGAAAAAAAGAAAACAAAAGTGACATTATCAGTGTTGTATTTCATGAGTTTGCTAAACAGTCACTTAAATTAATTTCTTTCTGAATATTACATGTAGCAAGGTCCATCGAGATATATATTCACCAGTAAACCTATTGTCCTAGGTGCCACTTAGTGGATACTACCATGAATGGAAGTGTCATTCCATATTTACTTAATTATCATTTTCCTGGAAGAAAGACTGAGATAGGAATTCTTATTCAAGTAATTTATAGGCTGAGTGCTCTCTGGGTAAATGGAGTGAGAAAAGTAGGAGAAGGGAGAGGAAAAACGCTGAGTAGACATAAACTAACTTTAGCCTGTCTCAATGGAAATCTTTGGAGTATGGATTGCACCACAAGGTTTATTCCACTTTGTAGTAAGAAAAGCATCCTCTTGCATCCTCACAAAGTCAGTTTTTACTATGGTCTTTGGAAGAGGTTAGGTGAATATAGTGAGGGACAGAGAGGCTTGACTTGCTGCAGTCCATTGGGTTGCAAAGAGTCAGACATGACTGAGAGACTGAACAACGACAGAAAGGTGGAGAGCAGTAGACTTTCTCAGCCAAAACAGATCCAGGTAACTGAGGGCACTTCTGTGAAAAAAAAAAAAAAAAAGAACAAAATTAGCCTTAAGCAGCCCACTCTCACAGCTACTGATGGCCTTGTGAACAGATCTGGAAAAGTGATCCGGGCAGGGCAACAACAGCATCTACTACAGAAGCTTGTCCTTGGGTCACCACATGTCAGCAGATTTTAATCTAGCCACACTAAGGGATTACTCAGTTTTATAAATTCATCAGAGGAGGGGAAAAAAAAAAAAAAAACACCTTAATAAGAATCCCTTACAGGAGTAAGTAAACAAGTATACATTTAGAAGGAAACAAAAAGTTAGTATTTTTCCAGATTCTCCTAAAAGAAACTCCTTTGAACTCTCACTATCAATATGAAATTTTGGCACTTAGAATTGGTATGGTCATTTCACTATCTAAATTGTTTATTCTTTGGCAATAAAATAATTTTGAAAATCTGTTTTCTCTGTTCATTCCCAGAAAAAGGAACTGGAACACAAAAGTGAATGTAGAAATATACATTTGCTTTTCCTTAAAATATGCTAGTAAATATGTACATTTAGCCAATTTATTCTCCAATTTGCATAATCTAACTTCTATTAATAATTTAGCAAACCACTGGGACTCTAAAACTCCAATATATTTTAATGGAGAAGTCAAATAGCTTTTCTTCTCATGCCACTTTCAACTTTCTTCATGTTTTGTTAGCACATTGTGAATTCCAATATTAAATCATATCATCTTTTATTTTTAATAAATGTACAATTGAAACATCCAACTCCTAGAAGAAACAGTATCTGATTCTTCATGTTTCTCCTGTGAATGGATCCTTGAAAATAGAAGGTATTCAAAGAAACAATGAAGGTCTGTTGAATTGATGAATAGAAAGTAAAGTTATGTTTTATGAGAAACTCAGGATCTGAAGATAGCACAGAAAGCAACAATCCCATAAAATTGAAATTATTCTTGAAAAGCTTATACAATTCCCATTGAGTAACATATATGGTTTTGTGTATCTATCCCTGTGTCTGCTCCTCTAAGTCCATGTTAGTCAATACTTCTTTGTCCTTCTCAATTATTCTTTAATTTCATCTTTGTGGATAGTGATACTTTAGCACTACCTGCTTGAAGACAACTTAAACAATGCATTTAATGTTTTCCAGTGGTCAGCAAATCTTGAAACAACCATTATACATACTTGGCTTAGCGGTAAAGAACTCGCCTGCAGTGTAGACATGCGGTTCGAGCCCTGGGTTGAGAAGATCCCTTGGAAGAGGAAGTGGCAACCCACTCTAGTATTCTTGCCTAGGAAATCCCATGGACAGAGGAGCCTGGTGGGCTACAGTACTTAACATTGCAAAGAGTCAGACATGACTTAATGACTAAAAAACAACCGATAGGTTTTGATAGCTTGCATTGGTTGATTTTGATGTGATTACATTCATTGCCCATTTAATATGAAAAATGAGGTAGGGTATATCCTATGCATAAAGTTAAATTTGTGTAAATTCAATACATTAATTATAAAATTTTATTTTTTTGCTTCTTAAGTGAATATAATTCAGAGAACGCAATGGCACCCCATTCCAGTACTCTTGCCTGGAAAATCCCATGGACGGAGGAGCCTGCTAGGCTGCAGTCCATGGGGTCACTAAGAGTCGGACAACACTGAGCAACTTCACTTTCACTTTTCACTTTCATGCATTGGAGAAGGAAATGGCAACCCACTCCAGTGTTCTTGCCTGGAGAATCCCATGGACAGAGGAGCCTAGTGGGCTGCTGTCTATGGGGTCGCAGAGTTGGACACGACTGAAGTGACTTAGCAGCAGCAGCAGCAGCAAGTGAATATAATTAGCATATCAACTTAAAAAAAAGACTTATCTCCCATTGATTTTATTAAAATTTCTAAATTCTCTATCTTCTTTCATATATATTCATTATCTTGGACCTTTATATTATAGTCATAACCAGTAGTCACTGCATAGCAGCCAAATCTGTCTCTGAACAGTGACTTGCTTTTCTATATGCAGACTGTCACATTGCTGTGTTTACAAAATCACTTCCAACAGCTAATTATTGTAAACAACATAATGCTATATGGTACTGACAAGAGTAAATATGATAATGACCATGCATAGTCAAAATAGCTTCATCTTTGAAAAACTATTTCTGAAAGTAAGCAATTGATGATCATTGGAATACAAAGTGTAGGAAAAGGGGAAATTTTGATTACTGGGTTTTAGAAGTTTCAATTTGCTGAAAAAGTAAATCTCTAACATAATGGCATGCAAGAATGTGGAAGAAAAGGCTCCATCACCACTTGGACAGCTGTTTACATTTTCTTCCATCTGGAACACAAGTGAAAAGAATAAAATTTTGTCTGATTGGAGCGACCTAGGTCAGGGAATTAAAAATGCAACAAAATTCCCCTAAAGCACTATAGTCCACAAACTGATTTCCCCAAAGCCAACACAAATGTATTTCTTTCCCAAAGTAATCAGCATTCTGGGCATTAAATAAGATGGAGATTTGCTAGCAATTGTTTTCCCTTCTCAAACCTCTATTGTCATTCATTGTTTTCCTCTGTGGTACATTTCAACCATAAGCCCCAGTTCCTTTCAGTGGAATCAAACAAGAGGTCATTCTTAACCATAGGGGAAAGTGGTATAAAACTTGGAAAATTTTAACAGATCTTCTTTGTCTAATCATATACCATAACATGGACACTGGTTTCTAGTAAGCAATTTAAAATGAAATTACATTAGTAGAGAAATATGACCACACAAAAAGAAACTGGCCTACAGTGAAATCAATTTTACTATCATATGGAAAACAAATTGATATTTTTCTAAAGCTGACTTAACCCATGCTTACCAAAAAGACATTAACATCTATAATTAATTCCAAAATAACAAGAATACAAAATAGAATTAACTTCCAGTTGAGCTGAAATTTTGACCAGGAAGAAAGACTTTACTGATAAACAAAATGACAAATATACTCCAACTGAGAAATAAACTATCATGTTTTCATATTTTATTACAACTGTCTCATAGTGTTTGTATTACACATTATTTCAGTCTTATTTCATCCTACTGTAAAATGAATTCAATACAGTTTGAAAATTCTATAATAAATGTGTATACATAAAAAGTAATTATACTACTTTTACAATGAAGAATATAAATATATAATACATCTTAGCTTTTAACAGGCTTCCCTGATAGCTCTGTTGGTAAAGAACCTGGCTGCAATGTAGGAGATCCTGATTTCATTCCTGGTTCAGGAAGATTTGCTGGAGAAGGGATAGGCTACCCACTCCAGTATTCTTGGGCTTCCCTTGTGGCTCAGCTGGTAAAGAATCTGCCTGTACTGCAGACGACCTGTGCTCGATCCCTGAGTTGGGAAGATCCCCTGGAGAAGGGAAAGGCTACCCACTCCAGTATTTTAACATAGCTTTCACTATCCCTTGACTGCTTAATTACTGTGTCATTTTCAGTCTTCTTCTTTTACGTGTTTTTTTCAAAACTTGGGTATATTTAGACCTTATGTTAGTTTTCCGTTGCTGCTGTAATGGTCAGGAACTCAATGTCTTAAAAGTACATGAATTCATTACCTCCCATTTCTGGAGGTCAGAACTCCAAAATCAAGGTGCTTGGAGACCGCATTCCTTCTAGAATGTTCTGGCGAGAACCTATGTTTTTGCCTCTTTCAGATTCCTACATTCTTTGGCTCTTGGCTCTTGCTTTGCATTATTCCAACCTCTTGTTTCAGTTGTCACACCTGCTAGTACAAATTCTGATCTTCCTATCTCCCGTTTCTAAGGAACTTTGTGATTGACTGCATTGGGTTCACTCAAATAATCCACAATAATCTTCCCATCTCAAAATTCTCAATCACATCTGCAACACGTATTGATGGTTTTGGGGGATTAGGACAAGGATTTTGGGTGAACCTTTTATTTAATGTATAATAAAAGCTTCTAATTTAGGTATTAACTGATTCTCTTCCACATCATATAGTGCCATGTGAGTATCACACAAATCTTTGTCCAATACTCATCTTTAACATTTTGAATGTTTTAACGATCGTGTATTAAAGTATTTTTTCTGTACTATAACAACACAAATCTCTTTTAGTTCAGTCTGTCTTATCAAGCTGACAGATTTCTCACCTTTTTACAAAAATACTATCATTTCATAATGCTTCTTAGAAAGAATGTGTTACATATGTGTATATTTATCATTTATTTTAAAATAAATTTTCTGTAAGAACTTTTTCAAGTATGGTGACCAACTTATCATAGTTAAGAGAAATTAAACTATCACTTTCTGTTTACCTACTGATGCTAGAAATTATAGATGCTTAATTTTAAATTATTGGACAAAATTCTGATTATTATTATTCACACTTTAAGAATCATAAAACAGAGTTTCAGAGTAGTATGACGGATTTTCCAAAGCTGTATTTTAACAACAATTTTAACAACACTGTACATTTGATCAATTTTGGATCTATTTGAACTTTAATCAAAGAAGACTCTACCAGTAGAAAATGGATAAATTACATTACACAGAGTATATCATTGATAAAGTTTTAGGCAACAGTTATCTTTTAAAAATGTTCTTCTATAAACATATTCTGGCCTGGCTTCTGCATTCTATTATGAATGAATGCTTTTCCCACAAGTCTACAGATGAGTTTATTAAAATAAGGGCATAATAACTGAAAAGTGTCATAACATGAAGTGGTTTTCAAGTTTCCATTGACACTTGAGAGGAATATACCTGTCATTCTATATTTCATCCTGAGGGACTTCAAAGTTATATTTTTAAAATAATATTTCATTTTCCCTAGAAGGTGGTCCTATTTTAAAAAACTGCATCACCATAACCTAGGGTTTGGGCACTAGAAGGCATCTCACAGTTACATATGCATATATGTGTACATTGGGTTGGCCAAAAAATTCATTTGGATTTTTCCTAACATCTTATAGGAAAACCCAAGCAACCATTTTAGCCAACCCAATATAAACTGATGATAGAACAGATGAATGAATCAAGTAATGAAATAGTGTTGTGTATAACCTGTCTAGTTGGGTTAACATTCCTAAAGATGCATTCTGATAAGGAAACATAAAGTTATACCTTTGGCAGTATTTCATGTAAAATGATAGTGGAGTAGGGAATACACACCCACACACACATCTTTGGAACCTGTTTTAATAAGTACAGCAGTTACATAGGACCTATGCTTTAACAATTTTATTTACTCAGAGGAAAATAAGTAGTCATTTTTGTTAGAAAATTAGCTGGTTGTTTTATTAAAATGATCTGTTGATTTTTTTTTTAAGTCACTTCAGTTGTGTCTGACTCTGTGTGACCCCATAGACAGCAGCCCACCAGGCTCCCCTGTCCCTGGGATTCTCCAGGCAAGAACACTGGAGTGGGTTGCCATTTCCTTCTCCAGTGAATGACAGTGAAAAGTGAAAGTGAAGTCGCTCAGTTGTGTCTGACTCTTAGCGACCCCATGGACTGCAGCCTATCAGGCTCCGCCGTCCATGGGATTTTCCAGGCAAGAGTTCTGGAGTGGGTTGCCATTGCCTTCTCTGGATCAGTTGATTAACCGGTTTTAATTTTAAAAAATTAAGTTAATATTTATATGTTTCCCAAAGTGGAAACTGAATCACAGTATGTAAAATACTACAGTTTGGGTTTTTACAGGAATCATTCTTACATTGTCTTTATAAATCTACAAATTTGTATTCTAAAGCCACCATTTGGCCCAGATTAATCTTTTTGATAGATCAATGTTTTCATATATAGAACTTGCTTAAGGCAAGGTGCACCTGCATAGGGAAAAGCCATTTTAATTTTACAATGCTTTCTTAAACAAGAAAAATAGCTAAAAAGGCATTTCTCAAGGGTTGGCAATTTACAGATTATTCATAATTGAACTACAGCAATGCAAACAACTGAGTTGGTATTTTCCCCCAGAGAAGATCAGTTAGATTCTTCTTTCAATTGGAAAAAATACTAAATCTAGTAGAAACTCTGTACCCACATGTTTTTTATGGAAAAATCTCAGTGTCCTCAAAATAAATGTTTAGTATATTCATTGGTACTTTTCCTTTATCAAGTTTTAATTTTGAGGAGCTGAGTTGAAATTTCATCTGAATTTTTGCTCAGTCCAAAGGTTGGCCTAGAATTTCTCAACCTTGCTCTTTTGACACATGAGTGGTGAGAAAAAAAATCCTTGGTCTTATCTCATTTGATGTCAGGTATGACAATTAAATTGTCTCTAGACTTTGCCAGATGTCCCTTGGAGATGAAGGAAACAGGAAATTCACCCCTGGGGTAAGAACTACTGGTCTAGCCAAATGGATGATCCAAATAGAATCAGTGTTGTGTCTGTTAACCAAAGAGACACGCTCTCTGATATTTCTAGACAGTACAGAATGAAGCACTTCATTCAGTAATGATCAGGGTCACTGCTTGTGTTCTAAACTGGAGATTGTGTGCCTGACTTTGGAAACCTAAGAGATATACTATATATATGTATACTTGGAAACTATATATTTATACTTGGAAACTGGGCAGAGGGCACATACAGACATGCCCTGGAAATACAACTAACCCATTTGATGAATATTACTGCAGAGATTTCTGACTTTAGAGTCAAAACCCCCATTGCAACCTCACATTGCAACCTTTACAGTGCAACCTTTAGTTCATCCGGCTAACCTAGTTACCCAAGTGAAAGCATGAAGTGAACTCCGCCACTCTGACCCTATAGCATAGTTCCTGGCTTTTCTCAACAAATTCCAAAGGTTGCTGAATTGAAACTGCTGGGAGTATTACTCAGAAACTTATAGAGTGAAGGAACAACACCACAACATACACACACACATGCATACACACAGATACATTTTGAAAAAGAAGTGCATAATACATGGCTCTTTCCTGTAGTATGTTACACACCTACCCACACAAACTGGTTTTAATTTGATTGTATCAAATTGAGTTGTTTATGCTTTGGTTTAATGTCCTCTCTGAATTGAAGAAACGGCTTTCTCCCTGCAGATCCACTTCTTTTATGTGTACTGCTCCTGAAGTGCTGACAACCTTATTGGCCTTTTCAAATTCCATCTGTCTCCTAGGTAAGGATCGGTCTAGTTGTCAGTGATCTAATTATTTCCACCAAAAAGGAGAATTCTGAAAGAACTAACACTCAAAGCTTCTGGGTTTTATTTTGCTTTGTTTGTTAGTAAAGAAGGAGCTGGGAGGCAATATTTGCCTATGGGATTTCAAGTAGGATTTCAGGAAATATTATTCCCTGAATCTTGTTACCCCATTTGAGGTAAGGTAGAGAGCATGTGCACAGAGCATTATCAAAAGCTATCCGAAACAAAGCCTGCACTTTTCAATTAATTTTTTAGAACACAAAGGTCATACTTGGATTATGGATTAATTATCTATGCTTATCAAATTATGAGTTCTTGGTCTGATTCTCAAGGTTGGTTGGTGGCCTTGTTTATATTAAGCAAGACAGGCTTATTGTTCTTTTGCAGTAGGCTGGTAGGTGAGAATGAGGCCAAAATTCTGCCAAAACACTGCTGAGGACTAATTAAATGCAAAGAAATAAAACAAGCCAAAAAAAAAAAAAAAAAAAAAAGCTGAATCCTAGTCATCTCCTTAAATCACAGATACTTTGCCAATAGAAGGTATATATTATCAATTCCTCTTCTTAAGACTGACAAAAATTATTGATATTCAACTGAGGATTTTCCAATGCATCTGTTTTTGTGTAGCTGGTATTTCACAACTTACCTCCAACTCTGAAATGGCTTCACCATCAATGTGTGGTTAGTATTGATCCCCTAAACATCATACATGGTGATTATCTGGCACATTTATTCCTCACAGAAGCTAAATGGGGTAAATCCTATCAACCTCATCACATGAATGAACAAACTGTGTCAGAGATATTTTTATTAAATACACATTACATGAAAACTGGTCTTGGTTCTTGTAACCTCAGTCTGTAAAAGCAAGACTCAGAACTATGTTTATCTAAATTCAAAACCATACCCTTATTTTAAAATCCCTTCTCTTTTCAAACTCTCCACCCATTTCTTCCACTTGAAAGTAGGTCAGAGAATAACTTTCACAGTCCTTAATCGAAAAAACAGTTCTATATTCAAGTATCAATTTTTGCTTAAAAAGGACTGTATGGTTTGTTAAATAAATATGCAGAAGTGAACCTCCTACTGGCATAAGGCACTTCTATGTAGAGATTTGAAAACAATGCCTGCAATGTATTTCCAATGAACAAATATTTGTCTAGTGATGATTAGGGACAAGGTGTAATGTTTAGTAACAAGCACCACAAGGCTACAAACAGGTAGCAGTTTATATCATCTTCCAGGGAAGCAGAGACAAGGGAGAGTGAAATAATTCTTATATGATATTTAAAAAATTACTATGGGTTTTCTTTTTTTTTTTTTTCCCCATCCTGAACCCCCCTTCCACCTCCCTCCCCATCCCATCCCTTTGGGTCATCCCAGTGCACCAGCCCCGAGCACCCTGTCTCATGCATCGAACCTGGACTGGCAATTCTTTTCACATATGATAATATATATGTTTCAATGCCATTCTCCCAAGTCATCCCACCCTCGCCCTCTCCCACAGAGTCCAAAAGACTGGTCTATACATCTGTGTCTCTTTTGCTGTCTCGTATACAGGGTTATCGTTACCATCTTTCTAAATTCCATATATGTGCGTGCTCTTCACTCCATATAATAGGTTCCAGTTTTGTCCACCTCATTAGAACTGATTCAAATGTATTCTTTTTAATGGCTGAGTAATACTCCATTGTGTATATGTACCACACTTTCTTATCCATTCGTCTGCTGATGGACATCTAGGTTGCTTCCATGTCCTGGCTATTATAAACAGTGCTGTGATGAACACTGGGGTACACATGTCTCTTTCAACTATGGTTTTCTCGGTGTGTATACCCAGCAGGGGGATTGCTGGGTTGTATGGCAGTTCTATTTCCAGTTTTTGAAGGAATCTCCACACTGTTCTCCATAGTGGCTGTACTAGTTTGTATTCCCACCAACAGTGTAAGAGGGTTCCCTTTTCTCCACACCCTCTCCAGCATTTATTGCTTGTAGACTTCTGGATTGCAGCCATTCTGACTGGCGTGAAATGGTACCTCATTGTGGTTTTGATTTGCATTTCTCTGATAATGAGTGATATTGAGCATCTTTTCATGTGTTTGTTAGTCATCTGTATGTCTTCTTTGGAATAATATCTGTTTAGTTCTTTGGACTATTTTTTGATTGGGTCGTTTATTTTTCTGGAATTGAGCTGCAGAAGTTGCTTGTATATTTTTGAGATTAATTCTTTGCCAGTTGCTTCGTTTACTTTTATTTTCTCCCACTCTAAAGGCTATCTTTTCACCTGGCTTATAGTTTCCTTTGTTGTGCAAAAGCTTTTAAGTTTAACTAGGTCCCATTTGTTTATTTTTGCTTTTATTTCCAATATTCTTGGAGGTGGGTCATAGAGGATCCTGCTGTGATTTATGTCAGAAAGTGTTTTGCCTATGTTTTCCTCTAGGAGTTTTATAGTTTCTAGTCTTACGTTTAGATCTTTAATCCATTTTGAGTTTATTTTTGTGTATGGTGTTAGAAAGTGGTCTAGTTTCATTCTTTTACAAATGGTTGACCAGTTTTCCCAGCTGCTGCTAAGTCACTTCAGTCGTGTCCAACTCTGTGCGACCCCATAGACTGCAGCCCACCAGGCTCCCCCGTCCCTGGGATTCTCCAGGCAAGAACACTGGAGTGGGTTGCCATTTCCTTCTCTAATGCATGAAAGTGAAAAGTGAAAGGGAAGTCACTCAGTCGTGTCCGACTCTTAGTGACCCCATGGACTGCAGCCTACCAGGCTCCTCTGCCCATGGGATTTTCCAGGCTAGAATACTAGAGTGGGGTGCCATTGCCACTTGTTAAAGAGATTGTCTTTTCTCCATTGTATATTCTTGCCTCCTTTGTCAAAGATAAGGTGTCCATAGGTGTGTGGATTTATCTCTGGGTTTTCTATTTTGTTCCATCGATCTATATTTCTGTCTTTGTGCCAGTACAATATTGTCTTGATGACTGTGGCTTTGTAGTAGAGCCTGAAGTCAGGCAGCTTGATTCCTCCAGTTCCAGTCTTCTTTCTCAAGATTGCTTTGGCTATTCGAGGTTTTTTGTATTTCCATACACGTTGTTAAATTATTTGTTCTAGCTCTGTGAAAAATACCATTGGTAGCTTGATAGGGATTGCACTGAATCTATAGATTGCTTTGGGTAGTATTCTCATTTTCACTATATTGATTCCTCCAATCCATGAACATGGTATATTTCTCCATCTATTTGTGTCCTCTTTGATATCTTTCACCATTGTTTTATAGTTTTCTATATATAGGTCTTTAGTTTCTTTAGGTAGATATATTCCTAAGTATTTTATTCTTTTCATTGCAATGGTGAATGGAATTGTTTCCTTAATTTCTCTTTCTGTTTTCCCATTGTTAGTGTATAGGAATGCAAGGGATTTCTGTGTGTTGATTTTATGTCCTGCAACTTTACTATATTCATTGATTAGCTCTAGTAATTTTCTTGTGGAGTCTTTAGGGTTTTCTATGTAGAGGATCATGTCATCTGCAAATAGTGAGAGTTTTACTTCTTTTCCAATATGGATTCCTTTTATTTCTTTTTCTGCTCTGATTGCTGTGGCCAAAACTTCCAAAACTATGTTGAATAATAGTGGTGAGAGTGGGCACCCTTGTCTTGCTCCTGACTTTAGGGGAAATGCTTTCAATTTTTCACCATTGAGGATAATGTTTGCTGTGTGTTTGTCATATATAGCTTTTGTTATGTTGAGGTATGTTCCTTCTATTCCTGCTTTCTGGAGGGTTTTTTTTTTTTATCATAAATGGATATTGGATTTTGTCAGAGGCTTTCTCTGCATCTATTGAGATAATCATATGGTTTTTATCTTTCAATTTGTTAATGTGATGTATTACATTGATTGATTTGTGGATATTGAAGAATCCTTGCATCCCTGGGATAAAGTCCACTTGCTCATGATGTATAATCTTTTTAATATGTTGCTGGATTCTTTTTGCTAGAATTTTGTTAAGGATTTTTGCATCTATGTTCATCAGTGATATTGACCTGTAGTTTTCTTTTTTGTGGCATCTTTGTCAGGTTTTGGTATTAGGGTGATGGTGGCCTCATAGAATGAGTTTGGACGTTTACCTTCCTCTGCAATTTTCTGCAAGAATTTGAGTAGGATAGGTGTTAGCTCTTCTCTAAATTTTTGGTAGAATTCAGCTGCGAAGTCATCTGGTCCTGGGCTTTTGTTTGCTGGAAGATTTCTGATTACAGTTTCAATTTCCGTGCTTGTGATGGGTCTGTTAAGATTTTCTATTTCTTTCTGGTTCAGTTTTGGAAAGTTGTACTCTTCTAAGAATTTGTCCATTTCTTCCAAGTTGTCCATTTTATTGGCGTATAATTGCTGATAGTAGTCTCTTATGATCCTTTGTGTTTCTGTTGTCTGTTGTGATCTCTCCATTTTCACTTCTAATTTTGTTGATTTGATTCTTCTCCCTTTGTTTCTTCATGAGTCTGGCTAATGGTTTGTCAATTTATTTTTTATCCTTTCAAAGAACCAGCTTTTGGCTTTGTTGATTTTTGCTATGGTCTCTTTTGTTTCTTTTGCATTTATTTCTGCCCTAATTTTTAAGATTTCTTTCCTTCTACTAACCCTGGAGTTCTTCATTTCTTCCTTTTGTAGTTGCTTTAGGTGTAGACTTAGGTTATTTATTTGACTTTTTTCTTGTTTCTTGAGGTAAGCCTGGATTACTATGAACCTTCCCCTTAGCACTGCTTTTACAGTGTCCCACAGGTTTTGGGTAGTTGTGTTCTCACTTTCATTCATTTCTATGCATATTTTGATTTCTTTTTTTATTCCTTCTGTGATTTGTTGGTTATTCAGCAGCATATTATTCAGCCACCATATGTTGGAATTTTTAATAGTTTTTCTCCTGTACTTGACAACTAATCTTACTGCATTGTGGTCAGAAAAGATGCTTGGAATGATTTAAATTTTTTTGAATTTACTAAGGCTAGGTTTATGGCCCAGGATTTGATCTATCCTGGAGAAGGTTCCATGTGCACTTGAGAAAAAAGGTGAAATTCATTGTTTTGGGGTGAAATACCCTATAGATATCAATTAGGTCTAACTGGTCTATTGTATCATTTAAAGTTTGTGTTTCCTTGTTAATTTTCTGTTTAGTTGATCTATCCATAGGTGTGATTGGGGTATTAAAGTCTCCCACTATTATTGTGTTATTGTTAATTTCCCCTTTCATACTTGTTTGCATTTGCCTTACATATTGCAGTGCTCCTATGTTGGGTGCATATATATTTATAATTGTTATATCTTCTTCTTGGATTGATCCTCTGATCATTATGTAGTGTCCTTCTTTGTCTCTTTTCACAGCCTTTATTTCAAAGTCTATTTTATCTGATACGAGTATTGCTACTCCTGCTTTCTTTTGATCTCTATTTGTGTGGAATATCTTTCTCCAGCCCTTCACTTTCAGTCTGTATGTGTCCCTTGTTTTGAGGTGGGTCTCTTGTAGAAAACATATATAGGGATCTGTTTTTGTATCCATTCAGCCAGTCTTTGTCTTTTGGTTGAATATTCAACCCGTTTACATTTAAGGTAATTATTCATAAGTATGATCCCCTTGCCATCTACTTTGTTGTTTTGGGTTCAAGTTTATACACCCTTTCTGTGTTTCCTGTCTAGAGAAGATCCTTTAACATTTGTTGGAGAACTGGTTTGGTGGTGGTGAATTCTCTCAGCTTTTGCTTGTTGTGAAGCTTTTGATTTCTTGTTCATATTTGAATGAGATCCTTACTGGTTACAGTAATCTGTGCTGTAGGTTTTACTCTTTCATCACTTTAAGTATGTCCTGCCATTCCCCTCTGGCCTGAAGAGTTTCTATTGAAAGATCAGCTGTTATCTTTATGGGAATCCCCTTGTGTGTTATTTGTTGTTTTTACCTTGCTGCTTTTAATATTTGTTCTTTGTGTTTCATCTTTGTTAATTTGATTAATATGTGTCTTGGGGTATTTTGCCTTGGGTTTATCCTGTTTGGAACTCTCTGGGTTTCTTGGATTTGGGTGACTATTTCCTTCCCCATTTCAGGGAATTTTTCAACTATTATCTCCTCAAGTATTTTCTCATGGCCTTTCTTTTTGTCTTCTTCTTCTGGGACTCCTATGATTCGAATGCTGGGGCATTTAACATTGTCCCAGTGGTCTCTGAGGTTGTCCTCATTTAATTCTTTTTTCCTCTCTGCTTCATTTATTTCTACCATTCAATCTTCTACCTCACTTATCCTATCTTCTGCCTCCCTTATTCTACTTTTAGTTCCATCCAGAGTGTTTTTGATCTCATTATTTGCATTATTCATTATATATTGACTCTTTTTTATTTCTTCTAGGTCCTTGTTAAACCTTTCTTGCATCTTCTCAATCCTTGTCTCCAGGCTATTTATCTGTAACAACATTTTGTTTTCAAGATTTGGGATCATTTTCAATATCATTATTTGGAATTCTTTATCAGGTAGATTCCCTATCTCTTCCTCTTTTGTTTGGTTTGGTGGGCATTTATCCTGTTCCTTTACCTGCTGAGTATTTCTCTGCCTTTTCATCTTGTTTATATTGCTGTGTTTGGGGTGGCCTTTCTGTATTCTGGCAGTTTGTGGTTCTTCTTTATTGTGGAGGTTCCTTGCTGTGGGGGGGGCGGTTGGACAGGTGGCTTGTCAAGGTTTCCTGGTTAGGGAAGCTTTTGTCAGTGTTCTGCTGCGTGGAGCTGGATTTCTTGTCTCTGGAGTGCAATGAAGTGTCCAGTAGTGAGTTTTGAGATGTCAGTGTGTTTGGTGTGACTTTGGGCAGCCTGTATTTTGAAGCTCAGGGCTATGTTCCTGTGTTGCTGGAGAATTTGTGTGGTATATCTTGTTCTGGAACTTGTTGGCCCTTGGGTGGTGCTTGGTTTCAGTGTAGATATGGAGGCTTTTGATGAGCTCCTGTCAATTAATGTTCCCTGGAGTCAGGAGTTCTCTGGTGTTCTCAGGATTTGGACTGAAGGCTCAGAGGTTAAAGCGTCTGCCTGCAATGTGGGATACCTGGGTTCGATCCCTGGGCCCGGAAGATCCTCTGGAGAAGGAAATGGCAACTCACTCCAGTATTCTTGTCTGGGGAATCCCATCGACTGAGGAGCCTGGTGGGCTACAGTCCATGGGGTCACAAAGAGTCAGACATGACTGAGCAACTTCACTTTCTCTCTTTCTTTCTCCTGCCTCTGGTTTTCAGTCTTATTCTTACAGTAGCCTCAAGTTTTCTCCATCTCCTTTCAAAGACAATCGTCTGCGTTTCTGGATGCCTGATGTCCTCTGCCACCATTCAGAAGTTGTTTTGTGGAATTTGCTCAGTGTTCAAATGTTCTTTCAATGAATTTGTGGGGGAGAAATTGGTCTCCCTGTCCTATTCTTCTGCCATCTTAGGACCACCCCCTACTATGGGTTTTCATAAAATTATTAGACAACATAGGTATTTTTTAGTTTCCTAATAGTATTAGAGTGGAAAAACCCTTTTTTACTTATGATATCAAATTCAAAATCCATAAAAGAAAAGCTGACACGTTCTTGAACATAAAAATGAATTCTACAAAACAAAGAAAAATCAAAAGCAAATTACATACTTTGATTAAAATACTTAGAATTTCCTGTATATAAGATACATAATGTGTACAACAGCATTCATTGCAACATTGCTGACATTAGCAAAAGTCCTGGAAACATACTCATCAGAGGGGACTGGTTACATGTATCATGTGCATGGATATTATATTATGCATCCATTTAAAAATGAAGTTGTTTCTTTTGCATTGATTTAAAATATTGTGTATGTTGTAGAAGATATATTGTAAAGTATTAAAGATAGGGCTCAAAACAAAAGTTACTTTGCTGCTGCTGCTGCTAAGTCGCTTCAGATGTGTCCGACTCTGTGCAACCCCATAGACGGCAGCCCACCAGGCTTCCCCTTCCCTGGGATTCTCCAGGCAAGAACACTGGAGTGGGTTGCCATTTCCTTCTCCAATGAATGAAAGTGAAAAGTGAAATTGAAGTTGCTCGGTCATGTCTGACTCTTCGTGACCCCATGGACTACAGCCTACCAGGCTCCTCTGTCCATGGGATTTTCCAGGCAAGAGTACTGGATTGGGGTGCCATTGCCTTCTCTGAAAGTTACTTTAAGCTAAAATAAATAAGCATTTTTGTGTATGCATATTTATCTTAATAAGGGTGTTAGTGTGTGCGCGTGCTCAGTTGCGACTGACTCTTTCTGTCCCTATGGTTTGTAGCCCGCCAGACTCCTCTGTCCATAGAATTCTCCAGGCAAGAATACTGGAGAGGGTTGCCATTTCCTTCTCCAGGGGATCGTCCCAGCCCAAGGACTGATCCTGTGTCTCCTGAGGCTCCTGCATTGGCAGGTGGATTCTTTACCACTGAGCCACCTGGGAAGCCCCTTTAATAAAGTTAACCTCTAAGAAATTCATAGCTATGATTGACAACAGTAAGTCTTAGGGAACTAGAAGTTAGACATAGGAGGAGAACTACTCACTGTTACAGTGAATTCATTATCTAGTGAAAATTCAAATTAAAGGGAAAAAATGTAGAAGAAATTATAGGGATGCTTCTGAGGGAAGAATTATGAAGAGTTTAATAGAAAGTCAAATGATAACTGAGGACAGGAAAGAGAATCAATTCAGTCTAGACACAATGAATGAGTTTAATTTTAGGATAATTGAATTTATTATGCTAGGGCTGATATAGACAAAGTTGTCTGGTGGTGAGTTGGTAATGTGGGTCAGTTCAGGCACTCGGTCATGTCTGTCTCTTTGCGACCCCATGGACTGCAGCACGCCAGACTTCCCTGTCCATCACCAACTCCCAGAGCTTGCTCAAACTCATGTCCATTGAGTTAGTGATGCCGTCCAACCATCTCATCCTCTGTCATCCCCTTCTCCTGCCTTCAATCCTCCCAGCATCAACGTCTTTTCCAATGAGTCAGTTCTTTGCATCAGGTGGCCAAAGTTTTGGAGTTTCAGTTTCAACATCAGTGTTTCTAATGAATATTCAGGACTGATTTCCTTCAGGATTGACTGGTTGGATTTTCTTGCAGCCCAAAGGACTCTCAAGGGTCTTATTCAATACCACAGTTCAAAAGCATCAGTTGTTCTGCACTCAGCTTTCTTTATAGTCCAACTCTCATATCCATAGATGACTATTGGAAAAACCATCACTTTGACTATATGGACCTTTGTCAGCACAGTAATGTCTCTGCTTTTTAATATATTGTCTAGGTTGGTCATAGCTTTTCTTCCAAGGAACAAGCATCTTTTAATTTCATGGGTCTCTCACTGTTTTCATTGTTTCCCCATCTATTTGCCATGAAGTGATGGGACCAGATGCCATGATCTTAGTTTTTTGAATGTTGAGTTTTAAGCCAACTTTTTCACTCTCCTCTTTCACTTTCATCAAGAGGCTCATTTAGCTTACTTCTCTTTTCTCCAAACTGACAGCACTAAGCTACTTCCCTTCCATATTCATGCCAAGCCATGTCTTGAGTAGTTCAGCTATATGGCATAACCCCAGACTTCCTCTTGGTTGTCTAAGAGGAGAATTCTGATGAATGGGGGATGCTGGAGTTTAGTGACCACAAAAGAATTGCGTGAAGATCATAGACATGAAAGTTGAAGTTAACAGAAAGTAAGGAACACCATAAAACTGGTGTTGATGTTACATTGTATAATTCTCACTTATATGTTTTCTTCACTGTTGTGTTTCTTGCCGACTATGGACTCTGGCTATATTTGCTTAGTTTTTCACCCTTCCTCTGAAACCAGCACATTATTGTCTCCTGTAATGAGACCTCTCTCTGTATTTTCATTCCCTGTGGTTTAGGAAGGAATACTCTACATTCTTGGAATGAGAGACAGATTCATGAAATCAGCTATCCCAATTCATCTCCAGAAAAACAATTATCTCAATATTTGGGTCATTTTGTAACTACTCAAAACAGAGATGATCTCTCTTCCACTAGGGATACTTGCTAAGATATAAATATGCAAGCCTAGAATTGGGGAATCAACTATACAGAGTGAGTGAGCTACTGGAGAATGAAGTTTATACCAAAGAAGGCAGAAGAATGTGTGTGTGTGTGTGTGTGTACCTGTGCATGCATGTGTGTGAGAAAGAATAAATCCAGATTACATCTACTGAGTTCCTGAGACAAAACCAAATTCCTTCTGAAACTATTTTCTAAGTCAAAAATTTATATCTACTCTCTATCTCTCATCCTCATTATCACCACCACGCTATCTCATAAGCCTTCACAATTGAGATTTTATTATTAAAAGTAGTATATAAAATTTACCCAATATAGTGCTTATTAATTTGGTAAGTATAATTATAAAACCCCATCGTTCAATTTGTTTCTGTACTTAAGTTAAGGCCCAGTTTCATAAAATGAGTATGAAGTTTCTTACCAACCAAGTCTAAGGGGTTCAGTAAACACTTGTTAACTGATTGCTGTTTCATATTTCTTTATTTCAATATACTGCAACAAATATGGAGAAGGCAATGGCAACCCACTCCAGTGTTCTTGCCTGGAGAATCCCACCAGGGGGGAGCCTGGTGGGCTGCCATCTATGGGGTCGCACAGAGTCTGACATGACTGATGCAATTTAGCAGCAGCAGCAGCAACAAATGTAGTGACCAACGACAACAGTTGAGGCTTTGATTCACTGAAACAAGCATTTATAGTTGTATAAACACAGAGTCAGTTAGCTAACTGATTTTATAAGACTGTAGTGCTTGAATTTTGATATGGGAAGGGAATCTATTGAAAAGAAGCCAGATTTCTTGTGGACAACCTTATTTCACTGTTAATGCATAGTTTCATATGTCTGTAATATATGCCTTGGAGTTTCTCTTTAGTTTTAGGAGGAGAAAAATCTGTAGTCTTTTGTAAACAAAGTATAAGTAACATAGATTTAAGTAAAAATGGCAGTATATTTTAAAACACACAACACAGATCTATGTAGCTCATAGTTTACTTTTACAATGCACATTGAATATAGGACAAATAACATACTGTTATATTTGGCTGTGACCAGAAAGCAATAAATAAAATCTAGGTTGAATGGTATTTACATATTAGTAGTAGCTGAAATTTTATAGATGCAGCTTTGCTGCAAAAAAAAAAAAAAAAAAGCAGTTATTTTGGGATCTCTACAGCTATAAACCTGTACACAGATTTTTACAGTGCTGAGTAAGCTTGTATAAAATTAAAACATAAAATTTTCCCACATGACTACTTTGGTTTTCTTTGGGAATATTATTCATTTGAGAATTTTTATTTCCATTAGCAAACTTATGACATACCTTCTTTTCCTTTTGCTTGATGTGGGCCAAATTAATGAAACTAATATAATAAACAGAGAGAAATCATCCGTCAAAGATACTTATAAGACATTTTGCATAGAAATGCCCCTGTGTTTTGACGTTCTGATTTCTTGTTTCCAGACAGTGCTCTAATTTGCTTTAAGAATTGTTTTAATCAGTTGCCAAACGTTTCTTATGCTGCACTGGATAGAAATAATTGAATTTTGTAAAGACAGAGTGGAGTAGAGGGATATGATTAAGCTTTTTTTTTTTTTTTCATTGACTATTCTTGATTTCAAACCCAGAGTCTATTTAAAGACAATGCTTATTAAAAAGGATTTTTAGTAAAGGTAGTTTTAATATAGCTTTACAGGTTACTTTTGATAATACTATCATTTTCTTTAAACTAGAGAATTAATGTCATCGCTGCAATGACCAAAGTCGGTAATTAAACGTCTGTCAGCTAGCCTACATTAAACCTGCAGTTTCTGAGAGCTTATAAATCCATGAAAATAAATCTCTTTGGGGCCATCTCAACTCAAGAAGTGTATTTTTCAAATGAGCTATAGAATTGAACCTTGCTCTTTCCCTAAAGGGTGATTGCAGAATGCTTATTTATAGACCTACTGTAAATACAATCATGGCCTCTTCTTTTGAAAAAAAAAAAAATACATTTTCACTAAATTTTTTTTTCATTTCACTTTGGGATGAAAGCTGTCTTCCTTTACTTATGAGATTCTATTCACACAAGGCAGGGTTGTATATTAAAGAAAGTATACCAAAAAACGTGAAACACCATATCATGATCTTATATTTACTTCTACAATTTTTACAACTCACAAAAGTCTTAGCTATCACCTAAGGTATAAGAGGTGCTTTGTAGACAAACATTTTGTTTTGCCTGTCCAGCATCCATTACCTTTTTTGTTAGAGAGTATTCAATTCTCCTTTGCAAACTTGCTCCTCCCCTGATGCCCACAACACTGTCCATTTTCTCCTAGTTCCAGCTACCAGGTTTTCTGGAATTCATTGGCCTCTGTTCTTTCTGAAACCTGGATCTCCAGTTTCCCCTTCAAATCTGTTAGCTACCCTGGGTCCTTCTAACTAAGTCGTTTTTGAGCTGGTGAGAGCTCCAGTGGTTTTTGTTGCTTGCTCTCAAAGAGTCATTGCTGACTTAAGCTCATTAAAGAAAAGCACGAAAAGTCAAGAACTGTGTTCATCATTGCCTCATACTTCAGTGTCTGAAACACAGTAAAGGCTCAAGGAACATTTATAGAATTAATGAATAAGGAGGAATGGAATGACATGTCGGTTCTCACAGCCATGTTATGCCAGAGCCTGAGGGAGACATTCAGTTCTCCTTACCTTTTTCTTCCGTTATTTCTTCCCAGTACACAGCCTTCTCTTAAACCATACACGCCCTCCTCCAGGGTTTCAGAAGGCAGAGCTTCTTACATTCCTAGTTCTTTACATGTATGCTATTTCTTTAATACAGTCAATTTATACTATTCTGCTACTTCCAGTATCTTATCTGAGAATAAAAGTATTCCAGGAATGTCAACAGATGATAAATTTATTAAAGTCATAATTTTTCAAATCTTAAGGTCATAAATCTAAAAGTATGACATAAAAGTGAATACAGAATATGACCAATTATTTTCTCATTCACATGCATGCAAAACACAGTGAACTGCACAATGTTTGGAAAGAAAAAAAGTACAAGTTCATGCAGTTCTGGTAAGAACACAGAACATAAATAACCCATTGGCTTAAAAGATTTTTTTTACAAAGAGTAAAATCAAACTCTTGAATGTATTCAACAAAGCTGTCTGCTATTTGGGTTCAGGTTTTAATTTTCACCTCAACTCCTACCTTCTCTGAACAACCAGAGCCTTCTAACTCCACTCATATTTTACCTTATTTCCTCCTTATGCACTGGAGCCTCAGAGAAACATCTTAGACCCTTGTTTACACGTACTGCTTGTTCCACCTCTAATGCAATTCCCTGGGCTTTTTATTATCCTTCTTTGAGATCCAACAACAAAAAAATTCTTTCATTATTTCTCTTCAGTTGCCTAAGACTCCTCTCTCTCATTTCTTACAGCACATTCTATAAACATCTATTCTGTAGGACTCTGTGTGACCCTATAGAATGTAGACTACAGGTCTCCTCTGTCCATGGGATTCTCCAGGCAAGAATACTGGAGTGGGTTGCCACACCCTCTCCAGGGGATCTTCCTGACCCGGGGATTAAACCTGTGTTTCTTATGTCTTTTGCATTGGCAGGCAGGTTCTTTACCACTAGCTCCACCTAGGAAGCCATTAAATGCATTAAACCATAATTATTTTTACATGCTTCTCTCTTCCAATATTTTACACTCTTCAATAGTAAGAAATGAATCTTGTAAGCTTAGTTATTTCCCCCACTTTTCTCCAAATGAACAGAAACAAGATAAAAAGCAAGAACTCTTAATTGCCAGACTGAGATTCTTTCCATTGCATCAAACCAAGTTTACCCACAACAGAACAGCAAATAGTATGTTATGAAAGTGAAGTTGCTCAGTCATGTCCGACTCTTTGTGACCCCATGGACCTCTCCATCTATGAGATTTTCCAGGCAAGAGTGCTGGAGTGGATTGCCATTGTCTTCTCCAGGGGATCTTCCCGACCCAGGGACTGAACCCGTGTCTCCCATTTTCAGGCAGACGCTTTACCGTCTAAGCCATCTACCTATAAATCTTCCAGTGGTCATGTATGGATGTGAGAGTTGGACTATAAAGAAAGCTGAGCACAGAAGAATTGATGTTTTTGAACTGTGGTGTTGGAGAAGACTCTTGAGAGTCCCTTGGACTGCAAGGAGATCCAACTAGTTCATCCTAAAGGAGATCAATCCTGAATATTCATTAGAAGGACTGATGCTGAAGCTGATACTCCAATACTTTGGCTACCTGATGAACTGACTCATTTGAAAAGACCCTGATGCTGGGAAAGATTAAAGGCAAGAGGAGAAGGGGATGACAGAGGATGAGATGGTTGGATGGCTTCACCAATTCAATGGACATGAGTTTGAGCAAGCTCTGGGAGTTGGTGATGGACAGGGAAGCCTGGAGTGCTGCAGTCTTTGGGGTCGCAAAGAGTTGGACACAACTGAGTGACTGAACTGAACTGGCTGAACTATAAATCTGAATGATTTTCTTTAATTTCAACTATATTTAAGAGTACACTGTGTAAACTGAGATGGGGACTATAGACAATTAATCTGATGGTTTAGGCTACACATTTTCAATTCAAATGTCCTTGGGTTTTAAAATATATTATTTTGGTTAGAAACACCAATTTAATTACTGAACTTCTTCACTTAACTTTGTAAAGGGTATTTAATGACCCTTGCTGTTGCTGCTAAGTCGCTTCAGTCATGTCCGACTCTGTGCGACCCCATAGACGGCAGCCCACCAGGCTCCCCTATCCATGGGATTCTCCAGGCAAGAACACTGGAGTGGGTTGCCATTTCCTTCTCCAATGCATGAAAGTGAAAAGTGAAAGTGAAGTCACTCAGTCATGTCCGACTCCCAGCTACCCCATGGACTGCAGCCTACCAGGCTCCTCCGTCCATGGGATTTTCCAGGCAAGAGTACTGGTGTGGGTTGCCACTGCCTTCTCCAATACAATCCTGAGATGTTAAAATTCTCACACATAAAACATATCCTTTCGTTAAAAAAAATTAGTGATCATATATTTATATATGACAGGATATCATATGAAATCTTACTTATCCACTTGGGAAATTTTATTTCAAAAATACATTTAAAAGGTATCAAGTCAGCTGAGTGGCTCTGGATGATTATTCTTTTTAACTTAACCCCCAACAGATTTAAATAACATAATCAAGAATCTGATTTTATTTAACCCTTTAAAAAAACCCACTTGAGGATGATGACAGTCTTTGATACCACTATTTCAAATAATTATACCCCTTAGCCCCCACTATCAAATAAAAAGCACAGAACTACAAAAGATGCCAGTGCTTCTCTAAATGTTGTGCTTAGTATTCACTCAATACCAATTATAAATGTGATTCAAATGAAAATAAATAAATAAGCACATCACAAACATCTAGTCTGGCTTTCACTGAAGAGTTGGACATAAGCACAGTTTGTGATACTGGTTGACTGGGTCGTTGGTATTGTGTAGACTTGGTCTGTGTTTGCTTCATAGAGTATCTTCAGTCTCAAGCCTTGGTTTCTATTAGACTTAATTATGCTCCCCTGCTACTTTAAATCAAGGGTGTCCTCAAAATGAGGATTGCATCTATTAAACTTAATTACTTCCCTCTATGGATCAAGTGCCTAAAATGGCACTACTAAAAGGAGGCTGCTATGAAGAGATCCTGCTCTTAGGCTGGAACATTCATTTATAAAACAATTCCCAATTTCTTAGCATCATGGTTCCAACCAGCTGTGTGCAGATCTTGCATGAGTTCATTTTTTTTTTTTTCAGTCAATATGCCTTATGGAGTAAATATCCCAAATGAATATGCAGACATCTTCTTCCTCCACATCCCCCCTTTACCCATTCTATCCCCAGTATGTCTTGAACATTGATTATTTAGTTCTATGTGACTGGTATTTCAACAGCCAAGCATCATATCTCTTCTAGCATATTGTGGCTAATGGCTACCAGTACACTGACCTTGAGGCTATATATGCTTTTGCAATTATTAATTTATTAGTAATTTCCCAAGAATGTTGTAATAGAAACTGAAAGATGATGGAAATAGGAAAAACACACAGAGAAATTCACCAGCTCTATAACAAGATCTATTATTACAAACACTTTTAGCTCAGATAATTGAGCTCTAGGGGATAGCATTCCTTGAATGTTTATTTTAGAATTGCCCCAACATAATTCCATTGATCTTCAGGTGCATTTATGATCAACCTCAATACTAATGCTTTGTCTAAAGAATCTCAAACAACATTAGACACCTAGAAGGAACACATTACACTATTTTCTATTAATGAGAACCCTTAGAGTTATGTTATTTGTTTGTAAGTCTCTGACATCTGCTAGCTGGGTAACTTTGAGCAAATTCTTTTGGCAAAATGAAGGTGATAATTATAATTTCTGCCTTACCTATCTTTCAAGGTTATAAGGATAATGAAATACAAATTTCCATGTAAAATTTCTATGTTTAATTAAAATTAATATGTTACCATTCATAAAAGTATACTAGTTCAAGACAGAAAATAAGAAAACAATAGAGAGGAAACCAACCTGTTTGGGACAGACAGTAAAAAATGCCTATCCCACAGACAAACTTGGTCTACATGATTCTGAACTAGTTTAACTCTACTTTTACCCAACTGATAGGATGTTTTGACATCCTGTAGACATCGTTTAAAAGTAGCAAATTATTTTCTCATCTTTTATTACCTTCTTTTGGACAGGATCAGAGGTTAAAGTGTCTGCCTGAAATGTGGGGGACCTGGGTTCGATCCCTGGGTCGGGAAGATCCCCTGGAGAAGGAAATGACAACCCACTTCAGTATTCTTTCCTGGAGAATCCCATGGATGGAGGAGCCTGGTGGGCTACAGTCCACAGGGTCGCAAAGAGTTGGACACGACTGAACGACTTCACTCACTTCACTCATATGCCCAAAAACAAATGATAGAAAGTAAGTTTTATCATGCAAAAATAGTGACCAAATTACTTGGGTCGGTTCCTAAATACGTAGTTTTATGTAATCTAGATATTTAAGAGAACTGTCCATGCTCATTTACCTGCTCCTTACAATCCCACAATCCATCTTCTCCGGGTGCATTCACCTTTACTTTTTTAAATATTTTACGCTGTGGTACCTCTGGATTATAAATTATTCAGAACACAGTTAAACTGACAGCAGTTAATTTCCGACCTTGGACAACTGAAAAGGAAAGACACCTTTGTACTCTGTGTCAGTGTCTTGAAGAACCTGTTTATTGGGTTGCCCAGAAATTTCATTTGGGCTTTGCATGAGCGCTTACAGAAAAACCTGAATGAACTTTCTGGGCAACCCAATACTAAAGAATAAAGAGTTGTGGTAAAGCAGGAAGACTGGGAGACAAAACAAATAAATAAATAAAATCTGGATCTGTCCCATGAAAGAGAGATTCTTTAAAGGCTCAAGAGGAAGGGGCCATGCAGCTCATTCATGTTGTACAGCAGAAACAAACACAACATTGCTAAGCAATTATCCTTCAAAAAATTCTTAATAACTCTTGAGAGTAGGACTAACATCAGATTTGGAAATTTTTTAAAAACTGAAAACCATATTAATAATTATAGCAATGACTAATATTTATTCAGTCCTTGTATGTACTAGATGCTTTGCCAAATACTTTATAGGCGTTTTTCTAATTAAATCCTGTGAACAAACTTAGCGGGTAGTACAATAATTATCCTGACCTTACAAAAGAGGAAACTGAACCAGAAAGAGATTGAGTAAATTGCTCAGGATCATAAACCAGGATTCAAATTCAGGGATATCTGATATCAGAGTCCACTCCTAATCTCTATCCTACTGTAGAAGAGACAAAATTCAGCTCAATGTAGCTTTGAGCTCTCCAACAACAGAATATGCTTATCAGTAGCAGCCATTTTTATTCACTTGAAACTACCCTATGAATATTGAAAATGAAGTCCAGGAAATGCAAAGTGACTTTTTCAACATCATAAAACTGTTTAGAAGCAGAGAAGAGATGGATCTGAGTCTCCTGTTCCCAGAACTAGAGATCTCTTCATTATTCCCAGTGTTTTTCCAATTTGATCCTGGAGAAACAACTATAATGATGCTGTAGAAGTGTTTCAGCAAAGGAATAGTGTCTTGAACTATGTTAATTTTTATGTTTGTCCAGCTAGCTTTTCTATCTTTGCTTCTGTAACTGCGACTAGTCTTCTAACTATAGGAATCAACAACAGAACTTGGCAACTTATATCCCCAACTATAGTGATTGGCCCATACAACGGACAAATCAGTGTCCTTCCTTTGTATTAATCCAGATATTTACAGACATCATGTGCTTTTGCATTGGAGTTGCTACCATGTGGTTATTGTTAACTAGTGTTTGGTAGAAATTGGACTATCACACAAAAATAAATGGAAATGAGAGAAAGACGAAGAGAATCCCTTGTTACTGTTCAGTTGCTCAGTCACGTCTATCTCTTTGCGACTGCATGGACTATAGCACGCTAGGCTTCCTTGTCCTTCACCATTTCCCAGAGCTTGCTCAAACTCATGTCGATTGAGTCGGTGATGCCATCCAACCATCTCGGCCTCTGTCGACCCCTTCTCCTCCTGCCTTCAATCTTTCCCAGCATCAGGGGCTTTTCTAATGAGTTGGCTCTTCATATTAGGCAGCCAAATTATTGGAGCTTCAGCTTCATCATCAGTCCTTCCAATGGATATTCAGGACTGATTTCCTTTAGGACTGACTTGTTTGATCTTGCAGTCCAAAGGACTCTCAAGAGTCTTCTCCAACACCATTAAAAAGCATCAGTTCCTTGGTGCTCAGCATTCTTTATGGCCCAGCTCTCACATCCATACATGACTACTGGAAAAACCATCACTTTGACTATATGGACCTTTGTCAGCAAAGTAACATCTCTGCTTTTTAATATTTTGTCTAGATTGATTATAGCTTTTCTTTCAAGGGGCAAGTATCTTTTAGTATTATGGCTGCAATCACCATTTGCAGTGATTTTGGAGCCCAAGAAAATAAAGTCTGTCAGTCTTTCCTTTGTTTCCCAATCTATTTGGCATGAGGTGATGGGACTGGATGCCATGATCTTTGTTTTCTGAACGTTGAATTTTAAGTCAGCTTTTTTCACTTTCCTCTTTCACCTTCTTCATCAAGAGGCTCTGTAGTTCCTCTTCACTTTCTACCATAAGGGTGGTGTCATCTGCATATCTGAGGTTATTTCTCCTGGCATTCCTGATTCCAGCTTGACTAGAGATCTCTTCAAGAAAATTAAAAAGAATCCCTAGAGCCATTAAATCCAGAGTTCTAAGTTTTTAATCCATCAGTTTTTGGTTCTTTGTGTGATTCTGTGACCTATGCCCCTATCCCTCCTTGGCTATATGAATCAATTCATTTCTCTTTAAGGTGGAGTTCGGTTTATATTTCTTGCAACTAAAAGACAGAGCCCTAGAGACTCAAGATGGACAAGGGGAAGCCTGTTTCCCATAAGGTGTCTTTCTTAATCAAAGTCACTGTGAGTCACTAATACTTATGTTTACTGTGTTTGGTCATTCGACACCATTGCCTTTTCACCTCTAATTCAGAAAAGCATCCAGGAAGCCAAGCTGAGCCACTTACTGTGAAGTTAAGTGAAAGCCTCTGCAACACTAACCCTGTATCCAAATGGTAGAATAGAGAGAGATGGTCTAAAAATGAGTTCCACTCTTCATTAAAATGTACAGCTTTCTTCAGTAGAATTAAAAATACTGTAACTATAAACTTTTCTTCAACAATACTAAAAACAGGCATTGGAATGAAGCATTTTATTTTTGAAAAATTGTTTTCTTGCAGACAAACTCCTCTGTGATCTTATGCACTAGGTTATTTACTCTCAAGCACTTGTTTTTAATTGTGTAGGGGCTTCCCTTGTTGTTCAGCAGTAAAGAATCTGCCTGCAATGCAGAAGACTTGAGTTCGATCCCTGGGTCAGGAAGATCACCTGGAGAAGGGAATGGAAACCCATTCCAGTATTCTTTCTGGGAGAATTCCATGGACAGGAGCCTGAGGGCTACAGTCTATGACATTGCAGAGTCAGACATGGCTTAGTGACTAAAGACAGAAACAATTATTATGTAGACATAGGAGCTGGCATGTCTATTTGTTGTACCTGAATGGTAGTTGTAATTCTCATGCTGCCTCTCAGGAACAAATTTTCGAAATTTAAAAGTCAATGGTAACATACTCAAAAGGGGAAAAAAACAAAACAAAACAAAAAACCTTTGCTGTCCACCTGAAGCTATCACAATTTTGTTAATCGGCTATAGTGAAAGTCACTCACTTGTGTCTGACTCTTTGGGACCCCATGGGCTATACACTTCATGGAATTCTCCAGGCAAGAATACTGGAAAGGGTAGCTTTTCCCTTCTCCAGGGGATCTTCCCAACCCAGGGGTCAAACCCAGGTCTCCCGCATTGCGGGTGGATTCTTAACCAGCTGGCTATATTTCAATATAAAATAAAAAGTCTAAAAAAATAAAATAAAACATATTCCAAATTAATTTTAAAACATATTGATAAACTTATAGCTAAAATTTTGTCTTTCAAAAGCTGGAATGATTTTGTAACATTAAAAAATACTAGTAAAATATAACTTTTACTGAGAATAAAAAGAAACAAGCTTTTCAAGATCATTGCAAAATCTCTTGCTCAGGACACTTAAGTCCTTTGGAAAATAACTTATGAATATATTTATGACCAACAACATATAAAAATTACAAACAACAATAACTAGGATTCTCACGAGGAAGATATATACCTAGAAATATCTTTGTGATATTCTCGTTAGGCATAAAATTATTAAACTTTTAATGTTGCCTATGAATTTAAAAACTCTAAATATATGTTGCTAGTTCATGTGGAGTTGACACAAAAGGTGTTATGGCATGAAGGTTGTCATTAGGGGCAATAAAGCTAGCTAAACTATAAGATTCATAACAGATAGTATATAATTAGTCTTTACGCTGAATTGAATCACATTGTCACTTACACATTTAAAATGAGTTCCAAGTCTCTATCTCTAATCATCTCAGGAATGAGAGAAAGATATTTCAGGAGCTGTCAGATGTTCAAGAAGTGACCCTCTTTAACCACTGACACAGTTGGTGATTTGGAAGATTTTCAAGGTCAAGTTACTGAAGAAGTGCTTAAATGGGTACCTCTACTACATGCAATGGGCTTTATCTGGCTGTCTGTAGCTTTGAATCACTGACTTTGTATCAAGTCTTACTAACAATGAGATGACCTTATGCGGTCAAGACATAGAGGAGATTATTGAATAGATTGATTATGTTTCAGGCTTAGTGTGGGATTATGTCTAATTTTCTTAAGTGCTGGTTAGGCTGTAAAATGGCCTGGAAGAAGCTCACAACAAGCTAAATATCTTATATGTCTTTAATCAACCTTCAAGATATAGACAGCCATTTCGAAAAAACTATTTTATTTCAAAACATGACTAGGGGATAAAATTCTATTTTCAGGTGGTTTACTACACCAATGTGACTTTCTCCTCTGTAAAGGACTAAAATTTAATTTTAAAATAATCATTAAACTGGAAAGAAAATCAAAAATCTCTGATTCTGATACCTTTCTTGGTAGTTAGAAATTAAAAACAAGACTCAGCACCAAAATGTCAACTGGACTTTTCCTTTGAGTTCACAGCCTTAGAACAGTGGTGTCACTTCAAGAAAACATTATTCAAAATGACAAGGACAGGATATTACTAGGCAAAGAACCATTAATGTTCAACCTTTCCCTACCTTCTCTAATGTTTTGTGGAATCTATAGTAGTAACAGTTAGTTTATCTGTCTCAATCTGAGCCACTTTTGACCAAGCAATCTACCCTTTGGGGACATCTTTCTTTCTCCCTCCTACACATCTTTGTACAGTTTACATGGATTAGGTCTCCTTTGACTTTCAATAGAGATTCATACTTTAAAAAATAGAACAGTGGGAAAAAAAAGAAAAATATGATCTTGCATAAGAACAGATTCCAACAACAACAACAACAAAGAGTCGAAATTAAGAAAAAATGATGAAAATGTACATACTTAAATAACTTCAGTTTCAATTACGAGGATGATACAAATGTTTTTGTCCTTATAAGATTGGTTGCCTAGTTAGCATTCATTTTGATGTCAACACACACAATATTATAAAATACAGCTTTATGAAAAAATTAGTGTTAAAGAAAGTTATTATATAGGTTGGGAATTTTGTTCATTTTTCAGGAGACCTGAAGAATAATGAATGTTTACCTTTAAGTGATTCTTGATAAGTAGACTTGTTTTAAGCAAGCAGTTTGGTCAGGTAAGTTCTTACCTCAGATAAAACAATTTTCAAGAATTCACTGAAGAAAACAGGATTTGTATCTAGTTTTCTCTTTGTAGGGGGAAGGTTTTTCAGAAAACACAATAAGACATCTTAACTAAGGTGGTCTAAACCCATTTATTTCCTGGACAAAATCCCCCAACACAAAGCTAAATAAAGGTGATTCAGGTAGCCTCAGTTACACTTATCTTTAAATTAGTGTGCTGTTTGATCAGATGGCCTTATCCAAAACTCTAACAAATACATTCTGGTTTTTTGTTAACTATTCTCATGCTTTTTTGGTCAAAGAATAGAGAGGGAGGAGGAGCATCAACAAAATGGCAGCTCCAAGCCTCTCTCCTCTAAATGAAACATTAATATCCAACAAAACCCATGAGTTCCAACTTTCTCAGAACCATGGAAAAGAGTCAAAGATACACAACAACCAAGCAAACACTGAACCAAGAAAGAAAATGTCAAAGTGGTAAGAAAGTTTTACGACGTTTTTACTCATACTAGTTCATTCCCCTCTATGGCATGGCATTGCTACTGAGGAGGGAAGACTGTGTTCCCATGTAGAACTCTGACCCTTCATTTTGGCAGGAATAGAGAAGCCCTTCATCACAAATCATGATGTATGTCTGCTCTCACACATACATGGTTGATCTGCACAGTCGATACAAGGCACCCATCTTTCTTTCACCTAGCTCAGAATTCGGACTGGAAAAGTGGTGAGCATTGCTCAAAAAAGTGGCAAGGTGAACTAACAAATCACAGATATCTGGGGCAAAACAACAACAACAAAACTTTCAATAGAACGCTTCAGGTCCAGAAAAAAACATTGGAAAGAACTTCTCTGGGAAATTAGGAAGCTCAAAAGGACTTTATGTGCATGGAGTATTTAAAAAGTCAATTTTGAAATCTTGCCCAAAGCAAGATGCATGCTCAGAAAATATTGGAGAAGACCTTAAACTTTTACCTTAGGCTGAACCCTAGTCTGAGTGCAAGACAGGCTAAGTGGTAAGAAAATGCTCTGGCACTGAAACAAATGCAAAGATGGAGACAGTTTTTGTTGTTGTTGTTTTTATTTTGCTTACTAGTTTGTTTTTTTTTTTTTCATCTCCTCACAGTTGAGAAATTTCCTGTCAAAACAACCTGAACACAAACCAAAAAGCAGAGATAATGATCATATATAAAAAGGAATACAGTTTTTCAAAATAATTTGGAAAATCAGTAAACAAATGGCCTACAATAGCCGTCACCAATTTATAAAAAGCAAAATAAAACATCAAATTGGGGGATGAAGAGAATTTATACCTAGGGTTATCGCATTATAGTATTCATAAGTTTAGTTTTCATAAATCTTAACCAAGGATGTCAGTTGTTCTTAACCAAGGATATCAAGATCATTCAATGTAGTAATGATCTTTGCTAGAAATTGTGTTGTAACAATTGGACAAATTCTTGCAAGACTGAAGTTGAACCTAACACCGTATACAAGAATGAACACAAACTGGACCTGAATGTAGGGACTGTAAAACTCTTAGAAGAAACATAGGGCTGAATTTCCATCTGTATTTGGTAAAGAATTCTTAGATATGACACCTAAAATATAAGCAACCAGTATAAAAATTAAATTAATAAGACTTCATACATTTTTTCTTAAAAATTATGGTTAAATGACACTATAAAGAAAGTGAGCATAGAACCCCTGAAAGGGAGAAAGTATTTGCATATCATATCTCTGATAAGTGTCTAGTTATAGAATATACAAAGAAAATTTACCACTCAACAATAAAGACAGATATTCCAATTAAAAATTGGGCAAATAATTTATAGATATCACACCAAAGAACATAACAAATGGCCAATAAATATGTAAAAAGATGTTCAACACTATTCAGTTCAGTTCAGTCATTCAGTCATGTCCGACTCTTTGCAACCTCATGAATCACAGCACGCCAGGCCTCCCTGTCCATCACCAACTCCCAGAGTTCACCCGAACTCATGTCCTTCGAGTCGGTGATGGCATCCAGCCATCTCATCCTCTGTCGTCCCCTTCTCCTCCTGCCCCCAATCCCTCCCAGCATCAGGGCCTTTTCCAATGAGTCAACTCTTCTCATGAGGTGGCCAAAGTATTTGAGTTTCAGCTTCAGCATCAGTCCTTCCTATGAATGCCCAGGACTGATCTTCTTTAGGATGGACTGGTTGGATCTCCTTGTAGTCCAAGGAACTCTCAAGAGTCTTCTCCAACACCACAGTTCAAAAGCATCAATTCTTCGGCACTCACCTTTCTTCACAGTCCAACTCTCACATCCATACATGACCACTGGAAAAACCATAGCCTTGACTAGATGGACTTTTGTTGACAAAGTAATGTCTGTGCTTTTTAATATGCTATCTAGGTTGGTCAGAACGTTCCTTCCAAGGAGTAAGTGTCTTTTAATTTCATGGCTGCAATCACCATCTGCAGTGATTTTGGAGCCCCCGAAAATAAAGTCTGACACTGTTTCCACTGTTTCCCCATCAACATTATTAGGGAAACACAAATCAAAACCACAGTGTTATACAACTTCATATTCACTAGATAAAAATTAAAAAAAAATTAAACAGGAACGAATATTGACAAGGATGTGAGTACAGTCATATGTTACCAGTGGGAATATGTAATGGTGCAGCCACCAGGGAAAATATCTTGGCAGTTCCTCAAAAAGCTAAGTAGAGCTACCATATGACCAAAAAGTTTCAATTCTATATAGATACCTAAGGGAATATAGATACCTAAGGGAATTAAAAACTCATGCTCATACATAAACTTTTACACTAATGCTCACAGCAGCATTATTCATAATAGCCAAGACATGGAAACAAAACAAATGTTCACCAGTAGATGAATGGCTAAACATTCATTTGTTGAAAGTATTCAATGATGCTACTGGTGGTCATCCTCTTCCTAATACAATCTTAAAAAATAATGAAGTACTAATAATTAACCTTGAATACATTATGCTAAGTATGAGAAGCCAAAACTAAAAACCCCGTATTGAGTGATTCCCAAAATAGGCAAATACAAAATACCCAGAATAAGCAAATCCATAGAGACATAAAGTGAACTAGTTTTTAACAGGGGATAGCATTGGAGAGATTGAAATTGAATACTAATGCCTATGGAGTTTCTTTGTCAGATCAGATCAGATCAGTCGCTCAGTCGTGTCCGACTCTTTGCGACCCCATGAATCACAGCACGCCACGCCTCCCTGTCCATCACCAACTCCCAGAGTTCACTGAGACTCACGTCCATTGAGTCAGTGATGCCATCTAGCCATCTCATCCTCTGTTGTCCCCTTCTCCTCTTGCTCCCAAGCCCTCCCAGCATCAGAGTCTTTTCCAATGAGTCAACTCTTTGCATGAGGTGGCTAAAGTACTGGAGTTTCAGCTTTAGCATCATTCCTTCCAAAGAAATCCCAGGGCTGATCTCCTTCAGAATGAACTGGTTGGATCTCCTTGCAGTCCAAGGGACTCTCAAGAGTCTTCTCCAATACCACAGTTTCAAAAGCATCAATTCTTCAGTGCTCAGCCTTCTTCACAGTCCAATTCTCACATCCATACATGACCACAGGAAAAACCATAGCCTTGACTAGACGAATTTTTGTTGGCAAAGTAATGTCTCTGCTTTTGAATATGCTATCTAGGTTGGTCAGAACGTTCCTTCCAAGGAGTAAGCGTCTATTAATTTCATGGCTGCTATCATCATCTGCAGTGATTTTGGAGCCCCCCAAAATAAAGTCTGACACTGTTTCCGGACCAGATGTCATGATCTTCATTTTCTGAATGTTGAGCTTTAAGCCAACTTTTTCACTCTCCACTTTCACTTTCATCAAGAGGCTTTTGAGTTCCTCTTCACTTTCTTCCATAAGGGTGGTGTCATCTGCATATCTGAGGTTATTGATATTTCTCCTGGCAATCTTGATTCCAGCTTGTGTTTCTTCCAATCCAGCATTTCTCATGATGTACTCTGCATATAAGTTAAATAAACAGGGTGACAATATACAGCCTTGACATACTCCTTTTCCTATTTGGAACCAGTCTGTTGTTCCATGTCCAGTTCTAACTGTTGCTTCCTGACCTGCATACAAATTTCTCAAGAGGCAGGTCAAGTGGTCTGATATTCCCATCTCTTTCAGAATTTTCCACAGTTGATTGTGATCCACAAAGTCCAAGGCTTTGGCATAGTGAATAAAGCAGAAATAGATGTATTTCTGGAACTCTGTTGCTTTTTCCACGATCCAGCAGATGTTGGCAATTTGATCTCTGGTTCCTCTGCCTTTTCTAAAACCAGCTTGAACATCAGGAAGTTCACGGTTCACATATTGCTAAAGCCTGGCTTGGAGAATTTTGAGCATTACTTTACTAGCGTGTGAGATGAGTACAATTGTGCGGTAGTTTGAGCATTCTTTGGCATTGCCTTTCCTTGGGACTGGGATAAAAACTGACCTTTTCCAGTCCTGTGGCCACTGCTGAGTTTTCCATATTTGCTAGCATATTGAGTGCAGCACTTTCACAGCATCATGTTTCAGGATTTGGAATAGCTCAACTGGAATTCTACCACCTCCACTAGCTTTGTTCGTAGTGATGCTTTCTAAGGCCCACTTGACTTCACATTCCAGGATGTCTGGCTCTAGGTCAGTTATCACACCATCATGATTATCTGGGTCGTGAAGATCTTTTTTGTCCTTTTCATTATTGGGGACTGGAATGCAAAAAAAGTTTCTTTGTAGGGTTCATGAAAATGTTCTGGAGTTAAATTGTTGTATAACCTTGTGAATATACTAAAAATCTTTAAACTTAAAATAGTGAATGGACATGGGCTACAGTCCACGGGGTCACAAAGAGTTGGCCACAACTGAGTGACTAACACACAACACACACATACATTTCTATTAACTCCTACTTCTTGATTCTGCTAGTTATGCCTCAGAGTGGATTGCACTTTCATTGTGATTTTCACTGAAAATTCATGTTTAGTGCTTTTGCTTTTTTTTTTTTCTTATTATAGAAGACCCAGTGGACCAACACGTGCTTAGTATTGGAATAAGATATGTGTTGCTGGCATCTTGAGATTTTTGTTCCTTTTTTCCTTCCTTTCCTCCTTCCTACTCCTTCTTAGACAGACAATGCCTCTACTTAAGTTCCATTTACTAATGAGGGTGGAAGAGTATGATTCCACATCAGCTTAGCTGTCATGTTACTAAAGGTTATTTCTATTGATACAATATAATGAGGTTTGTATTCATATTAAGGAATAAATATATATTTTAGCTGGGGCAACTTTTTCTTTTTATCAAAACTAAATTCCATTACAAAATCTAATATATCTATTAATGTTAGATGATGTTAAAATAAGTAGAGAAAGCGATTTTTCATTGCATTCTACCTTTAGTTACTTATACTTGAGCATATATTTTTTATTTAAATACAAATGTTTCAAAAATTCTAAATATTGTTAAGAAAATTCACAGTCTCATCTAAGGGTCCATAATTCTTTGCATTTAGTTATGTAATATGTTTTCTTGACAAATGTGATTTACTATGTAATTGAATAGGTTTCATTCCAACATGAAGCACTTTCTGAAAATCATTGACATGTGGAAATGGCAACAGTTCCCCTTAAGCTTTGAAAACAATTATGTTAAAGTACCAATTTTGACTGACTTTAAGAAGGTCAATAGTTCAGTACATAAAATAGGTCAAGTGTTAGTCATATTTTTATGCTGTAGCAAATGTGTGTGGCACATGGGCACAATATATCACTGAGTTCAATGTCCTTGATCATACTCAATCATTACTTTGTTGTTTCTAATTAATAAATATTTGTCCTTCCAAACTTAACTTAAACATTTACTTCTTATATAAAAACATCTTTGCCCACCTAAATTGGGTTAAAACATATGCTTATTTAATACCTGATCAATACATGTGTCACAATTTATCAGGGTTTTATGTTTAATATCTTTTTCTTATCTCCCTATACTCTCTGAGAGAAGTAACTCTGTAATCTGGTTTCCCTTTATGTCTCCAGTCCTTATACACTTTGAGGATGGGAGATACTGAAAAAAATAGGTGTTGAATACAGAAGTGAAAGAATAAACAAATATGTGTTCCAAACTATTCCTAAACATAATTTCAAAACACATCATGTTAAAAGGTTTAAAAAAGAAAAAACAGTGTGATATGATGAAATCAGAATAACTGCTACTTTCAGCTGATGGTCAAACATGTTCTCTGTAACCATGAACTTGACTGTTAGTAAAGACCATAACTATCCTTGGATGCCCCTTCTGATCTAGTTTTTAATTATTCACCAGATTGATAATTAGAGGTCTTCACTAAGCCAGATTCATTAGATTATCTTTTCTACTATTTCTGATGCTTGGGTCTCAATTTCCTTTTATATCAAATGAGGACTGTACACTAGAATGACATCTATAGAAAAGTTTTCAATTAATGTACTAATCCAGACTTTTCATATTTGAGTTTTACATGTCCTACAGTACATCTTGTGATTTTCTTTCTGTTATTCCAAGGGGAACTTAAAGCTTCTTTTGGAATTCCTGCATTCCAAATAAATACTAAAAACAAAACAAAAGAAATATCTATAGTTCTTGATTTTATCTCTTTTTTCCTCTTTTGGCATTTTTATTCCAGGAAAATCATTTGATTGGCCCAGGAATTTCATGTATCTTGACCATTCAGCCTAGCTGCGTAATTCTAAAGTAGCTGCTTATTTAATCAACAGGAAGTGAAGTGAAGTGAAAGTTGGTCAGTTGTGTCCAACCCTTTGCAACCTCATGGACTTTACAGCTCATGGAATTCTCCAGGCCAGAATACTAGAGGGGTAGCCGTTCTCTAGGGGATCTTCCCAACCCAGGGATCAAACCCAGGTCTCCTGCATTGCAGGCGGATTCTTTACCAGCTGAGCCCTCAGGGAAGCCCAACAAGAAAGGAGACCTGAATACAAGTTAATTGAATGCTTCCATAATCATACTTATTTTAAAAGCTAGACACCCAGATCTAAATTTTGCTAACAAATATCACTACTTTCTAGGATTTTTCAGAAAGATATTAAGTTCATTTTGTAGACATAAATTGCCCCCCCAGCTTGGAACATTTAGATGGTCCCTGACTTGTTTTTCATTTTTTGCATTGTTGCAAGTTTGCATTAGACAGCTTTCTAGTCTATTTATTTAAAGGCCACTTTTGACTACAGCTAAAATAAATATAATGTGGTAACTGATAAATTAGAATTTAGATAGAAAATATAGCACTTTCCAGGCAGAATTTTACTGGTATATTAATTCCTGTTGTAGCCTCAGATAATTGGGTTATAAATACGGAGATGTCGTAAACAAGTCAGCTCCTCCAAAGTTTAGTAATACTTTAAGGAGCTTTATCAAAGGCTGGTTCATTCATTTGAGTAAGTAAATCTGTAAGGTACAGTTGCAAACTACCAATGAATCTGTTATACCAAATTATAAGAGAAAGAGCTGAAACATTTCTGCTTATGCACTTGTGGGAACCAATGTGTTACTTGTGTAATATTCTTTGCTGCTAAAATGAAAAAGTAGGAAGTCAAGAAACACCTGGAGTAACAGGCAAATTTGGCCTTGGAATATGGAATGAAGCAGGGCAAAGGCTAATAGAATTTTCCCAAGAGAACACACTGGTCATAGCAAACACCCTCTTCCAACAACACAAGAGAAGACTCTACACATGGACATCACTAGATGGTCAACACCGAAATCAGATTGATTATACTCTTTGCAGCCAAAGATGGAGAAGCTCTATACAGTCAACCAAAACAAGACCAGGAGCTGACTGTGGCTCAGATCATCAACTCCTTATTACCAAATTCAGACTGAAATTGAAGAAAGTAGGGAAAACCACTAGACCATTCAGGTATGACCTAAATCAAATCCCTTATGATTATACAGTGGAAGTGAGAAATAGATTTAAGGGCCTAGATCTGATAGATAGAGTGCCTGATGAACTATGGAATGAGGTTTGTGACATTGTACAGGAGACAGGGATCAAGACCATCCCCATGGAAAAGAAATGCAAAAAAGCAAAATGGCTGTCTGGGGAAGCCTTACAAATAGCTGTGAAGAGAAGAGAAGTGAAAAGCAAAGGAGAAAAGGAAAGATATAAGCATCTGAATGCAGAGTTCTAAAGAATAGCAAGAAGAGATAAGAAAGCCTTCCTCAGTGATCAATGCAAAGAAATAGAGGAAAACAACAGAATGGGAAAGACTAGAGATCTCTTCAAGAAAATTAGAGATACCAAGGGAATATTTCATGCAAAGATAGGCTCGATAAAGGCCAGAAATGGTATGGACCTAACAGAAGCAGAAGATATTAAGAAGAGGTGGCAAGAATACACAGAAAAACTGTACAAAAAAGATCTTCATGACCAAGATAATCATGATGGTGTGATCACTCACCTGGATGCTTAAGAGTTATTTATGCTATATAAATCAGAATTTGAATCTTATTAACAATTCCCTCCCCCGCCCCCGCCTCTTTTTTTCTTCAATTGAAGTTGTTTCAGACTGGTACAAAATACTTCAAGTTTAATTTGAATATTAAAGAATTTTATTGCAGTATTTTGGCTGCTTCTGTACTGTGTTACATTTGGAATTGCAGTCTTGAGTTTCATAGGGCTTTTTAAGGAAGCAATTAATTATTTTACTGTGGTAGTTTATAAAGTGTGACTCTGATTACTTCAGTGTTACATGGGAAGTAGTGTTGAATTATTTCTTTTTTATTTAGTTTGAAGGATTTCTCTGCTATACTGTTTCTTAAACCTAAAACAAAAACAGTAAAACAGTCAGCCCTTGGCATCTTATGTGAAATTTGAGACCATATATAGATCCAAGAACTGGAAGTGAAAATTTGTAACTCTACAGTCTATAGAAGTAACCCAGAAGTTTAAAGAATGGTCACATTTTAAAGTTCAAAGGGACTTTAAAAATTCCCCTTTTAATCATAGTATAATTTCATTATGGATTCCATGCTTTGACATATCCTTTCTACCATATAAACTATAATTTATGAATGATTTAAGAATATATTTTCTATATGTTTTCAACAAAGCAATGTGTACCTAACATTCAGAAATTCTGATAAGTATACAATAATTATTGGAACATCAAAGAATTAACTTCAACGTGCAAAAACTACACTTTTGGTACATTTTGTGCTTCATTGTAAACAGTATTTTTTTAAAAAATAATAAGATAATCTTGCACTCACCCCATTTCCAACTATCAAGAATTTCATTTTGTGGGAACAGTGGGCCCTAGTAAGCAGTCTGGATTACCGTGGGTTGGTCATCAGATAAATAAGAGATGTCTCAGAATACTGAGTGCAGGAGTCTGCACAAAACAATGAATGTTATAGTAATTCAGAGCTTGGGGAATTATTGTTTTTTAAGTTTCTTAATACTGTGGACTGTTGTTTTATCCCCAGAATTCTGCAGTGTGCCAGGCATATAATAGATGTGCCATGTGAAGTCCTTGAATAACTGAACTAAACAAATAAAATAAAACACTGAGTAACTTTAGTATTGTGAGTAGAAACTTGAGATATCTGTTTTCCTACACTGAGGGTGGATAAGGACGATTAAAGAAACCAAGATGAAAGGGAATTTAAAAATCACTTAGTTTAATTTCTCCTTTTCCAGTCCAAAGTATGACATGGGATCAAGATCATACAGCTGAGTAACCAAGAGCACAGTCAGGTCCTGAACTCAAGGCTTGTAGGTGTGATGAAAATAATCTTAGTTATTTTATTATTGATGTACAGCCAAGGACGGCTGCTCTATTTATACAATAAGATGGTGATATAAAGACCCCTATTTTATACATTCTGCTTCTGTTGACTTTGGCTTGTCTATGATAAAGGTTGTTAGCAATCCTGATAAAAGAGATTGCTGTTGAATTTCTTGATTATGGTTCTTAAAATGCTTCAAGCAGTGGCATTCAGCAAGCAGCTGAGTTGACATTGATTTTACTAAAAGGGAAAATGTATTCATATAGCATTCCTGAATCATTTGCTGGCAGACTGACAGTTACTTACGTTCTATGTCTATTAGATTTAATTCTGGTCCGGTGGCAATGTAGGTGCAGCAGTTGGAACCTACCTATAAGGGAATGATGTGTGATAGCTTTTAATGTAACAGAACTCCTCTAGTTTGAGCCACAAAATTGAAAACTGGACATCTCTACACCATACTTAGTCTTCTGGTCATGAGATGATATCTTTAGTGGGAATTTGAAACCATAACATGAAATGGCAGATTGTTCTGCCAACTGCTACAGAGTACCACTTGTGCCTTGTAGCCATAAGACTATTTAGATGTTTTAACAGCTGGCAGGGAAGGTCCTAACTCAATCAGATGGGATCAGCCATAAGTGGAAACCTTTCTGTGTCTCATATCTGCATGACTCATTGTCACATGTGCCTGGAAACATCTTTTACATCACATGTTTACTATAAGAAATATTCTTCTATGACTATAATATTTCCCCCAGTATCCTTGGTAAGAAAGAATAGTGAAACCCTCTTTTAGTCTTGATAATTCCACAAGTGTAATTCTGGATAAGTCATGTGTTGCCTCATTTGTAGCATTGAAAATTTTGAAATATATGATGATATGCACCATAATATTAACACCTAAATGTCAGATTCCAAAAAAAGTCTTTTAGATATATGACTTCACTTAATTGTTATAAATCTTAAATATAGTTTTCTTCATTTTATTCCTGTGGAAACTGAGGCTCAGATAAAATTTGTTGCTTATCTAAATTATAACAGTGCTAAATTTACCCAGTGACTCAGTGGTTAAGAACCTGCCTGCCAATGTAGGAGATGCAGATTTGATCCCTGGGTCAGAAGGATGCCCTGGAGAAGGAAATGGCAACTAGCTCCAGTATTTTGCCTGGGCAATCCCATTGATAGAGAAGACTAATGAGTCCATGGGATCACAAAGAGCTGGACATGACTTAGTGACTTAGCAGCAGCAACTCTGAATGCTGTTGGTTGTAGTTCCAAAGACCATATTATTTTTACTATATCATACTAACATCTTGCTCAGTATGGATATTTGTCTTTTATTAAGTTTCTTAATATATACTGTAGAGTGATGTCCTTGGATATCCATAGCAAAGTAAGTCAATGGACTCAGTAATTCTGTCTGATTTACAAAGAGAAATGGAGTTCAAATGTTTACAACATTTGTAAAGTCTAGCAGAAAATGATGTCTATGCATGCTGTGTAAACTTACAGTTCTTTCTGAATTGACTATGGGTATATGTGTGTTGGGGGGGCAGAGTGGGGGGTCTTTCCAGGTGGTGCTGGTGGTAAAGAATCTGCCTGCCAATGCAGTAGATATTTTAGATGTGGGTTTGATCCCTGGGTCGGGTGTGGCAACCCACTCCAGTATTCTTGCCTGAAGAATTCCATGGACAGAGGAGCCCTTGGCTACAGTCCATGGAGTAGTAAAGAGTTCGATGCAACTTAGCACACAGCATGCATGCACGTGTGTGTGTGTGTGTGTGTGTGTGTGTGTGCATGTGGATGTTTGTGTGTGGATGTGGATGTGTGTATGGATATGCATTTAGGGAATCTAGGGGCTTCTGTGGAATAATCCTTGTTTCAAACAATATTTTTCTGATTCTCATTTTAAAATCATCTTGCTTTGGCAGATTTCCTCAAGTTTTTTCTATGATTTCACATTGTTCCCCCAGAAAGGTTATATTAAAAACAAACAAACAACAACAAAAACGGGCTCATAATAATAGATTGCATTAGTTAACATTGATAGTTTCATTTTGTTCTTAAATTGGTATCAATTTTCTTTTTATTTAAAATTAAAAGAAAATAATATTTAAATAGTGTAAGCAGTGAATAAAGCATCCAAATCCATGCTTTAATAATTAATGTCCCAATATTCTTTTCAGGTGGCTTGAAGTTGTATGACTATACAAAATTTATTTAGAATTTGGTCAATTTTTAGTTTATTTTGTATTAGATGATTTTTTATTTCATACACATATGCATACAGAGACATGTATGTCCTCTATTACTATGGAATCCTAATTAGATTTGTAGTTTTAATAGGGTATTTTAAAGTTATATGTAAGTACTGTTGGTCTGAACTTTAGTAGACTAGATCTACAAAATAATTTTAAGATTAAGTAGATTCTCAGAACTAAAAAATAAAATATAAATTAAGTAGATTCTCAGATAAAAGCATCTCCAAACTAATCAAATTCTTACTGATCTACCAAGAGAAATATGGAATATGACCCAAGAGAAATGTTTGATTTACTGATGATATTGCAGTGTGATTTCTTTTTTGATTGTTTTAGCTGAAAGTTACACCTCAAAGATATTTTCAAAATAACGCAAAATTGTTGGTGTATCTGGAACTTATATTCCTTTGAGCATTCTCCTTCTAAGCAGTATTTCTTACTTTGTTTAGACATGTAAGTAAGAACAGACAAAGTGTGATTTCACATCCACACTATCATCCCTGAAAAGTTTCCTTTTAAATTCAACTGTCTATGAATGTGCAAAGAGAGGGTGAAAGTTTTGCCATTATATTATCCTTAGAAACTTTTCTGACATTCAGAACATAGCAAATTGAAAGAAAAAAAGATTGAATTTAAGACAATGTTAAAAATGAAGTAGACAGATTGGTACTTTCAACAACATTACTGGAAAACTCTCTTTCTAATAATAACCACAGAAATAAAGGAAAGAAAAAAATTTCTTAAAGGATACTGCTTTCCATTTAATCTAAATGGAAAGACTGCAAAGCATACAATTATAGGTGTGTAAAAAGTCAGGAAGTGAAAAAGCCAAAATAATGAGAGATTCTTGTAATATCTAGTGTCGCAAAGTTGCAGTACTGTCAGAAGTTTTGGTCTCAAGAGGTATCTTGGGAAGGAAAAAAAAAAAAAGCCTCAGGAAATAATAACTAGAACTTGGCAGAGAAAGCTCCTTTATGAGACGTGCCTGCAGGGCAGAAATAATTGGAAGCAGAGGCTTCCTTTGCCCTGACAGGTGCCCTTTAGTTCCACAAGGAGTGGACACCCTAAAACACCCAAAACCAAGTATAATAAAAAGTTATCTGGGGATGATCTCAACATTCTATTTGGACGAACAGAGGAAAATGTAAAAAGAAATGTTAACTTAAGTGGACATTCAAACCACATTTACCATGAAGGTAGAAGGCAATTATTGGGGTAGTTCAGGGCAAAATATGCTGTAGCTTGAAGTATCCAGTGAGTATTTCCTCCTCAGGTGACTGGGAACAGCTGTTTCCATATCCCCGTTCTTTTTTTTTTTGGAGTGCTGAACCAGTCTGAGGAACAGTGTTTAGCGGAAGGGAACATTCCTTTTGGTGGCAGTGAAAACAGTACCTTTGAGAGTTCATTTCATCTACTGGAAGGTTCAGCGCTCACAAGAGCATACTGGTGGAGAAAAAAGTATGTCAACAAATACTCTTTCAGCACCAAGGCCAGTTTAGCTGTCAAGTTAGAATCAAAAGTGTGAGTTAAGTAAAACAAAAAACACTGAAAGCATTCAAAATTTATTTTCAAAATCTAGTATCAGAACATTAGTATCTTATTATATAATGGAATAGTTTAAAAGTATCTATTTATCTGTCATCTGTTTATTCATCCCAGCTAGCTAGTTATGGAGAGAAAATGAGAAAGAGAGGGAGAGACAGAGAGACAGAGATATCCAAATAGCAGTTTATGAACATCTTCCCAGGAAGAAGCATTGCACATTTTTAAAACATTTGGTTGATGGGAGATGTTGAAAACAATGAAGTTTCTTTGAAGCTTACATATAATATTATAATATGGAAATTTTAAAAAATTGGAAAGCTAATATTTCCCTCTATGCACCTTCATTTTGGTTGAGCTCAGTCGATCAGTTGTGTCTGACTCTGCAACCCCATGAACTGCAGCACGCCAGGCCTCCCTGTCCATCACCAACTCCCAAAGTTCACTCAAACTCATGTCCATCGAGTAGGTGATGCCATCCAGCCATCTCAGCCTCTGTTGTCCCCTTCTCCTCCTGCCCCCAATCCCTCTCAGCATCAGGGTCTTTTCCAATGAGTCAACTCTTTGTATGAGGTGGCCAAAGTATTGGAGTTTCAGCTTCAGCATCAGTCCTTCCAATGAACACCCAGGACTGATCTCCTTTAGAATGGACTGGTTGGATCTCCTTGCAGTCCAAGGGACTCTCAAGAGTCTTCTCCAGCACCACAGTTCAAAAGCATCAATTCTTCTGTGCTCAGTTTTCTTTATAGTCCAATTCTCACGTCCATATGTGACTGCTGGAAAAACCATAGCCTTGACTAGATGGACCTTTGTTGGCAAAGTAATGTCTCTGCTTTTTAATATGCTGTCCAGGTTGGTCATAACTTTCCTTCCAAGGAGTAAGCGTCTTTTAATTTCATGGCTGCAAGCACCATCTGCAGTGATTTTGGAGCCCCCAAAATTAAAGTCTGACACTGTTTCCACTGTTTCCCCATCTATTTCCCATGAAGTGATGGGAGCAGATGCCATGATCTTCATTTTCTGAATGTTGAGTTTTAAGCCAACTTTTTCACTCTCCTCTTTCACTTTCATCAAGAGGCTTTTGAGTTCCTCTTCACTTTCTGCCATAAGGGTGGTGTCATCTGCATATCTGAGGTTATTGATATTTCTCCTGGCAATCTTGATTCCAGCTTGTGCTTCTTCCAGCCCAGTGTTTCTCATGATGTACTCTGCATATAAGTTAAGTAAGCAGGGTGATGATATACATCCTTGATGTACTCCTTTTCCTATTTGGAACTAGTCTGTTGTTCCATGTCCAGTTCTAACTGTTGCTTCTTGATCTGCATATAGGTTTCTCAAGAGGCAGGTCAGGTGGTCTGGTATTCCCATCTCTTTCAGAATTGTCAACAGTCTATGCACCTTAGAACTTTGCTATTCTAAAAATACTTAATTTAGTAGAGTGGTACCTGAAGAATTTTATGTGTAGAGTGGGTCAAAGGATAACATTTGAGGTGGTTTGATTGTGACAACATGGTTAAGCTGGAAAGTATATTTCCCAGAATCCCCTTCACTGTACAGTTGCAGGTTGGATTTGGCCAAAAGAAGAACTTGTGTGAGATTTGGACAATGTAAGTGAAGAAGTGACTAATACCTTCTGCAGGTTATCTTAGTCAGATGGAGTCCTTAGTTATCCTTTCTCTCATCTACTCCATGTCCACTATTGTTCCAAGTCTTCACCAGAGGCTTGGCTGTGTAATCTCGGAGGAGTCACAGCTTTCCATTGAGTTCCCTCCCTTTCTTTCATCTTCCTGTAGAGAAAAAGGACTGGATCAGGAAGTCAGAAGGCCTCCATTTCTTTTCTTTTTCTTTTCTTTTTTTTTAGTATTAATTTCTTTGACGCACTGGATCTTAGTTGCAGCACCTGGGATCTGTGATCGTCTTTGTGGCATGAGGGATCTTTACTTCATCTTTAGGTGCAGCATGCAAACTCTTAGTTCTGGTATGTGGCATCTAGTTTCCTGACCAGGGATCAATCCTGGGTCCCCTGCACTGAGAGCATGAAGTCTTAGCCACTGGATGACCAGGGAAATCCTAGAAAGTCTCCGTTCTTATCCAGTTTTTCCCATAGCTTTGGGATCTTGAGCAATCACTTATTCTGTGTCTCAGTTTCCTCAATTATAGAATTAAGGTATTGGACTAGAGAAGCTCTCAGATCCTTCAGAGGTCTAAAAATTGATCTGTGTCTCTGCTAGGCTTTTATTACTAGTTGCATTGTGCAGGAGGTGAATTGAGTAAATGATTTTATTACTTGTTCAGGTAGGCACACATGCTTGACCCCACAAACCTGTTGCCTCCTGAAATCAATTTTGTACTCCTTGTTTTACTTCTGCTCTGATAGACAAAACTCTAGAAGCTCTGCTTTAAAAAACTTATTTTTATTTCCTAAACTTTGTTTTTAATATATGAGCAAAACAGATGTAACTGACTTCTTATCAGTAGGCTAACATATTTACATTATGGGCATAGGGAAACATTGATGCATCATTTTTCTATATTTTTACATATTTTTAAACAAATATAAATTATTCCACAGTTAAGTCTGTATATCTAAAGTTGAAATAATAAAAGAGAATTGTAAGGAGAGATTTAAAATGAGGACAGATTGGAATGTTTTATTGTTGGGAGTAAAACTGAAGTGTAAAAGTAAAGAAGAGATCCCAGAATGTTCTTAATAGTCAGGGAAAAAAATCAATTAGAAAGTCATTAGCAATAATGATTTAATTATGATAAAGCCCAAGTGCAAGTCACTCAGTCGTGTCCAACTCTGCGACCCCATGGACTATACAGTCCATGGAATTCTCCAGGCTAGAATACTGGAGTGGGCAGCCAATTCCTTCTTCAGTAGATCTTCCCAACCCAGAAATCGAACCAGGGTCTCCTGCATTGCAGGCAGATTCTTTACCAACTATTAATTACGATAAGAATAGCCAAATAATCAATCAAAAATACTTCTAAAGAGCTTGTGTGTATTTTAATATGTAATGGGCTTCCTAGGAGCTGTAGTGGTAAAGAACTTGCCTGCCAATGCAAGAGATGTAAGAGACTTAGATTTCATCCCTAGGTCAGGAAGATCCCCTGGAGGAGGGCATGGCAACCCACTCCAGTATTCATGCCTGGAGAATCCCACGGACAGAGGAGCTCGGCAAGCTACAGTCCATGGGATCGTAAATAGTAGGACATGACTGAGGCATCCTAGGAGGCACACACAATTGAATAATATTAACTTCAGAATACACCCATTTTGATGCTAAGTCAAGCTCATTATATTTGCAGTCCAATCTACCTCAGGTAACTGACCCTCAGTTTACCTCAGAGCTTAGTACCATACTCTTTCATCTTCTTATAATCATAGTATTTAGCTTATCAATTCATTCAAATCATTTAACAAATACTGAGTTATCTAATCATTCATTTATTCAGTCATTTGATGTTTAATCTGGAAGTACTCACCATATGCTAGACATGTGCATGAAACTCAATGCATTTTCCCATTTAATCTTTACAGGAATTAAAGTAGATTATATTATTACCTGTTTCTTCCATATGAAGAAATTGAGGCTGAGAAAGCTCAGAAACTGACCAGAGAGCACTTAACTAGAAAGTACCAAACAGAATTTGAAGGCCAGTTTGTCTGACTGCAAAATCTAAACTTAACGTTTACAATATACCAGCTTTTAAGTATAACCCTATACAGTATCCAACTGTAACAGTATGTAAATCTCCTGTTCATGGAAGTAGAAAACAAGTCCCATGAAGCTAAGTGACTTGTCCCTGAGTCACATAGTCGGAGGGTACAACACACTTAAAAGATAGAGATGCTTGTGTGTAGATACAGATAGAATTCAATTCAGAGAGGGAATAGCAATCATATTTATTCAAGGTCTTTACTTTTAACCTCTATTATTTCAAATAACTAGTCTCTTGCTGATTTGTATACACAGTCTAAAAATGTTGCTAAATATAGAACTCTGATGTGAAGAATATTCCATCTCAAGTCAGAAAGATGAACTGGATAACCTTTCATATTCTTTTAGACAGCCAAATGATCTTTATATTTTTCTAAGGTTATTGAATAATTCTAAGTAAAAGTTCATAATCATTTGTTTTCATTTCTGTTTCATTTTATTTTTATGTTGATGTAAGCAATCATTTTTATTATTTTCTTATGAAATAGGATGTTAAAACTTCTATTATATAGAAACATGTTTAGTAAGGAAACTTGAAAAAATTATTACACTGATAATTACCATTTACTTTGAAAAACTGCCATGAACTAAAATGTGCCTAGAACTTCCACTGTGGCTCAGTCAGTAAAGAATCCCCCTGCAATGTGGGAGACCTAGGTTGATCCCTGAGTTGGGAAGATCCCCTGGAGGAGGGCATGGCAACCCACTCTAGTTTTCTTGCCTGGAGAATCCCCATGGACAGAGGAGCCTGGCAAGCTACAGTCCATGAGGTCGCAAAGAGTTAGACACAACTGAGCAATTAAGAACACAGCACAGCACACAGCACAATAGGCCTATGACACTCCCAATTGTGTCTGTCTGACACATAAAAGAGATTGAATTCAGATTGAATTCACATTTGAATCCTTTGGGTTCAGTTGTAGCTAAATAGGGAAATCTTACAAAGAGAAGAAAACTATATTAACATTGCATTTCAAATTTAATCAGTTGTTTAATAAGCGCAATTTCATCTTTACCTCTTTTTTTCAACTATTAACACTATATAGAAATTAAAATCGGAGTAAGTTCTTCATAATATTAATAACAGAAAGCATCAATTGTTTACATTATTAGTACTCTATCTCTATCTCCACATATGCCAAACCATTCTTTTTTTATTGCTGCATATATAACACTCATATAACTCAGGCTCAATTCAACTGTGCTCTCTTTCGAGAAATTTTCTCTGATGCCTACAAAATATTCTGCTTTGGTAGGCTGATTAAAAACATGTCCCCAGCTCATCACCTCTCTCTAAGCCCTCTGCCATGTGACTTGAAAATGCTTTCCATCATGAGTAGAATCAGTTTCTCTACCTTGTCAATCTAGGCGGGTTATGTGAATTGTTCTGTTAAATAGAATGCAGTGTATGTGAAACTGCCAGTTCCAAGGATCCCCACACTACTGTTTGCTCTCTTGATAACGCTGCTATTACCCTGAAAACAAGCTCAGGATAATCTGCTGAATAATGAAAGACATAAGGTCTAGTCCTTGTGCCAGATGACTGCCAGCCAAGTGTCAGGCAAGAATGAAGTCTGTCTTAGGACACCTAGCCCCCAGGTCACACACCAGCTGAGTGCAGATGTGTGAGTGAGCCACGCTAAGATGGGACAAGCCTGACCTAGATCATCAGAACCACCCAGCATACCCATCGAGTAAGTGTTAGCCATTCAGTCATGTCCGACTCTTTGCAACCCCATGGACTGTATATCTCCTTGATGCATGCAATTCTCCAGGCAAGAATACTGGAGTGGGTTGCCATTTCCTTCTTCCAGGGGATCTTCCCAACCCAGGGATTGAACCCAGGCCTTCCACATTGCAGGCAGATTCTTTACCATTGAGCCACCAGGGAAGCCCTGTGCATATTAGTTTACTACTGGACAAAGTACTTATATTAATGGGAAGGTTTATAGCATAAAGCAAAGAGCTGTGGAATAAGCATCTGTTAGGCTAACTGCATGTACTGCTTCTTTTACATAAATGACCTTTGCCAAGTCTCTTAACCTTCCTGTACTTTCTAATTTTAAGCCCAAAGTGTTAGCCACTACATCCGCTTTCGAGAGAACAGCATCTGGGTACTATCCTCCTACTTTGGTAATGAAGCCAAAGAACATGCACTTTTAGTTTCCATTTTACATGAGCCCAGATTTGAAAGCCTTATTCACTCCAAATTCTCTTGGACATCTCTATCGTTTGTACCACATTAGCATTTCAAATCATCTCTCTTTTCAGCAGTTTTTTGCTTTTGCCAATACGTTGAATAGGATAAAATGTAAATGAACTGATTTCTTTTTGGTCAGGGATGTAAATAATATTAATATATTTCTTGCAAATCTATGATCAAATTGTGTACTGAGAGCTGTCTCCTCCCATATTAAACATGTGCTTACATATCTGGGTAATTTCACTCACCATTTCCATCCAAAGACTTAAAACTATGGAGGAGTTTAACTGAAAGAAACATATCCTTTTGAGGATGTTTGAAATATACACATATGAATATTAAAAGAACAGATATAAAGCAACCAGAGGAAAAAAAATCACCTAACTAGCTAATCAGTAGCGATTATACTCTTTTTTTAAGGAAATTTGCAGGTGTCACAAATCTTATCATGCTTTTGCTTGGTGGTGCTTAATTATAACTATTTGCAGATTGCAAATAATTATATACATATAGGTGGATCTAAATAGCAGATTGCAGATACAAATAATAAATTTCATAAATAGTTAGCTATCAGTAGAACTACATTTTAAATATCTTAGTAAGAGAAGTCCTTTCATGCCCTAATATAAGCCAAACAAATTTTTTAAGCAAATGTTTGGCTCTTATAATTTTGAAGCACTTGTTTTTTGGAACACTGCACTTGGTTTGAAACCAGGATAATTAGCAAGGATTGGCAAGTTTTTTGCGAATAAAGTATGTGTTTGTGGTCATTTGAAATGCATAAGGCTCTGCCATTCAGTAGTAGCTCTTGTGTTTATTCTTCAGGAAATTTGGAACTCTAGATACACAAATGAGGTTATGAGAATCTTAGAAATCTATGACTGATACCTTACCTTAACAATTATTAAATTAGCTTGTTATCATAAATTTGTAGAACCTTGGTATATTATAAAAATTGTATCTATTTCCTCACACTGAATAGATTGATTTTCAAAGCTGTTTTGGTATAAAGAACACTAGCCCAGTATAAATTTTCATTCATATTACTTAGGCTTAGGCAACAGAAATAATAATCAACTAGTTTGGTTCATGATTCTCATTGAACTTGTCACTCCTGGTAGGCTGTGTCTAAGCCTTTAATTTAGAAAGGTTTTAATATGAGTTTGAGATTACTTTCAGGTTGGGAATAAAGTCTAATTCTTTTAAATCCTAATTCATTTGTATCACTCCTGGATCCATCAAGAAACTAAGTGTGCCTATTAAATTAAGCTGTGTCTAGAACAATATATGCTAATTGAGATACAGTAATGCCATATTTTATTGATTTTAGGATGCATAAATTCCACAATTTAGTGTCTCTAAAATAGAACTGTTCATGGGGTTCTCAAGGCAAGAATACTGAAGTGGTTTGCCATTCATTTCTCCAGTGGACTATGTTTTGTTAGGCCAGGGCAGGGACAGGCCCTTCAGCTGCTCAACATAGCTGGATGACATGCTGGTGCCCTGGCTGTCTCACTGTTAGTCCATGTTGAGCATTTAAACCTTCACTGGTCATCAGATATCAGTCAACATATGTCCAGGGCTCGAGGCAAAAGCCCTGCTGGAGAGGCTGCAAAGGAAGGAAGGCTGTAACCTGCATTGGAGGACTCCCATGAGCTGAGGGCAGCCCACCCTCACAGCTGCCACTGGCCTTAGTGGAGCCGATCTGCCAGCCGAGAGCTGCTATTTATCATTCAGTTCAGTTCAGTTGCTCAGTTGTGTCCAACTTTTTGTGACTGCATGAACTTCAGCACACCGGGCTTCCCTGTCCATCACCAACTCCCAGAGCTTACTCAAGTTCACGTCCTTACTGGTGATGCCATCCAACTATCTCATCCTCTGTCATTCCCTTCTCCTCCTGCCTTCACTCTTTCCCAGCATCAGGGTCTTTTCCAATGAGTCAGTTCTTCACATCAGGTGATCAAAGTATTGGAATTTCACCCTCAGCATCAGTCCTCCCAATGAATATTCAGGACTGATTTACTTTATGATGGACTGGTTGAATCTCCTTGCAGTCCAAGGGACTCTCAAGACTGTGGTATTCTCCAACACCACAGTTCAAAAGCATTGATTCTTTGGTGCTCAGCTTTCTTTATAGTCCAACTCTCACATCCATACATGACCACAGGAAAAACCATAGCCTTGACTAGACAGACCTTTGTTGGGCAAAGTAATGTCTCTGCTTTTGAATATGCTATCTAGGTTGGACATAACTTTTCTTCCAAGGAGCAAGCATCTTTCAATTTCATGGCTGCAGTCACCATCTGCAGTGATTTTGAAGCCAAAAAGATAAAGTCTATCATTGTTTCTATTGTTTCCCCATCTATTTACCTTGAAGTGATGAGAGCAGATGCCATGATCTTAGTTTTCTGAATGTTGAGTTTTAAGCCAACTTCTTCACTCTCCTCTTTCACTTTCATCAAGAGGCTCTTTAGTTCTTCTTTGCTTTCTGCCATAAGTGTCATCTGCATATCTGAGGTTATTGATATTTCTCCTGACAATCTTGATTCCAGCTTGTGCTTCATCCAGTTCAGCATTTCTCATGATGTACATGCTATCCATTGTGGAGAGATCAAATTGCCAACATAACTGGATCATAGAAAAAGTAAGGGAATTAAAAAAAAACAAAACTACTTCTGCTTCATTGACTTTACTAAAGCCTTTGACTGTGTGGATCACAACAAACTGTGGAACATTCTTAAAGGGATAGGAATACCAGATTACATTACCTGTCTCTTGAGAAACCTGTATGCAGGACAAGAAACAACAGTTAGAACTGGACATGGAACATAGACTGTTGCAAAATTGGGAAAGGAGTATGTGAAGGTTGTATATTGTCACCCTGCTTATTTAACTTATATGTAGAGTACATGTGAAATGCCAGGCTGGATGAAGCACAAGCTGGAATAAAGATTACTGGGAGAAATATCAACATCTTCAGATATGCAAATAATACCACTTTAATGGCAAAATATGAACTGGAACTAAAGAGCCTCTTGATGAAGGTGAAAGAGAAGAGTGAAAAGACTGGTTTAAAACTCAACATTCAAAAAATGAAGTTCATCACATCCAATCTTATCACTTCATGGCAAATAGATGGGGATACAATGGAAACAGTGACATATTTCATTTTCTTGGGCTCCAAAATCACTGCGAAAGGTGACTACAGACACAAAATTAAAAGAGACTTGCTCCTTGGAAGAATAGCTATGACAAACCTGCTGCTGCTGCTGCTGCTGCTAAGTCGCTTCAGTCGTGTCTGACTCTGTGTGACCCCGTAGACGGCAGCCCACCAGGCTCCCCCGTCCCTGGGATTCTCCAGACAAGAACACTGGAGTGGGTTGCCATTTCCATCTCCAATGCATGAAAGTGAAAAGTGAAAGGGAAGTTGCTCAGTCGTGCCCGACTCTTAGCGACCCCATGGACTGCAGCCCACCAGGTTCCCCTGTCCATGGGACTTTCCTGGCAAGAGTGTTGGAGTGGGTTGCCATTGCCTTCTCCATGACAAACCTAGACAGTGTATTAAAAAAACAGAGACATCACTTTACCAACAAAGGTCCATATATGGTATGGTTTTTCCAGTAGTCGTGTACGGATGTGAGAGTTGGACTATAAAAAAGGCTGAGTGCTAAATAATTGATGGTTTTGAATTATGGTGTTGGAGAAGACTCTTGAGAGTCTCTTGGACTGCAAGGAGATCCAATCAGTTCATCCTAAAGATCAGTCCTGAATATGCATTGGAATGACTGATATTGAAGCTGAAGCTCCAATATTTTGGCCACCTGATGTGAAGAACTGACTCATTTGAAAAGACCCTGATGCTGGGAAAGATTGAAGGCAGGAAGAGAAGGTAATGACAGAGGATGAGATGGTTGGATGGCATCACTGACTCAATGGACGTGAGTTTGAGTAAACTCCGGGAGATAGAGAAAGACTGGGAAGCCTGGGGTGCTGCAGTTCATGGGGTTCCATGAACATGACTGGACATGACTAAGCAACTGAAAAACAACAACAAAACAGAACTCTATCATAATCAGAAACATGTCAAAATTAGAGTTGGCTGGATTGAGGAGCCTGGTGGGCTGCAGTCCATGGGGTCGCTAGGAGTTGGACACAACTGAGCAAGTTCACTTTCACTTGTCACTTTCATATGTTGGAGAAGGAAATGGCAACCCACTCCAGTGTTCTTGCCTGGAGAACCGCAGGGATGGGGGAGCCTGGTGGGCTGCCGTCTCTGGGGTCGCACAGAGTTGGACACGACTGAAGCAACTTAGCAGCAGCAGCAGCAGCAGCAGATAACATTAATGAGCTAGTTGTTTGCACACATGTATATTTTTATAATTTCTCTTTTAGTGGCATCACTGGATACCAGAAAACTTCTGACAAGTAAATTATTAAACCACTTGAGAATCATTGGTGAACTCTCTGTTCTAGATATTGTCTGAAAATCTTCAACTGTTATCATCTGGTAAAGTCTGGAAAGCAATAAAATTTACAGCACTGGTGTCAGAGTTTATAAGAGCATCTGGAGAGAACCATGAAGTCATTTTTTTCAAAAATGTCCCTGCCCTCATCTCCCCAGCCCCCACCGACCCTCCCATACCTTGGATGGTACAGAAGACATCATGGTGTGGAAACCACTGATACCAACAACTGTGAGTTTAAAAATGATACAAAGCTTGGATTTTTATGTTAAGACATTTGAAGAGTGCCTTAACTGTTTTCAAAGTTGTTTTCTTCCTCCCTTACACACAGGAGTTAACTTTTTGATTGACAAAGAAAGACTTCTAAATGATCTTATTTAATAAGTACAAATTTTAGTAAGATGACATAATGATACAATAAGGGAGTATTGCATCATATTTGATTTGGCAGCAATTTTTCTTATTTAGTTTTAAAAAACATAAGATGTCTAATGATGGCATTTTAGATTTGATAAGTAAGGTACTGTTTATTTGAGAAATTGTATTAATATTTACAGTCTAGGAATATGAATTTGGCTTTAACTTGGTCATAAAACGGACACTGAGGACCCAACCATACTGTGATAAACCAAATGGGATATTATATGCAGAAAAAATTATTATTGGATGCTGTAAAAATATTTCTTATGACACTAAAAGTCATCCCTTGTGTTTTATTAACTTTGAATTTGAAAAAAAATTTTTTAAAATAAAATCTAACGTGGCTTTTAAACTCAATAAAGAGATTTCTGTCTCACTGACCAGTTCTCTCAAGGCACCACCTTATATATTTGGGAAACTTTAAAAAGAATATATAACTTTAATCTGAAACACTTTTTTAAATTTGAGAGTCCTGGAGATTCTGGGAAGAAAGTCAGTTTTATTTGTGAATCCAGCACCTCTTGGATCTGTTTTATTTAATAAGTCTTCCTTTAGCTTATCCTCATCTCTAGCATTTTATTATGAGCAGCAAGAACCCAGGAGGCATTTTCCATATTCTGCCTGGAAATCTCCATAGATAAATTACCCATTTCATTAGATATATTTTCCACTTGCTACTTTATCACAAGTAGTTTTGCAAAACTTTCTGTAAGCACATAACAATAATTTCCTTTCTTTCAGTTTCCATTTCTTTTTTCCTTTCTCTATAATACCTGACAGCCTTCTCAGAGGCCATCAGGCTTTCACTAACTCCATTCAAAGCCCTTCCAACTTCTGTCTGTCTACTATTCATAGTCACTGCTAGTGTCTTAAGTTTTTTCGCATAGGACCCTACTCATGTTAACAAAATCTGATTCAATTATTATAATTGTTGTTAGAAAAATTCTCAAAACATGATTACTTAAAACAACAATATCATACATTATCACTCACCTTTTCTGTGGGTAAGAAACTTGAACAGGATATAGTGGAATCTCAGGTAGAACAGCAGAAGGCTGGGGACTGGAAAATTTCGAAAGCTTTTTCTCTGATTTGACTGAAAGTGAATGTTGCCTGTTGACTGAGGACTTCAGTTTTTCTTTCTGCTATATTCTCCATGTGTTTGGTTTGGGAATTCCAATAGTATCGTTGGGATCCAAAGGCAAAATTCCCAGAGAGAGATGGGAATGGGGGAGAGTGTCAGGCCAAAGAGGATCATTGTTATTACTTTACCATGAAAGATTCATATTATCACTTCTGTCATGTTTATTTACCACAAGTGACAAAGTCCAGCCTTTTTATGGGAAAAGAATATAGACTCTACTTCTACATGGGAGTGATGCTTATACTGTAAGATGAAATATTAGGAAAATGCAACTGAATCCATGGGGTTCTATGGGCATAGTCTCAATTCTTGCTTTGTGGAACACATCTTTATTTCACCTTCATAACTGAACAGTATTTTTATTGAGTACTATATAATTTGGGGTTGAGAGTTAATTTTTTAAAATACACTGATAATATCATTCCAGTGTGTTCTGTTTTTCATTGCTGCATCTAGAAGTTAGTTGTTGTTCCAGCTCCACTCCTTTGAAGGCATCCTGTTATTTTATCCCTCTTTTCCCCCCAGACTTATTTATAGTTTTATATTTTGCTTGCAATTCAGCTACAATATGACTAGTGATAGTTTTTATTTATACTGCTTGATATTTGCTAGGCCTCTTGATTCTGTGGATTCATGTCTTTTATAGTTTGTGAGCAACTATCAGTGATTATCTCAACAAAATTTGCTTCTGCTCCATACTCTTTCTCTCTTCTTTGCTTCTATTAATACAATCCTTATGTTAGAACTCCTATATTATATATATATATATATATATATATATATATATATATATTCTTTTTTTATGTTTATAAGTTTAAAAAAATATGCTGCCCCTTTATTTTTATTCTAGCCAATTTCTTTTAAAATTTCTCTCAGCCCATTACTTCTTTTAACTAAATTCCCTTCAGCCAAATATAGATGTTGCTTAAACATACATTAATCTCTTAATTTAGGTATTTTATTTTCCAGATTGTAGCATTTAATTTGGTTGATTTACAAATATGCTACATTCTATTTTATGGTTTTCTGCTCACTGGAAATTTGCAAAATTATCTGTTATTTTAGACTTTATATTTTAGAGAAATTTTAGGTTCACACCAAAACTGAAAGGTAAGTACAGAGATTTTCTAGATACTACCTCCCTGAGACCCTGTTCCCATATACATATAGGCCCCATTACCATTCAATTCACCCCCCAGAGTATTACATTTGTTATAACTGAATCTACATTGACACATAATTATCACCTAAAACCCATAGTTTACATTAGAATTATTTCTTGGTATCATACATTCCATGAGTTTGGACAAATGTATGATGACATGTATCCATCATCATTGTATCAAACTGAGAGGCTTTATGCCTTAAGAATCTTCTCTGCTTATTCATCCCTTCCTCCCCTGGCTACCACTGATCATTTTACTGACTGTCAGTTAGTTAGGTTCAGTTGCTAGTCATGTCCAGCTGTTTGAGACCCCATGGACTGCAGCTCACCAGACATCCCTGTCCTTCACAAACTCCCAGAGCTTACTCAAACTCATGTCCATTGAGTCAGTGATGCCATCCAACCATCTCAATCTCTGTCATCACCTTCCCCTCCTGACTTCAATTTTTCCCAGCATCAGGGTCTTCTCCAATGAGTCGGTTCTTCACATCAGATGGCCAAAATATTGGAGTTTTAGCTTCAGCATCAGTCCTTCCAATGAATATTCAGGACTGATTTCCTTTAGGATGGACTGGCTGGATCTCCTTGCTGTCCAAGGACTCAAACAACACCACAGATCAAAAGCATCAATTCTTTGGCACTCAGCTTTCTTTCCAACTCTTACATCCATACATGACCACTGGAAAAACCATAGCCTTGACGAGATGGACTTTCGTTGGCAAAGTAATATCTCTGCTTTTTAATATGTTGTCTAGGTTGGTCATAACTCTTCTTTCAAGGAGCAAGCGTCTTTTAATTTCATAGCTGCAATCACCATCTGCAGTGATTTTGGAGCCCTAAAAAATAGTCTGTCACTGTTTCCATTATTTTCCCATCTATTTGCCATGAAGTGATGGGACCAGATGCCATGATCTTAGTTTTCTGAATGTTGAGCTGTAAGCCAACTTTTTCACTCTCCACTTTCACTTTTATCAAGAGGCTGTTTAGTTCTTCTTCACTTTGTGCTGTAAGTGTGGTTGTCATCTGCATATCTGAGGTTATTGATATTTCTCCTGGCAATCTTGATTCCAGCTTGTGCTTCATCCAGTCCAGCATTTCATGCAATGTACTCTGCATGTAAGTTAAATAAGCAGAGTGACAATATATAGCCTTGATGTACTCCTTTCCCGATTTAGAACCAGTCTGCTGTTCCATGTCCAGTTCTAAATGTTGCTTCTTGACCTGCATACAGGTTTCTCAGGAGGCAGGTCAGGTGGTCTGGTATTCCCATCTCTTGAAGAATTTTCCTCAGTTTGTGGTGATCCACAGAGTCAAAGGCTCTGGCATAGTCAATAAAACAGAAGTAGATGTTTTTCTGGAACTCTTGCCTTCTCAATGATCCAACAGATGTTGGCAATTTGATCTCTGGTTTCTCTGCCTTTTCTAAATCCAGCTTAGACATCTGGAAGTTCATGGTTCATGTACTGTTGAAGCCTAGCTTGGAGAATTTTGAGCTTTACTTGTCTAGAGTGTGAGATGAGTGCAATTGTGCAGTAGTTTGAGCATTCTTTGGCATTGCCTTTCTTTGGGATTGGAATGAAAACTGACCTTTTCCAGTCCTGTGGCCACTGCTGAGTTTTCCAAATTTGCTGGCATATTGAGTGCAGCACTTTCACAACATCATACTTTAGGATTTGAAATAGCTCAACTGGAATTCCATCACCTCCACTAGCTTTGTTTGTAGTGATGCTTCTTAATGCCCACTAGACTTCGCATTCCAGGATGTCTGACTCTAGGTGAGTGTTCACACAATCATTGTTATCTGGGTCATGAAGAGCTTTTTTATATAGTTCTTCTGTGTATTCTTACCACCTCTTCTTAATATCTTCTGCTTCTGTTAGGTCCATACCATTTCTATCCTTTATTTTGCCCATCTTTGCATGAAATGTTTCCTTGGTAGCTCTAATTTTCTTGAAAAGATCTCTAGTCTTTCACATTCTACTGTTTTCCTCTATTCCTTTGCATTGATCACTGAAGAAGGCTTTCTTATCTCTCCTTGCTATTCTTTGGAACTCTGCATTCAAATGAGTATATCTTTCCTTTTCTCCTTTGCCTTTATCATCTCTTCTTTTCTCAGCTACTTGTAAGGCCTCCTCAGACAACCATTTTGCCTTTTTGCATTTCTTTTTCTGAGGGATGGTCTTGATCACTGCCTCCTGTACAATGTCTTCATTTATAGCTTTTCCCAGAATATTATGTAGCTGAAATCACACAGTATGTAACCTTTCAGAATGGCTTCTTTTATTTAGTAATATACATTTAAGTTTCCTCCCTGTCCTTTCATGACTTGATAGCTCACTTCTTTTTAGTCCTAAATAATAACCCATTGTCCAGATATACCACAGTTTATTTACTCATTCATCTGTTACATTCTTGGTTGCTTCCAAGTTTTGTCAATTGTGAATAAAGCTTCTATGTATATGTGCACAATTTTGTATGAATAAAGTTTTCAACAACTTTGCGTAAACATCAAGGAGTGAGTTTGCTGAAACATATGTAACGGTAAGTTTAATTTTGTAAGAAATTATCAGACCATCCTTCAAATATGAAAGTGACTGTAACATCTTACATTCCCACCATCAGTGAATGAGAGTTTCTATTGCTTCATATTCTTACAAATATTATGTGCTGTCAGTGGTCTGGATTTTAGCCATTCTAATAGATGTGTAGATGTGTAGTGGTATTTCTTTGTTATTGTAATTTGCATTTCTCTAATGATACATAATGTAAAGCGTCTCTTTGGCCTATATTTTAATTGGATATTTTTTTTCAGTTTTGAGAATTCTTTGTATGTTTTGAATAGTAATCCCTTATCATATACATCTTTGCAGATATTTTTCACAGCCTGTGGTTGTCTTTTCATTCTCTTGACTATGGGTTCTGTTATTATTCTTTTTTAAAAAACTTCCAATATCTGTAGTACCTGTTCTTCTGTTTCTTCTACCTCTTGTGTATATTGCCATTTTTTTAGTCATAAAATTTTTTAAAAATCTGCTTAGATACCTTTTACTCTGTACTGGACATGTATTTGAAATATGTATAAACATAATTTGAGATATTGGATGATGTTTTCTTTCAGGAAGAATTTTTATTTGTTTCTGTCAGGAACCAGGGCAGTATTATTCCTAGCTATTAGTGGAGAAATATCTGTTAAGTACCTAAAATATCCCAAACATTCTTTCAGACTCTGGAGTAAAGTAGAAAACTGAGTAGACAGAGTCCTTATCCTCATGGGAATTATATTCTACTTTGAATTGGTCAAATTTTGAATATAGGGGAAATTTGTTACTTTTGCTCTTTATAGCCACACTCTTTTGACATGAAAAAACTTCCTTTTCCTCTAAGTAACTACTTCTATCCATTAAAAATATTTCTATTGGAACTATAAATTATGGGTCCTTTTGCAACCCACCCCCCCACATAGTAGAAGTATTTTGTGAATATGGAAAGGGAGAATTAAAATAAATAAAATATTATTTCAGAAGTAACTTTTGTCACTGAGAAAATATAGTAACTGATTTTTTAAAAATAATCAGTATTTTGAACTTATCCTCTTGAATATTAAATTATATAATTTGTATACTTTTAGAAAGACTATACATCATGAGAAATGCTGGGCTGGATGAAGCACAAGCTGGAATCAAGATTGTCAGGAGAAATATCAATAACGTCAGATATGCAGATGACACCACACTTATGGCAGAAAGTGGAGAGGAACTAAAGAGCCTCTTGAAGAAAGTGAAAGAGGAGAGTGAAAAAGCTCAACATTCAGAAAACTAAGATTATGACATCCAGTCCCATCACTTCATGGCAAATAGTTGGGGAAACAGTGAAATGAGTGGCTGCCTATTTTTGGGGCTCCAAAATCACAGCAGATGGTGACTGAGGCCATAAAATTAAATGATGCCTATTGCTTGGAAGGAAAGTTATGACCAACTGGTAGCATATTAAAAAGCAGAGACACTACTTTCCCAACCAAGGTCCATCTAGTCAAGGCTATGGTTTTTCCAGTGATCATGTTTGGATGTGAGAGTTGGATTATAAAGAAAGCTGACTGCTGAAGAATTGATGCTTTTGAACTGTGGTGTTGGAGAATACTCTTGAGAGTCCCTTGGACTTCAAGGAGATCCAATCAGTCTATCCTAAAGGAGATCAGTCCTGAGTGTTCATTGGAAGGACTGACGTTGAAGCTGAAACTCCAATACTTTGGCCACCTGATGCGAAGAGCTGACTTATTGGAAAAGATCTTAATGCTGAGGAAGATTGAAGACAAGAGGAGAAGGGGACAACAGGAGATGAGATGGTTGGATGGCATCACCGACTCAATGGACATGAGTTTTGGTAAACTCTGGGAGTTGGTGTTGGACAGGGAGGCCTGGCATGTTGCAGTCCATGGGGTCACAAAGATTCAGACATGACTGAGTGACTGAACTGAACTGATATTGTTCTTTCTTTGAAATGTGAACTTAATTTTTTATAGTAACTTCTTATAAAAACAAAAAATTAAATAGCTCAAATACATTCAATATATCTAGTCAACCTTTTTTTATACTTATAAACATATAGAATCTGGCAGTTTTTAATTAACTTCTCCAGAGGAAAAATAAGTTTATAATAAAAATGATAATCACCCAAATTTTCAGTTACTAGAAGTAATTGAAAAATGCCTATTATAATTGCAAGTTCTTTAAATAAAGCTGTGTTTAACATCTGAGAGTACATAATTGATTGAGACATTACTACTTTTTTTCTGAAAAGGTTTGCTGAAACTATGCTCTTTGTGTCTCTCTTCAAATTTAATCCACTGAAATTATGATTATAAACTTACAGTACAAAAAGCATACTTTACATTTAAATAGTGTGTAAATTTATATAAATAATTTTATAATCATAACCCTGTTTGGTACTTAACTAACTCTCTCTTAGGCAATGCTAGTGTTATACATGCCATTTTTATGGATGAAGAAACTGAGGCTCAGATAAGTTACTTCCTGAAGCTTATATAGGAAAAGGAATGTTCAAGTTAGAATCACCAAACTTTTGACTTCTAGACTTGGCCCTTCCTCATTCTTTACTAAATATATTCTATAGATCACCATTGTGAGCAATATAATATTAAACACATTTTTTAAAGGCTCAATGACAAATAAATTTGAAAAATTCCAATTATTGCAGATTCACAATGTATGTTAGCATATTAAAGAATTGAGAATTCCATTGGTACTGTTTAACTTTTGTTTAATCCAGCCTCTTTCACATATATTTGTACATGGAATTCTTTTTTTAGGAGACACATATTCATATTCTGTGTAAATGTGTTCTGCAAAATGTATTACCCAAAGAGCAATCCTACATTATATTCTATGGTTGGTTTTATCTTTTCTCCATTGTTTGTTTTTTGTAGACTAAAAGTACAGTATGGGATTCCAAGAGATGTTCTATACAGTTTCTACCCTCAAATGGTTTTCAGGCCCCCTAAGAGGCAGAATACTTCACTGACCTGAAGCATTTCACAGAATGCATCGTGTCATGACGGCGCAGCCAATAAATGATGCAGTTGCTGAGAAGATGGAGTGATCAACAAGAGCAAAATTTTCTCAGGTATGTTTTCATGGAGAAGCTTGTTATAAAAGATTACTGAACTGATATCTATTCTCATTTTTGCCTTCATTTCTCTGTGTGATACTAGATAATTCAGTACATTTAACATCTCCAGATTTTTTTTGAATTATTCTACAAACTGGTATTTATTTGATGAGATCATTACTTTCCAAGCTGTCCCTGACAAAATTTTTGAGAAAGCATGGCAGGGAGGAAGTTGGGAGAAATTCTACAGCACCCAGTTTCCTTCTGATTTACCCTGAGAAGCTCCCCTGTTTCCATAATGGTGTTCCTCACCAGATTTCATGTGAACAATGGACTTTCAGGATAAAATTAACTTTGAAACCTAAGGAAGGGTAGCTCCTTACTGTCTTAAAATTCTAAGACTCTCAATCAATAGAAAACTGAGAATGAAAAATCTAAACTATTTTAATTTTTATAATCTCTAATCAACCTTTATCAGTATGCACTTTTTGTTTAGTCACTAAGTCATGCCCAACTCTTTGCGATCCCATGGACAGGCTTCCCTGTCCTTCACTATATCCGAGAGTTTGCTCAAACTCAAGTCCGTCAGATTGGTGATGCTATTCAACCATCCCATCCTCTGTTGCCCCTTTAAAAATATTTTTAGGAACAGTATAACTAATTGATAAACAGAATTTCTGTTTGGCAAATACTGGCACTTAGATTTAAATCTTGACATCCATCATTATTTTAAAGTAAAATGTGGTGATTACACAGAGCAAATTTGCAGAATATTCATTAATTGTTCAATATAACATCATATGCTAATTTAGAAAGAGTCTTTATATGTTTTGGTTTCTGGAATTACTGACCAATTACTAGCTGAAAGTTTGAACAGTAAGAGGAAATTACTTTGACTATTCATGAAGATTAATGTAAAAGCACAGAATAAATTCTTCCCACAAACATGGATTTATGACAGTGTCAGAAACAAAGATACATTTGGACTTTGCCAGAAGAGTTAAGATCTGGGAAAGGATCTCATTTTTCAAAGACTGCTCAGCTATTCAATGGTCCTTCTCTTGGGGTGACTTAAATTTTCTAAGAGAACATTTCAAGATGAAACAAAATGTGTTCATTTCTTTCTACTTCAACAATAACTCATACTAAAATTCTATCTAAATTGTGTTTCCTAAAATAGATGGAACTCTACCATCACCTTCTGTGGGATTTATCAGGCAGGTCAATAAAGCTAAGTGGGAGTAGATTACCTTTTGGAGATATGTTAATACGCTTTTACTACATAATGGTTCCCTAATTCCTTGCCTTAATGTAGCTTCAAAAATTAAACATTTGTCTTCTACCTCCTGAGTAACTTAAATCTTGGAAAGTTTTCTTTCCTATGTCCAAGTTGTTTAGGATGAACTTTCAGGGAAGTGGTAGAGTATGAAAAACACAAAAGTTTACTGCTTAAAAATCCCTTTGTTGTAAATAGTTATTGAATCTGTAGAGTCCTGTGAAAAACTTTATAGTTTGTAGATGCATAAAGCAATAAAAATAATAATGACAACTTTTAATTACAAGGTCTTTTCTACATAAACAGGGAAAATTTATTCTACCGCAAGACACCACACCTTCTTTTGATTTCATTGCCGTATAGATTTATCAAGTTAATTGAAACCCATATTGGAATGGGTTTGATAGGTATAAAGTTAAACACAGCCTGACTTTATGCTTGTCACCAGGTTTAAAGTGATCTATTCCCATTTTACTCAGATAGAAAACAATTTAACAGTCCATAGTATGGTACCCAGCAATGAAACCCACATTCTGATCTGGGTATTTTGGGTATAATTCAGTTAATTTGGCTGAGCTTCACATGCTTTATGTACAGAAATGTTTATGTCAGAAAATCCAAGTAAATGAAAGCACTGAGGATAGATATATATAGATAGATGTATAAGAAAAATAAGCCTTACCCTTGGAAGACTTTACTCCTTGATTATGGCACTTTTACGGTATGGTAAAGCAACAACAACATATTTTTAAAATGTAAGTACAGCATTTATGCCCCACTAAAAGGGGCATAAAATGGTGATGTGGGAGGGAGAAGGAGAGAGAGAATGTGTGTCTTCTGGAGAGGGGGCAGGGCAGAGAGTACTTTATTGAAGAGAGATTAGTATCTCCAAGTAACTTAAATTCAAAATTGAATGCATTTAGTACCAGTGGCCCTATCCTCACCTCATTTCTGTAAAAATAGTATGAAACTCTCTAAAACTCTAGTCTCTCCTATTGCTCTTTTCTAAGTTTCAATCTGATACAAATTTTAAAGAAAGTGAAAACTCAATCAGACACCCTGAGCAGATCAAAGAAAATGCAAACCTTTATCTTTTGTGTTTCCCTTCACAGTTTAGCAGTTCTCAAGCTTAAAGCCTTCCGTGGCCATCGAAGCAAAGAATACTTCAATCAAGTGCTACAGTGTGCTAATGCATCTTAATAATAATAATGAAAGGGACTCCTTTAATATGGGTAGAGGTCTTCATTCGTTATTCATTTAACAGCTTAAATCCATGGTAAAAAGGAACACGATTTTCTCTGATTGTCAGCCCACTTCAGTAAGTGTGGAGTGGTAAGTACAATGTGCCTGGTTAAATTGTAGAGTATCTGTTGCTTAAAACCATTTTCATTGTTCATTCACTGGTTAAACAAATGTTTATTGAATGTCCCGTGAAGTGCTGGGCTATTCTAAGTACTAAGATTAAAAAGTGATTTGACAAGAATTCACTCCTGAGAATGTTTTGAGACATGCAGGAGCCAGACATGTATCTATATAGTAACGAGAACATTAATAAATGTGTGTAGACGATAACCCCAAATAAGGTGATAAATACTCTGGCTCAGGGTATTAAGATGATGCAGGATACAAGGACAGTTTTATACTGAAGTAGAGTTTTAAGGGAAACAAATCAAGCCCCAGTTAGTCTGTTTTTTTTTCTGGCTTTCCAGTGGCACTGAGATCCAACAGTAGAGATCACACTGCATCACACACAGTGCTTTTTCAAACATTGTGTTCCAAATAAATAAGACTATTTTCAAGTGATTCTGCTGTTCTTTACATTGTATAAGGGAAGAGTACATCTCTTTTCTCTTCTCAAGGTCTTCAGGATTTTGTCATGTGGTCAGATTTCAGGAGAAAAGACTCTGCCATCCAGTTTTGTTTCTTTCTTTCCTCACAAGGATGATCCGTTGTTAAAATATCTTTGTGTGTGTGTGTGTGTGTCTGTAAAATAAAAACAAATGGAGGCCAACAAGGAATCTAGTCAAATGTTTTAGAGCTAGGGTTTGAGATTAAATTTGAGAATTGCCTGTGATATTTATTGATTATATGATACAAGGAGAATGACTTAGTACTTTATGCCTCAGTTTACATCTTTAAAATGTTCTAGTAACATCTCCTTATTGGATTAGGATGAGGAGTAAATGAGCTAATGCAGGCAATGTGCTTAGAAAAGAATTTAGCACATACTAAGACGCTTACTCCTTGGAAGGAAAGTATGACCAACCTAGACAGCATATTAAAAAGCAGAGATATTACTTTGCCAACAAAGGTCCGTCTAGTCAAGGCTATGGTTTTTCCTGTGGTCATGTATGGATGTGAGAGTTGGACTGTGAAGAAGGCTGAGTGCTGAAGAATTGATGGTTTTGAACTGTGGTGTTGGAGAAGACTCTTGCAAGTCCCTTGGACTGCAAGGAGATCCAACCAGTCCATCCTAAAGGAGATCTGTCCTGGGTGTTCATTGGAAGGACTGATGCTGAAGCTGAAATTCCAATACTTTGGCCACCTCATGCAAAGAGTTGACTCATTGGAAAAGACTCTGATGCTGGGAGGGATTGGGGGCAGGAAGAGAAGGGGACAACAGAGGATGAGATGGGTGGAAGGCATCACCGACTTGATGCACATGATTCTGGGTGAACTCTGGGAGTTGGTGATGGACAGGGAGGCCTGGTGTGCTGCAGTTCATGGTGTTGTAAAGAGTGGACATGACTGAGCAACTGAACTGAACTGAACTGAAATGCAACATAAATACTAGCGATTATAATTCATACACATAAATCAGTGTGGGTGGGGTTGATATCATAAGGATTATTAGACAAAAAAAATGAAATAACTAAAATCTATTTGGCTAAAAAATAGCCATGTATTTGACCAAAGTCGTTTTTTCTATTCATGTAACATTCAATAAATATTCAACAAATATTTATTGAGTTCTTTATTATTGGCACTGAAAATATTCAAATACATACATATTTTAACAATGAGCAAAAATCTTGCTCTCCTAGAACTTAAATTCAAGACACTGAAGTTGCATAAATAGATTAGATTAAATGATCTCTTCAAATCCCATCCTAAACCATAACATTAATTCCTAAGTTTCAGGAATTTGTTTTTCAGTGGAATGAGGGCTTCCCTGGTGGCTCAGATGGTGAAGAATCTTGTCTGCAATGTAGGAGTGAAAGTGAAAGTCACTCAGTCATGTCCAGTTCTTTGCAACCCCATGAACTATACTGTCCGTGGAATTCTCCAGACCAGAATGCTGGAGTGGGTAGCCATTTTCTTCTCCAGGGGATCTTCCCAACCCAGGGATCGAACCCAGGTCTCCTGCATTGCAGGCAGATTCTTTACCAGCTGAGCCACCAGGGAAGCCCAGCGTACACTCCCTGGGTCATGGAGATCCCCTGGAGAAGGAAATGGCAACCCACTCTAGTAATCTTGCCTGGAGAATCCCATGGACAGAAGAGCCTGGTGGGCTGCAGTCCGTTAGGTTGCAAAGAGTCAAATATGACTAAGTAACAGATATGCTTTGTACGCAGAACTTTTCCTACATGTTTTTGTTTGTGTGTGTGTGTGTATGAAGGATCTGTAAGGAATGTATTGTTATCAACATTTTGCCAATAAGAAGACCATGATAGGGGAAAGTAAAGAAACTTAGCCACGATGGAACAGTACTCAGTAGTAAAACTAAAATACAAACTTAGGAGATCTGATTCCAAGGGCACATGTTCTTTACCAGTAACTAATCATTTTAATATTTGGTGTGGTAGGATAACAGAAAAAAAGAAAGAAAGAAAGAAAGAAAAAACAACTTTCAGTATTTCACTTAGTATAAAAAGGTATTGAGATATTTGATTTTGTTGGATAAAACTTGTTAGCATTTGTTACTTCTTGGTATTGAGAGAGTCAATTCCTAGGGCGGTTGATAAGTCCAGGGTCCCAAAGGAGGAGAAAGCAGTCTGGGGCTCTCAAGGAGGTGATAGAGGTCTGGAATTCTTGAGGAGAAAAGGACAAACATTTTTTTTTTTTCTCTCTACATTTCTTAGTCATGTAAAATAGTTATTTTTCTTTAAGCCTGGAACTGATGATTACACAATAAACAACTCAGTTTAAACTTTGTACTAGGGATTATGTAACAATAATGTATCCTGCTTGAGGACAGTTTTTCCTTCCTGAAAACCTTCTGATTAACCCTGATAGCTTAGAATGTATATTATGGGAGTGGGTCTGGTTGGATCTTTCTATTGTTAAGTTCTAATCCTGTTATCCTCAAATGTAAATTGTGGGAGTGGGCCTAGTAAGATCTTTAGAAACTTGAGACATTCTTTTGATTTATTGTAATAACTAATTTAAAAAGTATGTAACTTCTTTGCTAATGCTAGCAAGGGGGGCACTCTCCATCTCCCTTCTGATGTCTATGTCAGAAGCTTTCTCTGCCCTTTTTCACTTTAATAAAACTCTGCTGCACAAAAGCTCTTGAGTGATCAAGCCTGGTCCCTGGTCCCAAAGCTAAATCTTCAGAGATCACGAATCCAATATAGTTCACCGTAAGCTATCAGTACTGAGCATGTGGATGCTTGCTATATGAATCTTTATAATTTTATCTATTTTTTTTGAAAGGCACACACAGAGGGTCAAATCATTTATTATGCATTTACTATGTGCCAGACACTGTTCTAAGCTCTTAATATATGTTTTACTCTTTTAATCTGCACAAGTATGTTGTGTGACCGATACTATTACTAAACCACAAATGTTAGAGATGAGGAAAGGGTAATACAATGTGACTGGATAAGTGATAGAGCTGATATTCAGATCCTGGTAGGAAGGTTCCAGAGCATGTGTTTTTCTTAAAGCTATCTGCTACTCTCATTTCAAATAACAAAATGTAACACTTAATGAAACTTTTAAAATGTGAAAAGCAGTGTTTCCCTCATTTTGTGTGAATTAATTGGTTTAATTCTACCAACAGCATTATATAGAGTTGTAGTATAATACAAACTTATATATTTTCCCTTTAAAGCTGCAAAACATGAACCACACAGAGGGTTAGTAATTTGCGTAAGTCCACACATCTAGAACAAATATAATCATCACCAATACTGATTACTTTTGAGTATTCAAATAGATTAAGTATAGGGATATTATTTCTTTTTAATTATTTTAGTAGTTCATCAGATGAACTCTGCCAGGCAAGCCCTAGTCATATTTTATACATGATATAATTGAGGTTCAAAAAAGTTAGGCAAATTACCCAAGCTACAAAGAAAGTAAACATCTTTGCTAATATTTGAACCAGTGTCTTGCTGACACCAGAGGTCAGGGTCTCATTCAGAGGTGTAGATTGAGATATTTAAAGAAGTTTCACACTTACTCTCTAAAAAAAGATAAGAACCCTAAAGGAGAATCTTGGGAATAAAAAATGATTACTTTTGATGTATTTTGCATTCAGTACTTCACCAAAACCATCCTTCTAACTTTTTGGAGAAGGTGAAAAAAGTGGGTCAAGGTTGAATACTATTCTTAATTTTGCCTTTTGGATATGCTATATAGGTCACCTCCTGAGTGTATAACTCTATCCGTAATTTACTTGCACAGTGAGATAAAGGTTCCATTACATGCCAAGACTGATTACCCAGATTTGTTTCATTTGATGAAGTTAAAAGCCCGGAATCTTTATCTAAAGACCATCTGACAGGAATTGTGCTGACATGATACTTTCATTTCTGGTTGGCACTATAGGGTGAGTTTTCATTACTTAGCTATTCCTTGCAAATATCACTCAGGTTATGCTGGTGTGAACCATAAGTCCTCTGAAAGGATCTGACAAGATAAAACTGCTGTTTCCCAACTATTTCCATTTCAATCTTTCACATAAGCGGTCAGAGTTCTGTATAATACCTATCTGGGGCCATAAAGACCTCTGATGTCAGCTCGTCCCATTTCCCACTAGGCCAATGTGATGGATAAGAATGTGTACTGTCTCCTTTGTTGTCCTTTTTGAGTGAAGTTTTAACATCACTATTTGTGTTGCTAAGTGCAATGATGAACTATCCACCTAGGAATCGGAAAATAGAGTTTCATTATCTGCTGATAAGGTGTATATGTGTGTGTGTGTGTGTATATATATATTAATGGGCAAGTTCAGCTAAGAATTCTTTTACACTTCAGAGAGAACAATTTCAAAGACAGATCAATGAGGGAAAAAAGAAAAGTCTTTCAATAACCCAATCTTCATTTAACTGATCTGTAGGACAGTCAGACTTCAACGTGTTTCTCAAAGAACCTTAAGAATTAGCTAAAAAAGTCATAATCAAATAATAATTCACATTTACATTGTTATCTTAAAATACATATGAGTAATGTTTATATATAGATGAAAGCTATCGTGAGAATATAAATTCCAGTTATGGAAAAATAGAGCTAGATTTCAGGGCATATGAATTGTTTTATGCTGTATGTAGCATGTATATTGACTCAATGCTCTATATAACCTAGCTCTTCTACATGGATTTACTTCAAAACTTATAAAAACATATTTGTAAATTTCTAACTATCTAATCATAATAAAGGTCCATCTAGTCAAAGCTATGGTTTTTCCAGTAGTTATGTATGGATATGAGAGTTGGACTATAAAGCAAGCTGAGCATCAAAGAATTGATGCTTTTGAACTGTGGTGTTGGAGAAGACTCTTGAGAGTCCCTTGGACTGCAAGGAGATCCAACCAGTCCATCCTAAAGGAAATCATCCCTGAATATTCATTGGAAAGACTGATGCCGAAGCTGAAACTCCAATACTTTGGCCACCTGATGTGAAGAATTGACTCATTGGGAAAGACCCTGATGCTGGGAAAGATTGACAGTGGGAGGAGAAGGGGATGACAAAGGATGAGACGGTTGGATGGTATCACTGACGCAATGGACATGAGTTTGAGCAAGCTCTGGGAGTTGGTGATGGACAGGAAAGCCTGGTGTGCTGCAGTCCATGGGATCGCAAAGAGTCAGACACGACTGAGCAACTTAACTGAACTGAACTGAAAAATGTGTGAATGATAAGGTAATAATAGTGGTAATGCTGTTGCTGATACTAATGATGGTAACTTACATTTACTGAGTTCTTAGTATATTCAGTCTTTCACTTGAGCAAAAGACCTCATTTGACATTGAACACAGAGAGTTTTGTATGTATTCATAAAATATGTATAATTTTTATTTTCTCAATTATATAGACTGATATTTAAAGAGACAAATTTTCATGCAACTCACATGAGGCATCGGTGTGATTCAAATTCAGTGTTGTCTAATTCAAGAGTCAATGATTTAAACTCAACTTCAATTACATACAGCTTTTAAAAACAAGTTACAAGGACATGCCTATTCGTAAATCATGTTACTTTTTGTGGTATATCCTCACATGGAAAAAATTTCTTACTAATGAATTAATATGAATGACTGAAAAATTATCAGAAAAAATAGACAAAAACACAATTATACTTAGATGTTAACATCTCTTTCTCAGTAATTGATTGGACAACTAGACAACTATGTATATAGAACTCAACAGAAGCAACTGACTTAACTTAATTGACTGTGAAATACAGCATTTAACTCTAGAATATGACCCATTTTTAAGTAAATAGGAAACACTCATCAAGACAGATCATATACTAGGCCATAATATGTCTCAATAAACGTCAGAATTTTGCAGTCTCACAGAGTACATGATCTGAAACAAAACAATTAAATTTCAAATCAAATAATAACAATGAGAAAATCTCTTATATATTTGGAGATTAAATTGTACATTTCCAAATAATCCATAGCTTAATAAAGAGATTACAAGGGAAATAAAAATCAAAACACACAAATATCAAAATATCAAAAATACTGCTTATAATACTTAGTGAAAATTTACAACTAAAGATGGTAAGAATTAAATTTAGAACTTTAAATGCTAATATGAGATAAAAAAAGATTTTTAAAATTAATGATCTGAAATTTTCCCCACATATGCTGGAAATTACCAAATTGCCAAAATTAAACAAGAGGAAATAAAAATAAGAATAACAAAGGAAAAAATATCACTGAAATAAAAAACAAACTGTAAAGAAAATTAAATAGTCAAGCAATGGTTCTTTGAGAAGATCAGTAATACTGATTGATTATAAGCCCTATCAGGAATAATAAAGAAAGGAGAGGAAAGACAAATTGCCAATATCAGAAATGAAAATGGTTATAGCTGTACAGAATCTAAAAATACTGATAAAAACTTAAGGGAAATGTAAAGAAATTTATGCAGAGAAATTGAAAAGCTACATGAAATGGAACAATTAGTAAAAAAAACAGTATACCAAAATTGACTGATGAAAAATTTAAAAATATGTAGAACTATGTATTTGTTAAAGAAATTGAATTCAGAACTTTTAAAAAAGGAAAATTTCTTGTGAGGAAAATTCTAGACCTAGATGTTTTTGTTGATGAAGTTTATAAATATTCCTTATTAATTTTTTAATGAAGGTAAGAATAATATGTGTAATTGGTGCTTATTTTAAAGGCAAGAACCATACCTAGGAAAATTTTAGGCTATCATATACACAGAAAAAATGGAAAATACATAAAATCCAGGGAATTTATAGTGCTCAAAAGACAATTTAAAAACAATATTCAATACTGGGCATACTTTGAGATTTCAGAATAATTGTATGCCGACTGTCAAGCTACAAACATACAGAAATGTTTTCTCTTGTATTTCATATGTATAAATCATGTTTGTGTATGCGATGCGAAGCTCTGTTCTTAAATAAAAGAAGGAAACAGTATACATTTTGGTAGAAAAAATATACAGTTATTTAATATACATTTGTTAATATGTGAATGCATATATGAATGCATATAAATGTTATTTCCATGTAACAAATATTTCTTAGTGAAACAATTCAAGTTCTTAAATTAGAAGCAGAACAAGATCTAGGCAATTAACATTTTTTTTTCCTGCAACAATATAATTTAGCAACTTTCACTGTTGTTCTTCTAAGTCACGTATTATGTATATGTACCTTCCCATTACAATTTCAAGAAACAACATTTTATTTTAAACATGTAGAAAAATGTTATCCTGTATTTATTCATGCAAATTGAATATTGAAGGTAATTCTGCCCCAAGTCATTAAATCATTTAAAACAGCCACTACACTTAAATATTTTTTTTTTCAGATCTATTTTTTTTTCCTGTCTCTGAATTTAGTACATGTGGCAACTGATAACAATTGATGGTGAAAAAGCAAATATGCTATGTTTTCATTGTTACTATTTTGTACAGTATTTTTAAAGGATTAGCAAGGAGTTTAACTTTGCTGAAAAGAAAGCTATAAAGATTTTATTTTAAAACAAGACAATAAAAAGGAATTTTTTTAAATTGCAAACAGACTTTATTAGCCACTCACTTTTACTCATTTTTGAAAGAATGAGAAGTGACTAGCTTTACTCAATATTCTTTTGTTTCATCAGGAATGATAATGGTTTGTATAATTTCTGCTTCATGCTTGAGTAGTGATAATCAGGCATTGTGTTTTTTCACTATTCAGAAGAAAATCATGTTTCTATGAAATTTTTCAATATCTAGTTAAGATGGAATGTTTTCCTTTGACAGATACCTTTATATGGGCTTTTTCTGAATTGTCTTTCAGAAAGCATGGTGCTCACAACTCCTTTTGGAACCACAGTAAATAGTACCACATACCTGCTTTTGTGTGTGTGTGTGTGTGTGTCTTTATTTTGCAAATTTAGTTCTACAAGGCAATTTATGTCCGTGTCCAACATGGAGTTACTGGGGGCAGGAGGAGAGAAGAGTTTCATGAACCATCTTGCTTGCTGCCAATTTACAATTATGACAATAATCATTGGTTTCTGTGACTCTGTGTGTGTGTGTGTGTGTGTGTTGGTCACTCAGTCATGTCCAACTCTTTGCGACACCGTGTACTGTAGCCCACCAGGTTCCTCTGTCCATGGAGTTCTCTAGGCAAGAACACTGGACTGGGTTGCCATTCCCTTCTCCAAAGGATCTTCCCTACCCAGGGGTCGAACCTGGTCTCCCACACTGCAGGCAGATTTTTACCGCCTGAACCACCAGGGATGCCCCTCTGTAACTATAGGAACAACCAAAAAGGCAGCAGTGAGATATGCCCAGTCATGGACAGGTCTCAAGTGTCCAGAAGGAAGTGTCTCCAATTTCAGAATGGTATCAAGAGTGTGAATGACTCTGGGAGAGATCAAAGAGAAGAACCATTCACATTCACATTGTTTTATAGGTTACCAACATCTGGAAGGCATTACAACCCTCAGAAACTCCTATGTCACTGCTGAGGCATTTTGACCTCAGTAATTACATAACTGATTTTATCAGGTGACTTGATCATTCCTTTAGACAGTGTCTTGTCTTTCTGTGTTCATTTTTGTGACTCCATTCCATTAATATGGAGCAGAAAGTTGCCTGAGAATACATTCAGAATATTTTATTTTATAGATGAAGGAACAGATATTCAATTTTCATCATATGAAATGTATATATATATCCCTTCAATGAAAGTACTTTAGGCATCTTTCAATTCAGAATCATTGCTGTAACTATGGGTTGGTGAACAGAATTGAAGTGTTGTCATTTGCCACAAGAACAATCTGATTATGCTTTGCAAATTGTATGAAAATAACAACAATAAAACTCTATGAAATGGTAATTTTAATATGTTAACATTTCAGAGTTAATAGTTTCTTTTGCTTGGGCTTTTATTCTCAAAACTGCAGCCTTGAATTTCCTTGATGTGCTATTAAAAAAAAAAAAAAAGACTATAGAAATGACTAGTGTCATCTGTTGGTGAAACTGAAAATTACAAGATATCTTAGAACTGTATTTCTTTAAAAAAATGTTTCTCATTCTTGTAAGTCCCATTGAAGAAGCATCTGTGGGGTTTTGAAGCTAATAACTCTTTTGTGCCTCATTTTCTCTTCTATTCTCAAAAAAATAGTGCTCTTTTAAATCATAGTGGAGCAATGACAAAATGTTTTGCAAAATGAATTTAAAAATATGAGGCTGTTTTAGATAAATGGACATTTGTTTATATATAGCAAATAATATACATCATATATATGTATATAGCAAATATAGATGCTGCTGTAGAACAAATTAATAATACCCGTGTCCTTTTCTATTACTAGCTATATTGATATGGTGAGGCTGCTTTGAATTTGGGCAAAGAAACATTAAGAATATTAAGTTTGGCATGTGGGAGGAAGAAAGCTCATTCAATAATTTCTTTCAGTTGGGTCTTAATTCCTCTTAGCCCCAAACAATCTATATCTCATCATTTCCCTTCTTCCAAAAGTTCCTGAATGAGTGAAATGGCAGTGATTTAAAAATTACAAAGTCAGTCACATCTCCAAGGAAACAATGCCCATTCTTCTATAGTTTCAAAAAGAGAACAAGAGGGAAGACAAGGGGGAGGGAGAAGAGGTAAAAGAGGTATAACTAGAACTGGCCCCTTTTGATAGCCAGGGGAATTATATCCTTGTCACTGCTTAAAGTGGTCTCCAGCCAGTACCATTAGCAATTAGTAGAGATTTTGTTGAAATTGCAGAATCTCAAGTCACATTGATATCTGATGAGTAAGAGTTAACATTTTAATAAAATCATCAGGTAATTGATAAGAATGTTATTGTTTGAAATGATGGATCATTCTAGGAAGCTTGTTAAAGTCTCACAATGCTATTAGGTACATATTATACTTTTATTCCCATTTTCCTGATCAAGAAATAGATCCTCAGAATTTCTCTTTACTTTCCCACATGTTTCAAATACAGCGAGAATCTCCCAGCAAAGCAAAATTTAATTAGTGTGCTTATCAGAAATGACATTTTCTAGAAATTTGTTTGCTAAACCAATCACTTTACCATTTATGTGTGAACATTTTTTTCTCCTATTAGACAAAATAGAGACAATTTATGCATCTCTATTCCTAGCCCATGACTGTCATGCCAACAAATATAACAATTTGAGAGTACATATGTGTGTAGTTGTATCAATATTCTCTATAACTTGGCAAATTTCTCAACTTCTATTAGTTTCAGCATCATTATCCATGAATAATAATCTGGTAGTAGAATAGTAGAGAAGGCAATGGCACCCCACTCCAGCACTCTTGCCTGGAAAATCCCATGGATGGAGGAGGCTGGTAGGCTGCAGTCCATGGGGTTGCTAAGAGTCGGACACGACTGAGCGACTTCACTTTCATGCATTGGAGAAGGAAATGGTAACCCGCTCCAGTGTTCTTGCCTGGAGAATCCCAGGGGCAGGAGAGCCTGGTGGGCTGACGTCTATGGGGTCACACAGAGTCGGACACGACTGAAGTGACTTAGCAGCAGCAGCAGCAGTAGGATAGTGGTTCTCAATTCTAAAGGACCTTCAGCCTTTTAGAGAACAAATATTTCATAAAGCTTCTTTTATTATTCTGAAATTAAATTCACAAACATTATTGTCGACCTCTACACATAATCTAGGAAAATGGAAAAGTTATATAATGCTCTAAATTGACATAATGGAGAAACAGAAGGAAACCAACTGATGAAATATATTTTTCACTGTGTTATTGCTTTAGTATAGCTACACTGGAAGATAAAATATCAATACGATAGTCACCTCTTTGCCTCTGTTCCCAGAATTACCATGAATTTTGTGGTCTCCAATGCAGACTGGTATAAGTAATTGTATTGCCTGTGTATATAGCATAACTGGTATGACTACTAGTGATGGGACTTCCCCAAATGGCAAACACCCTTAATTTTGAGGACGGAAAACTGATTTGATTTATTAAGTTCATATAATCTGACCAATCTGAGCAAAATATTTGCTGACTTAACTGGACCAAACTAGCCAGGCTTCTCAACTACCCCCATATCCAGTTCCTTCAGTTTAGTTCTCTTCTTATAAAAGAAGAGTCACTGTGCTTGAACTTTGGGACCCTTAACCTTACAATCAAAGTGTTTTCTCTATTACAATGTTCTTCCTTTTACTATTGCACTTTTATAAAATTACATTTGAATAAAATCTCTCTTTACCTAACTCTGGATTTTTTTTTACATACTTCTAGAAATTCAGAAAGTTATTTTGCCAAAGAAGAAAATGGCCTTTGAAAGGACGTCACATTGTAATCATCTTTCATAAGCCCCTTTTTACATAGTTAGAGACAGCCTTCATAATTGAGTTTTACTAAATTATCAGAAAAAAGAATATAGTATAATAGGTGACAGTCCCTCTCCCAGATATTAGCACTTGAGGCTAGGGTCCAGTTGGTAAGCTTGAATGCAAAATGTTTTGTGTTTAAAAATAAAGCAGAATTATAAACAAAGCTCAGATGATTATGAACAGAGTTTTGAAAGTTGTGTGAGATATGAAAAATTCTTTTCATTGGGTAAGACTTTTTCATGCCTTGTGATTTGTAGCAATGCTGGCTACCAAATAACATTAGTTCCAATTATAATAACCAACACATCTCATCACATTCCAAAATGCCACTAGAAAACTAAACTACCTCAGTAAAATCCACTGTACTAGAAGACACTGACTTCTTTTTACTTGGAAAAAGTCCACCATTCTAAATCAACATACAGCAAAGAATGGGTACTAAGAAGCTCTATTTACAAGAAAGTATACTTTTCATTAGTCTAAACTAATAAATTCCTAAAATATAGGGATATGTGTGTGTGTGTGTGTGTGTGTGTGGACATGTGTATTTATACCTCACCTCATTTCAAAAAGATTGAAGGATGTGACACTAATGTATTTTTTTATCCTTTTATATATTTCCAAAGCTGGTGTGTAAAGAGGTCAGCATAATCACTTTCTTTAAGTAAGAGATTTAATCTTTTTAAAGGCTGTGTGTGTCTAAATTGCATAATTAGCATTATTCTAAATGTATTATAGGAGCATATTATATACAGAAGTTATAGTAATTAAAATTATGGAAAATAATTTGATTTTATTCCCATTCAACCATTTAGTAATTCAGTCAAAATATAATTAGATACTTATGTAGTCATAAATAATCCAGGAAATACTCACGAAGCTTAGATTTTATTGGGAGAAGAAAAGGAAATAAAGGCACACACACACAAAATAAAATAATCAAATAAACACATAAAAGTATAAATCGATGCTAAGGAGACCATTGAAATAAAGCTAGGATGACGAACAACCTGATTACTACTTTAGGCAGTTAGAAGAATCACTTTTAATGATACAGCACATAAGATGACATCTGCATATTAAGAAGCTAATTGATGCATGAAAATATGAAGAAAACCCCATCAGGCAGAGAAAATAGTTTGTGTAGTAGTCCTGAGAGGAAGAAGCCCAGTATGGCATGAATTTGGTGGAGGTAAGGGCCACCCTGGAGGGTACTTTTAAAAGGCATTCATTCTTGAAAACCTAGCATCCCACATCATTCTTAAGGCTCTGAAAGTAAGTAGACTAGCTCATCCACCCATGATCCAATGCATCAATCTATGCATTTATGCAACCAGGTGTGCAGGCATCTAACCATGCATCTGTTTATCCATCCATCCATTTATCCATCTATTTATCCACACATCTACTTGCTCACAAGAAGTTATCACACACTATGTTCTGTTTTTTTTTTTTTTTTTTTTAATCATCAAGTTTAATGATAAATACATTCCCAATTGCTGACCTCAAAAAAGTCATGGCCTGCGGGACAACGGTCTCTTTTACAATATACGGAGAACGAGGACCCCTCCTTCTGTCACTTTCACTGCTTTGAGTTCTGACGCAGAACCTGCTGAGTTTTACCCAGTTGTCAGCCTCTTGCAATCACAAGGTAATGACTCTCTGTGGTGTCTGACAACAATCAAGCCCCTTATCTTCAGATAACTCACAAGATAAAGCCTGTGAGAGCAGCATCAAGCCAGACTAATGTGCCTCTCTCACTCTATGAGAACACATGCCTTTGGATATAGCTTTAGATGGATACACTGGTGGTGACAATAAATAGATGTGTTACATTATCTGCCTAAGTGCACAGATATACAAATAGATAAATTCAGTGGGGAGAAAAGCAGGCCTTGGGATATCAGCACCTCATCCCTGGGAAAGCTGATTGCTAGAGCCTTGACAGAAGGAACCTATTTACTTGTAACAAGGACCATGCCAGGCTGATTTGACAACTCCTGGAGTAAATATTTTAAAACCATAAGGGAAGAAGAAATTACTTAACCTCAAGTCCTTGTAAACCAAGGAAAGCTTGTCATATGACATTTTCCCTTCTGTGACTTTATGTTGTAGTTCCCCTAAAGCCATAACTATTAACTGAATTTGATGGATTTATTATTTATATTCTATTCTGAGGAAGAAAAAATAGTGGTGGGGGGGTGGGAGTGGGGACAGAGAACTACACAGCATGCTCATTAAGAGGCAGATTTTTCTAACTGTTTCCTAAATGGAATTTCTGGCTCATCTGACCTCTATTTTGTTACCTCCTCTATTTGCTAGAAAAAAGGTTGAGGGTTTAGCATGATATCTTAACTGTGATGATTCTGCTACAGAGAAAAAGTTAAAATGTCTTTAGCTGAGGAATAGAGAAGAGAGTCACTAAAGGTTTCTTGCCGTGCAAATATAGAAATGTCTCACCCTATTCCCCCCCATCTTCTTGTAGAAAAAGAACAATCTCAAACTTTCACCTCTAAAAATTGCCGCTGTGTTTTAAAATCCCACTGAAATGATTAGTTGACTCTCTTGCCCAGGGTCAGTTCAGGAAGGCTGGTATCTAAATAATAATACAGTTCAGGCTCACTGTACTTAGAAAGGAAACAGTTACAGAATTTACCCTTTGCTCCCTGCAGTGATCCTGAGATAAATCTTTCCCCAAGAAGTCAAGCTGTTGTTAAAAGCATGTCACCATTTTGGCCAGCTTGAGAGTTTCACAGCTTAGGGTCAGAGTTAAATATTACAGTAGTTTGTAGTCAAACATAGAGTAAGAGAAGATATGAGGGAAAACAGTTCCTGAACCCTGTACCTCATCAAAGTCGACATCTTAGGTGCTACAGAAACATTTTGGGGTTGACCAGATATGTTCATCTTTCTCAGGTAACAGCCACCTGTACCCAGCTCCTCTAGCAGCCATGAGCCACCTTTGGGAACCAGAGCTGTTCAGCCTGGTTCCAACCAATCAGATTATTTTTCCTAGGAATTAGGAACTGGAGCAAGTCAGTCTTAAATCCATGCAGACAAATTTGAATGGGGTGCAAGTAGGATCAGGCGTAATGATGGCCACTCACACACACACACATGAAAAAATAGAGTTCTACAGAGAGAAAATTTTAATAAAGTTCACATTGAGAAAAGCAAATACTTCTCTGTTATCTTTGCCCTTGATTCCATGCAGTTTCCTTTATTAGCTTAACCAAGTTTGAAAAGGTTTTATAATTGGAAACTAAAAGATTTTACCTAAAAGACACTACTCCAATAATCATGCCACAGAACTTATTTTCTCAATTCCACATACTACTATTTACTTGAAGAATGTGCATGCATTGAAATATTAAATATTAGTCACAGTGTCTTTCAAAGTCAACAAACCATGCTATCAAGTTTCATCTAATCACCTAGAATTTATAAGGCTCTGCTAGTTTAGTGGGAATAGAGAGATTAATAAGATGTCCCTGAACTTCTAAATGAGTGGACAGGGCTCCTTATCACTACATTTCTATAATACCTTTATGTCCAACATACAAGTATTCAAATGGAATGAGAAAGTAATCTATAGTCAGTGTGTAGATCACATTAGTCATTATTTTAACTGGTACATTCAGACACACTCAGAGTCAGAGAAACATCCCAGGAGTTTTCAAGACTGTAATAAACCAAGTTCCCTGAGAAGAGACTGAAGTGAAAAGATGTGATAAGCTCTTCTACTTATATAGACCTGTCCTTGGAGAAATCCAATTTCAAATGCTTGGGGAATCTATCCAAAGAAAACAGTCCAATAACATACCAGGAAATCTATAAATCCAAGATGTTAAATGTCAACATACTGTTAGTAAGATAGAAAAGCTTGGCAATTAATCTCTAGAGGCAACAGTTGAATGTGTTGGAAAATGATTATGGAGTGAGGTTGTTAATCAAACTTATTTGGCAAGAGATGCATTAGATAAGCTAAGGAACTGATGACAGAAATTTTCAGAGCACAAGGATACACTCAGATTTCTTAGCTTTCATATTTGGGGCACAGGGAGTCTAGTCCAAAAAAAAAAAAATTAAAAGACTTCGAATTTGTGAACCTAGCATACTATGGGAGTAATAGCAATTTGTTTAGAGAAATGACTAAAGGAAACTAAATTGTTATTTCAGTACTCCTGGAGGTGTTTTAGTTGGCACCAGTCTGCATCATAGACTGTTCTCAGACCTCTGCAAACAAATAACTATTCTTGGTTCACAAGACAGAATCCTCAGGCCAGCATTCAAATTCCATCTCCACCACTTCCAGACCATGTAGCTTTGGATAAAGCACTTAACTTCTTTGAGCTTGTTTCTTTACCTGTAAAACAAGAGGAGAAAAAACAAAAAAACAAAAAACAATCATAGTAACAATGCCAAGAAAGATGGTAATATTTCTCAAGGATATTTTGGACATCAAGCCAAACGATATAAATTAAAATGCTTACTAAATTACATAGTTCTTTGCAGGAGTTAGCTAGCATATTTAGCCTCTTGTCACCCTCATTTCTTCGTCTTTAATCATCACCATTAACACATACCCCTTTTCTCCTCACTAGTCCAGCCTGTTTTCCATACTCATGGCCACCTAGACCTGCTTCCTCCCATACCAAATCATTCCATGCTCTGAAACAAACACCAATGCCTTTCTTTTCAAACTGCAGTTCACAAAATTTATTATAATAATAACATGCTATTTTTAAATAAAATGAATATATCTCCATCGTAGAAAAAGTTTAAAAAATATAAAAAGTATTAAAAATCAATAATCTACAAACATATCTACTATTAATATTTTGATAATTTTTTTCCTTATTTATTTTAACTCAGGAAACAAAGTTGAAGCTTTGGGAAGCTGTTAATATATTGCCATCTTCTTCCCTACCATTCCTGGTGTCTCAGTGGTAAAGAATCTGCCTGCCAATACAGGAGATGTGAGTTCAGTCCCCGGGTCAGGAAGATCCCCTGGAGGAGGGCATGGCAACTGACTTCAGCGTTCTTGCTTGAGAAACCCCACGGACAGAGGAGCCTGGTGGCTGCAGTCCATGGGGTCGCAAAAGAGTCAAACACAGCTCAGTGACTAAACAGCAAATATTCTTCCTTACATATTTTAGGAATTTTTTAAAAGTCATGTAATTTAGTTTCCAAGAAGACAGCTATATCTTGCATATATTTTTTCTGTTTCTTTGTTTTTTCTTCTTTTATTGAGATATAATGAAAATATAACATTGTGTGTTTCAGATACACAACATTATATGTTGTGTATAATGATCCCCACAATAAGTGGACATCCATCACACCTAGTTACAACATTTTTTTCTTGTGATGGGAATTTTTAATCTCTCTTCTCTTAGCAACTTGAAAATATGCACTACAGATTTGTTCACTATAGTCATCACGTTCTGCATTACACAAGTGTCTTTAATATAAAACTTAACAGTTCCCTTGATAGCTTCACATAATGCCCTCTCCCCTCTTCTTTCATTTAAAGAAAGCTTTCGTTTGAGAAGATGTTATTTTTTCTTTTCTCTTCCATTGTTAGACCCAAAAGAAAGTTGGAATTTTCCTTCCTCCCACTCTTACTTGTTCATGAAAAACTGGGCAAGTTTTAAACTCCTCTGAGCTTCATCTAAATTAATAAAATACATCTTGAGGGTGGGGATGATTCAGTTAGGTAGCACATATAAAATAATCTGATTATTCCTTTGCCCCTCCCCTTGATTGTCTAACTCTTGTCTGAAATTGAGCCCTGCAGAAGGCATCAACTGGGCTCCCTGTCCTCAGGTTTCTGGGTGGGTGTGGTAGATCAAGCATCTCCCTGCCTCATCACTTCCCTGGCAGTAATTCCATTTCTTTCTGGCTAGAGTTTTTGTCAGGCACCCCTTTTCACAATCTTCATCTGGACTCTGATGAGATTGCCCCACCGCTTCAAGCCTGGGGTGGTAACAGCTTCTCCATTTTGCTACATTTTGGGCACCTCACCAACCACCAATGATTCCTTTGACCCTGTCCATACTCTGTAAAATTGTCCTTCATTAAATTCTGTCGGTTAAACCCTTTTAATTAAGCCATCTTTTTTCTGCCAGAGTGCTGACTGATGCACAGAGGATTTAGTGCCTGTCAGTAGCCAGCATTTCAGAAATATTGGCTTTTTATGTGTGACAAAGTAATATATAGGATGATGAAATAATTATTCATTTATTATTATTCTTAATCAGTGTCTGTATATATCATACCTGAAAAAACCCTAAATCAGTAAATGTTGGTCTCTTCCAAGATTTCCATAGACAAAGAGCTTTTTAAGACACAACAAAAAGACGCTATTTTTAGTTTCTCAGCAAACAAAGTAGTCAAAAGGAAACATCAAGGCTTTTTTTTTTCAAAACTGAATTTGTTGTTTTCAATCTTGTTTTGACTGATGGATTTTCTGTTTTGTTTTGTTAAGCTAAATAATCAGCCATGCGGTCTTTTTATTTTATTCTTGTTCTGATGGAAACAATTTTAGTTGAAAGGACCCCTCAAGTTGCAAGTGGTGGATTAAAGGCAGTTTAAAATTCAACAGAAATAAAGTGGGGTTTTGAATCTGGATTATGAGAGCTGAAAAGCATTGCCTAGGGTCCAATCACTCTCCTTCATAACACTTGTGCCTTCCGATGAGAGAGCCATTATCTTTCTTGGACAATCATCAGTTTAATAAAAATAACAATGTATAGTCCAAATGATTTGAGTTGTGAATATCAGTTGAGTTTAGGTAGGTTCAGAGAAGTCCATTTAGTTCAAGGTGATTCAGTTACAAGCATTCACTGAGTACCCGTGATAGGCCAGACACGGTGCAAGTATTTCAGTATGAAGAGTCAGCACGAGGCCCATTGGTGATGAGTAGGGTGACAATGAGGATTGGCATGTGGGAAAATTAAGTAAACAATGCACACTAGTTTTGTAATGCTGCCTTCAAAACTACAAAAAAAAAAAAAAAAAAAAAAAAAAAAAAACCCAAAAACTGGGCATTTTACACACAATTCTGGAGGATAGAACTCCAAGGTCAAGGTTGATTCCCTCTGAGGTCGTGAGGGAAGGATGTGTTCCAGACCCTCTCCCTAGCTTTAGATACTCTTTTCTCTGTGTCTCTTCACATCCTCTTGCCTCCATGTGGGTCTGTGTTCAAATCTTCCCTTTCTGTTGTGACACCAGTATCCAATAACCCAGTGATGTCTCTTTAACTTGTTTACCTCTGTAAAGACTGTTTCCACACAGGATCACATTCCAAGATTCTGGGGGTTAGGACATCAACATAAATAAAGGGGATTAAGGGCAGAATTCAAGCTATAACATAATGAAAAGAGAGTTACAATACCCTATGGTCGAGGAAAGCACGGGGCACTTTGAGAGCATAAAGATGAGATGTCTACCTGAAATGATTAAACCTCTGTCTTAAGCCTCATTTTCTAATTTCTCCCTGTATTTAATTAGCTCTAAATCATTTTGTGTTTTCTCAATATCCAGGGCTCTCCTGCATTAACCTAACGAAAATACTTCTATTCATTAACCTCCAAGTCATTAGATTCCCCTCTTTTCAAGTGTTTCAGAGGGACTGAGGCCAGGACTCAAGCCTCAGTTAAGGCTCTAACTAGCTAGGTGACCTTGGGCAAATGAGGTAACTGCTCTGGACCTCTGCTTTTCTACCAGTGAATCGAGGGGTCAGGTGGTGAGCTGATGAAAATCTCTTTTAGCCCCTATATTCTGAGATTCTAAATAATGTATGGATGCTGCCACACACTAACAGGAGTTCCTTCCTTTTTGAAGAGTTCAGCTCTGCTAAATTGGATAATAAATTTACCAAATTCTATATAAAAAAGCACAGGTTGTACTGAACAGTTAATTGATTCATTTTGAGATAAAAAGTTAATATGAAACTCTTACTCTTCTGGGAGGAGACTTCAATTACAGTGTGCCTGGTTTCAACTTTCAATATAATGGTTCTGGCTAAGTGAAAAATAGCAGTGCAGCAGTAAAGAATCCACCTGATGGTGCAGGAGATACAAGAGACGTGGGTTCAATCCTTGGGTTGGGAAGATCCCCTGGAGGAGGAAATGGCAACCTGCTCCAGTATTCTTGCCTAGAAAACTCCCATGGATAGAGGAGCCTGGCGGGCTACAGTCCATGGGGTTGCAAAGGGTCAGACACTATTGAGCGACTGAGCACATGTGAACTTAGTCACCGTATTTATGGTCTTCAGACCATCTACCATGTTATTTGGATACTTTAGTCAGAAATTGTATCTCCCAGAACTGTCTGGTTCTTTGCTTTGATTTTGCACTTTATAGTGTGTAGTTGCTCTTCAAGAATTTGCCTCTGTGGCATAACAATTATATTGAGCTGAAGGCATTACAGATTCAATTGATGCAGGAATATGCTTTCTCTGCACTCCCCTTATCTTCCTAATAGCAGAACCTTCCAGAAGAATTCAACTGTCATAAATAAATCCTACTTTAAGGAAGGATTCCTGTGCAGGGAGAAAGAGTGACTGTTGTCACTAGAGATGAAAAATTGCCCAAACAGAGCTTATTAAAACAAACCTTGTCTTCCATTAGGTTCCCCATATATTCCTCAGTCATTGTCGGCCATTCATTTTCCTTTAAAGTTCTAGCTGTCTCCCTTTCTTAAGCCAGTATATAAGCCCCAAATTCTAACCGCTTCTTTAACTCATATTTTCTTTCTTATTCACAGGTCTACATAAATGAATAAACTTTGTCTTTTCTCTTGCTAATCTGTCTTCTGTCACTTCAATTTGCAGACTGCTGTCAACTGAAAAAAGAAATGCACAAGCTGAAAGTTGAGAATTATGTTCTATTTGATGGACAAAACTGAAGACTTAAAACCCAGGACACAGCAGCTCAGACAGCGCTGAAGACTGCTCCAAAGAAGTAATGGAGGGATCAAGATATATATACATATATATATATATATATATATGCATATATATAAGGTTTTGCAACAAAAAGCAGATAGAAGTTCAAAAGATTGCTGTTAATTTGTGAAAACAGATATCTCAATTTAAGGAATCTAGTTTCACTTTCCTGCATTGGAGAAGGAAATGGCAACCCACTCCAGTGTTCTTGCCTGGAGAATCCCAGGGACGGGGGAGCCTGGTGGGCTCCCGTCTATGGGGTCGCACAGAGTTGGACACGACTGAAGCGACTTAGCAGCAGCAGCAGTAGCAGTGCTTTATTATATATGAGAAAATGCAAGAGTCAGGACTCATTGAAATCATCCCTTTGGTATGCACCTCAGCTATCTGGGGCCAGTAACCTGTGCCCTCTCATCCTGAGTCTCCACAGAATTGCAGGGGAGGGTGGGTGGAGCAGTTACTGCAGGGGTTGACTGCTAGATGGTGGGAATCCTGTTTCTGTCTTGAGTTCCCTCAGGTCTCACCATCAGGGTGGCTGTAATGTGATGTCTTGATGGCTGCAACATCCTTTGTTTACTGATGTGGCAGGCAACATTTTTTTTTTTTCCCACTGACATCTCCAATCAATAAGAGGGTAGAGGTAAAGTTTTTCTCCTCAGTGTTCTCTTTATCAGACTGACAATTTAGAAAGTATTTCACTAGTAAACATAAGTAGCTATTAATTTAATAGCTAGAACAGAGAGAGATGAAAAGTCAGGCTTTTCAAAGTAAAAGGAAGGACAGTCCTCATATAGGTTGTTTAAAGGAGAGTTATAGAAAAAAGAAATATTGCCTGTCTTAGTGAAACCAGGGTGGGTCATACACATCCCAGCATGCTCTATTTTGGCCACAATTTTGAGATGTTCCCTGAAGGGATGCTGCTGCTGTGGGGCTACACTGATAGAAAATCAGCATTTTCAGTATAGTAGGGCAGTGCTTTCTTGGGAAGCATTCCTTTCTGGTGATAATTCCACACATCGCACTGAAATATATGTTAGCATTCCTGGTGGATTCAGTGATACAGGTGTTAAAATGGCCCCCTGCTGAGAGTCAGCATGATGTCCTTAGGAACACAAGCAACAATTCCAGATTGTGCCAGCTTATACCAAACTGTGCATTTGGCAAATCCACTCCCTGTAAGAAGTTAAAGAAGCATAGGGGAAATATAACTGCCCAATGAAAATTCTGTAGAGTAATCCATAGCAACTTTCTTATAGAAAGTTTATGGAATACTTTTATAAATTTAACAGCATGCTTGGGACCCCTGAGTAGTCAAATCGTAATACAAAGATTGTTACCATGGAGATACACTAATCAGGTGGCACCCAGATGGCAAAAAGGTGTTTTCTAATCCTGGTTCTTTCATTTGCCAGGTACACTCACTGAGACTTGAGAGGTTTCAGTGGGGGCCAGGCAGGAGGTGTTCTGTCTAATTTGTCCCAAGACTCTTTTCAGATGCCAGCTCTTCATTTGTCCATTCACTCCATAGCTATTTCTTCAAAATCAAGCACTGTGCTAGGCATAGAAGATAGATAAGTGAACTCAAGAGACCCAGTTTCTGACATCATGAAACTTTTCATATGTTGGGAAACTAGGAAGTGTGCCTGGAACCATGGAGTAGAATATGGAACAGATGCAAGCATGCAGAAACCTTAAAAATGCAGACCCGAATGCTGGACACCAGATTAAATTTCACATGGAAATTGATGGGGATCTATTGAAGGAATTTAAACACAAAGAAGGCTGATTTTGTTTTACTTTTCAGAAAAACCATTACAGCAAGCTTTATGAAGGGTCTGAGCCACCAAGGAAACTCGGACATGACTGAATGACGAACACACTTTACGAAGGGTAGATTCATGAACAAGGCAAAATCAATATTTTTAAGCAAACGAAGCTATTTCTTCCCGTGAAATTCAATTAATAATGGCATTTAAATTTTCTCTGCCTTAATTTCCTCGCATATGAAATAACTCAGTTGCAGTAAATCAGAGGTTGCCAAACGATTGAGTTGGCTAAGAAGTTTTATCCAATTTTTCCATAAGATACTATGGAGAAACTTTATGAACATTTTGGCCAATCCAGTGTGTAGCTCTAAGGCAAAATTTAGTAGGCTATCTGTTTATATAAATGAAGTTTTATTGCAAGATGTCAAGTTAATTCATTTTGCTTGGTCTGGATCTACTTTTGTGCTACAGTGAAAGAGCTGAATAGTGGCAGCAGAGGCTATATGGCCCGCCAGACCCCAATATCTGGCCTTGACAGAAAAAAATAAGTAAAATTACAGACTCTATGCTAGATAGGTTTCTTCCAGTCATAATATTGTTTGAGCCTAATCAAATACTTGACTAAACACCTGTAACAACTTTGCCCTTTCTTTCACATGTATGTGCTTTTTTTTTTTTTTAAAAGTCACTCAGTCATGTCCAACTCTTTGTGACCCCCTGTATGGACCCCATGTATGGACCCTATACAGTCTATGGAATTCTCTAGGCTAGAATACTGGAATGGGTATCCTTTCCCTTTTCCAGGAGATCTTCCCAACCCAGGGATCGAACCCAGGTCTCCCTCATTGCAGGCAGATTCTTTACCAGCTGAGCCACAAGAGAAGCCCAAGAATACTGGAGTGGGTAGCCTATCTCTTCTCCAGTGGATCTTCCTGACCTAGGAATTGAACCGGGGTCTTCTGCATTGCAGGCGGATTCTTTACCAACTGACCTATCAGGGAAGCCCTATGTGCTACCTTTAAATTAATACATAAACACATATAATGATTTGGGATGTTTCAGATAATTGAATATATTGGTTAACTGAGACCTACGCATGCTCAAGACATGTAAAATTTTAAATACTAGAGACCTAAAAATATATTAAATCTTAAATCTTTAACTAAGTAAATTTAATATTTTAGGACACAGACTTTTTGAGGGGAGGTAAAATAATGAATACTCATATAAAGTACTAGAAAGTCAATTATGTAAGATAAGGGACTGAACATAATGTCAGGAGATGGATATCTCAGGAGTGCCTTACTAAATCAATCCCTGATGTTGCCTTTTCCAATTATCATTCTTTTAACTTCTAAACATGTTGATCTTTTAATTATTCTTATATCAAATGTGATGACCTATACGGAACCACAGAAGGACAGCAAAATTGATCAGAGGCTTCATCTTCTCAGGGACTCACAGCTTATTGCTATTAATAATGGAAATACATCATATTTATGTAGCACCTTTCCTTGAAAGAACTCATTAGCATTTATTTTCTCAATTTTTTTTTTAATTCTATGGTTTGCACTTACATCAATCTTCTCTTAGAAATATGGAGGGATAGACAATTTTTAGCTATGTTTTAATCTATGGTGAAATTAAAGTACAAAATAACCATTTGTTTTCATTTTATTTTTCTTTATTTTTGTCTTTTAGTGACAGAAGTCAAGTGTAGTACATCAGAAATCAGATGTATGGAGGATTTCCAGTATATACACTAAATCACTTAGATTGGGGACCACCTCCCAATCTAGAATTGTTATGACATTTCTCTGATATATCATTGAGATAAGACATCAAATGCTGAGATTACAAAGTTAGTTTCTGAAAATTAAAAAAAAGGAAACCTCAATTACAACTAGAGCAGGAGAAAGGGACAAACTGGGAGATTAGGACTGATATACTGTATCTAACATCCCCTTCATGGATTACAGTCTTGTCATGGCAAAGGGGCTTGCACAACTCAATGAAGCTATGAGCCATGCCATGCAGGGCCACCCAAGATGGATGAGTCATAGTGAAATGTTCTGATGAAACATGGTCTACTGGAGGAAGAAATGGCAATGCACTCCAGTCTTCTTGCCATGAGAACCCCAATGACAGTATGAAAAGAAAGAAAGGTATGACACTAGATAAGCCTCCCAGGTTGGAAGGGGTCCAGTATGATACTGGGGAAGAGCAGAGGGCAATTACTAATAGCTCCAGAAAGAGTGAAGCAGCTGGGCTGGAGAGGAAATGACACTCAGTTATGGATATGTCTGGTGGTGAGAGTAAGGTCTGATGCTATGAAGAACAATATCACACAGGAACCTGGAATGTTAGGTCGGTGAATTAAATTGGTCATGGTCAAGCAAAAGATGGCAAGAGTGAGCATCAACTTCTCAGCAATCAGTGAACTAAAACGGACAGAAATGGGAGAATTTAATTCACATGACCATTACATCTACTACTTTGGGGAAAAATCCTTAGAAGAAATGGAGTCAACAACAGAGTCTAAAAAGCAGTAGTTCGGTGCAGCCTCAAAAATGACAGAATGATCTCAGTTTGTTTCCAAAGCAAACCATTGAACATCACAGTAATGCAAGTCTATGGCCCAACCACTAATGCCAAAGAAACTGAAATTCACTGGTTTTATGAAGACCTCCTAGAACTAACACCAAAAAAAAAAAAACCAAAAAATATGTCCTTTTCATCATATGGGACTGGAATGCAAAAGTAGGAAATCAATAGATATCCAGAATAACAGGCAAGTTTGGCCTTGGAGTACAAAATGAAGCAGAGCAAAGGCTAACAGAATTGTGTCAAGAGAACACATTGGTCATAGCAAATACCCTTTTCCAACAACATAAGAGACGACTCTACATATGGACATCACTAAATGGTCAATTATGAAATCAGATTGATTATATTTTTTGCAGCCAAAGATGGAAAACCTCTATACAAAACAAAAGTAAGCAAAAACAAGACCTGGAGCTGACTGTGACTCATATCATGAGCTCCTTATTGCAAATATCAGAATTAAATTGAAGAAAGTAGGGAAAACTACTAGGGCTTTCAGGTAAGCCCTAGGAAAGTAGGGCTTTCAGGTATGACCTAAATCAAATCCCTTATGATTATACAATGGAGGTGACAAATAGATTCAAGGGGTTAGGTCTGGTAGACAGAGTGCCTGAAGAACTATGGACGAAGGTTCATGACATTGTACAGGAGGCAGTGACCAAAACAACCCAAGGAAAAAGAAATGCAAGATGGCACAGTGGTTGTCTGAGGAGCCTTTACAAATAGCTGGGGAAAGAAGAGAAGCAAAAGGCAAGGGAGAAAGGGAAAGATATAACCAACTAAACTCAAAGTTCCAGAGAATAGCAGGGAGAGAAAAGAAGGCCTTCTTAAATGAACAACACAAACAAATAGAGGAAAGCAATAAAATGAAAAAGATTAGAGATCTTTTCAAAAAAATTTGAGATATCAAGGGAACAGTTCATACAAGGATGGACATGATAAAGGACAGAAACAGTATGGACCTGACAAAAGCAGAAGAGATTAAGAAGAGATGGCAAGAAGACCAAGAAGAACTATACAAAAAAGGTCTTAATGATGCAGATAATCAAGATGATGTGGTCACTCACCTAGAACCAAACATCCTAGAGTATGAAGAAAAGTGTATGAAGTAAAGAGTATGAAGTAAAGTAAAGTTAGGAAACATAACTACAAACAAAGCCTGTGGAGGTGATGGAATTCCAGCTGAGCCATTTCAACTCCTAAAAGATAATGCTGTTAAAATGCTGCACTCAATATGCCAGAAAATTTGGAAAATTCAGCAGTGGCCATAGGACTGGAAAAGGTCAGTTTTCATTCCAGTCCCAAAGAAGGGCAACATCAAAGAATGTTCAAAATACCATACAGTTGTGCTTGTTTCACTTGCTAGTAAGGTTATGCTCAAAATCCTTCAAGCTAGGCTTCAGCAGTATGTGAACCCAGAACTTCCAGATGTACAAGCTGGGTTTAAAAAAGGTGGAGGAACCAGAAATCAAATTGGCACCACTCACTGGATCATAGGGAAAGCAATGGGGATTCCAGAAAAAGCATCTCCTTCTTCTTCATTGACTAAGCTAAAGCCTTTGACTGTGTGGATCACAGCAAACCGTGGAAAATTCTTCAAGAGGTGGGAACACCAAACCACTGTACCTGTCTCCTGAGGAACCTATATGTGGGTCTGGAAGCAACAGTTAGAACCTTACACGGAACAATTTGACTGGTTCAGAATTGGAAAAGGAGTACGACAAGGCTGTATCTTGTCACTTAAATGCAGAGTACATCTTGTGACATGCTGGACTGGATGAAGCAGAAGCTGGAATCAAGATTGCCGGGAGAAACATCTACAACCTCCGATAGGCAGATGATACCACTGTAATGGTAGAATGTAAAGAGAAATTAAAGAGCCTCTTGATGATGGTGAAAGAGGAGGGAGAAAAAAGCTAGTTTAAAACTCAACAATCAGAAAACTAACATCATGGAATCTGATCCCATCACTTCATGGCAAATAGAAGGGGAAAAAGTAGAAACAGTGACAGATTTGATTTTCTTGGGCTCCAAAATCACTGTGCATGGTGACTGACTGCCATTACGAAATTAAGACACTTGCTCCTTGGAATGAAAGCTATGACAAACCTAGACAGCATATTAAAAAAAGAGACATTGCCAACAAAGGCCCATATAATCACTCCTATGGTTTTTCCAGTAGTCTTGTATGGATACAAGAGTTTAACCATAAAGAAGGCAGAACACCGAAGAATTGATGCTTTCATATTGTGCTGTTGGAGAAGCCTCTTGAGAGTCCTTTGGACAGCAAGGAGATCAAACCAGTCAATCCTAAAGGCAATCAACCCTGGATATTCACTGGAAGGACTAATGATGAAGCTGAATCTCCAATACTTTGTCCACTTGATTCGAAAAACCAACTCAGTGGGAAAAATTGAAGGCAAAAGGAGAAAGAAGCAGCAGACGATGAAATGGTTAGATAGCATCACCAACTCAGTGGCTATGAATTTGAACAAATTCCAGGAGAGAGTGGAGGACAGAGGAGCCTGGAGTGCTATGGTCCATATGGTCACAAAGAGTTGGACATGAGTTAGCAACTGAACAACAACAGCAATATATGAAATAGATAACTAAGGGAAAATTGCTATATAACTTGCTATATAACAGGGAACTCTACTCAGTACTCTATATTCACCTATATGAAATAGAATCTAAAAGATGTGAATGCTGCTGCTGCTGCATCGCTTCAGTCGTGTCCGATTCTGTGCGACCCCATAGACGTCCCTGGGATTCTCCAGGCAAGAACGCTGGAGTGGGTTGCCATTTCCTTCTCCAATGCACGAAAGTGAAAAGTGAAAGTGAAGTCGCTCAGTCGTGTCCGACCCTCAGTGACCCCATGGACTCCAGCCTACCAGGCTCTTCCGTCCACGGGATTTGAATATCTATACGTATAACTATCACTTTATTAAACACCTGAAAATAACACAACATTGTAAATAAACTAATCTCCAATAAAAATTACAAGGCATAACAGAAACTAGAGTTAGTAATGGTCTGGAAGTAAAGGTCAGGGACATTGTGCTTAGTTGCTCAGTTGTGTCTGACTTTTTGGGACCCCATGGACTGTAGTTCGCCAGGCCTCTCTGTCCATGGGGATTCTCCAGCAAGAATACTGGAGTGGATTGCCATGCCCTCCTCCAGGGGATCTTCCCAACCCAAGGATAGAACCCAGGTCTCCCACATGCAGGTGTATTCTTTACCATCTGAGCCACCAAGGAAGCCTGGATTAGAATGGAGTGTGCCAGAAAAAACAGCCCAGGGCTGATGTCTGGCAAGTTCTTCCTGCTTAGCCTTCATATTGCAGACAAATTTAAGCCCTGTCATGGCACCCCACTCCAGTACTCTTGCCTGGAAAATCCCATGGATGCAGGAGCCGGGAAGGCTGGAGTCCATGGGGTCGCTGAGGGTCGGACACGACTGAGCGACTTCACTTTCACTTTTCACTTTCATGCATTGGAGAAGGAAATGGCAACCCACTCCAGTGTTCTTGCCTGGAGAATCCCAGGGATGGGGGAGCCTGGTGGGCTGCCATCTATGGGGTCACACAGAGTCAGACACGACTGAAGTGACTTAGCAGCAGCAGCAGCAACACCACTATGCTGAGGATGCTGTCATAGATAGCTGGGGGGACTCCCAGGAAAGGGGCTGCTGGTGGTAACTTCATCACAGGGAGACTTGGAGACCAGCTGACTTTTCTGAATTCCTTTGGCCCGGAGGGTTTAGTGTTTTGGGGGTGCACCTAGCTTGAGCTTCCCTGGTGGCTCAGCTGGTAAAGAATCCACCTGCAGTGCAAGAGACCTGGGTTTGATCCCTGAGTTGGGAAGATCCCTGGAGAAGGGAAAGGCTACCCACTCCAGTATTCTGGCCTGGAGAATTCTATGGACTGTATAGTCCATGGGGTAACAAAGAGTTGGACACGACTGAGTGACTTTCACTTTCACTTTCTAACCAGTGGGAAGTGATACTTCATTGGAGTTTTCATTTGCTGTTCTCTAATACTGAACCATATGTAGCATCGTTTCATGTTCTTTAATAAAAAAAATATACTATGCATGAAACAGACTCCTTGAAATTGGCTTCCTAAAAGTCGATCCTGTTTTGTTTTGTTTTGTTTTGTTTATTAATCGCCTACCCCGGGACATTTCTTGAGTGCAAGTGTGCTTTGCTGCCCCGCAGGCCTTGTGAATGTGAAGTGGCCTTCGGCACCAGTTTCACAGTCGTTGTTACGGGAAACGTCCACAAGGCGGCAGCACTTCTTGTTGACCCTAGGGTTAATTGAGCAACCAGAGCACAGGCAAAAGGCCCGTTCCTGGGTTGTGGATTAGAGTGGAATGTGCCGGGGAAAAACAACCTGTGACTGGTGTCTGGCTAGCTCTTCCTGCTTAGCCTTCATATCACAGGCAGATCACAAGCCCTGCCAAGGCCACTCTGCTGAGGGTGCTGTCACAGACAGCTGGGGCGACTCTCAGGAAAGGGGCTGCTAGTGGGAATCCCTGCACAAAGAGACTCAGACCTGGTGATGACTGTTCAAAGATCTTCCTGAACACAGGGTCCCCCGTGCTTTGCATGATCTAGGCTTGCCTGAGCCTCAAGGGCCTGCCTGGATCTGGTGATTGGGGCCTGATGGACAGGGGGCCAGGCACTCCTAGGGGAGGGTGGCTCCTTTCCTGGCATCTGCTCCCCTGCTCTCTTAGCTCCATGCGAGTCCAGCTTTGGGACACAAGGCTGCTCAGGCTTCAGGGATGTGACACCAGACTTGGTTTCTGAGGCCTGACGGAGATATGGTAGGCATTGCTTTTCTGTTGAAGTATGATTTTTATTTCACATTGGAATCTATTTGATTTGCAAAGCTGTGTTTGTTTTCAGTGTACAGCAACCTGATTCTAGTACACATATGCACATGTCTAGTCTTCTTTAGATTCTTTTCCCTTACGTGATATTGCAGTGTCTTGAGTGGGGTTCTCTGTGCTAAACAGTAGGTCCTTGTTTATTATCTAGTTTAAATGTATTACCATTTATCTGTTAATCCCAGCTTGTTAATTTTCCCTCCCACAACCACCTTTCCCATTTCGTACCCCTAAGTGAGTTTTCTAACCAATAAAGTTAATAAAGGAGTTCCTAAACTTCATGAAGGAGTTCCTTTTTATTGATTTTTAGATGCCCGGCATAAGTATCATAGGCATTTAGTCATTTTCTGTCTGACTTCCTTAGTATGATCATGTCCAAGCCCATCCATGTTGCTGAAAAAGGCATCGTTTCTTTCTTTTAAATGGCTGAGGAATGTTCTATTGTATATGTGTATCACATTGTTTGATCCATCCCTCTGATGACAGACAGTTTGAATGCTTCCATGTCTTGGCTATTGTCAGGCAAGCTACAGTCAAAGTCAGGGTGCGTGTGTTTCCGTTTAGGGTTTTCTCTACATACAGCCCCAAGAATGAGATTGCTGTATCCTGTCTTTGCTCTAATTTCATTTTTCTTAAGGAACGTGCATGCTGTACTCCACAGTGCCTATTCCAGTTTGCTGCTGCTACTGCTGCTAAGTCGCTTCAGTCGTGTCCGACTCTGTGCGACCCCATGGACAGCAGCCCACCAGGCTCCTCCATCCCTGGGATTCTCCAGGCAAGAACACTGGAGTGGGTTGCCATTTCCTTCTCCAATGCATGAAAGTGAAAAGTGAAAGTGAAAAGTGAAAGTGAAGTCACTTAATCGTGTCCAACTGTAGCGACCCCATGGACTGCAGCCTACCAGGCTCCTCGGTCCATGGGATTTTCCAGGCAAAAGTACTGGAGTGGGGTGCCATTGCCTTCTCTGGTTTACATTTCCACAAACAGTGTATAAGAACCTCTTTTTCTCACACTCACTCCAGCATTTACTGTTATAGAGGTTTTTGATGATGGTGAGTCTGATCAGTTTGGGTCGATAACCCCCATTGTAGGTTTGCTTTGCATTTCTGTAAAAGTTAATGATGATGATCTTTTCATGTGCTTGAGCATCTTTTCATGTGCTTAACCATCTCTATGTGTCCTTTGCAGAAATGTCTGCTTAGATCTTCGATCCATTTTTGGATCAAGTTTTTTTTATTTTTTTGGTATTCAGCTCCATAAGCTGTTTGTACATTTTTGAAATTAATGCCTTGTTTGATGTTTCAGTTGGAAATATTTTCTTCCATTCTGAGAGTGTCTTTCCTTTGTGTTTATAGTTTGCTTTGTTGTTGAAACGCTTTTAAGTTTAGTTAGGTGCCTGCGTGCATGCTAAGTTGCTTCAGTGGTGTCCAACTCTTTGAGACCCCATGGACCGTCGCCCGCCAGGATCCTCTGTCCATGTGATTCTCCTGGCAAGAATTCTGGAGGGAGTTGCTGTGCCCTGCTCCAGGGGTCCTCCTGAGCCAGGGATCGAACCCAGGTTTTTTACATCTTCTGCATTGGCAGGTGGATTCATTACCACTAACGCCACCAGGGAAGCCCTTAGGTACTATTTATTTATTTTGATGGTATTTTTTTTTTTTTAACATGGAAAGATGTAAGAATCTGGGTTGATTAAATTCTTCCTGAGATGTGCATCTAACTATTTAAAGGGACTGCTTTTCCGAAGCACTGAGTGCCTCTTTCTGGTTTTCCTCCTGAATTCCTTCTGTATTCAACATCACCAGTCAGCAACTCCAGTAGCTAATCCTTGTGAGCTGAATGGTGGCAGTATTTTTGTTACATAGTGTACACAAATATCTCTGGACTGACTGAGTTCAATAAATGTGTACGAACCAGTGTGTCTTTATTATAGAGTTTGTACCTTCAGCCTAAAGCCAATATCAGATGTTTTGTAAAAGTTCGTATTATCATCCCTAAAAGGAGAAAGAGTGTTTCCTCTTAAATAGCTGTCTCGTGTTATCTGTATCACTCTTCCGGTATTTTCTTGTATTTTTTCGCTTTCTACCTACCACCATTAGCATCTGGGTATGTTTTAGCTCCCTTGTAAGATTATTAGCTTCTTGAGCTTAGGGTTAAAATCAATTTCTCCCCTTTATCTCCACAGTTCTTCACACACTGCCAAGTATATGATCTGTACACTATAAATCTCTGCTCGGGAAGTGAATAAACATTTGTTGATATTGTTGATTTATTTTGTTGTTGTTCTGATCCAAAGTATAATATTTAGATCCTTTCCTTAATCTAGAAAGTGTTCAGATTTATGATATTTCCAAGTCCCAATCATATTTCTTTTTAATTTAAAATAAAATGTATTTATTTATTTATTTTTGACTATGCTGGGTCTTCGTTGCCGTGGGGGCTTTCTCTAGTTGGGGCAAACGGGGGCTACTCTTTGTGGTGGTGGTGCTCCATCTTCTCATTGCAGTGGCTTCTCTTGTTCGGAAATACGGACTCTAGGCTCTGGTTTCAGTAGTTATGTCCCCTGGGCTCTAGAGCACAGGCTCAGTAGTTTTGGCCTGTGGGCTTAGTTGCTCCACAGCATGTGGGATCCTCCCAGAACAGGGGTGGAAACCACATCTTCTGCAATGGCAGGTGGATTCTTTTCCACTGGACTACCAGCAAAGCCTCCTGATAACATTTTAATTGAAGTTCTGCCTTTGATGCTGAACCTTAGGGCATATGAGGAGTTTCTCTGATTTTCTGGTTAACTTTTCATATCTATGTTGTAAATTTGACTAGTCTGAAGTGGTGTAGCAATATTGGACGGAGCTCATCTTGAGGTCAGGAGCGTGGAGGCAATATTATTTTAAATTAAGCAACTCTGGATACAAAGAGTAATTGGCCAGTATTCATCCTACAAAATGTTTTATCTGTATGAAGAAATACAATTTTATGAGCCTGTAAGAGGATACAGAGCTACATGTCCTTTTACTTTTTGTTCTGTTTATTTCTAGAGAAGCTTTTCTTTCTAATTTTGGGTTTATCTATTTTTTTTAACTCTTTGTTGTCTTATTTTTTTCTCCATAGTTCTAAAATTTTTGCTTAACAATACTTATAGTACCAAATTACAATTTTTATTAACAGGTTTTCCAGCAGAGTTTAATGTTAATCACTCATGGTATTCTGCTCTGATTTTTCCAATAAAGATAATTTTTAAAGGAATAGGGATGTGATGCTTCTGTAGATTACTTTTTATTAATTTTTGCAAAGAAGTGTGAAGAGTATTAATTATCAGGTTTTTAAGGTGGGAAATGCAGAGGTTTTACCAAATTCAAAAACGTCTACAAAAATTGTCTATGGAACTCATAAACAGTACTTTCTCTTCCACTGTTGATGAAGGTTAGAGTGAATAAACCTGAGATCAGGCTGTGGGCTCTCTTGAGTCCTCCATTAATAATAAAAGCTAACATTGCTTGTGTACTTATCATGTTCCAGAGTCACGTTTTACACAGATTATCTCCTTTAATCTCATTTAAGTTATATCTTTAATTAAAGGAGAAATACTAGTCAAAGAAGACAAGATTCACAAAGTAAAGAATGGAGATGACGAGACTTTTTGAATACACCTTTATCAGTGGGAATACTTACATATGTGGAAATTATGAATGGCCAGAATTTTGCAGGGAGAGGTCTTTGCAAGGTAGTTCAGTTGTCTCATTTTACAAGTAAGAATTGGATCAGTGAGTTGAGGTGACTTGTGGAAGCTCAGTCTATTATCCAGTGGTGTGCAAAAATCTACCTCAAAACTTCATGAACTGAATCAACAGTACTCTGTCTTATGTCATAATCAGGCACTCAGTGCTGGCTCAGTGGAACTGGCTTCCTGCTCCTTTTTGTGTCTTGAGTCTGGAATGTCAGATGAGTCCACCTTCACCAATGTGGTGCCTTAGCCACCTGGAACCATTGGAGGATAGCCAGTCGTCACTGCTTTTCCCTTACCCTTTGTGTGTGGCTAGCATGGGCTCCCTACTGTTAAAGAACAAGTTCAGTTGAGCATAGTTTCAAGACTGTGCTGCCTTGATTCAGTGATTCAGGCAGCATCCCATCAAGCAGATAGAGAGGAGCTCCAGTGAGTTGAACACAGTGAAAGACTTCATAGATGGAAGACAGTCGGAACAAGGATGTTATACCAGCAAAAATTTGGGTTAGTTGTGTCAAGATTACCTTCCTTTAGGGATGGTAGGTGTGTATCAGGCAGATTAACTCACCAGTGCTTCAATTACTAATTAAGTTAAAAATTATTAAATCCCTCCAAATCTCCCTCTCACTCGCTGAGTATTTCCTCTATAGCAGTTATTACAATCTGACTTTTTATATCTTTTATTTTTTATTTTTTCTCTATCCAAACCTCCCCCAAGTGATTCTTTCTTGACTGGTTTAAGATTGTACTTTGGAAGAGGCTGGAACTGTAATTAAGTATTAGTTTGGTGACACGAGATTAGCATAAGTCACTCCATTTGGGCCTTTTGCCTTGCTTTTGACAATTCCCTCCTTTGCATCAGACTCTCAGCCTGAAAGATGTGATCAAAGTTAGGGCATTAGCATTACTCCGTTATCACTTTGAAGTTCTTATAGTTTTGTTGTTGTTAATTGTTATTGGAGTGTACCTGATGTAGTTTTCTAGCGATCCTTTCTGTGGTATTCAGGGGTCACAGCTTAGACTCACGTTCAGGTCAGTCGCTCTTTTCATTTCTTTCTGATGTTCTGTTCTTAGGGAGATTGTTTTCTTGGTGGTTACCACCTTGGAACATGCATTTAGAGCTTTTGGGAGAGTGCATCGTATAATGGACACAACTATGATTATTATAAACAGGATGCTTCCCGTTGCCTGCAATGTGCTTTGGAGCCATGGTCCCCAAGATCCAAACCAGTCAGAATCATATAAATTAAAGGCAGTGTTCTGATGAAGGAGCCACTTTCTTAAGCCAAGTGGTTTATTCAGTGATTTTATGTAGCTGAGAATCAACTTTCCCTGAAGTATCCATCCAAAGGCAGCAGGTGGTATTGGCCACAGAATAAGCACTTCTTTGCTCAGCTAAAAGGCAACCAAGCCTATCCTTGTATCAAAAATAATGTTGGCCAGACTGTATAGGGATTTTTGTTGGGCAGCTCTTGCTTTCACAGCACTTTCTGCAATATCTTCATTTTGAGCTAAAGAAAAGATTCCTGATCATAGTCTCATTTGCACTTACTCCTAGCCAGGAGAGTAGAGATCTGCCAAAGGGGAAGATTATAAATCAGGAATGACTCCTGGTAATTCCAGTTTGAGTCTGTGGCTCAGGACTGGAAAGTTGAGAGCCATGGAGTCCAGTAACATGTAAAAGATCTTAGACAACACAGGAGGCTTTGTTTCAGTTACTCTTGCCTTGTATCCCTTTCTTTGTTTAAAATCTGAATGCAAGGTCCCCAGGTTTGGAGTTGTTAACCAGAGACAGGGAAATGAATACCCTGTCCATTTGGGTTAGGGAATCTGACACAATAGAAAGAGGATAAGTTTGTCTAGAGAAACTGAAGCACTCGAAATCAGGGAAAAGTTCATGAGCAGAACTTTGTGATCACTGGCATTGTGGTAAATTCAATAGTTGTTTGGAGGTTTTATTACCCACATTTGCAATAAGATAGATGAGCAATGACCTTGTCTTCCAAGCCAGAACAAGGCAAAATGTGGACAAAAGAATCATAAATACTTTCATGGTTTAGGAATTAGGAAAGCAATGGTCAGAAAAGGAAAGGAAGGATGGAAAGAAACTTTCTTCATCTGACAAATTAGGAGGAAGCAGTCTACCTTGATGTTGGCTACTAATTTTGATAGTCAATTTGATTTTGTGGTCTCCAACTGGTGGTCAGTTCTGGGAGTCTGAGGGAACCCTTTTTTAATTGGAAGATATAGACCCAAGATTTAAGTAAGTCTCTGCCATAGGTCGTTGAAAAGGATCTGGTATAGTCCTTTCCCCAAAGATTCAAGGACAGTTCTTTGTTCTAGTGATTACAAATCAGAAGGTTGGGAGAAAATTGGAAGTTAGAGATTTGTAGCCAGATATTTGAGGAAGCTTGAAGAATTCATTATGTTGTCTAGTTTATAGGTATATAACAAAACTGCAAAGATAAATAACAGGATTAAACTGAAATATCTATAAAGATGCAAGCATATTTTTCTCTTTAGACACAGAATAGAAGAGGATGAAGGAAAGCCTTAAGACTTTTGAGGTAAAGAGGAGGAAAGTTGAGAGATGATTTGATTGATTAGAAATATTAACAAATATTTTAGGGAAAATATTCAAATTTTAATAAAAAATGTTATCAAAAGCAAAGTTATAGATGATATTTCTGTATTGCTTTTAAGGAACATTGCTATCTTTCAGAGAGAGGAGGAAAGGATAACCATAGCATAAGACACTCATCTCTTCCTCTTGAGAACTCCTAATCTTTAGTTTTGAAAGAACTCTTAATATCAGGAAGGGATAAGTAGTTAAATTAGAGCTTAAAATCATTGAGTGCCAAATTCTCCAATTATTTTATGCCTTTTGAGATTTGAAAGTAGAAGATTAACAGCCTTCTCAATATTTGAAGCTATAAAATATTTTGGAGATGATATTAACATCCTTTACTTAGAGTGTTCTGAACAGGATGAGGTCAAGTTCAAGAAGAAAAGAACTGCCACAGATCCTCAAGTGTTACCCAAGACTCTGTAGTCTTTCCAGTTTTTCCACAATGCCTCAGCCTGCCTTAAAGAAAAATCTATGTAACAGGTTGAACAAAGCTCTGCTTTTCCTTTTTTTTTTTTCCCAAATGAATGTCTTTTTAAAAAGAGCTTAATTTCTCATCAGGAAAGACCAAAAACTAAGCCTCAGGAAATTAGCCACAAAGACATTAATGAATTTCTGTGAGAATAGCCTGCAGCAGAGCTTCAGAGAAGTCATCCACTAATCTTAACATTAGCTGACATTAATTTTGAAGTAGTTATTGCTAACATGAATTATGTATAACAGATTAAACTATATTTATTTGCAATCTTTAAAATTCAAGGGGATGTTTCCTCCCTTTGATATATATATTTAAATTCCCGTATCACACTAATCATGCATGCTTGCCTAAGAAGCACCTGATCCCCCATAACCCATTTTTAACGGGAAGAGGGAGTCTCATGCCTTCTTTATTCCTCAAGCCTAACTCATTTCATTGACTTGACCACCAGCACTTTCGTTGGAGAGTTAGGTGCCTCCCTCTCAACTGTGCCTTGAGTGAGTGAGTGAAGTCGTTCAGTTGTGTCCGACTCTTTGCGACCCCATGAACTGTAGCCTACCAGGCTCCTCCATCCATGGGATTTTCCAGGCAAGAATACTGGAGTGGGTTGCCATTTCCTTCTCCAGGAGATCTTCCCGACCTAGGGATTGAATCCAGGTCTCCCACATTGTAGGCAGACGCTTTACCGTCTGAGCCACCAATTGTGCCTTACACCGTGTTATTATTGAGACCATTGAGGGTACATCAAGAAGAAGCCACATTTTCTTTGGTGAGAAAGAACTCAAGAGAATGTGGCCCGTGGTTTAGGTCATGGAATCTGGAATCAGACTCTCTGGGTATGAAATGAATGACAATGAATGACAGGCTCATCACCTGTGACCCAGGACTATTGATTGCTGTTGATCTAACTTTCCCTAAGGAGAAATAATAGTAGGACCCGTTGCATAGAGTTGTCATGAAAGTTGAATGAAATGGCACTGTATGTTTATTTATTTTTTTCTTTTGTTTTTTCTTTTTATTTAAAATAAAGAAAATCCATCCTGAACCCTCCTCCCTCCTCCCTCCCCATAGCATCCCTCTGGGTGGTCCCAGTGCACCAGTCCCAAGCATCCAGCATCGTGCATTGAACCTGGACTGGCATCTCGTTTCATACATGACATTTCACATGTTTCAATGCCATTCTCCCAAATCTTGCCACCCTCTCCCTCTCCCACAGAGTCCATAAGCCTGTTCTATACATCAGTGTCTCTTTTGCTGTCTCATACACAGGGTTATTGTTATCATCTTTCTAAATTCCATATATATGCTTTAGTATACTGTATTGGTGTTTTTCCTTCTGGCTTACTTCACTCTGTATAATAGGCTCCAGTTTCATCCACCTCATTAGAACTGATTCAAATGTATTCTTTTTAATGGCTGAGTAATACTCCATTGTGTATATGTACCACAGCTTTCTTATGTGATATAACTAATTTATTATTTTGTTGCTGTGCACAGGTTGCCTCTAGTTGTGGTGAGTGGCAGCTACTCTTTAATGTGGTACAAGGGCTTCTCACTGTGTTGGCTTCTCTTGTTGCAGAGCTCAGGCTCTAGGGTGCCCAGGTTCAGGAGCTGTGGTGCGCGGGTTTAGTTGCTGTGTGGTATATGGGAACTTGCTGGACCAGGGATTAAGCTCGTGGCCCCAGCATTGATAGGAGGATTCCTATCCACTGTGCCACCAGGGAAGTCTGACATTATGTTGTTAATTTTATTCTATTGAGCATACCAAAGTACTGCAAAAGTTTAATCTCCAGTTCACTGTATATGAAATAATGCAACTTATTAAAAAATAAAAATAACTCCCAGTGTTGTTTATACAATACCATGTAACTCAAATGTCATTTTCTCAATGAGATTTATTTATTAATTTTTTACTGTTGTGGTGAGTTTTGAATCCTGGTCATGCCTCTTTTTTAAAATAATTATTATAGTTGCTTTACAATGTTGGGTTATTTCTACTATATAGCAAAATGAATCAGTCCTACATAGACATATATCCTCTCCCTTCCTTCCCATTCAAGTCACCATAGTGCCATAAGTAGCCTTCCCTGCACTGCACCGTATCTTCTCGTGAGGTATCTACTTTATACATAGTACCAATCGTGTATCCATGTCAGTCCCGATCTCCCAACTCCTCCCACCCTCCCCTTTTCCCCTTGGTATCCGTACATTTGTTCTTGACATCCGTATCTTTATTTCTGCTTTGCAAATAGGATTATCTTTATCATTTTTCTAGATTCCACATATGTGTGTTAATATACAACATTTGATTTTCTCTTTCTGACAACTTCACTCTGTATGACAGTCCATTCATGTCTCTGCAAATGACCCTATTTTGTTCCTTTTTATGGCTGGAATATTACTCAGCTATTTAAAAAAAAAAAAGGCTTATCTCATTTAAAATTGATATCCATAGTACCCCATCTTGACCCAGTAATTCCAGCTCCTCTTCCCTAGTTTTCTTTCCCCCATAACACTAATTCCCTAACTTGTTATGTGTTTATTCTATTAAAATTGTTCTTCTTTCACTACAAAATCAGCTCCTCAAGGACAGATTTTTATATTACCCTCTAATATATCCCAAGTGTCAAGAATAGTGCCTGGAAAATAGTTAATACTATATAAACATTTATTAAATGAAAGAAAGAAAGGAGGAAGAGGAGCAAAAGGATGGAAGCAAGTATAACTATTCTTGTCAATTAAAAAAAAAGAAGGAAAGAGAAAGGAAAAATGGGTGTATTATTTATAAGGTTTAAAATGTTTTAAGGAAATAGTATGAAAATTATGAAAATAAAAAATCATGAAAATCTTCCTTCCCCATGAGTAGTTCATCAACCTTTTTTGGCTTAAACTACGACAACAAGTTTAGTTTTTAATTAAAAAACATTTCCTCAAACGAAGGAAAAAAGGCATTAATTATATATTCAAAATAAGCATAACACTGAAGGTATGAATAGGCAAGGGGTGCTTGTTATGAGACACTTTATTTTTGTTTTCTTTTAATTTATAGGAGCAATTTTCTGTAAATAGGGACCACAGATATCCAGTAATTACTTTCCTCAGAAGTGAAATACACAGAACAGGCTCAGCTGTCTCTAGTCCTCCAACTGGAAGTGCCTACCTAGAACCTCTCACTGCTGGTGCCTAGTTCAGGGCAAAATAACCATCTTGCTTCATCACCTCAATCACAGAGTTGCTGTCCCTCTCAAAGGCATAAAAGAAGAAATTAAAATTATTTAATTAGCACTTACATTGAGTCCAGATAGAGAACCACTCACAGAGACAAACAAAGACAAACATGTCAAATCCCAACAATCCCAACAATTAGGTGGGCTGGAGTTAGATCATATTTTTGACCTCATTTCATCATTTGCATTTTAGGAAGAAATTAGTAAATATCCTGAGGAAATGGTGCACATAGCCAAGAGCAATTGGAGAAGAGTTCTCTTTTAAAGGTGATTAATTTTATCCTCTTTCAGGAAATTATTAATATGTTATCATCATGGTGATAACATCTAGATGGCTCTCTATGCAAAGGATTTCTCACATGCTACTTTCTTCACCTTCTTTTTTCTCCTGTCTCACCTCTTCTACTTCATGCCATACATGCAAACATTCTTCCTAATAATTATTAATACATAATCTCATATTTATGAAAGGATGTGAGAGGGATTTTCATACCACATCACCTGAATCCAGAGTCCAGATGTTGAGATTGACCTACTTTTCAGTTTGCAGGACAACCCCAGATTTTGTTGATATTCCTCAAATGTGCTGTGCTGTGCTTAGTCACTCAGGCATGTCTGAATCTTTGAGACCCCATTGATTGCAGCCCACCAGACTCCTCTGTCCTTGGGGATTCTCCAAGGCAAGAATACTGGAGTGGGTTGCCGTCCCCTCCTCCACAGGCTCTTCCCAACCCAGGGATCCAACCCAGGTCTCCCGCATTGCAGGCGGATTCTTTCCTGATCAAGCCACTAGGGAAGCCCAAGAACACTGGAGTGGGTAGACTGTCCTTTCTACAGGGGATCTTCCTGACCCAGGAATCGAACCGGGGTCTCCTGCATTGCAGGCAGATTCTTTACCAGCTGAGCTACCATAGAAGCCCATTCCTTACATACTAGTTAAAAAAAGAAAGAAAAAAAAAAAAACTTTTTCATTTTTAATATACTTTCAGTTTGAATGAAGAATGTTATAGGTACCCTAAAGATGTTGACAATCAGATGCTAAGAGAAGGGGGAACAAAGTGTTTCAAAGAGGATGCATCACAGTAAGTCCATCTTCCAAGGCCACTGCCTATCGCTGTTTTCATTGTGGGATTCAGGGGACTAAAAGCAGTCCTCATTCCAGGAGACTCCACTCACTCACACCCAGATTTATATCATTGTTACATCTTGAAAGTGACATGCAAGTCATGGGTCCCGAGATTTTACTATAGTCTGTTTGTATTAAATACCTGACCTTGTCCCCAAACTCTGATACTCTTAAAATCTTTCTAAATCTACTTACAGATTTTTAAACAGAAAAGGGTATATCTTACTAGGCATGACTCCAGACACTTAACTTGAGGGAAAATATCTTTTTGCAGCATATTTAAAAAAATTTATTATACCTGTGGTGGATTCATTTTGATATTTGGCAAAACTAATACAATTATGTACAGTTTAAAAGATTTGGGAGAATGGTATTGAAACATGTAAAATATCATGTATGAAACGAGATGCCAGTCCAGGTTCGATGCACGATACTGGATGCTTGGGGCTGGTGCACTGGGACGACCCAGAGGGATGGTATGGGGAGGGAGGAGGGAGGAGGGTTCAGGATGGGGAGCACATGTATACCTGTGATGGATTCATTTTTATATTTGGCAAAACTAATACAATTATGTAAAGTTTAAAAATAAAATAAAATTAAAAAATTAAATTAAATTAAATTAAAAAAAATTTATTTATGTTTAATTGGAGGATAATTGCTTACAATGTTGTGTTGGTTTCTGCTGCACTACAGTGCGAATCTGCCGTGAGTATACGTATGTCCCCTCCCTCTTGAACCTTCCTCCCACCCCCCACCCCCTACCACCCCTTTAGGTTGTCACAGAACACTGGGTTGAGCTCGCTGTGTTATGCATATTTGCTCCATATTTCTAAAAAGTGTATTTACACACATTAAAAGTACAAAAATATATTCTTTACATATATATAGGTATTTAGAAGGTTGTAGTCTTTTAAATCTAGGTGAAACATAAAACCTGAGTTTAATAAGCAAAAGAAATCCATCAGTTGAGTTCAAAACGTTTTAAAATGCAAATAATCTAGTTCCTCTATAGGTATCACACCACGGTAGTGGGGGAGGTATAGATCTACTGTCCATCCTAATTAAACCCCCTTCTTCATTTGATGATCTCTTTCCTTTTGTTGGAAAATCATGATCACCTCTGCTCTGGGTGGCATATTAAAGCATAATTAACAAACTGAGAATTGGTTCAAACAAGGTGAATGGGCAGGCATAATAAAATCAGTCTATTGATTGTCGTTTAGTTACTTTTTCCCTCTCAGGCAGTCAGAGGTGACAAATTGTGGGCCATGAAATCATCAGCCTGCAGGATCATGTCATTTAAATGGGAGGATCACACGAAGCTTGTATCTGCAGAAAATGACACTCCTCTCAAATTACCATTCCGGCTACTCCAGTGGCAGAAACGACCATCATCAATATGAGAAAGTCTTCAAGATCACAGGAAATGCTGTCCTCAATTTCTCTTCCTTCCTGATACAGCTTTCTGCTCTTCAAAATGAGAGAGCTGAGCGCTTGCTGGATCATTTCCTAATGATTAAAGATGCTGCCTGCATTGCACCATACATTTTGCTGCTTGTACATTGGTGCTCTAATGAAAAGACAGATACCTCACTACAGGAGAAGTGTGTTTAGGCAATGCCCTTTCCCCAGAACCTGATTAAATCAGGATGCTTAAAAGAGTTTTGCTTTTATGACACAAGTAGTTTGAGCCTCATTGGCACTGAGTTTAAACACTGCAAGCAAAATATTAGTTTTGGATCTGCAGTGTATTCATAGCCCTGAGTGTCTCCAACAAGCTTATCTGGAGGATTCTGTTTATGTGAAAGAAATTGCTGTGATCAATCACTGTGTAGTAAGGGATCAAACAAAATGCTGAATCGAGAAATGTTTTCCATTGGCCCCGTTCAGCAAGAGACAGGAGAACTATAAGTGAGCTGTTTTGTATTCTACAAGAAAACTACAATTTATGTTCTAGATTTTTTTTTCTGGGGTTGATATGAAACCTCATGTTCCAGGATCATTTTTCTCCTCCAGTTCATATTATGCAGTCTCTATAGAACAGAAGGCAATTTCTGTTGCTCAAAGTTGGCTGTTATGAGTATTTTAGGAGCTTATATTTTTTTGCTGAAATAAAAGAAAAACCCTGAAATTCTCAACGTGCATTGCAGAAATGAATTCATTTCTTCACTTAAATCCATGAGAGAGTGGCCAAAGTCATTACCACCATTTCATAAATATATTGATACTCAGAGGACATTTGGGTTATGGAAAGTTCAGAGAAAGAGCAATGATGAGAAAAGAAAAGCAAGTCTGAGTCCTAATTTCCAAGTATGATGATGAGTCATATGGCCAGGGGTCCTTTCAAATGTATTTCTCTGTACCCCTTTAGGACTTCATAGGGTAGAATTGGGCATATGAAATTGCACAGAGTGATAACTCTTTTGTAGAGTTAGCTATAGGCAAATTTTAATGTTCTAATTTTATGTTCAGAATACTTCCTTTTCTTTTTTCTTCTTTTCTGTTTTCAATTCTCAGCCCCCAATCTAATCAAATAAATTTGGGGCAATCTCTTTTGCCTGCCACTTTCTTCTTGATGCTCCAATTAGACTTTGCCAGTGGTTTCCAGTCTTCCACCCTTGTATCTAGACTCATCCTTCTCCATCGTAGAATTCACTGCTGGATTACTCATTTGAGAGCGATGTTCTGGAGTCATTCTGCCGCTCAAAAATTTCATGAAACTTATCTTACAGAATAAATGTCAAACTTCCTATTGAAACATTTGAGATCCTCTACCATCTGAATGAAACCAATGAAACTTTTTTTTCCCTTCAATTTCCTTCTTCCCTTTTTTTGGTTGTTGTTCTTTGTCAAATTACTAATTTGTTTCAGGATCCCAAAAACACTTTCTGCAGCTTGAACTTGCCCACAACTCAATTTAAGATGTGAATATTATGCTCCTTCATGCCTCTTCTTCACCAGCACATGGTCTATGATACCATTCCCTATCCTTATAAGTGTAGAAGAGAATCTTCTGTTTTTTCGTATCCCTACAGCCTGTTGCTTATTACCACACCCAGCACTTTTGCATGATATCCTAAAGATTGATATGCATGCTTTAGTGTTCCTGAGCCTGCCAGGATACCAGTTCCTTGGGAGGAAAAGCCACAGTTTGTCCATTTTGTCCTCTCATGGATAAATAATGATTATATGTGACAAGTGTGTGATAGGATTTTTCTAAGTGAATTAAGAGGAGTGTTTCATTTTTCAGTTCTATTGAAATCATCACAAACTTATTTGTTACACCTTTCATTCCCTCATTGGACTATTTTCTCTAAGAAACTAATTAACTGGTTTATGATCAGGGAGGTAAGTGAATTAATGCCTTATTCTCACAACAGGAATCTTCATTTAGAGAGACTGCTTCGTGGCACTGCTTTGGAGCTCTGACAGTTTTATAAGATATCTTTTTGCTCTGCTGACCGTTGATAGCATTGAGCTCAGAGGATTTGTCTTTACTGCATTTCCCATGAATTATCAGGACCCCTTTGCCCTCAGGGGATTCAGACCCCAAGCTCTGTTGACCTGTATCTTTTCCTCTTGAAAAATACTTTACAAAGGTCTTTATCCTATAATTTAGTTGATCTTGGTTAAAGTCAGCCTGGGGCTTCTGTTTTGAACAATTTGGAGAGACATTTTCTTTACTAAAAAGGGTGAAATGTTGAGAAACTGAATATTCAAATAGATAATAATTGTTATTATTGTTTAGTCATTAAGTCTTGTCTTTTGTGATCCCATGGATTGTATGTGATCCATGGATCCCAAGTGATCCCATGGATCTTGTGATCCCATGGATTGTAGCCACTAGTCCCCTTCTGTCCATGGGATTTCTTCAAGCAAGAATACTGGAGTGGATTGCCATTTCCTTCTCCAGGATAATAATTAGACCATCTCTAAAAGCAGGATTCTGACCCACAATCTTCTGCAACCAGCTCAGTGTACTAGCTACAGAAGTTACTGGTGCAGGAAGTCAAAGCATGAGTTATTATCTCTAGCAACTCATCCAAGGAGCCAAATAAGAACCCATATAACAATTGGCTCCAATGGTTCACAGATTTTTATCAATTGGCTCAAATGGTTCACAGATTTTTATCAATTCACTCATTTTAGACCTCATCTCAACTTAGGACCAGAAAAAAATAGCCAAATATGTACCTCTAACCAATCACATAGATTGCCCAGCTACTAGTAACTTGTATACAGCTTTCTAGTGTCAACAACTTCCAGTCTGCACATAGCTGAAGCCTTCCCTCTTTTCCACCACAGAGCTTTTTTTTCCACCACCCTTCCTCTGCCTGCCTTTGATTTTGCCAAAACACAAGTGATGGTAGCTGATTCCTTTGCTTTACAAAGCTCTGAATAAATAGCCTTTGTGTATTCTCATTTGGATTTACTTCCACAAGTACTAGTTAACAACGGTATCTAGAATATTTTAGAGAACATCCTTCACTGCTCACCTGGGGAAGTGAGCTTTGCCTTGTTCCACTTCCATTTTCTATTGCTGTGTTAAAAGCCACCCTGAAAGTAGTCTGAAATAATCAGTTCAGTTCAGTTGCTCAGTTGTATCTGACTCTTTGCAACCCATGCACTGAAGCAAGCCAGGCTTCCCTGTCCATCATCAACTCCTGGAGTTTGCTCAAACTCATGTTCATCAAGCTGGTGATGCCATCCAGCTATCTCATCCTCTGTCATCCCTTTCTCCTCTTGCCTTCAATCTTTCCCAGCATCAGGGTCTTTTCAAATGAGTCAGTTCTTAGCATCAGGTGGCCAAAGTATTGGAGCTTCAGCTTCAGCATCAGTCCTTCCAATGAATATTCAGGGCTGATTTCCTTTAGGATGGACTGGTTGGATCTCCTTGCAGTCCAAGGGACTCTCAAGAATCCTCTCCAGCATCAGTTTCAAAAGCATCCATTCTTCAGCACTCAGCTTTCTTCATAGTCCAACTCTCACATCCATACATAAATACTGGAAAAATCATAGCTCTGACTAGATGAACCTTTGTTGGAAAAGTAATGTCTCTGCTTTTGAATATGCTATCTAGGTTGGTCATAGCTTTTCTTCCATGGAAAAGGTGTCTTTTAATTTCATGGCTGCAGTCACCATCTGCAGTGATTTTGGAGCCCAGAAAAATAAAGTCTGTCACTGTTTCCATTGTTTTGCCATCTATTTGCCATGAAGTGATGAGACCAGATGCCATGATCTTAGTTTTCTGAATGCTGAGTTTTAAGCCTGCTTTTCCATTCTCCTCTTTCACTTTCATCAAGAGGCTCTTTAGTTCTTTGCTTTCTACCATAAGGGTGGTATCATCAGAGGTTATTGATATTTCTCTTGGCAATCTTGATTCCAGCTTGTGCTTTATCCAGCCCAGAACTTCATGTAATTTACTCTGCATAGAAGTTAAATAAGCAGAGTGACAATATACAGCCTTGAAATACTTCTTTCCCAATTTGGAAACAGTTCTTTGTTCAATGTCCAGTTCTAACTGTTGCTTCTTGACCTGTATACAGATTTCTCAGGAGGCAGCTAGGTGGTCTGGTATTCCCATCTCTTTCAGAATTTTTCACAGTTTGTTGTGATCCACACAGTCAAAAGCTTTGGCATAGTCGATAAAGCAGAAGTAGATGTTTTTCTGGAACTCTCTTGCTTTTTTGATGATCCAATGGATGTTGGCAATTTGATCTCTGGTTTCTCTGCCTTTTCTAAATCCAGCTTGAACTTCTGGAATTTCACAGTTTACATACTGCTGAAGCCTCACTTGCAGACTTTTGAGCATTACTTGCTAATATGTGAATTTTGAGCATTACTTGCTAGAAAAAGTTGGCTTAACACTCAACATTCAGAAAACGAAGATCATGGCATCCGGTCCCATCACTTCATGGCAAATAGATGAGCAAACAGTGGAAACAGTGTCAGACTTTATTTTTCTGGGCTCCAAAATCACTGCAGATGGTGACTGCAGCCATGAAATTAAAAGATGCTTATTCCTTGGAAGGAAAGTTATGACCAATCTAGACAGCATATTCAAAAGCAGAGACATTACTTTGCCAACAAAGGTTCGTCTAGTCAAGGCTATGGTTTTTCCTGTGGTCATGTATGGATGTGAGAGTTGGACTGTGAAGAAGGCTGAGCGCCAAAGAATGGATGCTTTTGAACTGTGGTGTTGGAGAAGACTCTTGAGAATCCCTTGGACTGCAAGGAGATCCAACCAGTCCATTCTGAAGGAGATCAGCCCTGGGATTTCTTTGGAAGGAATGATGCTAAAGCTGAAACTCCAGTACTTTGGCCACCTCATGCGAAGAGTTGACTCATTGGAAAAGAGTCTGATGCTGGGAGGGATTGGGGGCAAGAGTAGAAGGGGACGACAGAGGATGAGATGGCTGGATGGCATCACTGACTTGATGGACGTGAGTCTCAGTGAACTCCGGGAGTTGGTGATGGACAGGGAGGCCTGGCATGCAGCGATTCATGGGGTCGCAAAGAGTCGGACACGACTGAGCGACTGATCTGATCTGCTAGTATGTGAGATGAGTACAACGTGCAGTAGTTTGAACATTGTTTGACATTGCCTTTCTTTGGGATTGGAATGAAAGCTGACCTTTTCCAGTCCTGTGGCCACTGCTGAGTTTTCCAAATTTGCTGGCATATTGAGTGCAGCACTTTCACTGCATCATCTTTTAGGAGTTGAAATAGCTCAGCTGGAATTCCATCACCCCCACTAGCTTTGTTCATAGTGATGCTTCCTAAGGCCCACTTGACCAGTTAAAATTTCTCATGATTCTTTGAGTTGATCGAGTAGCTTTTCTGCTGGCCTCACCTTTACTAGAGTTTCCCTGGTGGCTCAGTGGTAAAGAATCCACCTGCAATGCAGGAGACATGGGTTGGATCCCTGGGTTGGGAAGATCCCCTGAAGGAGTGCATGGCAATCCACTCAAGTTTTCTTGCCTGGGAAATCCCATGCACAGAGGAGCCTGGAGGGCTACAGTTCATAGAGTTGCAAAGAGTTGGTCATGACTGCGCTACTGAGCATGCGCACGCCTTCACTCACTGATGATGGAGAATGAGCAGGTGGGTTGCTATAGATTAGGCTCAACTGGGACTACTGGAGAAGCTCAGTTTTTTCATGTATCTTCCCTCCATGGCATGGTACTGTCAGGACACTGTCCTAGAAATGCAAAGACAGAATCTTCAAGGCCTCTGGCAGTCTAAGCTCTGGAACACACATTGTCTCCTCTGGTACACTGTGTTGTTCAACATATGTTTAGCCTAAACTCAAAAGGGTGGAAATTTCCTCTTAATGAAGACTCATAAAGTCATAACCTAAAGGGAAATATGTGTAGGAATGGAAGATATATCTGGCCAGTAAACAATCTACTGGTGCTTATATAGTGGTGTTCGGACCACTGTGTCTGCTTCTACCATTCACTAAGCAGCACCAGATTCCCAACCACTTCTGAGCTGGAAGTGGTAATAATGAAGTGATCATAGCTAAGGCAAGGTTGGTATCTGCACCAGGCCAAGTATCATCTTCTCAATCTTCTCAAATAATTCTTTAGTGATTTATTTATAATTCAGCTCAGCAAATATATATCAAGCAGCTATAGTTCCAGGGCTATGATAGCTGCTAAGTACACAAAGATGAGTAGGTAGACACTGAAGGGGTAGACAATGTGCAAAACATGATTAGATAAGTAAGTACTAGGGCTGACAACTTATGGTAAGTTTACTTAAGAGCCATGGGCAAAGTTAAATTACAATGGGAATTATAAGGTTCAGTTCACTTGGCAGAGTATTATTGTGGACATTTATTGCTTTTTTGTTTTCTCTTCTTATTGTTTTATAAGTGCCCCTTCACTTCATTTGACCCTGACTGGGCTATAAGTCAAAATGCCATACCATCCCCAGGGTTATTTAGGTTCATCAGTTGATTTCCCGAATCCCCAAATGAAGTGATTGGTCCAGAGGATGGTCTGACATAACAGGGCCAGTTGGAATCCATGTCCCTTCCTCTGTCCCTCCATCTTCTCTCCCTCCGTCCCTTGCTCCCTTCTCTTTCTTTCCTTTCTTCCTTCTTTTTTCCCTCTGCCTTCCTTTTTTTCACTTTCTTTCTTTATTCCCTTTCTAGGTTCTTTAACCTTATCACCCCACTCTGCTATTGGAAGCTCGTTGGTAAAGGTACTCTCTCTCTCCACTGACCAATGCTTACAGAGACACTTACAACCTTTTCTTCTAGGATCTATTGCATATCTTTTGATAAATATGTTATTTAGTCTTCAGTTATATCTTCAGAACATGGAAGCTCTCTTAAATATATCATTCAAGAGACACTGCTTACCTCTCCTAGTGTCTCTTAAGTTGTGGTTTTAAGTCTTGGACAGCAATTTAGAAAGTTGACATTTTACAAAGATGCCTCACAGTTGCCTACAGGTTCTGGCACCAACACAATGTATTATTATGACCTCTTTTATGTGGTAAACATTATATCTATCTTCCTACTAATATTATTAGGACTTACTACTAGAACTCTAAGGGATTCATTTTTATACCTTTATCTCTAACAGAGTACCTCTCACATGGTAGAAACTAAATAAATTAAGGATGTTAAGGATATTAGTTTACGTGTGTGAATGTGTTAGTAAGCTACAGTGTGTGACTCCAGCTAAGAGAAAATAGATGAATTAGAAAAGTATGAAAAGGTTTGTAGACTCAGAGGGAAGACTAAAAAAGTGGGCTTGGGGAAAAAAAAAACAAGAACCAGTATAATTCTAGGGGTCTGGGTTGCATGACTTGATTTTTTTTTTTTTTTTTCAGGTTAAGTACCTGGGATGAATCAACTCCTACTATTTTTAATCTTTGTATTCATCATAAAGAGAGGGCTTCCCTGATAGCTCAGTTGGTAAAGAATCTGGCTGCAATGCAGGAGACCCTGGTTCAATTCCTGGATTGAGAAGATCTGCTGGAGAAGGGATAGACTACCCACTCTAGTATTCTTGGGCTTCCCTTGTGGCTCAGCTGGTAAAGAATCTGCTTGCGATGCAGGAGACCTGGGTTCGATCCCTGGGTTGGGAAGATCCCCTGGAAAAGGGAAAGGCTACCTACTCCAGTATTCTGGCCTAGAGAATTCTGTGGACTAGTCCATGGGGTTGCAAAGAGTCAGACACGACTGAGCAACTTTCACTTTCACTATCAAGAGAGATTATTTGGGGTTCATGCTTCTAGCTACTACAGGGCAGGCTACCTTGACTGATATCCCACCAGACTGTAGTCAGTGCAGGCAGGGTCAGTTCTCAAATCTGGAGCTAATGCCTAACGGTGAAGGGATGCATGCTGACTGCCAGCAGGATAGAAGACCACTATTTTTCTGATTTAATGATATGACATTTTTGGAAATCTGAGCTTCGCTGATATTCTTAGAAGATATTAGACATTTGGAGGATTACAGATATTGATTCAGAAATCCTTTGCCCATGATTACTATGTAAGGTTTTGAGAATAGGTAAAATTACAGAAGAAACAAGAACAAAAAAGAGACAATAGAAATACAGAAAGTGAGAAAACCACTCATTTTTAGGGAGAAAAAGAGCGAAAGGGATTCTTTGAAGGTCGTTGCCTAACCTCTCCAAACCTGGGTTGATTTTAACTTTTATTTTGTTTTGTCTTTCATACAGTGCAGATTATAATAACATCTACTTCTTTGGTGAGTTGTGACAGTGAAATAATCTGTGTAAATCCCTTACTAACTGTGTGGCCCATCAATAAATGTTATCTGCCATAGTTATTAGGAAAAGAAGGAAACAGAGTTCCATGTTTTAGGGACTGAAGGATGTTGGGAAACCCAATAGGTTTCCTGCTAGTGGGTAACTGAGAAGAAAAAGACTGGGGATTTGATAGTTAGATAGTTACTGTAAATAGTTAGAAAATGATTTTCAGTAAATGAGAAAAGAATAAAAATTAAATAGGTGGCTAGGCAAAACATGGTTATGGCAGCCTTTTTTCCAGAAACCTGAAGTCAAAGGAGAGGAGCTGGGACTTTATGAAATTCTCCCTGCCAGCTCCCCATTTGAAATCTGCCTTATTATTTGTCAGCTTCTGGAATCTAGGCATCTCCTTTTCTTCTGTTCTAGAGCCTTGGAGAGGACAATTATGAAACCAAATCTAGAATTTACATAATCTGTAAACACATGTCTGCCCTGGGGACTTAGTAGAGAGCTTATAGTGGAAAATTAATATCCAAGCCTAATTTAAGAAGATCAAGCCTAGCAGATACAGTAAGCAAAACAAAAAGCCAGCTGGCAGAAAATAAGATTGCTCCCCTTACCTGCACTTCTGAAAATGTCTATTCCCAAGAGCTAGAAGAGCTTCATCAGTGTGTCCTGGTTTTGACATAGAGCAATTTTGTTGCTTGAATATTTCCATCAGAACACTTCATCTAGGTTTCCCCACCATCCATAATTTTTATCAAAGGAAAAAAAATACTTGAACTTGCGTGAAGACCAAAACTACTAACTGAAAAGAAACCTTTTCTGTTCCTTTTGCATTTTTGGTGAGTTTATAAGCATAAACCTATTATTTGAAAATCAGATTATTTAAACTGAGCTCTACATACCAGTAAAAATTACTGTTCCCTTTTATGTGAATTAATCTCCTCTTGAAATTACATTAATTACAAAAACAAGATCAGGAGCTGACTGTGGCTCAGACCATGAACTCCTTATTACCAAATTCAGACTTAAATTGAAGAAAGTAGGGAAAACCACTAGACCATACAGGTATGACCTAAATCAAATCCCTTATGATTATACAATGGAAGTGAGAAACAGATTTAAGGGCCTAGATCTGATAGAGTGCCTGATGAACTATGGGATGAGATTCGTGACATTGTACAGGAGACAGGGATCAAAACCATCCCCATGGAAAAGAAATGCAAAAAAGCAAAATGGCTGTCTGGAGAGGCCTTACAAATAGCTGTGAAAAGAAGAGAAGTGAAAAGCAAAAGAGCAAAGGAAAGATATAAGCATCTGAATGCAGAGTTCCAAAGAATAGCAAGAAAAAATAAGAAAGCCTTCCTCAGCAATCAATGCAAAGAAATAGAGGAAAACAACAGAATGGGAAAGACTAGAGATCTCTTCAAGAAAATTAGAGATACCAAAGGAACATTTCATGCAAAGATGTGCTCGATAAAGGACAGAAATGGTACAGACTTAACAGAAGCAGAAGATATTAAGAAGAGGTGGCAAGAATACACAGAAGAACTGTACAAAAAAGATCTTCACGACCCAGATAATCATGATGGTGTGATCGCTGACCTAGAGCCAGACATCCTGGAATGTGAAGTCAAGTGGGCCTTAGAAAGCATCACTACGAACAAAGCTAGTGGAGGTGATGGAATTCCAGTTGAGCTGTTCCAAATCCTGAAAGATGATGCTGTGAAAGTGCTGCACTCAAAGTGCTGCCAGCAAATTTGGAAAACTCAGCAGTGGCCACAGGACTGGAAAAGGTCAGTTTTCATTCCAATCCCAAAGAAAGGCAATGCCAAAGAATGCTCAAACTACCACACAATTGCACTCATCTCACATGCTAGTAATGCTCAAAATTCTCCAAGCCAGGCTTCAGCAATATGTGAACTGTGAACTTCCTGATGTTCAAGCTGGTTTTAGAAAAGGCAGAGGAACCAGAGATCAAATTGCCAACATCCACTGGATCATGGAAAAAGCAAGAGAGTTCCAGAAAAACATCTATTTCTGCTTTATTGACTATGCCAAAGCCTTTGACTGTGTGGATCACAATAAACTGTGGAAAACTCTGAAAGAGATGGGAATATCAGACCACCTGGTCTGCCTTTTGAGAAATCTATATGCAGGTCAGGAAGTAACAGTTAGAACTGGACATGGAACAACAGACTGGTTCCAAATAGGAAAACGAGTTCGTCAAGGCTGTATATTGTCACCCTGCTTATTTAACTTATATGCAGGGTATATCATGAGAAATGCTGGACTGGAAGAAACCCAAGCTGGAATCAAGATTGCCAGGAGAAATATCAATAACCTCAGATATGCAGATAACACCACCCTACGGCAGAAAGTGAAGAGGAACTCAAAAGCCTCTTAATGAAAGTGAAAGTGGAGAGTGAAAAAGTTGGCTTAAAGCTCAACATTCAGAAAACAAAGATCATGGCATCCGGTCCCATCACTTCATGGGAAATAGATGGGCAAACAGTGGAAACAGTGTCAGACTTTATTTTTCTGGGCTCCAAAATCAGTGCAGATGGTGACTGCAGCCATGAAATTAAAAGACACTTACTCCTTGGAAGGAAAGTTATGACCAACCTAGATAGCATATTCAAAAGCAGAGACATTACTTTGCCAACAAAGGTTCGTCTAGTCAAGGCTATGGTTTTTCCTGTGGTCATGTATGGATGTGAGAGTTGGACTGTGAAGTGCCAAAGAATTGATGCTTTTAAACTGTGGTGTTGGAGAAGACTCTTAAGAGTCCCTTGGACTGCAAGGAGATCCAACCAGTCCATTGTGAATTGTGTCCTGGGATTTCTTTGGAAGGAATGATGCTAAAGCTGAAACTCCAATACTTTGGCCACCTCATGCGAAGAGTTGACTCATTGGAAAAGAGTCTGATGCTGGGAGGGATTGGGGCCAGGAGGAGAAGAGGACAACAGAGGATGAGATGGCTGGATGGCATCACTGACTGGATGGACGTGAGTCTGGGTGAACTCCGGGAGTTGGTGATGGACAGGGAGGCGTGGCGTGCTGCGTTTCATGGGGTCGCAAAGAGTCGGACACAACTGAGCAACTGAACTGAACTGAAATTACATCTGTCCTTAAATACTCACATTATGTCTTCTTTTCTTAAATTCTGCTAATTTCTTACATTTGTAATTAGTCATGTGACATGTTTTTCTCACAACATATATACATTACCTTGTAATGTATGTCTGTACATTCCAATAGTTAAAAGCTCCTTGAAGTAAAGTACTTATTTCTTGCTCAGTGTTTTCAGCAGTATCTAGCATAATCCCTTGCTGTTAGTAGGTACTGTATAAATTGCATATGGAATTGAATTTCATCAGTGAATATTTATATATTTTTTACCTCAAAGAAATATTGCTGGGTTGAACTTGGTAAGTTTATTTTTCTGAATACTCAAAATATGCATCACTTGATGTAGGTCTCTTGGGGAAACAGTCTCATACACACTTAAGAGACTTGAAATCAATGAAGATGAAAAATGCATGTCTTTAGCAATTTCTTCTCCAAGTCTAGTCCATCTAATTATAGTGGTTGGGCAAGAAAGAGCCCCCAAAGCTAACATTACTGGGCAAATTAACTTCAGTGGTCACCAACACAGTATCCAAAATGTCTATTAAAATTATGTTACTAATAAGTTCTAACCTAGTCTCAATGGAAGCTCTTTGCTTCTGTGTTGAGAGAGAGCTACTATATCTCAAAATATAATTAAAACTCTTTATATTATCATGTAGCAATGGACTTCAAACTCACAGATTTTGAGAATAAGAAAGAATCTTAATTCTCATCAGACCTTTGCTCTCAACTCATTTTAGTGATTACAAAACTTATATACAGAGATACTATGTAACTCTACACATATTCATACTTGCCATGGATTTATGCAGCAGAGAACTTAAAAAGACATTCACAATGCCTTCCCTTAATTAAGAACAATGTGAAAGTTTCTCCTTTAATAGTGGTTAGATTACTTATGTTGCTATATTTTTTTTCTGGCCACGTGTCCACTTCTCATTTGGAATAATTTGTATATCACCCACCCACACTAGATCAAAGTGCCCATCTGCTCCTTGAGAGCACTACAACCAGAAAAAAACAACTTATCCTACTCTTGACCTTATTCCAGCAGTAGACATCCATCTACATCTTCTATCCATATCAGTGAGAAAGCTAACAAGTACCTTTTGCTAGGTGAGTTATGTCCCCAAGGTGTCTTATGATTGTTTTAAAGGTTTTGGAGTGTTTGTCTCTGTTGTTGGAATTTCAGATCTCACAATTTTCACACCCTATGAATAGTATTTTGCTGAAGATTGCTGTTGCCTGTAACATTTGTGTTTTTTTTTTTTTTGCAATGGGTCAAAGCAGTAGGATTGAGACTCGGCATATTAATGGTTGATAATCAAGGTTATCTATAACACCTTGTTTCGTGGAATTCATAATGTGTTATTTATGCCTCTCAACTCAGCTTGAAATAGTCATTCGATGAGCAGAGACAGTATGTAGTGTGATACTCTGTAACTCAGTCCAGTTCAGTTCAGTCGCTCAATCATGTCCGACTCTTTGCAACCCCATGAATTGCAGCATGCCAGGCCTTCCTGTCCATCACCAACTCCCTCTAGTTCACCCAAACTCATGTCCATTGAGTCGGTGATGCCTTCCAGCCATCTCGTCCTTTGTCGTCCCCTTCTCCTCCTGCCCCCAATCCCTCCCAGCATCAGGGTCTTTTCCAGTGAGTCAACACTTCGCATGAGGTGGCCAAAGTATTGGAGTTTCAGCTTTAGCATCAGTCCCTCCAATGAACACCCAGGACTAATCTCCTTCAGAATGGACTGGTTGGATCTCCTTGCAGTCCAAGGGACTCTCAAGAGTCTTCTCCAACACCACAGTTCAAAAGCATGTCCAACTCTTTGCAACCCCATGGACTGTAGCCTACCAGGCTTCTCCATCTGTGGGATTTTCAAGGCAAGGGTACTGGAGTGGGTTGCCATTTCCTTCTCCAGGGGATCTTCCTGACCCAGGAATGGAACCAGGGTCTCCTGCATTGCAGGCAGATGCTTACCCTCTGAGCCACCAGGGAAGCCCATTCTGTAACTAAGGCCATTTAAATTTTCAAAGCCCAGAGGCAGGTTCAGATCAGAGGCAGCATCTATTTGCCTCATTAGGCATTTGTTTAACCAGCTTCATCAGTTCTCTGCCTCCAAGTTAGCATCAGAACCTCAGGCTTTAATAACGAACACAAAGTGGTTGAAGACTGGCCCAATCTATATGGATCACTAATGAAATACCAGTGCTTTCAAAAACTTTTCAATAATTAGGCATGGCAACACACACACGAGGTTTAGTTTTCAGAGTACTTAAGGCAATCGAGTAAGATAATTGATGATTAAAACAAAAAGGACCTGCAATTTGTTCCCTACAGAGGAATTAGAAGACTAAAGGGAATTCATAAATTCACATAAATGAATGGTAGTACACACATGAAATGGGTTGAAATGTTGAAAACAAAATTAAGCAATTCATTGCTGGCCTAGATAAAATATACTATATTTCAGCAAAATAAATTTCCCTCTTAATGTTTGCCAAGGAATTGGGATTCTCTGTCCATCTCTCTTTAGGAAGGGTACTATAGCAGAGAAGTGCAAGTTGTCCAGAACAGCTCTGTAATATCACCAGTAAGATATTGAAAACTGAGTGAGTCTGAAGAGCAACCAGCGGATGTAGTTTCCAGTCATTTTGCGCTTGCATGTGCTTAAGATTATCTTAGTTTAATAGAGTATCATGTTTCTGAGACATTACTAGACCTGACTTCCTGAGTAATTGTGTAAGTCTGCTTTTTGAGAAACCGAATAGGGTGGGAGGCAACTGTGGGAGCACAAGAATGAGAAATGGTACCATATGTCATTGCCGGAGTGGAAGAAGCCATTAATTACCATCAACACAAGAGAAAGTAAATTGCTTTTCACATACATGGAGCATAAGTAGAGAAGCCTTGATCAGATCAGATCAGATCAGTCGCTCAGTCGTGTCCGACTCTTTGCGACCCCATGAATCGCAGCACGCCAGGCCTCCCTGTCCATCACCAACTCCCGGAGTTCACCCAGACTCACATCCATTAAGTCAGCGATGCCATCCAGCCATGTCATCCTCTGTCGTCCCCTTCTCCTCCTGCCCCCAATCCCTCCCAGCATCACAGTCTTTTCCAATGAGTCAACTCTTCGCATGAGGTGGCCAAAGTATTGGAGTCTCAGCTTTAGCATCATTCCTTCCAAAGAAATCCCAGGGCTGATCTCCTTCAGAGTGGACTGGGTAGATCTCCTTGCAGTCCAAGGGACTCTCAAGAGTCTTCTCCAATACCACAGTTCAAAAGCATCCATTCTTCAGCGCTCAGCCTTCTTCACAGTCCAATTCTCACATCCATACATGACCACAGGAAAAACCATAGCCTTGACTAGACGGACCTTTGTTGGCAAAGTAATGTCTCTGCTCTTGAATATGCTATCTAGGTTGGTCATAACTTTCCTTCCAAGGAGTAAGCGTCTTTTAATTTCATGGCTGCAGTCACCATCTGCACTGATTTTGGAGCCCAGAAAAATAAAGTCTGACACTGTTTCCACTGTTTGCCCATCTATTTCCCATGAAGTGATGGGACCGGATGCCATGATCTTTGTTTTCTGAATGTTGAGCTTTAAGCCAACTTTTTCACTCTCCACTTTCACTTTCATCAAGAGGCTTTTGAGTTCCTCTTCACTTTCTGCCATAAGGGTGGTGTCATCTGCATATCTGAGGTTATTGATATTTCTCCCTGCAGTCTTGATTCCAGCTTGGGTTTCTTCCAGTCCAGCGTTTCTCATGGTGCACTCTGCATATAAGTTAAATAAACAGAGTGACAATATACAGCCTTGATGAACTCCTTTTCCTATTTGGAATCAGTCTGTTGTTCCATGTCCACTTCTAACTGTTACTTCTTAACCTACATACAGATTTCTCAAGAGGCAGATCAGGTGGTCTAGTATTCCCATCTCTTTCAGAATTTTCCACAGTTTATTTTGATCCACACAGTCAAAGGCTTTGGCATAGTCAATAAAGCAGAATAGATGTTTTTCTGGAACTCTCTTGCTTTTTCCATGATCCAGCGGATGTTGGCAATTTGATCTCTGGTTCCTCTGCCTTTTCTAAAACCAGCTTGAACATCAGGAAGTTCACAGTTCACATATTGCTGAAGCCTGGCTTGGAGAATTTTGAGCATTACTTTACTAGCGTGTGAGATGAGTGCAATTGTGCGGTAGTTTGAGCATTCTTTGGCATTGCCTTTCTTTGGGATTGGAATGAAAACTGACCTTTTCCAGTCCTGTGGCCACTGCTGAGTTTTCCAAATTTGCTGGCAGAACTTTGAGTGCAGCACTTTCACAGTATCATCTTTCAGGATTTGGAATAGCTCAACTGGAATTCCATCACTTCCACTAGCTTTGTTAGAAGATTGCAAATATATAGTACTGAATCTATAATAGAGTAACAATGGAAGGAAACAGAAGTTCTTTTACATGGTAAAATACTACTACCAAGCCACTAATAGTTCTATACGTTTTGTGTTCTTATCAGAAGTGGTGATAGGTCTGTACTCAGCCAAGCAGACATTATATTTTTTCTCCCTTGTGCTAAACAATTGTCTGCAAACAAATAACCACCACTGAGTAAATGCAAACTAGACCATTTGGAAACTAAACTCACAACTGTGTTCTCTTTAAAATCAGCTGCCCAATAGACTAAGCTAATTTATAATTCCAAAATGCATGTATAACTTACTTCAAGCAAACTTACTTTCATGCAAATAAGGTCAAATTTTTCTCTCTAGCCATTCTCATTTTCTTTATGTATTTCATACATATTTACTGGTTTCTGTCTTTATCTAACCCTCACTAGGTTACAAACTCTCTGAAGGTAGCATCTGCATCTTTCTTCATCACTTTCCTGTGCCTCGAACAGTGTCTGCTATAGGATGAGTTATTATTAGTAGTTACTGAATCAATCGATCTATCTATCTATAACCAAAGTAAAAATATATGATGCATAGATTAATATTTTTAAACTCTTTCCCAGAGGATAGTGAAATATGAATACTTTGGTATTTTAGCAATAGCTCTGCAGCTGAAAAGAAAATGTAATCTGTAAACTCTAGCAGAGAAAAAGAATTTTCTCACTGTAAGTCAGAGGAGCCTTGGTTAAGTTTCAAACTAGAAATCACCTTTATACTTTATCTGCAGCATCGGGCTGCATATCATGATGATCGGTAGCCTCCAAAGGCTTTTGAAATATATACCAAGCTCCAAACTCCTCAGCACAGCAAACCCTAAATTTATGTCCACTTCAGTCTTTGCCATTTCAGTGATAATTTACTACTTGGGCTGGAGATAATAAGCAAATACTATATATTTCTGCTCACTTACATGGACAAGAGCTTTCAAATGAGTAGCATATCATTTATTTTATAATACTGTAGCTCTAGCCAAACATTCTTATCCTCTCACACCACATTTGCATTCAGTGATTTAGTATAAATCAATATTTTTTTCCTTGCCTCTTACTTTTGGATCAAAGTACTTACCGATCATTTTATTTTTCCAGAGGGAGGTTGAATGTTGAAGAATATACAAGTACGGAGTGTATGTTTGAAAGAGGGGACATGGAAGTGCACAGAGAGCATCTCCAGGTGTACAATGGAGAGATTTTGACTTGGCCTTTCAAATCACGGGAGGAAGGTCACTGATACACTAATTCCCTAACAATTCACAGTGTTAAATGAATAATATTCCCTGAAAAGCCCCATTTATAAATCATTTGATGGGTGCCTCTTCAGAGATTATATTGCTCCAAAAGAGAAAGTGAGGTAGAGAAAGTTTTTATAATAGCCACAAAAAGTTATGTCCAACCTTAGCTTGAAATCTCCTGTAATGAAGAGTGAAGGAAGAAATGGAGGAGGAAGGTAGAGAGCTGTCCTTACTTACTTGATGGATTTTTTTTTTTTTTTTGTATTAGAGTATAGGTGATTAACAGTGTTGCGATAGTTCAAGTGAATAGCAAAGGGAACTCAGCCATATAAATACATGCATCCATTCTCCTCCAAACTCCTCTCACATCAAGGCTGCCATATCTTGTTGAGCAGACTGTCTATCCCAAATTCCATAACTATCCCTCCCCTCTATTTTCTCCCTCCCCTGGCAACCACAAGTTTGTTCTCTAAGCCTGTGAGTCTGTTTGTGTTTTATAAATAAGTTCATTTCTATCATCCCTTTTCGGATTCTGTACGTAAGGGGTGTAATACCTCCTTCTCTGTCTGACTTACTTCACTCAGTAGGACAATCTCTAGGTTCATCCATGTTGCTACAAATGACATTAGTTCATTCTTTTTATTGGCCGAGTAATATTCCGTTGTGTATATATACCACATGTTCTTTATCCATTCCTCTGTTGATGGACATCTAGGTTGCTTCCATGTCCTTGCTATTGTAAATAGAGCTGCAATGAACATTGGGGTGCATCCTTTTGGACCATGTTTCTCTCTGTATATGCCCAGAGGTGGGATTGTAGGGTCATATGGTAGCTCTATTTTTAGTTTCTTTAAGGAACCTCCATATTGTTCTCCACAGTGACTGTACCAATTTACATTCTCACCAACAGTGTAGGAGGGTTGCCTTCTCTCCACACCCTCTCCAGCATTTATTGTTTGTGGATTTTTTGATGAGGGCCATTTTGCCTCGTAGTTTTGATTTGCTTTTCTCTAATAATTAGCAGTGTTGAGCATCTTTTCATATACCCCTTGGCCATCTGTATGGAGACAGTTGATTTATTTGACTGTTGTTGATACATCACCAACAGATTTCATCCACTAGCATGTTCTGCACATCCTATCACCAAACAATATCCTGGTCTATTTACTTCATCTTCTTTGCTCATGAATGCCTCTGTGATCATCAAGTCACTGTCATATCTCATGTAGCACACTATAATTGTCTCCTTGCTTCCATATTTGCAACCCAGCAATTGGCTCTTCAAATAGCAAACTCATGTTTTCAGAACATAAATCATCTAATATCCCTTCCCTTCATAAAGCATTCTAGTATCCTCCCAGGTCAACCAGAATCAAATCCAAATTCTGAAGGACCAATATATTGTCTGGCCTCTGTTTACCTTCCCAAACCAGCCTCCCCATCACTTTTTCTGTTCTCCAAACATGCTATTGACTGCCTCAAGACTTTTATATTTAGTTTCTTCAGCCTGCAAAGCTCCCCCATTATCTTCCATTGGCTGAACCCCAATCTACCACACAAGTGTTCATTTACTCCCATATAGAAAATTAACCTGCACAGTCACTCTCTGTCCAATTGCCTTTTTTAACTTTAAGGAAACATGAAATTAGTTTATTCCAAGATTCATTCATTTTCTTGTGTATTTCTTGATTGCCTATCTTTGCCTCTAAAATATAAACTTTATAACACTAGGGCCAGGTCTAGTTTGGCTCACTACTTCAACTCCAATTGTCCAGAAACATTTCTGACTCACGGAATTTGTCCAATAATGCTTATTGATTGAGTAAGTGAATAAAAATTCTAGTTCAGTATAAGAAGTTTCTGAAAAACACCTAACTTTATTACCATGGAATGAGACATTTGAAAAGTAATAAATCTCATCATATATGGCACTTTTAGCTTCTGAAAGCTTGTATTAACTAGTCTAGCAATAGCACTTATCACATTGCATTAAATCTCATAGTTTGCATACCCTTCTCACTATGGGCAGTATAATGCCATAAACTGTGTATTATTCAATTATTGATCTCTTGTGCCTATCATAATAGAATGTTTCTCTATGATGATATGTGTCCAAAAGACCTCAAGTTCTGCATAGGAGCAGAGAATGACAAAGCAAATTTTAAGTAATTTTTTTTTTTTTAACCACAACACAAACAGAAAAAAAAAAGAAAATTTCCTGTGGAGTTAACTAAGCAAGAAGCTTAGTGTAGCTGAATGGTGCTGTAGAATATTTTAATAACATCCCAAAAAACCTTAATTAAGGAGTTGTGATAAGTACTGTGGTAAGTTGTGATAAGAAACAAAGAAGATGGCGACAGAGATCTCAGACAATGAAGTTGGTAATGTGAACTTGGGAGGAAGTAAAACTTGCATTGGTTGGATAAAGCTGATAGTGAGCCCATCTAGGGAGGAAACCCTGTCTTCTTGGATTCCGTTGAAATGCCCTGGAAGGATTTTTACTACCAAGTCAGTAGCTGAGATGATGACTTTTCCCTTTTCTGCTATAGCGTATGATCTATTTACATTTGTCTGGCTCCATTTGTTTGAGAAAATCACACATGAACCAATAAAATTTTGCATAACACTAACATCATTCCCCTACTTTTCAATCATACATGAGCCATATGTAATGAGCAGAATAGACAAAGCGCTGATTGAAAGAATTGTGTAAGGTGACAAGCGTATTTTGGCCTAAAGAGCATCCTAGAAATTTTCTTTGGTAATCAACACAATTTAGGAAAATAAAAAAAGAGAGAGAGAACATTTCATCGCTTCACCTCAGTATAATGGAGTGTCTTAAGGGACTTACAATGTGAGATATTTTATTTGGAGATCAATAACACAATATCTATCTTTTAGGGAGTTTTCTCCTGTCATTTTGACATCCTCATAAAGAAGAATGGATTTCATAGACACTCAGATTTGATTTTTTTCATTTCTAAAGACTAATCTGAGTGTTAATTTTTAAGGAGTTGTGTTGCTCCTTTAGAAAATGGCATATTTCACATAGTTAACATCAGAACACTATGACTAGTGATGGTTTTGGAACGGTAGCTTAAATATTACGAACTAATCCTTTTACAGGTGTTCTTACCTGCTTTTGAGTAGCTCTTAATAAAACATGACTGATTAAATCATGATGGATGATGCACTTTGTTGTCGACCTTTCAAATTATGATTTGGCTTCACATTCAGCATGTTGATTAAACAGAATTCTCCATTATTAAATATTCCTATGTAAAAACTATGCAATATTAAATCCACACATAAATTTTATGATCTAATAGATGAATTATCTGTAAGCTAATTAAATATATGAAAACCTAGGTAGGAAAATTAAGATCAAAGAGTAGGTATAAATTTGTAAATAGCCACTGCTCATTCTTCTAGGTTGAGTGATTAATGTTAACAGTGGAAGGGACAGCACTTGAACAAAACTTTTCAATCAGTGCTATATTTTAAATGAGAGCTTGTGAGGGAACTTCTCTGGTGGTCCAGAGGGGTTAAGACTCTCTGCTTCTACTGCAGGGGGCACGGACTTAGATCCTTAGATAGGGAATTTAGTTCAGTTCAGTTCAGTTCAGTCACTTAGTCGTGTCCGATTCTTTTCGACCCCATGAATCACAGCACACCAGGCCTCCCTGTCCATCACCAACTCCCGGAGTTCACTCAGACTCACGTCCATCGAGTCAGTGATGCCATCCAGCCATGTCATCCTCTGGCGTCCCCTTCTCTTCCTGCCCCCAATCCCTCCCAGCATCAAAGTCTTTTCCAATGAGTCAACTCTTCACATGAGGTGGCCAAAGTACTGGAGTCTCAGCTTTAGCATCATTCCTTCCAAAGAAATCCCAGGGCTGATCTCCTTCAGAATGGACTGGTTGGATCTCCTTGCAGTCCAAGGGACTCTCAAGAGTCTTCTCCAACACCACAGTTCAAAAGCATCCATTCTTCGGTGTTCAGCCTTCTCACAGTCCAACTCTCACATCCATACATGACCACAGGAAAAACCATAGCCTTGACTAGACGGACCTTTGTTGGCAAAGTAATGTCTCTGCTTTTCAATATGCTATCTAGGTTGGTCATAACTTTCCTTCCAAGGAGTAAGCGTCTTTTAATTTCATGGCTGCAGTCACCATCTGCAGAGATTTTGGAGCCCCAAAAAATAACGTCTGACACTGTTTCCACTGTTTCCCCATCTATTTCCCATGAAGTGATGGGACCGGATGCCATGATCTTTGTTTTCTGAATGTTGAGCTTTAAGCCAACTTTTTCACTGTCCACTTTCACTTTCATCAAGAGGCTTTTGAGTTCCTCTTCACTTTCTGCCATAATGGTGGTGTCATCTGCATATCTGAGGTTATTGATATTTCTCCCGGCAATCTTGATTCCAGTTTGTGCTTCTTCCAGTAGATCCCACCTACTGCGTGACCAAAAAACAAACAAACAAACAAAAAGATTAGAAGATTGTATATGGCATTCTCTCTTCATCATCTTGAGTAAAATAGTCAGGTGCTTTTAGATATAAATGGTGAGGAAAACAATGATTCAACACTGAATTACAGAGTGCATCATAGATTCTCTGAGTTAAAAGTAACAGAGGCTTCTGTCTGATAAATCACTCCCACTTACAAAACCATTCATACATTTGTGTTTCTGCTTCTTTTGAATGTCTCTAGGAACAAGAACTTGATTATTAGACGGCATATTCCATTTTTAAGTACCTCAATGTTTCTTTGAATCATTTTCCTAAAGCCGACTAGAACTGTGACCTCACTCTTTTCGTCTGCTGATAGAGCCATAAAAGTAAATAAGAGTCCACTAAAGTATAACAATTCTTTTTTAAAGTAATATAATTCAGAAGTATCTACTAATTTTTCTCTTCTAACACATAAATATGACTTCTCTATTTTTTCCAGCTATTTCTCATAGATATTGATTTACTAAGTCTCCCTCTTCCTGAGGATTTTCCCTCAAATATATTCAATTTTTAAGTGTTCCATTTATGTTCTGCCTACAACTAGCACAGAGTAGTATAGTCTCATTAAGCTAGAAAGGTTCAGTTCTAGAAATCACTCTGTATACAAAAGTATATAGAATGGAATCTGTATAAACCATATTTCTCTACTTCTCATCTTGGCAAAAACAGCAACATAACATATTGTCAACAGTCACATTAGAATGGGGAGCTAGAAACATAAGTTAGAAGAGGGAACTCTATCAGCTCATGATGAATGAGCAAATTCAGTGGTGCCCAAACCTTCAAAATTGAGTTTCAGTGGTACACAGGTGAAGCTTAACTTATACAAAACCATGGGAAATAAAAACATGTAATGCTCAAGGTGGTTGGTTGTGCTCCAGGTATAATCTCTCAAATTTGGGCTGGAGTGGGGCTAGCAGGGGCCTGCATCTGCACTTCTCAGATGAAGGGAAGATTCAGTGTGCACACATGCATGCTCTTTGCAGTCTTGTCTCATGATTGTTTGCAGCCAACTGCAACCGTTTCTCACACAGACCACTGCGTCTATCTTCTTACTGACTTTTTATCTTTTCTTTTGCTTTGATTTGTTTTCTTCTTAATTAAAACATGTTGATTCTTACTATATTTCATTTAATTAGGATCAAATTATTATTTCAACATGGTGTGAAATTGGATCTCAATACTACTATTCAGTTTTTTTTTCTTATTACTTTGCTTTGAGCCACTCAGGGTTCTATTCCTGGGTCAGAAAGATCCCATGGAGAAGAGCACACAACGACTCCAGTATTCTTGCCTGGAGAATCCCGTCGTCCGAGGAGCCTGAAGGGCTATAATCCATGGGGTCGCAAAGAGTCAGACACGACTGAAGCAATTTAGCGTGCATGCAGAGCCACTCAGGATGTCAGTGACTCAACTTAGCCAAAACATTGGTAAAATTAGGATGAGATAGGGGAAAAAAAAAAAAAAGAGGGATCTTTAGCTAGAGACTATTTAGTACATCAAATTTGAGTATACGCTATTGATATTTCTATAAGGTAAATGATCTGGGGGAAAACAAATTAAGGTAGCATCAAATATAATGTTAAAAATCCACTAATGGGAATTCTCCAGTGATCCAGTGGATCACTTTGCTTTCAATGCTTGAGGTATGGGTTCAATCCCTGCTTAGGAAGCTAAGATTCCACATGCCTTAAGGCCAAAGAAAATCCACTAGTAGTAATGGCATTATGAACTCCGTTCAATTTTATGTGTAACTTTGTCCATGCTCTCTACAGATGTTTGTTACTTCATCCTTGGAGAATTAAAGATAATATAAATTGTAAATTAACTATGCTGCTACTGCTGCTAAGTCGCTTCAGTCGTGTCCGACTCTGTGCGACCCCATAGATGGCAGCCCACCAGGCTTCCCCGTCCCTGGGATTCTCCAGGCAAGAACACTGGAGTGGGTTGCCATTTCCTTCTCCAATGCGGGAAAGTGAAAAGTGAAAGTGAAGTCGCTCAGTCGTGTCCGACTCTAGCAATACTTTAATCCAAAATGACACCGTACCTCACATTATTCACAAGAGACGTCATATGTGATTTCTTGTTTGAAGGTCTTCTCATGACCTTCCAAAGGGTACCACAGGGCACCAGTGGCAGCTGCCCATTCCTGAGTGTCACAGGAGTCATGCATTTCTAAACCAATTTCTCCATCAAAATATTCCCTTCATTATTTTCACCAGGCATGTTGAAAATAGATGCTTTTGTTAGCTTTTCAATGAGGCAAAGAGAGAACTCCTGAAGGGTAAGATGGTTTTGACAGTGTGATTCATTTTTTCAAGCCGTAAGCACTGAAAGAATAAAGAAACAAATAAACAAAACCTGTCAGGTTAGCTGTCAGATATAATTAGACTGTAATGGCTGCTATGAGACCTCAGTTTACTTCCAGCACAATGAGCTGGAGCAGCACTTCCCTGTGATCGTGCCAGTGGTGAGTTTAAAAGGCTGGGCATGGAAACCTGATTGATGGGCCAGTTCTTTCTTTTTCACACCCAAATAATGTGCTGACCGTTCTCCTGACAATGATGGCCAAGGATTTAAAGTTTGGTGTGCTGCCAAGTCACTTCAGTCGTGTCCGACTCTGTGCGACCCCATAGATGGCGGCCCACCAGGCTTTGGGATTCTCCAAGCAAGAATACTGGAGTGGGTTGCCATTTCCTTCTCCAATGCATGAAAGGGAAAAGTGAAAGTGAAGTCGCTCCCTCGTGTCCGACTCTTCGAGACACCATGGTCTGCAGCCCACCAGGCTCCTCCATCCATGGGATTTTCCAGGCAAGAGTACTGGAGTGGGGTGCCATTGCCTTCTCCAAAAGTTTGGTGTAAAGCAGGGTAAAAGCATGACCGGTAAGTGTGACCTTTATGAGCAGGAGCCTAAAGTTCTCATCTTTTCTCCACCACCATCTGGCTTGGTAACTTTAGGCTGGACATCTGAACAGGAGGTGTCTCCATTTTCACATGTACAGAATGAAGGGCTTGAACTGAATTATCTCCTTCCAGGACAGCTTTAAATTTTTTTGTACTTTTCATTATCCAGGAGCCTTCAAATCAATCAGGCATTAAATAGAGAATATTCAGTTCACTCCAGTTTTATTTTGCCTTTCATTGTACATTTTGTCTGTGGTAGAAATCAATATTATTTTTGCTCTTTTAAAACATTTTATATTTTTAATTGGAGTATAGCTGATTAACAATGTTGTGACAGTTTCAGGTGAACAGTGAAGGGACTCAGCCATGCATATATATGTGTTCATTCTCCCCCAAACTCCCCCCTCCCCCGCCCCACCACCCCAGCCAGGCTGGTACATAGCATTGAGCAGAGTTCCCTGTACTAAACAGAAAGATCTTATTGGTTATCCATTTTAAATACAGCAGTGTCTACATGACATTCCCAAACTACCTAACTATTGCTTCCCTCCATTCTTCTCCCCTGGTAACCATAAGTTCATTCCGTTTTTCTCTTAATATAGAAATCTTATTATAGAAGCTTGAAGACTGAAGAGGGGAGGACAAGGGGACTACAGAGTATGAAATGGCTGGATGGCATAACTGACTCAATGGATATGAGTTTGAGCAAGCTCTGGGAGTTGGTGAGTTGGCAATGGACAGGGAAGCCTGGCGTGCTGCAGCCCGTGGGGTCACAAAGAGCTGGACACGACTGAGCAACTGAACTCAACTGATTATAGAAGCTATAGATGAAAGTAAGGATGGCAAAAGTTGATGAGAAAAAGAAAAAGGATTCAAAGATGCCTTTTCCCTTCATAAATCTGGAAACACCATGGGACCCATGTAATTATTATAACAGATGTCTAATTATTATACACAATTGGGAGTGGAAAAAACTCCTGCTGTTCTATGTTGCTGAATTAAAATGTTTAAAGTCTGCAAACCCAACAGCCATTCCTTTTCTACTTCCTTGCTGATATTATGCCTTACTGGTGGACCTGATCCTAAGAGGTCTGGAAGAGTCCATTGTTTCAGTTTCCAGGAATTTTGCAAACCAGTTTTTAAACATAGACATTGTTATTTAATAAAAGCAAAACTACAGGCCTCACTCCCTGTCTCCTCACTCGCTTGGTGCTGAAGTTGGGCAGATGGCAGCAAACCAGCTCCGCTAGAGGACCGAGCGGCTCAGCCCCGCGCCCCCTGACAAATCAGTTTGCTGCCCACACCACCAGGCAGCTGGGGATCAAGCCCTGAGCCTTTGGAGTGGAAGCACTGACTCCAAAACCCTAGACTATCAGAGAACTAACCCCAGGGAGTATCAAACAGTGAGAACTCACACAAAGGAAACCACTTGAATACAAGACCCGGCATCACCCAACCAACAGTAGCACCCTGTGCAGGATGCCTCATCCAAACACAAACAAAACAAAAATGCAAATCCAATCATCAGCAGACAGGATTGTCACCTTACTCAGCCTTGCCCATCAGAGGAAAAACAAACAAAAATCACACCCTATAAGCACAAATCTCACCCTATAAGAAGCTTACCAAACCACTGGACCAAACTTCAGTTCACAGTTCAGTTCAGTCGCTCAGTCGTGTCCGACCCTTGGCGACCCCATGAATCGCAGCACGCCAGGCCTCCCTGTCCATCACCAACTCCCGGAGTTCACTCAAACTCATGTCCATCGAGTTGGTGATGCCATCCAGCCATCTCATCCTCTGTCATCCCTTCTCCTCCTGCCCTCAATCTTTCCCAGCATCAGGGTCTTTCCCAATGAGTCAGCTTTCCGCATCAGGTGGCCAAAGTATTGGAGTTTCAGCTTCATCAGTCCTTCCAGTGAACACCCAGGACTGAGAGAATTTTGGCTTATCTCTGGCTCTCTTATTCCAGGTCCTATTGAAAACCAATCCTATCAACTGTATCTTCAAACTTTCTGGCACAGACCCTTATCGCCTCAACTTCATCATTGCCTTCCTGGTCCAGTCCTTCACTACCGCTCACAAGAATTATTGCAGTTGCCTTCTATCATAACTTTCTTTTCTTCTTCTTTTCTTTATATCAGACTCTTTTCTATATAACAGTATTTGATTTTTACTCTGCTTGAGAAAGGAAGGGTTTGGGGTTTTAGGACAAAGCCTTTACAATGGCTTTTCTAAGAACCCACAGACTCTTGTTCTGGTCTTATCTGCTACTGGTATCTTTCTTGCTCAATTTACCCTTGAAAGAGCAGGCATCCCCTGGACCGAGGCCTGTGCACTGATGACTTCTGCCAAGGAACTGTCAGAGAGCTGCATGGCTCACTCCCTCACCATCTTCACATTTTTCCTCAAGTATAACCATCTCTGGAAAGCCTTTACTGGCCACCTTTCAGAAAATTGAATACCTACTGGTCCTGACACTCCCTTCTCTGCTTCATTTCCTCCCTAGCACATTCTATCTTCTTACGTTATATACAGGTTACTTTTTTTTTTTATGATTCTCCATGACAATAATGTAAGTTCAATAAAAACAAGCACTTCTGCATTTTTTTTTTACAATGTTATACTCCTAGAGCTTAAAAGAATGCTTAGTACACAACAGGTTTTCAATAAAAACTAGTTCAGTTTTGTCTGTTTGTTTTTTTAAGCCAGAACTATGTTGGGTTTGTTTGATTTGACTCAGAGACAAGAAGTGAGTAAATGCTGTTGAAACAATGAAGCCAACAGATACGCTATGCAGAGCTTCCACAAACCTTCAGTTTATAAAATCTGCAATATTCGTGAAGTGCGATAAGATGAGGCATACCTTTACTGTATATTTATCAATACTGATGATTTTTTTTCACTTTGTAATTTTCTTGTTTCTGGTTGTGGCCTTTCCTTTTTTGCTTAGAGAAGTCCCTTCACCTTTTCTTATAAAGCTGGTTTGGTGGTGCTGAATTTTTCTAGCTTTTGGTTGTCTTTAGTTGCTAAGTCATGTTTGACTCCTTGCAACCCTATGAACTGTAGCCTGCCGGGCTGCTCTGTCCATGGGGTTTCCCAGGCAAGAATACTGGAGTGGGTTGCCATTTTCTTCTCCAGGGGATCTCTCCTTGTAAACTTTATCTTTGCATCATTTTGGAACAAGTTTCTTACTGGTTAGAGTACTCTGAGTTGTAGGTTTTTTCTATTTCATCACTTTAAATATATTGTGCAACTTCCTTCTGGCCTGTAGTTTCTGCTGAAAAATCATATATAGCCTTTAAGGGAGTTCCCTTGTATGTTTTTTGTTGCTTTTCCCTTGCTGCTTTTAGTATTCTCTCCTTATCTGTATTTTTTTTCCATTTTAATTATAATGTGTCTTGGTGTGTTCCTCTGTGGGTACATCCTATTGGGATGGGATTCCTGGACTTATATAATTGCTTCCTTTCCTAGGCTAGGATAGTTTCTAGCTATTAAATCTTCATATCTGTTCTCAGCTGCTTTCTGTCTTTCTTCTCCTGGGAAAATTATAATGCAAATATCAGGGTGCTTGATGTTGCCCCAGATCTCTCTTAAGCTATCCTCTTTTCTTTAAATTATTTTATTTATTTATTTATATTCAGCATCAGATTTCCCCTGCTCTGTCTTCCAGCTCACTGATCTGTTTCTCTGCACCATTTAATCTACTATTGATTCTTTCTAGCGTATTTTTCATTTCATTTACTATATTCTTCATCTCTGATTATTCTTTATACTTTCTTTTTGTGATCCCATGGACTTTAGCCTGCCAGGCTCCTCTATCCATGGGATTCTCCAGGCAAGAATACTGAAATGGTTTGCCATTCCCTTCTCCAGGAGATCTTCCTGACTCAGAAATTGAACCTGGTTCTCCTGCAAGAGACCCAGGTTTCCTGCATTGCAGGCAGATTCTTTACCATCTGAGCCACCAGGGAAGCCCTTAAATTTTCTAAATCTTTGTTGAAAACTTCTAACTTCTTGCTCTAGGCAGCTCATTTTGCCCAGGTCACTATTCTTACGTTTATGTGTCTGGTAGGGTGGTGCCACTTCCCAACTCTGGAGAAGTGACTTCTGCAGAAGTCCTGTGTGTCCCGGTAGTGTCCCCTCTCTGTCCCCTCTGTGTGTCCCCTCTTTTCACTGGAGCTTTATGCTCTATGGGGTTCCCCATGATGTCCACGTGGGTCCTGATATGCGGTTGATCTGGTAGTCTAGGACAGCCCCTGTTCAGGTCGGTTGCCAGGCCCTGCCCTGTGAGGAGGCTGCCACCTGCTGGTTGGTGGGGCTGGGTCAGGCAACCACTGAGTCTAGAACCACCAGTCCCCCATCCCGCTTGGGCTAGTTCTGGCATATTGGTGGGCAGAACCAGGGTCCAGAAGACTCTGGGGGATGTTACAGCCCACTAGTGGCTGAAGCCAGATCCTGGGATTAGTTTTACCAGGTCCTGGAGTCCTGGGGACTGGTTGCAGGGCTCAGGGATTCTAGCGTTGGTGTCAGGTTGCTCGCTGGGGACAAGGAGAGGAGGGGAGAGCAGTTCCTATCACAGTGGAGTACAGGTTCCAGGGAGTCCTGAGGCTTGTGTCGGCCTGCTAGTGGGCAGGACCAGGGTGCAGCTGGTTTTAGGACACCATCTGGCCTGCTGGAGTCAGCACTGTGGCTTTCTTGAATGTAGGGTCTGCGCCCTGGTCCAGAGACAAGGGCAGGCTGCTTGGAGGGTAGGGTCGGAACAGGGGATCTGGGACGTTGTCTGCCCTCTGGTGGCAGAGGCTGTGTCGAGAGGAGGCTGTGTGCAGAGGACGTCCTAAGGCAGCCTGTCTGTTGATAACTGGAGTTACGTCCCCACCCAGTTAGTTGCTTGGCGTGAGATGTCCCCCAGCACTGGCATCTGCAGGTTGTTGGGTGTGGCCAGGTCTTTGCGCTCAGGAATCCTTAGCACCTGCATCAGGTGGAAGGAAATTCCAAGAATGTCTGCTGCCAGAGTCCAGCTCCCGAGGATGAGCCCAGGCCACCCCCTGTTCCTCCAGGAAACTCTTTAAGCCTAGCAGGTAGGTCTGGCCAAACCTCTTGTCAAATTATTGCTTTTTCCCTGGGTTCCAGAGGATGTGAAATTTTGTGTGTGACCTTTAAGAGTGAAGTGTATTTCTCCCATCCTTTGAGTCTCACAAAATTAAGCCCAGCTGGCCTTCAAAGAGGCTTCCCTGGTGGCTCAAATGGTAAAGATTCCACCTGTAATGAGAGAGACCGGGGTTCTATCTCTGGGTGGGGAAGATCCCCTGGAGAAGGACATGGCAACCCACTCCAGTATTCTTGCCTGGAGAATCCCCATGGACAGAGGAGCATGATGGGCCACAGCCTATGGGGTCACAAAGAGTCAGACACGGCTCAGGGCTTCAAAACCAAACACAATGGGGGCTTGTCTTCTGGTGGAGGTCCCCTGGGCTGGGGAGCCTGGTATGAGATTCAGAACTCTCAGTCCTGCAGAACTTCTGCAATATAATTATTCTCTAGCGTGTGGTCACCCACCCAGAAGCATGGGGCTTGACTGTATTTTGATTTTGCCCCTTCTACCTGTCTCATTGTGGCCCTTCTTTATTCTTTAGTTATAGAAGATATTTTCTGCTAGGTTTTGGTCTTTTCCATAAATGATTGTTCTACAAACTGCTGTGATTTGGTTGTACTCGTAAAAAGAGATGAGCTCGCCCTCTTTCTCCTCTGCCATACTTTTTACATCCAGAACTATGTTCTATTCTACAACAATCTAACCCCAGTGCTAAACTTAGTATACAACTCATAGTTGACTTAATGAGTGAATGTTGTTAGATACAATAATCTAACCCCAGTGGTTAGTATATGATTCATAGTTGACTCAATGAATATATATATAATACATTTATTGTTGTATTATATGTTGTACTATACACTAAGCTTTAGAAAGTGCTTTATAGATATTTGATGGCTGATTACTTATTTGTTTTGAGGGTCTCTTGGATTGGTCAAAGTGATTCTGATGCAAGGTATTTGAGGATGATACCTGCCAAAACACCAGGACATGGATAGGCAAAAAAGAAAGAGGGAAAAACCCACTCTGACTTCATTGCTCATTTCTCCTTTATCTTGAGATTTCTGCTTGAGTTTCAGTTGAAACACATGATGCCAATATACATCAGCAACATGTGTTTTCCATCTTGGGTGTTATCACTTAATTAGTAATGTATATGAGACACCTCCTCACACAGATCCACAGGTTGTCTTCACTAGAAAACAATAGACAACCACCTGGAGCTTTTTATTCACCATCATCCACTCCCATGACCTGTTCATTTTTTTTTTTTTTTTTCCACTGTCCCCGTTCGGACGCCGCGAGCACCCAGCTGCTCCGCGGGCTCCCGGTCCCTGTGCGCGCGGCGCGGCAGCTCGCGTGCCCGTCCCGCGCTCGCCTAGCGCCCTCCCATGACCTGTTCAATATGACCTCAGTTTTAACATCAGAACAATAAAGAATTTGTGTTTGGCTTCATGAACGTGAATGTGAAGTCGCTCAGTCATGTCTGACTCTTTGCGACCCCATGGACTGTAGCCCACCAGGCTCCTCCATCCATGGGATTCTCCAGGTAAGAATACAGGAGTGGTTGCCATTTCCTTCTCCAGTGTTTGGCTTCATGTGACTATAATTAAGGGACACGTGTTTATATTTGAGTAGAAAGGGTTGGAAAGAGTTGGGCACTACTGAGCACACACATGTGCAGTTTTAACTTTCTTAAACTTCCAAATTAATGATTGGTCATCATAAAATGTCTATACTTTTCTTACTGAATCATCCTATTTTCCTCTGAATATCCTTCTTCATTTCCTTTTCCCCCCTTTCTTCTCTCCTGCCCCCGCTCCCCATTCCTTAACTCTTCTTTTGCTTTCCTTCACCCTGATTTCTCTTTTTCTCCCTCTCTTGTCCTCTAGTGGAACTGTGGATCTCTGAGTGTATGGATGACAGCAGGCCCCAGCATCTTCCATGTTACGCACAGGGTTCTGAGCACAGCATGCCTTTGGCCCAGGCAGGTGGGGGAGCTGAGAGAAACAGGCTAGCCATCTGGAGACGAACATATGGGTGGTGTGGCACACATTCTCACAATTGTCGGCTGCGAAGATCAGAAATAGAAAGGGGAGGTTTGACTCCTCTTAATCAAAGCCAAGAAAAAGAGACATTTGAAAGGGGTACCAATGTGAAAGGATCCCTATTTGAAAAAGAAGCATAGGTTTCCTACATTTGCATATAAGACTGAATTTTTTAACTTTAGAGATATTTCCACTTTTATTTAACTCTCGAGTGCTTTCTTTTTTATCTTATCATCATCTTCATTGCCATTATCTTAGTAGCTACTATATTAGCAGCTTGTTGCTGTTCAGCCCCTAAGTCCTGTCCGACTCTCTGCAGCCCCATGGACTGTAGCCCGCCAGACTCCTCTGTCCATGGAATTCTCTAGACAAGAATACTGGAGTAGGTTCACATTTCCTTCTCCAGGGGATCTTCCTGACCCAGGGATTGAACCTGCATTGGCAAGCAGATTCTTTACTGCTGAGCCACGAGGGAAGCCGTATTAGCAACTTAATGAAATGCTAATTGTTTACTACAGAAATTCCATTAATTTTAAGATGAAAAGAACAACTGTGGGAATTTTTTTCTTTCCTTCTGGTAGCCAGATTCCAACTCAGATAAACTGAAACAGAATCTTGGATATTGAGTACAAAAGAGGTACAAAATAGTGTGAAAATGGAGTAGGTTTTTTTCCTTAAAAATAACACTCCCTAGGTTTATTTTAATAAATAATAACTAAATTTGGTATATTTATAAAAAAAAAAAAACTCTGTCCTTGAACTCAGGAGTGCTGTGTTTTAGTTCTAAGTTTGATCTTTGCCAGAGCTTTAATCAAATAACATTGGTTTGGGGACTCTCTTGCCTCATCTCAAAAACAAAGAGATCAAAATAAAAGATTTCTATACTCAGATATCCACTGATGGAAATTACATATATATATATATTTTTTGCTATAAGTGAAATTGAATATAATTGGGTTTTTGTATTATACACTAAAAGAGACAGAGAGTTTTGTTAAGTTGCCTGGTTAAACAGATTAGAGTGGTGGTCTTATAATTACAAGGAATGGTTCCATGATGACTATTTTATTAGCTAATCTACTCTCTATAGAACTGTATGAACAAGAAAGTTGAATGGCATGTATAGAGGAAAAAAAATTATTAACTTGACTATTGGGCTTATTTCTGAACATATCATTTTCAGAGTTATTTGTGTTTACCTAGACAATGAAAACTCCATTCAAGGAGGAGTGAATGGGGTTATAAAAGATCAGAAAACATTTAATATAAAGGTTGATTGAATAAACAAATGGCATTATTATTTCTGAAGTGAGAACATCTGAGTCAGAGTGGGGAGCATGATGCTTCTCCTCAAAGATCTGAAGGGACATTAGGTAGAAAATGAGTTACGCTGCTTGATGTGGACTAAAGGCAGTCCACTCACGTCTTCCAAAACTATTTACTGAGTAGATATTATGTGACAAACCATAAGTTAGATGCCACAGATCAGATATTGAGCATAAACAAATATAACACCCATCAGTTCAGTTCAGTCACTCAGTCATGTCCGACTCTTTGTGACCCCATGGACTGAAGCACGCCAGGCTTCCCTGTCCATCACCAACTCCCAGAGCATGTTCAGACTCATGTCCATTGGATCGGTGATGCCATCCAACCATCTCATTCTCTGTTGTCCCCTTCTCCTCCTGCCTTCAATCTTGCCCAGCATCAGGGTCTTTTCCAATGAGCCAGTTCTCTGCATTAGGTGGCCAAAGTATTGGATGAAACTCCAGCTTCAGCATCAGTCCTTCCAATGAATATTCTGAACTGATTTCCTTTACGATTGACTGGTTTTATCTCCTTGCAGTCCAAGGAACTCTCAAGACTCTTCTCCAGTACCACAGTTCAAAAGCATCCATTCTTCAGCACTCAGCTTTCTTGTGCTTCATCCAGCCCAGAATCTTGCATGATGTACTCTGCATATTTATAGAAAATTCTGACCAGAATCTAATGAATCCTACAAATAAATATAAAATTATAAGTATGACAAGTGCTTTGTAGGAGGAAAATTGATCTAGATAGAGAGGTCAGTGATTGTTTTCTGGGGAAGAAACCATTGGAATCTGGAACATGAATGAATAAGATGGAATTAACTTAGCAAAACAATCATTTTGTGCATGTGTATATATGTGTGTTCTTGAGAACATGGTTAAAATAGAAGATTTTTTTTTTCTTTTAAGGTAGAATGAAACAGCAATGCTAAGGTCTTATCGTAGGAGGGTCATGGTCTAAAAGAGAAACCTAACAGGTGATTGGGACACAGGTTGGCAGATTGTGTGGAGTGAGTTGAGGCTGTATAAAGGGGTTAATGCACTTAGGATGTCATAGGTCATATGAATTGTGATCAGCATCCATTGAAGTGTGTCATGGGATGAAGCATGTGACATCATTACATGATTATTTAGATAAGTGTAATATGAGAACCATTGAAAGAGACAGAAAAGTACTGTTGATCAACTGGTCAGGGAGCTTCCGGTTCCAGACAAGAAACAGTGAAACTTAAATGGTCAGGGAGGGGAAGTTGGTATATGTGGGAGAGTTTAAGAATAAGGAGCAACATAATTTTTTGTTGAACTGTACAATGAGAGAGAGAAAGGGAGGGTGTCAAGAGTGACTCCTGGGTTTCCAGCTTGTACAAGCTCCAGATGATGGTGATTTCCTTGTTCCCTGGTAAGATTATGCAGAGGAGACCGGGTTTAAAGACTTGCTGTAGATATTATGGGTTGAATTGAGTCTTGCTGAGCTCATGTTTCATGCTCAAAATTTTTAAATTACAAAGTCCTTACACACATACAGTCAGAGAGTTAAGTCACAGTTCAGTATTCATGAAAGCCAGAGTTGCTGAAAGACTGGGAGAGAAAGGGCAAATGAAGAAGGACCTTTGCAAAAGCAGCTTGACTCTTCTTAGTCTTGATCTTGTTTTAAACCAATGCTGAGACAAGCATAAAAGGAGCCCTCAGCAAATATTCAGCAAGGACCCACTGTGACATTACCTAGAGGTCTGTATTCAAGGTTGAAAGTACTACCAGAAGAAATTCGCTCACCTGTGTCTTCCTTGCTTGGCGCTAAGCCTCAGTGCCTGCTGACAATTCAAGCTGTTAATAAAAAGAGGGCAGCCTTTTCACCCACATCAACAATAAAATATATAAATAAAACACCATGTGAAGAAATGCATAAGGCAAAACAAGTAAAGAAATAGCTGAGAAAGGATAAAGCAAAGTCAATAAATGCTATTGATTGAGGATGTTTTAAGAATGTAAACATTCAATATTGAAAAGAAAACAGAAACATAATTGTAGATGCTGTTTAATATTTGCACAGCCTTCATTAGAATGCTCAGTACAGTTAAACTTTTTTAAGGAAAACCTTTCTGCATAAATATAATGTGCATATGATTTAAACAATGTTCTCTTCAGTTGTCTGAACTACTGTATAAAATAGCTCCAAATTCCCACTGACTGCTAGGACCTCTCCAAGTTACCTAAAACAGAAATTGTAGGACATTTGTGAAGTTTTACAGTTGGTATACAATTCTTTTAATATCTTCAAGTTTTTAAAATTTTTGTGTTTGGCAGTACACTATGCTGTGGAAAACTGTAGCATGTCTTTCTCAAATATCTTGGGTTTACGACAGAAAGACATCATTAAGAAATCAATCATTCTCCAGGTTGAATCTTTTCCAGTTTTGTCTCGGAAATAGTCAGCAACTTCAAGCTTTTAAAATGATCATTTCTTTAATAGCCTATGGGCTGTTAAATCATGCAAATAATTAATGATGTAATTAACACATAAAGCAACACTTGCAAAGTTTGGTACTATGAAAATTAGCTAGACTTTTACAGTAAATAGACAATAAATTCCAAAGAAAAGAGAAGTAAAGAATACATATTGAGATTTTGTTTTTTGTGTGATGGTGCCACAACTAGAGGAAAAATTTTTAATTGGCCCTTTTGGTGGACATGAGAACAAAATAACATAAGCATTTGTAATACTAATTGATCAGTTGGTATACTTACTATCGCCTAAAGCTGTTAAGTCCAGTTTTCTGACATGTCTTCAGTTGAGAAGGAAGATCAATTATAATGGATTGTAGAGGGGAAAATATTTTTCTAGGAAAAAGTGGGAAATTGTGCTGAGGACCCTGGCTTCAGGCAAGCTCCTTTTAAATCTCTACACTCTAGGAGATAATGTAATTGTTCCTGACCAAATTTTCCCTTTCTCCTCCGCAACTCCTGCCCCACCATCAAAAGTGGCTCAGCCCTGCCATGTTCCCACTACTTTTTTTCCCTATCATCTTTCATTCTTAACAGCAGACATTCTAGTTGATATTATGTTATGCACTTTTTATTTCATAAGCATTTCTTTCCTTCATTAGAACTGAATCTTGTCATTTCTGATTATATTCCTGTTTCCTAGAAAAATGACTAACAGTTTCAAGGATTCAAACAGTATATTTTTTACAAGTAAGCCCTTATGTGACAGGTATAATTGAAGGTGCTTCATATGTATTTTTTCTTTAAATACCTCAATGAAAGTGAAAGTAAAGTCACTCAGTCATGTCCGACTCTTTGCGACCCCATGGACTGTAGCCTACCAGGCTACTCCATCCGTCCATGGGATTTTCCAGGCAAGAGTACTGGAGTGGGTTGCTATTTCCTTCTCCAGGGGGGATCTTCCCTACTCAGGGATTGAACCTGGGTCTCCCGCATTGCAGGCAGATGCTTTTACCATCTGAGCCACCTGGGAAGTCCTAATACCTCAATAGGTTTAGCTTATAATAAACACTCAGTAAAACTAATTTTGTTAAAATAAAGCAAAATATTCTTCCAGTGTAAGGATGTTCTTGAATACCAGCTAAGTCTACCCAACTTTACTGGTTGAAATATTTCCAGTGACTTATTTATTGATAAATGACTATTTGACCAAATTTCCTACATCAAACATAGAGAAAGCAAGAGAATTCCAGAGAAACATCTACTTCTGCTTCATCGACTACACTATAACCTTAAAACTCAACATTCAAAAAATCAAGATTATGGCATCCAGTCCCATCATTTCATGGCAAATAGATGGGGAAACAAAGGAAATAAAGGATGTGAAAGTGTTAGTCCCTCGGTCATGTCTGACTCTTTGCAACCTCATGAACTGTAGCCCACCAGGCTCCTCTATCCATGGAATTCTCCAGGGAAGAGGAGACCCGGGTTTGATTCCTGGGTCAGGGAGATCCCCTGGAGAAGGGCATGGTTACCCATTCCAGTATTTTTGCCTGGAGAATTCCATGCATTGAGGAGCCTGGTGGGGTACAGTTCACGGAGTTGCGAAGAGTCAGACATGACTGAGCTATGACTACTATGTCTGGGATCAGAGCTATGCAAAAGATGTGTCCATAAATGTCTATACACATTAAGTATGTTGATGGCAATAAATACAGTATACTGAAAATGGAAAGGACACAAGTAAGTAAATTATGTGGATGACAACTGTCTATAGTAGGTGCTATTGACTAAATTGTGCCCCCTCCATTCAAATGTTAATCCTAAACCTCCAGAGTGATTATATTTGGAGATAGGGCTTGTAGAAAGTAATTAAGATGAAATGGGGGACTTCCCTGGTGATTCAGTGGTTAATCCAATGCAGAAGATGTGGCTTCTATCCCTGGTTGGGAATTAAGACCCTACATACCATGGGGCAACCAAGCCTGTGTGTCACGGGTACTGAGCCCCTGAGCTCTAGAGCCCGTGCATGGCAAGGAAGTTTGAAGACCCCTGTGCCACGACTAAGATCCTATGCAGGCAAATAAATATATGAATAATTTTTGAAAAGATTAAATAAGATAGTAAGAGTAGTGGTGTAGTCCCATAGGATTAATTGCCTTAAAGAAGAGAGAGCAACCTCTTTCTCTCTTTGCACACACCAACCAAGGAAAGACCACATGAGAGCCCAGCAAGAAGGTGGTTGTCTGAGAGCCCAAAAGAAATGTCTCTTCAAGAATCAAGTCAGTGGACACCTTGAACCATCACACTCCATCACTTTGAGGAAGAAATATCTGTTGTTTAATGTCCCAGTCTATGATATTTTGTTATGGCAGCCTGTGTGACTAATACACTTGGGACTATTATTCTCTCCCATTGTATGGATGAGGAAATTGAGGCACAGAGAAGTTAGGTATTCTGCCTGAGGTCGTAGAGCTAGGAGGTAAAAATGCTGGAATTTGAATTCAGTACAGTATAATCCCAGAGCCCATCCTATTAACCATTTATCTAGCTTCCAGGCATTAAGTAAAAGAGCACAGATACAAGGGAAACATGTCAAGAAGAGAAATCAAAGAAAAGTGAATTGAGCCTGGAGACACAGTAGAGGCCAAACCAAGCAGGGTTTTTTAAAAGATGTCCTACTTTCCTGAGAGTGAAAGGAAGCCACTGAAATGCTTTAAAGCAAGGGGAACAGACGATGAGATGATGGATGAGATGTGGATTCTGAAGAGGCCACTGTAGCTATACTCTATTTGTTAAAAAAATATTGAGAAGACTTGATCTCAAGAGTGAAATAAAAATGGTCATTTGGAATCTCCTTGAAATCCTTATCTTTTCCACAACTCAGCTTAGTGCCTGACATATCACTATAAAGGCAGAACTGTGTTAATAAAGCAAAGGAGTTCAACTTCTCCAAAGAGGTTAGGGATATGAGGTTTGCCTGCTCAAGAATCTCAGTTGCAAGTAAAAATAGTGCATTCTTTTCCCCTTGCTATCATAACAAATTACCACAGACTTAGCAGATCAAAGCAATTGAAATCTATTATCTTATGGTTCTGTAGGTCTGAAGTTCAAGAAGATTATGGTTGGTCGGGTTCCATTAGTACTACACAGTTGTAGGAATGGGATCACCATTTCATTGCTGGCTGTCTGATAAGTCATTCATTCTCATCTGCTGGAGCCCATATTTCCAGGCTTTTGGCCTCTTTCAAAGCCAATAATGCAATGCAGGCAGGAGACACGGGTTCAACCCCTGGTTTGGAAAGATCCCCTGGAGAAGGGAAGGGCTACCTTCTCCAGTATTCTTGCCTGGAAGAATTCCATGGACAGAGAAGCCTGATGAGCTACAATTCATGGGGTCACAAGGTGTCAGATACAACTGAGCAATTAACTTTCACAAAGCCAATAATGGTTGGTGTCCATATCTCTCTAATTCTTCTCTTTCTGCCTTATTTCTCCAATGCATATCCTCTGCCCCAATATTCTATCTTTTGCTTCAAGGACCCATATGATTACATTGAACCTACCCAGATCATCTGAAATAGTCTCCTTAACTTCAGATGAACTGATCGGTAATCTTAATTGTAACTGCAAAATCCCTCCCACAGCATTAACTAGTGTTTAAATAAGCAAAGGGTAGGAGTCTTGTGGTAAATGTGCCTAAAGCATATGGTTTCCATTTCTTTGGACATATCTTTTAAAATTAATTATATAGCATGGACAATGTTCTTGAACATATTATTTGTTGTTTAGTTTCAGTCACTATCAATACACATTTTTCCATTTTTCCACTAGTCATAAAACAAGAGTTAGATAAAACACATTCTCTTGAAAGGAATCATAATTTCTAATGCTAAGAGTGGATATGTCATTACATGCAGAGCCAGTATATATGGATAGAGATTGAAAGCCTAGAAATAAATTTCTTAATATGATAAATTAAGATATTCTACTCATTCCAATTATCTTTCCAGCAACCCATCATTCTTCTGAGATTTCATTTTGCTATTTCAGATATAAGTGACATATTTTATTCAGTCAAAGCCACATTCATAATTTCATAGCAAAATATGACAAAAAACAAGTGCACTTTAGATGATAGATGGTGAAACTTGCAAGTAGGAACAAATTCTGATTTCATTTATTTTTACTATATATTCAGCTACCTCCAGCAATGAAGGGAGAAAGAGTATGTCGTGGTAAATGTCTCTGTGCTAAAGCAAGGAGTAATTAGTCAATATTAGTATTTTGTATGAATCTTCATGCTTCATCAAAATCAGTCTCTGTAAAGAGATGAGGTACTTCAGAAATATCCTTAAGGCAACTACCAAATAATATCCATGATTTTGAAGGAGTTAATGTGTACCCCTTAGTCAGGAGCTTATCTGAAGGTAACTAAGGCATTTCAGAATATTCTTTAAGATATTATAAATACAGATAAAACCGAAAAATGACATTTAGTTCTGCATAGAGATAAATGAATAAATTAAGTATTATTTAATGGATTTCAAATCTATACCACTTTTCCTCCATTTAAAAAAAAAATCAGGTAAGATTTAGTGAAGAGCTAAACATCTTTCTAATTTCAAAGTGTTTAGAAAAATAACCGTGCATTCCAACAACTAATAGGGAATTAAGTTTATCTTTCCTTAAACACAAACAATAAATCTATGAGCCAATATGAAAAGTTATTTTTCAATTTGCCCTACAGTGTTCCTAAGGTCATGTGTCTCGTGTTCTATGCTTTCTGTAGGGGATCAGAAAAAAATGTCGAGGGAATGCTAATGACATGCCCATTATAGAATTGTACAACATGCTGATTGATTACTCGGGACTAAAATCTATGCAAATAAGGAACTGAGGGTCAGAAGTTATGAAACACAAGAATGAAAAAGAGGTCAAGAATCCCACACATCTTCTCTATTTAACCAGTAAGTGGAGAGATGATGAAGTTTAGATGTGTTTTATTTTGATTTCATGTTAAGTACACAGTGTAACTAAAAGGGCATTGCATTGATTCTCACAAATTGTATGAATTCTTTACCAGCTTCCCTGGTAACTCGGCTGGTAAAGAATCTGCCTGCAAGGCAGGAGACCCCAGTTCAATTCCTGCATCCGGAAGATCCCTTGGAGAAGGGATAGGCTAGCCATTCCAGTATTCATGGGCTTCCCTGGTGGCTCAGATAGTAAAGAATCCACCTGCAATGCAGGAGACCTGGGTTCAGTCCCTGGGTTGGGAAGATCCCCTGGAGGAGGGCATGGCAAGGCACTCAGTTTTCTTGCCTGGAGAGTCCCCATGGACAGAGGAGCAGTGGCAGTACATGAGATAGCAGAGAATCAGACATGACTGAGCGACTAAACACATGCTTAAAACACAGCACATTGTATGAATACTGTATATATGCATAGTAAGTATTTAAAGGTAGTCAATGGTGGTGTAGGAAGATGTCCTTGTCCTCAGTCAAATCCTAGTTACATCCATGCTGACTTGGAAAAAAAAAAAAATCTACAAATTTTATCATCAACTGACTTCAATATGTATACTATTTCCAAAGAGGCAAGGGATTTCTGAGCATGCATTGCTTATAATTTTTTTAGGAAGTCCAAATATTGTCACATTTTTATTGTGTTTATAGAGACTCACTCATCTTTCACAATACTGCTGAGAAATGCATAGGTAACTGACAGTAGCATATGTCTCCTGATATACAATGAAGTCCCTTTTCTGTAGTACAGGATGGTATATATGCCTCATCTTACTTCACTGTCTTTCGGATCTCTCATTTTATGTGAATTCTCTATAACTTCCAAATTTAATCTGATGTTCTCCTGTTAACCTGTTTCATGCTAATTTAATTACTAGGTCAGACAGAAGAACTGGGAAGGGTAGAGGAAAATTTTCCCTCCACGATAATATGTTGAGGGGGTTAAATTAGGTAGCATATTTGAAGCATTTACTAGAATGCTTGGCATATATTTGGCACTCAATAATATTAGCTAGTAATTTTGATAGAAGTACAAACAGAGCAGTTTTAAGAAAATAATATCTCAGTGTTATAATCAATAGCAAGGTGCCATGTTGCTTCTATAAGATTTTGTGTGTGTACTTTATATTCATTTCATTTAAGAATTACAATCTACCTTTGAAAGGCTCTTAGGTTACAAAACAAAATGTAAGGTAGGATAGAATCAATGTGAATAAAATCACATTTAATTAATATTTTCCCCTTAGTCCAGTGCTTTATACATAGTTCACATATGGGTAATGCTTGATGAATAAATAAATAAAGGGATGGAAAGATGAGTGTAAGTATGTATCCGTAAATGAAAAGCATTCTGAATCATAGAAAAAATACAAAATGATTATATTTTTGACATCTAATTTGAGCAGATTGCCACATTTCAGCAATAGTTCTAAAGATAAAGAAAAGTAGGGCAAAAAGAAGTGTTTAAGTTTCTGCTTTTACTTCTTTTCTAAGGAAAAGAAGATTATTTTTTTTCCCCTGACATTAAGTATGAGCATGATTTGGAGAGAGCTTGTGCTATAGAAGAAAAAGATTCTATTAGTTTCTCCTGGTTTTGCCACAATCTAGCCATGTGAGTTTTGGTGTTTTTTTTTTTCTTTTAAAAAAAAAATTATTTATTTTAATTGGAGGCTAATTACTTTACAATATTGTAGTGGTTTTGCCATACATTGACGTGAATCAGCCATGGATGTATATGTGTTCCCCATCCTGAACCCCTCTCCCACCTCCCTCCCCATCCCATCCCTCTGGGTCATCCCAGTGCACCAGCCCTGAGCACCCTGTCTCATGTATTGAACCTGGACTGGCGATCTGTTTCACATATGATAGTATACATGTTTCAATGCTATTCTCTCAAATCGTCCCACCCTTGCCTTCCCATAGAGTCCAAAAGACTGTTCTATACATCTGTGTATACATCTGTGTCTCTTTTGCTGTCTCGCATATAGTGTTATGGTTACCATCTTTCTAAATTCCATATATATGCGTTAGTATACTGTATTGGTGTTTTTCTTTCTGGCTTACTTCACTCTGTATAATCGGCTCCAGTTTCATCCACCTCATTAGAACTGATTCAAATGTATCAATTTAATGGCTGAATAATATTCCATTGTGTATATGTACCACAGCTTTATTATCCATTCATCTGCTGATGGACATCTAGGTTGCTTCCATGTCCTGGCTATTATAAACAGTGCTGTGATGAACATTGGGGTACACGTGTCTCTTTCTTTTTTTTTTTAATCTGAGTTTATTTATTTATTTATTTATTTACAGTATTGTATTGGTTTTGCCATACATTGACATGAATCTGCCATGGGTGTACATGTGTTCCCCATCCTGAACCCCACTCCCACCTCCCTCCCCATCCCATCCCTCTGGGTCATCCCAGTGCACCATCCCTGAGCATCCTGTATCATACATCAAACCTGGACTGGCGATTTGTTTCACATGTAATAATTTACATGTTTCAATGCCATTCTCTCATATCATTCTGCCCTCACCCTCTCCCACACAGTCCAAAAGACTGTTCTATACATCTGTGTCTCTTTTGCTGTCTCACATACAGGGTCATCGTTACCATCTTTCTAAATTCCACATATATGCGTTAGTATGCTGTATTGGTGTTTTTCTTTCTGGTAGCCATGTGAGTTTAATCTCCCTAGAATTTTGGATTCCTCAGTTGTAAAATGAAGGAGTAGAACAAGAGTACTGACAAAGTTGAAAATTTTACTTTCAAATTTTTGTAGTTTAGAAAACAGAAACTATATATATATATATATATATATATATATATATTTTATTTAAAGCCACTGTATCAGGGAGCAAGAGTGGTTTATTTTATGACAATGCAACCTTAAGAAGTTATATCTATGCTACTCTAGTGGGATTTAACTTGATTCTGAGATCCTGGCCACTGCTAATCACAAAGGATCATTCACTCCCAGCTTAGCTGGAGGCCATGGAACTCAGACTGGATACAAACAGACTGTCTTTAAATCTCAGCTCTTGCTACTTGCTAGCTGTGGCCAAATAATCTTTCTATTCCTTTTTATCCTCATCTTATAATAAGGGAATAATAATAGTATATACTCTCTGAGCTTCTTTGAAGGGTCGGATGAGTTACTATAATGTATATAGTAAGCACCAATAAATGTCAAGTGTCTAGATTCCCAGGTGGCTCAGTGGTAAAGAATCTGCCTGCCAATGCAGGAGATGCAGAAGACGCAGGTTCGATCCCTGGGTCAGAAAGATCCCCTGGAGTAGGAAATGGCAACCCACCCTAGTATTCTTCCCTGGAAAATTCTATGGACAGAGGAGCCTGACAGGCTACAGTACAGAGTCAACTGTAGGTTGTAAAGAGTCAATGTGACTTAGAGACTGAACAAGAGCAACAAATTAATATTGAAACTTACAGTTGGTTAGAGGAGCTTTCAGAAGGTGAATGGACAGCTGCTTTGTGTCGCTCAGCCTGTCCTACTAGACACAGGTCCTTGGCTGGCAGTGGCCATGCCTTTATTTATTCTTCAGCACTAATTGAGAACATATAGAAGTTGAGCTCCAAATGTTCCAGGCTTCCCAGGTGGCACTAGTGGTAAATAACCCGCCTGCCAGTGCAGGAGACATAAGAGACTCAGATTTGATCCCTGGGTCCAGAGGATCCCTTGAAGGAGGACATGGCAACCCACTCCAGGATTCTTGCCTGGAGAATCCCCATGGACAGAGGATCCTGGTGGGCTACAGTCCATATGGTTGCAAAGAGTTGAACATGACTGAAATGACTTAGCACACACACAGACACAGACACACACATACACACACACACACACATCTATGATCCAGGCACTGTATAAGCACAGATAATGCATTAGTGAGTAGACTTACATGGATCATGACCAAAGAGCTTGAGTGGGACAGAAATAACAAAATCATCCAACAAATAAATGGCTGATTTCATTTATTTTATTTTTGTTTTATGGTCACATGACTAATTATAACTAATTTTATGCTTATAAATATTTAAGAAAAACAAAAAAATACATGACAGGAGAAACATATATTATTCAGTACAGTTCACTGTTTTGCCCTTTGCCTTCATATTTAGTCTAAGGAGGCCAACCTGATCTACATTCTTTTTTTTTTTTCTGGTCTATATTCTTTAAGACAGCCTTGTGAACCTCTATGAAATACTAAACTTGAGGTTTTTATTCATTCATACTAGGATTCAGCAGTGTTCTAAATACGAGAGATGCTTCAATGAACAAGCCATAAAAGATACCTGTTCTCAAGACATTTATATTCTATATTGGAGAGACAGATAATTACCTAGAAAATAAATGGATACATAAATAAGTAGAACTATATTACAGTGAAAAGTGTTTTTCCGGAAATTAAAAACTAGACAAGTGATAATACGATAGTGTGTGCCTTGGTAACTGTATTAAGCTGACTGATTAAGAAAAAGCCTCTTGAAGGAAGTGACATTTGTGCTGAAAGCTGATTGATGAGAAGGAGCTTTTCATGGCAGGCAGTCATGGAAGAAGAGAATTCCAAGCAGAGGTAGCAGATTATTCAAAGGTCCAAAAGTGGGAATTCAGCATGTTGGAGGAACTGAAAGCTCAGTGAGGTTGGAATGCAATGAGTAAGCAAGAGACAGTTTGAAGCAGAGACAGGAAAAACTGAAATCATATAGGACTTTGTAAGATAAAGTAGGGAGTTTAATTTTATTCTAAATGAAATAGATACCTGTTGCAAGTCTTTAAGGTGGGGGGGGTGGCTATCTGATGTATAATTTAGGAATAATTTTTTGTAATTTAATATGATGGGAAAGATTATAAAAGTGAAAAAAAAGAACAGAAGCCATTAAAAAGTTTTGTCAGTGCTTCATATACCAGACAGTGGTGTGGAGATTCTTTTAAACAAGAGAGTTATGGTTTGTTTTAAAGGTAAAGTTCATAGAAACCCCGGATACATTGGATGTGGTAGGTAAGGAAAAGGAAAATATAAAGCATAATTCTGAGAATTTTGGCTCAGGAAATGAGACAGAAGGTGTTACATTTAATCAGGTAAAGACTTACTGGAATAAGAGAAGGTTGAGTGTATTGACCGGATGTGGACAAACTTTGCGTAATGGACCCGATAGTAAACATCTTTGGATGTGAAGGCCATACTTGTTGCAACTACCCGATTCTACCACCACAGTGTGAAGTAAGCTATAGACAAAATGTAAAAAAAAAAAAAAAGTAATAATAAGGTGGTTGTATTCCAATTAAATTTTACTTAAAATTATGTGGAAGGTCAGATTTTAGTTGCAGTTGGACTTTGCCAACAGACGGTATAGACAAAAATTTTGTTCAAGTCATGTTATGTTTGAAATGCATCTTAAACATCCAAATGAAATAAGCAAGTTGGATATTTAATCCTAGAATTCTGAGGAGCAATCAAGACTCTGGTTTGAGATTTGGGATTTATCAGCATTTAGATTGTACTGAATTCGAGCCCTAATGTTGAGTGTACACATAAAGATGAAAAAAAAAAAAAGGAGACTCAAGGATAATGTATTGAAACACTCCAATATTTGAGGTAAGCTAGAAACTAATTACTACCAAGTCTTCAGACTTTATAAGTGAAACTCATGCCAAATTTAACAGATGGTGTCTAGGCCTCCTTCAAGAAGCGCATCCCCCCACAGGTAGGACTTGGTGGCATCCACGTATGTGGCATAAGGGAGCTTAAAAGGAGATGATTAGACCTGCAACTCTGCGCAATGTAGGCTCACGGGTTTAACGAGATTGGTGTGTCCTGTGCCTCTAAGTCAATTATGCTTCTAATACGATGGCAAGGAGAAGTGGGAGGGGTAAATTAATTCTCCTGAAGGAGCCTCATTCCTCTCATTTTTAATAGCTTTCCCTAAGAGTTCTCCTTGACTAAATACCTGATTGAGATAGACAACAGTGCAGTTTGGGGAGGCAGATAGATTTCTCTCTTTTCTCTTCTTCAAAATATCTTGGGATTGCAGTATTCAAAAAAATGTGATGCAAATATAAGTATTTACTAATACACAGCAATGATCTATTGGTCAAATGTTGTGACTGGAGGGCAAATAAAATGTCCCAGTTCTAGGATTAGCTACATCATTCTAATAATAGTCTTCAGAAGTGATAAACAAGAAAATTTTTTTTCTTCATTACTTTTATTTTCACACTTTTCCTAGGTTTTCTCATTATCCAAGTTTACCAACTTTATCTTGCAATTTATACTACTTAACCTATTGGAGGAATGGGAAAATTAGAAGTAATTAGTAAGAAATACATCATCAGGCTAGGAGGGAAAAGATGATTGGAAGTGAAAAAGCAAAACAGATTGCAAAGATTGTATTTGCTTTCACCGATTCTATCTTGTGCTTTTTTGGTGAAGGACTAGAAGTCTCAAAAAATATGAGGATTCTTACATGTGGAACCTAAAATGTGGTAAAACTTAACTTGTAAGACAGAAACAGACTCATATACATAGAGAACAGGCTTGTGGTTGACAGAGGCGGTGAGGGGGGTGGGGAGGGAAAGGAATGGACTAGGAGTTTGAGGTTGCTAGATGTGTACCATTACATTTAGAATAGATAAACAACAATATCTAATGTATGGCACAGGGAACTACATTCAATATCCTGTGGTAAACCACAGTGGAAAGAAAATTTTAAAAATGAATATATGTGTATAACTTTGCGGTGAACTTTGCAGTTCACTTTGCTGTACAGCAGATTGGCAAACATTGCAAATCAACTCTTCTTCAGTTTAAAAACTGTGAAGATCTATGGAATTATCTTTTTTAAAATGGTGTTGACTTTTATAAATCATAGCGCCTTATATCTGTACATGGCTGGCATTACGCAGTATATGCCCTATGCATCATAGGCATTACACACAATACCTTTCCACTATTTTTCATTTACAAAGGAGGAATTAAATCCAGAGATGATGAACAACTTGGCTTAATTTAAACAAACAATTAAAAACCAAGAATGATGTCAGGTCTTGTTTACCTGTATTCTTTGCTCTTTCCTTTAACTAACAGACTCTAATCAGTTATACTGATATTCATTCATTAAATCAGTTAATACTAAAGCTTGAGGCCAACTTTGTATCCATTCCTTGCTAGTACTAGGTATATACTACTAGTTATAAAGCACAAATTGTCCTTCCCTTACTGGGACTTCGTGGCAAATAGATGGAGAAACAGTGGAAACTGTGGCTGACTTTATTTTTCTGGGCTCCAAAATCACTGCAGATGGTGACTGCAGCCATGAAATTAAAAGACGCTTACTCCTCGGAAGGAAGGTTATGACCAACCTAGACAGCATATTAAAAAGCAGAGACATTACTTTGTCAACAAAGATCCGTCTAGTCAAGGCTATGGTTTTTCCAGTGGTCATGTATGGATGTGAGAGTTGGACTGTGAAGAAAGCTGAGCGCTGAAGAATCAATGCTTTTGAACTGTGGTGTTGGAGAAGACTCTTGAGAGTTCCTTGGACTGCAAGGAGATCCAACCAGTCCATTCTAAAGGACATCAGTCCTCAGTGTTCGTTGGAAGGACTGATATTGAAGCTGAAACTCCAATATTTTGGCCACCTGATGCGAAGAGCTGACTCGTTTGAAAAGACCTTGATGCTGGGAAAGATTGAGGGCAAGAGGAGAAGGGGATGACAGAGGATGAGATGGTTGGATGGCATCACTGACTCAATGGACATGGGTGTGGCTGGACTCTGGGAGTTGGTGATGGATAGGGAGGCCTGGAAAGAGTCGGACACGAATGAGCAACTGAACTGAACTATTGGGACTTAGAGTTTGCTGCTGCTGCTGCCGCTAAGTCGCTTCAGTCGTGTCTGACTCTGTGCGACCCCATAGACAGCAGCCCATCAGGCTCCCCTGTCCCTGGGATTCTCCAGGCAAGAACACTGGAGTGGGTTGCCATTTCCGTCTCCAATGCATGAAAGGGAAAAGTGAAAGTGAAGTCGCTCAGTCGTGTCTGACTCTTAGCGACCCCATGGACTGCATCTTACCAGGCTCCTCCATCCACTGGATTTTCCAGGCAAGAGTACTGGAGTGGGGTGCCATTGCCTTCTCCAGACTTAGAGTCTAGTTGACTACAAAGAAAACAATAACAAGTAAGGAATGTTCAAAATAATAACAAAACACTTATGATGAGAGTCATAAAATAAAAATGAGCAGGCTGCTCTTAGACAAAAAATATGAGTAGGTCTAATTTGAAGTGGCAAATAATAAGTATAAATCTCTCAAATGTGGTGAAATTTAAGCAGAAATCTAGAAATTGAAAACAGCCAAGTATGTGAAAGGTGGGAGAAGAAATATTCTAGTTAAAAGGAAGTTGTGGCAAGGAAAAGGTTTGATATGTTCGAAAAACTGAAAATTTGCCAGTGCAGTGAAAATGAAAAACACAAGGGAGAGCCTGTCAGGAGAAGCTGGAAAGGTGGTCAGGGGCTAGAAAGAGGAAAGTATTGCTTGTCATAAAAGGAGTTTACATTTTGTTCTAGGTTCAGCAGGAAGTCAGTGTACTGTTTCTAGGGGAAAATGGCATCATTATTTTATGAGATACTCTTAACAATGCTGTTACATAAGTAAGAGAAGTATTGTGATGTCTAGTGGGCTATAGCACGAAAAGATGGAGAGACCTCAGGTAATTTGCTTCAGTTATACAACTATTTAGTCGCAAACTTCTCATCTAGGTTTCTCTGCCTAGCCTGGTGGAAATATCCACAATAAACTTTAATATGAAAATGAATACCTCATGGTTTAAAAATAGTTACACAGTTTCTGAAACTCTGTTGTCAAAATGTGTAACTCTTGAGCAGCAGAGAAAAAGTCAACTTTCAGCAGCAGATTGCAGTTTTTTAGCTTTAGAAAGTTTAAAATCAAACTGCTTATGGGATTTTTGGCTATGGAACACTGTTTATAGGATTTGTCATCTTTTTTTAAAAAGAGAGCTTGCAGTGTTTAACAGATAAGCTTTATCCACTGGTTAGTATCATGAGAATTAATTAGTTAAAACTATACATATATTTTTAGAATAAAGGCTAATATGTTAATAAATCATGTTCTTGCTGCCCTAAATCACACATGCTAATATCAGAGTTTGTTTAGGAACTTTTCACTTCCCTAAAGTAAAATTTTTGATTTTCTGCTTTTGTTTGTTGTTGCATAGTTAGTGTCTATACAATGTCTGACTTGAAATAAATAATAAATTGTGTTCCTTAAAATAAAGTATGACTGTATAAACCCATCGAAAAGTGAGATTATGAAGATACTGATTATTTTGAATTTAATTGCATTATTATGTCAATAGTTATATCATCTAAACTGTTCTTTTCATGTAAAGTAAAAATTAACTGAATATGGTATATACGTGTGTGTGCATGTGTGTGTAATTTATTCAACATATTGTGAGACAGCGGAAGCATAGGGGGTCAAAATGTCAAGTTTCTATTCTTTGCCCTGTCTCATCACTTACTACTTTATAATGTCAAGAAGAGAATCTCTTTAGAACAGTCTTCAGAATGTTAAGACATATGTTCAAATGTTTTTTTAAATACAGAGATCATATAGCATAAGGATTTTCTTCTTGTCAATTAAAAAGTTTGTAATCCTGATCACTCTATCCATAATAACCTCTCAAGTTATTCTCCTTATAATTTCTGTTTGCTTCCTTCTTGACAATGATGCAAGCTACAATTGAATTATTCATTTGTCTATTTCCTATCTGCCCCAGCAGAGAATAAGATCATGAGAAAAGAAAACTTGTCCTTCTTATCTTTCACGTCATTTCTAGAGACTTGAACAATGCCAAAGCTCAAGGTGCTCTGTAAATACTGAGTTGACCAAAAAGTTTGTTTGGGTTTTTCTATAACAGCTTATGGAAAAATCTGAATGAAATGAACTTTTTGGCTAACTCAATATTTGGAGAATGAGCCAAAAGATTAACGAGTAGTCTAGCTTCACGTATGTAACTAAAGTCTTAATCACTCAGTCATGTCTGACTCTTTGTGACCCCATGGACTGTAGCCCGCCAGGCTCCTCTGTCCATGGGATTCTCCAGGCAAAAATACTGGAGTAGGTTGCCATTGCCTACTCCAGGCTATCTTCCCTACCCAGGGACAGAATCCGGGTCTCCTGCATTGCAGGCAGATTCTTTACCATCTGAGCCACCAGGGAAGCCCAGATATGTAACTAAGACTGCTTTAAATCCTCATACCCTTTCCATTTATTCTTCATATCATTTTTCTTCAACAGGTATCTTTTAAAAGGCTTTATATATCAGATATTATACTAGGCTTTTGTGTAGCAAAGTGGAAATAAACATAATCTTTGAGGGAAGCAGGCTCTAAATAAGAAACACACATGAATAAAATAATCATATCTTATAATAATGATGTCTGGTAGCTGTATTGAGTATTGATGTATGGGATACAGGAGCACATGGGAGAAAGGTTTGGATGGAAAACCTGAATGAGTTATGAGAGCTTTGGAATGAGGTCAGGGAACAGTAAGAGACTCCAAGAAGGGAACAGTCTTGGGATTTCAGAGGAGCATAAAGGAAAAATAAAATGAGGCTGGAATATAATGATCAATAGAGAAAGCAAAGCATAGTGTAGGAGGCTATCAGATAGGAATGCCTGATAAAATACAGGGCAACCAGTTGAATTTTAGATAAACAGTGATTTTGTATGTGTGTGGAAGTATGTCCCAGATATTTTGTGAGACATATAAAAACTTAATTAGCCTTTATCATAAATTCAAATTTAACTGGGCATTTTTATATATACAGTTGACCCTCATTATTTACAGATTCCATATTTGTGAATTTATGAATTTGCCTCCTTGCTAACATTTATTTGTAACCCCTAAACCAATACCCATGATATTGTCACAACAATAAATGAACATGTGCTGAGAGTCAAAAAATTTAACTCACCCAACATACACTGTCCCAGCTGAAGTCAAACCAGGCAGTGGTATACCTTCTAGCTTGAGCTCTCATACTAATAATATATACATGTCCTTTACATAGTCTGGTAGCGCCACATATTTTTGTGTTCCTGCCGGTGATTTTTCTGTTTAAAGTGGTCCCCAAGTGCTGTCTAGTGTTCTTAAGCCAAGAAGATTGTGATAGGCCTTAAGAAGAAAATATGTGTGCTAAATAAGCTTCATCCAGATATGAGTAATAGTGCTATTGGTCATAAATGCAAATATTAATTAATACACACACACACACACACACACACACACACACACACATATATATGGGCTTCCCTGGTGGCTCAGACAATAAAGAATCTGGCTGCAGTGCAGGAGACCCAGGTTTGATCCCTGGGTCAGGAAAATCCCCTGGAGAAGGGAATGGCTACCCACTCCAGTATTCTTGCCTAGAGAATTTCATGGACAGAGGAGCCTGGTGGGCTACAGTTCATGGGGTCACAGAGTTGGACATGACTGAGTGACTAATATTTTCACTTCCATATACATACATATATATATATATACATATCTTTAAACAGAAATACACATAATAAAGATTATGTATTGACTGATTGTGTACTGTGCTTAGTTACTCAGTCATGTCTGAATCTTTGCGACCCCATGGACTGTAGCCCTCCAGGCTCCACTGTCCATGGGAATTCTCCAGGCAAGAATAATGGAGTGGGTTGCCATGCCCTCCTCCAGGGGAACTTCCCAACCCAGGGATCGAAACCAGGTCTTCCACACTGGAAGCAGATTCTTTACTGTCTGAGCCACAAGGAAAGACCATTGACTGATTAGTTGGTGAATATTCCAACCAGAGGGCTCTCAAAAGCCTAACTCTCTATTTTTCCAAGAACAATAATTCTATATTTGCTAATTTAGTGTTGTTGGCAATTTTATAGCACAAAGGTACTGTGAATAACAAGAATAAATTATATATATATAATAAGTAAGTACATATACACAAAAGTGTGAAGAATATGTTTATGTGTGTTATATTTATTTACATTTATGTAATTTATAAATGCATAAAACATAAAATTTCATAACATATATATATATGTGTATGTGTGTATATGTGTGTTTTATATGGATTTCCCAGGTGGCTCAGTGGTAAAGAAATTGCTTGCCAATGCAGGAGATGCAGCTTTAATCCCTGGGTCAGGAAGATCCCCTGGAGGAGGAAATGGCAACCCATTTCAGTATTATTCTTAGAAAATCCTATGGATAGAGGAGCCTGGCATTCTACAGTCCATGGGGTCATAAAGAGTTGGACATGACAGCATGCATGTACATGTTTATATACAATTTTTTTTCTTAATCTGGCAACATGAGATACCAGGCAGAGTCTTTTAGACTATGCTTCTATGTTCAAATGTCTTTGCAATTTTGTCAGCAAGAGTTTAAAAATGGAGAATTTGTTGAGGGCGGCTGAAATTCAGAGCAAGGTGAGCAATTTAGTGTCTATTTTATTAGCCAAGGTAAGAACAGAAGATAAACTGATTTAAAGATAAACTGCTTTTGGTAAAGATTAGAACTAATGGGCATTTTTAAGCTTAATTCTGAAGATAGAATAAGGCTATTGGCAAGCTACAGGAACCCCTTCCATAAACATGAATAGCTATATACACACCAGACTAGAGTGAAGGTTAGAGGTGGAGATGGTATTAGCTATCGCTTTAGTGGGTCATTACAAGAACAAAATGTGGTAACACATATAAAGAGGCTGGTGTAATATATACTTATGGGGAATATGCAGGAAATCTTAATGCATTCCCCCACTGGGCTCACCATTCACAAGCCAACCTTATATTTTGCTATAAGTGTTAGCTGAAAGGATTTTTTTCTTAATGTTTCCAGGATGATTATTTTTAAATAGCTCATATGACATCATTTTAGCATCAACATAGTTTTCATATTCATGAACATCTATTTGCAAGTGACTTGGATGCTCCCTTAGATTTAGTGGTATGGACGCATATTTGTCAACTGTCCAAAGCTTTGTCAGTATTCCACAGAAATAAACATATAAATATGCAGATGCTCCTCTTCTTGGCCAGCATCAGCAACATAAGGCACCAAAGCCTGCCATGTGATTCAAACCTTGTAGTCTTTAATTCAACACTAATGGCTGAGACGTAAGAGCAAACACTTGCTTGTATTCCAGAGTCATCTGCTATGAAATCCGCTTGGCAGTTCAAGTTAGAGAAATGTTGACACAGAAAATGTTAAATAAAGATTTGCTTTAAACCTCCATACTTCATAGGGCTTAAGTTGTTTCCGGTTTGTGAGTGATAAATACTCTAAGATCAGATGGTAAAAAGACACTCCCATTTCTAGCAGGCAAATGTTGGAAGAATACAGAGAATGTAGTGGAACCCTTTCCAGTTGCAAATATAGGGCATACAATGCTAGAAACTAGATTGTATTGGTTTTAGATGAACTATTATGGTGAAAAAAAAATGGTTTTCCCACATTAAGTAATTAAACAATAGAATGCAAACACGTTATTTATTCAAATTGTTTGTATACATAAAATGTGTAGTTTAGTGCAATGCAATTTTGAAACATTAACATAGAATGGCACAAAGAAAAAGCTGCTCTAGCTGCTAAATGTTTGCTCAAAATTCTCTCTGTAACTACTCAAGGAAAAAAGAAATCATTAATTATGTCTACTAATTTAATTATGTACCCACACAGTAGAGTCAGAAAGAAAAAGAATAAAATTCAGTTTGCGCTGTGTGCATGTGGGCATATGTACCTGTACATACATGGGATTGAGAAAATGCGGATGAGGAGGTGGTGACAGATTACACTTCTGCGTGAGATATGGAATGCTGTTTTTGTTAGCATCCCAACTCAGAACCTACTGCTCAATTCCAAAAGAAACTTCATACAAAGTGATTCCCTCTTCGTAAATTAAAATATGTTACCAGTCTTAGAAGTGCAACACTATTCCTTTCAAGCTTTTTCAAGGGTGTTCAACATTTAATCTGACCCAAATGAACATGATCAGCAGATATAATGTCCCTCAGAGTAAGCTTGTGTATATTCAAGGAAAAGGAGGAAAGAGATAAGACAAAAACATTATTAGGCATAGATATTTGTATACCCAATAGTCTTTGGATGTGTAAAATTTTACCTTCTGACCCTCTCTTCCAAAATGTTCACACACCGACAAAAATTATTTTCTTCATATCAAGCCTTGTTATTTGTATGGTTTTTACATTTGAATAAAATTTTGAGGTTTCGAAAACATTATTTTATAGGGTAGCTCATTGCATTTTTATGCTCTAAATCCATACCACCAAGCCTGACTGTAAGATTCTTCATAATCTAACTTCTATTTTGCCTCTTTCTTCTCTTGCTCAATACTAATGGTGTTTAATCTTCCTCTCAACACTTCTTCATGCTCTGTGTTTGGGATTTGGTTCTTTTCTACTGAACTCTGGTTGGAAATGAGGTCCCAGAGTATCACCATCACCTGGGAGCTTATTAGACATGCAGATTCTATGGCTCCAGCCTAGGCCTCAGAATCAAAAATTCTGAGGTTGGGGCCCAGCATTTGGCATTCTAATAAGCCCTTCTGGCAATTCTAATGCATGCTCAAGTTTTCAAACCACCAACCTAACTTTTTGGTTTTGAGGCCCAGCTCATAGTCACCTCCTATAGGAACTTACTCACAAATTTTCTTAATTGACCAAATCTCCTCCTCCCTGTCCTCTTATTAACCCCAATATATCAATGCTTATAATTTATTTTTAAATTATTTGCTTATACTTCTGCAGTAGGGATCAGAATTCCTTCACTACAATTCATATGTATAAAAATAAAACAACAGTGGCCAAACATTTTCTTCCTGAAAGTGGTTTTTTCATGATTCAGGTAGGCGATATAGCATAGTGATTAAAAGAATGAATTAAATTCTGGCTCTGCTACTTACTACCTGGGTGACTTTGTGAAATTTGCTTCCTCTCTGTGGATCTCATTTGTAAAATGGGCAAAATAATGTCACTGGACTGTTGTAAGGACTAAATAGGTTAATATATGGAAAGCCCCTAGCATAGTGCCTGTGTGTTAACAACAGTACCTAAGTATTTTTCCCCATTGTCTCTTTCTTCTCTCTCTGGGACCATGATAATAAATATTTCAGACTTTTATTCCCATGCCCTTTGTTTCTTATGGTCTTTTGGGGATCTTTCCATATTTTTATTTTCTTATTAACGTTTCAGTGTATGTCTCTTCTGACCTACTACCCATTCATTAATCCTGTTGTCAGTTGTATCTAATATGTTGTTCTTTGAATCAGGGTTCTTAATTTCTTTTATTTTACATTTCAAAACTTTCATCTATTTTATAGTTCAAAGTTACTGTTGCCAAATAAAGGGTTCCCAGTTAAATGTAAATTTCAAATAAGCAAGAAATAACTTGTAGTATGGATAAGTCCTGAATATTTTATTTTATGAGATATAATTTTAATATAAAAGGTATTTGCTATTTACCTGAAATTTTACTTTGACTTGAAATTCTGTGTTTTTATTTGCTAAATCTGCCAATCCTATTTCCAGTTCTCTATTAACATTTTTATGACTACACAATGTTTTAGTATATAAAACTAAATATTATTATTTAAAAATCTATGTATAATAACTGAAACATCTGGAAGTTATCCTAGGAGTCTGTTTTATTTTTTCTTTCTTGGTGTTGGTTATCTGGACTTGTATACTCATATGGTAGGCAGAATTCTAGGATGGCTTCCAAGATTCCTGACCCCTGGTGTGTATACCTTGTCTAATATTCTCCCTTGAATGAGAGAGGGAACTGTGACTATGATGGGATTTCATTCCCCTGATTATATTATTTTCTATGACAAAGGGATTTTACAAATGTAATTAAGGTTCTTAATCAATTGACTTTAAATTAATCAAAAGAGATTTTATTCTTATTCATCCTTAATCACATGAAAAGGTCAGGGTGATTTGACCTAATTACATTAACTCTTTAAAAGTGGGTTTAAAGCTCAAGGACAAGAGAAGTCAGAGGGATTTAAATCAAGGAGATGCTCTTTGTTGGCCTTGAAGTTAAAGCAAATTTTGTGTCATAAGAGGGGCATATGGGAAGAAACTGTAGGCATATTTTTGGGACCTATAGCATCTCCCAGACAATTCCCAGTAAGAAAATAGGAACATCAGTCCTGAGGCCACACAGAGCCAAAATTCTTAAGAGAAGACTTGCAGCCTCAGATGGGATCACAACCACAGCTGACACTTTGATTTCAACATATGGTACCCCAGACAACCTGTGATGATAGTAGAAGCTATAAGAGTAAGTTTGTGCTTCTTTTCTAGTGGTTTTGGTGTGAGAATTGGTCTATATCAAACTAGCTTACCAGTATAAACTACAAAGCTACAAAGATTTCATATAAAATTTTAACAATTCTATCAATCCAGATACATCCACTCTAGATGCATCGTTTATGAAGATACTTGTGACCCTACAAGTATAAGACTGTCTAAAAATACTTTCTTAGGAAATATGAGAATATCAAAATTTTCAAGTAAATACTGATCATTATTAGGAGAGGGGTGTTGTATTTTTAGGCTTCCCTGGTAGCTCAGCTGGTAAAGAATCCACCCGCAATTCAGGAGACCCCAGTTCTATTCCTGGGTTGGGAGGATCCCCTGGAGAAGGAATAAGCTACCCACTTCAGTAGTAGCTTACCTGGTGGCTAAGATGGTAAAGAATCCGCCTGCAATGCTGGACACCTGAGTTTGATCCCTGGGTTGGGAAGATCCCCTAGAGGAGGGCATGGCAACCCACTCCAGTATTCTTGCCTGGAAAAACCCCATGGGCAGAGGAGCCTGGCAGGCTGCAGTTCACAGGGTCACAAAGAGCTGGACCCAACCAAACGACAAAGTATAGCATTATATTCTTAGATCTGTAAAGAGTTGTCATATAGATTTTATTTTTTAAAATCGTACTCCATATTTGAATTCAGTCTGCCCAACAGAACCACTTTCCAGGCTTTGACTTCAGAGTAATCAAGTACTGAAAGTTTGGGGAAAACAATGGGAGCAGACACCAGAAATTAATTGCAATAGTCTATGAAGTGTCATAGCTTGACAATATTTTCTCTCCAAAAGCAGCATAGAGTGTAAAAGGCAAAGCTATTTACTCTGAAGAAAACAATATCCCCAAAGCAAATGACTCTTCTCTGAAAAAAAGTGGATTATCTCTTTAGGAAAAGCTAAGGTCTTTGCAAAGAAATAGAGGAAAACAACAGAATGGGAAAGACTAGAGATCTCTTCAAGAAAATTAGAGATACCAAAGGAATATTTCAGGCAAAGATGGGCTCAATAAAGGACAGAAATGGTAGGGATCTAACAGAAGCAGAAGATATTAAGAAGAGGTGGCAAGAATACACAGAAGAACTGTACAAAAAGGATCTTCACGACCCAGATAATCACCATGGTGTGATCACTCACCTAGAGCCAGATGTCCTGGAATGTGAAGTCAGGTGGGCCTTAGAAAGCATCACTACGAACAAAGCTAGTGGAGGTAATGGAATACCAGTTGAGCTATTTCAAATCCTGAAAGATAATGCTATGAAAGTGCTGCACTCAATATGCCAGCAAATTTGGAAGACTCAGCAGTGGCCACAGGACTGGAAAAGGTCAGTTTTCATTCCAATCCCAAAGAAAGGCAATGCCAAAGAATGCTCAAACTACCGCACAATTGCACTCATCTAACACGCTAGTAAAGTAATGCTCAAAATTCTCCAAGCCAGGCTTCAGCAATATGTGAACCGTGAACTTCCAGATGTTCAAGCTGGTTTTATAAAAGGCAGAGGAACTAGAGATTAAATTGCCAACATCCACTGGATCATCGAAAAAGCAAGAGAGTTCCAGAAAAACATCTATTCTGCTTTATTGACTATGCCAAAGCCTTTGACTGTGTGGATCACAATAAACCGTGGAAAATTTCTGAGATGGGAATACCAGAGCACCTGATCTGCCTCTTGAGAAACCTATATGCAGGTCAGGAAGCAACAGTTAGAACTGGACATGGAACAACAGACTGGTTCCAAATAGGAAAACGAGTTTGTCAAGGCTGTATATTGTCACCCTGTTTATTTAACCTATATGCAGAGTACATCATGAGAAATGCTGGACTGGAAGAAACACAAGCTGGAATCAAGATTGCCAGGAGAAATATCAATAACCTCAGATATGCAGATGACACCACCCTTATGGTAGAAAGTGAAGAGGAACTCAAAAGCCTCTTGATGAAAGTGAAAGTGGAGAGTGAAAAAGTTGGCTTAAAGCTCAACATTCAGAAAACAAAGATCATGGCATCCAGTTCCACCACTTCATGGGAAATAGATGGGCAAACAGTGGAAATAGTGTCAGACTTTATCTTCTTGGGCTCCAAAATCACTGCAGATGATGACTGCAGCCATGAAATTAAAAGACGCTTACTCCTTGGAAGGAAAGTTATGACCAACCTAGATAGCATATTCAAAAGCAGAGACATTACTTTGCCAACAAAGGTTCGTCTAGTCAAGGCTATGGTTTTTCCTGTGGTCATGTATGGATGTGAGAGTTGGACTGTGAAAAAGCTGAGCCCTGAAGAATTGATGCTTTTGAACTGTGGTGTTGGAGAAGACTCTTGAGAGTCCCTTGGACTGCAAGGAGATCCAACCAGTCCTTCTAAAGGAGATCAGTCCTGGGTGTTCATTGGAACGACTGATGCTGAAGCTGAAACTCCAATACTTTGGCCACCTCATGCAAAGAGTTAACTCATTGGAAAAGACTCTGATGCTGGGAAGGATTGGGGGTAGGCGGAGAAGGGGACAACAGAGGATGAGATGGCTAGATGGCATCACCAACTCAATGGACATGAGTTTGAGTAAACTCCAGGAGTTGGTGATGGACAGGGAGGCCTGGTGTGCTGTGATTCATGGGGTCGCAGAGTCGGACACGACTGAGCGACTGAACTGAACTAAATTGAAGGTCTTTAATGAGGATGCTGGTTCATTTGCATATCTGTGTCAGTATCACTGTCCTTTTAAAGTATGAAGTGACAACCAGAGATCATTAAAATCAGCAACATGGAAGAGTAGGAACCAGGGAAATAAATATTCAAGCTTGTTTGAAAAGAAACAGACCTGATTTATAGGAAAAAATTTGAAGTTATAATCTATATAGAAAGATTTTAAAGCCTATTACAACCCTTAACAAATGAATGGTATGCTATAAAATTTCAAAATCAAGACAGGTCTCTTAGAGAATAAGATAATTGTCAAAAATTAGCAATAAAAGTTCTAAAAAATTTTGAGTAATTCCTATGAACTATGAAGGAAAAAATACAAAAATGAGACAAACACAGGTTCAGTATCTCAGAAAAAAAAAAAAAAAAAAAAAAAGAATAGAAAATAATAGATCATTCTGCAGAGATGAAAAAAGACATAAACCTTTAGTATTGAGCCCAGAATATCCAGAAAAAAAATTAAAGAAGCCAGACATATTGTCTTGAAATTTCATAACACTAGACATTAAAAAAAAAAAAACTCCCAAAAATGTCCTGAGGAAAAAAAGTGGGTTCACTACTGATGAGAAGACCATCAAATTCTCATCACCTATGATTGATGGTAAAAGGCAAGGGACATAAAACTTTAAATTTGGGACGATTGAGAAGGAAGTGAGGGAGGAAGGGAAAAAAGAAAGGAAGAAAAGACATTTTCAGACACACAGATAGAAGGAAAATAATCTCCTGTTTGCTCACCCTTTTATAGACATAGCCTTCATAACAACCTAAAATCAAAAAACACAAAACTTTATTTCTGGAGAGGAAAACTGGTAGGAGACTGTGGTTACTGTTACTGCTATTTTATTGCAAAACTCTGCAGCCATTGGATTTGTAACTTGTGTTAATCTTAAGTATGCCCTGATTTAAGGAATTGGAATTAATTATATTGTCAATTTGGCATGAAAAATTTCAGCTCAATAGTAGCAGCTTATTCTGATTTCTGTATATCTGATTGGACTAATTCTAAGTGATCACTTGTCTATAACCTCAATCCTGATATAAATGAATGAGAATAGTCAATACAATACATAAATATTCACCATAAATCTTTTCTTTGTGATACAGTCTTTTTCAAACTCTCTTTAAAAAAATATCTAAAGGTATTCTCTTCATCATGCCTGATGTGTGACATCTGTGGCTTCTATAAGAAAACAAAGGGAATATCCATAATAAAGCTTGCTAGAAAGAAGTTTAATTTGAAAAGTATATTTTATTTTCACAGGTGGCTGCTTATTGCATCTTGTCATAAAATCTAAATGATGTGCTGGTGTTGGAGTGTATTCAGAACAGTAAAGGTCTTCTACAGCCATCAGATACCACATTTTGCTTCTTCATTTAACTGATTTTCAGATTCCCTCTAGTACGCTGATGTATGAAAGCACTTCTAATGGAGTAATTACAGTTTTGTTTTGTTATTTAATCTTAGATCATTGGGATTATCTAATTCAATTAATTTATGCATCTCCTTTCTGAACAATTGCAAAAAGGCATTAAATAGAACAGACTGAGCTAAAAACGCTTGTGTGCATGTTCAGTCATGTCTGAGTCTTGTGACCTGATGGACTGTAGCCCACCAAACTCCTCTGTCTATGGGATTTTCCAGGCAATAATACTGGAATGGGTTCCCATTTCTTATTCCAGAGGATCTTACCCACCAAGAGATTGAACCCGCATCTGTGCCTCTCCTGCATGGGCAGGCAGATTCTTTACCACTACGCCACCTGGGAAGCCTTGAGCTAAAAACTTTATTATCACCTTATGTGCAAGGTAAATTTTTTTAGTGACAGGAATATAGTGGTAAATAAAGTAGATGAACCACCTTCCTTCATGGAGCTTCCATGCTAGAAATTTTGGTTTTGCAGAAGGATGGCAATAAAAGAGAAAACAGAAGGCAAAAAGGCCATATCAAATACTAAGCACATATCATTTGCATTTTTAAAACATTAATCTAATGACAAAGGATCTCAACTTTTTATTTTACTTGATACATATATTCAGGTTTTCTTCCCAAGGGGAAGAAATGTACTTGGGACTATATAACCTCTCTGAAAACTGTAGTTGGTCAGGAGTTGCCCCTTCATCTCTAGAGGAAAAGGTTATTCATGAGAAATCCTTTCCTTGTGTTTCTTTCAACTGTACTCAGAGATGCAAAAATGCATACGTAAGCCTTAAGAAGAGGGAGACCATGTTAGGAGGAAAGAGATATCCAGAGACAGGATAAAGTATTGGGTTGGCCAAAAAGTTCATTTGGATTTTTTCCATAAGATGTGATGGAAAAAGACAAATGAACTTTTTGGCCAACCCAGTGCTCACTACAGATCTCCAAGTTTACCTGAGACCAAATAAACTGCTAAAAGTCCCTCGTGCGTGCATCCATGATCAGTCACTCAGTCGTGTCTGACTCTTTGATACCCAGCAGGCTGAACCCTGCCTGGCTCCTGTGTCCAAAGAATTTTCTGGGCAAGAATACTGGAGTGAGTTGCCATTTCCTCCTCCAGGGGTTCTTACTGAGCCAGGAATTAAACCCATGTCTCTTGTGTCTCCTGCAAGTAGATTCTTTACCACTGAGCCGCCAGGGAAGCCCAGAAGTCCCTAGAGACCATTTCAACCCTCTTGTCCTTGATGCTCTGCGGCCACATCAATCCTGCTGTAACTACTCACTTTTTTTTTAGATGTTTACCCTGAACTGAAGCATTTAATTTCCTTCTCTGCTTCCACTGATGGTACCCAATCTCTCCCACACACTGAGGTGATTTTGTGGAACTTCTTGCTCCTGCCTTTTCTGCTATGAGTATCTTTGGCTAAAGCATTCACTTGTTGAAATCTCAAGCATGCCTCAGTCTTGAATCACATTTCACTTCAACTTTGACCATACCCTTGACCCCTCTAGCTGGAGGGCCCTGTCCCTCATCTTCACCATCCTGTCACATCACTCAGGTAAGATATTTCACATATACCAATATCTTGTAGATATTGTCAACAATTGTTTATCTCTTCAAGCCATCATCAAATTTCCTTGAAGTGCAGGGCTAGGTTTTGTCCAGATGGGAAGAAGTCTGATAGAATTTAATGAGTTTTGGACCAGAATGTGAATCCTGATTGTCACTAACAATCCTCTGTGATGATATTTAAAACCCTTGATGATTCTGAATCCAAATTTGTCATCTGTAAAAGGAAGGTGCTTCATAAAATTAACTGAGTGATCCTACTTCTACTCCACCATGCCTAACATAATACTTTAATATGGTAGGCCATTATAAGCATTTATGGAATAGTGAATAAATTTACTTCAAGAGTAAACATTTCAGCATGATAAAATAGTATTTTTCTCTTTCTGACTTACTTCACTTAATATGATAATCTCTAGGTCCATTCATGTTGCTGCAAATGGCATTATTTCATCTTTTTATGGCTGAATGTTATTCCTGTGTGTGTGTGTGTGTGTGTGTGTACACACGTATCTCCCATCTTCTTATCCATTCATCTGTTGATGGACATTTAGGTTGCTTCCATGTCTTGCTTATTGTAAATAATGTTTCTGTGAACACTGGAGTGCATGTATCTTTTCAGATTAGAGTTTTGTTTGAATATACACCCAGGAGTGGGATTGCTGGATCATATTATATGTTTTTTAGTTTTTAAAGAATCTCCATGCCATTTTCCATAGTGACTGCACCAATTTACATTCCTACCAACAGTGTAGGAGGCTTTCTTTTTCTCCACACCCACTCCAGCATTTATTTTTTGTAGACTTTTTGATGATACCATTCTGACTGGTGTGAGATGATACCTCATGGTGGTTTTAATTTGTATTTCTCTATTAATTAGTGATGTTGAACAATTTTAAGATATGTTTTCTTTTCTCTCTCTGTATATTGCAATTTTTCAGTCAATGAGCTTGTGCTTATTGGCTCAATAGATGGATAGAGCAAAGAACAAACTTGAAACAGCCAAAAGGGCTTTCTGACTCTTTCTAAGGCTCAATAAACAGAGGCAATGCAATGGATGTAAACGAAGTACTTGCCACAGAAATAGAATTGTAGCAAAGCTGATGCGAAATGATGAAATTAGAGAGGATAGTAGGTCCAGGGCTGAACTTCTGAAAAGGCATCAAGACCTGAGGAAAAGGGTACATGGAACATAGAGATGAACACAGAAAGAAGTCATAGATAACTTAAACACAGAATCACAAACCTTGATGTTACTGTCTCATTTCTGACTGGTGACCATGGCTCATTGATCAGAGCTCATAATCCATCTGGGCACTAGTTAATATTCCATATGTATCAACTACACACTTTCAGTTTGGAGAAACCTTAAAAAAACTGAGGTTAAATTTTGCATATTCTTGGTAGGATTAAAATATGAATTGTCTTTAAAAATACATAACATTTTCTTGCAAATCAGTGTTTCTAGACTGAAATTCGTATCTTCAAAATACAATGAATGAGCTTTACAAACCGCAAATTGCTACCGAATAAGAGTTATTCTTTTGTTGTTGTTGCTGTTTAATTGTTAAGTTGTGTGTGATTTGTGACCCCATGGGCTGTAACCCTCCAGGTTCCTCTGTCCATGGGATTTCCCAGGCAAGAATGGGAAACAACCCACTGAAGTGGGTTGCCATTTCCTTCTCCAGGGGATCTTCCCAACCCAGGGATTAGATCCATGTCTCCTACTTGGCAGGTGGATTCTTTACCAATGAGCCACCAGGGAAGTTTGATTAAATGGTACAATGAATACACTATAACACAATGGAGTACAGTGTCTGGGGTAAGGTATACAGTTAATAACTATTATTGATATTATTGTCACTGTACTAATACCAGTGATAAAGTGTAGTTAGAATGGCTGCATATACACAGGGATGCTTGAAATGGTACAGAGAATTAAAAGTAAGTTTCCGGTACATGCCCATGTAAAGTCAAATCATGCCACCCTTGACTTGAATGTTTTCTCCTATACCACTTTTGTTTGCAAAAACCTAGTGAGTCCTGGATTGACAGAAAGGTGACAAAAAAGTAGAAATCAGGTAGTCTAGGACAAATGGCAATGTGAGAGACAATTCCTAGGTAGGTTGATAAGAAGTCCGGGAGTCCCCAAGGAAAGAGGGATCTGGAATTCTCAAGGAGGAGAAAAGGACAAACTTGTTTTTTTGTCTACATTCCTTCAGTTTAGTTCAGTTCAGTCACTCAGTCGTGTCCAACTCTTTGTGACCCCATGAATCACAGCATGCCAGGCCTCCCTGTCCATCACCAACTCCTGGAGTTTAAGCAAACTCATGTCCATAGAGTCAGAGATGCCATCCAGCCATCTCATCCTGTCTTCCCCTTCTCCTTCTGCCCCCAATCCCTCCCAGCATCAGAGTCTTTTCCAATGAGTCAACTCTTTGCATGAGGTGGCCAAAGTACTGGAGTTTCAGCTTTAGCATCAGTCCTTCCAATGAACACCCAGGACTGATCTCCTTCAGAATGGACTGGTTGGATCTCCTTGCAATCCAAGGGACTCTCAAGAGTCTTCTCCAACACAATAATTCAAAAGCATCAATTCTTTGGCACTCAGCTTTCTTCACAGTCCAACTCTCACATCCATACATGACCACAGGAAAAACCATAGCCTTGACTAGATGGACCTTTGTTGGCAAAGTAATGTCTCTGCTTTTGAATATGCTATCTAGGTTGGTCATAACTTTCCTTCTAAGGAGTAAGCGTCTTTTCATTTCATGGCTGAAGTCACCATCTGCAGTGATTTTGGAGCCCCCAAAAATAAAGTCAGCCACTGTTTCCACTGTTTCCCCGTCTATTTCCCATGAAGTGATGGGACCAGATGCCATGATCTTAGTTTTCTGAGTCTTAGTCAATTACATAACTCATTTTAAACTCTGTACTAGGGATTATACAACAACAATGTATCCTGCTCGAGGACAGTTTTTCCTTCCTGAAAACCTTCTGGCTAATCCTGTTATCTTAAAATGTAAATTATGGGAGTGAGTCTAGTAAGAGCTTTACAACCTCCAGACATTCTTTTGATTCACTGTAATAACTGATTAATAGTATATAACTCTATTGCTAACACTAGCATGGGGGGTACTCTTTCTGCCCCCTTCTGATGTCTATGTCAGAAGCTTTCTCTATCCCTTTTATACTTTAATAAAACTCTATTACACAAAAGCTCTGAGCAATCAAGCCTCATCTCTGGCCCCGAATTGAATTCTTCTCCTCCGGAGGCCAAGAATCCTGGCGTCTCTGGTGGTTCAGCAACAACCTTTCAGCAGCTTGAACATCACTTCTAGAGTAAGTGTGAGTTTACTGAAGTGAAGACCTGTTCCAAGTTTGCATACATACTTTATTCACAAAATGCCTTAAGGAATGTTGCAGTTACATGTGGATGACCTACATATCATGTCTAGTTTCAAGTCATACTAGTGGAGACTAAAAGTTTCAGGGACTATGACTCACTGATTAATTTGTGTTCAATAAGCAGTGGCTTAACTCATGAAAAACACTCACTAGAGAATATGGCATCTTACTGTGTACTGCAATTTAGTTGAAAATTAAGCACTGAATCCAACAAGGAATGTTACAATCTAATAGCTTCAGATCTTCATAAACTAAAATAGGAAATTTTTACATTCAATATTGTTAAAAAATATTAGATATATAACAGGAATTTACTTAGCTCTTCCTCCACATATGATGGGGATACATCCTCATAAGCCCACTGTAAACTGAGAATATCATAAGCTGAAACTGCATATAATAACACACCTGACTACCTAACTTAAATGTGGTCAGAACACTTACATTAGCCTACAGTTGGACAGTAGTATCTAGCACAAAGTCTATTTTATAGGAAGGTGTTGAATGTCTCCTGTAATGTACTGAATACTGTACTGAAAGTGCAAACCAGAATGGTTGTAAGTGTATCAGTTATTTACCCTCATGATCAGGTGGCTGACTGGGAACAAGGCTCAATGTAATCATCCAGCATCCCAAGGGAGTATCCAGTGGCCTATCTCTGGCCATGGAAAAGATCCACATTCAGAATTCCAAGTACAGTTCCTACCAAATGTGAAAATTGCTTTTGCAGTATCCTAAAGTCAAAAAGTTGTATGTGGGACCATCCTAAGTCAAGGACCATCTGGGATCTTCTACCCACCCACTTGTGCCCCATGAGGAATACCATAAACCCATAAAAGGGTCTCCCCAGGCATTTTAATTTTATCTTTCCCTTGAGTTACATCCTTCTTACATCAATGGTTCCTAGCAACTCTAGCTCTTTTGAGTGCAAAATTTTGCTACAGGGACCTGATAGTGGTATGCTTTCAACTTTGATAATCTGAACTGCTGCTCTTTATGCCTAATATGATTCTGAGATATCTGAAAGACTGTGTATCTATTGCTTTAGTTGATTTTTATTCTTTTTTGTTGTTGTTTTTCTCAGAAATCCTGTGGAAAATCACTGCTGAGATTTACAGTCATTTCTCTGTCAGTCATGCTTACTAATTTTTGGATATCATTATAAATTATCACATTTGCATGATGAATTCCCAGTTAGTGTGTTTCAACAGTGACTCATTTTCTATTTTAAAAGGGAGAAGCATTTTTAATCTCAGTTTTGACTGAAGCCAAAATCCCATGGACGGAGGAGCCTGGTGGGCTGCTGTCCATGGGGTCTCTAAGAGTCGGACACGACTGAGCGACTTCACTTTCACTTTTCACTTCCGTGCATTGAAGAAAGAAATGGCAGCCCACTCCAGTATTCTTGCCTGGAGAATCACAGGGACGGCAGACCCTGGTGGGCTGCCGTCTATGGGGTCTCACGGAGTCGGAAATGACTGAAGCGACTTAGCAGCAGTAGCAGCAATTAATATTATTCTCTGTGTTCAGACCAATGACTTGAGGCATCCTATTGCTGTATGCCATGTGCTAAATTGCTTCAGTGTGTCTAACTCTATGCGACCTTATGGACTATACTCACCCAGGCTCCTCTCTCCTTGGGATTCTCCAGGCAAGAATACAGGAGTGGGTTGCCATTCCCTTCTCCAGAGGATCTTCCCAACCCAGGGATCGAATGCCTGTCTCTTATGTCTCCTGTATTGGCAGGCAGGTTCTTTACTATCAGTGCCACCTGGGAAGACCCTATCTTATTGCTGCTGCTGCTGCTGCTGCTGCTGCTGCTGCTAAGTCGCTTCAGTCGTGTCCAACTCTGTGCGACCCCAGAGATGGCAGCCCACTAGGCTCCTCTGTCCCTGGGATTCTCCAGGCAAGAATACTGGAGTGGGTTGCCATTTCCTTCTCCAATGCATGAAAGTGAAAAGTGAAAGTGAAGTTGCTCGGTTGTGTCCGACTCTTAGTGACCCCATGGACTGCAGCCCACCAGGCTCCTCTGTCCGTGGGATTTTCCAGGCAAGAGTACTGGAGTGGGTTGCCATTGCCTTCTCCGATCATATTGCTAGTGGTTGTCAAAGCCTAGTCAACCTGGAACTTCAAACTAAACTCCTGTGAGTAGATCCTAGGCTATTTTTTTTTTTAACTATATAGTGTGGCTTTAAAAACTATTATTTTCCAGCCTTCTCACTTTTCATTTCTGTTCTATTCTCCTTTTAGGAACGGTGTATTCCAGGAGCCAAAAAACTTCCCCAAATGGCCAAAACCAGAAACATGTGAGTAATGAAATAACTCAAATGGATGATAAGTCAAATTCTAACATAAACATTCATGATTCCATAGTGAAATAAGTGATGATTTAATTATATATAACAGATAAATCAATGAATAAGGAGAATAGACTAGTTTTCTATATAGGAGAATGTCAAATAATTAATGTAGCTACTCCTCCTCTTTCACCTCAGGAAAGCAAAGCATAATGCCCTATTTCTTAAGCACAGGCTGTTTAGTAACTTCTTTCCAGGGTGTACAGTTCACAAAGGGGGAACATGAAACTTTATAGTGGATCTGAGTGATTAAGGTCTTTATCAGCTGTGATAGGTCATGTTGATGCTTGAGATGGTGTGATGAGAATGTACTTTACCTGTGTGGCTCGCATCTGTGCTCAATCACTTCAGTCATGTCCAACGCTGCAACCCCATAGACTGTAGCCCACCAGGCTCCTGTCCATGGGGTTATTCTGGCAAGAATACTGGAGTGGGTTGCCATTTCCTTCTGCAGGAGATCTTCCAGAATGAGGGATCAAACCCTTCATTGCAGGCAGATTCTTTACCTGGGTCACCAGGGAAGCCCTTACTTGTGTGGTCTTCCACTCAAAAACCTGTATCTCAGGCTAATTATGTGAAAAACAGCAGACATACCTCAAATGACCAGTATTTTACAAAATGCTTAACTAGTGCTACTTAAAAATGTCAAGCTCATCAAAAACAAGGAAAGCCTAAGAAGCGATCACAGTCAATAGGAGCTTAGGAGACATGATGAAGAAATGAATGTGGTGTCTGGAAACAGAGAAAGGACACCAGATAAAAATTAAAGAGATCCAAAGATAAGTTATAGACTTTGTTACTGATAAAGTGAAAGGGAAAGTGTTAGTCACTCAGTATTAATTGTAACGAATGTACTGTAGTAATGTAAGATCTTGATAATAAGGAAAACTGGGAGGGGAGAGGAACGCTACTATTTTTGTGATTTTTCTGTAAATGAAAACTATTCTAAAAATTTTAATGGCATATTTTTCTTTCTATAAAATCATCTGCACATCCTCCTTCCACTATTATCCCTGCTCTTACTGTCCTAAATACTATTTTCCAAATTTTATTCTTACCTTATGCTATAGAGTCAATTTATTTTTCAAAACACGTTGATAATCTGAGAAAAACAGGATATAGATTTGAGGTGCATTTTGCTCTTCTCCTAAGCAGAAAAATGCCAACTCTTCCCGACCACCAAATCAGTTATTTCCCCACAGAAATAGCAAATCCACTTTAAAGGTTTATTTACAAAGCAGAAATCCCAATCTCCTTTCCTACCAACTGCCCCTGACAGGGCATAATACCCTAACAATCTAATCAATTCCAACCTGAAAACTTCAGTTTGCTTTTAAAAGATTAGCAATCCCCATTTATACTTTCTGCCTACACAGATTTAAAATAGATATTGCATAGTCGTACTATTCAATTCCTACAAAATGCATGTAAAAGAGAGAGAAAATAGGTTTGAATGGACTTTTTACTTCTTAAAATCTCCATGTAGGATAAAGACAAAAACCTGAGAGATTTGCAAATGTATTCAGTAGGGCAGATAGAAGCACCAATCTGAATATTATCACCTCAAGATACAAGAATAGCCTCCTCTCAACACAACTTTTAACAGAGTTTTACTTCTGGGAAGAAACTTCTTGGTCTATTCAGTGCTGTCCTAGCCCTACTTTAGAAATGCAAATTCTGTCGGAAAGTGCAATAATGAATTGACTTTCTTTAAGGATTTTTATGGTCAGTGTCAAGTCACTGACTGTCTTCTGCAGTTCTGAGGCCTCTCTGATAAAGGAGATGTGGGAACAAGCTTGGCAAAGTAGGTGGGCTGGGATGGCAGGGAAATTGACTCCATGCCGCCTGTCACAGTCAGCACAGCTCAGCTGGGCAGGAGGGAGTCTTTGAGATCCTCTCACAAGTCAGACTACAAAGATTCAACTGCCAAAGAGAAAATGCCTTTTAGAGGACAGCTGTCTGAATTTTTAAGAATTCTGAGAAGGGGTGAAAGTTCAAAAGCTGCTGGTTTTCTTTGTCCTCTTACTCACTTCCCTTTGTGTGCTAGGAACACAGTTTTATGTAAAACTGCTATAAACCAGGGTTTTGAGTTTGTCTTTTTGTCCACAGTCAATATCTTGAGAGGATAAAATGGTGAAAAGAGTCAGAAGTACTGTGGCTTAGGGCAAGTTTTTGTACTTGATAGTCCAGCTCCAGTGCTTCCTAAATTATAATGTGCACAAGAGACATCTTCTGCTGTTGTTCAGTCACTCAGTTGTGTCCCACTCTTTGTGACCCCATGGACTGCAGCACACCAGGCTTCCCTGTCCTTCACTATATCCCGGAGTTTGCTCAACCTCACGTCCATCGAGTTGGTGATGCCATCCAACCATTTCATCCTCTGTCGTCCCCTTCTCCTCCTGCCTTCAATCTTTCCCAGCATCAGGGTCTTTTCCAATGAGTCAGTTCTTCCCATCAGGTGGCCAAATACGGGAGCTTCAGCTTCAGCATCCATCCTTCCAATGAATATTCAGGATTTCCTTTAGGAGTCATCTGGGATCTCCTTAAAATGCAGATTCCAATTTAGTAAGTTTGAGTTTGGTCCTGAGAGTCTGGATTTTTAACAAATTCCCAGATCATACTTATGCTGATGTTGTGCACATCATGCTTAGAGTGAGAAGAGACTTTTTGTTGTTTAGTCACCAAGTTGTGTCTGACTATTTTGTGATCCCATGGACTGTAGCCCACTAGGATTCTCTCTGTCCATGGGATTCTCCAGGGATGAATACTGGGGTGGATTGCCACTTCCTTCTCCAGGGGGTCTTCTAGACCCAGAGATTGAACCTAAGTCTCCTCCATTGGCAGGTGGATTCTTTACCACTGAGTCACCAGGGAGGTTCCTGGCAAGGGTGTAGCTAATGTATTTTTACACACAACAGTTTCAATGTCCAAGTCTTGGGAACGTTGGAAAAGCATCTCTTGTGGATAATTTTTCTTAATATCAACCTCTTTTCTTCTCCTAATTAACTGATTAAAAAAAAATCCTTCTCTTGTCTTTGATCCTTTCTCTTAATAAATGAATAGCAATTAACATACTCCCTAGCTTCTTTTATCTTAGAAGATCATTTTTATTTCCTTTGAATGAATACATATGTTCATACCTGTTACCACATGAAGTTCACCTTTTTCCAATATCTCTCTCCAGACTTATTCAAAAGCTAAATTTTTTTGCTCTTTCTCCACCATCATCTTTAGCATAAATTTAATAGCTATTCTTGTTTAGTCACTCAGTTGTGTCCAACTGTTTTGCGACCCCATGGACTGTAGCCCGCTAGGCTCCTCTGTCCTTGGGATTTCCCAGGCAAGAGAACAGGAGTGGGCACCATTTTTTTCTCCAGGGAAATTTAGTAGATTATTGTGTTAAAATTGTATCTATCTTATATCTTATTAATATATTTCATTTATTCTTCCACTAAACTAACATTGGAAGATGTCAGTCCTAATTTTCTCTTCCCCCAATCACTAATGATAGCTATTAGAGCAACACTGATGTGGTAGGTAACTCAGGACTATATACACACACGGGCACACACATATACACACAGTCTAGAAAGTACGTATAAATATATAGCTAAATTAATTTTTCTTTGTTTCACATTTTAAAAAAGTAACTCAATAAGAGTTGTGAATGTGTGAAAAGTGAAATGAAAGTCTCTCAGTTGTGTCCAACTCTGCGACACCATGGACTGTAGCCCACCAGGCTCTTCTGTCCATGAAATTCTCTAGGCAAGAATGCTGGAGTGGGTAGTCATCCCCTTCTGCAGGGGATCTTTCCAAATCAGGGATCAAACCCCAGTCTTCTGCATTGCAGGCAGATTCTTTACCGTCTGAGCCACTGGAGAAGCCCAATATAAAATGGATATGGCGAGAAAAGACACCTAAATTTGACTCTAAAAACATGAATAATTTCCATAAAATTATATCAAGAACTGTTTGAATTATTTTGCCATATTTTTGACTCTTAGAAATGAAAATAAGCAAATAAAGTGGAGGATAAATAAACATCCTAGTCTTCATAGCTTTATGGTATGAAAGATTGGAAGTAATATAGAGAACATCTACTTCTATATTCTGTATAACTAGACATAATTTCACTTACTGGGTAGCAAAAGAGTATGAGGAAACCACACTAGTTTGTGAATTCTACTTTAATTCATCTCCTACTCATGAATAATAATAATAAAAAATAGCCAAACATGGCAATTTTGATCTTATTTTAATTGTAACCAGTGTTTTTTTCACTAGGGATGTTTTTCAATTAATGAAAAGATTCCATCCATAGCTTGGGTTGTTTAATATCTGCTTATCCTTTAATGTTAATGTAAGCAGATGGATAAATCGATGTGCAACGATGCCTCTTCTTTCCATTGGAAAATTGGTCTGAAAACAAGGTAATCAAATATTTCACATTAACATTATAAATAGTGTTCACTAATCTAATGTGGGATGTGGTGCTCTTTGATCATGATGCTTCAGGCCCTGCTGTTCAGCTGCCCACTAACTATAACTGAGTGTGTTTATTGTTATCATTGTATTGTTTTGTTTCTGTAATTACATATTGCAACAGTTTAGTGTAGAGTTCTTCCCAGAATGAGAGCTCAAATTCTTTATTGATGGAATCTAAATAGGACCTCAAAGTTGCTCTGATTGGCCAGCACAATATATCAGAAATTTTAAAAATAATCTTTTGGATTCCATGAGAAGGGGCTTGTACTTTAGTTCTAGGAGTTCTTTCTTGTTTCATTTCCTTACATTTTCATCTTTCCTCTCCTCTCTCTCTGGTTGCTCAGCCATGTCCAACTCTTTTTGCAACCCCATGGACTGTAGCCTACCAGGCTCAATTCACTTGTGTATATTACTTGACTTGCATTTAAGGTATTTGACTTTGCATCCCTGTTCTAGAGTTGATCTCAGAAAAGAATTGGAGTCCACATTCAGTTCATCTGTTGGAAGCCATTTGCTACTCTAGCACAATACATCCTCGTGTTTTTAATTTGCCTTTCTGCATGAATCTATCTATTCTGTTAATTCACAGTTCACTTATAGTCACATAGAAGCTTTTCAGGGATCAACAGAGCACCTGATACAAGAACCTGATAATTCAGTTTATTCATTTCCTTGTTAATTTAAAATGAAAACACACACTTAGTTAAAATTCCTCTTCACATACCTAAAAAATGGAGAAAAAAATCTGGGAAATATTCTAAAATAGCAAGAATTTGCTTAACTCATCTTGTTTTTTTTTTCACCCACATATATATAAATTAGCCAATATACACTTTGGGCTAACAGGTTCCATTTTATTTTGACAGTTAGTCAAATAGTGGTATTAATATAATATTCTTTTCCAGGGTATACTCATTAAAATGAGAATTAATATTTCTTTCTAAAAGGAAGCTGTATCAGACTGATCTTAATACATTTATAGAGAAAGGTGGTATAAAGAACTCCTCAAGTTTCTTCTGAAATTTCAGGATAATTATAGTAGATATTGATCATATGTTATATGGACAAATGAATTGTGGATGGTCATCCGTTATCAGTGAATTATCTGTCTGATAAAAATATCTCCATCAGATTTTACTTTCAAATTAACCAACACATTCACTCAACAAGTATCTATTATCTACTCTGTAAGATGTAGAACACTAGATTCTTTACAGCAGTCATCTCCTTTGCTGTGGAATCATTCTTGTTTTGTTGGTTTTTCTTGTATGTAAATTTGGAAGTTACATAGCATTCAGCAATGAAAACACTATAACATATTGAAAACCGTATGAGAGAGAGATGAAGGAAGGAAGGAAGGAAGGAAGGAAGGGCACTTATTCTAGGAAAATTCAGTACCCATGTTTTAGCCAATTTTTTAAAGTTTTAAAAGTTTATTTTGTATTATGTTGACCTTTAAAAATTATACAACTACAATCTCTTTTGCCTACATTTCTTATTCATTTTCCTAACAACTACAATTTTATGATTTATGATGATCCTTCATGGTATGATAAATTTATAGCTTGGTGCATTTTGCAAAATCTCAAATCTGAACAGTAACATTTTTTTTCCCCTGAAAATCCTTGCACAATAAGCAAATTGCTTAGGAGACGAAGAATGAAAAATAACCATATTTTCTTGTGAAAGGTCAGGTATTGCAAATTTGTATTGTAAATCTAGCTTTGCAATAGCTAGAAACAATAGCTTTTGAAATTTAGGACTCAGGCTTAGATAGGTATGTGTTGGTGGGATCAATTTCCTTTTTTTTTTCCTTAAAGAGGATTCAGACTAGTCTTAGGTCTCCAATCTGGCTTTTTAAAATATGGTTAACATGCATCGATCATATGATTTGAATTTTTATCTGTAACAGCTAACTTTTCTACTCCTTATTAGGAAAAAAATATTAGATTGGTGCAAACGTAATTTTGATTTTTGCATTGCTGAAATCCACCATTTGATATTGGAATACATTCTTAAATAAATGTGGCTATGTTATATATTATTTTCATATGCATTTCTTGCTTTAGTTTATTTTTTGCTAATGACTTATTACTTGTTATATATCTTAAATTTATTTTAGACTATGGAAATGATGTTAGACAAAAAGCAAATTCAAGTGATTTTCTTATTCAAGTTCAAATTGGGTTGTATAGCAGCAGAGATAATTCACATCAACAATGCATTTGGCCCAGGAACTTTTAGCAAAGGTACAGGGCAATGATGGTTCAAGAAGTTTTACAAAGGAAACAAGAGCCCTGAAGATGAGGAGCACAGTGGCTGGCCATCAAAAGTTGACAATGATCAATTGAGAGCCATCATCGAAGCTGATCCTCTAATAAGTACATAAGAAGTTGCCAAAGAACTCAACATTGACCATTCTACAGTCATTTGGCATTTGAAGTAAGTTGGAAAGGTGAAAATTTTCAATTCTGGGTGACTAGAAATTTAAAAAAAAAAATCGTTCTGAAGAGTCATCTTCTCTCTATGCAACAGCAATGAACAATTTCTCCACCTGGTTGTGACATGTGGTGGAAAGTAGATATTATACAACAGCCGACAACAGCCAGCTCAGTGAGAAGGAACTCCAAAGAAAGCCAAACTTGCTCCAAACTTGCACCCAAAAAAGCTCATGATCACTGTTTGGTGGTCTGCTGCTGGTCTGACCCACTACAGCTTTCTGAATCTCAGTGAAACCATTACATCTGAGAAGTATGTTCAGCAGGTTAATAAGATGCACCAAAAACTGTAACACCTACAGCTGGCATCACTTAACAGAATGGGCCCAGTTCTTCTCCATGACAATGCCTGACCACATGTCACACAACCAACACTTCAAAAATTGAATGAATTTGACTATGAATTCTTGCCTCATCTTCCATATTCACACGACCTCTCATCAACTAACTACCACTTTTTCAAGCATCTCAATAACTTTTTTCAGGGAAAGTGCTTCCACAACCAGCAAGATGCAGAAATAATTTCTTGAATCCTGAAATATGGATTTTTATGCTACAAGAAGAAACATACTTATTTCTCATTGGCAAAAAGATGTTGATTGTAATGGTTCCTATTCTGAATAACAAAGATGTATTTGAACCTAGTTATAATGATTAAAAATTCAGGCTCTGAAATAGCTGATTACTTTTGCACCAACCTAATAGCTACCTGTAAACCGTTTCATTACCTATCACCAGGACCTGGTCTATAATTTGTGTATCCATGCAAATGCAAATGTGGGCTTCTTGTTCAAATATTCTTAAGAATTTCAAGATGGCAGCATCAGAGGATTAAGCCCAGAATAGAGACTTTCTAAGTGTGGGACCCTCTCTCCACATAAGTCACCCCATGAAACCTGTCACTAGCAGTTTAATGTAGGATAAAATGTTTAAATATAGGATAAAAATGGAAATATGCACTGGAGAAACGGTATTTTAGTGAGTGTGTGTGCATGTGTGTGTGTTTAATATTGTCTTTGATATCATTCATATGCAGTTTCAGGAACTGATACAGAGAGCTCTTCTGTACCCTTTACCCAGATCCTCCCAATGACAATGTTTTGAAAGACTAGAGTGCATATCACAACTAGGATATTGAGACTGATACATAACATTTTTGTCACCACAAAGAATCTTCATTTTACTTTTTAATAATCACATCCACTTCTGGCCTGGCAACCACTTATCTGTTCTCCATTTCTATAATTTAGTCAACATTTCAAGGATGGTGTTTCAGTGGAATACAGCATATAACGTTTTGGGACTGGCTGTTTTCATTTGGCATAATCCATGCTCATGGAGAAGGAAATGGCAACCCACTCCAGTGTTCTTGCCTGGAGAATCCCAGGGACAGCAGAGCCTGGTGGGCTGCCATCTATGGGGTCACACAGAGTCAGACATGACTGAAGCGACTTAGCAGCAGCAGCAGCATGCTCATGAGTAGCACTTCATAGAATTGAATATATTGTGATTTATTTAGGCAGTCACCAGATGAAGAACTTCTAGGTTGTCTCCAGTTTGGAACTATGATGGATAAAGCTACTGTGAATATTCCTTTACACATCTCTCTGGAATAAAAGCCTAGAAGAGCCATTGCTCTATACTGCTGGAGTCCAGCTCCAGCAGCCAGGGATTCAACCTGAAGAGTTGGACAGTGTCGGCAAGTAATGAGACAGCCTCTCATTTTCTTTGGACTGCGTGTTTATTTCAAGCTTATGATTCTCTTTTATACTTTTACAAAAGCTTTAGGTCAGAGGTTTGATATTTTCAGTTCCCACTGACCCAGATTTATTTTCTCCATAAATCATTGTTGCTCTTCAAACAGAGTTCCTGCTTTAGTGATTCTCTCAGAATCAGCCTTATCATCTATTATCTACCTCCTCTAATGTGTCCTATAGTTAACTTGTGATTACATTGTAACTCATGCTACATTCCTCAGTTTACTACTTATCTTCCTAAATCCTGTTTGTCCCTAACATCCTGAGCTCACTATCTCTTAAAAAGGCTTCTAGCTATAGTGTCTCCAAAACTTCCTAACTTCTATAAGCTATAGTAAAATATACTAACTTTACAACATTCCTTAAATCTTTAACTTCTAACTATTTTAATTATTTCTAAGCCCTAAATTCAGTAAACTCCTTTGCCATAAGCATTCTCCTCACAAATAGGCTTCAGAGAGCAATCCCTCCCATGGCCTCAAGCTACGGCCTATGTGCTCATCCTGGAACACTCTTTCGTAAAAGTCCTTGAACAAATGTCAATGATTAACTTTATGAATTATTTTCTGAGCATAGCTGCAGAAGTCTTTGTGCCTTCTCATGCTCCTCTCAAGAACAATAAGCACCTTAATATTCCTTTTCAGTCAACTCAGCCGAGGAGAGGAAAAGACAAGTCAGAATTACAAGGCCTAACTCCTGCATCCCGGGACCCTGCCTGCAGAATGAGGAGAGGGGGCTGGGGACCGCGCCTCCATTTTGTCAATAATGCCTAATGTGGTTCCCGACACTATACAATAGTTATAGGTTTACCTAAAAACCTACAAACTCTTCCTTTCTTAAATTCTCACTAATTATGTAAGAGTAATTCAGCTTCTCAGCATCTTTACTAACATGTTTATTTCATTATTTTTAATTTTACTCATTCATATAGTTCTATAGTGATACCATACTATGGCTTTACTTTGCATTTTTCTGATGACCCAATGTTAATAAATTTTCATGAGCTTATATATCATATGTGTGTGTGTGTTTGTGTGTGTGTGTGTATTTGGTGAAGAGGTTTTTTCTTTTCTTTTTAATTTACTTATTTATTTTTGCTCATTCTTTAACTGGATTATTTGTGCCATGAAATTTGAGTTTTAAGCATTCTCTGTATTTTCTACATAGCAATTTGTTGCTGGGTATGTGATCTGCAAATAAATTCTTTCTATCTATAGCTTTTCTTTCAATACTTTTGACAGGGACCATTGCAAAGAAAAGAAGTTTAATTTATAACATTTTTTCTTTTATGGAATGTATTTTTGGTGTTAAGTATAAGAACTCTGCCTAGTTCTAGATTCCAAAGATTTTTTATAAGTTTTCTAAAAGTTTTATCATTTTATGTTTAAATCCATTCTCTGCTTTGAGTTAATGTTTATGAAAGACATGAGACATAGTTGTTTTTCCCATATGAATATTCTATTTCTCTGGCACAGTTTGTTAAAAGATAGTCTGGTTTTTTTTTTTTTTTGAGTTGATTTTGCACCTATGTATTAGGTCAGTTGGATGCATTAGGATGAGTCAAACTCAGGGTTTTCTATTGTATTCCACTGATCTGTGTGTCTGTTTTTGTTTGTTTTTTTTTTTTCCCTCTGTCAATACAAAACTATCTTGATTACTTGAACATGACTTAAAATTAGATAGACTTGTACTTCCCATTTTACTCTTCTTTTGAAAATTGTTTTATCCTTTTGCCTTTCTATATAAGTTTTAAAATATGTTGTTTATGTCTACAAAAATATTGCTGGAGTTTTAATAGGAATTGTGTTAACCTATATATCATTTGGGAGAAAGTTGACATATTCACCACATTGAATCTTCAAATCCATTAAAGATTTCTTCCATTTATGTAGGTTGATTACTTTCATCAGCATTACATACTTTTGACATAAAATTCCTATACATGTTTTCCTAGATTTACATCTAAATATTTCCTTAACAACTGTAAACGGTATTGTACTTTTACATTTTGTGTCCTGTGTTCCTTGCTTATTGTACAAAGATAGAGCCGAATTTTAAATGTTAATCTTGTATGTATCATATGACCTTGTGGACTCACTAATTCATCCTAGAATTTTTTAATTTCTTCTTTTCCAAAGGGTGTGTTTTTTTTTTTTTTTCTTTTTCTTGCCTTATTTCATTGGCTTTGTTGAATAAGAATGTATTTTCCTTATTGTTTTCCTGATATTTGGGGGAAAAATTTGATCTTTACCACTGACTGCAATGATAAATGTAGCTTTTTTTTTTTTTTTTTTAAGATCTTAAACAAGTTGAGAAAAGTTTTTCTATTTCTGTGTTTCTAAGAGTTTTTTTTTTTTTTTTTTTTTCCATTTTATATTGGAATATAGCTAATTTACAATGTGTTATTTTCAGGGATACAGCAGTGATTCAACTATACATATACATATATCTATTCCTTCCGATTATTTTCTCAATTAGGTTATTACTGAATATTGAGGAGAATTTCCTGTGCTAAGTAGGTCCTTGTTGATTATCTATTTTACATATAGTAGTGTGTGTATGTTAGTACCAAAATGCTAAAGTGGTTAGTGAATCTTATCAAAGGATTGTCCACATCTGTTAAGGCAATCAGATGATTTTTATTCTTTAGCTTATTGGTATAATAGGTTACATTGTTTTATTTTTTTATTTTTTTAAGTCTTTTTATTTTATTTTATTTAACTTTACAATATTGTATTGGTTTTGCCATATATCAAAATGAATCTGCCACAGGTATACATGTGTTCCCCATCCTGAACCCTCCTCCCTCCTCCCTCCCCATACTATCCCTCTGGGTCGTCCCAGTGCACCAGCCACAAGCATCCAGTATCGTGCATCGAACCTGGACTGGCGACTCATTTCATATATGATATTATACATATTAAACCAGACATGTTTCTCTGGAATAACTTCACTTGGTCATAGTGTATAATTCTTTTTATACAACCTTGAACACTATTTCCTAGTATTCTGTTGAGGAATTTTGCATATATATTCACAAGGAGTATTTCTCTGTAGTTTTATTGCTTTTACTATCTGATTTTCTTAAGGCAATGCTAGCTTTATAAGGTGGGATGGGAATGTTTCCTTCTCTTATATCTACTTATATTGTATCTGAAACAAATTTCTTATAAAGAGCATACAGGTATACTACATTTTAAAATCTACTCTACTAATCTCTGTCTTTTATTTGGTGTATTACCTTGACATGTTAGGGCTTATGTCTCCCATTGGTTTTTTTTTTTGTCTATATTTTTTTCTCCATGTTTTGTTTCTCAGTTGTACTTCATGTCTTCCAATTGGTTAATTGAAAAATTTTAGACTTCTATTTTGATTTATCTATAGTGTTTTTGGGAGAAGGCAATGGCACCCTACTCCAGTACTCTTGCCTGGAAAATCCCATGGATGGAGGAGCCTGGTAGGCTCCAGTCCATGGGGTCGCTAAGAGCTGGGCATGACTGAGCGACTTCACTTTCACTTTTCACTTTCATGCTTTGGAGAAGGAAATGGCAACCCACTCCAGTATTCTTGCCTGGAGAATCCCAGGGACAGAGGAGCCTAGTGGGCTGCCCTTTATGGGGTCGCACAGAGTCAGACACGACTGAGGCGACTTAGCACCAGCAGCAGTATAGTGTTTTTGAGTATTTTTTTAAATATAGAAATTTTAATGGTAGTTCTGGGTTATTGTGGTGGTGGTGTAGTTGCTTATTCATGTTTGACTCTTGCAATCCCATGGACTGTAGTCCACCAGGTTCCTCTGTCCATGACATTGTATTCATATATAACTTATTACAGCCTAGTGTTATAAATTTACTGATTTTATTAAAGTTCAAAAACCTCACCTATTTTATGTCCCTTTACTTTCTCATGTTTATAAATATTTGTCTCAATTTCTTTTGTACACTTGAAGCCATATCAATGTTATAACATTTTTTTTACTATGAAACATAGCTTAGAAAAATTCAGTGATGAAATTAATCCTATTGTATTTATAATTTTGCTTACCACACTCCTTTTATTCCCTGATGCTTCAAATTTCCTCGTTTTGTCATTATGGTTTTGTTTAGAGAAAAAACTTCATTTAGCCCTTCTTTTGTGGTAGTTCTGCTGATGATAAAGTTTTCCTTTTGTATAAGTATGTCTTGATTTCCCTTTCAGACATGAAGTATATTTTTACTGAGTTAAGGATCTTTGATTGAAAGGACTTTTCTTTCAGTATTCTAAATAATTGTGCCACTTCTTTCTGACTCCAGTGACTTCTAATAAAAAATCTGCTGTCATTTGTATTGTTTTTCCCCTCTAAATGCAAGGTGTTTTTTTCAGTGTACTTTCAAGATTCTTTTCCTCATCTTTAGTTTTTAGTAACTAAGTATTATATCTCCCGGCATGGATTTTTGGGGGGCTTAATCTGTTAGGGGTTCACTCAGTATTTACATGTATGCATACAAAACATAATAAAATGTATTATTAGAAAAGATGAGAACACATTTACTTGATCTTTTCTAAGAATTAGTTACCTAACCCACTGAAAACTGCACTATGGCAGGTGTCCAAAAACTCAATATTTAAAAATGTCTATTTGTATGTCTACTTCTTTATGGCATAGGCCACAGATAAAAGAAACACAAGTAGCAAAATAACCATATATTAAATAGTTTATCATATCTGGCATTATGGACTTTTTTCCTATTAAATTGGTAAAATTGGAGAAAATTGAAAAAGAAAGAGGATAGAAATGAAAAAATACTGCCTAATTCAGTGCAGGGTACACATTCAAGTTCATAACAAAAATAAAATCATTTTGAACAATGTCACACTTTATTAGCATATTGGGGAAAATAATCCAAAACTGCTACATTAAAAGTGGTTTGTATAACATGCTCTTGATTCATCCAGCTCATTAGGAGTGACTCAATTGTGTCCTTTTTGTGAATAATATTCTGTATGTATATAATATACATATATATATTATACATTAATATTATACATATAATATTCTATATGTACCACAACTTCTTTATCCATTCATCTGTTGATGGATAACCAGGGTACTTCCATGTCCTACCTATTCTAAATAGAGCTGCCATGAACATTGGGGTACATGCGTCTCTTTCTATTATGGTTTTCTCAGGGTATGTGTCCAGTAGTGGAATTGTTGGGTCATATGGTAGCTCTCAGAGAAGGCAATGGCAACCCACTCCACTACTCTTGCCCAGAAAATCCCATGGACGGAGGAGCCTGGTAGGCTGCAGTCCATGGGGTCGCTAAGAGTCAGACACGACTGTGCATCTTCACTTTCACTTTTCACTTTCCTGCATTGGAGAAGGAAGTGGCAACCCACTCCAGTGTTCTTGCCTGGAGAATCCCAGGGACGGGAGAGCCTGGTGGGCTGCTATCTATGGGGTCGCACAGAGTCAGACACGACTGAAGCGACTTAGCAGCAGCAGCAGCATGATAGCTCTATTCCTAGTTTTTTAAGGAATGTCCATACTGTTCTCCATAGTGGCTGTAAGGACAGAAAGTATAAAGCTCTTAGAGGAAAACATAGGCAATACATTCTTTGACATACATCACAGCCAGATCCTCTTTTACTTACCTCCTGCTGCTACTGCTACTGCTAAGTCACTTCAGTCAAGTCCGACTCTGTGCGACCCCATGGACTGCAGCCCTCCAGGCTCCTCCATCCATGGGATTCTCCAGGCAAGAGTACTGGAGTGGGTTGCCATTACTTACCTCCTAGAGTAATGTAAATAACAACAAAAATAAACAAATGGGACTTAATTAAAATTCAAAGATTTGACACAGCAAAGGAAACAATAAAGAAGATTAAAAGATGACCCTCAGAATAGGAGAAAATAATTGCAAACAAAACAACTGATGAAGGACTAATCTCCAGAATACATAAGCAGCTCATACAGCTCAACATCAGGAAAATAAATAGCCCAATCCGAATATGGCAGAAGACCTAAACAGACATTTTTCCAAAGAAGACATACCAATGGCTGATAAACACATAAAAAAATGCTCCACATCCCTCATTATTGCTATTGCTATTGCTATTGCTAAGTCACTTCAGTCGTGTCCGACTCTGTGTGACCCCATAGACGGCAGCCCACCAGGCTTCCCCATCCCTGGGATTCTCCAGACAAGAACACTGGAGCAGGTTGCCATTTCCTTCTCCAATGCATGAAAGTGAAAAGTCAAAGTGAAGTCGCTCAGTCATGTCCAACCCTCAGCAACCCCATGGACTGGAGCCTACCAGGCTCCTCCATCCATGGGATTTTCCAGGCAAGAGTACTGGAGTAGGGTGCCATTGCCTTCTCCGTCCCTCATTATTAGAGAAATGCAAATCAAAATGACAATGGGGTCTCACCTCACACCAGTCAGAATGGGACAAATTGACAGAGGAGGATGGAAACATGTACATTACCATATGTAAAATAGATAGCCACTGAAAAGTTGCTGTATGACGCAGGGAACTCAAATCAGATGCTCTGTGACAACCCAGAGGTGTGGGATGGGGTGGGAGATGGGAAGGAGGGCCAAGAGGGAGAGGACATATGTATTTCTATGGCTGATTCATATTAATATATGGCAGAGACCAAAACAATATTGTAAAGTACTTATCCTCCAATTAAAATAAGTAATTTTTTTTTAAAGTGTCTTAAGAATCACAGAACTTCAAAGCTTCTAGGCTGAGTGAATTATAAATGCATTTAATGAAACTGTCATTTAGTTCTAGCTCTTTAATGAGTAAAACTTAATAGCTACTGTTTTTTAAATCAGGATTAATCTTGAATGACACAAGTGTTGAATTAGGGGAGTCTTTTAGAAAATCCTCTTTCACACATATAGCACATACATACATCAACTCTGTTATAATATAACAAAGGTGTTTCTAAAAATTACTACAAAGTCACAAAATAAAAAATAAAGAGCATATAGGATAAATGGGCTTCCCTGGTAGCTCCATGGGTAAAGGATCTGCCTGCAGTGCAGGAGACCCAGGTTTGATCCTTGGGTTGGTAAGATCCCTGGAGAACACTCCAGTATTCTTGCCTGGAAAGTCCCTCCTCCAGGGACAGAGGAGCCTGGTGGGGTCTATGGGGTCGCAAGAATTGGACATGACTGAGTGATTAAACCACCATAGGATAAATGGAGTTGGGACGTAATGCTTTAAAAACTTTGTCATGATATACACACACAAATAGGAAACCAATGAAGATGTTGCAAAAATAAAAAGACCTAAATTTCCCTGTGGAAATGGCTGTTGAAAGGGCTTCAGTTTTTGAGGAACTATGAGATAGTGGGAAAACCTTTATCCGAAATGAGTCAAAAAAACCATAACACAGGATATAAATGAGTTAACTAACAAAACATATGTTGAACCGTGATAACCCACTAGGTGTTCGGGTGTGTGCACATTTACATTGTGAATATCACTACTGGGCTTGTTTCGGTGAAAGTCGCTCAGTCGTGTCCAACTCTTTGCAACCCCAACTGTACAGTCCATGGAATTCTCTAGGCCAGAATACTGGAGTGGGTAGCCTTTCCCTTCTCCAGGGGATCTTCCCAACCTAGGGATTGAACCCAGGTCTCCCACATTGTGGGCAGAGTCTTTACCAGCTGAGCTGTCAGGGAAGCCCCGGCTTGTTTCAACCAGGTGCTATTTTGTCCCTTCACCTACTGTTTGTCAAACTAGCATGAAAGCAAATGTGAAATTTGTCTTATGCCTAAATGGTCCTTTAATATATCGTTAGTATTGGAACAAATTCACTTCTTCAAAACAAGCATTTTAGCAGAACTATCTGCACCTACTTTGTAATCAGGATACATTTGTCTCCAGGTGCTGAAGTTGGCTGAGATTTTCTGTACTGTAATTTAGTACAATTCCTTCTTTTAATGCAGAATAAACCCTGCAAAATCTGTATGCTATTTGATTCAAATTTTGGGACTTATACTAAGGAAATTAGAAACATTTCATTTCAAAAGTATTTAGTGTCAGGATAAATTTAAATAAGCACAAGTTAAACTCTAATGTATAAATACAGGTATATGGTTTATTAAATTATGCTATATCCATATAATATACTGCCCGGCAAATATTACAATTGCTTTGCAAAGCTTATCTTTTGATGTGAAAAATATTTATGACATATGAGAGAGCAAAGGAGATATTAAAATAATACATATTGTGAAAGAATGGCCAATGATAGTCATTTCTTTCAGGGTAATCCTTATCACTGTATCCCATTTTGATGATGTGTTATACTAATGGATCAATAAATTGTTGCCTCCAGCTGGGTGGGATTATAGTTTTCATTGGAGTATTTTTGTTCCTTTTGTTTTTAAATATTTGTTGTTATTTTCGTCTTGTAATACATACACAGTTAGCATTATAATGTAAAAAGGCACATTATGTAACTTATTAGAGTGTGATTTTCAGAACAGTCTGTTGGTGTATTTTTATTAAGTGATTTATCCATGACCTAAAATTTTAATAGGTATAGTCCTTTATTAGTCCCAGGCCTGGTGTCTTGGGCCACTGGCAGATCTTCTAATTAATCCCTGACTGATAATTTCTATCAACAGACTCTCAGTATAATGGCCCCTAAGCAATTAGAACCAGCAAATGAGATGACATCTATTGACTTTGTCTCTATTTCACCACTCTGGTCCAAATGACCAGTATGTTGTATTCCCACTTGAATACCCATTGTCAGTAATAATCATGAGAAATTTAATTTGGTTATTTTTAGAGCTGGCCAAATGAACTTTACATGCACTGTATTGTCGTTTGTGTATTTTTGAAATAGATATGTGTCCTACAATAGCATCAAAAAATGATCTATCTTTTCCAGCATATAATGGTATCTTCCTTCTACTGCATCCTCAGAGGATTCATTTTTAGATCCCACTCTTGGACAAAATATTACCATGCTCTCCTTCACTGGTGACATTGAAATAAAACTGCTGTGAGCCAAGGACTAGAGAAATAAATACAGTATTTTTCTTAAAGAAGCTAATTTGGCAGCGGTTGGGGGAGGGGGAGGGGACCCCTGCTGTGCCAATGTCAAAAACAACCCTTTCTCAAATCCTATCCTTTTTGCAGTGCAGAACAACCTTCATGAGTTACACTTCTCACATCCTGAAGCCAAACTTAAAAAAAAAAAAGTTTAATCCACATGAGCTAGGAATGAAATCCTTTATAAAAATAGCTCCTGGCCAGAAAGCTCTACTTAAAAAAGACAGAAAGAAAGAAAAAAAACAGACAGCAATGGGATAGTAAGCCAATAGAATTCTAGCACTCTAACCTTACCACCTAGAATGAAAAGATGCTGGGCAACGGAGTGTCAAGATATGTTGAGAAAAAAATGAGTCTCTGGTGCTTACAAATTCAATTCCATTAAACAAGTATTTATTGAGTGCCTTCCATGGGCTCAGCAATGTTTTAGACACCGTGGAAGAAGCAAAGAAAGTAAAGACAGTTACTACCCTGAAGGAGTTTGCAATTTTGTTGAAGAGCTTCCCCTGGAAAACAATTTGCTGCTGAATGAGTCAGAAATACACATGATTCTAAACACCCCGTGGACAGAAAACCTATTCACATGTCACCCAGATGTCATTTTAATGGAAGTTCAATCACCTCATTTTTAATTTAGCAAAGGAATCAACCCGGAGCATACATATGTCTTTAGCCTTGTCCATGTTTCAAGTGGATCATTCTAAGCAAACAAACTCTCCTCCAGACCCCAAATGCCGCTGATGAACTGCTGGAGCTGCCAGAATTTGCTCCTTGACCTTGTCTGTCAAGTATGATAGTCATTTTTTTCCAGGTAATGCATTATCACCATGTCCCATTTTGATGATGTATTATACTTACACATCATTGAAGAGGCAATTTGCTTTGATGATGTACCGACATGCAATAGATCACAACTCTGAAGGAGTGAGAGGAGGAGCACCCTGGAGCTCTATAACTCAAGCAGTGATGGCATCTGTAGAAGAACAGGGAGACAATTAATTTAAATTATCTGGACAGGAACTGGGCTGACAGAATGCCTTTTGACCCTTTCCCAAATAAAATGTAAAAATAGTTATGCTAAAATTGCTGTTGCATGGTTATAAAAGAGCAACATCAGAGATCCTGCGGTTATGGAACTTTTCAGTATGTTGACTCTGTTGGTGGAGGCGCAGACTGACACAAGTGGTAGAAGTGCATAGAACTTAATATGTTTACATACATAGACACAGATGAGTGTAAGTCAGATTTTGGTAATCTGAGTAACATACATGGATTGTATCAGTGTCAGTATCTTGATGTGATATTATACTATAGTTTTACAAAATGTTAACACGGAGTGAACGGGGTAAAATGTATAGAGAATATTTTGTGCAATTTGTGTTTTTACAAACGCACATTTGTACTTTTTTATAAATGCATATGATTTTATAATCCTCACTAACGTCAATAAAAATATTTCACATTGCAGATCTCAATTTTCTAAAGTAATACTCAATATTGAAATTTGTTTTATTTTAAGAACATTTGCACAATTTAGGAGAAAACCACAAATACTAACATTTATAAAACATGAACAATGAGCTATGTGATGTCTAAAATGATTGTACCTAAAATTTAATAAACCTATAGTTTATTAAAACTGAGGACTAGCTCCTTAAAGTGAGATCAGAATTTCTAAAACACAGTGAGTTTAGGTTAAGAAGCAATGATTCTCAATCACTTTTGAATGAAGTAATTAGTAAAAACACAAAAATCTGCTATTTATAGTAGCAAAAATTACAGATCTGGTGATGTTCAAAATGGAATAAATATAACTTGACAACGAGGTGAAGGGAGATAATGAATTGACTGTCCAAGAATTATATAAAGGACAGAAAAGACAGCTATCATCAAAATGAAAAGAAGTAGACCCAGTGATGGAAGGGCAGAGGAGGCAGTTTGAGGTAGGTGTATTTCAAACTGGAAAAGACTTCCTCAGATCTGTTTCATTTCTGGCCACAGAGGATTTGAGGGCATCTTTCTAGAGGTGCTTCAGACAGTTTGTAGGTCTTAGACTTGTTTTTGAATCAGCATTCTATGATTCAGTCATAGGCAAAGTCTCAGTGAAGAGAAACTATTTCACAAGAATGTAGATAACACAATTTATAAAAACTGACAATGATTGGTAAAGAAGTTCCAGGGGTAGCTGGAACATAGTCTGAACTGCTGAATTTGAAGTCAGATACCACAGCCAAGGTCTTGTCATCTCTTTTAAGAAGTCAAAATGTACCTGGGTGAGTCTTCAGTTAGGTCCAGTTTGCAAATCAGATATTTCTAGGATAATGAATCTATTAGCTTTTCTATATACTCAGCATGAATTGTAGGAGAGGTGGCTGAAACAACATTCCTTTTTTCTGCCAAAAAAAAAAAAAATAGTTCTAGAGCTTATTGGAATCTATCAGGAGCTAAAGTAGTCTTAATTTATTGCTACTTCATTCAATACTACCCTAAATTCTCCCTTTCTGTTAGTTTTTAAAATTTGGAAATGTATAGGTGTTGAAAGTCACTCAGTTTTGTCCAACTCTTTGCAACCCCATGGATATACAGTCCGTGGAATTCTCCATGCCAAAACATGAGTGGGTAGCCTTTCCCTTCTCCAAGGGATTTTCCCAACCCAGGGATTGAACCCAGGTCTCCCACATTGTGGGCAGATTCTTTACCAGCTGAGCCACCAGGGAAAGCCAAGAATACTGGAGTGAGTAGCCTATCACTTCTCCAGGAATCAAACTGGGGTCTCCTGCATTGCAGGTGTATTCTTTACCAGCTGAACTACAAGGGAAGCTTGGAAATGTAAGCTCATTCCTAATTGTGATTTTCTACTTTCCTCTTTGACATGCATGATAAACACCAGGGCCATGAAATCTCATCCTGTTGAGAATGAAGTTAAAAGGTCTTTTTGTCTTAGACCAGTGACATAATATAGCACAGGATTCCAAAAGGACCTATTCTCTTCTATTTAATCTCAGTGTGATTGTTTTGAGTGAAAGGCATAGCATATATAGAGATTTTAAGAAAAAGAAAGTTTCTAATTTTCTAGCTTAAAATGTTTCTTTAAACAATATCAGAATAAAAGTCCAGTGGCAGCAACATTTATTCTATTTTAAGATGCTTATCAATTTAAAGGACAAAAGCTCCTATTTTTGTTTCAATAGTTTAACATAACAAAATAGAGCAGTATTTTAATAAAGCTAAAGAGGGTTGAACATTCCTTTGCTACTGCTTCAAAATTAATTAATACCAGCATTGAAGTTCCCAACTTTTTTATGTACTGAGAATCATTTTTCAATTAAAAATGATTTATGACTAATATTGGCTTTCCTAATGGCTCAGTGGTAAAGAATCTTCCTGTAGTACAGGAGATATAAGAGATGTGGGTTCAATCCCTGGGTCTGGAAGATCCCCTGGAGCAGGAAATGGAAGCTGCTCCACTATTCTTGTCTGGGAAATCCCATGACAGAGGAGCCTGGTGGGCTACAATCTATGGGGTTGCAGAGTCAGACATGACTGAGAAAGCAAACCAGCGATGACTAACATAGAAAATATGTCAAATAATAATTATATAGTCCCCAAAAAGAAGCAAAGATTAGGACACAAATATACATTTTATTATAGATTTGCCATTTTTTAGTAATGTTCCCTATTGAAAAAGTGCTAATTTTCAAAAGACTTAAATTATGATATTAATTCACATATATGTCAATGTTTTGTCAATGACATCTGAATTAATTTGCAAACATATTTTGAAATTAATCATACTTCATTAGTTCCAGGACACTGATAAATTTGGAATCTAAGAAAATCCTGAAGATTTTATCTCTCTAGAAAAAATAAAAATGGGTTGCACTCAAAGATGTATAATATACAAATAAAACAATAGAATTTTTAAATACATGTTTTGGGTTGGGAATTAAGCCTGAGCTTGTTAACAGTAGGTTGTTATCTACTTGGGTTTAATTTATCTTGAATAATCACAAGTCCTACCATGCAATATTTTTTTTTTTTTTTGCTTTTTGTTTTTGTAGCATCACATATAATTTTGTTCAGCATAAGCAGTGTAAAAGATACCTAGAACAGAAAGTCTATGCAGAAAACCACTTGTTATTTTACTTTAGATAATAAAGACAATAATTGCTGGAGAACACTTTTTTTTGAAATTTATTTATTTATTTTGACAGTGCTGGGTCTTCACTGAGTCACGGGTTTTTTTTTTTTTTTTTTTCCCAGTTGTGGTTAGTGGGGGCTACTCTCTAGTTAGAGTGCATGAGCTTCACATTCTGGTGGCTTCTCTTGCAGAGCATGGGCTCAGAAGAACAATTTTAATCAAGTATTATTTTAGAGTTTGAGACATATGTTTTAGTTTGTTGGCTACTGTATTCTTCCACGCTTGAATGAGGCACATTTGAGTCACAGCTATTTTTGGCAAGGTCTGTGGTACATATTTCAGCCAGTATGATGAATGAGGCTTTTGAAGACAGGAGGCAACCGCCTCTGACTTTAGCCCCAGGAAAGTCTATGAGCCCTGACATTGTCTGTCTTTGATAGGAAGCAAGTATATCCTTGAGTCCTTTGACCTCATATAAGTTTATTTTCTTGCTTTTCTTTGCTCCCTAGCAGTTTCTCTGGGCAGCAAACTGAGTCCCTTTCACTCAAAAAATAAAAGATCACACATAATTTGACAAGTTTGTTATTTCATAAATGTGCTGGGTGATGATGTAATGCCATTTCTTTTGCCTATATCTCTACATATAAAATAAAAAGAGATTATTGGGATTACTGTCCAGGTAACTCAGGCAAAAAGTTTTATTTGCAAATTTAGGACTCTCTGTGAGTTAGCAGATTGTATTTAAATCAATGATGATCATAGGTCAGAAGATCATTTAATTGAACTGTACAATCATAATATTCATTTTGCAAGGTCCCTAATCTGATAGATGACACTAGCCTGAAGTTTAATTAAAAAAAAAAGCAGCATAATGTACTGAAAGTGATGAAGAATTATTCACTAGCTATAATAGCAAGAATGTTACAGAGGATCATCAGAAAAATCTAGAAAAATTACAGTTGTGCACAGTGAGGAATAGAGACAGCCAAGGCACTGAAATATGTACAACTCAGGCAGCTGATTAGTATTAGGGCAAAAGCCTACCTATGTGATTTCCCCTGAATTGGAATGCCCCAGGAATAATAGCTCAGTGATGTGCAGTCCATGGAGAAAAAAATTCATACGTTTGTTCCAACCTTTCAAACTTCTTCTGCCTGAGGTCAATAGTAAATACTGTAATTAAAGCAGTTTGTGAAATATGAACCTAGAGAAGAATTGCACCCGTGGAGAAATGCCCGTTAAGGTTGTATTCCAAGTACATGTGGTATGACAGCTCAGTGTATTGAATCTTAGCCATCTGAGCACCTCCACACTTGCTGAAAACACTCTTAGACATACTGAATGAGGATGATTCTAGGTTTTGCTGAAAATGTATGACTTTTCATAGAGAGTAAGTTTCAGGTTCTTATTCCATCATTAAAAGGGACTCAGAAATTTACATGTTTCCCACTACCACCAACACATTTTCAAGTCTTGTTTGCCTCTCGTCATTAACTCTTTACCAAAATCACCTAAAAAAGCACCATCTCATCAAAAACATAAAGTTTGTTCTTTCTTAAGCTTTCTCTGCCCTAATCTATGTGTTGAACTCTAACGCTTTCTATTTTATGAACAGTTATAACAGAGCTGCTGCCCACCTACTCAGATATGATGTTTTACTTAGCTTCTCCTTATTCCTTGTGTGAACTTTGCTTTATATATAATACTATAAAATGAAAGCATTGATTGTGTGCCTGCCTACTTTTAGACCAAGTATTTTCACCAAGAGTTTAATATTCTTTGGTTCCAAGGAAACTCAATGAACAAAGGAAAGAAAATATTTAAGAAATAATTTTGAAAAAGCTGGATAGCTATATTGGAAAAAAGTTGAACCTTGACTCTTAACTCACTTCATAGATATAGATGAATCTGGGATGAATCATACATATAAATATGAAAATTTGAACCAAAAACCTTCCAAAAGAAGACATATGAAAATAGCTTAGTGACATTGAGGGATGCAATGATTTTGTTGGCCAGAAAAATAATAACTATAAAAGATAATAATATATATTTAGAGCTTAATAAAATTAAGAATTGTATCTCATGAGAAGACAATATTAACGAAATGAATAGATAAGTCATACATTGGAAAATATCTATAACACAGGAGAAGTGACACCAAAAAAAAATCTGCTAATCAGCAGCTAAGGTGAAAACAATGCAATAGAATGATGGGCAATGTGCTTCCCAGAGAATGAAACACAAGTGACCTAAAAGCATGTGAAAATGTGTCCAATGTCATTAGTCATCAGGCAAATGCAAATTGAAACAACAGTTCTAGATGATTTAACACTCTCTACGATGACAAAATCTAAAAAGATTGGGAACCCCAGAAGTCAGCAAGGGTATAGATTGTATTAGTTTCCTATTGCTCCTGTAACAGATTGCCCCACACTTAGTGGCTAAGGCAGCACAACCTTTTTATCTTCACTTCTGGAGGTCAAAAGTCCCAAAACAGAGGTGTTGGACAGGTCGTATTCCTTCTGAATGCTCTACAGGGGAATGTATTTCCTTGCCTCTACCAGCTTCTGAACACCATTTGCATTCCTTGGTTCATGGCATCTTCCTCCATTTTCAAAGCCAGCAATGACATCACTTCTTTCTCTCTCTCCCTCCCCTCTGTTTCTGCTTCCATCATCACATTTCCTTCTATGACTCTGACTCTCCTGTCTCCCTGTTATAAGAACACTGTGATCATCCTTGATCCACCAAATAATTTAGGATAATCTTTCTATCTCAAGATCCTCAAATTAATCACATCTGCAAAGTCCCTTTTGCTCTGGAAGGTGATATATTATCAGGTTTGTGGGAATAGGACATTTCAGTGGAGGGCATTATCTTGCTTACAACACAGAGCAACATGTATTCTCGAAAATGGCATGGCCTTATTGAAAAAATAGGTTGGCTGTGATTTCTTATATATTTAAAGATAAACATATATAATTAAACCTTGCCTGTGTGTGTGCATGCTTAGTGGCTTCAGTAGTGTCCACACTTTGTGAACCCTTGGACTGTAGCCCATTAGACTCCTCTGTCCATGGAATCCTTCAGGTAAGCATACTGAAGGGGGTTGCTATGCCAGCCTCCAGGGCATCATCCTGATCTAGGAATCAAGCCCACATCTCCTGTGTCTCCTGCATTGCTGATAGATTCTTTACCGCTGAGCCACTGGGGAAGCCCCTAGTTAAACCTACCTAGAAATTCCAGTCCAGGTTATTTGTGTGCTGCTGAGTGAAAAAGTTGGCTTAAAGCTCAACATTCAGAAAACGAAGATCATGGCATCTAGTCCCATCACTTCATGGGAAATAGATGTGGAAACAGTGGAAACAGTGTCAGAATTTATTTTGGGGGCCTCCAAAATCACTGCAGATGGTGACTGCAGCCATGAAGTTAAAAGACGCTTACTCCTTGGAAGAAAAGTTATGACCAACCTAGACAGCATATTGAAAAGCAGAGACATTACTTTGCCAACAAAGGTCCATCTAGTCAAGGCTATGGTTTTTCCTGTGGTCATGTATGGATGTGAGAGTTGGACTGTGAAGAAGGCTGAGCACCAAAGAATTGATGCTTTTGAACTGGACTCTTGAGAGTCCTTTGGACTGCAAGGAGATCCAACCAGTCCATTCTGAAGATCAGCCCTGGGATTTCTTTGGAAGGAATGATGCTAAAGCTGAAACTCTAGTACTTTGGCCACCTCATGCAAAGAGTTGACTCATTAGAAAAGACCCGGATGCTGGGAGGGATTGGGGGCAGGAAGAGAAGGGGACGACAGAGGATGAGATGGGTGGATGGCATCACTGACTCTATGGACATGAGTCTGAGTGAACCCGGGAGTTGGTGATGGACAGGGAGGCCTGGCATGCTGCGATTCATGGGGTCGCAAAGAGTCAGACATGACTGAGCGACTGAACTGAAGTGAACTGAAGGCATTTCAGTTGTGTCTGACTCTGTGTGACCCTATGGACTACAGCCCACCAGGCTCCTCTGTCCATGGGATTCTCTAGGCAAAAATACTGGAGTGGGCTGTCATTTCCTTCTCCAGGGAATCTTCCTGATCCAGGGATCGAATCTGAATCTCTTACGTCTACCTGCCTTGGCAGGCAGGCTCTTCACCACTAGCACCACCTGGGAAACCAGGTTATTTACCCAAATAAAAATTAAATATATACCCACAAGTAGGCTTACATTAGAATGCTTGTAGAAACCCTAATAATAACAAAAACTGGACATAACTCAAAATATTTATCAGAGATTATATAAATGTATTTTGGTATATCCCTACTTGTAAAAATGAGCAAACTAATGATACGTGCAAAACCGTATGTGAATTCCAAAAGCATTATTTTGAGTGAAATAAGCCACACATGAAAGACTACGCACTGTTATTCCATTTATAAGAATACAAGAATAGACATAGCAAGGTGGTTCAATGGCAATCAGAAAATGGCTGCTACTTTGAGGGTGAAAATTGAATAGAAAGACATATATAGGAATTCTCATGAGTGATGAAAATATTCTATATCTTACTTAGGGTTTTGGTTGCATTGATATATATATATAATATCATAACTCATCAAAATGAACACATAGGATTTGTACATTTTATTGAATGTAAATTATACAACCATAAAAACATTTTAAAAGTAAATGTTTAGATATTCTTGTCTTGAAAAAATTTCAAGACTTTTTGTTACATTTTTCTTCTACAGGTCTCAATTCTGCCTAAAGGTAGTACAAATTTTGTTATATGAAATCTATGTAAAATAAAACAGCAACCACCACCACAGCAATTTATCAATTGTGACAACACATATATGAGTGGTCTTTTACCCTCTCTTGATTTTTTCACTCAACTTTTCCAGACCAATTCATATGATCGCTAAAAGCAAGCAACTTGACCTATTAGTAAACCGGATTTTTTTTTTTTTCATTTTAATATACCAAAAACAGCCCTATGGCCAAATACTTTTATTACAATCAATACTAACAATATTTGGATTTTGAAATTAAATTTCTTTCATCCTTGATTGATGATTTTATTTTATGTTAAATTAAATGAAGATATGTGATAGAGCTCAAATCAATCTATCTTTGTCTCTACCCTGTGTCTATATCCATCCACATGGAAAACATAGGTTATTATTATAAGCCCATATTGTTAGATTTTTGCATTGAACTTTCTAGTAGTTCCTCTTAGAATATCCCTTTGAATATTCTGTTTAATCATCAGAATTATTCATTCCACCTATACAAAGGAAATATTGGTAAGAATCATACTGACTGTTCCCTAAATCCTATTGAAAACACTGGTCCATACAAATGGATGTTGTTTCCTTGTTTTCCACATGTGCTTCTTGCATTGAAATTCCGCAGTACTTTTTTCACCAAGGCAGGCAGCTGACACATTCATGTTCATCATTTCAATAAAACCAAAGCAAATACTGAATTTTCTCCCAGAAATTTATATTGTGAATACTGATAAAGTTAACAGGGCTGTGCAGGCTTTTCCTGCAACCTCTATGTAAATCAAATACTGTCAAAATAAAAATGGCTTTTACTTGTGCTTCTCTATACTACTCTATCTAATGGTACCTTCAGTTTTCTCTGAAATTATCCTTCAAAGATGATTTTTCATGACATCTGTATAAGGTCAAGAGCTGTGTTGTCTCTCAAGTAGTATTCACTTGTTCCTAGAGATTTAATTAAGAACCTCAAAAAGTGAGTAGTAAGACCAAAAGGTGGTTTGAAATCTTCAGTAAGGGGAAAGGTTTGCTTGATGCAGTTGCTTCATTGGGAGTAAAAATAATTTACTTGTTAATATGACTGATCCCTAATATAATGCAAAGAAAGGTTGGAAAAAGGAAGGGAGATAGTAAAGGAAACATCAGATATTTTATACTGTTATAATATGTCCAGAGATATAAAAATGTGATGCATATTAAATTATAACATTGATATTAAAACATTTGTTCAGTCACTCAGTCATGTTTGACTCTTTGCAACCCCATGGACTGCAGCACACCAGGGTTCCCTGTCCTTTACCATCTCCCAGAGCTTGCTCAAACTCATGTCTACTGAGTCAGTGATACCATCCAACCATCTTTTCCTCTCTTGTCCCCTTCTCCTCCTGCCTTCAATCTTTCACAGTATCAGGATCTTCTCTAATGAGTCTGCTCTTTGCATCAGGTGGCCAGAGTATTGGAGCATCAGCATAAGTCTTTCCAATGAATATTCAGTTGATTTCCTTTCAGATTAACTGGTTTGATCTTCTGGCAGTCCAAGGGACTCTCAAGAGTCTTCTCCAATATCACAGCTCAAAAGCATCAATTCTTTGGCATCCAGCCTTCTTTATGGTCCAACTCTTATATCCATACATGATTACTGGCAAAACCATAGCTTTGACTAGGTGGACCTTGGTCAGCAAAGTAATGTCTCTGCTTTTAATACGCTGCCTAGGTTTGTCATAGCTTTACTTCCAAGGAGCAAGAGTCTTTTAATTTCATGGCTGCAGTCACCATCTGCAGTGATTTTGGAGCCCAAGAAAATAAAGCCTGTCACTGGTTCCATTGTTTCTCCATCTATTTTCCATGAAATGATGGGACCAGATGCCATGATCTTAGGTTTTTGAATGTTGAGTTTTAAGCCAACTTTTTCACTCTCCTTTCAACTTCATCAAGAGGCTCTTTAGTTTCTCTTCACTTTCTGCCATAAAGGTGGTATCATCTACATATATGAGGTTATTGATATTTCTCCCTGCAATCTTGATTCCAGCTTGTGCTTCATCTAGCCCAGAATTTCACATGATGTACTCTGCATATAAGTTAAATAAGCAGGGTGACAATATACAGCCTTGATGTACTCCTTTCCCAATTTGGAAAAAGTCCATTGTTGGAACAGTGGACTAACTGTTGGTTAGTTTGGTTCTAACTGTTGCTTATTGACCTGTATATGGGTTTCTGAGAAAGCAGGTAAGGTGGTCTGGTATTCCCATTTTTTAAATAATTTTCCTCAGTTTGTTGTGATCCACACAGTCAAATGCTTTAGTGTAGTCAATGAAGCAGAAATAGATGTTTTTCTGGAACTCTCTTTTTCTGAGATCCAATGGATGTTGGCAATTTGATCTCTGGTTCCTCTGCCTTTTCTAAATCCAGCTTGAACATCTGGGAGTTCTCAGTTGATGTACTATTGACCCTGGCTTGGAGAATTTTGAGCGTTACTTGGCTAGCATGTGAAATGAATGCAATTTTGTGGTAGTTTGAGCATTCTTTGGCATTGCCTTTCTTTGGGATTGAAATGAAAACTGACCTTTTCCAGTCCTCTGGCCACTGCTGAGTTTTCCATATTTGCTGGCAAATTGAGTGAAGCACTTTCACAGCATCATCTTTTAGGATTTGAAATAGCTCAGCTAGAATTCCACCACCTCCATTAGCTTTGTTCATAGTGATGCTTCCTAAGGCCCACTTGAGTTCACACTCCAAGATGTCTGGCTCTATGTGAGTGATCATGCCATCGTGGTTATCTGGGTCATAAAGATCTTTTTTTGTATATTTCTTATAGGTATTCTTGCTACCTCTTCTTACTATCTTCTGCTTCTGTTAGGTCCATACCGTTTCTGTCCTTTATTGTGCCCATCTTTGCATGAAATGTTCCCTTGGTATCTCTAATTTTCTTGAAAAGATCTCTAGTTTTTCCCATTGTATTATTTTCCTCTACTTCTTTCTTACCTCCCCTTGCTATTCTTTGGAACTTTGCATTCAGATGGGTATATCTTTCTTGTTCTCCTTTGCCTTTTGCCTCTATTCTTTTCTTGGCTATTTGAAGGCCTCCTCAGACAACCATTTTGCCTTTTTGCATTTCTTTTTCTTGGGAATAGTCTTGATCACTGCCTCCTGTACAATGTTACCAATCTCCATCCATAGTTCTTCATGCACTCTATCAGATCTAATCCCTTGAATGTATTTGTCACTTCCACTGTATAATCATAAGGGATTTGATTTAGGTCATATCTTAATGGCCTAGTGGTTTTCCCTGCTTTCTTCATTTTAAGTCTGAATTCGACAATAAGGGGTTCATGATCTGAGCCTCAGTCAGCTGCCAATCTTGTTTTTGTTGACTGTATACAGCTACTTCATCTTCAACTGCAGAGACTATAATCAGTCTGATCTTGGTATTGACCATAGGTGGTGTCCATGTGTTGAGTCACCTCTTACATTGTTGGAAGAGCATGTATTGTGTGTTGTCTGTTGTTTGTTGGAAGAACCTAAAGGCTCTCTATTCTGCCTTTTGGCTTTAGTTCCTCGTTACTTCTTTCTGTATGATCTGTAAAAGACTCTGGTATCAAGACCGCAATAAGACCAAAGCCATACAGGTGTTTAAGAAGTTAGTCCAATATTCTGGGAGGTGGGTCATAAAGGATCCAAACAAATGGGACCTAATTAAAATTAAAAGCTTCTGCACAACAAAGGAAACTATAAGCAAGGTGAAAAGACAGCCTTCAGAATGGGAGAAAATAATAGCAAATGAAGCAACTGACAAACAACTAATCTCAAAAATATACAAGCAACTCCTACAGCTCAATTCCAGAAAAATAAATGACCCAATCAAAAAATGGGCCAAAGAACTAAATAGACATTTCTCCAAAGAAGACATACAGATGGCTAACAAACACATGAATAGATGCTCAACACCACTCATTATCAGAGAAATGCAAATCAAAACCACTATGAGGTACCATTTCACACCGGTCAGAATGGCTGCGATCCAGAAGTCTACAAGCAGTAAATGCTGGAGAGGGTGTGGAGAAAAGGGAACCTTCTTACATTGTTGGTGGGAATGCAAACTAGTACAGACACTATGGAGAACAGTGTGGAGATTCCTTAAAAAACTGGAAATAGAACTGCCTTATGATCCAGCAATCCCACTGCTGGGCATACACACTGAGGAAACCAGAAGGGAAAGAGACACGTGTACCCCAGTGTTCATCGCAGTACTGTTTATAATAGCCAGGACATGGAAGCAACCTAGATGTCCATCAGCAGATGAATGGATAAGAAAGCTGTGGTACATATATACAATGGAGTATTACTCAGCCATTAAAAAGAATACATTTGAATCAGTTCTAATGAGGTGGATGAAACTGGAGCCTATTATACAGAGTGAAGTAAGCCAGAAAGAAAAACACCAATACAGTATACTAACGCATATATATGGAATTTAGAAAGATGGTAACAATAACCCTGTATACGAGATAGCAAAAGAGACACTGATGTATAGAACAGTCTTTTGGACTCTGTGGGAGAGGGAGAGGGTGGGATGATTTGGGAGAATGGCATTGAAATACGTATAATATCATATATGGAACGAGTCGCCAGTCCAGGTTCGATGCACGATACTGGATGCTTGGGGCTGGTGCACTGGGACGACCCAGAGGGATGGTACGGGGAGGGAGGAGAGAGGAGGGTTCAGGATGGGGAACACGTGTATACCTGTGGTGGATTCATTTCAATATTTGGCAAAACCAATGCAATATTGTAAAGTTTAAAAATAAAATAAAATTTAAAAAATAAAAAAAAAGAAGTTAGTCAATCCAAGCATTTTATAGCAAGTAAAATGTCAGTAATTGTTCCTAAAATTATATATCATAGAAAAAAATAAGTAAAATATGTTGCTGCAGAAAATAAATACAAAGTATTTAACAACTTGTATGTGTCTGTCCAATTTCCTCTAATCATTTAGTGTTTCTTTGCATGTTTAAAATTAATAATTACTCAAATTTACCTGCTATTAGAAACATTTCAGCTTATCCCTCAAAGTAACTGTTTGGGTAATGAAATGGGTATATATGACTGATCCAGCTCAAGAATCAACTACTATTTAAGACTAGTTTTCCCAGCTGGTACTAGTGAGGCCAGTGTCATGGTTTTCAGTCTATCAAGTTTTGTTGTTTACCTTCGGATTCTCTGTCAGAAATTTAAATTCCCTCATTTTTAAGATCTCATTTATCAAAGACATTGTCCATGCCATTATCAAGATATTTCCCACTCTGGCCATCTTTTTAATGAGGGCCCTAACTGTAAGAGAAATAAGAAAGAAAAATCTGGCTACTTCAGTAAAAACCCTATGCCAGTGAGGGAAAAAAAGATAACAAAGACCATTTGTTAGGATGGGTCCAAAATAGCATGTTCATCCATAGAGGGCACTGCATGCTTAACATTATATAATATCAGCCATCATTATCCCTCAGCTGCAAAACTGAAATAGTCTATTTGGCTAGCATAGCTATAGCTTTTCACTCTTAAAAATTATCATCTCTGCAATTCATGCTCCCTCTACTAAACAAATATAAGAAGACTATGCCTTGAAATAAATAAAAAAAAATCCTGTGTATTACTGTATGTTGAAAGTGTTATTCCTAAGCTTACTCACACAATAGCCATTTTCATTGGATTTTGTCATTCCTCTCATTAGTTCACTCTATGTGTTTTCACAACTAAGTACTTCATCATAATACAACTCTAAAACATCATTCCTTAAGCATGTTGTATTTGTTTCCTGGGACTGCCTTAGCAAATGATCACAAACTGGGCAACTTAAAGCAATTCAAATGTATTCTAAGTTGGGAGACCAGATGTTTGAAATCCATGTCAGCAGAATTGGTTCCTTCTTGAGGACAATGAGTGACCATCTGTTCCAGTCTTCTCTCCTACTTCTGGTGTTTGCTGACAACCTTTGCTGCTCCTTGGCTTGCAGGTACAGCACTGTAATCACTGCATCTGTTGTCACATAATCATCTTCCCCCTACATGTGTGTCTTTATATGGTGTTTCTTCTGTGTGTGTCCGGCTCTGTGTCTCTTCCTATAAGGCCACCAGTTTCACAATGGTTTGCAACCCCACCCTACTGCAGTAAGACTTCATTTTAAGTTACACCTAAATTGCATCTGCAAAGCTTCTATTGTCAGATAAGGTCACAGTTACAGATACCTGGAAGAAGGACAGTTCAACACAAAAGTACAGTGTGTATTAATGTCTTCCTGATACTTTTTAAATTTTTCTTCTCTCAATTTACCATGTTTTGCACTCATTCCTACTTGGAAAAGCTTCTAGCTAATCTTAAAACATCACCTCAAATGTCCATTCCTTTCATAGATTTTAATATTCTTCTTGAGATAGACTCATTCTTTTCTCATAGTCATTTTCACACAAGTCCTTAGAACAAGGGTTACAGTATCATGTCTGATATATATTATATTCTCAGCAAATGGATTCTAAATGAATCTGTGGGACTTATATTTCATAATATTCATAATAATTAGGCTAGACATCCTTGAACATATGAAACTGTGTATTATTTATATACTCATACTAGTTCTTGATTATGCTTATCTATTTGAATTAAAGAATTTTGAATAAAGGGATATTAAATCATTTAGCTGACTTTAAATGCTTGCAAATCAGTCTCTACCTGTCTCTGTTTCATATCTGAAAATGGGTCAAAATCATCCCTCACAAATGAAAGCATATTGATTTTTAGGATCTTTTCCTTCTCTCATCACTTTCTCTTCCATGGATTTGTCTGAAGATAGAGGATCCTCATAATGTTTAATTTGCAAAAGAACATAATATGGAAAATACAAAATATTTTGTCAGTATCTATAATACATGAAAAACAGTATGATTACTTGTAAGCATATAAAAGTTTCAATGGGCATTAACTGCAATGGGCATTAACATACTATTAGGAAGCTGTTATTATCATTCACTGGGTGTACTATTATACATCAATCCATTGTCTATAGATCATTAGAAGCATACATTTAGCAATTTATGAGGGAAAATGGAAAGTCTTAGAGACTTACTCTTTTAGTCAATGGTTCTGTGAAAAATTTAAGTTCTACAAAACTGAGGTTTAGAGAAATATCTTTCTTCTTAATATAAAAATTTCCTGGTTCTATTACAGTGTGTGGAAAGAGGTGAGCATTAAGTAACTCATAACATTTACATTTGATATAAAAACAAGTAACAGCATTTTTCATCTTAGTCTAAATTGCATATATTCTCTTTCTGGTATCTTAGCCAGTTTCTCAAAAATATAGACACAAGTGCTAGCTATATTTTCAGCCTATTAGTATATTACTTACTAATAAATAGAGTTACATTATACTATAATAACATGAACTTTGACATTATGCAATTATCCCATATTCATGTGAATGTTGCAAGTGTTATTTTGGTGGCTATGCTTGCCAAAAATATAGTTTTATATTTATCTTACAACTGGTGATTTAAAGATTTTCATATTTTTCTATGTTTACCAACTACAACTAGTTTTCTCTCACTTAAATTAAGAACATTCTGTATATATGTAAATATATTTATAGGTATGTGTTTTTTATGTCTATGTACATGAGTGTATATGTGTGTGTGTGTGTATGCATTTGTGTGCTCGCATTTTTTTCCCTGAAAATGTCAAATCCCAATTCTAAGTCCTAATGTTGAGAATTCTGTTTTCTTAAGAGAGCTCAAAACTTACTTAGTGTTTAAGGTCTGGGCTCTATAATTTAGTTTATCACCTTCTATTCTCATAACTCGGAGAAGGCAATGGCACCCCACTCCAGTACTCTTGCCTGGAGAACCCCATGGGCAGAGGAGCCTGGTGGGCTGCAGTCCATGGGGTTGCAGAGTCAGACACGACTGAGCGACTTCACTTTCACTTTTCACTTTCATGCATTGGAGAAGGAAATGGCAACCCACCCCAGTGTTCTTGTCTGGAGAATCCCAGGGACGGGGGAGCCTGGTGGGCTGCCGTCTGTGGGGTCGCACAGAGTTGGATACAACTGAAGCGACTTAACAACAGCAACAGCATTCTCATAACTTCACTCCAAGCTTCAGTTAAACAAAAAACACACACTATTCCTATCTCGTTTACTTTATTTTCACATCCACCAAAGTCTGACTCATCCTTAATGGATCATCTCCAATGTTACCTCCTCCTTGAAATCTTTATTAATCTCCCCAATTAATATCAGTGTTTTTCTCCATTAAATGTTCTCAGTGCTTTAATCTCACTGAGTGAATGCAGAACATTGTCTGCTTTCATTGGTATTCATTAGCATAATAGATGCATCTCGGCTTTAAAACTACAAACTCCAGGATAGGAATTTTTCTAGTCATCTTTATGTTCCTGTTTGATAGCATAATACCTGGTCCAGAGAGGCTATTCAAAAAATATTTGCAAAATTGAACTGAATAGGAGTATTTAATACAAGTTATAAAGTTAGCACTTATTAGCAAGAAGTTGTATCACAGAAAGTCAGACATAACTTTATACATATGTCTAATATTGAAAAATTGCAATTAAAAGTTAAAATAATATTTAATAATGTGATGGTATATCTTATTTATCTTTCTCTAATTTATTTTGGAACACAAATAAAATATTCTGAATCATTCTTATTGTCAGAATAGATAAATTTGATTTCTTACAGGCTGTATCCATGGTATGAAGGCACTGGGGAGATTCACAGAGAGAGGAGAAAACACCACCAGGTCTCAGAGGTAATTTTCATAGAAATGCATGTCTTGGACTATATCTCCATTTACCTAGTATTGCCTGAGTGTTAATTATCAAATCCTGAAACCAGAGACCTCAAAAAGGTATATCTGATATATTTTGACTTCAGCATCAAAAAAAGTAGATCAGAGCTTTGGCAGTACAGTTTCTCTGACTAATCGTAGGATTTAACAAAAGCATAAAATCTGTGATAACTCTACGGAAAACAGAATTAGTGCCTTTCTCTTTCATGACTTCTCAGTCATCCAGATTATTTTTCCTCAATCAAAGAGGATTATAATATTAAGGAAAAATCCACAAAGAGCAACAAACTTGATTTTTTAAAAAAGCAATTCCTTCTCATTTACCACAAATAATAGATATTTTACCAACCTCATGTTAATACATGTTAGAGATGCTTAGGCCTCTAAGGCCTTTTTATCTAAGGCCTCCAGAGAAACCAAAATCATTCAGGAACTTGGCCAATATTTAAGTTAAAAAGATAGAGCTCTCTATAATGATGATTCATGGTAGTCAGTCTTAAATATCATTAATATTAAATAACATTAGCTATTTTAAATAGTGTTGGGCACACTTTTCCTTGAGTGCATAATCAAAAGACATAGATGTTTATTTAAAGCTGACAATTTTAATGACCATGACATTCATTCATTTCAGTAACCTTTTTTCAGAGTAGGACTGTTTGTATGGTTTTTCTCCTAGAGGTAATAGGGAAAACTAGAGTCTCTTTTCACTTTTAATAGGTCAGATCAGATCAGATCAGTCGCTCAGTCGTGTCCGACTCTTTGCGACCCCATGAATCGCAGCACGCCAGGCCTCCCTGTCCATCACCAACTCCCGGAGTTCACTCAGACTCACGTCCATTGAGTCAGTGATACCATCCAGCCATCTCATCCTCTGTTGTCCCATTCTCCTCTTGCCCCCAATCCCTCCCAGCATCAGAGTCTTTTCCAATGAGTCAACTCTTCACATGAGGTGGCCAAAATACTGGAGTTTCAGCTTTAGCATCATTGCTTCCAAAGAAATCCCAGGGCTGATCTCCTTCAGAATGGACTGGTTGGATCTCCTTGCAGTCCAAGGGATTCTCAAGAGTCTTATCCAACACCACAGTTTAAAAGCACCAATTCTTCAGCGCTCAGCCTTCTTCACAGTCCAACTCTCACATCCATACATGACCACAGGAAAAACCATAGCCTTGACTAGACAGACCTTTGTTGGCAAAGTAATGTCTCTGCTTTTGAATATGCTATCTAGGTTGGTCATAACTTTCCTTCCAAGGAGTAAGCGTCTTTTAATTTCATGGCTGCAGTCACCATCTGCAGTGATTTTGGAGCCCAAAAAAATAAAGTCTGACACTGTTTCCACTATTTCCCCATCTATTTCCCATGAAGTGATGGGACCGGATGCCATGATCTTCATTTTCTGAATGTTGAGCTTTAAGCCAACTTTTTCACTCTCCACTTTCACTTTCATCAAGAGGCTTTTGAGTTCCTCTTCACTTTCTGCCATAAGGGTGGTGTCATCTGCATATCTGAGGTTATTGATATTTCTCCCAGCAATCTTGATTCCAGCTTGTGTTTCTTCCATTCCAGAGTTTCTCATGATGTATTCTGCATATAAGTTAAATAAGCAGGGTGACAATATACAGCCTTGACAAACTCCTTTTCCTATTTGGAACCAGTCTGTTGTTCCATGTCCAGTTCTAACTGTTGCTTCCTGACCTGCATACAAATTTCTCAAGAGGCAGATCAGGTGGTCTGGTATTCCCATCTCTTTCAGAATTTTCCACAGTTTATTGTGATCCACACAGTCAAAGGCTTTGGCATAGTCAAGAAAGCAGAAATAGATGCTTTTCTGGAACTCTCTTGCTTTTTCCATGATCCAGCAGATGTTGGCAATTTGATCTCTGGTTCCTCTGCCTTTTCTAAAACCAGCTTGAACATCAGGAAGTTCACGGTTCACATATTGCTGAAGCCTGGCTTGGAGAATTTTGAGCATTACTTTACTAGCATGTGAGATGAGTGCAATTGTGCAGTAGTTTGAGCATTCTTTGGCATTGCCTTTCTTTGGGATTGGAATGAAAACTGACCTTTTCCAGTGAAAGGTTACCTTTACTTACCTTTAATAGGTAGATTATAATATTACATGCTCTTTTGAGGAAATGATTTAATGTTGAAGACAATGGAATTATTAAGCATTTCAGGCTTATAATATTAAACTATTAACATTTGGCTTTCAGACATTATTCTTTGTTAAATGGCCTCAGGGTCAGAATTTGTTTATACATTTGTCCAAATCATAGAATTATATACAAATAAATAAATAAATTTTCATTTCTATAAATTATACCTGAAATAACATGCATTTACAAATAAAGTATGGCTAGGAGATGAGCTGTCTAAGAGTTTTAGAAATGGGAAAATGTGTATTGATTTTTACTTTGGGAGTGCTGGAGACCTACTTGAGATGAGTTAAAGAGTAAAATTATGTGACATAATGATTTATTTGAAACATATAGGATGGTCATTCCATAGGTGGGTATATGATTAGAAGGGATGTGTGCTGTAAATTTTCTGTTGCTACTGTTGCTAAGGAAACATCATTCCTTAGTAAAGTAGACAGGTAAACCTATCTACTTTCCTCTTATGAAAGACAAGAAGGCATTCTCACCAAGGAACCTACTGCTTGTCTATCTGTCCATCCATCCATCCATCCACCAACTATCTATCATCAATTTTAGCTTGTATTACTCTTCATATGAAGAATGTTCTTTTATTTTTATTAAGTATATTTTAATTTGTATATAAAATTTGATATTAAATGCTATAGTGCTTTATTATTATTGTTATCATTACTAACTATCTAAAGTATGCTCTTCTTATAGACATTTTAAGAACTCAGGCCTTGGTGGGTGGTACCATGACTTACTGGACAGGCCATGGGCATTGGAGCAAAGTGACTGGCTACATAAAAACTCTGTTGCATACTATTGATTGATCTCATGTAATTATATTTACCTTATTTGCATCATCCTGATAATAAATAAATAATGTTAATAAATTTCCATCATGTAGGTTTGTCTCATTTTAGCCATAAAACAAACATCCATGGTGAAAATTACTAGTGTATGCTAATAATATATGTCTATAGACAGATACATGGAAAAAGTACACAGTATACCACCTAGCATATATTATTCATTATATGTCTGTTCTTCCTCTATCCTCTGACCCTCTTTGCTAACCAGGACAACTTACATGATTTAAACCTGTTATGTACTTTCTAAAATAACTTGCTTGACTCATATGCTGAATACAAAAACCTAGTAATTGAAGTCTTCATACTAAATTCTATATTTTTATTTATTATATCTTATGATCTGCTTATAATATATTTACTTACAGGATAACTTATCTTTATAGACTTGAGATCTTAAAGTCTCTAATATTTCTAATATGTCATAATATACTTATAATATTCTATGTGTCTTCCTTATTCACAAATGCTATGGAAGAGGAAAATCAACATATTAGATAAATGGGGAAAGCTGTCTAAACTCTACATAGCCATGTGTTAGATGTTTCTTCAAACAAATTGAAACAGACCAGGTGAATGAATATTTCCTTGAAGTGGAAACTAAACAAAATCTGTAGCTGCTGGGATAAAGAGAAATTAGTAAAAATCAGTAAAAATTGGTGCTGATATCAATTCTTTCACATCCAATTTTTAGTCTTAAGTAATGATTGGTCTTTAACCAATCTCTTTATTAGTTATCTCATCTGTACAATGAGCATACTGGACTAATCGTGGCATTGCTGGAATTACCTTCAGGAAAGCACTCAACTTCAATTCTTCATATGTTTCTACTGTACATGGGGCTCCACCACTGACTCTAAGGGTTTATTTAAAACCTTGGCCCAGGCAATCTGAGCATGGCAGCTCACTTGTCCCTACCAACTAGTTCAAAGATTGTCCCTACCAACTAGGGCCCTCATAGCCACAATATAGATTGTGGAAACTTTTTCTAAGACTCATGAAAGTAAGATGTAATATTTTTTTCTACCAAATTTGATAGGTTATGGGTAGCCATCTCTAATCACTTAGAATGTTGAAATTAAACCAGCATAGGGGAAAACTGAAACAATATAAATTAAAGCTGAGTCCTGATGACATTTTAAACCACTAGAGCCAGCTATGCCTGAAGTTATAATTGCCTGTGAATTAAGTTACATGAGGCCATCTAATACCCACATTAGTATGAAATTGAAGTGAAAGTGAAGTTGCTCAGTCGTGTCTGACTCTTTGCGACCCCATGAACTGTAGCCTACCAGGCTCCTCTGTCTGTGGGATTCTCCAGGCAAGAATATTGGAGTGGGTTGCCATTTCCTTCTCCAGGGGATCTTCCAGACCCAGGGATCGAACCTGGGTCTCCTGCATTGCAGGCATAATGCTTTATCATCTGAGCCACCACATGCTTGTATGTATTACATGAAAATGTGGAATAAGTGTTTTAAATGATCAAGTTGGCTAATGTATTAAAAGCTTGCACAGAGAAATAGTGACTTCCCTTTACAAAACAGATAATTAAAAAAAAAAATGGGCTAGACATCTCAACAAAGAAGATATACAGATGGCATATAAGCATATGAAAATATGTTCCACATCGTATGTCATTGCTGCTGCTGCTGCTAAGTCGCTTCAGTCATGTCTGACTCTGTGTGATCCCATAGACAGCAGCCCACCAGGCTCCCCTGTCCCTGGGATTCTCCAGGCAAGAACACCAGAGTGGGTTGCCATTTCCTTCTCCAATGCATGAAAGTGAAAATTGAAAGTGAAGTTGCTCAGTCATGTCCGACTCTTAGCGACCCCATGGACTGCAGCCTACCAGGCTCCTCTGTCCATGAATGCAAATTAAAACAGCTAAATAGAACTACACACCTACTAGAATGGCCAAAATCCAGAACACTGAGACTCCAAATGCTGATGAGGATCTGGATCAACAGAAACTCTTATTTAGTGCTAGGGGGAATAGGAAATGATACAGCCACTATGGAAAACACATTGACAGTCTCTTATAAAACTAAATATATTCTTACTATGCATATGATCCAGCAATTATGCTCCTTGGTATTTACCCAAAGTTATTGCAAATGTATGTCCATACAAAAACCTGAACACCATAGTTTATGGTAGTAGTTTTTTTCATAACTGTCAAAACTTGGAAGCAATTAAGATATCCTTCAGTAGATGAATGGACAAATAAACTGTGATACACATAGATAATAGTACATAAATTAATATTAGAAAGAAGTGAGGTGTGAAGAAAAATGTGGAGAAAAATAGAGCTGTAATGAACTTTGGGGTGCATGTATCTTTTTGAATTATGGTTTCTCTAGCACTATTTATAATAGCCAAGACATGGAACCAACTTAAATGTCCATTGACAGACGGATAAGGAAGATGCAGTACATATATGCAAAGGAATAATACCCAGCCACTAAAAAGAATGCAACAATGCCATCTGCAGTAACATGGACCTAGAGATTGTCATATCTACTGAACTAAGTCCCTGGTGGCTCAGATGGTAAAGAATCTGTCTGCGGTGCAGGAGACCTGTGTTTAACCCCTGAGTTGGGAAGATCTCCTGGAAAAGGAGATGGCAATCCACCCCAGTATTCTTTCCTGGAAAATTCCACAGATGGAAGGAGCCTAGTGGGCTACAGTTCATGGGGTCTCAAAGAGTCTGACATGACTGAACTCCTAAGCACCCACACACACGCAGAACTAAGTCAAACAGAAAAAGATAAATATCATATAATTTTTGATAAATATCAAAAACCCGGGGGAAGGGGCGCTGCTTCTGACATTGCTTACATGCAGAATCTAAAAAGAATGATACAAATGAGCTTATTTACAAAACTTATTTACAGACTCAAAGGCTTAGAGAAATAACTCTGGTTACCAGAGGGAAAGGGTGGAGGGAGGAATAGATTGGGAGTTTGAGATTGACATGTACGTACTGCTGTACTTAAAATAGAAAGCCAACGAGGACTACTGTATGGCACTGGGAATTCTGCTCAATCCTCTGTAGTAAACTAAATAGGAAAAGAATTTGCAAAAGAATAGGTATATGTATAACAGAATCACTTTTCTCTACACCTGAAACTAGCAATGTTGCTAATCAATTATGCTCCATGATAAAATTAAGAAAAAAAAAAGAAAACACAGAGAGGATAGGCATGACATTAAAAGTTATTAAAAGCAAAAATCATCATGTGAGACTAAAGTATTTGTCCTGTATTTATAAAGGTGGAATAGATAACACTGTTTTAGTTTAAAAAAAGAAAAAGAATAGTTGTGGGAAAGGAAAGAAATAGCAACCAAAGGTAATAATATACATTTTGGTACATATTACATTGTTTTCTGAATCTTTCTTTTAGCATAAACCATGCTTTTTCCCATACTATTAATTTTTTCATAATTATTATTTTTAGTGGATAAATAATAACACGTTGTCATGTGCCATATGTCAACATTAACATAACACTATGTTAAATGCATAACATAACACTATGCATTTAAACCTAACATTAACATAACACACTATCAACATTAACATAACACTAATGCATTTAATATAATGCACTTAATATAATGCATTTAATATAATAACAAAACACTAATGCATAATATAACACTATGCATTTAAATTTCCCAAGATGGATCAGCAGTATAGAATCCACTTGCAATGTAGGAGACACAGGTTTGATCCTTGGGTCGGGAAGATTCCCTGGAGTAGGGAATGGCAACCCACTCCAGGATTCTTGCCTGGAGAATCCCATGGAGGAGCCTGGCAGGCTACAGTCCATGGGGTCACATTGAGTCAGACATCACCAAAGCCATTGAGCATGCATGCTCAAGGCATTTAGGTTGTTTCCAAATATTATAATGTTTAATGTTTATCTTATAAAGAAAGTTACATCTCAGTCTTAAAAAATAATAAATGGTCAATAAATAATTATAATTTTAAAAAGACATGTAGGAAACATGCATATTACTGAGTAAAAGAAGCCAATCTGAAAAATCTACATACTAAAAATTTCATCTAAGTGCTATTCTGGAAAAGGAAAAAACTATGGAGACAGCATACATCAGTAGTTGCCAGAGATGGATCAAATGGAGAAGATGATTAGACAGAGCAGAGAGGAATTTTGAAAAGTGAAAGTGAAGTAGCTCAATTGTGTCTGACTCTTTGCGATTCCATGGACTGTAGCTTGCCAGGCTCCTCCATCCATGGAGTCTTCCAGGCAAGGATACTTGAGTGGGTTGCCATTTCCTTCTCCAGAAGATGTTCCTGACACAAGGATTGAACCCTGGTTTCCCGCACTGCAGGTAGATTCTTTATCTTCTGAGCCTCCAAGGAAGCCCTTCCAGATGGCTTCCCTGGAAGCCACCAGAGAAGATAGAGAGGAATTTTAGGACAGTGAAAATGCTCTGTGTGATGCTATAGTGATGGATATATGTCATTATGTGTTAGTCTAAACCCAAAGAATGCACAACATCAAGAGAGAACCCTATAGACTTTGGTGGTTATTGTGTGTTAGTCAGTGTAAGTTCATCCTGGTTGAAAAATGTAACAATTTGGTGAGTGCACATATATGGTGGAGATGGTATATAGGAAATCTATGTGCCTTCTCAATGTCATTGTAAGAGTATAACTGCTTTTAAAAAATTGTCTTTAAAATTTGTTTTTAAATAAGCTAGAAACATTTTTTCCTGAATTGTAGTACTAATCCTTTTTCAAACAAAATGTTAATTATATACAAAGGTTTTAAAATACAAATCTTCGATATTATCAGGATTTAGTAAGTCTTCCATAACTGATGGTGAATAATCATTACGGGTGTCAAGTCTATGAACTAAACCACACCTCTGCTAATGAATAGTGATGGACTTTTTAAGGAAGATGTGTCTACTTTCAGAGTGTGAGTCAACTTTGACTCTCCATCCCCGAATCCCAAGTCACACTTTGGAGACACATTCAGAGATTTATTTTATTTTATTTTTTTTTGTCAAAGCCAGGATTGCTCACAGTAGATCATCTATAAATTGCTCCTATTATTTCTTCTGGAAAAGTTAATGCGGGAAGAAAATAACTTGACATACCTTCTACTCTCACAAAGCCATTAAAATGTTTTATCTACATTTCCCTGAGGTGGGGAGTTGGCGAGTGGGGGAACCAAGAATAGTGGTACATGTGTGTGTGTGTGCACACACGCATACACAGTTGGCATTTCATACTCCCAACCAGATATTCTGTGCTGAATTACTTGATTTTGTTGCATACTCTTAAATCTGTTTTCTTAGAGAATGTTTAACTTATATTTTTATAAAGCCTTATTGGTTACAATGCTAAACTCACATCATAGGCTTAATAAATACATACTCAATTGAATTAATAGTGATCTTAATAGCCCCACTGATGGGATAGTGATCAACATTATGCAGTTCGTTAGAATAGTAGCATCAGTAATTCTCCAATTAAACAGGGACCCATAAACAGTAGCTACGTCAGGCCAAATACAGATCTTTCTTGATTTTATAAATAAAAATTTATGGAAGAGCTACATAGTTAGAACCATTTGTTTTATATGTTGTCTATGGCTGCTTTTGTCCTATAGCAGCTGAGGTGAATATTTGTAATAGAGACCCTATGGCCCTCAAAGTCAAAATATTTACTGTCTGGACCTTCCCAGGAAAATTTTGCTGTCCCTTGTCCCAGTATTTTTATTTTCCATGTTGTCTATTATGGTGAAAATGTAACTTTGGTCTTTATCCAAAGGTAAAGATTTTGTAAATATAAAGGTTAAATGATTAAGACATAAGGACTAGATTCGAATGATGGAGTTAATTAAACAAATGTCAATAACTATATAACAAAAGCATATTGTTTTCATATTTACTTCTGTAATCAGGTAAATTTTACATAACACACTCTATGTAATTATGATAAAATAGTGAATGTAAAAGGAACGCAATTAACATGAAGAAACCAGGATAGTCTATGTGTTTAATTTCTTTGAACTTAAAATTTTATTATAAAATATTAAAATATTGTGTAGTGGGGTATGGTAGGAATTTTTAACATTTAAACATATATGTCTTTTGCCAAAACATTAAATTATGTTCAGTGTTTGGAAGATATGTAGCAATAGAATAAGCCCCATATGATATGTTACATCAATTTTTTTGTGACTGGAGATCCTTTAAGCCCAGTCAGATGCAGAAGCGCTGTTATGGAAGAAATTCAACACAGTAAGGAGAGTCCTCCAGATTTCTTTCAGTTGAGGTTGTTTTTGTTTGTTTGTTTGTTTGTTTTAACTTGGTGATGATTGCTGCTGTGCTCAGCCATGTCCAACTCTTTGAGACTCCATGGACTGTAGCCCACCAGGCTCTCTGTCCATAGAATTTCCCAGGCAACAATACTGGAGTGAGTTGCCATTTCCTCCTCTAGCGGACCTTCTAGACCCAGGGATCGAACCTTTGTCTCCTGTGTCTCCTGCATTGGCAGGCAGATTCTTTACCATTGTGCCACCTAGGAAGCCCCTGGTGATGATTAGGTCAAATATAATAAATAAGCTCAAGAGCCACCACTGAAAAAGGGGGAAAAAAGCAAGAAAGAAACAAAATCTGTGTGTGTGTGTGTGTGTGTGCACATTTGAGTTTTTTCTAGAGGATTTGTTTTTAATCCTGTGGGTTTTTACCAAAGCACTTTTATACTCCATGAAAGCTACAAAGTATTACATGATATGGCTCCTGTCCTCAAGGAGCTGAGATTTGGCTTCAAGATTTTTGTGGAGAGATTGCTTTTATTAGCTTGTCCATTTAGGACACTCAGTTATGAAGGCAACAAAATCTGAACAGTTGTTCAAAAGAGTTAAGATTTATACAGGTAGAAAAAGCACATGTAAAAAGAAAGGTATAGTCTACTTTCAAAATGAACAGTTTTACTAAATTGACTGAGATCATAAGAAATGAAAATCAACAATATGAGACACCTGACAATCCGTCATGTAGAAGTAATCTCTATTCAATTTTGTTACATGACCTTCTGGTCTTTCTATGTATTTGCACACATCTGCAAAATTAATGCATATTGAACACAAAGTTATATAACTTGCTTTTTCCACTTAGCAAAATAAAATGACTGTTTTCCCATATCATTAGATAATTCTTTCTAGCCGAATACTTTGCCTTGAATAAAGTGAAAGTGAAGTCACTCAGTTGTGTCCAACTCTTTGCGACCCCATGGACTGTAGCTTACCACGCTCCTCTGTCCATGGGATTTTCCAGGCAATAGTACTGGAGTGGATTGCTATTTCCTTCTCCAGGGGATCTTCCTTACCCAGGGATCGAAGCCGGGTCTCCTGCATTGTAGACAGGCGCTTTACCATCTGAGCCACCAGGGAAGTGCCTTGAATAGTTAAATCATAATTTAATTAATCCCAGATCAGATCACTGGCTCAGTCGTGTACGACTCTCTGCGACCCCATGAATCGCAGCACGCCAGGCCTCCCTGTCCATCACCAACTCCCAGAGTTCACTGAGACTCACGTCTATCGAGTCAGTGATGCCATCCAGCCATCTCATCCTCTGTCGTCCCCTTCTCCTCCTGCCCCAATCCCTCCCAGCATCAGAGTCTTTTCCAATGAGTCAACGCTTTCGCATGAGGTGGCCAAAGTACTGGAGTTTCAGCTTTAGCATCATTCCTTCCAAAGAAATCCCAGGGTTGATCTCCTTCAGAATGGACTGGTTGGATCTCCTTGCAGTCCAAGGGACTCTCAAGAGTCTTCTCCAACACCACAGTTCAAAAGCATCAATTCTTCGGCGCTCAGCCTTCTTCACAGTCCAGCCAGCATTTGCTATTTCCATTAAGATGGTTAAAGAGAAGCATGATTTGTATAAATTTGTATTGCCCATAGACAAATCCAATACTGGAACATACAATATCCTAAACAAATTTTGCAATGACCAAAGACAGTTGCCAGTGCTATTTTTAAGCCAGTTACCTTGTACATTTATTTGGTAGATTTTGTGTAACAGAGAGCCTAAGGAAAGGAAGACATAGACAGACTTAGTTTAGCTCATTTTGTGTTTGAATAGCAAGTGTGGCATATTATGGTAGATGCTACCTTAAATGCAGAAGGTAAGCTTAAATGAGAACCCCTTATTTTAAGGCTATAGCAGGATTCAGTTGTTTCTGTTTGATGGGTTTTAGAAGAGATGGAAGATTTTGTTATTATCCACACATAGTTGGATTGTCTGTGGATTCTAAGGCGATGTTCACTTTCACATTTCCTTTGCCATTAGTATTATTTTTGTCTGAAGAAAAGGAAGATGAATTGTATATTTGTCCCTTTTGTCCAGAATTTTCTCCTATGTCCTATTACCAACTGACTAGTTTTCTCCTCACTTTGTACTTTTCTGTGAAGCTTTCATATCCTGTGCACTGGGAGAATAATATCTCTGCCAAGAGTGTGTTATCTATATTTTGTAAAAAGAAATAAAACAGGGAATGTGTGTTTAAAATACACATCAATAGCTTAATGAAGAATTGATAAAAATACAAAAAATGATTCTAGACAAATGAACTTTAAAGATAATATGGTTGTTCTCCAAAGAAAATTCAGAGTAAAACAAAAATTCTACATTTTTTTTTATTGAATCTATCTCTGCAGCACTTTCATGTTCTTTAATCTCTTTTTCTTCCTTTTTTATCACTTGGTTTTTGAAAACTTAATTCTCTGTGCTACACTTTGAGCAGTAAAAAATATAACCAGAATGAGAAAACTTCTTAAGTTTTGCTTTTTTATTAGAGCAAAGATCCATGAACGGAACAAGAGAGAAACAAACCTTGTAAGATTGATGGGGGAAGAGAGAGAGAAAGAGAAGTTGAAGAAACAGAGGTGCTAATAATGAGAACTTGTTTCGTCCCAAGCTGCAAAGCATTCTACCAGGCTAAGCACAAATGTCTTATCCTCTTGTCCTAGGTCAAAAGTCTCCTCTTAATCACTGTTGTTTCTCAGAAGTTACAAATATAATTTTTATTAATAAATGGGGAAGCAGTTAAAAGTGAAATTTATGATCAGTTTTTTCTAAATCCCAAAAGATGTTCTGGATACATGGCTTTTCTTAGTAAATTAATAACATGCAATCCTATTTTTTTTTTCTTGGTTTTAACTCACCATATATGTGATGATTTGATTTAAAGTCAGTTGACAAAAAGTAGGGGCTTCTCTGATGGCTCAGATGGTAAAGAATCTACCTGCACTGCTGGAGACCCCAGGTTCCATCCCTGGGTCAGGAACATCCCCTGGAGAAGTAAATGGCAACCCACTCCAGTATCCTTGCCAGGAAGATTCCATGGACAGAGGAGCCTGGCAGGCCTGGAAGATTCCATGGACGGAGGAACCTGGCAGGCTACAGTCCATGGGGCTGCAAAGAGTCGGACACAACTGAATGACTTCACTTTCACTTTTCACTTTCATATGTGATGATTTGATGTAAAGTCAGTTGACAAAAAAGTAGTACATTGGTAGTTATATATATAAATCTTACAGTGTATTGATCTGCCAAATCCATATTGACAGAATTGCTATGCACATCCTTGGCAAACTATATCAGGTAGGAAAGTCATGGTTGAAGTCACTCTCTTACAAGTATAATATTTTGGAATAGTAGTTTTATTGTGAATTCTACTTAGGAAAAAAAAATCACTGATAGTCACTATAAATTGTTAGTGAATCAGCCTATCTACTTGTTAACAGTTTGTGATTTCTTTCCTAAGCTAAATCAAGGCAAATTCTGAAAAATGCTCCTATTTTTGTGGGTCTAGAAGTCTTTGCTTCAGTCACTGCAAAACCAGAAGGATACTTGAAATTAGATGTTTAGGACTTCTGCTTCAGTTATATGATTATTTAACAGAGTGCTTTTGTAAATAGATCTGATTTCTTCACAAATATCACAATTATGAGTTTGGTGATAGACAAGGGAGTGTAGCTTTGTGGTCTGGGGAGTTGGATTCAGGCCTTAAGTCTATCATTGCTGATTAAGAGTTATGTTATTCTGGTAAGTCATTAACCTCTTCAATACTTGGTGCTTCATCTGTACAATTAAGATACTATTGTCTAATGTATATAGTTATTATTAGGAGTGAAAAAGATGATGCCATTAAACCACTTAATCTGCAGTAGCTCAATCTCAAAATCTTCTCTGGAAAACTACTTGAAGTTGGAGATCCTATCACAGTAGTTTAGTAACTCCTCTGTATGATGCTCTGTGGGTTTTGGACAATAAGGTTAATTTCTCATTATGAACAAAAGAAATTGGAAAGATAAATATTTATTCATCTCAGGTTCTACTCATCTTCAACTCCTAAATTTTATTTTCCATCCTGTTGGATTTTATTTATTTCAGGCCTCACAGCTGTTATCTTAGGTGGGACTGCAAAAAATTTTTAAAACATCATAAAATTAAATTTGGAAGTAGCTACAAATAGCACAGTGGCAGATCTGCTTCTTCTCATAAAAATGCACACACATGTATATATGGAGAATATTTCTTTTCTCTTAATCTTTTTCTGGTGCTGCTGCTGCTGCTAAGTCGCTTCAATTGTGTCCAACTATGTGCGACCCCTTAGACAGCAGCCCTACAGGCTTGTCGTCCCTGGGGTCCTCCAGGCAAGAACACTGGAGTGGGTTGCCATTTCCTTCTCCAATGCATGAAAGTGAATTGCTGAAGTGACTTAGCAGCAGCAGCAAAGCAAAGCTTAAAGATTTTTGGATAATAGCACAATGCCTCTGGATCATTAACTGCCTATTTTCAATTAACAGTAGTCTTCCTTTGGTGGTGAATAGGTAGATTCCTTTGGTATAACCTGGCCATTAGTTGTTGAAACCCTTGTAGGAAATTAGTTACATGGGTCAGGCTTCTTTTATCTGCAGTGTCAATACAGTACGTATCCACTAACTGCACTCATTTCTGTGGCAGCCACCCATTGTGGCTGTCATTTTTGATTATAGTTTTTTTTTTTTTTTTTAACAGTCCAGATCTTTTCTTTACATCCATTATGCCATGAATTCAAGGAAATGGGCTCCAGCAATTCTGGCTTTGGTTCCACTTGTTCTCACAATGTGTGTTTCTCTGGATGGAGACACTGGCACTTCAGTTGAACCCAAGTCCCTTTCTCTTTGGAGTCCTACTTTTTCTGATCATTTTCCTTCATGTGTTTCAGGAAGCTGTCTTGGCTCTTAGAGTGTTGAACATGCTCAATATGCACATTAATTCTCTTGGCAAGCACCTTGTCCTCAACTTGTTTGTTTACAATGATGCCAACAGCATGCTTGGTAACGTTATAGACTCTTCTAGTTTTCCCATGGTAGTATTTACAGGGCATTCCCATTTTGAACAATGCCATCGGTATCTACAATGCTACCTTTCTTGTAGATACATGTGTATGTGGTCAAAGGAACAACTCTACATTTTCTGAAAGGCCTAGAGAACGCGTAGCAGGCGCCCCTGCTCTTTCCCTCTGTGTTGGTCATCTTGGCAAATTACTGAAAGATGGCAGTTCCTACCATCTTTTCTGAGTTGCAAAGAGGTAGGAGGTGTGAACCATTATATTGTGAACAATATCCAGACCCCTTATAGGTCTGCATGACATAACCCTTAATTTTATCTCCAGTTTCATCTTATACCACTTTTCCTCTGGTTCAAGCTCTCTCTACAAGTGTTCTCTCAGATTCTTAGGCAAAACAACCACTTCTTGCCTGAGGAACTTTGCATATGACATGGATGAAGAAGAAGCCAGCAAGGGTGTTGTTTCAGGTCAAATCCTTTGAAAGACTGATCTTGCAGGACGCTGGGAATTCACACTCGCACAACTATCAGCCCCTGGCTAAGGGCCTCAGATTAGCAAGGGGTGTTAACTTCCAAGCACGACTCCGGCTCTCCATGCCTATGGGCAAATTGTCTCCTAGGAGAGGCTGCCAAATAAGTCTTGTATGTATTAATGCAGCTAATTGAAATCAAAAGCACCTAGAATCTGGAAGAAGGACACTCCAAAATGAAAAATGAGGAGTCTGGATGTTAGATTAGTAGGGTCTTATAACATCTATCCATATAGATAGTGCTTTGTTTCTAATAACGATCTATTCTGAAAGTTTTCCCTTTTAGCAATGCTCCCCTAAAAGGAAATGTGTTACACATTAGTGAGTTGTCCAAACAGCATTGGCAAATAGAATAATAAGTATGGAGCTTAAGATAAAGAATTAAAACAGAGGAGGAATCAATACATTATCAGTTGCAACAACAACGGCAAAAGGGGATATACAGAACAGTGAATGCAAAGTTCCTTAAAAATCAAAGGCTAAAAGAAAACAAAAACTGTGAGTGTCAGTGGAAGGCTAGTTTGTCAAAGTAATTCCCAGCTTAGCAGACCTCTTCTCTGCTAGAGGGAGCACTCTTTAATCATCTTGATAGTCCTGCTAGCAAGAGAGGTGTGCTAATTGGATGCCTGGCCCCATTGCCTAACATTGAGCAACTACTTTATTTCATAAACTGTTTTGTTGTTTTTTTTTAATAGCAAGTCTGAATAAGCAAGGAGAAAAACAACACTTTTTATATACTCCAGGTAAGAACATCTTAGAATATAAAAGAGAACTGGTAAGATACACTGAAAAGAGTAAGAAGGCAAGTTTACTGTGTTCTCTTTTCTATTGCAAAATATCCCATGCTGACACATAGGGCTTGGCTAAGGCAACTCTGAGACTTGGCTAGGATCCTGGTAGTGTTCCCTTTGAACCCCACAACCCATCCACAACTGGGGTGTTATATGAGTTTCAAAGCCTCATATTTATTCTGTACTTTTTGCTAGAGCCCTGGTTTAAGTAAGCCAACAAATGACTTGTTTTGCAATTCCAAATGCTGCCTTCTTTTGGAGACAGCAAAGTAATTTCATTTTGGGGAATCACCTCCCTCCCATTATAAAGCAATATGGTGGATCTGTCAGTCAAGGCAATGTACTTCTCTTAATCAAGAAGTGAATATGTGATTTAAGCCAGGTCAAGCCAACATTCTTCACATTCTTGCTAGTCTCAGAGTCAAGTGGAGGAATTCAGAAAAAGGAAAAAGAGCTGCAGTTGACATATGCTAGTGTCAGTGTTCAGGTAAATTTGCTAGTTGGATAATTGGAATAGCCATTGTTTCTGCCCTGTCTATGGTACATCAGCCATTTGTCTGAGTCTATAAACTACACTCTGATCCAACAATAAACATAACTGATAATTATGTTTCCAAATTTGGAAATTATGTTTCCAAAAAGGGATTTGGTTGTTAACTAGCCTACCTATTTCCTCTCTGTTAAGGCACAGGCTAGACTTCAGTATCAAAGCTTTTTTGTAATTTGATGCAATTAAACGTGAATGGGTTGACTATTAGTGATCTTCTTGAAATATGTGTCATTGGATGAAAGCTTTAAGAGGGCATTGCCCAGAACCTTACAGACCAAGCCCTTAATAAATATGACATTTCACAAGAGTAAATTGTGAAGAGAAAAATATCATATGAGTTATCTTGAGCAAGTAATTTAATGCTTTGGGCCTTTCTCTCCTTAGCAATAAAAATATTGGATTTTAAGCTGAAAAATTCAATGCTTCTTCAACATTTCCTCCCCTAGTGTAGCCCATAATTATTGCTTACTTTGTGCTGGACTCTAATGTTAATTCTTCATATTCATTACTTCGTTAAATCTTTATGACAACCCTATGAGAAAGACATTAACATCAGTTGGGAATTCATTTAGTTACAAGTGGCAGAAAACCACAATACACTTGCCTAGACCCATTAATTTTTCTTCCTTCACAAGAAGTCTATGTTAGTAGCTGATGTCTTGTTGGTATAAAAATTAGAACCTTTCCTCACATATTGACAAGATTGCAGACCTACTCTTTGCATTGTGTGCTTGTTTGATGCAAATAAAGCAAAGGGAGGTAGAACAGTCTAGAAGCCAGAGTTTTGTTTTTGTTTTTTCCTTCATGAAGAAAGAACTCACTTTCCTCACAACCCACAGTTGACTTCCACTTACATCTTATTGGCTGGGACTGTTAGCTTGAAGGGAGCCAGAAAAAGGGAACTATTTAGCTGGGCATATTTCTAGACCATATTTCTACTGGGGTTCTGTTGCCTAGCAGAAAGGGAGGGAAGGATGTTTGGAAGATGATTGACATGGTGAGCTGTAATGCTTTAAATTTTTTTTTATATATTATGGTTGAAAAATGAAAGAACCAAAAGGGGAATAACAATATCATAAAAGGTAAAAACAGGGCTACCCTGGTGGCTCAGACTGGGAAGAGTCTGCCTGCAGTGTGGGAGATTCACGTTCCATCCCTGGGTGGGGAAGATTCCCTGGAGAAGGAAACAGCAACCTGTTCCAGTATTCTTGCCTGGAAAATCCAATGGATGGAGGAGCCCGGCAGGCTATATAGTCCATGGAGTCGCAAAGAGTCGGAAATGACTGAGTGACTTGACTTTCACTTTCAAAGCTAATAAATGGTGAAGAAAGGAATTTGAAGCCAAGGACCTGGTTGCAAATCCAAACACTTAACAAGGGTAGGGTCAGTACAGTACAGGACTATAAAGTGGCAGCCGTGACTGATTAGAATAGCCAGCTCTTTTGATCTACATGTAAAGAAAACATTTGGATCAATGGAACTAGATTATTAAAAATTACTTGTAAACCTGCATGAATTATGGCAAAACTTTTTGTCATCTTCTTAATGTGTGTACTGGGTCTTAAATCAGTATCTGTTTAAGGGAATTGCATTATATCTTTTGGATCCCTATATTTATTTCAATATCATAAGCCACATCCCCCTACAAACCATAAGCTTTTGGGATGAATGTGGGGTGGTAAACATAACTTATTTTCGGGAGGCCAAAACTTAGTTTGAAGCCTGACATATTCTTTTGTAAACCTGTGTTAGTAAGTTATAATTATCCTTGGTTTCTTCACATGTGAAAGGAAATGATATCAAACCATTTTCAGAATAAATGCATATAAAATTTTAGCAGAGTACACAGGCCACATTGTAAACATTCAATAAATGGCAAATATTATTTTAATTACTTATAAACTTCTGAGTTTTGGTCTATTACCAAAGAAATTATATACTTTAGAGCAGATGTTTTAAATGCAAAAAGTAAAATCAAGAAAATAAAATCACCAGTAATCTCACATAGAGCAGTAAAGATCAATAAGATTCTTATGCATTCTACCCAAATTTTTTCTCTTTGAATATTTATTAGAGTAATACATGTCTCAGATAACTAATGAATTTGTGCAGAAAAACTTGCTATAGGAAACCTTGTCTATATTCTGATTCCTCTTCAACCCTAGTTTCACTTTTTAAGGAAAACTCAACTTTTCAATAATGCAATTATACAACTATTGCTCAATCTATTAACTGTAGAAAATAGCCCTTGACTCCTAAATGCTAAAAATAAAGATTTTGTTTTCATATACTATTATTGCTTAATTTTTCCTTCCAACTCTATTATAATTCTTCCATTGATTATATTTTTAATATTAAATAATATGCTTAAGACACAATTTTGGTTCCATTAATATTCAGCAGGTTCTCTTGATAGTTTAAGAAAAAAATTTATTTCCCTTACTCTCTCCTCCACTTTTTTCCCTACTTTCTCTCCCATGTTAATGTACTCCTTTCTGTAAGCTGTGCTTTAATTTGTACATTGTTGATGTTTTAATATTAGTATTTTATATTGCAAGTTCAAAAAGTTTATTGTGTTGTCTGTCAGATCAGATCAGATCAGATCAGTCACTCAGCCGTGTCTGACTCTGCGACCCCATGAATCGCAGCACACCAGGCGTCCCTGTCCATCACCAACTCCCAGAGTTCACTGAGACTCACGTCCATCGAGTCAGTGATACCATTCAGCCATCTCATCCTCTGTTGTCCCCTTCTCTTCTTGCCCCCAATCCCTCCCAGCATCAGAGTGTTTTCCAAAGAGTCAACTCTTCGCATGAGGCGGCCAAAGTACTGGAGTTTCGGCTTTAGCATCATTCCTTCCAAAGAAATCCCAGGGCTGATCTCCTTCAGAATGGACTGGTTGGATCTCCTTGCAGTCCAAGGGACTCTCAAGAGTCTTATCCAACACCACAGTTCAAAAGCATCAATTCTTCGGTGCTCAGCCTTCTTCACAGTCCACCTCTCACATCCATACATGACCACAGGAAAAACCATAGCCTTGACTAGACGGACCTTTGTTGGCAAAGTAATGTCTCTGCTTTTCAATATGCTATCTAGGTTGGTCATAACTTTCCTTCCAAGGAGTAAGCGTCTTTTAATTTCATGGCTGCAGTCACCATCTGCAGTGATTTTGGAGCCCAGAAAAATAAAGTCTGACACTGTTTCCACTATTTCCCCATCTATTTCCCATGAAGTGATGGGGCCAGATGCCATGATCTTCGTTTTCTGAATGTTGAGCTTTAAGCCAACTTTTTCACTCTCCACTTTCACTTTCATCAAGAGGCTTTCGAGTTCCTCTTCACTTTCTACCATAAGGGTGGTGTCATCTGCATATCTGAGGTTACTGATATTTCTCCCAGCAATCTTGATTCCAGCTTGTGCTTCTTCCAGCCCAGCGTTTCTCATGATGTACTCTGCATAGAAGTTAAATAAACAGGGTAACAATATACAGGCTTGACATACTCCTTTTCCTATTTGGAACCAGTCTGTTGTTCCATGTCCAGTTCTAACTGTTGCTTCCTGACCTGCATACAAATTTCTCAAGAGGCAGATCAGGTGGTCTGGTATTCCCATCTCTTGAAGAATTTTCCACAGTTGATTGTGATCCACACAGTCAAAGGCTTTGGCATAGTCAACAAAGCAGAAATAGATGTCCTTTTAGGTTGATGCTAAAAAGTAGTTTCACATTTTATGGTTGTATAAATGTTTTCTGGTTGGTCAACAAAATACTTTAAGAAAGAATGCTTAGTTGTTCTCTGATCCAATATCTTCACTCTGTGTCATGTACAGGAGAATTTTCTTAGCATCAAGTTCGAATATATCATTTTTTAATTGACTAAAACCATTGTACTGGTTAGCTTGTTTAACAATTGGACCAAGACTGTCAAATACAACATTGTTTTTTTAGTTTATAACTGTTTTTCTTCTCTCCCTCTTTATTCATCATTTTCCTTTGTATATTCATGCTTTTCTAAATTTTTAATACTACTCCCCATTCTGTGGCCTCACCTTCTGGATGCCTCTTTAACTAAGACTTCCTCCTATTTTAAATCTGAAATGGTTATACAATCCAGGTTGTCTGAAACTTCTCCTAATAACTTTCTTGGCTGGACCTACTGTTTTAGGACCTCGTATGTTCATTTTTTCTTGGATTATTTGGTCTTGATTGCTTACCCTGATGTAACTTTTAAAGAAGGTTTTGTCAGAAGAAAGACACCAAAGTCATTTCATATATTTTTTAATTAAGTTTCGTCTATGGGGTCGCACAGAGTTGGACATGACTGAAGCAACTTAGCAGCAGCAGCAGTATAGAATTCTAGGTTAAAATAATTTTTCCCCAAAATTTGCAGTTCTAAGACTTCACAAGAATACAAGTAGGCATGATTAACTTTTTAAATTTGTTTCTGGGGCATTTACAAGTCATTTTGATCTAAATTTTAGTGCCTATTTTCAATTCTAGGAAACTTTCTTTCATTATTTGTTTGATAGTTTTTTTCAATTTCTCATTTGTCTTGTTTGGGTTTGTTTTCTCATATAATTATTCTTTCTGAGGGACCTCCTTTATTGGTGTTTTGTATCTCACATTATTTATTTACATTTTTAATCTCTTTCTTTTTCCTAAGAGAACAAAAGTCTGTTCTCTAAGTCTGTGAATATGTTTCTGTTTCATAGATAAGTATATTTGTGTCATATTTTAGTCTCCATGTATAAGTAAGGTCCGTCTAGTCAAAGCTTTGATTTTTCCTGTAGTCATGTATGGATGTGAGAGTTGGACTATAAACAAAGCTGAGCACCAAAGAATTGATGCTTTTAAACTGTGGTGTTGGAGAAGACTCTTGAGAGTCCCTTGGACTGCAAGGAGATCCAACCAGTCTATCCTAAAGGAAACCAGTCCTTAATATACATTGGAAGGACTGATGCTGAAGCTGAAACTCTAATACTTTGGCCACCTGATGTGAAGAACTGACTCATTAGAAAAGACCCTCATGCTGGGAAAGATTGAAGGTGGGAGGAAAAGGGGATGACAGAAGATAAGATGGTTGGATGGCATCACTGACTCAATGGACATGAGTTGAGTAAACTCTGGGAGTTGGTGATGGACAGGGAGGCCTGGCGTGCTGCAATTCATGGGGTCTCAAAGAGTCGAATACAACTGAACAACTGAACTGAACTGAACAGATAAGTAATATCATATGGTATTCATCTTTCTTCTTCTGACTTACCTCATTTAGTGTGATAATTTCTAGGTCCATCCATGTTGCTGAAAATGGCATTATTTTGTTCTTTTTTATGGCTCAGTAGTATTTCACTGTATATATGTACCATATTTTCTTTATCCACTCATCTGTTTATGAACATTTAGGCAGTTCCCATGTCTTGGCTATTGTGAATAGTGCTTCTGTGAACATAGGGGGTGCTTGTATATATATTTTTTTAATTATAATTTTTCTAGATATATGACTAGGAGTGGGATTGCTGGATCATATGGCAGTTCTATTTTTTTAGATTTTTGAGGAGCCTCCCATACTGTTTTCTGTAGTGGCTGCAGCAAATACATTCCCACCAAAAGTGTAAGAGGATTCCCTTTTCTCCACCATCTCTTTAGTAACTGTTATTTGTAGACTGTTTAGTGATAGTCATACTGACTTGTATGAAGTGGTATTTCACTGTAGTTTTGATTTGCATTTCTGTAATAATTAGCAATATTGAGTATCTTTTCATGCACACATGTTCTTAATGAATTATGACCAACCCAACACAAATGCAGAAGCCTCATAAAACTGTCACATGGTTTCACATCACATATATGCTCAGGTAGACACAAGGCTAGGAGAAAAAGAACCAAAGAGAGCAAGACTCCAGAAAAACACTATTCACTTTTTTTCTTCCTTTTACTGTCTGTGTGAAAGCATTATAGTGGTATTGACAGCAAAAATGACATCTTTGTACAAAAGAGGCAGTTGGGAAAGCAACAATAATTTTAAAGATGGACAGAGCTGAAGCAAGTGCATATGCTTTGAAGAAATGGGGGAGAAAAAGAACTTGTGCTTCTCCAGGGACTAAGAACAAGTCTAAATTAAAACAGATCTTTAAATAGAAAGCAAGACTCTGTCCATCAGTTTTTGTTTTAGTGGAGCTATCCTTTCTGGAGAATAATTTCTTTAGGAGAAAAACATTTAAGATACCAGATGCTATATAGACAAAGTAGATCGTGTATTACTCATCAGTTGTTTGAAGCAAGAAACTGAGATATGTTGCTGCTGCTAAGTCGCTTCAGTTGTGTCCGACTCTGTGTGACCCCATAGACGGCAGCCCACCAGGCTCCCCAGTTCCTGGGATTCTCCAGGCAAGATCACTGGAGTGGGTTGCCATTTCCTTCTCCAATGCATGAAAGTGGAAAGTGAAAGTAGGAAGTCACTTGGTCATGTCCGATTCTCAGCGACCCCTTGGACTGCAGCCTACCAGGCTCCTCCGTCCATGGGATTTTCCAGGGAAGAGTACTGGAGTGTGGTGCCAAACACTGTCAAATACAAAATGGCACTATGAACAACCTGAGGATCTGTTGACATTAACCAAGTGGGAGAAATATGCATTTATACATTTTAAAAATTGGTATCTATAACTTGAGCTGCCTAAATCTTTTTTCTGTGATATATAGATACATACATAAACTACTTAATATATTAATACCTATATTAATATGGGTGTTTATAACACATATATCAATATCATATACAACATATGTCTTAAAACACGTAAAATGTGTACTGCTTACAACCTTCTGACCTTGGGTAAATACCTTATCCTGTATCTTTACTTATGAAGTTAAGTATAATATTCACCATATTGACTTGTAGTAAAGGTTTAATACAGTAACACACAAAATGTAATTAGAAAATATACAAATTATTGTATGAATTATAAATCTCATTTTACTTTGATTGAAAATGTCTGTAACCCTTTATTATTCCTGCAATATTATGTGATAAAATTATTGTTGGAAAAATAATCACTATTTCATTTTTTGAAAATATTTATTTATTTGGCTGCATTGGGTGTTAATCGCCATATGCAGATCCTTTCTTATGGGGCACAGGCTTCTCACTAGTAGTGACAGTCAGGCTCCAGAATGCACAGGCTCAGTACTTGTGGCACACAGAGTTGGCTGCGGCAAGCAGACTTAGGTGCCCTGTGGTGTGTGGGATCTTAGTTTCCTGACCAGGGATCAAACTGATGTCCCCTGCATTGGAAAGCAGATTCGTAGTCACCAGACCACCAGGGAAGTCCTAAAATAATTATTATACCACTGAAATTTTTCTGAGTTAAACTTGAAACTTGGTATTGTATAGCTTTTGAGGTAGTCAGAGACTGACTGCTTCATTCATTCAGTCACTCAAATAAGTAATTTTAGGCGTATATTCTGTGTCCAGTGCTGTGCTGTATAAAGCAGACGCAAAATGAAAACAGGCGCATCTGCTCCAGGGTCTCATTACTGTGGCCCAGTCGTTGAGAAAATGGTTTAAAGGACAGAATTTAAATGGAAAAACTTCTGTGTTCTGCATGAATACAATTCATGTCTGTAACTTGCACGATCTCACTTAAACGTGGACTCAAACAAAAGCAACAGAAAAACAAATGCATAGAAAAAGATGTCAAACGGGGTAATGGAAGGCAGAAGGTGAAGGGAGAGAAACTAGAGGAAGGCGGTCAAAAGGTCCAAGTTTCCACTTATAAGACACATAAGAACTGAAGATGTAACGCACATCATGCTGACCATAATTAACACTAATGTGTGTTATTTAGGAAAGTTGTTAAGAGACTAAATCCTGAGAGTTCATATCACCAGGAGAATTTTTTTTCTTTTTTTCTTTTCTTTTAATTATACCCATTTGAGAAGATGGATGTTAAACTAACTTATTTTAGAAGTAATTTTACCATAGAAGTAAATCAAGCTAACATGCTATTCCTGCTGAACTTACACAGGGATGTGTAATAGAAACTATTTCTCAATAAAACTGGATTAAAAAAAAATTTTTTTTACACTGAACTATAGCCGATTAACAATGTTGTGGTAGTTTCACGTGGACGCCAAAGGTGTTCAGTCATACATATGCCTGTATCCATTCCCCTCCCATCCAGGCTGCCACGTTACTGAGCAGTGCTCTCTGTGCTATACAGTAGGACATTGTTGTTTATCCATTGTAAATACAGCAGTGTGTACATGCCCATCCAAAATTCCCTAACTATCCCTTCGCCCTATTCTTCCCCCTGGAAACCATAAGTTCATTCTCTTAGTTTGTGAGTCTGTTTCTGTTTTGTAAATGAGCTCATCTGTATTTTTTCTTTTTAAATTCAACATATAGGAGATGCCATATGATATCTCACCTTCTCTTCTGACTTACTTCACTCTGCATGACAATATCTAGATCCATCCATGTTGTTGCAAATTGCATTATTTCATTTTTTTAATGGCTGAGGAATAGGACTGGAAAAGGTCAGTTTTCATTCCAATCCCAAAGAAAGGCAATGCCAAAGAATGCTCGAACTACTGAACAATTGCACTCATCTCACACGCTAGTAAAGTAATGCTCAAAGTTCTCCCAGCCAGACTTAAGCAATATGTGAACCCTGAACTTCCAGATATTCAAGCTGGTTTTAAAAAAGCAGAGGAACCAGAGATCAAATTGCCAACATCCACTGGATCATTGAAAAAGAAAGAGAGTTCCAGAAAAACATCTATTTCTGCTTTATTGACTATGCCAAAGCCTTTGACTGTGTGGATCACAATAAACTGTGGAAAATTCTGAAAGAGATGGGAATACCAGACTGCCTGACCTGCCTTTTGAAAAAACCTATATGCAGGTCAGGAAGCAATTTATAGTTTCCTATAAATTAAGTGAAAAACATCCAAATAAAGGCTTTAAATATTAATAGACCAGGTAGCACCAGAAATTATGTGACTGTTATGATTATCAAAACATGTCTTAACTTTTTAGGGCAAAATTACACACTAAAAGTTCTAGCTTAAGTGTTGGCACTTGTGTGTAAAAAAAAATCACTCAGACTTCAGTGTATACCCAATAATTTTAAATTATGTGAGATGTTTTAAATTTGTGAACTCGTAATTCCTGTTTTGATGATTCACTTTCTTGAGATGGTAATTGTATAAATTGCTATTGCCGCTTTATTTCAGTATCATGTGCCTGTAAACCATGGATTTTTCTCCCTTTGTATAAAGACATTGTAGATAATTGAATGTTTGATTATAGAAAGGTCATTAGTTTCTCGTTACACATTTTGTTAGTCTGGTTTTTGTTGCTTATTGGGTTTAATATTGTTCTTGAAAATAGTTGATGCTATGTTATGTATAACTTTTCTAATAAAAGTTGTGTTATAAGCTGTAAAAAAACCAAAAAAACCGGACATGTCCACTTCGAACTGGACATGGAACAACAGACTGGTTCCAAATAGGAAAAGGAGTACGTCAAGGCTGTATATTGTCATACTGCTTGTTTAACTTATATGCAGAGTACATCATGAGGAACGCTGGGCTGGAAAACCACAAGCTGGAATCAAGATTGCCAGAAGAAATATAGATAACCTCAGATATGCAGATGACACCACCCTTATGGCAGAAAGTGAAGAGGAACTAAAAAGCCTCTTGATGAAAGTGCAAGAGGAGAGTGAAAAAGTTGGCTTAAAGCTCAACATTCAGAAAACGAAGATCATGGCATCTGGTCCCATCACTTCATGGGAAATAGATGGGGAAACAGTGGAAACAGTGTTAGACTTTATTTTTTTGGGCTCCAAAATCACTGCAGATGGTGATTGCAGCCATGAAATGAAAAGACGCTTACTCCTTGGAAGGAAAGTTATGACTAACCTAGACAGCATATTCAAAAGCAGAGCCATTACTTTGCCAACAAAGATTCATCTAGTCAAGGCTATGGTTTTTCCTGTGGTCATGTATAGATGTTAGAGTTGGACTGTGAAGAAAGCTGAGCACCAAAGAATTGGTGGTTTTGAACTGTGGTGTTGGAGAAGACTCTTGAGAGTCCCTTGGACTGCAAGGAGATCCAACCAGTCCATCCTAAAGGAGATCAGTCCTGGGTGTTCATTGGAAGGACTGATGTGAAAGCTGAAACTCCAGTACTTTGGCTACCTCATGTGAAGAGTTGACTCATTGGAAAAGACCTTGATGCTGGGAGGGATTAGGGGCAGGAGGAGAAGGGGATGACAGAGGATGAGATGGCTGGATGGCATCACTGACTCAATGGACATGAGTTTGAGTGAACTCCAGGAGTTGGTGATGGACAGGAAGGCCTGGTGTGCTGCAATTCATGGGGTCGCAAAGAGTCAGACACGACTGAGTGACTGAACTGAATATTCCACTGTGTGTACCACATCTTTATCCAGTCCTCTGTTGATGGATATTTAGGTTGCTTCCATATCTTGACTATTTTAAATAATGCTTCAACGGACATTTTGATGTACATATCCTTTCAGACCATGTTTTTCTCTAGATATATGCTGGGATGGAATTCTTTTTTAGGTTTACTATAAAAGATAAATGAAGAATTGTTATATTAAGTTCCCAAAACTTTAAAGGGAGCTGTAGGGAAGTTGAAATGAAGTGGGATGTTGGATAGAACATTTTTATAAAACAAAGACAATCCCAATGTATTTCAAAAATATAGTCATTGATCTTGTAAACAGCCCTCCCTTTTTATCAGGTGGAGAATAGCATTCTTCTTCTGATATTAACGACTTCCTTTTAGAATGCTTCCCTTTCCTAGAAAGAGAATGAACTTAACAATAGACAATCTGAAGTACTGAATGTTCAGTGCAGTAGATAAAGGGCTTACCATTTTGATAAAAAAAATGTTTTCATTTGAATACTCCAGACTGTCCATTTCTATTAACAAAGTTGGTTTTTATCTTGTCAAATTATATAAACCACATGGCCATACCCTTTAGTTTTTTACTGGATATATATTGATATTAGGACTTCCCTGGTGGCTCAAATGGTAAAGAATTTGCATGCAATGCAGGAGACCCAGATTCAATCCCTGGGTTGGAAAGATCCCCTGGAGTTGAAAATGGCAACCTATTCCAGTATTCTTGCCTAGAGAATTGCTTGGACAAAGAAGCCTCGTGGGCCCCAGTCCATGAGTCATAGAGAGTTGGACACAAATGAGCAACTAACATATTGATGTTAGGTCTTGTTATTGCTAGATACATTTTCATCATCATCTATTTCCCTATATATTTGTTGTTCAAACAAAACGTATATTCTCTGTTCCTGTATTTGAGGACCACCAAGGTCTTTAAATCGGAGAAGGCAATGGCACCCCACTCCAGCACTCTTGCCTGGAAAACCCCATGGACGGAGGAGCCTGGTGGGCCGCAGTCCATGGGGTCGCTAAGAGTCGGACACGACTGAGCGACTTCACTTTTACTTTTCACTTTTATGCATTGGAGAAGGAAATGGCACCCCACTCCAGTACTCTTGCCTGGAAAACCCCATGGACAGAGGAGCCTGGTGGGCCGCAGTCCATGGGGTCGCTAAGAGTCGGACACGACTGAGCGACTTCACTTTTACTTTTCACTTTTATGCATTGGAGAAGGAAATGGCAACCCACTCCAGTGTTCTTGCCTGGAGAATCCCAGGGACAGGGGAGCCTCGTGGGCTGCCGTCCATGGGGTTGTACAGAGTCGGACACGACTGAAGCGACTTAGCAGCAGCAAGGTCTTTAAATAAAGGCTTGGTAAAAGGCATATTCACCATAAAACTGGAAATATGAAACATGTGTGTACCACTTATTTCCTGAATCCCCTTACCCTTCTTCCCAATCATTCTGAGAGGCATTTGATACCTTTTTAATAAATTCTGTCTCCACTTGAATTACCTAGAGCATAGTACATTTGGGCACAAATAAAAAATACAATATATGGAAAGAAACAAATGTTTTGAAAGTTCCCACTATATTCTAGGAAGTATTAAAGTTTTTGAAGCATATTATCAAGAGCAACAAACAATAATATTTTATTCACTATATTATTACTTATAAAGTTTTTCATTTCCACTATGCACATACTGAAACAACATAAACTTTAAATTATAAAAGTATTATGCACTTCAGAAATCCATAAGACACCCCAAAAGCCTTTCTTCCTTTCTGAATGGCTGAACATAATACCAAGCTTTGCCAAATTTGTGTTAATGAGGAAAGAAAAAATTTTTACACACTGAATCCTGAATTATGTCTCCTTATTAGTGTTGTAATAAGCTGTTTTAGTCTTTACAGCAAATTTCCATTTGTAGCTCTTTGAAAGAAGGCTGGGAAATTTTTGTAGGAGTTCATCATTTTTCTGTCTCTCACATGACGTTTGAATACATAAGTGTCTTGCTGTGCCATTCAGTTATTCTGAAAAGTTAAAGTAGACTCTTGGGTTTGATGTACAAATATTCGTCCACAGCATTCGATGTAGAACAATTCTAGGCTGCTTGTGTTTTACATTTGCTACTCATTTCCTGAGCCCTGACCTCAGCTGATAAACATTTTTCACTTTTAGTTTCAAGTAAAGGAGCTGAAAGAAAGCTGGTCTCATTTGGGGCATGTTATAGTCACAGCTACTTCATGTTCTCAATGCCTTTATTCACACCTAGAAATGTGCAAAATCACCTTGATAGTGTGCTGGGGAGCTTCTGTTACTTATTAGTATGCTTATCTATGAGTCTTTCTGTCAGTAAGAAAGTAAAACTTTGTTTCAGTTCAGTTCAGTTGCTCAGTCGTGTCTGACTCTTTGCGATCCCATGGACCAGGCCAGGCCTCCCTGTCCATCACCAGCTCCCAGAGTTTACTCTAACTTATGTCCATTGAGTTGGTGATGCCATCCAACCATTTCATCCTCTGTCAACCTCTTTCTCATCCTGCCTTCAATCTTTCCCAGAATCAGGGTTTTTTCCCAATGAATCGGCTCTTCGCATCAGGTGGCCAAAGTACTGGAGTTTCAGCTTTAGCATCAGTCCTTCCAATGAACACCCAGGACCGATCTCCTTTAGGATGGACTGGTTGGACCTCCTTGCAGTTCAAGGAACTCTCAAGAATCTTCTCCAACACCACAGTTCAAAAGCATCAATTCTTTGGTGTTCAGCCTTCTTCACAGTCCAACTCTCACATCCATACATGACCACTGGAAAAACCATAGCCTTGATGAGATGGACTTTTGTTGGCAAAGTAATATCTCTGCTTTTAATATGCTGTCTAGGTTGGTCAGAACTTTCCTTCCAAGGAGTAAGCGTCTTTTTATTTCATGGCTGCAATCATCATCTGCAGTGATTTTGGAGCCCAAAATAATAAAGTCAGCCACTGTTTCTACTGTTTCCCCATCTATTTGTCATAAAGTGATGGGACCAGATGCCATGATCTTAGTTTTCTGAATGTCGAGCTTTAAGCCAACTTTTTCACCCTCCTCTTTCACTTTCATCAAGAGGCTTTTTAGTTCCTCTTCACTTTCTGCCATAAGGGTGGTGTCATCTGCATATCTGAGGTTATCTATCTTTCTCCTGGCAATCTTGATTCCAGTTTGTGCTTCCTCCAGCCCAGCGTTCCTCATGATGTACTCTGCATATAAGTTAAACAAGCAGGGTGACATACTCCTTTTCCTATTTGGAACCAGTCTGTTGTTCCATGTCCAGTTCTATCTGTTGCTTCCTGACCTGCATACAGATTTCTCAACAGGCAGGTCAGGTGGTCTGGTATTCCCAACTCTAAGAATTTTCCACAGTTTATTGTGATCCATACAGTCAAAGACTTTGGCATACTGAATAAAGCAGAAATAGATGTTTTTCTGGAACTCTCTTGCTTTTTCGATGATCCAGTGGATGTTGGCAATTTGATCTCTGGTTCCTCTGCCTCTTCTAAAACCAGCTTGAACATCTGGAAGTTCACAGTTCATGTATATCTATGATTACAGACAGCTGGCTATTTCTTCTCCTTGTGAATCTTTATTCTTTCTTTCTTTTCTTTTGTGAGCAAGTTATTCAAGTTCCTTGCAGTGGATTTGTAAATTATGGTTTAGGTAGCATTTTCAGATTCAAAATAGAATTTAAAATAGGGAGAAACCAAATCAAGTGCCTGGAAGAAAGTATTAATAAATAAAGTTTGCTTCTTAAGTCCAGGCCACTAGGTCCCAATACCTTACACCATGTTTCCCTTACCTAATTATTTTCTAACGATGGGGAGAAGCACTGCCAGTAGACTGAGGTAGTCTGGAGATTATCGACATTTTAGCAACTATAGTCCAGGAAGCAGAGAAACCAACAGCTGTACCAGAAAATCATAAATTATATTTGAGGCATGTTTGAAACAGATCATTCCATTTGTGGTGCTATTTAAAATCTGCACTTAAGCCCCAGTTTGTTTGGCAGTAAATCTGTGATTGTAGAAGGAAAAGAAGCCTCTCCAGCAAGACAAGAGTAAAGAGAGGAGACATTTACAACAAGCAGCTTGGGGAGCTAATATCTTCTTTGCGATATACAGAAATCATGTTTTAAAAGGCTGTAAATCTCCAAGTCACCTGTGACCACAGTATGAAGTCAATTCAGAGTTAGCAATCTTTTGGGAGGTCATTTTTTTATATCCAATATCAATTTGATGGGATGGGGAACACATAGCACTTAGGATTAACATAATGCTTTATGACAACAAGACCACAGATGTGAAGAACAAAAGTAGCAAATTTGTCCACAGTGGAAAATACCATTTTGCTGGTAAGTTCTAGCATTCTAAGTTAGGGAAGGAGAAATCTTCCATTCTCATAATTCACAGATGATCATCACCAACAGGAAATAAATACTCAAGTCCAAATACATTTATTTAAATTATTTCAAAACATAATTGTGTATTATAGAATCTGAGTTGCAGAAAGCTTAGAAAGCATAGTTAGGTATGGCTATGTATCTGTCAGAAGAGTGGGAAATCATAAATTAAAGAGACTGATAACAGTTTTAGAACAAACAGAGGCATCGAACTGGAGACAGTATGATTGATCTCATGGTTTAGAATGATTTGCCTTTGTCTACTAGAGTAGGACATATGTATCCTCTGCTGCTGCTGCTGCTGCTAAGTTGCTTCAGTCATGTCCAACTCTGTGCGACCCCATAGACAGCAGCCCAACAGGCTCTCCCGTCCCTGGGATTCTCCAGGCAAGAACACTGGAGTGGGTTGCCATTTCCTTCTCCAATGCGTGAAAGTGAAAAGTGAAAGTGAAGTCACTCAGTCGTGTCCGACTCTTCTCGACCACGTGGACTGCAGCCTACCAGGCCACTCCATCCATGGGATTTTCCAGGCAAGAGTACTGGAGTTGGGTGCCATTGCCTTCTCCATATGTATCCTCTATTGCCCACTAATTGCATTCTTTCAATATTCAATCAATAGAAATATTTGTGATGAGCATCAAAAGACAAGGAAAAAACATTTACAGTAGCATGAAATCTAACAGCCCCAAATTGATAAAGTCCAAAGGTTCATCATTGGTTGAATAGATAAATAGAGCATGGTAATTAACACAATGGAATATTATACATCAATGAAAATGCAGCTATACACAATAAAAGAGTATATATTCATGCTTTCATTTATAAAATATTCAATTAAACCAAAAAATAGATGACTTATAGTAACAGACATTTATTGACTCATACTTCTATAAGTTAGAAGTCTATGACCAAGGTAATTTTTCAGGCCATAGTCCCTCTGACAGTGCTAGGAAAGCATCTTTCTTTACTTTTTCTGCTTCTGGTATGTGCCATAAATCTTTGGTGTTTGTTGGCTCCTAAATGCTTTGTTCCAGTCACATGTCCATCTCATTCCTGTGTGTCTTCATACCATATTCCATCTCTGCATTTCTGTCTCCATGTCTAAATTTCTTTTTATAAGGATCAGTTCAGTCACTCAGTTGTGCCTGACTCTTTGTGACCCCTTGGACTGTAGCACACCAGGCTTCCCTGACCATCACCAGCTCCCAGAGCTTACTCAAACGCATGTCCATCAAGTCAGTGATGCCATCCAACCATCTCATCTTCTGTCGTCCCCTTTTCCTCCCGCCTTCAATCTTTCCCAGCATCAGGATCTCTTCCAATGAGTCAGTTCTTCACATCAGGTGGCCAAAGTATTGGAGCTGAAATTCAGCATCAGTCCTTCCAATGAATATTCAGGACTGATTGCCTTTAGGATGGACTGGTTGGATCTCCTTGCAGACCAACTCAATTAGAGGTCTGTCTTATTCCAGTATCTCATCATGTCTACATCTGCATATCTACAAGCCTATTTCCAAATAAGTTTATATGCTGAGGAACTGGGAATTAGGATTTCAACAGATCTTTCTGAAAGGGAAACAGTTCAGTTCATACATACTTGAAATTCTCTGTGAAACTAGTGATGTGAATTGAAAAAAAAAAACTCCAGGATTGGATACAGAGCTCCAAGTACCCAATGTAGTGTTTATCTATGGCCTTTACAATGTCCTGTTTGTCAGTAATAACTCAGGTACTAAAGGTTCAAGGGTGATTTCTCTGAGCACAGCTATTATTTGACTTTCCTACATTCTACATTAATGTATATGTAGACAACACCGCCCACATCTTTAAAGTTATATATATAATTCTGGGTCAGGTATCAAAGATCTCATAGGCAGCCCATGTCTGTTACAGGACTGATCAGTGATTCTAGGATACTGAGAGTCCAGCATCAAACTTTGAACATGTTGATCCAGTACAAGGATAACACACATGCGAGGGGAAGTATAGAGGATTATAGTCTGTCTATATCCAAGCTCTTCACAGACCTTGAAAAGGGAAACCAGAATATACTTCAAGACAGATCAGACCAGACCTCACCTTCCATCTCAGTCCCACATTCTAGGCAGCCTTTTCCTAATTACCTGGAGTTGGTATGTGAGGTAAAACCTATGATTAGTTCATACTGATCTAATACTGACATGCAGGGTCAACCAAAGGCTAGACGATCAGGTCAGGTAAATTTGACCTCTATGACCTCTTTCATACCTTGCATTTGGGCTTCTTTCTTATTTGTAGCATTATCGTGATGTCTCTGCTGCCCATGAGTCAGTGATTTGTAGACTTGAAAAAGGTTATTCACCATTCTAAGATTGTACCTGCCTCCACTCTTAGCCATCAATTTCTGCCATGTCTAATTTTGGTTTCTAGTTAAATGGTAATATATATATTGCAACCATGACTGTTAATGGAGTATATTATTGCTGAACCTATGGAAAATTACACTGACCCTAAACATTAATTGAATTTGGTAATAAAGATGAGACATTGTTATGTTATGGGTTTTGACTCTTTAGTGTCTGGGTTCAAATTTTGCCATTCATTCATTTTGGACAAATTACCTTTCTGGTCAATGCCTTCATTTCTGCCTGTATATACTATGAATAAAGTGCCTATCTTACAGGTGTTGTTGCGATGAATGAATGAGTTAAAATACAGAAATGATTTAAAACATTTTTGGCATATAGAAAACATTTCACACGCGAGTTAGATAATTTAAGAGTATAATTGTGCAAGCAGGAATCCTACATATGATGATTAAAACTTTAAGGCTGAAAAAAATTCTATTTGATTTTTACCTATATGTTGGTCACTATGTTAGATTTTAGAGATATATGCTGTGTCTTGAAGGAGAATTTAATGAAATAGACACAGAAATTAAATTGAAACATGGTAAGTGCTATAATGATTATATTTGGCTTTTGTTATGAGAACACACTGACATGATGCAGCAGATTTTTTTTAACTTTGAAACTATTTACTCTTGCTGTTTTCTTTTTTTACTGTACTATAGAGAAAATTTCCTGTTAAAGCAATGAAGTGCTTTTTACAAAGAGCTGACTCTTGTCTTGCTGTCTTTTCTCCCTCCCTCATTCTTTCTTACTCCATGCTCTTCTAGCATAGATGTTTAGATATTCTTGAACCAGTACACTTTATAAATGAGTGGGATTCTTTAATATGACCTTCAATTTCTAAGAAATGTCACTATTATTTAAAGTTAGGTTTACTTACGAGAAGTTATGATGTTGTTCAGTCACAAAGTCATGGACTGCAGCACACCAGGCTCCTCTGTCTTTCACTTTCTCCCCAAATTCCTGTCCACTGAGTCAGTACTACCTAACCATCTCATGTTCTGCCAACCCCTTCTCCTGTTGCTTTCAATCTTTCCCAGCAACAGGGTCTTTTCCAGTGAGCTAGCTCTTCACATCAGGTAGCCAAAGTATTGGAGCTTCAGCTTCAGCATCAGTCATTTCAATGAATATTCAGGGTTGATTTCCTTTAGGATTGACTGATTTGATCCCTTTGAAGTCCAAGGAACTCTCAAGAGTCCTCCAGTACCACATGATATTGATTAACATTAATTCACTTGTACTTTAAAAAAGAAAACGTATGTATAGACATATATATATGTACATATATATATATATATATAATTTAAATATTGACTTACAGAAAAGGACATATTACTAGACATTGCAGGTAATTTATTACAAATATGACATATTTTCTCTCATTCTTTAACTCAGCAATTCTATTTTTCATAGTTCCTAAATCAAAAACATTTTGGTCAGGATTCAAAGGTTCTTTTTAATCTGAAATTTCTTTCTAGTGCATGATACAATTAGGAAGAAAAATATCATGACAGTTGTTTTCATATTTAAACTTGCCTTTTTAACATAACAATGAAATACAAACCTTTTAAAATATCACCAGACATAAAGGGTCAGATATGATTGCAGATACTGGGTTCTAAAAGTTTACTATTTCCTAAACACATTGTCATTCAGAGCACTGAGTTGTTGGCCCATTTTGAAATAGAAATGTTATCTTTGAAGTTTAAAATTTACAAAGTTATTTGCTTTAGGCATCTGGTAGAATTCTATAATGATAAAAATAAAAGTTATTAAATACCAAGGTTATAGGCTAGTGTTCAGAAACATTTTCAAAATACTCCACAGGCCAACTCTGTGTTAAAGATTTGACTCAAATTGTTTAACAGAAGATACTTTTTTGTGGTTAGTATGAAAAGAATTCTAAATTTGCCATTTCCTCTCTTATGTCCCCTCCAGGAAAACATTGAATGAAACCATCCTCAGGATATTAAAAGAGAACATGTGTTGGAGAATGAATATATATGTTACTCTAGTTTCTTCCTGTTGACAAAGTTACTTATGCAAGTAGATAATGAGTTCACTACATTTCTTCCAGATTCTCTTCTATTCATCTTCCCATGCTTTTCTTAAACCCTTAGCAATCGACAAACTTAGCTTTCTATGAACTTTTTAAGGATAGTTCAAACAGCAGATGCTGCCCTTTGAAATCTGCTTTGAAATCTGTTGCAAGATGTAACCAAAAGTAAGCAGGTAGGAGAGGCAGGACATACCTATATTTATTTGCATCGTGTTTTACATTAGCAAGAGACTATCATAAAAGCATAGTTTCTTACCCTGCCTTGTTAGAAACACTGACCTTTCTGCAGTAATTAAAGCAGAATGTGTGGTTTCTATTCTGTAGAGTTTTAAATTTACTGTTAATGTGTGTGTTTGCTGAGAACTTTCAGACATGATCTGTGCTATTTTCAATTTTAATTCAAACTAATGTGGGAAAGTCTTGAGTCAACCTTTAGAAATGCAGATGGGTTGTCATTATAAATAATACAAGATGGCATTCAATAACGGTTAGGAAGGAAGAAACAATACTGAGTACAAATACATTTTGTGAACACAGGTTCTCAATTGTTATTCTTTGGAAAGCAAGAGCATTAGTATGTTGAACACAATAAAGACTCATTTTCTTAATCTAAAAACATGTGTGTCCATCTTGGATTCACTAAAGCTTTAGATCAGGTTTGTATTGTTGCCATTGCTGAAGCAATGATTTAAAATCAACCAAAAATCTCAGTGTCAAATGGTGTTTAAACTTAAATGTTACTTTCATTCAGTTCAGTTCAGTTCAGTCGCTCAGTTGTGTCTGACTCTTTGCGACCCCATGAATCACAGCACGCCAGGCCTCCCTGTTCATCACCAACTCCTGGAGTTCACTCAAACTCATGTCCATCCAGTCAGTGATGCCATCCAGCCATCTCATCCTCTGTCGTCCCCTTCTCCTCCTGTCCCCAATCCCTCCCAGCATCAGGGTCTTTTCCAATGAGTCAACTCTTCACATGAGGTGGCCAAAGTATTGGAGTTTCAGCTTCAGCATCAGTCCTTCCAATGAACACCCAGGACTGATCTCCTTTAGAATAGACTGGCTGGACCTCCTTGCAGTCCAAGGGACTCTCAAGAGTCTTCTCCAACATCACAGTTCCAAAGCATCAATTCTTTTGCACTCAGCTTTCATTACATCACTTTAGATTAAACAAAATTTCTTTCAGATATTATAAAATTTTCATGAATCAATGGCTTGACAATGCCAAGTTGGTGAAAAATTTCAAATATTTAAAGTGTTTTCCCCAAACATAATAGTAACTCAGTAGAATACAGATTTTTTTTATATTTTTATTTTTTTCTAATTTTATTTTATTTTTAAACTTTACATAATTGTATTAGTTTTGCCAAATATCAAAATGAATCCGCCACAGGTATACATGTGTTCCCCATCCCAAACCCTCCTCCCTCCTCCCTCCCCATACCATCCCTCTGGGCCGTCCCAGTGCACCAGCCCCAAGCATCCAGCATCGTGCATCGAACCTGGACTGGCAACTCGTTTCCTACATGATATTTTACATGTTTCATTGCCATTCTCCCAAATCTTCCCACCCCTCTCCCTCTCCCACAGAGTCCATAAGACTGTTCTATACATCAGTGTCTCTTTTTGCTGTCTCAGTACACCAGGTTATTGTTACCATCTTTCTAAATTCCATATATATCGTTAGTATACTGTATTTATGTTTTTCCTTCTGGCTTACTTCACTCTGTATAATAGGCTCCAGTTTCATCTACCTCATTAGAACTGATTCAAATGTATTCTTTTTAATGGCTGAGTAATACTCCATTGTGTATATGTACCACAGCTTTCTTATCCATTCATCTGCTGATGGACATCTAGGTTGCTTCCATGTCCTGGCTATTATAAACAGTGCTGCGATGAACATTGGGGTACACGTGTCTCTTTCCCTTCTGGTTTCCTCAGTGTGTATGCCCAGAAGTGGGGTTGCTGGATCATAAGGCAGTTCTATTTCCAGTTTTTTAAGGAATCTCCACACTGTTCTCCATAGTGGCTGTACTAGTTTGCATTCCCACCAACAGTGTAAGAGGGTTCCCTTTTCTCCACACCCCTCTCCAGCGTTTATTATTTGTAGACTTTTGGATCGCAGCCATTCTGACTGGTGTGAAATGGTACCTCATAGTGGTTTTGATTTGCATTTCTCTGATAATGAGTGATGTTGAGCATCTTTTCATGTGTTTGTTAGCCATCTGTATGTCTTCTTTGGAGAAATGTCTATTTAGTTCTTTGGCCCATTTTTTGATTGGGTCGTTTATTTTTCTGGAGTTGAGCTGTAGGAGTTGCTTGTATATTTTTGAGATTAGTTGTTTGTCGGTTGCTTCATTTGCTATTATTTTCTCCCATTCTGAAGGCTGTCTTTTCACCTTGCTAATAGTTTCCTTTGATGTGCAGAAGCTTTTAAGGTTAATTAGGTCCCATTTGTTTATTTTTGCTTTTATTTCCAATATTCTGGGAGGTGGGTCATAGAGGATCCTGCTGTGATGTATGTCGGAGAGTGTTTTGCCTATGTTCTCCTCTAGGAGTTTTATAGTTTCTGGTCTTACGTTTAGATCTTTAATCCATTTTGAGTTTATTTTTGTGTATGGTGTTAGAAAGTGGTCCAGTTTCATTCTTTTACAAGTGGTTGACCAGATTTCCCAGCACCACTTGTTAAAGAGATTGTCTTTAATCCATTGTATATTCTTGCCTCCTTTGTCAAAGATAAGGTGTCCATATGTGCGTGGATTTATCTCTGGGCTTTCTATTTTATTCCATTGATCAATATTTCTGTCTTTGTGCCAGTACCATACTGTCTTGATGACTGTGGCTTTGTAGTAGAGCCTGAAGTCAGGTAGGTTGATTCCTCCAGTTCCATTCTTCTTTCTCAAGATCGCTTTGGCTATTCGAGGTTTTTTTGTATTTCCATACAAATTGTGAAATTATTTGTTCTAGCTCTGTGAAGAATACTGTTGGTAGCTTGATAGGGATTGCGTTGAATCTATAAATTGCTTTGGGTAGTATACTCATTTTCACTATATTGATTCTTCCAATCCATGAACATGGTATATTTCTCCATCTATTAGTGTCCTCTTTGATTTCTTTCACCAGTGTTTTATAGTTTTTTTTTATATATAGGTCTTTAGTTTCTTTAGGTAGATATATTCCTAAGTATTTTATTCTTTCCGTTGCAATGGTGAATGGAATTGTTTCCTTAATTTCTCTTTCTGTTTTCTCATTATTAGTGTATAGGAATGCAAAGGGATTTCTGTGTGTTGATTTTATATCCTGCAACTTTACTATAGTCATTGATTATTTCTAGTAATTTTCTGGTGGAATCTTTAGGGTTTTCTATGTAGAGGATCATGTCATCTGCAAATAGTGAGAGTTTTACTTCTTCTTTTCCAACTTGGATTCCTTTTATTTCTTTTTCTGCTCTGATTGCTGTGGCCAAAACTTCCAAAACTATGTTGAATAGTAATGGTGAAAGTGGGCACCCTTGTCTTGTTCCTGACTTTAGAGGAAATGCTTTCAATTTTTCACCATTGAGGATGTTTGCTGTGGGTTTGTCATATATAGCTTTTATTATGTTGAGGTATGTTCCTTCTATTCCTGCTTTCTGGAGAGTTTTTATCATAAATGGATGTTGAATTTTGTCAAAGGCTTTCTCTGCATCTATTGAGATAATCATATGGTTTTTATTTTTCAATTTGTTAATGTGGTGTATTACATTGATTGATTTTGAAGAATGGATATTGAAGAATCCTTGCATCTCTGGGATAAAGCCCACTTGATCATGGTGTATGATCTTTTTATGTGTTGTTGGATTCTGATTGCTAGAATTTTGTTAAGGATTTTTGCATCTATGTTCATCAGTGATATTGGCCTGTAGTTTTCTTTTTTGTGGCATCTTTGTCAGGTTTTGGTATTAGGGTGATGGTGGCCTCATAGAATGAGTTTGGAAGTTTACCTTCCTCTGCAATTTTCTGGAAGAGTTTGAGCAGGATAGGTGTTAGCTCTTCTCTAAATTTTTGGTAGAATTCATCTGTGAAGCCGTCTGGACCAGAGCTTTTGTTTGCTGGAAGATTTTGATTACAGTTTTAATTTCCATGTTTGATGGGTCTGTTAAGATTTTCTATGATGGGTCTGTTAAGATTTTTCTTCCTGGTCCAGTTTTGGAAAGTTGTACTTTTCTAAGAATTTGTCCATTTCTTCCACGTTGTCCATTTTATTGGCATATAATTGTTGATAGTAGTCTCTTATGATCCTTTGTATTTCTGTGTTGTCTGTTGTGATCTCTCCATTTTCGTTCCTAATTTTATTGATTTGATTTTTCTCCCTTTGTTTCTTGATGAGTCTGGCTAATGGTTTGTCAATTTTATTTATCCTTTCAAAGAACCAGCTTTTGGTTTTGTTGATTTTTGCTATGGTCTCTTTTGATTCTTTTGCATTTATTTCTGCTCTAATTTTTAAGATTTCTTTCCTTCTACTAACCCTGGGGTTCTTCATTTCTTCCTTTTCTAGTTGCTTTAGGTGTAGAGTTAGGTTATTTATTTGACTTTTTTCTTGTTTCTTGAGGTGTGCCTGTATTGCTATGAACTTTCCCCTTAGGACTGCTTTTACCGTGTCCCACAGGTTTTGGGTTGTTGTGTTTTCATTTTCATTCGTTTCTATGCAAATTTTGATTTCTTTTTGATTTCTTCTGTGACTTGTTGGTTATTCAGCAGTGTGTTGTTCAGCCTCCATATGTTGGAATTTTTAATAGTTTTTCTCCTGTAATTGAGATCTAATCTTACTGCATTGTGGTCAGAAAAAATGCTTGGAATGATTTCTATTTTTTGAATTTACCAAGGCTAGCTTTATGGCCCAGGATGTGATCTATCCTGGAGAAGGTTCCATGTGCGCTTGAGAAAAAGGTGAAATTCATTGTTTTGGGATGAAATGTCCTATAGATATCAATTAGGTCTAACTGGTCTATTGTATCATTTAAAGTTTGTGTTTCCTTGTTAATTTTCTGTTTAGTTGATCTATCCATAGGTGTAAGTGGGGTATTAAAGTCTCCCACTATTATTGTGTTATTGTTAATTTCTCCTTTCATACTTGTTAGCATTTGTCTTACGTACTATGGTGCTCCGTGTTGGGTGCATATATATTTATAATTGTTATATCTTCTTCTTGGATTGGTCCTTTGATCATTATGTAGTGACCTTCTTTGTCTCTTTTCACAGCCTTTGTTTTAAAGTCTATTTTATCTGATATGAGTATTGCTACTCCTGCTTTCTTTTGTCCCAATTTGCATGGAAAATCTTTTTCCATCCCTTCACTTTCAGTCTGTATGTGTCCCCTGTTTTGAGGTGGGTCTCTTGTAGACAACATATGTAGGGGTCTTGTTTTTGTATCCATTCAGCCAGTCTTTGTCTTTTGGTTGGGGCATTCAACCCATTTACGTTTAAGGTAATTACTGATAAGTATGATCCCGTTGCCATTTACTTTATTGTTTTGGGTTCGAGTTTATACACCGTTTTTGTGTTTCCTGTCTAGAGAAGATCCTTTAGCATTTGTTGGAGAGCTGGTTTGGTGGTGCAGAATTCTCTCAGCTTTTGCTTGTCTGAAAAGCTTTTGATTTCTCCTTCATACTTGAATGAGATCCTTGCTGGGTACAATAATCTGGGCTGTAGGTTATTTTCTTTCATCATTTTAAGTATGTCTTGCCATTCCCTCCTGGCTTGAAGAGTTTCTATTGAAAGATCAGCTGTTATCCTTATGGGAATTCCTTTGTGTGTTTTTGTTGTTTTTCCCTTGCTGCTTTTAATATTTGTTCTTTGTGTTTGATCTTTGTTAGAATACAGATTTTAAGAAATAACAATGGCACACATTTTAGGGCTTACTATGTTAAATTATTCTATATTAGCATTCTTAATACACATATTTTTTTTAATTTTATTTAATTTTTAAACTTTACATAATTGTATTAGTTTTGCCAAATATCAAAATGAATCCACCACAGGTATACATGTGTTCCCCATCCTGAACCCTCCTCCCTCCTCCCTCCCCATACCATCCCTCTGGGTCGTCCCAGTGCACTAGCCCCAAGCATCCAGTATCATGCATCGAACCTGGACTGGCATCTCGTTTCCTACATGATATTTTACATGTTTCATTGCCATTCTCTCAAATCTTCCCACCCTCTCCCTCTCCCACAGAGTCCATAAGACTGTTCTATACATCACTGTCTCTTTTGCTGTCTCGTACACCGGGTTATTGTTACCATCTTTCTAAATTCCATATATATGCGTTAGTATACTGTATTGGTGTTTTTCCTTCTGGCTTACTTCACTCTGTATAATAGGCTCCAGTTTCATCCACCTCATTAGAACTGATTCAAATGTATTCTTTTTAATGGCTGAGTAATACTCCATTGTGTATGTGTACCACAGCTTTCTTTTTTCTCTTTGATTACTCTTAAAACTCTACCAAAAAGGAAATAAACTTTTTTGAGGCAGGGGATTCTGTTTTGCTTTCAGGATTTCTACAAATGCTACCTTCCTTTACACAAACTTTAAACACCATCAGAAAATGAGATATTTCTCTTCCTCTTTCCCTTCTCCCAACTCTATTGGAAAGAAAATGTGGAGGGTTAGGTCTATAGAGCATATAAAGAACTGATCCTCACAACACTCATAGGCAATCCAAGACCCATTAATCTAACAGGTTCAACCTTTTCAGAATAACATGGAAAGAATGAAGCACTGAGTGAAAAAATTAGAACCAACATAATCCAGTATTTGCATGTGTATATTCACTATATATTTAATAATAGTGAGGTTCAACTTGTTTCAAGGAATTGTTTATATTCTAAGACAAATGATTGTCTAGGCAGGAGGCAGTTTATTTGTTAACTGGTAATGTGCTGTATTGTCGGTGGTTTAAACACGGTGTTTCATATGTTTTTTGAAATTACAACATTGTTTCCAGCATCACAGGTAAAAAGCCCTTCAAAATGCCACAAGGAAATCATTAGTCTAGTAGAGTATATTTTTGTATAATTGATGACAACTGTGTAATGATGTGGTAAGCTGGCAATTAAGCATAATTTGCTTATGCAAGTGAGTTGAAAAAATGGGAATCAATATTCAATCTACACCTATGTGAAAAGCAATTAGTTTAATTGATGGGGAAAAACCCTCAACAATGGCTAATTATTCCAAAATGACCTGAAACACTCATGCAAATTAGTAGAATTAATTATACATGAAGGATTAGGCTATATAAATCATTTTTAAAACCTTGAAGTTTCTATTGTCATTCATAAAATGTTGTAGAAAAGGTTATTTAATAATATAATGGATGCACCTTAGAGAATAATCATCATATTTTGCTTACAATCTGTTGACATAACATCATCTCAAAATAGACAATAATGAATACAAACAACACACATGTCATGGTTTTTCATTCAGTTATAATAGTTCAACAAAGAAACATTTATCCAATAAGACACTATTTTGTAAAATTACTGTTTTTCTCTCATTCCTACTGGGGATCTATAGGAACTCCAGAGAAACTCTTCAAAAGTAAAACTCAAATATCTTATAAAACTCAAATATCTTGATTTACTTATCACCAACCCTGGTTTTTGTTCATGAAATAGATGATGATTTATTCTGTACTTGTTCTGCATTTTATTTATCACACAATCATGCCATTCTTGTAATTACTTCTACAAATGAAGCAGTTTCATGAATGTTTGAAACAGCAAATTTGCTATTCACCTGAAATGAATTATAATTCAGATCAGATTCACATTGTCAGTATATTAGTCTATAATCTAAATACATATGGACTCACTAATAACTTGTTTTTAACTCCTATCTCAAGCAACATAATTGATTTTGAATAAATTAAGGGAAATCCCATGGACAGAGGAGCCTGATAGGGCTACAGTCCATGGGGTCGCAGAGAGTTGGACATGACTGAGCGACTAACACGACTACATTATTGCACAAACAAAAGCAAGTATTGGGGTCCGACTTCATTCTCTGATGTAAAGGTGTAGACAAAAGTCCTGTTGATACAAGAATTGTGTTTCAACTGAAGTTGTTTTTGATATAAACATATTATTTTTAGGAAGGAAAAACACACACAGAAGATGGGTGAAGCCCTAACTTAGGTTGTCTTTTGGCTTAGCTGGTAAAGAATCCGCCTGCAATGCAGGAGACCTGGGTTTGATCCCTGGGTTGGGAAGATCCCCTGTAGAAAGGAACGGGTACCCACTCCAGTATTCTGGCCTGGAGAATTCCATGAACTCTGTAGTCCTTGGGTCACAAAGAGTCGGACAGGATTGAGTGACTTTCACTTTCTTTCACCCTGCTTTTATAATATCTTTAAAGTTATCTCAATATCTTTTTCTGCAGAAAGTAAAAAAAAAAAGCAGTTCACACAATGATTAATTTTCTTTTATAGGCTTGCCTTCACAATGATGCCATGTTTAATTCTAAGCATCTTCACTATGTTTAATGTTTGTTGGTTATTCTATCACCAACTCATCAGTGCCTCTATAAAATCTTGCTTTTTAACTTGCAATTCTAGTCTTCATCTTTCTCTTCAACATTATAACTCTATCCTTATGTAAGTCAGCCCTGCTGCCCAGTGGCACAACACAGTGTTATTAGCAGACTATAAGGACTCTGCACACAGTCTCACAAAGATACTTTGTGACCCCATGGACTGTAGCCCTTCAGGCTCCTCTGTCCCTGGAATTCTCCAGGCAAAAATACTGGAGTGGGTAGCCATTCCCCTCTCTAGAAAATCTTCCTGGCCCAGAGATCAAATCCAGGTCTCCTGCATTATAGGCAGATTCTTTACCATCTGAGCCACCAGGGAAGACCCATTAAGCATGAATCTTTAGAATGCCCAAGTGCATCTTACAGCTCTGATAACACTCTTGAGCTATTACATTTTTGTTCTGAATGGAAGTCCCTCAGAGAGGAGGTAAAAAATTATCTGCTGTCAAAAAGCCTTGATGTGCTTCTAGTCATGGAAGTTTCACACTTGAGAACTGAACATGGTTTTATATGGAATATTCTGACCTTCTCCAGAGAATGAATAAGTATGAAAATAAATAACAGAAAGCGTTGGGCTTTGAGCTCTGCCACTGGCTCTTGGTCATTTCAGGTCTTTTCGGTCACTTATTGAACCCATAATACCTGGAGTTAATCAGCATTGTAATTCATCGGTGTCCTGTTATCCAGATCTTGAAAGGTGACCAGAGGCAAGATTTCTCACCTCAGCATTGCAATAAGAATTTCAAATTCCTGATCACCTTTCTGAATTTAAGTGGAAAGTCAATAGTTTTGGAATATGCTGTTTTATGTTTATTTATGTGCTTTTAATTTTCTCATTGTCTTTACCACAACTGTATGACTTAAGTAAAGCATTGTATATAGGGGGTGTTGAGTCATAGATGAAAAAAGAAAAAGAACCCTGTGATGAGAAAATGTTTACATACAGTGGTGGCCCCAGAACTAAGATTAGTCTACAATACTTTTCTTTTAGGTGTGGAAGTTGTTGCTAGATCAGGTTACTCATCCAAAGGGTTGGTATGATTCATTCAGCTCAGTAAGCAGAGGTCCCAATCACTGTTCCTGCACCAATTCTAGCTCCCCAATATACAGCCTACACAAAATTCCTTCAGAATCACAAACATCTTAGAGTTTAGGAAACAGGAGAAATCTTAAGAGACTATCTAAAGCAGCAGTTCTCATCCTGACTGTAATTTGGATCCTCCTGGGAAAGTCTAAAAACTGACACCTGGGTTCCACCCACATCTGTTGGTCTGGAGGGCACTCTGGAGGGTGGAATTTTAAAATTTCTCCAGAATATTCATAAGTATAGCCAAGGTTGGGAACCGTCATTCTGAGGCAATACTGTAGGATTTAGGAACGTGTAAGCCTATAGGAACCAAAAGAGTGAAGTAGGACAGGCATAAGAAAAATAACACCACTGTCTCTTACTGCTTATATTTTCTACTTTTAATTGAAATATGGATAAGAGAAATACTATTTCACTATACATAAGAAAAACAACCATGCGAGCTCAATGTTAAATGGTAATGGACACTTATACTTCAATTTGTGCCTAGGCTGTCCAGATCTATTGATTTTGTCAAGCAAATATAGTAATTGTTATTCTTTAATTTAAAATTGCTTGTTTATTTAAATGCTGCTTCATTTAGTTAACTAATTTAAAAAATTAAACAAGAGAGCTTTATTCCCAGGTGGCGCTACTGGTAAAGAACGTACCTTGCAATGCAGGAGGCATAAGAGAAGTGGGTTTGATTCCTGGGTTGGGAAGATTCCCCTGGAGAAGGAAATGGTAACCCACTCTAGTCTTCTTGCCTGGGAAATACCATGGACAGAGCAGCCTGGTGGGCCACAGTCCATGGGGCCACAAAGAGTCAGACATGACTAAAAGAGCACAGCATAAACAAGAGAGCTTTACAGTTGGAGTGGAGTGTCAGAGAAATGAGTGTCTGAGGAGGAGGACCTCCCAGCTCTTTTTTTTTTTTTTTTTTTTATGGAATGTTATTTTATTTTATTTTATTTTTTGAATTAGGCACAAATAGTTTTATTGGAACATTTTTTAACAATAGAAACTGAAAATAATCCAAATATTCATCAATAAGGGAATGCTTAAATAAAGTCAGCTATTTATTTATTTTTTTTCCTTGTTAATTTTCTGTTTAGTTGATCTATCCATAAGTGTGAGTGGGGTATTAAAGTCTCCCACTATTATTGTGTTATTGTTAATTTCTCCTTTCATACTTGTTAGGATTTGTCTTACATACTGCGGTGCTCCCATGTTGGGTGGATATATATTTATAATTGTTATATCTTCTTCTTGGATTGATCCTTTGATCATTATGTAGTGACCTTCTTTGTCTCTTTTCACAGCCTTTGTTTTAAATTCTAATTTATCTGATACAGTATTGTGACTCCTGCTTTCTTTTGGTCCCAATTTGCATGGAAAATCTTTTCCATCCCTTCACTTTCAGTCTGTATGTGTCCCCTGTTTTGAGGTGGGTCTCTTGTAGACAACATATGTAGGGGTCTTGTTTTTGTATCCATTCAGCCAGTCTTTGTCTTTTGGTTGGGGCATTCAACCCATTTACGTTTAAGGTAATTACTGATAAGTATGATCCGTTGCCATTTACTTTATTGTTTTGGGTTCGAGTTTATACACCGTTTTTGTGTTTCCTGTCTAGAGAAGATCCTTTAGCATTTGTTGGAGAGCTGGTTTGGTGGTGCAGAATTCTCTCAGCTTTTGCTTGTCTGAAAAGCTTTTGATTTCTCCTTCATACTTGAATGAGATCCTTGCTGGGTACAATAATCTGGGCTGTAGGTTATTTTCTTTCATCATTTTAAGTATGTCTTGCCATTCCCTCCTGGCTTGAAGAGTTTCTATTGAAAGATCAGCTGTTATCCTTATGGGAATTCCCTTGTGTGTTATTTGTTGTTTTTCCCTTGCTGCTTTTAATATTTGTTCTTTGTGTTTGATCTTTGTTAATTTGATTAATATGTGTCTTGGGGTGTTTCTCCTTGGGTTTATCCTGTTTGGGACTCTCTGGGTTTCTTGGACTTGGGTGATTATTTCCTTCCCCATTTTAGGAAGTTTTCAACTATTATCTCCTCAAGTATTTTCTCATGGTCTTTCTTTTTGTCTTCTTCTTCTGGAACCCTATGATTCAATGTTGTAGCATTTAATATTGTCCTGGAGGTCTCTGAGATTGTCCTCATTTCTTTTAATTCGTTTTTCTTTTATCCTCTCTGATTCATTTATTTCTACCATTCTATCTTCTAATTCACTAATCCTATCTTCTGCCTCTGTTATTCTACTATTTGTTGGCTCCAGAGTGTTTTTAATTTCATTTATTGCATTATTCATTATATATTGACTCTTTTTATTTCTTCTAGGTCCTTGTTAAACCTTTCTTGCATCTTCTCAATCCTTGTCTCCAGGCTATTTATCTGTGATTCCATTTTAATTTCAAGATTTTGGATCAATTCCACTATCATTATTTGGAATTCTTTATCAGGTAGATTCCCTATCTCTTCCTCTTTTGTTTGGTTTGGTGGGCATTTATCCTGTTCCTTTATCTGCTGCTGGGTATTCCTCTGTCTCTTCATCTTGTTTAAATTGCTGAGTTTGGGAGTCCTTTCTGTATTCTGGCAGTTTGTGGAGTTCTCTTTATTGTGGCGTTTCCTCGCTGTGTGTGGGTATGTAGAGGTGGCTTGTCAAGGTTTCCTGGTTAGGGAAGCTTGTGTCTGTGTTCTGGTGGGTGGAGCTGTATTTCTTCTCTTTGTTCAGTCGCGCTATGGGGAGGGAGGGAGGGATGCTGCAAACAAATGACACTGGTGTGCGCTCGCAGTGCCTCAGCCACACTGGGTCTGCCCCCGCTCACGGCGCGTGTAGCCTCCCTGCCCACACTGCTCAGGCTCTAGGTTGTTCCGCCGGGAACAATCCGAGGCTGGCCCTGGGTTGCATGCACCTCCCAGGTCCAAGCCGCTCAGGTTCAGGCACTCAGGTAGTCCTCAGAGGCGCAGACTCAGTTGGGGCTGCGTTTTGTGCTCTTCCCAGGTCCGAGCAGCTCAGGTGATGAGGTGTTTGGCGAGCGCCAATGCTGCAACTTATCGCCTCCCCGCCACTTGGTTATCTGGGTGTAAAACCGGCGCACCTTCTCAGGCAGATGTTGACCGTCCAGACCCCCAATAAGTTTTAGTTAGCAAAGAAGCCAGTTTTATAGATAATGTCTCTCTGGGGCTGCGATTGCCCCCTTCCGGCTCTGGCTGCCCGTCACCGGAGGGGGAAGGTTTGCAGCCGGCTACCTCTGTTTAGTCCTTTGTTCTGTGCGCAGGCTGGCGGTGTCTTAGGTTAGGGCTGGCTTTTCGCATGGTAGATATCCCACAGTCTGGTTTGCTAGCCCAAATTATTTCGCTCAGATAGTGCTCAAGGTATTCAGGCCAGATTCTTACTCTCAGCGATGCAGCCCGCGCCACGCCTCCCTGCCCAGCCCCCGCTTGCTAATGGCGGATGCAGGCATCTGCGCTGCTTCTCCGCTGGAGGAGTTACCGTAGGACTCGCAATCTGCAGTTTTACTTGTTTATTTATTTTTTTCTCCCTGTTATGTTGTCCTCTGTGCTTCCAAAGCTCGCACGGAGATTCGCAGTGAGAAGGTTTCCTGGTGTTTGGAAACTTCTCTCTTTTAAGACTCCTTCCCGGGACGGAACTCCGTCCCTCCCTCTTTGTCTCTTTTATTGTCTTTAATATTTTTTCCTACCTCCTTTTGAGGAGTTGGGTTGCTTTTCTGGGTGCCTGATGTCCTCTGCCGGCATTCAGAAGTTGTTTTGTGGAATTTACTCGACGTTTAAATGCTCTTTTGATGAATTTGTGGGGGAGAAAGTGTTTTCCCCATCCTACTCCTCCGCCATCTTGGCGCCTTCCCCCTCCCAGCTCTTATCCACTTTTTTTTTTCTTTTAAACTACAACACAGTATTGTAGTGAAGTCCAGGCTGCACATGTGGTCTCCACTGGCACTGCCCTGGGAGTTGGAAGCTTATTGTCTGATGAGGAGGAAAGATCCAGTCTCCTACTCTTCCTTCTCTGACACCACCTGATGCGAGTTTGTAGCACCTGGATGCAGCCTGGTAAGGGTGGTCTCACCTCTGGACTTGCCTTTTGCTGGTCGGGGTGGGACTACAATCTTTTCGGTGGTGGTTGACTAGAGCAAGGTAGTACTATCAGAATATTGTCTTTCTTCTAAAGTTACCTCATTTTTCCTCCATTGGCTAGAGAAAGCATGTTTCCACTGAGCCATTTTTTTGTATATGCATTGATGTTCCTGAGTTGCTATCTTCTTGACTGCAAATCTGTGCTATAATCTAGAAAAATGATATTGATGAACCTATTTGCAAGGAAGGAATGTAGACACAGACATAGATAATGGAGTTGTGGACACACTGGGTGATGATGGAGAAAGTAGCATCAACATATATTCACTCTCAGGTATATATGGTAAGATGGATAGCTGGTGAGAAGTCACTGTGTAGCACAGGAAGCCGTCTGGTGCTCTGTGATAGCCTAGAGGGATGGGATGGGAGGAGGGGAAGGAGATTAGGGAGGAGGGAGACGTATGTATAATTATGACTGATTTTTGATTTGTGTTGTTGTATGGCAGAAACCAATACAACATTGTAAAAAATTTTTAAATATATTTAATTTAATATAATTTAATATTTAAGTTAAGAAAGAGAAAATAAAAGACTGAAATAGAAAGCTCAAGAAATTCACCACATAAGGTCCTTAGGTCTCAGGATTTTTAGCCTGTGTGTCTACTTTCCTCCACCTTCAGAGTGTTCCTTTGTTTGTTTTGTATAAACGTTCAGGGTTTTTAACTTTACTTAATAGAAAGACAAGAGCAAATTATGTCTACTCCAACTCTCTGAGCGTGGGACTCAGTTACAACATAATTTTTAGAAAAGAATTATAAGAGATCAGTTAGCCATCACTTGCAATATCTAGTAACTGTTAATAGAAAGACATTTAATCATAGACAAGTTGCTTTTTTCCTTTTAAAAATATATCTTCTCCTACTGGTGGAGAGTAGTTGGGGCATATGAAATGTAATTCCTCTCAGTGATTTGGTTTCAGCTCTATGGTATAAATCTAGCAGACTCTGCCTCACTATCTTAATCCCTGAGAAATCTAGCAGAGAGCAATTTGTGTTTACAAAGCTCACTGACAGCATTAACTCAACTATACCAAGCTGGCTTATGTGAAAATTTCAGCACTTCTATGACATTCTCACCCATTTCCCTCCCACTGACACCTAAACTTTCGATAGCACAAAGAACCTGGATGAGGACTGATCAGAGCTAGTAAAATATAAACTAGGGTCTCTTCATTAATTAAAACCCTACACAAACTGGCAAATATGACTGCTCATTGGTATTTCTGAGGCCACAAAAATTGTACACAATAAAAGTATTTCCATAAAACTTTCATAATTATTATTATAAAATGTATTTTCAAATCGGTAGTCCAAATACAAAGCTCTCTCACAACTTCAAAATCAGCATGTTATGCTTATTTATGAGCATCGTACTGCTCTAATAGTGTAAGCTTGTATTTCACTACCTAAAATTGTATACCCAGTACCCAAGACATAAGCTCTACCCCTGTTAGGATTTAGCATGAGTCTCATTTCTTTTCCATAAGAGAGAAATGATAGGCCCTTTTGCATTTTGTCAGTTGCCATCTTCATGAACCTGAAGGATACCATCCTATTTTGACTTGCTCGTCATGGGCTTGGGATCGTGTTTTTCGTTCTGCGTTACCTTTCAACAGCAAGAAGGTGTTTGACTGCTACATATTTCCAGATCAGATTGCTATTTATTACCCCAGTGCAAGGTATCAAGAAATGCCTGTTGATTGAATGTTGCATAACTAAACGTATATTACTACTTCCCCTTTTAAGTTGCCATCCTGATGTTTAGGAAATGTCCCCAATGTTCCAGAAGAGTAAAACTTGGGTGCTCATAACTGTGGCATTGAGTAAATGCTTTGAATACTCAACCTTCGTGCACATTTCATGCTACTTCCTTGTCTGACAGACTCCCCCTGTTAATTTCCTGTCTCTTGACTTGACATCACTGTAGGATGTAGGATGTAGGTGTGTCAGTTTCTTAAGAAGCTGTATTCTTCCCATTTCATTTGGCTTTGTTCTTGATTTTAAATTTTATGAGCCTGCAGATCAATGTCTGTCCTTGCTAGTTTTGCCTTGGCATGCAGCCTGTCAAGGTGATTTTATTCAGCTACCCCATGCATCACTGTGGGTCAAGAAATGTCCTATTGTGGAAGCTTACTGAAATCTTTAGACTAAAACCACCCCTTCCATGTCAGTGGGCAGCAGGAGCAAATCTCTCATGATCTGGAGATTTATAGCCATCAAGCACCTTCCTGCCATTTTGAGGGCAGGCACAAGCCCATGCCAGGAACATCAATAATACCTTGATAAGCAAATCAAAATAGAATGCTTTCCTTCAACTTCATGAAGATAGAAACCAACAAAAATGCAAAAGGGTCTATCATCTTCTGTAGAGGATTGTCCTGTGAGAAAGAAAATAGACTCATGCTAAATATTAACAAGGGTAGAGTTTATGTCAACATGTGGAAGTGCAAGTGGGTGAACTCAATCTCAATATGAGCAAGAACTTTCCAACTGAACAAATTGACTTGTTTGAGAATGGAATCACTCAGAAGGTAGTAAGCACAACCACTGCAGCTATTTGAGTTTAGATTAGACATCCAATTCCATGGGTAAAAATCAGTTGCTTCACAAGGAAATAACTTTTAAATGGAAATTAGCAGAGTTAGGTTAAGCTTCCTCCTAATATTAGCATTCTGGGATTCTATCAAAGAAGAGCTTGGACTGTTGATGTTTGCCTGTGGAGTCTCAGAAAGAAAGAAACAAAACAAACAAACAAAAAAAGCCAAAGCATAAATAACTGAAAAGAGATGCCAACACAGAAGTAACACATAGTCTACAACTAATTGCTAGTGTGATTCTCCTCTAATTGCTTAGCTGTGAATGTGTCTTTTCTTTTTAAATCTTCTGCCAAGATGGCTAAATCTAAACATAGTTTACAAGCACTTCTAATAAGGAAGTATAGTTTAGAGTAGAATTTGTTGAGTCCTTGTCAGTACCTGTCATTATTTTATTTGATGTTATTGACTTCAATAGCATTCTCAGGTGATATTTCCAAGTTTAACGAGCGGATTGTTTGCAGAGAGGAAAGTAAACACTTTTCTCTTAATGAAATGCATTAAAGAATTAACTTTATGTCAGTCCATTTTATAGAAGTGGTATTTCTAAGCGCTGTTAAAATTGTTTTATAGACTTCCTAACTGCTGAAACACATTAGGGGGTAATCACATTAGATATTGCCTGCTGAGCCTGGAGAGACTTGGTCAGTAGTTTAAAGGAACTGTTCCAGTAACACAGTCAGCTCACTAGTAACTGGGTGACTCTAATTGAAATAACCTGACTGTGCCATTAGTTCAGATGAGCACTTCAATCCTATTTATGCTTCATTTGAAACTAAGATTAAGAAGATGTCACTTATAAAAATGAGCTTCATTATAATATTATCCTCAAGGATCAGGATAGTGGGGATATATTATAGGTGAAACTTCATACTCATACAGATATTTAAATCATATGTCTGCTACTTTTTGATTACAGGCACCTATTACCTACATAGTTAAGTAGTAGAAATTCCTGTGATATAATAAATCCCAATATAAACATTTCAGTTGACCAATATTAGATGAAGATCAAGCAGACTTTAATTTGTGACTCCTGACAAAGCCCAATCCCCAGGGTGTTGATGGAGATTATACCTTAAAAACTGTTGTAGTTAGCCTCAAAGATCCATCCCACCTCTCTTGCCTCCCATGATCCCACCTTCCTGCTATTCAGACCCTTAAGTAGTTTCTCCAGACAAGAACACTGGAGTGGGTTTTCATTTCCTTCTCCAGAGGATATTCCTGAGCCAGGGATCAAACCCAGGGCTCCTGTATTGCAGGCAGATCCTTTACCATCTGAGCCATGAGGGCCCTTAGTATTCTCCTACATTGTACCATGCTTGGTCTGTGTGTCCATTGAATACAACAAAGATGATGATATGTCACCTGTAAGAGTAAGTTGGGTTGCTTCCCTTGCATAGCTCTTCCTGAGGGAAGTCAGCTGCCATATTGTGCAGATACTCAAGCAACCTACAGAGAAGGCCCTACGGCAAGGAAGTGAAGTATCTGGTCTCAGAAACTATGCAAAATAAATGTTTGTTGTTTTAAGCTATTAAATTTAAGATTATTTTCTATGCAGTTATAGATAACTAAATTCAGATTCAGCATTCAGAGATGGAATGCTGCAATAATAAAAAATTTAAAGTATGAGAATGACTTTAGAACTGAGGCATGGGAAGGAGTTAGAAAACCTGTAAAAATTTTCCAGACTGTGCTAATAAAATCTTAAAGTGCCTTGAACACGAGTGTTTAAAGAAAAGTGAAGAAAATCTTATGGAAAACTGGAGTTTAGCAATACTGATGCCTGCCGTAATGTACAAGTTTGAAAATGTGCCTAAGAGTCGCCAGTCCAGGTTCGATGCACGATACTGGATGCTTGGGGCTGGTGCACTGGGACTACCCAGAGGGATGGTATAGGGAGGGAAGAGGGAGGAGGGTTCAGAATGGGGAACACGTGTATACCTGTGGCGGATTCATGTTGATATATGGCAAAACCAATACAATATTGTAAAGTTAAAAAAAAAAAAAAGAAAATGTGCCTAAAGAGCTGGATGATCTTGGTGAAAGACTTTCTGAGCAGAGCATTTAAAGTGTCCCTTGATTTCTCCTTGCTGCTTGTGAGAAAATTTGAAAGGAGAGGTAAACTAAAGGAAGGATTGTTAAACAAAAAGAGATCATTATCGTGCTAGTTATATTATGTTAATAAATATGTAATGAAAAGAAATGACATGACAAATTCATTAAAACAAGCAAGAAATAACAAATTGAAACAGACTCATTTACATGAAATAAATTGAACTGATAGTTAAAGACTTGTTTCCATTCCAGCAGCCTTTATCCACCCTAATTAAAAAAAAAAAAAAAAAAACCCTAGATGGATTCAGATGAGAATTGCCAAACTATACACAATAATTTATTCTATACTTATTAATTTCTTAGGGCTACTATAATGAACTAGCACATAATATGTGGATCAGGACAACAGAGATTTGTTTTCAGAGCTGGAAATCCCAAATCAAGGTTTTGGCAAGGTTATATTCTCTCTCCTAGCTTTTGGTGAACTTTTTAAAAAAAGAAATAGATTTTATCTTTTAGAGTTTTATTACATTCATGGCAAAATTGAGTGGAAAGCACAGAGATTCTCACACACTCTCTGCCAGCATAGCTTTCCTCTTCATTAACATCCCCCACAAGAGCGGTGCATTTATTGGTGAGTCTACATTGACACATCATTATCAGTCAAAGTCCATAGTTTACATTAGGGTTCGCTTTTAGCATTATGCATTCTGTGGGTTTAGACCAATACACAAAAACATATATCCACTTCTACAGGATCACACAGAGTGGTTTACTGAGATTTTAATACTCTGTGTCTATCTATTCATCATTCCCTCTTCTCTAACCCCTGGCAACCACTGATTATTTTATGATCATATTTTTGCCCTTCTGAGAATGTCATATAGTTGAAAGCAAACATTAGATAGTCTTTTCAGATTTACTTTCACCTACATTACATACACACTTAAGTTTCTTCCATGTCTTTTTGTGACAATAGCTCTCACTTATTAAAAATTCCTGAATAATATCTCATTACCTAGACATACCTAGTTTGTTTATCCATTGACCTGCAGAGGGATGTCAAGGTTGATTCCAAGTTTTTGGCAATGATAAAGTTGCTATGAATTTCCATATGCAGGACAGAAGCCTTCAACTCTATTAGGCAAATACCAAGAAGTATGACTGTATAGTAAGAGTATGCTTAGTTTTGTAAGAAGCCGCCAAATTGTCTCCCTTAAAGGCTCTACTATTTTGCATTCCCACCAGCAATGAATTATTCCACAGCCTTGCAAGTATTTGATGTTTTAATTTTGGCCATTCTGAGAGGTATGTAGTGATATCTTATTGGTGTTTTAACTTGCACTTCTTTTATATTTGATGTGGAGTAACTTTTTTATATGTTTATTTGTCATCTGCATATCTCTCTTGATGAGATACTTGTTATGGTCTTTGGAACATTTTTTAATCAGGTTGTTTGTTTTCTTATTTGTGAATGTTAAGAGTTCTTCTTATATTTTGATAACAATCCTTTTTCAGATATGTGTTCTACAAGTATTTCTTTTCCCAGTCTGTGACACATCTTTTCATTCTCTTGACAGTGTCTTTCACAGAGCAGAAAACTTTAACTTTTATTCAAGTCCAGTTTATCAGTTATTTGTTTCATAGTCTGTGCTTTTATTGTTGTATCTAAAAATGCATTACCAAACTCAAAGTCATCTACATTTTCTCTTATGTTATCTTCTAAGAATTTTATATTTTTGTGTTTTACATTTATGTCTTTGATCCATTTTGAGTTAATTTTTATAAAATGCCCTGCCATTTTCACGGGCTCCCTCTTTTCTGTGCTCTGGTCCTGTGTCTTTACTGAGAACCCACCCTACTGCTTTTGTCTCTATGATTCTTGGCCATGGTGGAAACACAGACTGCTGGTGGTGAGGCTCTGTCCCTATAGGACCAGTTTAGGTCTTTATTGTTAAGGGCAAGCATTCCTTTGTATTAGATAAAACTACATTAAATCCCATGTTTCTTTTAGAGACTCTCAGTGTTGAGACACCATTCCCATATCTGTTGATGGAGCATTTAGAAAAGGAAAATCATGCTCAATGAAATTCATGTTAAGATACATGTACAATCAGGGATTGATGGATTGGATTAGTGATAATAATGAATGATTAACTGAAAAAGCTTTCATAGAGAAGTCTGTCTGAATCAGAGAGTGTAATAATCCAGATATGAAATGACCTTTCTTATCAATAAACCTGATGGTAAAAATATTATAGTATTAGTAATGGATACATGGGAAAGATTTGATAGTCAACTTCGAGAAATTCAGCCACAGTACTTGCCTTTATCAACTATTAATCATTAATTCAGTTTATTTAAGAGATATAAGTATATTCAGATTGTATATTTCTTTGCAAGTTTTGGCAAAAATGTGTTTTGAAGGAATTGGTGCTTTTCACCTCAATTACCAAATTTGTGAGTTTACTGCTAATGCCAAAATTTCATCTAAGTATAATTAACTCAAATAGTCTCAAAACTCATCATCTAAAGCATCAAAATCAGTTCTGAGTAAGATGCTGGATATGGTTCATCTGAGGTCAAAATTCCTCCCCATTTGTGAATGTCTAAAACACAGAGAAAAATATTATCTATTTCCAAAATTGAGTGGTGGGCTAGGCATAGGACAGACAGTCCTATCCTAAAAAAAAGAAATTTGAAGGGGAAAAAAATCACAGGTACCAATCAAGTCTAAAACCCAGCATGGAAAATTCCATTAGATTTCAAGGCTTGAAAATACTTCTTGTGACCCTGTCTATTGGGCCTAATCAGGGCAGTTCCACCCTTTCAGGCACACAGCATCATTCCTGACCTCTACAACCACAGTAGTAGCAACCATAATCTCTCAGTGCTTGAAAATCCTACTGGCCTCTATGCCACTCATTGGGTCTCTCTTCTTGTTTCTTAAAGATAACACATGTTTTTTGCTGGGTAGCTCTAGCCACATATTTCTTACTATAGAGAGCATCCCACACATCCATTATCTCTCTTCATTATTCCCATCTCTGTCCTCTCCTGTCAAAGCATCTTTTCTGCTGGGATAGTTGATTGGATCCCCGAGTCACATGCCTAATCCAACAAAGTTTATCCAGGCACATTCTTGGTGTTTTCTCTCCACAGCACATTGGGTAATTCTTTGAAATATGGATAAGGTGAAAATTTTCAAATTATCAAGCTTTCTGCCACTTTATAACAAGGATCATATTTACCATTTCCATCAGAAATCTCACTAGAAGCACCTTTAACATCCACATTTCCACCAACAGTCTCTTAAAGACAAACTAATCTTTTTCTAGTGTGCAACTCTAACAGCCTCTACCCATTACCCAAGTTAAAGGCTACTTTCAAATTTTTAGTTAGATGTTATAATAGTATCCCATTTCCTAGTTCTAAAATCTGCATTAGTTTCCTAGGGCTGTCATAATGAACTCCCACATACTAGATGGCTTGAAACAACTGATTTCTTTTTTCCTTACAGTTGTGAAATGTAGAAGTCCACAGTCAAGATACTGACAAAGGCATGCTCCCTTTCCTAGCTTTCCAGTGGTGGTCACCACTGTCTGGCATGTTTTGACTTACAGCTACACAAATTCAGTCTCTTCCTCCATCACATGGTGATCTTCCCTTTATGTGTTTTTCCATCACAAAGCATTCTCCTCCCTCTGTATCTGTGTCCTTCTCCATTCTTATAATAAGGGTACCACTTATTATTGATTAGAGACAACTCTAATCACCTTATCTTAATTTAACTACATTTACAAAGACACTATTTCCAGGTAGATTATATTCATGGTTGGGGTTAGGAATTCAATGTGTCTTTTGGTGGGTGGCTGGTGGGGGGACACAATTCAATCCAGAACCACCCCTTTTACATTTTTTCTGGGACATTAAAAAATTAAAAGTTGTTTAGATTATTTTATGATCTATATCAGATTATATAAGAAAATGCTATTGATTATGTAAGAAAATAAAATTTTAACCACATTTTGCTTATTAATATAAATTAAAAATACCAGCAATAAAATATTAGCTAAACTAATCCAACAGTACATCTACACAAGTTAGAGTCCATTCTGATGAATGAGGGTTTATCACCAAATGTCAAGAACATTATTAGTTGGGATAAAAGTTTAACTGAAGTAATGAAGAAACCCCAAATTTTGGTGACTTAAATGGGTTGTCTTATGGGGATTCTGATCAGTTTGTAGAAGTATCATAAGGCTTCCATGCTTGATCCATGGCTTCTAAAGTTATTTCATTTGCAGACAGTAAGAAAGAAGGACTGGTCAATCCAGGGAAGGTGGTACATATGTTAGAGATAACCTGTAAGTCACTCATAATAACTTTACTATCATTCCATTTCCCGTATTCAGTCACGAAGCCCCACTTAGCTGTAAAGAAATCTTGCTTGAAATATAGTAGAAACAAGAAAACACACATACAGATTGAGAGGGTTTGTACTGCATAAAATGGCAAGATATGCATATCCAGAGTATATAATGAAAGCAACAAAAGATTCAAGATTCCAACTAGACAAACAAAAAAGAATGTGAATAACTATTTAAATGAAATGAAAAGCCTAGGTTCTAAAACTCATAGAGAAAAAGCTGAAACTAATTTTACATACATTAGAAGGTCAAATATGAAAAGATGGCATGACAGATGCTGTGACTGACTCTTTCAAAATCCTCTCTACCATCCTTTTAATGTGCATTTCTGTATTTACAGAAGCCAGAGAGCTAAAATCACATCCCCCACACTCGTTTGCAGCTAAGGTTCTGGAAATAAATTAAGATCTACCAGTAAGGCAAACACTCACCCACTTAGAAGATGAAAATATGACATAGGATCTCTTCCTGCCCTTTTACCTATTTTCTGCTAGCAGGAACCAGTCAAGAGGTACGAATTGTTTCTACAGCTATGTCCCATTCTCTGATATTTTGATATCTTTGGGGGATGCCAAGTATTTGCATCTGTCATAATGGTGGGACTTCCTTCCAGTTGTAGTTTCCTGAAAAACAGAAAACTATACAGAAAAGTGAATTAATGGTTTTATTTATTTGCAACAAAAGAGTAACCTACATGTACTTAGGATTACATTAATTCATCCCTATATGCATGTATGCATGCTAAGACTCTTCAGTTCTGTCTGACTCTTTGTGACCCTATGGACTGTAGCCTACCATGTTCTTCCACCCATAGGATTCTCTGGGCAAGAATGCTGGAGTGGGTTGCCATGTCCTCCTCCAGGGGATCTTCCTGACCCAGAGATAAAACCTGCATCTGTTACATCTCCTGCATTGGCAGGTGGATTCTTTACCACTAATGCCACCTGGAAAGCCCTCATCCCTCTATACCTGCAGTCCAATAATTAGAATTCCACATAACTAACCAGAGCAGTTACACACTAAAACAGTTGTAGTATACATCGGGGTGTCTATGTAGAATTGATGGTACCTTCCACTTCCTCCCACCATTGTGTAACATTCTGGTGGTTTGATGGGATCAGTAAAAGGTATAGGAAATAAATGACCAGTACCAAACAGGATATTCCTGTTCACCCTTGACACAATGATCACTGTAGCTAACCTAAATCTAAGTATTCTACCCTTGCCTAAAGGCTGATTTCATGTCTGATCCAACCTACAAGAAGTCAGGATTTATGCTTGAAACATCCAAGTCTGAGATTTCTCAAAACTGCCATTGACCTTTGCAAACATGAGAAACATATACAAATAAATCTGACACACTTGAAAACAAACCTAGGAGACTCATGAGAGCAATGGCTCTGCACTTTATATTTACACCAGCCAATAAATCTTCTTAGAGTTTAAATGAGTTAGAGTTGACTTGTACAGAACAGAGAGCACCCTAATTCATTCAGCAAGTACACGTTGCTTTATCACTGATTTTATTCTTCTTGTTGTTTATGTGTGTGTGTGTGTGTGTGCGCGCACTCATGCGTAAGAGTGTGATGTATGCACACATGTATCCTTATGACAGCAGTGTTACTGTATAGTATGAAGAGTGTCAATCCTGGTGTCTAAAGAACTGGGTCCAACATGCAATTACATTTCCTACTGGCATTACCATTGTGAAGAAAATACTCTTAATTCTCCATGTATTCTTCAGGGAAAAAACAAAGACTAGTCCCAAACTATTTCATGTATGCTGGAAGGTTCAAATGAAATTAAGTGAAAGGGTTTTTTAAACTCCAAGTTATGATATAAGTAATTATTATTATCTCGCATATGATACAATCTATAGAAACATCAGGGCTTCACCCATGGCTCAGCAGGTAAAGTGTCTGCCTGCAAATGCAGGAGACACTGGAGTCATGGGTTCGATCCCTGGGTTGGGAAGATAACGCTGGAGTAGGAAATGGCAACCCACTCTAATATTCTTGCCTGGAAAATTCCATGGACAGAGGATCCTGGTGGGCTACAGTCCATGGGGTCACAGAGAGTCTGACACGACTGAGTGACTGTGTTTATTTGTTTTTACAGAAACTGAAATTTAAGAAACTGAAATTCCAATCTCCTCAGGTTTATCTTGTATTCTACTCAACTTCCTTTATTTTTAAAGCTGCACAAAGCGAAGGACAAAATGTCATCTTTTACTTTGAATTCCCTTTCTTTTGTCAGTGGGTTTCACAAGCTTCACTTCATTTAAGCATAGTTCAGTGGTAAATTTCTATATATAACTGCGCTTTTAAGTTGCTTAAAGATATAACATAATTGGGTGTACCTTTAACCCAGTGTTTTAAAATCCTACAGGAATTGTGTGCACACAACATCTTCTAGTATTAAATAGCCTGAGATCAAATAAAATGCAATGAACAATGTCTGCTCCTACTGAACTGGAAATGTTGTTAGCGAGATACAGGGCACAGATGACAGTGCTACCTCAAGAAACATAATGAGGGAATTTTGACAAGCCGAACCTTTTAAAATGTTTGAACTCCATAAAAACCTGCAGGCATGACAGATTAAACGTAATGCTTACCTCTCATTCTGAGCTGCAGCTTGCATCATCTAATTCCTGTAAATAAGAACAGATGTGCCGTTAGAAGGTTTTGATTTGTGTTTTTATTCTTCAAAACCCATCTAGCAGAGTGAGGTTTCTCCATTTGGGGGATGGTGGAGGAGCTTTGTTTTCTCATTCAAGCATGTCAGAAATGGGAAAATAAGTCTCACTCATCTCCATCCTACTCAAAGAGAGGCTCAACCCAATTTGCAGAGTTGGGTGTGTGCTTTAAAGATGGATGAAAAGAGACTGAGCTACTGAAATACATCTTCAAATATTTAGAGCAAAAGAAAAACTACTTTAGCAAGTTTTGAAACTTAGCAATCATTAGTTTCAGCCTGTTACACCAGCAGCAACTTGAGAAGTTGTTAAGCACCCCGAGCAAATAAACAAGGTAAAAATAATACAGGCATCCCATTTCCAGGCAAGTTTGCTAGGCCTCTAAATCACACACTCTCCACTTTAAGGATATATGTTGCTATTATTTAGGGCGATTTCTTTAACAAAACAGAAGTCTCAACTTTAACACATATAAAAAAATATAATTTACAAGTTTCACATTTTCATTTCTGCTGATGACAGTTTTGTAAGAGCCTCACAAATCTAATTAAATAGTTCACAGACACACATTTGAATTTATTCACATGACAATGGTATGAAAAGGATGATGATAATACTTTTCACTTATGTTGAATGCTGCTTTACCCAGGAAACCCAAAATAATGCAGTCAAGTTTACACGTCCAGAGTGGACTCTGTTAGGCTTAGAGTTACCTGCTGCTGCTGCTGCTAGGTCGCTTCAGTCGTGTCCAACTCTGTGCGACCCCATAGACGGAAGCCCACCAGGCTCCTCCGTCCCTGGGATTCTCCAGGCAAGAACACTGGAGTGGATTGCCATTTCCTTCCCCAATGCAGGAAAGTGAAAAGTGAAAGTGAAGTCGCTCAGTTGTGCCCGACTCGTAGTGACCCCATGGACCACAGCCCACCAGGCTCCTCCATCCATGGGATTTTCCAGGCAAGAGTACTGGAGTAGGTTGCCATTGCTTTCTCCTAGCTGCCTGCAATAAAACAGTACATAGATATCTTTAAAGTCACAATTTTTCTGAATAATCACATTTATATACTAGCTATAACCCATACATTAAAATTATAAGAGGGAAAATTTGCAGATCTTTCCCCAGGATGCCACAAAAATAACTGAAAATCAAGAATAGTCAGCTTACATGGATTATCTCCCTACTCTGAAACAAAATTACCTTTAAAAATAAACTGCAGTCGATTTATATTTGTTTCAGGTGTACAACATAGTGATTCAATGTTTCTATAGATTATAATGCATTTAAGATTATTATAAAATAATTTGTAGCTTATGTATTTTGTAAATAGTAGCTTTTATGTGTTATTCCTATACCCCAACCTTACACACCCGTTCTCTCCCCCAAAGGGTAACCATTAATTTGTTCTGTATATCTCTGAATTTGCTTCTCTTTTGATATATATATATATCCCTTTGTTTTAATTGTTTTAGATTTCCCCATATAAGCGATAGCATAAAGTACTTGACTTACTTCACTAAGCAAAGCAAAATGACTTTTTAGATTCAGTTCAGTTCAGTTCAGCTTAGTCACTCAGTCATGTCTGACTCTTTGTGACCCCATGGACTGCAGCACGCCAGGCCTCCCTGTCCCTCACCAACTCCTGGAGTTTACCCAAACTCATGTCCATTGAGTTAGTGATACCATCCAACCATCTCATCCTCTGTTGTCCCCTTCTCTGCCTGCCCTCAATCTTTCTCAGCATCAGGGTCTTTTCAAATGAGTCAGCTCTTCACATAGGTTGCCAAAGTATTGGAGTTTCAGCTTCAGCATCAGACCTTCCAATGAATACCCGGGACTGATTTCCTTTAGGATAGACTGGTTGGATCTCCTTGCAGTCCAAGAGATTCTCAAGAGTCTTCTCCAACACCACAGTTCAAAAGCATCAATTCTTCGGTGCTCAGCTTTCTTTATAGTCCAACTCTCACATCCATACATGACCACTGGAAAAACCATAGCCTTGACTAGAAGAACCTTTGTTGGCAAAGTAATGTCTCTGCTTTTCAATATGCTATCTAGGTTGGTCATAACTTTCCTTCCAAGGAGTAAGTGTCTTATAATTTCATGGCTGCAGTCACCATCTGCAGTGATTTTGGAGCCCCCAAAAATAAAGTCTGACACTGTTTCCATTGTTTTCCCATCTATTTAACATAAAGTGATGGGACCAGATACCACAATCTTAGTTTTTTAAATGCTGAGTTTTAAGGCAACTTTTTCACTCTCTTCTTTTACTTCATCAAGAGGCTCTTTAGTTCCTCTTTGCTTTCTGCCATAAGGGTGGTGCCATCTGCATATCAGTGGCTATTGATATTTCTCCCAAAAATCTTGAATCTAGCTTGTGCTTCATCCAGCCTGGCATTTCACATGATGTACTCTGCATATAAGTTAAATAAGCAGGGTGACAATGTACAGCTTTGATGTACTCTTTTCCCAATATGGAACCAGTCCAGTGTTCCATGTTCGGTTCTAACTGGATCTGAGTCTGAGACAATTTACCAGCCATGTGATTTTCTGGCAAATTTTCTAAGTTATGAAATGTTCGTTTACCGAATCTATTGGGCTTGTACCATCTACCACATAGGATTGCTAGGAAAAATAAAATAAGAAAATATGTTTAAAGTGCTTTGTGTTGTAGATAGATGGGGAAACAGTGGAAACAGTGGATGACTTTATTTTGGGGGGCACCAAAATCACTGCAGATGGTGACTGCAGCCATGAAATTAAAAGACACTTGCTCCTTGGAAGAAAAGTTATGACCAACCTGCTGCTGCTGCTGCTGCTAAGTCGTTTCAGTCATGTCCAACTCTGTGCGATCCCATAGACGGCAGCCCACCAGGATCCCCCGTCCCTGGAATTCTTCAGGCAAGAACACTGGAGCGGGTTGCCATTTCCTTCTCCAATGCATGAAAGTGAAAAGTGAAAGTGAAGTTGCTCAGTCGTATCCGACTCTTAGCTACCCCATGGACTGCAGCCTACCAGGCTCCTCCGTCCATGGGATTTTCCAGGCAAGAGTACTGGAGTGGGATGCCATTGCCTTCTCCTGACCAACCTAGATAGGATATTAAAAAGCAGAGACATTATTTTGCCAACAAAGGTCCATCTAGTCAAGGCTATGGTTTTTCCAGTAGTCATGCATGGATGTGAGAGTTGGACTATAAAGAAAGCTGAGTGCCAAAGAATTGATGCTTTTGAACTGTGGTGTTGGAGAAGACTCTTGAGAGTTCTTGGACAGCAAGGAAACCAATCAGTATATCCTAAAGGAAATTAGTCCTAAATATTCATTGGAAGGACTGATGCTGAAGCTGAAGCTCCCATACTTTGGCCACCTGATGTGAAGAGCTGACTCACTGGAAAAGACCCTGATGCTGGGAAAGATTGAAGGCAGGAGGAGAATGGGACAACAGAGGATGAGATGGCTGGATGGCATCACCAACTCAATGAACATGAGTTTGAGTAAACTCCAGGAGTTGGTGATGGACAGGGAGGGCTTGCATGCTGCAGTCCATGGAGTCGCAAAGAATCGGACATGACTGAGCCACCAAACTGAACTGAACTTTGCTGTAGATGCCAATGCTAGCCATGATTTGTAATTATCATTATTGGTAAGTCAGCCCTGAATTGCCCTCGAATAACCTTATTAGATTAATTTTTGGAAATCAATTATTAATGTTATCACCCATTGAAGTATGTATTTCAACACAGAGGACATTTATCTTAGAAACAGAACCATTATGTGATAAAGTAAAAGAAAAACCTCATTACATTCTTGCATATTTATAGATTTTGGTTTAATGCAGAGAACAGCAATTGTATAAAGTCAATAAAATAATACTGACTCTTTGAACAAATACTGAACTCATTTCTCCTTGATCTCTTACTTAAAAAGTGGCAGTCCTCGTATCAAAGGTCACAAGCAATAGTATGTCATTTTTCATACATATTTTAAATTTTACTAAAACATCCGAAGCCCATTGCTCATGGTACTGCTTCCTGACTGTTCTCTGTGAGTTCACAATGTGTATAACCATAACTCAATAGACAAGGATATCCTCTTTAGAGAAACTGTGAGATACATGGGCAATGGAAGAGATATTTTAGGCTTAAAAACAATGCTCACCAGAAAGGACACAGAAATAGCAGCAAAAAGATCAGAAGACTTATATATTAAACTTTTAAAAATAGATAATAGTCACCTGGATCAGTCTAAAAATACAGCAGCTATATAGAGAAAATTCTCCCCCATCCTTGTCTTCCATCTGCTCAGTTCTACCCTGAATAAGAAAAATTATCAATATCCAGCATTTAATTTCTGAGTTCCTTTAGGCAAAAACATGCAAACAATATATATCCTTATTTTCCTCTTTCTTGTCCAAAAGAATTCATAACACTTATTGATGGGTTTCTATGTATTATGTGCTTTGTCAATAGATAATTCTAAATCCACCACCTCATTTCATTGTTACAGCAATCCGATAAGAAGGGCCCAATTTTTTTATGATTGCAGAGATGAAATCTACTTGTATGAAAACTGTACATGAACATTCATCTGTTCATGAGGTTGTCTGCCACGTCTAATCACCAAGTACTGAAGTCCAAAGAAAAAAAATGAATTGCCCCCCCACCATCCCCACATTGTGCTAAATGGACAAATACATTCAGACTAGGTCCATTTGCATGGAGCAACAACATTAATGGATTCATCTTTAAAAATATGAAATAGATCTGTGCATGTAAGATGCATCTATGAGAACCCCTTATAATATAAGACAAATTCCATCAGTCAGAGTTTAGTCTCCATGTATTAGCTAACATAAAAAATGAACTAAGGAAAAAGGTAGAACATTTTTAAATGAGGATTTATCTTCTTTTCCTCTTCTAAATATGCCTAAGTAAACATCTTTTTTGTCCTTAATTGCAATATTCTGTAATTGAGAAAGAAAAACCTAAAATAAAAAATAGAGATAGGATAGGGAAGCCTGATCTTTGCCTCCAGGTACATATTATGAGCAATGATCAGTAAAATTAAATCTTATTTTACATAGGAGAAATGATAATCAGCAGACTATTGTCTTTTGTATGTGAGGTGAAAATTAAAATGATGGCCATTAGAATAGAATAGTTTGAAAATAGTTCCACAGAAAAAAAAATTAAAAGAAAAAGGTAACATCATGAAAGCTACATTTTAGCAATTTGGAAAAAGCTATATTTTTAGATGGGTTGCAAACACTTCACAAAAATTATAGTTAAAATTTCATGTTGAGATTATACACATATGCATTTTTCCCCACCTAAGACAGGCAGAATTCTCCATCAAGATTAGTTTTCTCTGGGGCAAACTTGTGACAGGGAGGCTAAAAATTGTATGGAGTGCTCTGATGTTTCTAGTTTGAGTTGACAGAATTGAAATTATCAAGAATTGTGTACACTCTCATGCTTTCAAAATTAGCCACTTTTATTTATGGTGTTATATTTTTTGAAGCAGTTTACATTTCCAATAAATAATTAAGTCATATTTCTTCTACAACTTATCCTTCTGTTTCTGGGAAAAAATATTACTAGAGAACAAATGACACATATATTTCAACTTGAAGCTATAGGGGAGAAGTAAATAGAACACAAGGAAAAGTTAGGTCTTTACTATCTTTAAAAGAGATGAAAACTGTCATTTTCCCTGGTTACCCAATAGTTTATTGTTTATGGACAGTGTTCTTAAAACTGCCAACTGTGTGATCTAGGATACCCACTAATTTTATTTCTGTTTGCCATTTCCTATCTCCTTGAAATCTAACTTGATCATTATAGCTCTATGTGAGCTCTTTATTTTATAGCTCCATGGAGGTATAATTGACATACAAAAAAAATGCATATATTTAGGTGTATAAGACCCCATTCCAGTACTCTTGCCTGGAAAATCCCATGGATGGAGGAGCCTGGTAGGCTGCAGTGCATGGGGTCGCTAAGAGTCGGACACGACTGAGCGACTTCCCTTTCACTTTTCACTTTCATGCATTGGAGAAGGAAATGGCAACCCACTCCAGTGTTCTTGCCTGGAGAATCCCAGGGACGGGGGAGCCTTGGGGGCTTCCATCTATGGGGTCGAACAGAGTCGGACACGACTGAAGCGACTTAGCAGCAGCAGCAGGTGTACAAGTCAATAAACTGTGTCATATGTATAATCCCAATGAAACCACCACAACTAATGTAATAAACATATCCACCACCTCAAAGGTTTTTTTCATGACCTTGTTGCAGTTTACTCTGTCCAGGCAATCATTCATCTATTTCCAGTTAACAGAGATTAAAGAATTTTTTATAAATGGAATCACACAGTATCTAGATTTTTAGTCTGATATATTCCCACACAGTTAGACTGAGATCAATATATGCTGTTTCATGATTAACCATTTGTCAGTTAACTTCTTTTTTATTGCAGAGTAGTATTTCATTGTATTGATATCCTACCATCTGTTATTTCATTCACTTTTTGATAGACATTTCTGTTGTTTCTACCTTTGAATGTAACTAGAAGCCAATGTTTTACAAAATATAACAGCCCTTTCCAGTCTTCATCTTTCTAAACTTTAGCATTTGTTGCTTTTCCACACACTTTTATTTTGAGCCCTCCCTTTCTGAGGGCTTTACCATCGCTATTGTGTTCTGTACCATTTCTAATAGGTCCTCCTGGTTTTTTCCTGGAAAGCCTTCTTTCTCTGACTTTCAGAGGCAGGCCATCCTACTCACTGCCCTCATTGAAGAGTCTACACTTCTTCTTATTGAAGAATTAAATACTCCCAGGCTTTCACTGATCTTGTCATGTAGATGACTCCTTGCGTCTGAATTTTCGGTTTCAGATGTCTCTCTTGGTTTCAGGTTTCAGGCCATTATCTTATTGGAAAAATGGCCTTTAATTTACATCACTTTTAGAAACTGCACTTGTAAAGGTAGCTGATGGTGAACTCAATGACTTTTTTCTTTTCTCATCCCCTTTGTCAAGCATCTTAGGTTCAGCATTTGAATTAATCTTCACTTTGTCCTTTGCTTTCTCTCTTATGACCAGTCTCTAATCATAATTTCACTTGAAATTTATGTCAGAATAATTCCTTTTCTAAATTTTTATACCTCTCACTCTTTCACAAAATAACTCTCATGATTTTGTGTTTTATTCCCATCTCTCTAGTTCCTTTCTAGTTTCCTCTGCTTATTGCTATAAAATCTCCCAAACACTTTATTTTGTGTCCTTTGACCCACAAATCTTTTGTGGATCTCAGTTGCTTTCTATACCGAAAACATAGAATTGGATTCTTTCCCCAATAATCCAGGAACCATCCTACCTAGCAAATTAGTTTCTCACTCTTCCGTGTTAATACCTCCCTCTGCTTACAATGCAGGACACCAGGGTTTGATCCCTGGGTCAGGAAGATTCCCCTGGAGAAAGGAATGGCTACTCACTTCAGTATTCTTGCCTGGAGAATTCCAAGGACAGAAGAGCCTGGTGGGCTACAGTCCATGGGGTCTCAAAGAGTCAGACGTGACTGAGTGACTAACACACCTTTATTGGCAGCCACCTTATCTCTGCATATTCCTTATTGTATTTGTTCAGGCTACTTCTCTTGCTCTGAAGATTGAGACTGAGAGGGTAAGAGGCAGGAAGGCCAGGGGCCTCCAAACAGGAAATAGGCTGCAAATGTCAGAAATTTTTTCTCTCTTTTAAGTGGCAGGAGGAAACAAACTAGTGTTATACTTTTTCCCCTTGTCTATACAAATTTAAAAAGAGGTTTCTCTTAAAATTCTGTGTTGCCATAATGACACCTGGTTCCACCTGAACTTAACTTTTCTCAAACCTTGAGCTAACCAATGCATTTTTCTCATGAAACGTTTGTCTTAAGCCATGTTAATGTACTTTGCATTTACCCTAGACTCTGTCTTCAAGTGGGTTCCACCTAAAGGCTTAGAACTGACTTGACAAATCAGTATGTTATAGTCGTACATTGTTCTCCTAATCTATGTTAATGAAACTATATTATTTGTTTGGAAATCTGCCTTTCTTCAAGATTCATGTCAATCGTTTTATGACTTGGGATGACTCACCTGGTGCCAATGTTATCTCAATGCATGTTGTGGGTGAGGGGCCTGGTGCCATTCTCTGAGTTTTTAAACATTTCCTTTCTCTAATTAGCAGACTGCTAGTAGCCATAGAACATCTGGCTAAAGACTAGCAAGGGGGCACTCTTTCTGCCCCCTTCTGATGTCTATGTCAGAAGCTTTCTCTATCTCTTTTATACTGTAATAAAACTTTATTACACAAAAACTCTGAGTGATCAAGCTTTGTCTCTGGCCCCGGATTGAATTCTTCTCTGGAGGCCAAGAATCCCAGTGTCTTTTGTACTTCAGCAACAACCTTTCAAGACTATGAGGTCTAGAATCTAGAAGTTAGAATTCTAGAATTATTAATTACTGTTTAGGTCACTTTAGGTGTCATTGTCTTCTTTTCATCCACGTAATAGAGTTGTGAAGATTTAAGATAATTTGCATTAATAAAGAGCTCAAGCATATAGTAAGTGATCAGCAAATGTTAGCTATTATGATTAGGTAAATCCTACTTGTTTTCACTGACTAGCTCAAACGTAAAGTAACAAGTTGACTTAAACCTAACAAATCAACTTAAATCTAACTTTATTTAGTGCAGTGTTTATGAGAGTTGGCTCTCGAGATGGACTTACTGGATTAAAATCTGGCTTTACCATTTTCTATCCATGTGTCCAGGATAAATTCCTCAGATGTCTGTGCCTCGGTTCCCTTATTTGTAAAATGAAGATAATATCAGTATTTGCTTTACAGGGTTGTTCTTTCCTTTTCTTCCCTGTAAACACCATTTATTGAAGACACTGTCTTCTCTCCATATATACCCTTGACTCCTTTGAGATAAATTAATTGATCATATATGCTTTTATATATGTGCATATGTGATTTATTTCTGCACCCTCTATTCTTCTTCATTAATCTTTGCATCAATTTTTATTCCAATACCATACTGTTTTAATTTCTCTACCTTTGTCATATAGTTTAAAATCAGGAAGCTTGATGCTTCCAGTTTTGTTCTATTTTCTCAAGGTTGCTTTAATCATTCAGGGCCATTTGTGATTTCATACAAATTTTAGGATTGTTTGTTCTGTTTCTGCAAAAAAAAAAAAAAAAGTCATAGCAATTTGATAAGGATTGCCTTGAATCTGTAGATTGCTTTGGGTACTATGAAAATTTTAACAATATTGATTCTTCCAGAATATCTTTCTATTTATTTGTTTCTTCTTCAGTTTCTTTCATCAGTATCTTATACTTTTCAGTGTATAGATCTTTCTCAGTGATGGTTAAATTTAGGGGTTTTCTGGAGGAAAAAATAAGATATCATCCCTGGGAGAAGCTGAGAAAATCTCCTGGTACCATTCTCATTGCTTACTTATCAAACTAAGGTTCTCTATGGTAGTTTCTGTGCTTATGTTTTTGTGGGATATATTTATCATCAAAGTACATCTACCTTTTATGTAGATTGGATTAATTTTCCCCTTTGCTCCATAACAATGAAAGGCATACAAAATCAAAGTTTTTTTCTAACTATAGATTCAGCCCTAGTTAAGGTAGGCCCTCTTCCTTACATGGATTCCTATTAGTGGTTCAGATTAACCATTTGGTAAAGATTCATTTTTAAGTGATGGTCTCAGTGTTGCATTGGTTTTATTCAACTTTCTACATGCCTGAACCTAATAATCTTCTAGAACAGGCTTAGGAAACTACAATTCATACACCAAATCTAGCCCACTTCCTGACTTTGTAAGTAAAGTTTAAATGAAAGGCTGCCAAGTTCTTTGATTTGCATATTTTCTGTGGCTGTTTTCACTCTAGAAAAACAGAATAGAGTAGTTTTGACAGACACCATTTGGCCTCAAAGCCTAAAATATTTACTGCCTGACCCTTACAGATAAAGTCTGCTAACTCTTGTTCTAAAAAATTAATTTATTCCCTAGTGAAAGGGGGATGTTCTTTCAACAAAAACTGCCAGATGTGGGATTTCAATGGCTCAACTTTTGTTACTATTTTGATATCTGTTTCTACTGTGAACACATATACTCTACTATGCTAAGTGTTTAGCTTGTATTTATACCTGCCTCAAACAAGCCAACTAATTTTTTTAAGTCATTCAGTCAATTTTAAAGCTTTTTTTCTAATTCAAGGAAACTGTTTCTGGTCAACATGTAGTTAAAAAAAAAAAAAGGTTGAATAAAAATGCTTTACTGGTTGTTGTCAAATGCAGAAACAACCTTACAGTGAGATATACTAACTATCAGCACTTACATGAATTCTTTTTAACAATCCATAAAGTCACATGAGTAGTAAAGCAAATCAGAATTTTTAGGCATTCATGTCCTACCAAGATATTTTTAACCATCTCTCTCAGCTGTCTTCAACTCAATGCATACGCCCACCATCCTAAACATCCGAAGAGTCTGTCATTTTCATATCTTCACTAAAGTCATCTCTCTGCTTGAAATTCCCCTCTGCCTAACACTATTTTTATCCCTAAAACTCTCTATTGATAACATTCCCACTCAAATGTCATTCACTGCAGGATATTTTTCTACAATTACATCCAAAATTATTTTTATGCTACTTATTTCTATTGGGTATTGTAGATAGTTCTCTTCAATGATTACAGTGTCAATTTCCTGAGGACAAAAAACAATCTGTGGGATTTAAACACCAGGAACCTAATTCTAGAGCTCCTGCCTATATTGCTCCAAATACCTCTGAAGATTGGGAAAGAAATAAGGAGGGCCTAATTGTTTCCAGATTAGGGGAGCTGGAAGATAAAACAAATAACTAAGAAGTAAAAATTCTGATGTAGGGAACAGTATTGGGAGGAAATCACTATGTAGCTTCCCAATTAGTAGAAATCTCCCTAAGACTATTTAGACATCATTGTAGAGAAGCTGATGAAGACATCTGCTCAGTGTTTAACAACTGACATATCAATAAATGATTGTTAGACTCATTCAGACTTAGATTTCAACAACTTTATGTAAAATGATGGTAATTTTCTCTATGAACATGATTTTAGTGTTAGCCAAGTAATTTTAAAAATACAGCTGAAGTAAAATAGAGATATAAAGTCTTTTTCCTGAAAAAAATATTAGATATTCAGAACTCTTACCATGTCTTCTCTCATCCAGGTCAATATTTTCAACTTAAGTTTAAAAATGAGAATATATATGCATATATACATATATATACATACATGTATATATTATGGGATATGCATATATACATGGGGCTTCCCAGGTGGCTCAGCAGTAAAGAATCCATCTGCCAATGCAGAAGATACAACTTTTATTCCTGGGTCAGGAAGATTCCCCTGGAGGAGGAAATGGCAACCCATTTCAGTATTCTTGCCTGAAAAATTCCATGGACAGAATAGCCTGGAGGGCTACAGCCTATGGAATCGCAAAGAGTCAGACACGACTGAACAACTGAGCACATACACACATATATGGGATCCCAGACATTAATATATGTACATGTATATAACTCATAAAATACATCCATTAAAAGTTATTATGTAAAAATGATAAGTGAAATAACACCAATATTATGCATAATTGGTACCATATCAATCATCACCTCTAATACTTTGATAGACATTCAGTTCAGTTCATTTCAGTTCAGTCACTCAGTCATGTCCGACTCTTTGTGACCCCATGAATCGCAGCACACCAGGCCTCCCTGTCCATCACGAACTCCCGGAGTTCACTCAGACTCACGTCCATCGAGTCAGTGATGCCATCCAGCCATCTCATCCTATGTCGTCCCCTTCTCCTCCTGTCCCCAATCCCTCCCAGCATCAGAGTCTTTTCCAATGAGTCAACTCTTCACATGAGGTGGCCAAAGTATTGGAGTTTCAGCTTTAGCATCAGTCCTTCCAAAGAACACCTAGGACTGATCTCCTTTAGAATGGACTGGTTAGATCTCCTTGGAGTCCAAGGGACTCTCAAGAGTTGTCTCCAACACCATAGTTTAAAAGCATCAATGATAGACATAGGCACACACAATTCTTTCTTTCAGTAACACTGCCCCCTCCCAAAGTTTCTACACAAATCTGAACAGGAATGAGAGACAACCCAGATCATCATGCTCTCCTAGTAACACCATCCTTCCTTCTCCTGCAAAATTACATTTGCTATTCTACTGCCATCAGCATCTCAGACCAGAGTTCATGCAATCATTTCTGTTTATGTCAGTGACTGCAAGAAGGCTTTACCAGCAAGGCTGTTTTCCCTATATTGCACTAAAGATCTTAGTCTGACCCACCTCCTACTTTCCTTGACTCCTAAGACTGTTATGGTCTTGCTCAACCCTTGGACTTCTTGGCTCCAGAAAATTAACTCATATTTTCAGCCTTTTTACTGAGTATCACCTTAACCACTTACCTGGAATTGAATCCTAACTCTTCCCTAAAGACATGGCTTCCTCATGTCCTTCTTTAAGTTGTGGTAGTTTTCTCTCCCATAACTCTTTGAGTCTGAAGTTAGTATAGATCTCCCCCTTCAGTGTTCTAAGCTTCTTTCAGATTATGATTTTTCTATGTTCCCTAAAATATCCAGCTTTGTAGCTCATGTCATTATATTCTACAGCCTGTCTCTATTCTGTGTTGTAACCAATGACACCCTTTGGTGTCAAGGGGGAAGTTTCCCCCTTCCCCATTCCTGAAGATTTTAGCATATAAGCCATTGTTACTTTTTCCAATCTAAATTTTGTGAGAATTCTTTGTGATTTTAATAATGATCTGAACACTTCTTCCAGAACCCTGGCTTCTGAATTCCTTGACTCTTCATCCTTCAATAATCTTGTCATCCACACTAAGTCACCCACTCTCATGGACATAATCTTGATATTTTCATTTTTAATAACTATATCACCTCTACAATCTTAATTACAGTTATTCAGTTTTCCACTTATTAACTCATTATCCATCCAGCTGCAGCAATCCTTCAAGCCCTCAAGACTTATTATCTATTGATCTTAGTGATTTTTACTCTTACAAGGTGAAATAGTATAATCTCTCATTTGCATGAACCCTCAACTCCTTTATCTATCCCTTTCTTCTTTCTGTTCTAATTACTTTCCTCATCCTCAGATGACAGTCTTATTTCCTATTTTACCAAGAAAATAGAATCACATAGAAGGGGACTCTAGTTGTACTAATAATCGCATCTATTAAATCTATTTCTATAGCCTATATATACTACATTCAATACTACTTTTATTATGGATCATCCAACTGCAGCCCCTATAAAGACCAACCACCTCACTTCTGGAAAGGAGTCCAGGTCCTCTCTCTCTCATCCAGCCATTGTTTCTTCTATTCAAAGAATCCTTGATGTTTTCTGTAATGCATTTTTACCATCAGCATATAAACATGCTGTAATATTGTTCATGTAAAAACAGAAACAAAAACCATTCTTCACCACCACCCACCATACTCTGCTATGTATTGTTCTCAATCTCAGCTCCCTTTCAGGAAATCTTCTCTTCCTCTTTCCATGTCTTCTTCCAATGTTTTGAAGCCACTGCAGTTAGATTTTCATTTTTACCACATTACCAAATTCTCATCCAAATGCCACCAATGATCTCCATGTTGCCAAATCACCTTGTCAATTTTCAGCCATCTTACATGACTATAAGATTTATTTGAGAGAGTTCACCTAAAACTCCTATTGGAATAGCCACACTTGGTTTTGCTTTTCTACCCTCTCAGTTCTCTTCAAATTTCACAGTTGAATTCTGCCTTATCTGAGCAAGCTCTACATGCAGGAGCATTCCAGGATTCAGTCCGTGGATACCATCTTTTTCTGTCTACCTATTCTCTCTAGATGACCATACAGTCATTCCTTTAAAAGTCATTCAGTACCACCTATGCACTGATGATTCAAGAATTTCTTTGTTCAGTCAGACTTATATATCCAACTGCCTCATCTTTATTTGATGTAAAATAGGCAACTTGGTCTTAATATGCCCCAAACAAAATTTCTGATTTTCTCTTAAATCTATTCCTTTCTTAGTCATTTCCATGCACTCTTCCACATGGTCAGGTTAGTGACTTGGGATCATCTTTAACTACTTTCTTTCTCTTATTCACTGTGTCAATCATCTACAAGTCTTAATTGTTCTATCTTTTAATTATTTCATCTCTCTCACCACTATCATCCTGTTCTAAGTCACAAGAATTTCTTATTTTGCTTTATGAAATAGCTACCTAATTGATCTTCTTGCATCCATTCTTGCCATTTTAACCAAGATACGGAAATAGTGTAAGTGTTCATTAATAGATGGATAGATAAAAAAGTATGCGCACACACACACATGCAAATACCTATAGTGGAATATTATTCAGCCATAAAGTAGATGAAAATCTTGCCATTTGCAACTACGTGGATAAAATTTGAGGAAAATACACAACTGAAATAAGCCAGACAGAGAAAGACAACTACTATATAATTTCATTTCCCTGACCCATTTATAAAATTCAAACTCATAGAAACAGAGAGTAGATTGGTAGTTGCCAGGGATGAGAGGGAGGGGGAAGTAGCTAAAGATGATTAAAGCATACAAACTTCCAGTTAGAAGATGAAGTTCTGAAGAGCTAATATATAGCAAGTTGGCCATAGTTAACCGTATTGTCTTGCATACTTAAAAGTTGTTTACAGGATAGATCTTAGGAGTTCTTAAGACAAACAACAAGTGATTCTGTGAGGTGATAAATGTGTTAACCACCTATTATGATAATAATTTCACAGTATATACATATTTCAGATCACCATGTTATATACGTTAACTTTACTCAGTCATGTGTCAATTTTATCAATAAAGCTAGGAAAAAAAGAAATTCTGAATCCACAGATAAGTGATGCTTTTTAAAAAGTCTACTATTTAAAGACATTGTGCAATTCATCATGCAGATAGTCTAAGGATAACACTTTGTCTCACTGATAGAGATAATGTATATGATACGTCAGATCATTAAAAATAAAATTATTTTAACAAGTGTTGACTTTTCAAATAATTATTCTGCTTCTACAAAGAAGTCAGTATTCTTTTTATTCTTTTAATATTAGGTCACAAATCATTTGTTGGTTTACAAAAATTATAAACTGTTTACTCTCAAATTTTCCTGAGGGCTGAGTACTATAATGAATTACAATAAACATGCTATGGTGTTCTAAATCACAAACACCTCTGTTAAAGTCACACAGCCAAAGGCTAAAGGTGAACAGTTTTGGTAAGCAATAAAATTAATGTTTCTTTCTTTTTTTTTTTTTTTAATGAAATGCCCAATTAGTCTGCTGACCCAAAGACTGATTAAGAAAAGAAGGAGAAAAGTGTTGAACAAGTAGTAATGTATTCCAAATATTTAAAAATACTTAAAGGAAAAAAAAATACCACTGAAAGAATCCAATTTGTTAAATTTGTCTTTCCTACATAATTAGGTTAGGGGTGAGCCAACACTTACCATTGAGTGGGTTAGTACTAAATTACAAAACTTCATATACTACAACAGAGTCAGCAGAAAGGATCTCATCTCTCCAGGGCTTGTAAGTGCAACTTGTCAGAGCAAGCACAATCTGTTTCTGATGGAATATTTATATTACATGTGCAGTTCTTTCATCACAAGAGTTTGTCTCTAAATTAGCACAGACCCATGACTTCAGTTGGGACCATGACCTTTAATTTCCACTTGCCTGTGTTTTGAGGTTCCTTTGTGAACATATAAAACTGTTAGCAGGTGAAATTTTGCTGGTTTGGGGCAATCAAGAGATGGAGTTTAAATTGTAGAATGAGTTCTTATTCAAACATTTTAAAACTTACTATTGTGAATTTTTGTTCTCTCAAGTATTTGTGATGTCTGTGTTTAATTCATCAATGCCTCTGAAGCTGTTCATGTTATAGAAGATAATAATAAGTAATAATAATATTTTATAGTAATCAACATAGGAGGCTTCCCTGATGGCTCAGAGGTAAAGAATTGGCTTGCAGAGCAGGAGACACAGGAGATGTGAATTCAATCCCTGGGTCAGGAAGACCCCTGGAGTAGGAAATGGCAACCTACTCTAGTATTCTTACCTGAAAAATCCTATGTACAGAGGAACCTGGGTAGGCTACCATCCAAAGGGTTGTGAAGTGTTAGACATGACTGAGTGACTAAGCATGCAGCACAATCAACATAGTAACCATTTATTTAAGCTAAAAACCCCCTCCAGGGTGTAAAAACTAAATTTCACAATTTTTCACTTTGTCAGTGAGATATTTGTCCATTTCTGACTACTGTAGCTAAGTTTAGTGACCCACAAAGCAAGAAGTATCCCTAAATCTTTCCATTTTTAGAGCAGTCATATGACTCTGAAAGTAATCAAATTTATGTATGAAGTTAAATGGAAATTATGCCTGATATCAGGATGAAATAAGGAATGTTAAACAATATTAGCCTTACAATTGACTTTAGACCTCAACAAACTCCATCCTATTATTTTACATATGAGAAAACTAGGACTCAGAAAGATGTGTGATATGTTCCTCGGTGACTGGTTGGAGAAACCAAGTTCCTTGGAACTCTGTCATCTTTCCTGTTTGCCATTCATAGCGTTAATCTTAGTTTTAAGAATCAAGGACTCTTGGTACATTTTTGCTTCTCAGAAGCAAAGAAGAACTCAATCAGATGACTCAATGACATGCTTTTGGCTCAAATTTGGCATCTCCCAAAAAGTAGCAACCATTCTGCCCACTAGCTTCGTGGATGTAGTGTAGTGGAAATGAAAGATTATGAGGCTCGATGGGTTTCAGTGTACTAGTTATGGTCGTGTAACCAACAAATGTCTAGCTCATAAAAAATATTAAAACATTTGGGAAGGGTATTATGGTAGTTTTCAATGGAGGAGACTGTGTAGATCTTAGAAACTGAGTTCTACTTCTTTCAGAAGAAATATCCTCAGAGTGAAAGTAGTTCAGTTCACCAGCTAACACAGAAATATCCCTTAAAACTCTCAAATCCCCTTTGCTCACAAAACAAACTTCTGGTCTGTAATTTGATAAACTGAATGGATTTTCTTACAAGAAAGGTTATGCCCCATGAAGACAAATAGTTCAAGGTTATAGGCCAATATATCTCCAATTTTAACTGTCATTCCGGTTTTTGAGATATTCTCTGGTGAATCTAGCTCACTTCAGTTCCTCAGATGATTGCTAAACAAATGGATCATAAAGAACTTCTCCATGCACAGTCACTTCATGCAATTATGAAATGATTTACTACCATGTTGAGCAAGGAAACTGTAAATGGTTTTTCTTATGTTAGACAAGTTCACAGAAACCTTGAAGGACTATCTCCCAGCAATAGGGCACAAAATCGTCCTCCAGTGGGTAAAAGTGTTGGGTTTGGAACATTTTTTCACACTTCTTCAAGTTCTGAGACTTCCTGAAAGGACAGGAAACTCAGCACAGTTAAGGATCAGAACGGTCTGTTGGTGTCACTATATATATATATATATATATATATATATATATAAATATAAATATAAATTCCTTTGAATATATATATTCAAAGGAATTTGGTTATTGGGGTATCTCTGTTGGATTTTATGAGACTTTTTACTTGATTTAACCCTCCTGGTGATTCTGAGGCAGATAGAGATGATTTCAGTTACAGTCTTAAATCCCTGTTTAAGACTGTTTATCAGACAGGAAACAGAGATACAAATGGTTTAATCAAACAGTACAATTCAGTTTGCAACTTCTATATAATTTTATATGTGTTCTTAATGCAATATCCTCTTAGCACTTGGGGGGCTTTCAGCAGAGACTGTATTTGTTCCAGTAATTTTTTGAGAGTAGCATCAGCCTTTTGACTAGAATCAAGTTTTAGTATGGGGCAAAATTGCCCCGCTTTTATTCTTGTTGGATAATCAACATTTTTGGTAAAGATACATTTATAAATTCATAGTTGTTGTTTGCTCATTTAATCATGTCCAACTCTGCAACCCCTTGGACTGCAGTACTCCAGGTTCCTCTGTCCTGATTATTGCCAATCAATGATCACATTTATTGTCTATTTCTTCTAAACTATCAGTTCATGTAGCCAGAACTCATATCCTTTTTATGCAGTATTTTGTATCCAGTATATGTCCTATTGCTGCTGCTGCTGCTGCTAAATCGCTTCAGTCGTGTCCGACTGTGCGACCCCATAGCCGGCAGCCCACCAGGCTCCTCTGTCCCTGGGATTCTCCAGGCAAGAACACTGGAGTGGGTTGCCATTTCCTTCTCCAATGCATGAAAGTGAAAAGTGGAAGTCAAGTCGCTCAGTCGTGTCCGACTCTTAGCGACCCCATGGACTGCAGCCTTCCAGGCTCCTCCATCCATGGGATTTTCCAGGCAAGAGTACTGGAGTGGGGTGCCATTGCCTTCTCCGATATGTCCATAAGAGCTTAATAAATAGTCATCAGTAAGTAAAGAAGATCTTAATATGTGGAATATTAAGTGAAGAAGATCTTAATATGTGGAATGTTGAAACCAATCAGGAAGAATGCACTATTCACTTTTTTTTTTTGGTCACAGAATTCCTTTCAGTGCACTTAATTGAGAAACTGTTCCATTTACCCTTACATGAGCCAAAGAATCTTGGTCAAATTAAGAAATAAAAAGTGTCATTAAAAACAATAACAACCATTTGCATCTGTCCTATTTAAATGATAATCTAAATAGTATTCATTTAAGACAAGCATAAAGAGAGAACAATAAAACCCTTAACAAGAGATGTTCGGTGTTTTGCTTTTCTGTACAATTTAAAAGAATCCAGGAGAATTTTTAAGCCTTTTCTAAATTTATCTTTTATGTGATAATAGTTATCTGATAGTCTATCTTCATTTGTTTAGTGAGAGTCATTGATAGATTTATATCCTGATTAATATATGTTATATGTACTATAACATACATTAACTTTTAATTTTACAGTGTTTACATGATAACTATTTCTTCTCATTTATACTGGGGATATTGAAAACAAAACAACTGAAGTATATTTTGTTGTGTCATAAACTATTATACTCTGTGTAATAGGGCTAGCATGGGAAGTCAGATGTTCATATGCCAAGCTCACATGTTCTTTCTACTGCATCAGGGAACCTAAGATTCCATAGTTGGTCAAGATATTGGTATGTCTTATTTCCAGCTTTATGATTCCCATATCAAGTGTAATTCCACCCCTCTCTACCATCTCACGTCTGAGATCCTGACATTCACAAAAAATATCTACAGTCTTTAAGCTGTTTGTTAAAAATTCATAATAAGCAAATATATCATGTTCAAGTTCTCTCTTTCTCTGTTGAACAAAATGGCAGCGGATCTGAACTTTTCCTAATTTTGAAAATAAATTTTATTTGTAAATATAATCCAGGGTGGAAATTTAAAAAAATTTAAATATAGAAAATATGCAAAAAGAAATGAAGGGAGTAAGGGAGGGAAGAAAGGAAGGAAAAAAGCAAGAATAGAAAAGGAAATTATATCAAAATAAAGAAAATATCCTAACATTCCCCCAAAATCCTGCTGCTCTTTTCTCTGTTTATATATTAGTCAATTACAGATATTATAGTTAGCTATATATTATAATTTTTTAATAAAAATGAGAATGCACATGCCCTAAGGCCACCAGTATATGTAATACTGTTTGCTGTAGTAATTTTGTCATAGAAAAGAAATTGCTAATAATTTGAATATTTTTGAGTAAGAAATTGTTAAGCAAATTATTTATTTGAGCATTTATTTCTCATGAAATATAAATCAGTTATGCTTTTCATAAGTTAGATTCATATATATACTAGCCTGGAAAATTGACTATAGTAAAAATTGATAAGTTAAAAAATAAGAGGAAGTTTCAGAGTAATAATTTTAGTAGACTCACATTTATGTGTAAAAGATTTTAAAAGATAGAAAAAGGCATTTGTGTTACTAGAAGCATAGAAAAAAAACTGGCAACATGTGTGCCAATCTGTTACTGCAAGTTATTTTAAGAGATTTAGATCTGGAGCAAAGAAGGAAAATATATTCTATTTTATTCTCTTTATATACCTCTGCATTGTTTAAATTGTTTGAAATCTATATTACCTTAAAATTAAAAAGAAAATCTTCATGCTATGTTTTAAAATTTCTACTGAAATCAAACCTAGACTGCCATAGTATTATGAAATATTCATACTATATAGTAATACAAGTTAAAATAGAGTCAAACTATCTTTTAAAAAAAAAAAAAAGGTCTAGAAAACCTCCAAATAATTAGTTAATGACATACATACAAAACCATAGTTGTGCCCCTTGGTCATTTTTCTTTAAGTTTTTTTTTTTTTTTCCTAAATTGAAGTATAATTGATTTACAACAATATATTAGTTTCAGGTATGTAGCCCCATGATTCAGTTGCACATATATACTTTTTTCAGATTCTTTTCCTTTATAGGTTATTGTAAAATATTGAGTATAGTTCCCTGTACTATACAGTAGATCTTTATCTATTTTATATATAGTCGTGTGCATATGTTAATTTAAACCTTTAATTTATTCTTCCCCCTGCTTTCCCTTTGGTAACCATGTTTATTTTCTGTATCTAAGAGTCTACTTCTATTTTGTAAATTAGTTAATTTGTATCATATTCTAGATTCCACCTATTAGTGGTTATTATATGGCATTTGTCTTTCTCTTTCTGACTTACTTCACTTAGTATGATAATCTCTGGGGCCATCCATGATGCTGCAAATTATATTATTTCATTCTTTTTATGGCTGTGTACACACACACATGTATATATATATATATGTATGTATACGACATATCTTTTATCCATTCTTCTGTCAGTAGACATTTAGGTTGTTTCCATGTCTAGGCTATTGGGAATAATGCTGCAATGAATCATGCTTTTGGAATACAATCAAATGTTTTATCAGGGTTCTCATAATTGTCAAGCAGCAGAGAGTTGAAATTCAAACCTGAACAATGTAGGTATCTTATACATTAGTAGAGAAATTGGGGCGGGGGCAATGTATTGAAACAAAAGAAGATTTTATATGAATGTACCACACAGCAGAGAAACACCTATGATTGAGCATCACCTCATCTCAAAGTTTTGGAAAGATATATGGATGTAATTTTTTCTTTTCCTTTAGAAAATGTTGTTACCTTAGGTTGGTTCAGTTCAGTCAGTTCAGTTCAGTTGCTCAGTCGTGTCCAACTCTTTGCGACCCCATGAATCGCAGCACGCCAGGCCTCCCTGTCCATCACCAACTCCTGGAGTTCACTCAGACTCACATCCATCGAGTCAATGATGCCATCCAGCCTTTTCATCCTCTGTTGTCCCCTTCTCCTCCTGCCCCCAGTCCCTCCCAGCATCAGAGTCTTTTCCAATGAGTCAACTCTTCGCATGAGGTGAAGTACTGGAGTTTCAGCTTTAGTATCATTCCTTCCAAAGAAATCCCAGGGCTGATCTCCTTCAGAATGGACTGGTTGGATCTCCTTGCAGTCCAAGGGACTCTCAAGAGTCTTCTCCAACACCACAGTTCAAAAGCATCAATTCTTCAGCACCTAGCTTTCTTCACAGTCCAACTCACACCCATACATGACCACTGGTAAAACCATAGCCTTGACTAGACAGATCTTTGTTGGCAAAGTAATGTCTTTGCTTTTGAATATGCTATCTAGGTTGGTCATAACTTTTCTTCCAAGGAGTAAGTGTCTGTTAATTTCATGGCTGCAGTCACCATCTGCAGTGAGTTTGGAGCCCAGAAAAATAAAGTCTGACCCTGTTTCCACTGTTTCCCCATCTATTTGCCATGAAGTGGTAGGACCAGATGCCATGATCTTCGTTTTCTGAATGTTGAGCTTTAAGCCAACTTTTTCACTCTCTTCTTTCACTTTCATCAAGAGGCTTTTTAGTTCCTCTTCACTTTCTGCCATAAGGGTGGTGTCATCTGCATATCTGAGGTTATTGATATTTCTCCTGGCAATCTTGATTCCAGCTTGTGCTTCTTCCAGCCCAGCGTTTCCCATGATGTACTCAGCATATAAGTTAAATAAGCAGAGTGACAATATACAGCCTTGACGTACTCCTTTTCCTATTTGGAACCAGTCTGTTGTTCCATGTCCAGTTCTTAATTTAAAATTAGCTGGTGACCATGTTACTGAGTCCAAGCTCACTCTACTAGCTACATGATAGGCCAGTGAATCCTAGAGATGAGGTGCTGAGGCAAGGAATACGACTTTATTCAGAAAGCCGGCTGACAGAGAAGATGGCAGACTAATGTCTCCAAACAACCATCTTTAGGGTCTGAATGCCAGGTTCTTTTATGGATCTGAGATGAGGGGAAGTGAGGAAACAAAATTAAAAGGCCATTTAATCTTACAAGTACCTCCTTGAATGGCAGGCCACAGGCAGGTGACTATGTTAATTTCTTCTTCCTGCCATCTACAAATGGATAAGGTTTGGAACAAAGGCACTTTAGCTTAACAGTCAGGCAGAGGGGCAGGTCTCTGAGGCTGTCCATTATGTGTGATTATAATAACAAAAGCAGCCAAAGAAACAAATCTAGCATGGAAGACTCGAAATTGACTCTTCCGTGTTACACAGTCATAAAACCTTCAAAATTCAGAGTCATTAAGTCAGAATCAAGACTAGCATTGCTCTTGTGAGGTCTTCTATTACCTTAAAAATAATATTATTTGAAGCCACTGAGAAAATTAAAATATCCATATTTAGACATGGCCAACTCCTACTCCCTAATTGTTTGCCCCATCCCATATATATTGCAAGTCCTAATATGACAATGTTATCAGTGTGGGATAGAGTGAGGGAGAGACACAGAGATAGAAAGACAATGACAGAAAGATGGAGAGAGAGATGGGATTGAAGGATGAAACAGACAGAACAGGCTCCATGTAGAAAGCAGGACTCCATCTTGGGCCGGACTGTGGACTTTGAGCTCTATGCCCAGTATCTATGGAAACAACATCCCAATGGAAAACCAGACACCACCCCCCACCCCACCATGAAGGAGCCTCAGGACTTGTGTCACCTAAAAGAATATGCTAATTATCTCTGTAACAGAACAAGGTTGTAAATCCCATTATGCTTATCCCATTATGCTATGACCACTGGCCTATTGATAAATGTCCACTGTTTAACTATCTAGGCTTATGACACATGAATCATGGGTTAACTTTGATCATATCTCTCTTTTACATTGTCCAGACTACTTTCAGGGAATTTGGGGACGTGGATTTGAGCATGTACACTTAGGGTATATAAGGTTTTCACAGAAACTGGTCGGGGTCCTTGGCTAAGAGGAGACTCTGCCTTGGGCCTGCCTGTGTAATAAACTGCACTCCACTATCTGAATTGTCCTTCTGAGTGTGTTTACTTCCCAAAACATGTGGCTACAACAATGACCCCATGGACTGTAGCCTGCCAGGCTCCTCTGTCTGTGGGAATTTTCTAGTCAAGAATGCTGGAGTGGGTTGCCATGCCCTCCTCCAGAAGATCGTCCCAACCCAGGGATCAAACCCAGGTCTCCCACATTGCATGCAGATTCTTTACCCTCTGAAATCACCAGGGAGGCCCAGAGAACTGCACAGACAGACACTAAGAAATATTCAATATATTAAAGATAATAAATATGTTAAAAATAAAAGGACTTATTGTTAAATCTGTGTTTTGAGGGAAATGAGTAAAAGTATCAATAGCAGTTATTTCTAGGTGATATGGGTATAATATTTTTGCTTATGGCATATCTATATTTCTGAATAGGTTATATTATTAAAACAAAGCAAAAGTACAACATTACTTTAAAAATAGGAAAATAAAATCCTATTCAGTTGTGATATTTGTGTAGCCTCATAAGATCATTCAGAGGTGTGGTATATTTTGCACATGAATAGATGGGGGATGGTGATGGGGATCTAGGAGCATTTTCTGCCTTTAGATCATCATGTGCCCCTTGGTTGAATTTTGGAATGATTGGGAAAGATTTTAAGAATACCCAAGCCTAGGTCCCAATTTTCAGAGATCCTGATTTATTTCCTCTTGAGCTGAGGCTTGAGTATGAACTTTTGTAAAAGCCCTGCCAGTGATTCTAATGTGCCACCAAGGTTGAAAGATATACCACTGTAACAAAGTCCAAGCTCACTCTTCTTGCAGCACAATAGGCCAGTTAACCCTAGAGACAGAGGTGTTGAGGCCAGAAATAGGACCTTATTCAGAGAGCTGAGTGACCTAGAAGATGGCAGACTAACGTCTCAAAATAATCATCTTGTCAAGGCCTGGACGCCAGGTTCTTTTATGGATCAGAGATAGGAGGAGGTAAGGAAACAAAGTAAAAAAGCAATTTAATTCTTGCAAATATCTCCTAGAATGGCAAGTCTTAGGCAGGAGATGTGTTAGTTTCAGTTCCTTACAGTTATTTCATGGTTGGTGTGAAATAGAATATCTCCTGTCATATTAATAAACAATGATGCCACAGCTATCCGAGATTTTAGTTCCCCAAATGTGAATTTCTGAGTCTCGCCAATAAGCAGCTAAAAAGGGGCACCATTTTCCACACAAAGAACGCAAGAATGTCACAGTCCTTCATAGCTGGGTAATGTCAGGCTATTTCCTTGTGAGCCAAACAAAGACACCCTAGCCCAAAGGTTAGGAAGAGTGGGCAGGGCAGGGCTCCTTGAGGCAGGTCATTATGTTTGCTTATAATAACAAAAGCAGCAAGAGTTAATGTTACAAGAGTTAATGTTACAAAAGCAAATCCAGTATGGAGTCAAAATTAACCCTTCCCAGTTATAACACTTTAATCTTTTCTTTTCAAAATAAATCTCATTCCAAATCGGGGCCTTTTTCCACATTAAAATACAGATGAACATCTAGGAATGAGCCTTCATTTATTCTAAGTCATGCCATCATCTGGGCTTCCTTTGTGGCTCAGCTGGTAAAGAATCACCTGCAATGCGAGAGACCTGGGTTGGATCCCTGGGTTGGGAAGATCCCTTGGAGAAGGGAAAGGCTACCCACTCCAGTATTCTGGCCTGGAGTATTCCATGGATGTCCATGGAGTCACCAAGAGAGGGACATGGCAGAGTGACTTTCACTTTCATGTCATCCACTTCCCTAATCCACCTTCATCTTAAGTATTCTCTAGTTCCTTATTCACGTCCTATATTCCTTAAAATATATATATATATATAAATTCCTTTCAAACCACTAAATATTACACAAAAAATTGAAAGTATTTCACTCAGTATTACTTTCCCAGTAACAGTTCTCATTTTATATTAATTTATTCAGTTGATCTGCTCTCCTCCAAGACTGAGTATGTTAGAGCTTCTATAGCCCAAGCCCCCACCCCACCCCCAACACCCAGAAATAACAGCTTCCCTCCTGTGGGAGCACACAGTCACAGTTCGTTTGTCAGTTTTATAACTCTAAAATGCACATATATGTTAATAAATGCATGATTTGAGCTACACCTGTTTCTGCATAAGATAAAAATCTTTAGTAAATTCTGATTGCTTTTACATACCCTCAAATCACCTTGGTCAACATCTCTTAGCCATGAAGTTCAGTCTGATGAAATAATAATTCCATAGTGTACTGGGTGGTAGGGCTAACTTGAGATTGCCATTTTACTTTCTCTGTTAATATTTTGAACTCTGGTAGATGAAAAATTACTGCAATTAATCTACCATGTTGCTTCATAGACAATGAAAATAGCACTGAGGTAGTACTTTTCATCAACAGGACTCTAAGCACTCGATACACAATTTTTCTCAGGAAGCTTCACAACAGCCATGAACACTAGACAGGCAATTATCATCCTCATGCTCCCTACTGAGAACCCAGAGCACAGAGAGATGAATAACTTACTCAAGTTTACACCAGATATCATTAAAATTTTTGCTACACAGGATGAAACTAAATATTTTGCTATCCATCCAATGTTCATTGAAATATTATTTTTACTTTTTGCTTTACAAAGCAAAATTTCAGTTTGTTACCAACTGGAATACTGTTTAAGAATCTAGGAAAATCGTTTATGTCCTCTAGAGGTCCTTATTTTTTAACTGATTTTTGATAGAATTTGCCAAAAACTTTGTCTTCATTTGCATCTGCATTAAAATACACCGTCACCCTGACTACTGCCATCTAAAGCTGCATGTATGCTCTGGTGCCTCATTCATACATAAGTGACATCTTACTAATCACCACATGTTTTAAACAAATACATTGTAGCATTAATATATCACTTTACAGCCTTGAAAATAATTATATTTTTTCAATAAGAATTATCACTAAATCATAGCATTATATAAACTATTTCCTTTTTATAGAGGAAAAAGTTAACTAGCCATAAACAGCCCAAATTTTAATACCCAATTTATGTAAAAAAAAAAAAAAAGCTAACTTTGTTTTTGAAATAGTAGATTGCAAAGAAAATAATGAGTAGGTTTCAAAATATCTCCAAAGCCCTTCATATGCAAAGCAATACTAAAATACTATAATATATTAGCTAATCTGATGGAACAAGGAGTAGGAAAAATAATTCAAAAGATTAAATCACTTAAAAGTATGCTGTTTAATTTTAAATTTTACACACACACACACACACACACGCATATATACCAAGATATTTTCACTTATTCATTATTTACTCATTTATTTATGTACTTTTTGTGTGTCTAACATATGCTTGTCACTTATTTCCTGTCCTCAAGGAACTTGTTTTCTTGAAAGTGAAAGTCACTCAGTCCTGTCTGATTCTCTGCGAGTCCATGGACTCTACAGTCCATGGAATTCTCTAGGACAGAATACTGGAGTGGGTAGCCTATCCCTTCTCCAGGGGATCTTCCCAACCCAGGAATCAAACCAGGGTTTCCTGCATTGCAGGTGGATTCTTTACCAACTGAGCTATCAGGGAAGCCCATAGTTTTCTTGAGGGATCTAAATGCTAATCAAATAACCCTATAAATGAATGGAAAATTTTGATTTTGATATGTATCGTGAGAGAGAAATAAGTGATGTCTAAGAGAATAAAGCTGATATATTTGACATATTCTTATGTCAAGTAAGATGTTATTAAGTTCAGTTCAGTTCAGTTCAGTCGCTCAGTCATGTCTGACTCTCTGCGACCCCATGAATCGCAGCATGCCAGGCCTCCCTGTCCATCACCAACTCACAGAGTTCACTCAGACTCATGTCCATCGAGTCAGTGATGCCATCCAGCCATCTCATCCTCTATCGTCCCCTTTTCCCCTTGTCCCCAATCCCTCCCAGCATCAGAGTCTTTTCCAATGAGTCAACTCTTTTCATGAAGTACTGGAGTTTCAGCTTTAGCATCATTCCTTCCAAAGAACACCAGGGCTGATCTCCTTTAGAATGAACTGGTTGGATCTCCTTGCAGTCCAAGGGACTCTCAAGAGTCTTCTCCAACACCACAGTTCAAAAGCATCAATTAGACTTAGTCTAATAAGATCCTAATATATTATTTTTCTTGTAACTTCCTAGCTTAACTGGATAGAGTGGAAAACACCGGGTGATATGTCAATATTTCTTAAATAAAACACAATAAGTATGCTGCTGCTACCATCTCTCCTTTCTCCCTTCACATAAATCAATTTTCCAATATACAGATTTAAATATACAGAAAAAAATTGAATGGATTTGATGAGTAAATGAGAGATGAAGATAAGAAGCCCTTTTAACCATTTTTATATTAATGCAGAAGTCCATTTCCATGAGTTTTAGACTTGAATCAATACTTGAAATACATAATCATTTTAAATTAAACATCATATACTCTTTGACTTTGTTTAATCAGGAACAGTTGGTTCAAGTTAATAAATCACAGATGAGTTTTCTGTTGTGTATTTGTACAGATCCAAGAAAAAATGTATTAGGAATGCCTTTGCACTACTTTAAACATGTTCTAAAAGTAATAAGCAAAAGCTTATTATTTGGACTCTGTAATTCATAGAACATTAAAATGAGAAGAAATCTTAGTTATCATAAACATGTTGTATTCCTTCATCCCCCAAGCCCTGTTTCTTGAATGAAGGATCTCATGGCCAGCGAGACTAAAAATGACTACTAGAAATTCAAGTCTTCTGAAAAGCATGGGGAAGAGTATGGCATTGTGGGAAGAAAAATATGTGTCTAGTCATCAGACAGATATAGGCTTAAGTCTTCCTCTATCAGTTATATTTTTTACCTTCAGAGTGCACTTCCACATCACTGATTCTGCCTTTTCATCTTTCAAGGCTCATCAAAAGTTTAACTTATAATAACTTTGTCTTCACAGCTTCTACTCTACACTTAGAGCCTGTAATACTTGTTTTTGCAATTAATCTCACAAGTGTTAGTTTTCCCTATGAAGCACTCAAGGGCAAGGTGTTTATGCTATTTATCTAATTACACATTATTTGTCTTTGTACTCATTTTTAACTCTCTTGCAGATAGGAAATGTCTCAAAAGTTTTATTCAACCTGTTAATTAATGAGGAGACAAGTAAGATGTTAAAAATGGTTCTGAGAAGGTTTGAAGAGATAGGTATTTGTAAACAATTTAATGAAGGAATATTAGGGTAAACATGCTAAGTTAAACACAGACCTGATTAATACCAACAGAGCAACAAACCATAACCTTCTATATTTTCACTGGTCAGAGGTACATGTATCTCTACCAAACAAACACATATAATTTTATAATTTAATGTCAGTTCACTAGATATGGGCCTATTTTATAATAAAGTGAGTTAACCAAAATGTATTACTTAACACTGGGTGATATATATATACATATATATATGTATATATATAAAAAAGAGAAAATATATGCCATCCACATTTTGCTGAATTTCAAAGTCTTGGATTTTTTTTTTTAACATCCAAGAAACTGTGCACAAATAAAAATGTTTGTCAAGCAGATAAATGAACAAATGCATCAACATAAATTACCACATAATTTAATATGTCTGAATGTCAGTTTTCTTATCTATAATGAAAAATTATTTATTTTACCTTATGGGAAAAATAAAAAGGATCATAAATAAATATCATATGCCTCGTGTCTGCTCTCAGTGAATCTCTCTTCTTGTCCCTCACTTTGATTACTGTTAAGCATCAGTAATTTTCACTATTATTTCTCCTAGCTCACTGATACATTCCTCTGCATCATTCAACCTAGCTGTTGATTCACTCTAGTATATTTTTCATTTCAGTTATTGTTCTTCATCTCTGTATAGTTGTTCTTTTACATTTTCTCTTTGTTAAAATTTTTTATTTTCTCATTCTATGCATTCATTCATCTTCCAAGTTCTTGGATCATCTTTCTAATCACTACCCTGAACTCTTTTTCAGATAGACTGCCTGCCTTCACTTCACTTAGTCCTTCTTCTGGGGTTTTATCTCATTCCTTCATTTGGAATATGTTTCTCTCTTGCCTCATTTTCCCTAAGTTTCTGTTTGTGTTTTTATGTATCTTGTAGGTTTCTTATGTTTTCCAACCTTGGAGAAATGACCTTCTGTAGGGGGCATCTTATCAACCCAGCAGCACACTCATCCTCTCATCACCTACGGTAAGTGCTCCAGCAGTTCCCCCAGTGAGGCCTGCATGAATTGGTCTGTTGTGGTGAGCTAACTGTATGCATGGTCTGGTAGGCTTGGTTGGCCCCTAGTTTGGTTGGGTGCCAGGCTCCACCTTGTGTGTATGTTTCCAACACTGGTTGGCAGAACCAGGTCAAGAGGCCACTGACTGCATACCCCAAGGTGCCCCGGGGCAAGTGTTGGCATGAGCCAGAGGGCAGAGTCAGGATCCAGAAGATGTCAGGACTTTTATTTCCCTACTGGTGGTGAAGACCATTCCTGGAGTTAATGCTGGACAGCTGGCAGTTGAGCTGGGTCCTGGAACCTGGCTGCAGGGTCCAGGGATCCCAAAACTGCTGTCAGACCACTGGCTGCAGGGGAATGGTTCCTGACACAGTTGGATATGGGATCCAGGATGTCCCAAAGCTTGTGCTGGCCTGCTAGGGGGCAGGGCTAGGGGGCAGGGCCTGGGGCCAGGTAGTCTCAGGGCAGATTCTGGCCTGCTGCTGTTAGGCTAAGTCTGCGGGCTGAAAAATTGAGGTTTTCTCCTGTTTAGCATCTGCTCTCTGCTGGTTGGTGCTGGTCCAGAGGCTCAGGCAGGTTCCCTGGAGGGCATGGGTGGGGGCCAGGGGCTCTGGGATTCTTGCCTGCCCACTGTTGGGTAGAGCTGGGTTTTGGACCCTCTGATGGGCAGGGCCATGTCCAGAGGCTGCTGGGGGCTTGGAGATCTTCATACAGCCTGTCTGCTTATGGTGAGGCTGTGTCCCTGCTGCTCTGGGCTGTTGGACAAATCCAAATCTGAGTGCTAATGAGTTGGAGGGAGGAATCCACAATGGCTGCCTCTACCACCAGCATCCATGTGGTAAAAGGAGCTCCCCATATGGCTGCCACCAGGGTCTATGTCCCCAGAGTGGGCCTCAGCCACCCACTGCTTCTCTGGGAGACTCCCTAAGACCAGCTGGTAGGTCTGGGCCATGTTCTGTCAAATTACTTCTTTAGTCCTGGGTATCTAAGTGAGTGATACTTTGTGTGCACCATTAAGTATGAAATCTCTATTTCCCATAGTCCTTTGAGACTCCTGAAATTAAGCAACACTGACCTTCAATGCCAAATGCTCTGAATTCGTCCTGACATGGAGCTCAGTACTCTCATGCCTGTGGGAGAAACTCTGCAATGCAATTATTCTCCAGTTTATGGATTGGTCACTCAGGGATATGGAACTCAACTGTATCCGTCCTTCCTACTCATCTTGTTGTGGCTCCTTCTTTATGTCTTTAGTTGTAGAAGGTTTTTGTCTTGTGTGCGTTTTTTTTTTTTTTTTTGGGTTTACTCTTTTTCATAAATGGTTATTCTGCAGATAGTTTTGATTTTATTTGTTTTTGTTTTTGTTTTAACTTTACAATATTGTATTGGTTTTGCCATATATCAACATGAATCTACCACAGGTATACGTGTGTTCCCCATCCTGAACCCTCCTCCCCCTCCCTCCCCATACCATCCCTCTGGGTTGTCCCAGTGCACCAGCCCCAAGCATTCAGTATCGTGCATCAAACCTGGACTGGCGACTCGTTTAATATATGATATTATACATGTTTCAATGCCATCCCCCAAATCATCCCACCCTCTCCCTCTCCCACAGAGTCCAAAAGACTGTTCTATACATCAGTGTCTCTTTTGCTGTCTCGTATACTGGGTTATTGTTACCATCTTTCTAAATTCCATATATATGCATTAGTATACTGTATTGGTGTTTTTCTTTCTGGCTTACTTCACTCTGTATAATAGGCTCCAGTTTCATCCACCTCATTAGAACTGATTCAAATGCATTCTTTTTAATGGCTGAGTAATACTCCATTGTGTATATGTACCACAGCTTTCTTATCCATTCATCTGCTGATGGGCATCTAGGTTGCTTCCATGTCCTGGCTATTATAAACAGTGCTGCGATGAACACTGGGGTACACATGTCTCTTTCAATTCTGGTTTCCTCAGTGTGTATGCCCAGCAGTGGGATTGTTGGGTCATAAGGCAGTTCTATTTCCAGTTTTTTAAGGAATCTCCACACTGTTCTCCATAGTGGCTGTACTAGTTTGCATTCCCACCAACAGTGTAAGAAGGTTCCCTTTTCTCCACACCCTCTCCAGCATTTATCGCTTGTAGACTTTTGGATCGCAGCCATTCTGACTGGTGTAAAATGGTGCCTCGTAGTGGTTTTGATTTGCATTTCTCTGATAATGAGTGATGTTGAGCATCTTTTCATGTGTTTGTTAGCCCTCTGTATGTCTTCTTTGAAGAAACGTCTATTTAGTTCTTTGGCCTATTTTTTGATTGGATCATTTATTTTTCTGGAATTGAGCTGTAGGAGTTGCTTGTATGTTTTTGAGATTAGTTGTTTGTCAGTTGCTTCATTTGCTATTGTTTTCTCCCATTCTGAAGGCTGTCTTTTCACCTTGCTTATAGTTTCCTTTGTTGTGCTGAAGCTTGTGACTTTGGTGTGCCCATGAGAGAAGGTGAGTTCAGTGTCTTTCCATTTGGCCAATCCTCTATCACTACTGGCTCAGGGGAAGTAGTAGCTTCAGTGGTGGTGCACCCCATGCTACCCCCAAAAGTGTGGAGACTTTTTGCTTTCTCATTCTTTATTCAGTGTTTTTCCCAGAATGCCTATCACTTCTCTGTGAACTACCCCATACATTTTTTTTTTTCATGTGTAAAGTCTGACTTAATCATGCCTTTATACAGTAGCAGAAACTCCTTGACTATGAAGTGTTCAGGAGGCAAAGACAGCAATAGCGATGTGCATCACAGCTGTAAGTTATTAGCTTATTAGTGCAATATTCTGGCACCTTGTTCTCTTGCTTTTTATATTATTTACCCAAGGCTACTGTATTTTTTCTCTCAAATTCTCTACCTGTTAGTTTACTCACATATCCCACCAGGTTTCATCTCAGGCATATACTACTTTTTCTGAATTTATTATGCTTCTAGCGGTAGAACAAAGATGGCCTGGGGCATGTGATGGGAATTGTTTTTTTTTTCTTCATGTTTTGTCAGGGGTACAACTGAACCTCCTGTTTTGTTTGCCTTTAAGCACATGGTGATGCTCGTCATCAATTCACTACATCCCTGTTTTCATGGGAGAGTGCTGTGGTGGTGATAGTCCTTGTCAGCCTTCTTCTGTTTGCATATTAAACTAACTAACTGCTGCAAGGATGGAGTGTAGAGGGCATGAAGGAGATCATGATCTTGAAGTAAAAAAAAATAATAATGACCTTGCTTCTTGAAGATAATAGCACTTTAGGATTTTTTAGTACATCAAAAAGAAGAAAAACAAGGAATAGGAAGCATGAAAGTATGACATGATAATAACAATCTCAAAGGATAATCTAGGTACTCACTAGTTTTTTTCTAGTATTGAAATATATTTGACATATAGCATCTTGTTAGTTTCATGTATACTGTATAATGATTTTCTATTTGCATACATTATGCAATGATCATCACGATAAGTCTAGTAACCATCTGTCCCCATATAAATATATTACATTATTATTGATCATTTTCTTTAGGCTATATATTACATCCCCCATGGCTTATTCATTTTACAACTAGAGGTGTGTACCTCTTAATACTCTTTACCTATTTTACATGTACTAATCGTACTTCTGTTTGACTTACTGTGCACAGCATAATATCCAGAAAATCCATCCCATGTTTTACTCCCCAGCAACCACCCAGTAATATCCTCTATGGGTCTGTTTTTGTTTTATTTGTTTTGTCTTTCATTCCACATATAAATGAGCTCATGTAATATTTTTATTTCTCTATGTGACTTACTGTGCATAGCATAATACCCAGAAAATCCATCCACTTTGTGGTAAACAGAAAAATTTCACTTTTTTGAATGAGTAATATTCCATCATCCACCCACCTCCTACCCCCGCACACACACACACACCACATCTTCCTATCCATTTATCTATCAATGGTCACTGCCATATGATCCAAGAATTTTGCTTCTGGGTATTTACACTAAGAAAAGAAGAACAGTAATTTGAAAAAGTATATGCACACTAATTTTCATTGCAGTATTATTTACAATAGTTAAGAGATGAAAGCAACACAAGTTTTTTTTTTAATTAATCTAAATTGTTTATATATTTAGCAAAGATTGGTATTCCTGACAGAAACAAAACTTAGAAAGCAAAAACTAAACCTCATCCCCACTAGATACAATTATACCTGTTTTACAAAGTATTTAACTGGAGTATAGTTGCTTCATACTGCATATCAGTTTCTTTTGTACAGCAAAGTGAATCAGTCATATATTTATGACTGATATATATTATATATATACATATATATAATATATATGTGTATCTCCTCTTTTTTGGATCTCCTTCCCATTTATGTCACCCCAGAATACTGAGTTCCCTGAACTATACAGTAGATTCTCAATAGTTATGTATTTTATGTTGCTGTTGTTCAGTCATTAAAATTATGTCTGACTCTTTGCAACCCCATGGACTGTAGCACGCCAGGCTCCTTTGTCTTCCTCTGTCTCCCGAAATTTGCTCAAATCATTTCCATTGAGTCTGCGACACTATATAATCATCTCAATCTCTGCTTTCCCCTTCTCCTTTTGCCATCAATCTTTCCCAGCATCAGGGTCTTTTCAAATGAGTCAGCTCTTTGCATCAGGTGGCCAAAGTATTGGAGCTTCAGCAACAGTCCTTCCAGTGAATATTCACAGTTGGATTTCCTTTAGGGTTAACTGGTTTGATCTCCTTGCGGCCCAAGGGACTCTCAAGCGTCTTCGTTAGCACCATAGTTTGAAAGCATCAATTCTTCAGTCCTCAGCCTTCTTTATGGTCCAGCTCTCATATCCCTACATGACTACTGGAAAAATCATAACTGACTATACAGACCTTTGTCAGTAAAGTGTTGTCTCTGCTTTTTAGTACATTGTCTAGGTTTGTCATGGCTTCCCTTCCAAGGAGCAAGTGTCTTTTAATTTCATGGCTACGGTCACTGTCTGCAGTGATTTGGGAGCCCAAGATATTTAAGTCTGTCACTGTTTCCACTTTTTCCTCTAATGTTTTCTGTGAAGTGATAGGACCAGATGCCATGATCTTAGTTTTTTGAATGTTGAGTTTTAAGCTAGCTTTTTCATTCTCCTCTTTCACCCTCAAAATGGGGCTCTTTGGTTCCTCACTTTCTGCCTTTAGAGTGGTATCATCTGCATATTAGAGGTTGTTGATGTTTTTGCTGCCAATCTTGTTTCCAGCTTGTAATTTGTCCAGTCCATCATTCTGCATGATGTACTCTGCACATAAGGTAAATAAACAGGGTGACAATAAACACCCTTGTCATACTCCTTTCTCAATTTTGAACTAGTCAGTTGTTCCATATAGGAACAACTGTTGCTTCTTGACCTACACACAGGTTTCTAAGGAGACAGGTAAGGTGGTCTGGGAGTCCCATCTCTTCAAGAATTTTCCAGTTTGTTCTGATCCACAAGCCAGAGGCTTTAGCATAGTCAATAGAGCACAAGTCAATGTTTTTTTCCTGAATCCCTTGCTTTCTCCATGATCCAATAAATGTTGGCAATTTGATCTCTGGTTCCTCTGCCTCTTTGAAACCCCAATTGTACATCTGGAAGTTCTTGGCTTACATACTTCTGAAGCCTAGCTTGAAGGATTTTGAGCATTACCTTGCTAGAATGTGAAATGAGCACAATTTTGCACAGTAGTTTGAACATTCTTTGGCATTGTCCTTCTTTGGGATTGGAATGAAAACTGAGTTTTTCCAGACCTATGGCCACTGCCAAGTTTTCCAAATTTGCTGACATATTGAGTGAGCACAGCACTTTAACAGCACCATCTTTTAGGCTTTTAAATAGTTGAGCTGGAATTCCATCACCTCCACTAGCTTTGTAGGTAGTAATGCTCCCTAAGGCCCACTTATCACTTCACACTCCAGAATGTCTGGCTCTAGGTGAGTGACCACACCACTGTGGTTATTCACGTCATTAAGACCTTTCTTGTATAGTTCTATGTATTATTTTTACCTTTTCTTAATCTCTTCTTCTTTTAGGTCCTTATTGTTTCTGTCCTTTATCGTGTGCCCATCATTTGCATGAAATGGTCTCTTGATATCTCCAACTTTCTTGATGAGATCTCTAGTCTCTCATTCTGTGGTTTTCATCTATTTCTTTGCATTATTCATTTAAGACCTTATTTCTCCATGCTGTTCTTTAGAACTCTGCATTCAGCTAGGTATATCTTTCCCTTTCTCCCTTGCCTTTCACATCTCTTCTTTTCTCAGCTATTTGTAAAACCTTGGGTGGCCATTCATGACATGGTCATATCTTCATTGAGTTACAGAAGCCCCTTCACCAAGATAAGGCTATGATCCATGAAGAGCTATCTATTTTATACATAGTATCAATCCCAATCTCTCAATTCATCATATCCTCCCATGCCCTACCTTGGTGTTCATATGTTTGTTTTCTATGTCTATATCTCTATTTCTGGTTTGCAGATAGGTTCATCAGTAACATTTTTCTAGATTCCACATACATGTGTTAATATTATGATATCTGTTTTGCTCGTTCTGAGTTACTTCACTCTATGATATTTTAAATGACTTTTCTTTGAAATGTAAAGAAACATATAATGTTTCACTGTCAAGAATATTGTTATTGACTAAAATTGTCACTGTCATGGACATCAAACATATTTAAACACCAGAATAGGCAACAGTGATAAAGGTGGTGATAAAATAGTTAAGCAAATAAATTTAATTGGCTCTTTTGAGGGTATTTACAAAAACAGTAATATGAGAAAGGGTCTATTGCAGGTGTTTGGTCAATATTCTCTCAATTATTTGGTAAAATTAAGGAGTTTATATATGAGGAACATAGAATATAGGGTTAAAATATATACCAAAGGAATAATTAGTTTTCCTTTTTCAAGAGACCACAACAAATCAAGGTGCTTAAGTAAGATTTGTATCTTACATAAAATTTTACAGGTGAAATTTAAATCAATTTCCTCCTCCTCTTCTCTACAATAAACTGGTTAATAGTTGCTTATTATAAAATAAATCTTTCAAATACTTGGGAACAGTTAAGTATCCTCTTAGCTTTCTTTCTCTAATATAAAATTACTTATAAACTAATTTATGAATCATGCACATACCTTTAGAAGGAGCATAATACATAAATTTACAATCCCCCTTGAGGAATAAACTCATGTGTTCCTTTCAAAATATATGCAACACTTCCCATTTATATAGGCAGCATCACATATATCATTTGAATAGCAGTGCTTTGTTTACATTTAGTATCTTTGTACAAAAATGCAAACCAGTTTGGAGAGAAGTTCACTTTTTATAACTCTTCTAGGAGACAGGGAAAATCCTGTCTAAATATAAGAGCAATGTTGGTGTTTTCTCTTATAGATTTCATGGATCAAAATTTAGGGTAGCATTCCATTGGAGAAAGAAGGAAGGAAAGGTAGGAAAGAAAGGAGAAAAGAAAAAAATGAAACCTGAAAAAAAAAAAAATAAAACACCATGTCATTCTTTATTCACTATTAATTCCTTCCTTTCATTTTCTCTCATTTATTCCTCTCACAGCTTCTCCAATGTTTCCTTGCTCCCCAAATTATCATTTCCAGAACTCAGGCTCCTTTTCAGTTTAATGGCCCATTCTTCCTTACATTGTGTAATTGAGTGTCACCTAAGCCACTTCAATACTAATTTCTTGGTTAAGTCAAACTTAACATCTTCATAACTTTGCTAGACATATTTCTAGAAGTCAATTTTTTTGTTGTTGTTATAAGGGCATGCTTATTCTCCCAGGCACTTGGAGTCAGAATTTCTTTGTCATCTTTGATTTTATTTTTTTTTAATTTAATTTAATTTTTTAACTTTACAATATTGTATTGGTTTTGCCATATATCAAAATAAATCCGCCAGAGGTATATTTCAGCACCATGTCAGTGTTACCAAACTCTACTGGTCACAGCATCAAAATAGTTAGCCCATCACTCCTTCCCTTCTACTTTGAGTAATGATCAAACTACTTTAATCCTCATTTCTCCTCATCTGGGCTGTGCTTAGTCATTCAATCATGTCAGACTCTTTGCAACCCCATGGACCATAGCCCATCAGGCTCCTCTGTCCATGGGGATTCTCCAGGCAAGAATACTAGAGTTTGTTGCCATGCCCTCCTCCAGGGGATCCTCCCAACCTAGGGATCGAACCCAGGTCTCCCACAGTGCAGGCAGATTCTTTACAGTCTGAGCCACCAGGGAAGTCCATGAATACTGGAATAGGTAACCTCTCCCTTCTCCAGGGAATCTTCCAGACCCAGGAATTGAACAAGGGTCTCCTATATTGCAGGTGGATTCTTTACCAGCTGAGCTACCTAGATTATTATAAGAAATAATAATTTTAAACTAATGTCTGTGTATTAATATCTTATCTTCTCTTTATCAATCTATGCACAATGCTTCTATATTAATATTTCCTAAGTTATAAAGCCCAATTTATTTGATCCTTCAAGACTGTGAACAAATTACTACCTTAACATGTATGACCTTCAATAGTAGGTTCTTGATACTTATTTTAAGCCCAATTTATTTCCCATAAAGTTAACCTGAGAGATTCAATGCTGCTCTGTGTGCTTTTCGTCCTCTATGTTTTTATGCAGCTACATCGTCCACTAGGACACTCTTCTCCCTTTGCAATGCCTAAACCCCTCATCACTGCTCCTAATCTATTAAAGTTCTATCCTGCCTTTGGTTTTGAAAAGCAGTATCATTCAGTAAATGCCCATCATTTTCCCAATCCTCGTAATAAAATGTTTGCTCCTTCCTTTGAATACCCATGCATTTATATTTGTACTTTTTATATTTTTTGTACTTTTTAGATACACCTAATTTTACTTACCTGTCATGTATGTATACATACTTCTCTAATTTGTTTTATTAAATCTTAGAGCCACTGAGAGCAAGGATATTGAAAAAATACTCACTGGTCAAGAAATGATTATAGTCTTGTGGTATACGCCTAAGTCACTCCTAAGATACAGAGAAAAGATGAAGAAGGTTAAAAAAAAGAAAGACTGCTTAAAAATAAATAAAATGACTCTGTCTGTAGTGGGTTTAGATTTATGTGATTGAAGACTGGTCTAGGATATTCAAATCAATGAATGTACAGAAACAAATAGTAAATCTTTCAGTGGATGCTTATTTGTCTGGAAAGGAGACGGTCACACACTGTGGCCATTGCGGTTTGACTCAAAATCAAAGCCATAATCTCTTGTGTTTGTAACCATGCTTCAAAGCATTCTCTTAAAGAACTGGAACTGTTAAACATATATTAATGTCCTTATCCTGAGAAGGTCACAAGTGGTTTCGGTCATGGTTCGCCTCATCTGTTTCCTTTGAATCCTGTTAAGACAGAGAAGGCCCACCTGATAGAGTTCTCTAGGCAATTGTTTCACTGTGGAGCCCCACATTGTACTGCAAACTACTTTAAAATGTTTCTGGAAGGAATAAATCTTTAATTTAAAATGAATCCTCATTGCAAAAGCTTGAATGTACTTGAAATATCTGAGAAACCCTTGAAGTTATGAATATATAAAACCTCAAAGCTAGTCATTTTATAAATAAAAATCATTAATTTTTAATCAAAAGAAGATTTCCTCAGTGTAGGCTCCTAAATGTTTTATATCCGATATTCAGTGAAAGGTTTGCTCTTTTTGGATGCCTTATCCTTGATGCCCTGCTCAATCTATTTGCCTTAATCTCAGCTACCATTCCAGCATGTGTATATAATTGATTTTGTAGGACTTAGAGTCCAATCCTGGCATCCAGCCTGACTTTTATATATATAGCAGAAAATATAGCAGTCATTTAGTTTTTTTGTTTGTTTCTTTTTCATTTTAATTGTTTCTAAACTATGTTAAAAACACCTCCTTGGACTTCCAAGAGAGAAATTCAGAAAGAATACTTTGAGATGTATGTTTAAAGTTCAAGTGGGTAATAATCTTGAAAGATTTTGCTGGTAGAAGATACACTTGAATTTGCTGGCATTTTCTATTTCAGGTGATAAAATAATATATTAGCTTAATATTTGGGGGAGAATACCATTTTATTACTAAAAAGTAAGCATTTATTTAATTTCTATTAAAGATGCATTTTTAAAGTCACATTTTGGTGACCATTTTCCCATTGATATTTGGAATCCAGGTTAAAATGTTTAAAAATAAATTGTAATATATTTTTTAAGTCCATGAGAAGATGAATAATAAAGAAAGCCTATAGGAAATATTTTAAACTTCCCTTTACTATCTAATTCTTGTGTGTAGAATTCTACTTTTAACAATGCCTGGACTCAAAGGAAACCAGAAAACCAAAAACATAAAAGAAACTAAGAAAAATGCATTTGAAAATAGCTCATATAATGTTAGAATAGTCAAAGAATAGTGTATTTCTAAAACTATTTCATGACTGTACACCCATGATTACAAGTAACTTGAAGATTTTTTAACTTTTCATAATGTAATTATATTAATACATTAAATAAAACTTCTTTTATCCTAGTTCAAATATTTTCTTGTAAAAGATCAGCACACAGTGCCTAATTAACTTCATAGATGAACAGAGGCTATAAGAGCAAAGGCACAGTGAATTTCAAATAGGTATTCTACTCTAGTTGGTAAAGTTGGTTTCAATAGGGTATAGTTTAACGATTCAGAAAATGCTATATATGTAAACTGATACTGAACAATTAAGTAAATGGATGGCAGATAGTGGGAGCTAGGATTCATTCTGTTGGTGTGGGGGATTCTAGATAAGCAAGGGAGAAGGTTATAATGATCCATGTTGCAATGAATTACAATGAAAGACATCAGTATGAACTCGTGTTTAGCATAAAATAGATACAGATAGAATTATGTACAGATAGGTATATATACCTGGGTTAGTATACACAGGGATATTTGCTTCTCTGTGGGCTGCAGGAGCCTAGAAGTAACACCCCACTAGCAATAAGCACACTCAACTCAGATCTTGGTTTCTCTAATAAAAGAATCCAGAACTCCTCATAAGAATGGTTGATTCTAGGGCTTGAATGGAGAATATATAATATTATCATAGAATATCTTGTAGTGCCAGAGAACAAAATAGTGCTAAAACCTAAACCAAGCCAAACAAACTAAATCAACAATGGAGATATATATATCAAAAGGGCACGGGAGTCAATAGAAAGAGCTCCTAAAAGCCATAGCTAGAACCAAGTGATCAACAGAACTCAAAACATAGTATTAGATTAAAGGGCTTAGCTGTTGGCTCAGTAGTAAGGCACCTGCCTGCCAATGCAGGAGATGTGGGTTCAATCCCTGGGTCAGGAAAATCCCCTAGAGAAGGAAATGGCAACCCACACCTGTATTCTTGCTTGGGAAATCCCACAGACAGAGGAGCTAGTCAGACATGACTCAGTGACTAAACAACAACAACAGATTAGATCAAAACCTAAACTATGAAAGAAATATGTTTAAATATATACTTATATAAATTATTGTTTGAATAAATGAATCACTGGAGGAGAGTAGACAATTATTCTGTGCAGAAGAATCTCAAATGATTTGTGGAGATACTCCCCTGCCCTGACAAAGAGAAGTGGAACATAACTTCCATTCCTTAAGCTTCACATAGAACCTCCTTCTAAAGAATACACTATGGGAAGCACGGGAAAAAATAACTCTATAGCACAGAAGCCTGGCAAATACTATGTTGGCCAGGTAATGAAAATCAACAGAGATAAAGTTATGTTGATAGTATGCTAGTGACATGATGTGAAAATGGTACTTCCTCTCTCTGTGTTATTTTCCCTAAAAACCCGTGACTCCAATCTAATCACGAGAAAAACATCAGGCAAATTCCAGTTAAGGAACAGTCAATAAAACATCTGACCAGTAGTCCTCAGAACCAAGGAAAGAAAGATTTAAGAAACTGTCATAGTCTAGGAGCCCAAGGGGACATGATGACTAAAAGCAATGCCGTGTCTTGGATGGGTCACTGGAATAGAGAAAAAATGACAACTGTCCCATACTAAATTGGAGAAGGAAATGGCAACCCAGTCCAGTGTTCTTGCCTGGAGAATCCCAGGGATGGGGAAGCCTGGTGGGCTGCCGTCTCTGGGGTCGCACAGAGTCGGACACGATGAAGTGACTTAGCAGCAGCAGCAGCAGCAGTTCCATACTAATGTAAGATCAGTTAGCAATAGGGGAAACCGTGTGGGCTATATGAGAACTCCTTATACATTTTCATAGCTTTTCTGTAAATCTAAAACTATGCTAAACAAAAAATATATCTTAAAAATAATAACAAAACTTTTTGGGGTGATGGGCATGATCTGTTTGGTGCTAATAGTATCTACACAACTCTGTCAGAATTCATAAAACTGTATACATACACATTATGTCTCAATAAACTTTTCAGGCTGTCCCCTGGCTTGTGGCTGTCGGAAAAAGTCTATGAAAATTACAAACCTCAGAGAACGTCTCTCTTTAATCACTGACATGAGGCACCATGTCAGTGATTAGATTGGAGTACTTTCAACTGATTTCAAATACATTGTGTATAGAGTTAGATGTCAGGTATAATTGCAGGTGCTATCACCTTATTTAAAATACATAAAATTATGGCTATTAAGTGGTTAATATCCAAAATACAAAAGCAGCTCATACAACTCAATATTAAAAAAACAACAAATAGTCCAATTTAAAAATGGACAGAAGAACTAAATTGACTTTTTTTTTCAAAGAGAATATGCAGGTGGCCAACAGGCACATGAAAAGATGCTCAACATCACTAATCATCAGGAAAATGCAAATCAAAACCACAATGAGATATCACTACACACTTGTCAGAATGGCTGTCACCAAAAAGAATACAAATAATAAATGTTGGTGAAGATGTGAGAAAAGGGAACCCTTGTACAACATTTGTAGGAATGTAAATTAATATAGCCACTGTGGAAAACAGTATGGAGATTTCTCAAAATAAATAAATAAATAAGTAAAAAATACCATGTGCATGCATGCATGCTAAGTCACTTCAGTCATGTTCAACTTTTTGCAACACTATGGACTATAGCCTGCAAGGATCCTCTGTCCATGACAAGAATACAGGTCAAGAATACTCGAGTGGGTTGCCATGTCCTCCTCCAGGGGAGTCTTCCCAATCCAGGGATCGAACCAGCATCTCTTAAGTCTCTTGCATTGGCAGGTGGGTTCTTTACCACTGGTGCCGCCTGGAAAACCCCTCAATAACATATGACCCAGCAATTCCAGTCCTGGGTAAATATTCAAAAGAAACAAAAATAGTAATTTGAAAAGATACCCGCACCCTCAATGTTCGTAACAACATTACTTACAAATTCCAACATATGGAAGCAACCTAAGTGCCCATCGACAGATGTATGATTAAAGAAGTGGTAAATTTACACAGTGGAATACTACTTGACCATAAAAAGAAGAAAATGTTGCCATTTGTGACAGCATGGATAGACGTGGAGGTGTTATGCTAAGTGAAATTATGTCAGAGAAAAACAAATACTGTACATATCATTTATATGTGAAATCTGAAAAATGCAACAAACTAGTGAATATAATAATAAAGAATAGACTCACAGGTATGGAAAACAAACTAGTGGTTACCCATGGGGAGAAGAAACAGGAGAGGGACAATATAGGGATACAGGACTAAGAGGTACTAGCAATTATGTATAAAATAAGCTTCAAAGATATATTGTAAAACAGCAGAAATATAGCCAATATTTTATAATAACTAAATGTTGCATAACCTTTAAAAACTATGAATCACTATATTGTATATCCGTAGCATATAAATCATACATCAACTACACTTCAGTTAAAAAATAAACTACATTGCAATACAGAGTGTTGAAGGTGATCCGCCTCAGATTTGAGTCCCACTTCTGCCACTTACTAACTGCAATCTTGGACAAATCATTTCACTCACCCGAACCTCAATATCCACATCAATACAATGAGATTAATAATACTTATAAAGCATTTTAAAGATTCGATAACCAAATTTAGAGCTAATTATCATGCATAAACAAATGGAAGTGCTCTATCAGTGGTAGTCATATGTTTATTCTAATGTAATTTTATAAATATAATGTAATTAAATAACTATGTTTATTATAATGTAATTTTATGAGAGTGTGAATGTGTTATATGGAGATAAATGAAGGAGTCACAGTAGTGGCAAACTTTATCTGAAGGCAGGCTAACCTTTCCAGTAGTTTTCAAAACAGTCTATTTTTTAACCCTGGGTTCTCATATAATGTTAAACTAAGAATTAATGTTAACTACAGGTTGTTCAGATTGTAGTAATTCCATTTCTGTTTGATGGAATAAACAGTCTAATTAGTGAACTTTTACAATAACCAATTTGCTCCTCATGGAAATCTAGGGTAAAGGGATCACTTAAGTGGTTTTTACCTACCACAAAGAAACTGTTTTGTTTTTTTTTTCTTTCTGATAAATTGTGTAACTCAAAGGTCAGTAATAGTTTCATACATCACAAGTCCTTTCTCGTGCCTCACAGTGCCTCAGGGCATGCATTCTAATGTGATCTGTCAGCCCCTACCTAACAGATTTAGTTCTTACTTGTAATATATTAATAGCTTCATTTTTAGATTTTGTTTTTTCCCAAATAGCACTAAGAAATTGATTGCCAGCTCACTGAGTTGAGAATGGAAGCAGATTGTTGAGCATGAATTACGGTCATGAAAACAGCATCAAGACTGCATATTTGAATATGATAAATAAGAGAGAACTTACAAAGGAGTTGAGAAGCCAGCTGGGTGATTTTGCTATTAGAAATGGAAGAGATGGAGCTTTCTGGCATGTTTTTAAGCTTCAGAAATAGTTGCCAAGGCATGCAATAAGAAATTACCAACTACTTCAAAAGATGTAAACATCTATTTTTCTTTTATTCTAAAGCATAGTGATTCTCACAGGTCCTTAAAAATACACAGTGGGGAAAAAAAAACGGATCCTTATTTAATCTCCACTAAGTGAAAGAGTAGAGAATATATCAGATATGCAATTAAAAGACCGATTTACATATACTCTTTTTAAAATTAATTTATTTATTTTCACTGGAGGCTAATTACTTTGCAATATTGTAGTGGTTTTTGCCATACATTGACATGAATCAGCCATGGGTGTACATATGTCCCCCATCCTAAACTCCCCTCCCATCTCCCTCCCGATCCCATCCCTCAGGGTTGTCCCAGGGCACTGGCCCTGAGCGCCTTGCCTCATCCATCGGATCTGGACTGGTGATCTGTTTCACATATGGTAATATACATGTTTCAATGCTATTCTCTCAAATTATCCCACCCTTATCTTCTCCCACAGAGCCAAAAGTCTGTTCCTTACATCCGTGTCTCTTTTGCTCTCTTGCTTATAGGGTCATTGTTACCATCTTTCTAAATTCCATATATATTCGTTAATATACTGTGTTGGTGTTTTTCTTTCTGACTTACTTCACTCTGTATAATAGGCTCCAGTTTCATCCACTTCATTAGAACTGATTCAAATGCATTCTTTTTAATAGCTGAGTAATATTTCATTTTGCATATGTACCACAGCTTTCTTATCCATTCATGTGCCAATGAACATCTAGGTTGCTTCCATGTCCTGGCTATTGTAAACAGTGCTGTGATGAACACTGGGGTAAATGTGTCTCTTTCAATTCTGGTTTTCTTGGTGTGTATGCCCAGCAGTGGGATTGTTGGGTCATATGGCAGTTCTATTTCCAGTTTTTTAAGGAATCCCCACACTGTTCTCCATAGTGGCTGTACTAGTGTGCATTCCCACCAACAGTGTAAGAGGGTTCCCTTTTCTCCACACCCTCTCCAGCATTTATTGTTTGTAGACTTTTTGATAGCAGCCATTCTCACTGGCGTGAGATGGTACTTCATTGTGATTTTGATTTGCATTTCTCTGATAATGAGTGATATTGAGCATCTTTTCTTGTGTTTGTTAGCCGTCTGTATGTCTTCTTTGGAGAAATGTCTGTTTAGTCCTTTGGCCAGTTTTTTGATTGGGTCGTTTATTTTTTTGGAATTGAGCTGCATGCATATACTGTCTTTGTTACTCTGCCAATATAACATCAGGGATGATAAAGTCATTTAATCTGCTTAAGTTAGCAGGTCTTATAGAGTCTGCATCACTAGGTTTTGATGAGTTTCAAATCAATCCATGAAGTAAAGAATTGATAAGCTGGACTTCATTAACATTGAAATTTCTGTTGTGCAAAAGGCAGTCAAGAGAATGAGAAGACAAGTGAGAAACTGGGAGAAAATATTTGCAAAATATGCATCTGATAAAAGAGTTTTATCCAAAATACACCAGAAAAACCCTCTAAAAACTCAAAAACAAGAAAATGAACAACCTAATTTAAAAATGGGTAAAAAAACCTGAACAGATATCAGACTGTAGAAAAAATATAGATGGCAAGTAAGCACATGGGAAAAAATGTTTCTAATCATACGTTATTAGGGAATTGCAAAATAAAACAATGAGATACTACTTCACACTGATTAAAATGGAGAAAACCCAAAATATTGACAGCATCAAGTGCTAATATGAATTTGGAGCAACAGGAACTGTCATTCATTGCTAATGGGAATGCAAAATGCTACAATCACTCTGGAAGACAGTATGATGGTTTCTTACAAGACTAAGCATATTTTTAGCATACAGTCCAGGAATCATGCTCCTTGGCACATTCCCAAAGTTGTTGGAAACTTATGCCTGCATACTGTACTCTATAGTAGCTTTCTTCATAACTGATAAAACTCAAAGGTGACCAAGATGCCCTACAACAGGTGAATGGATTAATAAACTGTGGTACATCCAGATAATGGGATAGTATTTGGCACTAAAAAAATGAACTATCAAACCATGAAAGAACTGTAAATGTATATTAATAGGTGAAAGAATCCAATCTGAAAAGGCAATGCACTGTGTGATTCCAATTGCATGGCATTCTGGAAAAAGCAAAACTATGGAGACAGTTAACTGATCAGTAGTTGCCAGCAGTTGAGGGAGTGATGAATAGACAGAGCATAGAGGATTTCAGGATCTCAGATTTTCTACAGATACTAATAGTTGAGACATGTCATTTATCCATACTCATACATCTGTCCATACTCATAGACTGTAACTCTTAAATTTGTCCATACTCATGAAATGTAAGACTCTAACCATGAGCTCTAATATAAACTATGTGTTTGGGTAAAAATGATGTGGCCGTGTCATTTCATCAGTTGTAAAAATTATACCATTCTGGTGAGGAATGTTGATATTGAGGGAAGCTGCATTTGTTGGCGCAGAGGTATATGGGAAATTTCTGTATCTTCCTCTCAATTTTGCTGTGAAACTAAAACTATTTTTTAAAATAGAGTACATTAAAAAAAATGTAGTGTGTGGATGATCTCCATTAGAATCACTTCAAGGCAGGGCTTCTCTGGTGGCTCAGTGGTAAAGAATCTGCCTGTTACTCTGCCAGGGGATATGGATTTGATCCCTGATCCTGGTTGGCATGCCTCAGAGCAACTAAGCCCATACCCACAACTACTGAACCTGTACTCTAGAGCCAAGGAGCCACAACTGCTGAGCCCCTGTGCCACAACTGCTGAAGCTCTCATGCCTAGAGCCCATGTTCCTCAACAAGAGAAGCCACCATAACGAGAAGCCTGTGCACTGCAATTAGAGTAGCCATCACTTGCCATCGCTAGAGAACAGCCCACACAGCAACAGAGACCCAGCACAGCCAAAAACAAATAAATAAATAAATAGTTTTGTTTTTTTTTTTTAATAAAGAATCACTTCAGGGCAATGGTGATTGTTTTTAGTGCAGATTCTCAAACCTCATATTGGTCCTACAGAAATTTAATCAGTAGATGTGGGACCAGATAACCTGAATTTTTAATGGGCTACTCAGATGATTATTATAAATAGGATAGTCATATGATTTATCATCCAAAGTCAAGATATTGAGAGAAGGAAGCATTGTTATTAATTATGCCAGGACGTATATGGTTACCCCATTTAAGAAAATCAACTTGAGAACTGCTACCTACAACAGTGATTCTTGTTCCCAGATGCACAGTGCAATTCTCTTGGATGCTTTTAAAAACAATTACACACACAAGTCCTCTCCAAAATTATTAAATCAGGCACTGACATTTTAATATAGCTTCTTAGATAATTCTACGTGGATTCATCTGGTCCTCATTAAATCCATGAATAAGTTCTTATTTTAAGAGGGAAAAAGAAAACATCTGTTAGAAAAATAAAGACAACAACTGTCACATTGAAAGAAAAAAGAAAGATCATGTTGCCTAAAAATAACAAGAGCATCCTACAGCTCATGGGCCTGTGTAATTTAAAAATATATACTTTTAATACAGTACAACAAACAAGTACCATGGGTTGAGATAGCATGGGTGACATGAAACACAATCCTAGGAGAAAAAGAGAACATTGGGAGTAATGGCACTGAACAGAAAATGTTTCCATTATTCAGAGGAATCATATTTCCAGGCCTCTGGAGAGATCAGTGGCAAGAGGAAGACGAGGGATTATTGATTGAGAGCACATAGTTAAAAGGGAGGCAAAACATTGCTCACAGGTGTGAGGATATGTTCCTCACAGAAAGGATGAGCTTCAGGAAGGGTAGCTGGGAAAGAGGAAGTGGTGGAGGCAAGTGCTTTCAAGGAAAATCATGACCATCTTTAAAGCCTACTGTTGGGTTCTAAAGAAGAGGAAATAAATACCCTGGGTGAGTTCTAATGTTGGGTTTGGGTTTGATGATCACTCTCAAAAACCTATCCTTAGGTTTCTAGTCCTTGAATCCTTTTATCTTAGGTAATGTCCTCTTCTTCTCCTGTATACTTAGGGTTAACTCATGGAAATCTAGATAAAGAATTAGTTATATGGGTTTCATGATGGAGAGAAGAGAGGACAGGAATATTGATAATAAGACAATAGCATCAAGATGAAAGTTTTGGAGACAAGCAAACCTGGGTGCAAACTGTGACTCTTTCATTTATCAGCCAGGCGTCTGTGTTTTGTTTCTGTTCTGGAAAATGGAGAGATTAACACTAGCCTCAAAGTTGTTGTGAATAGTGAGAAAAGGAATGAAAAGCTAATTCCATATTAAGTGCTTAGCAAATTGTTGGTAGTATTAGTACCAAACTAATCACTTTACTTATAAAGGTCCATATTGTCAAAGCTATGGTTTTTCCAGTAGTCATGTGCAGATGTTAGAGTTGGGCCATAAAGAAGGGTGAACGCCAAAGGACTGATGCTTTCGAATTGTAGTGCTGGACAAGACTATTGAGAGTCCCTTGGACAGCAAGGAGATCAAACCAGTCAGTCCTAAAAGAAATCAACCCTGAATAGTCTTTGGAAGGACTGATACCGAAGTTGAATCTCCAATACTTTGGCCAGCTGATGCAAAGAAACAACAAATTGGAAAAGACCCTGATGCTGGGAAAGATGGAGGGCAGTAGGAGAAGGGGGTCAATAGAGGATGAGATGGTTGGATGGCATCACTGACAAAATGAACATGAATCCGAGGAAATTCCAAGCAGTAGTGGAGCACAGGGAAGCCTGGAGTGCTGCAGTCCAGGGGGTCAAAAAGAATCATACACAACTTAGTGACTGAACAACAAATAGCTACAGGAGCTTTGATAATTATTTAAGAGAAAAGAAGGCCAGAAAGAGATAGAGCATGTAGGGAGTAACTTGGCAAATGAATGATTGAGAATGTGAAATAAACAGGGGCTTCAGTTCCAAAGATCTGAACCAATAGCCCACATAAGACTTTCTTAGGAAATCTTAAAATGTTAATAGTCAGAGAATTGGGGTAGTGAATATAGTGCTGGGAAGTAGAACAGTGGAGTTAACAATCCATTATAATCCAACAGATCTACAAAAAAATGGAGATTTAGAAAGAAGTCAAAATTATTCTTTTCAGTTTTCACTTCTATTTTAGAATTAAATCTATCTATAGATTAATTTATAGATTTGGGATTTTTGTGGTATGTACAATATTTGTTCAAGTGCTTGAGAAAGTGTAAAACAGAGTTTAATAAGCTGTTTACCAAACTTTTGGTTTCTGAATGCTTTTCGTAAGTAATGTTCTTTTGTTTTTTGTTTTTGTTTTTTTTTTTGTAAGTAATGTTTTCTTACCTCTCTGTCACTAGAATTCCTAGATCTTTTTTTAAAAATATGGAATCTGATGTAAACCATTCATTTGACAGTTTAGTTTGTTTATCTAGATTAAGACAGATCCATTTTAAAACTGCAGTATTATCTTTAAATGTATTTTTAGTCAAATCAAAGTAAATATTTCTTTTCATAAATGTTTGTATTTTACAATGAAATTAGTTTGGCATAAAAATCCTTTACATAATTAATTCAATATTGTCCACAGTAGCATTTAAAAGGATTAGTTAACTTTTACTCTTAAATATTCCTAGACTATCTCATAAAAGTCTTTGAGAAAAGCCAAACTTTACTTTTATTACTGACAATTTTCCAGTTTTATATTTTGCTCTGTATATGTCTTGATTAAGCATACCCATTTTGTTTCCTCAATAGATGCATTATCAGGTCAACATCATAAAACATTTCTTCTTTTAATATGTAAAATTGACGTTTTTATGAAGTTGCCAAATATTTTTCCTTAAGAGTCTATTTTCATCACATTCATAATTGGCAGTATTTGTTGTTTCATACAATTTAGAGATGACTTTTTAAAAAGTCTTTATGGTGAGAGAAATCACTTTCTGTGAGTTACAAGATCTTAATTATTACCTCCATTAGTTTGGGAGATTTTCATTTGTTTCCTTTGACAATAATGTTCATATGATCTTCTCAAGAAATGTCCTGATTACTTGCAGAAAAAGAACTCAATATAATAGAACATCTTTCTCAAGCAATGTAATTTGTTTTTAATTAGATCCATTTGAATTTTTCCAGTTAACAGTTTCTCAAACATTGTCATCCTACTTCTCTTCCTTATTCCACTGCCTAATTTGTTGAAAATATGAGCTACACCTGCTGCTTCCATTCTTCATTTGTAAGATTCTATAATAGGTTTCTATACTTTTTACTGAAATTGCACATTCATGTGATAGCCATCTGGATCAGTTTCTTATTGTTGCTGTAACAAATTGAATAGACTTAGAGGCTAAAAACAACACAAACTTTTTATATTACAGTTTTGGAGAACTGATGTCTGAAATGGATCTCACTAAGCTAAAGTCACTAGGACTAAATGGGTCTCACTAAGCTAAAGACCAGGAGCTGACTGTGGCTCAGATCATGAACTCCTTATTACCAAATTCAGACTGAAATTGAAGAAAGTAGGGAAAACCACTAGACCATTCAGGTATGACCTAAATCAAATCCCTTATGATTATACAGTGGAAGTGAGAAATAGATTTAAGGGCCTAGATCTGATAGATAGAGTGCCTGAGGAACTATGGAATGAGGTTCGTGACATTGTACAGGAAACAGGGATCAAGACCATCCCCATGGAAAAGAAATGCAAAAAAGCAAAATGGCTGCTGGGGAGGCCTTACAAATAGCTGTGAAAAGAAGAGAAGTGAAAAGCAAAGGAGAAAAGGAAAGATATAAACATCTGAATGCAGAGTTCCAAAGAATAGCAAGAAAAAATAAGAAAGCCTTCTTCAGTGATCAATGCAAAGAAATAGAGGAAAACAACAGAATGGGAAAGACTAGAGATCTCTTCAAGAAAATTAGAGATACCAAAGGAACATTTCATGCAAAGATGGGCTCAATAAAGGACAGAAATGGTATGGACCTAACAGAAGCAGAAGATGTTAAGAAGAGGTGGCAAGAATACACAGAAGAACTATACAAAAAAAGATCTTCACGACCCAGATAATCACAATGGTGTGATCCCTGACCTAGAGCCAGACATCCTGGAATGTGAAGTCAAGTGGGCCTTAGAAAGCATCACTACGAACAAAGCTAGTGGAGGTGATGGAATTCCAGTTCAGCTCTTTCAAATCCTGAAAGATGATGCTGTGAAAGTGCTGCATGCAATATGCCAGCCAATTTGGAAAACTCAGCAGTGGCCACAGGACTGGAAAAGGTCAGTTTTCATTCCAATCCCAAAGAAAGGCAATGCCAAAGAATGCTCAAACTACTTCACAATTGCACTCATCTCACATGCTAGTAAAGTAATGCTCAAAATTCTCCAAGCCCGGCTTCAGCAATATGTGAACCGTGAACTTCCTGATGTTTAAGCTGGTTTTAGAAAAGGCAGAGGAACCAAAGATCAAATTGCCAACATCTGCTGGATCATGGAAAAAGCAAGAGAGTTCCAGAAAAACATCTATTTCTGCTTTATTGACTATGCCAAAGCCTTTGACTGTGTGGATCACAATAAACTGTGGGAAATTCTGAAAGAGATGGGAATACCAGAACACCTGACCTGCCTCTTCAGAAATTTGTATGCAGGTCAGGAAGCAACAGTTAAAACTGGACATGGAACAACAGACTGGTTCCAAATAGGAAAAGGAGTTCGTCAAGGCTGTATATTGTCACCCTGCTTATTTAACTTATATGCAGAGTACATCATGAGAAATGCTGGACTGGAAGAAGCACAAGCCGGAATCAAGATTGCTGGGAGAAATATCAATAACCTCAGATATGCAGATGACACCACCCTTATGGCAGAAAGTGAAAAGGAACTAAAGAGCCTCTTGATGAAAGTGAAAGTGGACAGTGAAAAAGTTGGCTTAAAGCTCAACATTCAGAAAACAAAGATCATGGCATCCGGTCCCATCACCTCATGTGAAATAGATGGGGAAACAGTGGAAACAGTGGCTGACTTTATTTTGGGGGCTCCAAAATCACTGCAGATGGTGACTGCAGCCATGAAATTAAAAGACGCTTACTCCTTAGAAGGAAAGTTATGACCAACCTAGATAGCATATTCAAAAGCAGAGACATTACTTTGCCAACAAAGGTCCATCTAGTCAAGGCTATGGTTTTTCCTGTGGTCATGTATGGATATGAGAGTTGGACTGTGAAGAAAGCTGAGTGCTGAAGAATTGATGCTTTTGAACTGTGGTGTTGGAGAAGACTCTTGAGAGTCCCTTGGACTGCAAGGAGATCCAACCAGTCCATTCTGAAAGAGATCAGCCCTGGGATTTCTTAGGAAGGAATGATGCTAAAGCTGAAACTCCAGTACTTTGGCCACCTCATGCAAAGAGTTGACTCATTGGAAAAGACTCTTGATGCTGGGAGGGATTGGGGCAAGAGGAGAAGGGGACAACAGAGAATGAGATGGCTGGATCGCATCACTGACTCGATGGACGTGAGTCTGAGTGAACTCCGGGAGTTGGTGATGGACAGGGAGGCCTGGTGTGCTGCGATTCATGGGGTCGCAAAGAGACTGAGTGACTGAACTGAACTGAAGCTAAAGTCAAAAGTTTCAGAAGGGCCATGTTCCATTCTGGAGAATCAGCTTTCTTGTCTTGCCATCTAGAGGATAAGTGCACTCCTTTGCTTATGGCTCCTTTCCATCTTCAGAACCTGAGATGGATTTCTCACAGTGCGTCACTCCGATACTGACTTTTATGCCTCCTTATTCCATATACAAAAGAGACTGTGATTAAATTGTTTCTACTAGGATAATTCAGAAAAATCTCCCTATTTTAATATCAGCTAATTAGCAAATCTCCATCTGCAAGCTTAATTCCTCTTTACCAGGTAATATAACATATTCATAGGTTTTAGGTATGAAGATGTGGGCATCTCTGGGGACCTATTATTTCATCTACTATACTTCCCTATCATCAAATTCTGTTCACTTGTACATGATCTGTCTTATTCTCCATTGCTGGTAATTTTTGTTTTTGTTACTCTTTTGTGGGTGTTCTGTGAGGTTTTCTAAATCATTACAATCTCCTTCTCCTTATATTTCCTTTTCTGGGGAAATTCTCTATTTTTCCCATAAATGTATGATTTTTACTCCGTGCTGATGATTCCAAAATGTATATTTTCAGCCCTATATTCCTCTCTCCCCCTCCCCCTGTTTTTTCTCATCATCATCCCATTCCTATATATTCCAAATTTTATTGGGTAATTTCATTTGTTAATTCTCTAGCCCTTCCAAACTTACCCTATCTGGTACCAGGAGACCAGTTTCAGAACTGTGGTTCTTTTGACTGTGGCATTATTTAAAAGAAGATAAGACGTGGTGATTTAGACTCTCAATAAAGATAACTGATAGAATTAAGTCTAGAGCAGTATGAGATATTAATATCCAACTCAAAAACTTATGTAAAACAAATAATCTATTTTATTTTTCTTGTATTACTTTATTATTATTTTAAAAACTTTTAAAACTGATGTATAGCTGGTGTAAAATTGTATATACAATTTTATAAAATTGTAAAATTGTACACCTTTATATACAATTTAGGTGTACCACACAGTGATTCACAATTTTAAGCTTATATTCCATTTATAGTTATAAAGTAATTATAAAATATAATTTTGCAATATATCCTAGTATTTTATTTATTTTATACATAGTAGTTTGTACCTCTTAATACCCGACCCCATTCTCTTTTGCCCATTGTCTTTTCCCTAGTAAACACTAGTTTGCTCTCTATATCTGTGAGTCTGTTTCATTTTTTGCTACACTCCCTATTTTGCTGGTTGTTTTAGATGAATATTTTAACATTCCCTCATCCCTTGCAAAATTCCTTACAACCATCATAATACCCCCAAAGTATAAGACAGGGAGTGAATATGAATATTTCAATAAGGATGAGAAAAATTGTCTCGTACTAGCTTATTTTTGCCCACCATTCACAAACCTTTGTCCTTGGAAGATCCCTGATTTCTTTACACTGTATACTTATGTAAGCTTCTACCAAAAAGCACTAAAATATCCAGAATTATTGATTATCATGATGTTGAATCTCTCTTTCATGTAAATCATCAATAATGTGACACATATTCAGTACAACATGCTTCTACAAAACAAGCAGGTGAAAGACAGCACAATTCATGTCAAAGGGAGTGTTTATTATCTTTTACTTCTCTTTACAAGATTAGAAAATACAAGATAGACAGCTAGAACATGATTCAACTCTTGACACATATGACTCCATACAATTTAAGTGAAAACATCAGAATTATCCTCTAAATTTTAGGCTCCTAAAATATTTTTAATGTTTTTCAGAAGCCCTCTTGATTTGATTTGATTTAATTCTTTTTGAGAATTATTTGGTGCAATATATTGTCCACTCTTTCAGGCATGAACCCTCTTGCCAGTTGTAATTACTTCCTCTTAAAATCTTTTTCTCTTTCACATCCATATCCACTAGCCACCATGTCCTATGGATTATTCTCTTCTATTAGTCGCTTCTATGGTATGTTCAATGCCTTTATTCTAATTCTTAATTATTTTCTCAAAATTCAAATATCACAATAGCTTATTAATGAATTCCCTTGCCTCCATCTCTGTTTCCTTTTTTTAATGAAGTCTACCTATCATATCAGTTAATTTTTCTAACTCACCAATTTCTTATTGTTCTACCTCAAAAGTCTTTAAAAGCTCTCTGGTACCTGAAGAATAAATATTCAAATATTTAGACTATGTTTATGAGTTTTCACAATTAGTCAGACCTACCTATGCAGTGTCACTTGTCATTATTGAATTATATTAACTGCATACACTGGATCATCACAAAGTGTTCTGTAAAAGCTAATTAAACTAATTTTTAAAAATTACGTATTGGTAGATTGGAAGAAATAAAGGACTTCTTTGTGATTTTTCAGATATCTAATATGCTAATATACATGGTAAAAGCTCAAGAAGCAATCCTGAAAAGCAGGGATTCTGACATGCAATTGACTACAAAGCCCTCTTTTTTCTTAAGACATTATTTATATTTGGAGCGATACCAATGCCCCAGGAGACAACACTGCAGCAATCTGCCCACAGCTGTATCTGGCTGGGTTCACCTCTTGGTGTCCCACAGAATCTGCAGATTCATGGGGGTGCTTGCAGTATGGTACAGCTGTTTTTTTTTTTTTTTTTTCTTCATAATGACTTCTTCCCTCTTATTAGTAGCCTATAGACTCCATCTCAGGAACAACATAAAGTCCTACTTAAATGAGCTAGAGTAAAATGTTATTTGCTTATTTAAACATAAAACTCTTAGAACTTGACTTAGTACTATCCTAACATACTCTGGTGGTTTTTAAAGATTCTTATTCTCTCATATTTTTAATCACTAGATGTTAAGGCCTGGGCGAATTTCATTTTAAAAGCAAGAACTAAGAAAACAGTCATAATTTTGAGAAAATAAAAGCAAGAGGAATATAAAAGTTAAGCTGAAATTTGACTACAGAGACTGGAATCTCACACACAGTGAATACTAATGATATTTGTGCAACCTAGACTATATCGACGCTATATAATTACTGATAATGATTACCATAAACTGCATGGAATGCTTCCTATGAGTGAGTGCTATGTTAGAGTCTTTGCTGACATCACCTTCTTTAATTTTTATAACAATTTCAGAAAATTGGTAATATTGTCCCTGATTTACAGATTCACAGTGGAAAGAAAGATTCATTGATTTACCAAAACTCAGCCAACTGAGTAGTAGATTTAGATTTTAAATTTGTGTCTTTAGCTGATTTTAAACAACCAGGCTGTATCAGGAGTTGAGTTTGGACTCTCCACTATTGAAGAGACACAAGGATGATTAGAAGAAAGCTCAAATTATAACATTAAAAAAAAGCAATAGTGTATGAAAGGCCAAACAAATATTTCTTATCTAGCTAGAGGAGGGAAGAAAAAGCAAAGAAGCAAATTTACTACACATCCATTAAGTGTGGCAAGAGAGTTATATCAGTGAGAGTCCTCAGTTATGAGTCACAGAAATTGACTCTGGCAGAACTTATTAAAGAGAATGTGTATTGAATAGATTAGAGTTCTCTCAGGAAATCCAGAGGACTAGACCCAAAAATAAACAGAAACAATACAGAAATAGGCAGTTGGAAAGATCATAATCAAAACTTTTCATAAAACTAATTCAAGTAGGACACCATGGCTATCATCTGGAGCAGTGCCTAACAAAGACATAAAAGCCGTGGCTACTGCCTCTGGACACCACGACTGAGCCACTTGGTCTCTTACCCCTGACAGTCATGTATTTATGCTGCCACTGTCTACGTAGGCAATAGATTCTCAGCTGGCCTCAATTTTTGTTTTTGCATCGTTACTTGCAATTTAAACACATGGTAGGAAGTATCTCATTGATTGTCCATGCCCTAATACAGGAAAGGATGAACACTTTGGTACATGCTGTTTTCAACTTTTAAAGAAATATTTTCTGCCTTCTTCTACTGAGTCTCTTAAAATAGTAACTTATTCAAACATAGAGTAGAGGGTACAGATACTAAACCTTGAAAAAAATAACAAGCATTGTCTATAGTCTACAATGTAATTTGACTGCTATTTACATAAAATCCAGTATCAAATCCATGGTCCGAAGTTGGAGCAAAAATCTGAGAAAAGAAGAGAAGCTAAATGCAAAGGAGAAAAGGAAACATATACCTATATGAATGCAGAGTTCCAAAGAATAGCAAGGATAGATAAGAAAACAAAGTGATCAATGCAAAGAAATAGAGGGAAAGAGTAGAATGGGAAACATTAGAGATCTCTTCAAGAAAATTAGATATATCAAGGGAAATTTTCATTCAAAGATGGGCACAAAAAAGGGATGGAAATGGTATGGACCTAACAGAAGCAGAAGATATTAACAAGAGGTGGCAAGAGTACACAGAACTCTACAAAAAAAGATCTTCATGACCTAAATAATCACAATGGTGTGGTCACTCATCTAGAGCCAGGAATCTTGGGATGTGAAGTAGAGTGGACCTTAGGAAGCATCACTACAAACAAAGCTAGTGGAGGTGATGGGATTCCAGTTAAGCTATTTCAAATCCTAGATGATGCTGTGAAAGTGCTGCACTCAATATGTCAGCAAATTTGGAAAACTCAGCAGTGGCCACAGGACTGGAAAAGGTCAGTCTTCATTCCAATCCCAAAGAAGGGCATTGCCAAAGAATTTTCAAACTACTACACAATTGTATTCATCTCACATGCTAGCAAAGTAATGCTCAAAATTGTACAAATAAGGGTTCAACAGTATGTGAATTGTGAACTTTCAAGTATTCAAGCTGGATTTCCAAAAAGCAGAGGAACCAGAGATCAAATTGCCAACATCCTATGGATTTCAGAAAAAGCAAGAGAATTGCAGAAAAACATCTACTTCTGCTTTATTGATTATGCCAAAGCCTTAGACTGTGTAGATCACAATAAACTGTGGAAAATTCTTCAAGAGATGGGAATACCAGACCACCTTACACGCCTCCTGAGAAATCTGTGTACCAGTCAAGAAGCCACAGTTAGAAATGGACATGGAACAACAAACTGGTTCCAAATTGGGAAAGGAGTATGTCAAGGTTGTATATTTTCAGCCTGCTTATTTAACTTACCTGCAGAGTACATCATGTGAAATGCCAGGCTGGATGAAGCACAAGCTGGAATCAAGATTTCCAGGAGAAATATCAATAGCCACAGATACGCAGATGACATCACCCTTATGGCAGAAAGTAAAGAGGAACTAAAAAGCCTCTTGATGAAAGTGAAAGTGGAGAGTGAAAAGTTGGCTTAAAACTCAACATTCAGAAATTGAAGATCATGGCATCTGGTCCCATAACTTCATGGCAAACAGATTGGGAAACAATGGAAACAGTGACAGACCTTATTTTCTTGGGCTCCAAAATCAATGCAGATGGTGACTTCAGGCATGAAATTAAAAGATGCTCACTCCTTGGAAGAAAAGCTATGACCAACCTAGACAGCATATTAAAAATCAGAGATATTAGTTTGCAAACAAAGGTCTGTCTAGTCAAAGCTATGGTTTTTCCAATAGTTATATATGGAGGTGAGAATTGGACTATAAAGAAAGCTGAGCACTGAAGAATTGATGCTTTTGAACTGTGGTGTTGGAGAAGACTCTTGAGAGTCCTTGGACTGCAAGGAGATCCGACTAGTCCATTCTGAAGGAGATCAGCCCTGGGATTTCTTTGGAAGGAATAATGCTAAAGCTGAAACTCCAGTACTTTGGCCACCTGATGCAAAGAATGGACTCATTTGAAAAGACCCTGATTCTGGGAAATATTGAAGGCAGGAGGAGAAGGGGACAACAGAGGATGAGATGGTTGGATGGCATCACCGACTCAATGGACATGCGGTTGAGCATGCTCTGGGATTTGATGATGGACAGGGAACCCTGGCGTGCTGCAGTCCATGGGGTCACAAAGACTCAGACAAGATTGAGCGACTGGACTGAACTGAAGCTGGACCAACCACTTGAGGTACATGGTTAATTCATTCTATTCTACTGTTCTGTATTTAGATTTTATAAGATGTGCAATTTTAAAAGTTAATTTACATACCATGCTGTTCCAAATCTACTTGAGAGTTTTCTAATAAACCAAGTATTAGCTTTTAAACTTGTTTTAGATAATTAAATTAAGTACATTTTTACATTCACAATTTGATCATAAAAAAGAAAATGGTAAAGATATATAACATTAGAAATTACAAAAATACATTATTATTGAAACCAAGGAAAAATTTTAAACCAGAAGAAACTACTATCTCAACAGAAATAAACTTGAAATTCTAGGCTATTGAATTATTTCCCAGAGAAATAAAGATTACCAGAATTCATCCCATTAACGTTAGAAAGCTTAAGTAGATCAATTTATAAAATAAATATAGGAAACTCTTAGGAAACATCCCACAAAATAGCACTAGGCTCAGTTATTTTCATAAGTTTATTTTTCTAAGCATTTATAAAATCCAGATACTCCTAATGCTCTATGATTATTTCAGAGCATTAAAAAGGAAGAAAATTATCTTAATTCCTTATGAAGCAACTATAACAGTGATACTTAAATCAGATACATACCACAAAAAAGAAAATTACAGGTCAATAATTCTTATAAATATTAGTATGAAAAATCTTAAATTAATCATTAATAATGTAAATCCAACACCATATTAAAAAATAATACACTATGGACAAAAAGTTTAATTCAGGAATGCAAGGCTGATTATTAAAACAATAATTTATACTATATTCCATATTAACAATTTAAGGGAGAATTGTATTATCTTCATACACAATAAGAAAGCCTTTGACAGAAAACATTACGAATTTATGACAAAAGCACTCAAAGAAATTATGAATTAAGGTATTCTTTCTTATCCTAGTAAAATATATTTACCTTAGTTTAAGGCTAAGAGCTTCCCTGTGGCACAGTAGTAAAGAATCTGCCTGCCAGTGCAGGAGATACAGGTTCAGTCCCTAGGTTGGGAAGATCCCCTGGAGCAGGAATGGCAACTGACTCCAGTATTCTTGCCTGGAAAATCCCACGGACAGAGGGGCCTGGTGGGCTACAGTCCATGGGGTCACAAAGAGTTAGACACAACTGAGTGACTGAGCATAGCAAAGCACAGTTTTAAAGCTAGTATGTTATTTGATGGGGAAGTACCAGAGGCATTTCCAGTAAGATTAGGAACAAAATAAGGATACTCATTATTTTTACTACTATTTCACATTTTCTACAATGTTGGCTAACTTAGTTAGATGAAAGAAATTAATAAGAAACATAAAACATGGGTAAAAAAGAAGTATAACTGATTCCATTTGTTGCTGTTGAAATACTATATGTGGAAAACCACGCAGGGTCATTAAGAAAGTTCACTCATAAAATTGTTTATTTAAATTAATTATGTGGACACAGAATTAACATTAAAAAATCAATAGGCTGTTCTAACAAGGAACAGTTAGAGAACTTAAGAGCAGAGAAACCCCATTTACAAAAGCAAAAAGAATATTAGATATTGAGAAATAAATTTAATTCAGTTCAATTTAGTTCAGTGGCTCAGTCATGTCTACTCTTTGTGACCCCATGGACTGCAGCACACCAGGTTTCCCTGTCCATCACCACTCCCTGAGTTTACTCAAACTCATGCCCATTGAGTCGGTGATGACATCCAACCATCTCATCCTCTGTTGTCCCCTTCTCCTACCTTCAATCTTTCCCAGCATTAGGGTCTTTCCCATGAGTCAGTTCTTCACATCAAGTGGCCAAAATGCTAGAGTTTCAGCTTCAGCATCAGTCCTTCTAATGAATATTCAGAACTCCTTTCCTTTATGATGGACTGATTGGATCTCCTTGCTGTACAAGGACTCTCTAGAATCCTCCTACACCACAGTTCAAAAGCATCAATTCTTCAGCGCTCACATTTCTTTATAGTCCAACTCTCACATCCATACAAGACTACTGGAAAAATCATAGCTTTGACTAGACGGACTTTTGTTGGCAAAGTAATGTCTATGCTTTTTAATATGCTGTCTAGGTTGTTGTTAACTTTTCTTCCAAGGAGCAAGAGTCTTTTAATTTCGTGGCTGCAGTCACCATGTGCAGTGATTTTAGAGCCCCAAAGAAATAGTCTGCCACTGTTTCTGCTGTTTCCCCATCTATTTGCCATGAAGTGACGGGACGAGATGCCATGATCTTAGTTTTCTGAATGTTGACTTTTAACCCAACTTTTTCACTCTCCTCTTTCGCTTTCATCAGGAGGCTATTTAGTTCTTCTTCACTTTCTGCCACAGGGGTGGTGTCATCTGCATGGATATTCTCCCGGCAATCTTGATTCCAGCTTGTGCTTCATCCAGCCCAGCATTTCTCATGATGTACTCTGCATATAAGTTAAATAAGCAGGGTGACAATATACAGTCTTGGCATACTCCTTTCCCAATTTGGAACCAGTCTGTTGTTCCATGTTCAGTTCTAACTGCTGCTTCTTGACCTGTATAAAGATTTCTCAAGAGGCAGGTCAGGTAGTCTGGTATTCCCATCTCTTGAAGAATTTTCCAGTTTGTTGTGATCTACACAGTCAAAGGTTTTTGAAGTTCATGGTTTATGTATTGTTGAAGCATGGCTTGGACAATTTTGAGCATTACTTTTCTAGTGTGTGAGATGAGTGCAATTGTTCAGTAGTTTGAAAATTCTTTGGCATTGCCCTTCTTTGGGATTGGAATGAAGACTGACCTTTTCCAGTCCTGTGGCCACTGCTGAGTTTTCCAAATTTGCTGACATATTGAGTGCAGGCAGCACTTTCACAGCATCATCTTTCAGGATTTGAAATAGCTCAACTGGAATTCCATCACCTCCACTAGCTTTGTACTGATGCTTCCTAAGGCCCTCTTGACTTTGCATTCCAGGATGTCTGGCTCTAGGTGAGTGATCACACCATCGTGATTATCTGGGTCATGAAGATCTTTTTTGTATAGTTCTGTGTATTCTTGCCACCTCTTCTTAATATCTTCTGCTTCTGTCAGGTCCAAACCATTTCTGTCTTTTAGTGTGTCCATCTTTGCATGAAAAGTTCCCTTGGTATCTCTAATTTTCTTTTTTTTTTTCATTTTTTTTTTTTTTTAATTTATTTATTTTTTTTTTTTAGTTTACAATATTGTATTGGTTTTGCCATACATCAACATGCATCCACCATGGGTGTACACGTGTTCCCCATCCTGAACCCTGCTCCCACCTCCCTCCCCATACCATCCCTCTGGGTCATCCCAGTGCACCAGCCCCAAGCTTCCTGTATCCTGCATCGAACTTGGACTGGCAATTCATTTCTAATATGATATTATACATGTTTTAATGCCATTCTTCCAAATCATCCCCCTGCTCCCTCTCCCACAGAGTCCAAAAGACTGTTCTACACATCTGTGTCCCTTTTGCTGTCTCACATACAGGGTTGTCATTACCATCTTTCTAAATTCCATATATATGCGTTAGTATACAGTATTTAGTCTTTCCCATTCTTCTGCTTTCCTCTATTTCTTTACATGAATCACTGGGGAAGGTTTTCTTATCTCTCCTTGCTATTCTTTGGAACTCTGCATTCAAATAGGTATATCTTTTTTTCTCCTTTGCCTTTCACTTCTCTTCTTTTCATAGCTATTTGTAAGGCCTCCTCAGACAACCATTTTTCCTTTTTGCATTTCTTTTTATTGGGAATGGTCTTGATCACTGCCTACTGTGCATTGTCATGAACCTATTTACATAGTTCTTCAGGCACTCTATCAGATCTAATGCCTTGAATGTATTTGTCACTTCTACTATATAATCGTAAGGGATTTTATTTAGGTCATACCTGATTGGTCTAGTGGTTTTCCCTACTTTCTTCAATTTAAGTCTGAATTTGGCAATAAGGAGTTCATGATCTGAGCCACAACAGCTCCTGGTCTTATTTTTGCTGACTGTATACAGCTTCCCCATCTTTGGCTGCAAAGAATATAATCAATCTGAATTTGGTATTGACCATCTGATGATGCCCATGTGTAGAGTCTCTTCTTGTGTTATTTGAAGAGGGTGTTTGCTATGGCCAGTGAGCTCTCTTGGCAAAATTCTGTTAGCCTTTGCCCTGCTTCATTCTGTACTCCAAGGCCAAATTTGCCTGTTACTCTGGGTATTTCTTGACTTCCTACTTTTACATTCCAGTCCCCTAAAATGAAAAGGATGTTTTTTGGGGGTGTTATTTCTAGAAGGTCATAGGTCTTCATAGAACCATTCAACTTCAGCTTCTTCAGCATTATTGGTTGGGGCATAGACTTGGATTATTGTGCTACTGAATGGTTTGCCTTGGAAATGAAGAGAGTTCATTCTGTCATTTTTGAGATTGCATCCAAGTACTTCATTTCAGACTCTTTTGTTGACTATGATGGCTACTCCATTTCTTCTAAGGGATTCTTGCCCACAGTAGTAGATATAATGGTCATCTGAGTTAAATTCACCCATACCAGTCCATTTTAGTTCACTGATTCCTAAAATGTCGACATTTACTCTTGCCATCTCCTGTTTGACCACTTCCAATTTGCCATGACTCACGGACCTAACATTCCAAGTTCCTATGCATAATTAAAAATATATAAATGCATGAGGAAAATTTTAACACTCCTAAAAGATATTAAAGAAGACTTGAATGGAAAGACACACTCTGTTCTTGCATAAAATGACTTGACATTATAAAGATTTAAGTTCTCTATAAGTTGTTTTATAAATTCAATGCAAATCTAATCAAAATACCAACAAACTACAGAGTTAGATAATATTACACTAAATTTCAGATGGTAGAAAATAACATGTAAGAGCACCCAGGAATACAATGTAAAAGAAGAAATAGGAGGAAAGACTAGGCTGACCAGACATTAAAATATATTACAAAGTCTCTATATTTAAAAGAGAGTATCACTAGCATATGACTAGACAAGCAGACCTATGGAATCAAAGGTATAGAATTAAACTTATATATGTATATGTATATATATATATAGGGAACCCACTATATGACAGGAGTGCCACCTCAAATCATTAGGTAAAAATAAACTTGTTAATACCATATACTGGGACAACTACATAGCCATTTTGCAAAAAGGTAAACTTGATTGCACATCTCACATCATATGCAAAAATAATCCCCAAAAAGTCTTTGAATTCTTTCAATTCAGGAACAGCAACAAGAAAGAAAGAAATGTATCCTTTAAAATTCCTGCACACTTCTTCACTAATTTCTTCACCATAATTTATAATGAATAACAATTTTCATATACTACATTCTGTTCAACTATGATGGGCTTAACTACTCATGAATCAGCCAGACTTTTAAAATGCCCCATCACTTAGAATGCCACACAGAATATACCGTTATAGAATTTGTTCTTATAACTCCTAATTGTGAGGTGTCTCTGCATAAATTATTTTGCACATATATATTTCCAGCCCACCTTTAATGATGGCCCCATGCCATTTCTCCACTGTTTCCCAAACTGTCAGAGAATTTGGAAAGTTACTTTACTCTTATAAGATCATTTCAAGCCCACTTTTTAATGAAGGATCCACACCCAAGATGCCTAATAAAGAACTTCAGATAAGTAACCAAGAGTCAGGGGAAGGAGATAGGCATCGAGGTCTAGTTGCATCTAGTTGCCTGCATACTCAGTCATATCTGATTCTTTTGAGCGGGTTCCCATGGCCTCCTTCAGGGGATCTTTCTGACCAAGCAATCAAACCCGCTTCTTTTATGTCTACTGCATTGGCAGGAGGGTTCCTTACCACTAGCGCCACCTGGGAAGTACAAGGTCTAGTTGCTGCTAAGTCGCTTCAGTCATGTCCGACTCTGCGATCCCATAGACGGCAGCCACCAGGCTCCCCCGTCCCTGGGATTCTCCAGGCAAGAACACTGGAGTGGGTTGCCATTTCCTTCTCCAATGCAGGAAAGTGAAAAGTGAAAGTGAAGTCGCTCAGTCGTGTCCGACTCTTAGCGACCCCATGAACTACAGCCTACCAGGCTCCTCCGTCCATGGGATTTTCCAGGCAAGACTACTGGAGTGGGGTGCCATTGCCTTCTCCTAACAAGGTCTAGTTAGGTCAACACTAACAACACTAACAAGAGCTCTGGCTTCTGGTTTCTGTATCTTCTCTGACACCATAATTCTTGATATAAATCATTACCCTCTGAAATTTCAGTTCTTTCAAAATAAAGGGATTAGACATGAACTGATTATTTAAAACTCCTAATCATTTTAATAATGAGAGTATAGTTTCATTCTTAATACACACTTATACTTATTTTTATTTTTGAAAAAATGCAAAAAGCACAAAGAATATCATTTCCTTCAACCCTTTTATCTCTTTCTCTTTTTTTCTTGCTCCACTATTTACTTACCTGTCTGTCTGTCTATATATTCACATATTCAACTATTTCTTTTTGAAATTAAGATTGTACTCCATTTTTACCTAAAATACATTACAACCATTTTTCTGTGTGATTCTATATTCCTTTATTTCAGCACTCTTTGTGGCCATTTGGTATTTTTTTGATTAGATATGCGCTAGCTACTTAATCAATGTCTGCTTTTTAAATAGTTAGGTGAATCAGATTTTTACTTGTTTGACTTGCAGTAAAGATATCGAATTGATTCATTAATATTTTACAATGAGGGTCTCAACTCTACATTTGGCAGTTTGAGATCAGATTTTAAAAGTGAAATTTGACAGCTATGGAATCATAGTCAGAAACCTACATCCATCAAAAGGATAAAATGTCTGACATATGTATCTGTGAAACCAAATTGAAGCTAAATATGTTTCAAATAATAGTTTAAACAGTAAAGAAAAGCAATATGAGATACATTGCAACAAGTAAGTCTCAACATGAATCACTAAATATTGGTATCGTTAAGTGACACAGCTATCCTACTTTTTATTTCACCAGGATTGTGTTAAGCATTAGAGATATTGGTAACTTTATTCCCACAGTCATATTCGAGAAATATTAGTTCCCATACTTAATAATGCCTCTGAGCCTTTGGTGAGATCCCTATGTGCCAATTCAATTGAAAAGATACAGGTTAGTTATCTTGACTTTTAATTTCACCAGTGACCTGTAATCTAACACTGATCCTTTCAAAAAACAATAACACAGTGTGATCATATTGTAGCTGAAAACAAGTTATTTAAAACCATTTAAATCTCTCCAGAATTTGCAGGTTTAAAATATGCATGTCAAAGCAGGCAGTCCAATGAGTGTATCTAAGTTCTATTTTGGAGTAATGGAAATGGCAAGATGAAATAAATGAGAACCACTATTAACATGAAATTTAGCCAAAGGGTACACTATTCTTATAAAAAATGAAATGATGGCAGAGTAGTCCTTAATTCATTATCTATTGACAATACCTATCAGATGTATCATTACTGTTTCCATTGAAGCAGACTCTTATAAGTTATTCTATTTGCTATCTCCAGAGCAAAGGCATTTCTAATCAATGCCACCCTGTTTGGAAACTTGTGCAGATGACTGGTGTCTTGTTAATTCTTTAACCACCAGTTATAAGTACATTTAATTCAGAGTGAAAATTTTATGGCTGTTAAATATCCTATATGCAAAAGTGCTTCCAGGCTGCTGTGCCTACTACGATATCACTGTGAAATTTCTCAGTTACTTGTGAATTGTGTTATGCAATTTATATCCTAGTACAATAAATGAGTGAAAATAGGAAACACTGTATACTCCAACAGATTACAAATGGAAAGCTTTTAACTGAGTATGAAATTCTGTTCACATTCCATCAACAGAATTTTGAAAAAGCTTCCCTACTTTCTATCATGCTCAATTATGAATTGTTGAAAATCTTCTTGGAGGGTATACTAAGAGGACAAAACTTTTTTTTTTTTAGATGGCATGACTCACACAAAATATTTTGCAATTTTCCAAATCCAAATCTAGAAATATCCTCAGATGACTAATGCTATGTGGGTGGATTATCCATTTGAAATTGAGTGGGTTTTTGGATGATTGCATTAGACCATGCAGTAATCCTTATATAAAAATTGAAACCAACATTCTTCACAGCTGAAATTTTCAAACGATGTGTGTTCTTTTACTGCATAAAAGTGTTTTTGCCTTAATATAACATCTGGATATCAATACTAATACCACTCTCATAACTGTCACTAAATCTCACATGAATAAGACTGGACTAAATTCCTGGATCCACTACTTAACATTGTGAAAACTTGGAGAAATTATTGAATCCTCTGAGCCCCAGTAGGTAGGATAGTAATAATCCCTGGAATAAAATGGACTTAATATCAATTAGATAATACATGCAAACCACTTCTAACAATTCTTTTCACACAATGAGCAATCAATAAATATTAATTAAAAGTATTGTGTTATCATCCTTAAACCAGTATACCGGACACAGGAGTTAATTTCATAATTAAAGCACAGAGAAATTTAGGTCCATTGTCTCCATTATGTTAAACATGGATAGGAAGATACGGACAGATAAGCTTTTCTGAAATGTATGTACCAAGTATTCAGAAATAGCATTTTCTTAGGAGAGATACATTAGACAAAGATAAAAAGTAAAGAAAAAGTACACAGAACCTCTGTTAAAATTATGTAGCTACTCTGCCCTCAGGAGGTACATAACTTCCTGCTCCATAAATGTGGACTGTGCATATGTATAGAGAGGGGGAATGGAAGGGTACTAACTTTGCAATGGAGAGAACAGAAAAGACTATCTCAGTTCAGTTCAGTTCAGTTTTGTTCAGTCATGTCTGACTCTTTGCAACCCCATGAACCGCAGCATGCCAGGCCTCCCTGTCCATCACCAACTCCCGGAGTTCACCCAAACCCATGTCCATCGAGTCAGTGATGCCATCCAACCATCTCATCCTCCATCGTCCCCTTCTCCTCCTGCCCTCAATCTTTCCCAACATCAGGGTCTTTTCAAATGAGTCAGCTCTTCACATCAGGTGACCAAAGTATTGGAGTTTCAGCCTCAACATCAGTCCTTCCAATGAACACCCAGGACTGATCTCCTTTAGGATGGACTGGTTGCATCTCCTTGCGGTCCAAGGGACACTCAAGAGTCTTCTCCAACACCACAGTTTAAAAGCATCAATTCTTCTGTGCTCAGCTTTCTTTATAGTCCAATTCTCACATCCAAACATGACCACTAGAAAAGCCATAGCCTTGACTAGACGGACCTTTGTTGGCAAAGTAATGCCTCTGCTTTTTAATACACCGTCTAGGTTGGTCATAACTTTCCTTCCAAGGAGTAGGCGTCTTTTAATTTCATGGCTGCAATCACTATCTGCAGTGATTTTGGAGCCCGAAAAAATTAAGTCTGACACTGTTTCCGCTGTTTCCCCATCTATTTGCCATGAAGTGATGGGACCAGATGCCATGATCTTAGTTTTCTGAATGTTGAGCTGTAAGCCAACTTTTTCACTCTCTTCTTTCACTCTCATCATGAGGCTCTTTAGTTCTTCTTTACTTTCTGCCATAAGGGTGGTGTCATCTGCATATCAGAGACTATCTCAGCCAGTGATAAAAAATCGATATCAAGTCATAAATAATGCTGATGGTATGTATAATTGATATTATGTGATAAAAATAGCACTGTAGCTTTGTGATCTTCCTGCCCAAAACCCACGACACCAGTAAAATATCAGGCAAATTATAGTAAAGGGAAGGCCAACAACATACCTAACCTGTATTAAAAAAAAAAAAAAGCCAAGATCAACAAAAAAAGGAAAGTGCAAAACTATTACAATCTGAAAGAATTTATAGAGACATGACAACAGAATGAAACTAGATGAGACTCTGGAAGAGAAAAAGAACAACTAAGTAAAAACAAAGGATATCTAAATAGTCTATGAAATGTATTTAATAATGATGATTTGATATTGGTTCATTAACTGTAACACAGTAAGCACCCTGATACAAGATATTTTTAATAGGTAAAACTGCATCTGAGATGTATGGTAACTGTCTGTACTATTATTGCAATTTTCTTTATAAACCAAAAACTGTTCTAGAAAATGACATCTTAAAAATTGAAAAAGACTCTGTAAATGAACACATTCTCTATGCAGAGCAGCATGCCAGGAACATGTCCTAAAACTCTAGGGGATCCTGGTATAGAAAGATAATTCCTTATGTTAAATAGTGTTTGTTTTGCCAAGTATAAAACTGTATAATCAGAAAAATGCAATTATGTGGGGTTTAAAATATAAGACCAAAATTAACATTCAAAATCAGAAAGATAAATAATTGTTTAATTATGCAACACACTCTAGGGCTTGTTTTTTGACTTTTTCTGGTAATATTTTGATCATTTTACCTGTTAGAAAGAGTGACATATCCTTAAATTAAAGGCTGCTAAATAGCACAAATTTGAAAGGTGCAAAAGAGATAAAAATGGTCATTGACTTTAATTATTGGATTGTAGTGAGGTGATTCAGCTGTTTAAAAAAATCATGATGGGAGTATTAAATATAATGTACTATATCTTATTTTGTGTCACAGATGTAGTTTAAATAGAATGATGGAGATACAGTTAACTTTTGGATATACTAGTCATGCAATTGCAATAATAGTAGAAAGACAAAACATATGTGGCAGGAGCTAGATAAACGTTTTTTTTTTCTCTCTTTCTCACTGGGTTAGTTTAGCAGTCCACAGTCAGTTTTCTCCTCTTTAATATATGGCTTCCTTCTATGGCTCCAATTTAGTTGTTCAGATTGTCACCACAGATCAGGCAGCAGCAGGTGGAACAGGGCTGGAGCTCACACACATTCATTTTCCAGGCCTGACCTGGAAATCACAGACCACATTCTACTCACATTCCCTTGGGCAGAACTTTGTTCCATCACTATAGCATGTTACCAGAAAAAATTTTTAAAAAATGTATTCTCTTGATGGTTAACCTATTAACCAGCTAAAACTAGGAAGTTCTTTTATTAAAAACAGAAATATTTACTGGTAGATATCCAGTTATCTCTGATTCAGTAATGCCCAGGTCCCACACATCTAAAACTGGCAAAGAACACACTTGAGGAACTTGTTAAGATGCAGATTATAATTTATTAGGTCTGAGGTTATGCTTCTAACAAGCTCCCAAGTGATACCATTGCTAATTATCCAAGGATCAAACTATTATTTTCAAGATTCTAGCTTATATGCTATGTAGAAAGAAGCTTTGCCTTTGAGCCAGATTTGGAGTGGACCAGTATTCAGGTTAAGCAATATTTTTACTCTTTGGTTTATCTATTTTGTTTCTTGTATGGTGGCAGTGAGGAAAACACAAAGAATGCACTAGCTTTATGAATAAAGCTAGAAATAAGTAGATTCTGTATAAGAAAAATCTGCAGTATATTTTCTCATTATTAAAGTAGTGTACTTAATTTATCACTGAGACAACTAATCATAATAATGAACTGAGAAACAGGATGAATTTGTGGTGGGGCAATATGTGGGTGAATGTTTGCTACAAAGGGTCAGAAGAAAAATTTAAATCTGTGTATGAATTGAGAAAATGTAGTATATTCAAAGGACAAAAGAAGATCTGTTTACACTGAGTTTCTTCTACTCAATAACATATTAGATTTTATATCATATTTTCCTCTATATAGCTGAAAACTCCTATTTTTGCACTCAATTCTTTTTTTGTTTGTTTAATCACTAAGTTGTATCTGACTCTGGCGACCCCTTGGATTATACACCACCAGGCTCCTCTGTCCCTGGGATTTCCCAGGCAAGAATACTGGAGTTTCTTCAGGGGATCTTCCCAGCCCAGGGATAGAACCTGTGTCGTCCGCTTGGCAAGTGTATTCTTTACCACTGAACTACCTGGGATATGTATGTGTTTGGACATACACACACACACAGTAAAAAGATCAAATTATTTTGTCCTTGTTTTCCAAATACATACCCCAGAGTGTGTGTGTGTGTGTGCTCAGTTGCTCAGTTGTGCCCTCCTCTTTTACAACCCCATGGATGTAGCCTGCCAGACTCTTCTGCCATAGGATTTCTCAGGCAAGAATACTGGAGTGGTTTGTTGTTTCCTGCTCCAGGGGGCTTTCCCAACCTAGGGATTGAACCCCAGTCTCCTGCATCTCCTGCACTGGCAGGGGTATGCTCTACCACTGTGCCACATGGGAGTTCATATACCCCAGCCTCATTAGTAAAAAATGAGATGGTTAGAAACACATAGTACAAATACACCCACTAGATCTAGCACCATGGAGCGGGTGACAATGACCAGATTATGGGCAAGGGTTGGAGCTACTAAAACTCCCTGAGTATATCCAGTGTGCAAATATAAACATTTCCAGCTCAGCTGCACAATTCACTGAAAGAAAATGTACATTGTTTATTCATTAACATTGAAACTTCTAACATATGATTTCCAGAAACAAGAGTGTCAAAATTTTTTTTTTTTTCTGAGTGAAATACTCACTCTCAGAATAGAAATATGTAACACCATACTGCTTAGGGTCAGTAGGGCTAGGATCATGGATCATTACACTCTTGGTACATGTTCACTGGTAATTAGGATCAAGAAAGGAAAACGAAGCCTCCTGAAGGTCACTGAAAATGTATTGGCTCATTTTAAATACTTTTAGTTCTTACCATAAGCAAAACACTGGCAATCTGAGACATAAATTGAATTATGGTACATTTCTATCCTTTGAGAATTTATTATCTAGTAAGGGAGATGAGAAATTGATGTATAAAAATTGCTATAGAATACATAAATGCCTATGATTAGTTCCAAAAGCCTAGTTAAAACTATGCCTGTCATAGACATTTTACACAATGATCGATACTGGTTGAACTAATTAGGAAGGAGTTCATAGAATCACAAAGTAAGAAGGCATTTGGAGGTCTGGATCCTAATACATTACTCATTCAGTCTCCCCTGGAAAACCCCATTACATTTTTGCCAAACTTGTACTTTAAAATGTATAGGAATGGCAAACTAATCACCTTCTAAGCTAGGTCTTCTGGATAGCTCTAAGATAAAACATTCTAAAAAAAAAGTGTTTATTATGAAACTCAGATTTAAATCTTCTCTTAAAGGATAGAGGATATTCAATAAGCCAAGGTTTTTCCAGATAGAGGGGATAAAAGGAATTATGTAGAAAAACATAAGAACGTATCAAAGTAGAGAATTTTATAATGGATGTGAAGTTTAAAAAAAAAGCATAGTAAAATTTACATGAATGTAAACTAAGAGTTTGGGCTGAATTTTATAACAATAGAATACTTGCTGAGGATTTTTGAGAAGATATGGAATATGAGGGATGACAGACTTTAGGAATACTCATCTATCAGTAGAATTCAAGATAGATTAGGGAAGAGCATAAACTAAAGACCAGCAAAGAAAGAAGGGCTTGAGCTGCATGATCAGAGTAGTACTAAGCCTCAAGTAAACTATAGCAGATGCTATAAATGTCTTGCCAACATTATATATACATATATGATTTACTTATGCATATGCATGCATAATTTTATGAGATTCCCTGGTGGCTCAGTGGTAAAGAACTTGCCTGCCAATGCAGGAGCTGTGGGTTCAATCTCTTGGTCAGGAAGATCCCCTGAAGAAGGAAGTGGCAAGTCACTCCAGTATTCTTGCCTGAGAAATTCCATTGACAGAGGAGCCTGGCTGGCCACAGTCCATGGGGTCTCAGAGAGTTGATATGATTTAGCAACTAAAGATCAACAGTAATAATGCATGATCCTCAAACTATTTCTAGCCAATAGAATGCATTATAATTTATTTGCACATTTGGGATGACATGATTAAGAAGTAATGTGACTTTTCACCCTCTACTCTTCCATCAGAATGCAATGAACTCCGAGTCCTTAAGGGAAGGATTGGGGTTCTCATATCACAATTGGGCTTCCCTTTTTGCTCAGCTGATAAAGAATCCGCCTGCAATGTGGGAGACCTGGGTTTGATCCCTGGGGTGGGAAGATCCCCTGGAGAAGGGAAAGGCTACCCACTCCAGTATTCTTGCCTGGAGAATTTCATGGACTGTATAGTCCATGGGGTCTCAAAGAGTTGGACATGACTAAGCGACTTTCACTTTCACTTTATCATAATTGGCTGAATCTCACCTAGCAAAACATGTTTTTACTGTTACATGAATTAAAGAGAAACTTTTATCGTGTTAAGCCAGTGAAATTTGGGGTCTATGTGTTACAGTAGCTGTTCTTTCTCTAATACAATGCCTTGTACTAAGAGAAGTTCTGAGGCACTGAAGGATTTTAAGCAATGGAGTGGATGCCATTTTATTTGATTTAAAAAAAATATCCTGTGGCTACAGATTGCAAAAGTTAGGTATTTGAGACTAGGCAAAGTGGGTGCAGATATTCCGATTAGGAGGCTCTTACAATAGTTGTGCTAAGAGTTGCTTATAGCCTGTAACTTGAGCAAGACCGAATCTTGGTTGGCAGCATTCGTACTTAAGTTTCACTGGCAGTAGGAATCATAACTTACAAGTTGTTCTGTCTTGACACAAACACACTCATTGTTTCCTTTTGCCATGACACATGTGCTATATAACTAATGGGAATACCATTAACTAATGAAAGTTGTACGCAAAAAAGACTCATGAACCTGTATTTCATCATTTGTAAAACATAAAACATACATTTACTTATTCATACCGTTTCTTCATGGTATTGCACATTGCCAACTAAATCAGTGTTTCTAAAACCTATTAATTATAATGAAATACCATTTATGTTAAAAGTGATAAAATATGTTTATTAACATAATTAAGCATAGCAGCATATTCTTTAAGCTTAAAGTACACTTCATTTAGTCACTAATGTAGCGGTAGTAAAGATGACATCAGCATGATGCAGAATTCATTTTGATGTTATTCAATTCAAGAAGTAAATACATTTGGATAACTTCAAATTTGCGCTGCTTGATTAAAAAGATTTTTCAAGGACATTTACTCCTCTACAATGGTAAAAATGAATGTTGTTTCATATTCATTGGCAAAATCACTGTATACAGTGGTTTTGTAGACCTAACAGCATTGAATTCTACTGCCTTCTGACAGTACTCCCAGGCATCACTCCTGATTAAATAAAGAAAAAGCTAAGAGTTTTACACTGTGCAAATTATCAGAACCTATTTTATATCTAAACTGGCACATCCAATATTTATTCACAAAAGTAATAGTTTCACTGAAGCTTGTACACACCATCTCTTTAAAGGATTAGCTCCAAATGCATAAAAGTCAAATCGAAAGTTTGGCGAGAATTCAGTTCAGTTCAGTCACTCAGTCGTATCTGATTCTTTGTGACCCCATAGACTGCAGCACGCCAGGCTTCTTTGTCCATCACCAATCCCAGAGCTTACTCAAACTCATGTCCATTGAGTTGGTGATGACATACAACCATCTCATCCTGTCGTCCCCTTCTCATCCCTCCTTCAATCTTTCCCAGCATCAGGGTCTTTTCCAAGGAGTCAGTTCTTCGCTTTAGGTGGCCAAAATACTGGAGTTTCAGTTCAGCATCAGTCCTTCCAATGAATATTCAGGACTGATTTCCTTTAGGAAGGGCTGGTTGGATCTCCTTGCTGTCCAAGGACTCTCAAGAGTCTTCTCCAACACCACAGTTTAAAAGCATCAATTCTTTGGCACTCAGCTTTCTTCATAGTCCAATTCTCACATCCATACACGACCACTGGAAAAACCATAGCTTTGACTAGATGGATCTTTGTTTGCAAAGTCATGTCTCTGCTTTTTAATATGCTGTCTAGGTTGGTCATAACTTTTCTTCCAAGGTGAGAAGTACACAGTGTTAAATAGTATATACCATATGAGCTAGTGGCTGCAATGCTGTATGACTTGTAAGAAGACCTAGGGTTGGTTATTTTGTCATTCATTCATTTATTTATTTGTTTGTGTATATGGTGTCCAACTCTTTGCGGCCCCATGGACTAAAGGCTGCTCTTCTGTCCATGGAATTTTCTAGGAAAGAATACTGGAGTGAGTTGTTATTTCCTACTCCAGGGAATATTCCCAAACCAGGGATTGAACCCAGGTCTCTTGCATCTCCTGCATCGGCAGGCAGATTGTTTCCCACTAGTGTCACCAATCACTTACTTATGTATCCATGCATTTCATCAATAGGCAGAATTATCATCTCAATGCCGTCTTTCTCTAAACATGTGATCTTAATCAGGTTCATTAACTTTTCTGGAGTTAGAAACTGATCTACATACTAATAAGGCTTTTATTACTAGTGTCAAAAGGCTTTAATACTAGCATCAACTAAAGCTATAGATATAAAAGTATTTTGACAAACTGTAAAGATAGGTATTAACATGTTTCCATCTTAAATCATTATGTGAACTCCCCCCACCCCCCGATTTCTTGAGTGCTCTATGATCTACAACACAAATCATTCAAGAGGCATCTCAGAGGGAATTCTGTTCTGAATCTTTGTATATTAACAACTGAGAAAAGCAAACTGAATATAAACTCACCATGAAGTGTGAATGTAAGCTCTGGATTTTCTTTCCCACCACACTAATCCCTTGATCTTGTAGAATTTCTATCTTCTGTGTTAGTAATTACAAAGCAGCTCTTTCTGATATTTAAGACAAAGTCACTCCTGAGTGCCCTAGTGAGCACCGACTACTGCTATATCATACTATTTTGTAATAGATTAACATATCAATACATTTAATGTGATCATGCACGTTTCCTTGCAGAACATCTACTTCAGTTACATTATCCAGAAAGAACAATGATTTTAAAAGTGAGAATAACGTGATTTGACAAGGTAAATTAGCTGCCAAGATCCACTTTGCACATGGGAGATAGCCACTGAGTGACATTTCAACGTATGATAAACGGACTTGTTCCTTCTCTCCCTCTCTTTCCCACTTTGCCAATACATAGAAAAAGATATAATCCCTCCAGTTAAACATAAATTGATTTTCAGGCCAAGAAGGAAGATACGCTAGTAAAAGCTGTGCATTCAAGGAGGATAATGAGATTGATTCCATGCTCTGCAAATAAAAACACATTGCATTTAAATTTGGCTCCTTCAAGGATGAGTGAATGATTAAGATTAGCACATATGTTGAAGAAGCAAGTTAACTGAAAGATTGTTAAAGAGAAATGTCATGACATGTTGAACAACTGAAACATCATTTAGAGATGTGACTGAACATGTAGGTTTTAATCTGCTGCTCAATCTATACTCCAGACCAGGCAAGGCCAAGTTCAAAAGTAGCAGGAGATGGCAACTATTTCCTTTGAACATAGTAATCCTTACTGTTTGAAGTCATATATAACCTGAGAATATGCAAGAGTATTTATTATAAATAAAGTTAATGATAAAGTGACTGAATTGTATTTCTCGCTTCAGTAATCAGATCACTATAAGCCAGTTTGAGGACTACTTTTTTTTTTTTTTAATCACATGAGTTTTGAAATCTTGAGCAGCCAAAATTTGAAAAACAGTGAAATCACTCATTGTTGTTCAGTTGCTCAGCCGTGTCCGACTCTTTGCCACCCACGGACCACACCATGCCAGGCATCCCTGCCCTTCACCATCTCCCGGAGCTTGCTCAAAACTCATGTCCTTCGAGTTGGTAATGCCATCCAACCATCTCATCCTCCGTCATCTCCTTCTCCTGCTGTCTTCAATCTTTCCGAGTACTGGAGTCTTTGCCAGTGACTCAGCTCTTTGCATCATATGGCCAAAGTATTGGAGCTTCAGCTTCAGCATTAGTCCTTCCAATGAATATTCAGGATTGATTTCCTTTATGATGGACTGGTTGGATCTCCTTGCAGTCCAAGGACTCTCAAGAGTCTTCTCCAACACCACAGTTCAAAAGCATCAATCCTTTGCCACTCAGACTTCTTCATGATCCAACTCTCACATCCATACATGACTACTAGAAAAACCAAAGCTTTGACTAGATGGACCTTTGTTGGCAAAGTAATTTCTCTGTTTCTTAATATGCTGTCTAGGGTGGTCACAGTTTTTCTTCCAAGGAGCAAGCGTCTTTTAATTTCATGGCTGCAATCACCATCTGCAGTGATTTTGGAGCCCAAGAAAATAAAGTCTGTCACTGTTTCTATTGTTTCCCCATCTATTTGCCATGAAGTGATGGGACCAGATGTCATGATCTTCGTTTTTTGAATGTTGAGTTTTAAGCCAGCTTTTTCACTCTCATTTTTCACTTTCATCAAAAGGCTCTTTAGTTCCTCTTCACTTTCTGCCACAAGGGTGATGTCATCTGCATATCTGAGGTTATTAATATTTCTCCCAGCAATCTTGATTCCAGCTTGTGTTTCATGCAGCCCGGCTTTTCACATGACATACTCTGCTGCTGCTGCTGCTGCTAAGTCGCTTCAGTTGTGTCCGACTCTGTGCGACCCCATAGACGGCAGCCCACCAGGCCCCGCCATCCCTGGGATTCTCCAGGCAAGAACACTGGAGTGGGTTGCCATTTCCTCCTCCAATGCGTGAAAGTGAAAAGTGAAAGTGAAGTCGCTCAGTCGTGTCCGACTCCCAGGGACCCCATGGACTGCAGCCTACCAGGCTCCTCCGTCCATGGGATTTTCCAGGCAAGAGTACTGGAGTGGGGTGCCATTGTCTTCTCCATGATGTACTCTACATATGAGTTAAATAAGCAGGGTGACAATATACAGCCTTGATGTACTCCATTTCCAATTTCTAACCAGTCCATTGTTCCATGTCTGGTTCTATTTGTTGCTCCTTGACCTACATACAGGTTTATCAGGAGGCAGGTAACGTGGTCCTATATCCATCTCTTTAAAAATTTTCCACAGTTTGTTGTGATTCACACAGTCAAAGGCTTTGGTGTAGTCAATGAAGCAGAAATAGGTGTATTTCTGGAATTCTCTTGCTTTTTCAATGATCCAATGGATGTTGGCAATTTGATCTCTGGTTCATCTACCTTTTCTATATCCAAGTTGAACATCTGGAAGTCCTCAGTTCATGGACTGTTGAAGCCTGGCTTGGAGAATTTTGAGCATTAGTTTGCTAGCATGTGAAATAAGTGCAATTGTGCAATAGTTTGAACATTCTTTGGCATTGTCTTTCTTTGCGATTGGAATGAAAACTGACCTTTTCCAGACCCGTGGCCACTGCTGAGTTTTCCAAATTTGCTGGCATAGTGAGTGCAACTCTTTGACAGCATCATCTTTTAGGATTTTAAATCACTCATAGATATGATTGGCTTCCCTGGTGGCTCAGATGGTAAAGTGTCTGCCTGCAGTTTGGGAGACCTGGGTACGATCCCTGGGTTGGGAAGATCCCCTAGAGAAGGAAATGGCAACCCACTCCAGTACTCTTGCCTGGAAAATCCCATGGACGGAGGAGCCTGGTAGGCTACAGTCCATGGGGTCACAAAGAGATGGGCACAACTGAGCGACTTCAGTAAACCTATATACCTATATAGATATGACTAAAACAGTACATTCCTTATATTCTACTGAACACCTTCAATCTCCTTCTCTTCATGTATGTTATGTTATACACAGCCTATATTTATTAGTATTTATTAACTTCTACAATAGGCTCTAGGAACTAGATGTTTAAGAATTAATAAAAAGTATGGCTAAATACCAAAAATCTAATATCTAGTGCACAAAATATACTTTATGAGCAAATGTGTGTTCTGCTTTATTCAATTACACAGCATTTGTTATCCCTTATGAACACATACTCTTCTTAAGGAAAACAATTTAATTATAAACTTACTCATGTGCATTAAAAAACTCTCAGTGAGAATTACTTTGTGTATAAAGTAAACTACATCTTTCTTTACAATACCCCACATTATAATCACCAGAGTTAACCACTGATAATTGGAATGTTTCCATTTGGCTGAAAACTCACTGACACAGATCACACCCACACAACTTATTTTATACAAATGTGATCTACCTAGGCGTATATTTTCAGTCTTGGTGTTTATTATTTAGCTTACTTTGAAGTTACTTCCAAATATTGACTGATACCAATCTATATCAACATTTTGTGTGTTTGTGTGTAAGAGTCTTGCTGCTGCTGCTGCTAAGTCGCTTTAGTCATGTCCGACTCTGTGTGACCCATAGACGGCAGCCCACCAGGCTCCCCCGTCCCTGGGATTCTCCGGGCAAGAACACTGGAGTGGGTTGCCATTTCCTTCTCCAATGCATGAAAGTGAAAAGGGAAAGTGAAGTCGCTCAGTCGTGTCCGACTCTTAGTGACCCATAGACAGCAGCCCACCAGGCTCCTCCGTCCATGGGATTTTCCAGGCAAGAGTACCGGAGTGGGGTGCCATTGCCTTTGACTTAAATAATAGAAAGTAATTTTTTAAAGACAATTTTCCAGAGTAGAAATTCAAATTGCATTTACAGTAAAAAAAAGATCTTGGGTTATATTGCCAGATTAATTTCAATTTGCACTTTTATTTTGAGGTAACTGAGTTATGTGCTATTGTAAGAAGTACTACACCAAAATTCCATATACTCATTTCCCAGGTTCCCCTACTGTTACACAGTATAATATTAGAGCTAGGATATTGACATTAGCACAATACGCCAGTCTTGCATAGATTTCTGAAGTTTTGCTAGTACTTATTTGTATTTGTGTGTTTGTGTATGTTCTTGGTTTTATACAAGTTCATCACATATGTAGGTTTGTGTATCCATCACTACAGTTAGAATACAGAACAATTCCATCACCACAGGGATCCCTCATGCTGCCTCATACAACCACATTCGCACCTCCACCATTCACCACAGTTCCTTTCCTAACACCTGGAGGCCTTTAATTGTTATCAAATCCAAGCCTGGTTTGCTTGCTGCATGACAGGCAGCATTAACCAAGAGATGATGTTTGAGGCAAGGAATATGACTTTATTTGGAAAGTTGGTTGACCAAGATGACAGAACAATGTCTCAAAATAATCATCTTGTCAGCGTCTGGATGCCAACTTCTTTTATAGAACAGAGAAGGGGAGGAGCTGAGGAAGCAAAGACCATTATCTTGCAAATAACTCATGGAATGGTCAGCCTCAGGGAGGGGATGTGTTAATCTCTCCAGGCAGAGGGGCAGGGTTCCATGAGGCAGGTTGTTATATATGATTATAAAAACAAAAGCAATGAACAGTAAAGGTTAAAGTCAAAGAAACAGACCCATCACGAAGTTAAAATTGTCTAGTCCCTGCAACATAATCTGTTCTCCAGTCAAATATTTAGTCTTTTCAAAATGTAACCTAAATAGATTTATAAAGCATGTGAATTTTTGAATTAACATTTTTTTCATTCAACATAATTCTCATGTGATTCATACAAATTGTTGCTTATAGCAGTAGTTTGTTCTTTTTCATTGCTAAGTACTATTCCATGACACAGATGTATAACCATGTATTTATCCACCAACTGAAGGATAGCTAAGTTGTTTCCAGTTTGGGGATATTTTTAATAAAGCCAACATGAATATTTGTGTACAGGTGTTTGTGTTCCTAAACATTTGTTTTTGTCTAGGATAACACGCTAGCAAAGTAATGCTCAAAATTCTCCAAGCCAGGCTTCAACAGTACCCTGAACTTCCAGATGTTCAAGCTGGATTTGGAAAGGCAGAGGAACCAGATATCAAATTGCCAACATCCGTTGGATCATCAAGAAAACAAAAGAGTTCCAGAAAAACCTCTACTTCTGCTTTATTTAAAGTGAAGTGAAGTCGCTCAGTAGTGTCCGACTCTTTGCGACCCCATGGACTATAGCCTATCAGGCTCCTCCGTCCATGGGATTTTCCAGGCAAGAGTACTGGAGTAGATTGCCATTTTCTTCTCCAGGGGATCTTCCTGACCCAGGGATTGAACTCAGGTCTCCCGCATTGTAGGCAGAGACTTTTACTGTCTGAGCCACCAGGGAAGAGCCTCTGCTTTATTGACTATGCCAAATCCTTTGACTGTGTGGATCACAACAAACTGTGGAAAATTCTTAAAGAGATAGGAATATCAGACCACTTGACCTGCCTTCTGAGAAATCTGTATGCAGGTCAAGAAGCCAGAGTTAGAACTGAGTATGGGACAAGAGACTGGTTCCAAATTGGGAAAGGAGTATGTCAAGGCTGTATATTGTCACCCTGCTTATTTAACTTGTATGCAGGGTAGATCATGCTAAATACCAGCTTGGATGAAGCACAAACTAGAATCAAGATTGCTGGGAAGAATATCAATAACCTCAGATGTGCAGATGACATCACCCTTGTGGCAGAAAGCCAAGAGGAAATAAAGAGCCTCTTGAGGAAAGTGAAAGATGAGAGTGAAAAAGTTGGCTTAAAACTCAACATTCAAAAAACTAAGATCATGGCATCTGGTCCCATCACTTCATGGCAAATAGATGGGTAAACAATGGAAGCAGTGACAGACTTTATTTTTTCTTGGGTTCCAAAATCACTGCAGATGGTGATTGCAGCCATGAAATTAAAAGATGCTTACTCCTTGGAAGAAAAACTATGACCAACCTAGGCAGCATATTAAAAAGCAGAGAAACTACTTTGCCAACAAAGGTCCATCTAGTCAAAGCTATGGTTTTTCCAGTAGTCTTGTACGGATGTGAGAGTTGGACTATAAAGAAAGCTGAGCACTGAAGAATTGATGCTTTTGAACCGTGGTGTTGGAGAAGACTCTTGAAAGTCCTTGGGCGGCAAGGAGATCAAACCAGTCCATCCTCAAGGAAATCAGTCCTGAATATTCATTAGAAGGACTGATGTTGAAGCTGAAACTCCAATACTTCTGCCACCTGATGTGAAGAACTGACTCATATGAAAAGACCCTGATGCTGGAAAAGATTGAAGGCGGGATGAGAAGGGGACAACAGAGAATGAGATGGTTGGATGGCATCATTGACTCAATGGACTTGAGTTTGAGTATGCTCCGGGATTTGGTATGGACAGGGAAGCCTGGCGTGCTGCAGTCCATGAAGTCGCAAAGAGTTGGACATGAATGACTGACTGAATTGAAGTGAACTGAGGATAAATGCCCAAGGGTACAACTACTGAATTGTATTGTAATTGATATATAGTTTCATAACAAATGGGTCAGGAAGATCCCCCTCCCAGAGAAGGAAATGGCTAATCCACCCCAGTATTCTTGCCTGGGAAATCCCATGGACAGAGGAGCCTGGCAGATTCCAGTCCATGGGGTCACAAATAGTCAGACACAACTGAGTGATTAACAACACTTCATAACAAATCGTCAAACTGTTTTCCAGAGTTACTGTAGCATTTCCTGTTTCCAGAATATACGGAAGATATTCTCCTATAATTTCTCCACATCCTCATCTTTATTTGGTGACTAAATTTTAGTCATTTAGGTAGCCACATAGTGATATCTCACGGTAATTTAAATCTGCATCTATATAATAGCTACTGATGTTGAATAAATTTTCATGTACTTATTTATCATGTGCACATTCTTGATGAAATATTTCTCTATACCTTTTTCTCATTTTCTAATTGGATCTTTTTTTTTCACCATTGAATTTTGAAAGTTCCTTATATATTTTAGATACCAGCCTTCTTTCACATATGTGGTTTATATTTTTTTCTTCCAGTTTGTATCTTTTTTTTTTTTTGTCATCCTTTTAGCAGTGTCTTTTACACAGCACACATTTTGTTTTGTTTTTGATATGGTCCAGTGTGTCAATCTACTTTTCTGAAACAGATTTTGATATCAGTCTAAGAACTTTTTACCTATCTACTGAAGATTTTTGCTTTTCTTTAAGTTTTATAATTTTACTTCTTACATTTAAATCTATATTCCATTTTGAGTTGACTTTTATGTAAGGTAGGATGTTTAAGTCAAGGTACAATTTTTATTGCCTATAATCAGTCACCATTTGTTGAAAAGGCTACTTTTCCTCCGATGAATTGTTTTGCTCCCTTTGTCAAAAACCAGCTGGCATCATCAAATGAGTGATGTCTTTCTTAAACTTATACTTAACTATTTCATTATTCTTGGGTCATTTGTAGAGCAACAGTTTTCTGTCTTAAAAATCCATTCTCTACATGCTCATTGTTAGTATATCGAAATGTAATTATTTTTCTTACCAAATTCAATTAGTTGTTTTAGGAGTTTATTTTACTTAGCTTTATCTGAATAAGTTAATTTTTATAGGATTATATTAATTATGTATTAATAGAAAATATTTGGAAATATTCTCTTTTTCAGAACTAACTTCTCATTTTTAATGCCACAGTTATAGCTAGGAATCTAAAATAGCAAAACGCTTTTCTATATGTGATAATCATTTAATATTAATAAGCACTCTTGTTTTTATCATTTAGATAAGTGGGAATATTTTACTTACATCATGAATATGTGATTGTTTTGAACAACAAAAGTAGTGAAAATGACAATTATTTTGGGAAGAATTTTTTAAGAAGTGCCACTGTAGCCACATTATTTTTACCTATTTCAGCCCTTATGAAAGTCTGAATTAAAATAGAGCCCCCATCAACTATATCCCTCTGTGATACCATAAGCAGAGCTTCCTTGCTGCCCCATGTTCAAAATGTAACAGGAAATGAACTTGTGTTAAGATTTGACTGATACAGAATAATGAAAGTAGGAAACTAGTCCTAACATATATTTAATGTAAATCAGTTAGATAGGGCCTCAAATGTTACAAACAGGAGGTAGGCTAAGAAAGCTGCTCATCCCCTACCAGGGAGGATTTCCTAATATCTCCTGTGGATATAACCAAGACCAGGGGTTACATAGACAACTGAGCAAAGGATTCTCAAAAAAAAAAAAAAAAAAAGTAGAATCCAGGCTTAACCAAGGGGAATGCCCCATCTTTAAGGTAGAGAGCCTGTAGAATGAGTTTTCAATTTCTATAGAAGCATATCTCTTATGTCTCCTATTTTTTTCTAAGTGAAAATACTTAATAGCCTATCACTGGCTCACAATTATATATTTTGTACGAGTAGGAGTAGATAACTTATCATTAACTCCGGAGATTTCTGGATCAAGAGGAGATATAGCCAGTACATTTTAGATCTACCATGAACAACAGCCCATCACTCAGGTATATTAGACATAAATCTTGATGCTGTAATGTCATGTGGCTTATAAGTTGTTTCATTCATAGATCACATGAATGTTTGTTGTGTGTATAGGAGGGAAAGGAGAGTATATAAAATATGTAGTGATCAGAGGGCAGATTTTGTTGGTCAGTAGGAATTATCACAAGTATTCCAGGTTTTTTTTTTTCTTTTTTTTCTTTTCCAAGCACTTAATAGGATTGTGCTTAATACACCCCCTTGATATTAGGCATGGCTTTGGCCACTATAATAGAAGCAAAAAGTTATATGTATCAATTTTCAGGCAGAAGCCTTAAAGCCAGTATTAACTATGTCTCCTTTAAATTGTCATACTGATGTAGAAAAGGAGTTTACAGCATTTGGATTCTTGAGTGACTATAGTGAGAAGACTGATTTGAATTTCTGTTGGACAAGGAGCTTGAGAAAGAAAAATTTTGGTATTTCAAACCACTGAAATCTTGGAGGATTGTTTGTTTCTGCAGCATAAACCAGCCTATGCTGACTGATATACTCATTTCATCAAATGTCTTATTTATTCTTAAATCATATAAAAAGAAAGAGAAGTTAAAGTCTATATGTGTGACAGAAATTTAATTAATTCTAATTGGAATTTTTGTATATACCAGTTATAATTTTAAGTTATTTTTCAAATCTGAGAAAGAGTTACAAAGTCTCATAGAGCCAGGTTTTTACCGAAAGTGGACAAAGTAGCATTTCATTGTAATGAACTAGCTCCCTAATGAGGTGTAGTAAAAGTTACATGTAAACAAGGAGACCAGAGACAAGCAATTTCATTTTAATCTCTTAATCTTTAAAGCAGAAAGATTAGTTTGATTTAGTTAAAAGTCTTAATTACTGGACCAAAAAGCAAAGGTATTTTTATTACATTTAAGAACACGTAGTAATTGGAGTCAGACAGGACTGAGGAGCTTCACTTTGACTTTTCACTTTCATGCATTGGAGAAGGAAATGGCAGCCCACTCCAGTGTTCTTGTCTGGAGAATCCCTGGGACAGGGGAGCCTGCTGGGCTGCCATCTATGGGGTCAAACAGAGTCGGACACGACTAAAGCGACTTAGCAGCAGTAACTGGAAACAGGCAAAAGAAATCCTTTGTCAGTGAGCCTGTAAGAGAAGGAAATGGCAACCCACTACAGTGTTCTTGCCTGGAGAATCCCAGAAATGGCAGAGACTGGTGGGCTGCTGTCTATGGGGTCGCACAGAGTCGGACACGACTGAAGCGATTTAGCAGCAGCAGCAGCAGCAGCAGCAGCAGCAGCAAACATGTTATAAAGACATAAAAAATACCAAACTAAGCAGAAATATTAGCTACACTGATGGTAAAATGTACTTCAAAATTCTCACAAGCTGCTTATTACTTTAAGAGAATAAAACTTGCACTTGGAGCTTGGCACTGACTTTACTACCACACCATGTTTTGCTGCTAAAAACACCTTATGTCCAGTTTCTGATCAAATTAGCACAGATTTAAAATTAGTGCAGCAATTTAAGGCAATGAAGCAGAAATTAAACTGTGCTCAGACTGTCATAAAGAACAAACATAGAAGGCCAAAGCAGAAAATAATAAATACTACTTTTAAAATTTTAAGGTTTTCAATTGTCTCATTAGTTGTCCACCTAGAGATATTTTGAAATGCAGTTAACAAATCTGAATATTTTCTGACAACTGAATAAAATCAGTGAGATTCAATTCAGTTCAGTTCAGTCACCAGTCGTGTCCGACTCTTTGGGACCCCATGAATCACAGCACACCAGGCCTCCCTGTCCATCACCAACTCCCGGAGTTTACCCAAACTCATGTCCATTGAGTCAGTGATGATATTCAACCATCTCATCCTCTGTTGTCCCCTTCTCCTCCCACCCTCAATCTTTCCCAGCATCCGGGTCTTGTCAAATGAGTCAGCTCTTAGCATCAGGTGACTAAAGTATTGGAGTTTCAGCTTCAACATCAGTCCTTCCAATGAACACCCAGGACTGATTTCCTTTAGGATGGACTGGTTGGATCTCCTAGAAGTTCAAGGGACTCTCAAGAGTCTTCTCCAACACCACAGTTAAAAAGCATCAATTCTTCGGCAATCACCTTTCTTTAAGTCCAACTCTCACATCCATACATAACTACTGGAAAAACCATAGCTTTGACTAGATGGACCTTTGTTGGCAAAGTAATGTCTCTGCTTTTGAATATGCTATCTAGGTTGGTCATAACTTTCCTTCCAAGGAGTAAGCGTCTTTTAATTTCATGTCTGCCATCACCATCTGCAGTGAATTTGGAGCCCAAAAAATAAAGTCAAAGTCAGCCACTGTTTCCACTGTTTCCCCATCTATTTCCCATGAAGTGATGGGACCAGATGCCATGGTCTTAGTTTTCTGAATGTTAAGCTGTAAGCCAACTTTTTCACTCTCTTCTTTCACTCTCATCAAGAGGCTCTTTAGTTCTTCTTCACTTTCTGCCATAAGGGTGGTGTCATCTACATATCTAAGGTTATTGATATTTCTCCCGGAAATCTTGATTCCAGCTTGTGCTTCATCCAGCCCAGTATTTCTCATGATGTACTCTGCATACAAGTTAAATAAGCAGGGTGACAATATTCGCCTTGACGTACTCCTTTTCCTATTTAGAACCAATCTGTTGTTCCATGTCCAGTTCTAACTGTTGCTTCCTGACCTGCATACAGGTTTCTCAAGAGACAGGTCAGGTGGTCTGGTATTCCCATCTCTTTAAGAATTTTCCACAGTTTATTGTGATCCACACAGTCAAAGGCTTTGGCATAGTCAATAAAGCAGAAATAGATGCTTTTCTGGAATTCTCTTGCTTTTTCAATGATCCAGCTGATGTTGGCAATTTGATCTCTGGTTCCTCTGCCTTTTCTAAAACCAGCTTGAATATCTGGAATTTCACAGTTCACATAACTGCTGAAGCCTGGCTTGGAAAATATTGAGCATTACTTTACTAGTGTGTGAGATGAGTGCAATTGTGCGGTAGTTTGAGCATTCTTTGGCATTGCTTTTCTTTGGGATTGGAATGAAAACTGACATTTTCCAGTCCTGTGGCCACTGCTGAGTTTTCCAAATTTGCTGGCATATTGAGTGCAGCACTTTCACTGCATCATCTTTTAGGATATGAAATAGCTCAACTGTAATTCCATCACCTCCACTAGCTTTGCATTATGAGATTCATAATGGTATATTTGTGTTTTCATATATAGTACACATTTTGCTGAATCTACTTATGAGCTGTAAGTAATTAAGTGGTGTGATGATTTTTCACATTTAATATACCTACATAAGGAAATGGTACACACTCCAGTATTTTTGCCTGGAAAATTCCATGGACAGAAGAGCCTGGTGGGCTACAGTCCATGGGGTCACAAAAGAATTGGACATGAGTGAGAATTCATGCACATTAGATAACTTTATTAAATACCTTTTTCAATTAAACCTGAGTTTACCTAGAACTTTTTTGGGGAAATTGTGTACAATTAGAGTGTTGCCATTTTTTTTCTTATTGTATGTTATTTAATTTTACATATGTCATTATTAATTTCCTAAATTATCAAACCATACCATACTGCTTTAGCAAACTTACTGTCCTTAAATTTTCTAGCATAGTCAACTCTTGTTGATGAGCACTAGGACCAAATTAACACATTTATAGAAAATAGAGAACAATTTGTCAACTAGACTGCAGGAAGCATATTGGATGGGTTGCTCCAACCCTATGATCTCCTGCCAGTGCAGGATTTAACTCTCACACCATTTAAAATCCATAATCCACAATTTAACTACAATCCTTAGGTGGATTACACTAATTGACTGCATCGTGTCACTTTTTTTGAAGAAGGAGACATCAAGCTTTTGCATCTGCAAATTTTTCTTTAAGCCGAAAGCATATTATTAAGTACATAAGACTTCTCTATATTTCTTACATATTTGTGCATGTGAGTGCCAAGTCACTTAAGTCGTGTCCGACTCTTGGCCTATAGATAGCCACCCTCCAGGCTCCTCTGTCCATGGGATTCCTCAGGGAAGAATACTACAGCATGTTGCCATGCCCTTCTCCAGGGGATTTTCCTGACCCAGGAATTGAACCCATGTCTCTTACATCTCCTGCATTGGTAGGTGGGTTCTTTACCACTAGTGCCACTTGGGAAGCCCCATATACAGCCTTCATATTCTGGAAATTCTCAAAACTGGAGAATTTAATGACATAATCTGTGTACCTATGAAGGGGAAATAATAGTGATACAGTATGGACAAATGTCAGAAAGTTTCTCTCAGTTTTCATATGAGATCAAGAATTTGGCTATGTGATTGTAGATAATAATGTTATAAACATCAAAGCTGTTAAGACTGCTGCTGCTCAGGTGTTCACTCATGTCCGACTCTTTGCGACGCCATGGACTGTAGCCCACCAGACTCCTCTGTCCATGGAATTCTCTAGGCAAAAATACTGGAGTGGGTTGCCATGTCATTTCCCAAAGTTGCTAAGACTAGATCTTAATTATTCCCAGCATAAAACATAAATGATGATTACATGACATAATAGAAGTGTTAGCTAATGCTTCCATGGTGATCATATTGCAGTAGTAAAATGTATCAAATCAACATGTACACCTAAAACTTGCACAACTGTTTATTTCAGTTATACCTCAGTAAAAAATTTTAAGGATTTCATTTTGATTCCACAAATTTTTTACTTCACACAAGTGATGTATCTATGAGTGCATGCTAACACTTCAGTTGTGTCTGACTCTATCAAGTGCTACATTTGTATTGTAAGTTTGTATATATAGGAATGAAAATAGTGCATAAGGCTGCTAGTGACAGATATATAAATGTTCTTCCTGTCTTAAAATCAAGCAGGAGGTAAATTATTGTAGATCTTTATTAATACATAAGTACCCATTTCATTCTTCCATAATAATATCTAACATTAGCTGATCATTGACTATGTGCTGGGCATTGCAACTGCATAGATTTAAAATGTTTGGAATAGGAGGAAGTCCAGAGATGGCACTGATGAATTTGGCATTTGAGGACTGCCTGGTGTCCTCTGCTGATTTCTGAGAAGAGCTGTAAATTCCTGCAACTTATGTAAGCTGGGCTTCAACCTTCTCCTGAGAGCTTGCTGATTCCAGAAAGTACTGTTTTCCTTTTTGTCTCATCTCTGTCCATGGGGACAGAGGTGAAGTTTTGCAGGAAGTCCAGAATTTCTGCTTGAGATGAGCTGCAGCAATTTTCAATGTGCCTTGTTTTTCCATGAAGGGTATGCATTTATATATACAACTACATACTGTTCATCCATGAAAAAAAGAATGAAATTTTTCCATTTGCACCAGCATAGATGAATTTGGAGGATATTATGCTAAGTGAAATAAGTCAGGCAGAGAAAGAGAGATATTGTGTGATATCACTTATATGTGGGATCTAAAGAATTAAAACAAATTATTGAATATGATTTTTTAAAAAAAAGTAAGCAGACTCTTAGATTAAGAGAACAAACTATTTGGTACCAGTGGGGAGAGGAAAAGGGAGGGGGCAAAGTAGAGGTAAGAGATTAAGAAGTACAAACTATTACATATAAAACAAATGTTACAAAGGCATATTGTACAATGCAAGGAATAGAGTCAATATTTTATAATAAATATAAATGAAGTATGAAGTTTAAATGTTATGAACTCTGGGCTTCCCTGGTGGCTCAGTGGTAAAGAATTTGCCTGCCAATGCAGGAGACATGGGTTTGATCTCTGGGTTGGGAAGATCCCCTGAAGAAGGAAATGGAAACCAACTCCAATATTCTTGCCTGGGAAATCCCATTGACAGAGGAGCTTGGTGGGTTACAGTCCATAGAGTTGCAAAAGAGTCAGACACTGCTTAGCAACTAAACAACAATTATGAATTGCTATGTTGTACACCTGTAACATATAATATTGAACATCAAATGTATCTCAATTGAAAAAAAAACATGCTTTGACCTCCACCTACTTCTGTATCCTCATTTCGTGCATTTTTCTACTTTATACCTAACAATATATGCCTTCCTTTCTGTGAACCTCCTGAGATCATAAGCAAATTAGGATGATTTCACTGTGTGTATTTTCACAGATGGTATGTCATGTGGCCTTTTAAGAAGATTCAACCTTCTACTATTTTTGAGTGTTTATGTTATCCTCTCTTCTTGAATGTGGACTACAATTAGAATTGCTTCCGGTAAATAGAATAAAACAAAAAGCGATGGGATGCCACTCTGAGATTAGGCTATGGAAGTCTGTGACTTCCGTTGTGATTGCAAACTTTATTTATTGCCTTCTTAACTTGCACGGTTTGACAAAGTGAGATGCCATGGCAGAGAAGCTACACATGGCCAGAACCTGAGAGCAATCTCTGATTAGCTACCAGTGAGGAAGTCACATCCTCAGTCTGGTGAGGTACTGAACTCTGCCAGTAACCACTGTGAGCTTGCAAGCTGATCCCTCCCCACGTGAGCCTTGAGGTGAGATTATAGCCCTAATTAACACCTGACTCCAGCCTTGTCATGGAACAGAAAGCAGATTACTAAGCTAGATCATGCACAGAAACTGATGCACAGATAATGAATGTGCATTATTTTAAGTCACTAACTTTGGGTGTGATTTGTTATTCAGAATAGGTAACTAATATAATAGAAGTTGCTCCTTCTGATGTAGGTGTCAACCTAATTACTGAATCATCAGGAATTTTATCATTGACAACTCAATCTAAGATCAGTGTTCCACCATTACTAACAGATTACTCAGTTTATTTTATCGCTATCGACATACACACACACACACACACACACACACACACTCACTCTCATGACTATCTTAAGGCAAAACTGCTAGTTGTCATATCTCTTCTCTCCTGGTTTCTCCTTACTTCCTGTCATGTGAATGATCAATCACTAATAAAAGAAAGAAAAAAACTATAATTTCCAGCTTCCCTTGAAGTTTATGCTATGCTATGCTAAGTCACTTCAGTCGTGTCCGACTCTGTGTGACCCCATAGACGGCAGCCCACCAGGCTCCCCCGTCCCTGGGATTCTCCAGGCAAGAACACTGGAGTGGGTTGCCATTTCCTTCTCCTTGAAGTTTAGTCATGACCAAAATAGGCTCTGTCTCCTGAGATTAAGTGAATATGGCATGTCCAAATTCCAACAAATATGCTTCTTCCCTCCTTTTGCCATTCTCCTGAATGTGGATGTGATGCCTTGAGTTGCATATTGGACCCTGAGAATGAGGTCTACTCATGGGGATGGGAGCACAGACAGCTGGAAGTAACTCGGGCTCATACAATGATAATCACCAAACCAGCGCTAAACCACCTATCTAGACACACAGACTCCCTTGTTTCAGCCACTACGATTGGAGGTTCTGTTATACCAAGGCAACCCTAAATCTAAGTGGTATATACTTACTAGATTGAGTTTGCTTATTATTTGATTATAGACCCTCTTCATTCTCCTTGTTATCTAAATTCAATCCATAAAATCTCTATGATGGATGATCATTTTCTTATCTCCAATTTTCACTGGTCCATCTTTTGTGACTAGAATAGTATTTGACATGTGACAAGCATTCAATAAACACTTTCAAAATAAATGTATATGAATGGTCATTTAGACTGATTTAGAATGTTTGCTATTACAAAGCTGTAACAATAAATACTCTTGTATTCACATGGGTGCTCAGTTGCTCAGTCATGTCTGACTCTTTGCAACCCCATGGGCTGCAGCCTGCCAGTCTACTCTGTCCATGGGATTTCCCAGGCAAGAATACTGGAGTGGGTTGCCATTTCTTTCTCCAGGCGATCTTCCCAACCCAGGGATCAAACCCGGGTCTCCTGCATTATCGGCAGATGCTTTATTTTACCCTCTGAACCACCAGGGAAGCCCTCTTTATACACATCTTTGTGCAATTATGAGTATTTGTTCTAGGAGGGACACCAAGAGGTAGAATTGCTGGATGGAAGAATATGTACATTACACTTAATAGTAACTGCCAAATTGCCTTTCCAGAAAATCTCTACCAATTTATACTTTAATCCATAGTTTATCTTAGGAAATAGTTTCCTATTCTTTTGCCAAGAGTAGATATTACAAATCAGCTTTGGTTTTGCCAATCTTATGCATGAGATAGATGTCCTTGTGATTTGTAGTTTGCTACAGAAAGATTGTTTTTCTGCAAGTCTACTCAGATTCTTATATTTAATGCATTGAGATTCTCTGGAAGGGATACACAACATGCAATGTTTCCAAAAGTAACCATGGCAGTTTTTTTCTTTTCTTTTTTTTCTTTCTTAGATGGTCTCAAGACACAGGAGTTCAGCATAGTAACACTCTCAGAAATGTTAGCTTGGACTTAAATGGTGGCCAGGATGCAGTGTAGAGTTTCTCTCTAAGCTTTATGGAGGCTAAGTTGAATATATTTGGAACTTTCCATCAAAGAAACCCACTGAGAGATGATACAGTAGTAAGAGTTAATTATCTTCAGATTTTAATTTAGTGGGAATGACCTTGAGTTCATAACTAAGCAATTACATTAAGCAGTGTAACTCTTGGTTAAGATAATGGGTTTCTCTGAGGAAGAGGAATACTCTTCTCATTATGGACACAAGAGGAAAAGCTTAGTCCTGTTTATTCTGTGCACTTGAAGAGTTCTGGGTGGATTGACCACCTAACATGGTTTACCATGGAGTGAGGGTTTTCCCAGGATCTTGATGTTTCAGGGCTGAAACCAGAAAATGCTGGGCAAACCTGGATGAGGTGGTCATTGTATTTCAGACTTCATTTTCTGAGCTCGTTTATCTTTTGTAAAGTCATGTCTTTAGAAGAATATTTGCTGCAGAAATGCCTCACACTTTTGCATACAAACATTTTGTGTGTGTGATAAAATATATATAACATACGTTGTATTATTTTTTTTTAATTTTACTTTATATTGGAGTATAGTTAATTTGGACTTCCCAGGTGGCTCAGTAGGTAAAGAATCCACTTGCAATGCAGGATGTGCAGGAAACGCCGTTTCAATCCCTGAGTCGGGAAGATCCTCTGGAGGAGGGCATAGCAACTCACTCCAGTATTTTTTTCGTGTCTGACTTTTTTTTTTTTTTTATTTAACTTTACAATATTGTATTGGTTTTGCCATATATCAAAATTAATCTGCCACAGGTATACATGTGTTCCCCATCCTGAACTCTCCTCCCTCCTCCCTCCCCATACCATCCCTCTGGGTCGTCCCAGTGCACCAGCCCCAAGCATCCAGCATCGTGCATCGAACCTGGACTGGCGACTCGTTTCATATATGATGTTATACATATTTCAAGGCCATTCTCCCAAATCATCCCACCCTCTCCCTCTCCCACAGAGTCCAAAAGACTGTTCTATACATCAGTGTCTCTTTTGCTATCTCGTATACAGGGTTATTGTTACCATCTTTCTAAATTCCATATATATGTGTTAGTATACTGTATTGGTGTTTTTCTTTCTGGCTCACTCCAGTATTTTTGCCTGGAGAATCTCATGGACAGAGGAGCTTGGCAGGCTACAGTCCCTAGGGTTGCAAAGAGTTGGACATGACAAGTGACTGAGCACACACACAGCACAGTTAATTTACAATGTTGTGTTAGTTACCAGATACAGCAAAGTGATTTAGTTATATATATTCATATATTTATTCTTTAATATATTATTTTCCCATATAGGTTATTACAGAATATTGAGTATAGTTCCCTGTGCTACACAGTAGGTCATTACTGATTATCTGATTTATATACAGTAGTGTGTAAATGTTAATCCCAAACTCCTAATTTATCCCTCCCCTCCAGCTTTTCCCTTTGGTAACCATAAATTTGTTTTCTAAGTCTGTGAGTCTGTTTTGTAAATAAGTTCAATTGTATCATTTTTTTTTTTAGATTCCACATATAAGTGATATCATAAGACATCTGTCTTTCTCTGTCTGACTTAACCTTTTGACAGGAAGCTTATGTTAAAACATCATCATTCCAGTTATCTCTTCCTGCATTAAAAATTAGCCCAAACCTTTATGGCTTAGCACAATAGCTATTGTATCTTATCTCATGGTTTTTGTGGATCATGATTTGGATAGGGCTCAACTGAGGAATTACTCTCTTCCAACTTGCATTAGTTCAAGTCTTTTACAAGCAACTGTTAAGAAATGAGTCTAGACATGCAAGTGATGCTTGGGAAAATACCTGTGAAAGATAAAGGGGAGGGAGTGAGAATAGGTAGGAAATGACTCAACCAGGGAGGCAGGTTTGACACCAATAAAAGAGACGTGGAAGGAAAAAAGATTGGAAAGGAAGACTCTTGGAATGCAGTGTTGGTGTGAGAGAAGGAGAGTTAGGCTATAAGTAGTTTTTCAGTCTCTGAGTCATAATGTTCATGCGGTTCTTGCTGCAAAAATACTGGGGTGGTTTCTCCAGTTGATCACATTTTGTCAGAACTCTACACTATGACCCGTTCATCTTGGGGTCCCTGCACAGCATGGCTCATAGCTTCGCTGAGTTACACAAGCCCCTTCACCATGACAAGGCTGTGATACATGAAGAGGAGGCTGTGAATTAACTGTGAGAATTGTATATTCTTCTGGAATGAAATTCCATGGTAGACTAAATATACTCAGTCATTGAGTAAGAGAAGTCTAGGAGAAGGGTGACTTTGGAACACCTGAATTCAGGAGCAGTGAGTGTGAATCATATATATCCCTTGTAGCCAGTTATCATGAAGATGTAAGCAGTACATTTTTAAGGCTGTCACACAGCCAAGAATGTCGTGTTATTCAGTAGATGTATGCTGAGCTTCCCAAATGACTCAGTTGATAAAGAATCCGCCTGCAATGCAGGAGACCCAAGTTCAGTCCCTGGGTGGGGGGAAGATCCCCTGGAAAAGGAAATGGCAACCACCCCAGTATTCTTCCCTGGAAAATCCCATGAACAGAGGAGCCTGGTGGGCAATAGTCCATGGAGTCACAGAGAGTCAAACATGTCTTAGTGACTAAACCACCACACCGGGTCAGTCTAAGTGACCCAAAGTAGCTTTGCACGCATGCTGATGGCATGAGGTAGTGTCTGGAGTATCCACTGGGGCACCTTTCCAGAATGATGGCCTCCAGGTAGTGTGAACTCTGATACAATGGCTCAGGCAGTGCATTCCAGTGAACCAGGAATAGATGTATAGCCTTTTATTAGGTAGCACTGGAGATACACAGAGTCGCTTCTGCTATCCTCTGTCGGTTTAAACAGTCACAAATCCTCCTGAGTTCAAGGGGTGGGGACAAAGATTCCACTTCTCATGGGAAGAATAGCAAAACATTTGTAACCATGTTTTAAAACAGCCACACAACCTAATTTCTTTTATTTCTCAGCTGGCACACACTCTACCCATTCTTATTATCCTAAGAGGGAATTCATTTAACTGTTAAGGAAGTTCATTCTTCAAAATCAGATAGACATGAAGTTAAATCCAAGGTCTTTGACCTTAGTTTCCCTTTGTTTTGCTATAAATGCTCAAGTGAAATGGACATAATAATAATATTTAACTCAATTATTATGAAAAATAAATGAGATAATGCATGTAAGTTCCTGGCAGGCAGTAAGCTCTCAATAAATGTTTGTTAGTATTTGTGTATCTTTCCCATTTTTTATACTGTAGCACTGCCAATTCCATTGTTTTGGGAAATATAATTTTGAGTGTTTCCTGCTGCCTGAGAAGTGATTTTGTGGGTAAAATTCATTTATTGCCCCTTAAGGTTTTAGACTTTTAGATCTAGAAGAGATAGATACATAACAATCAATTAAAGTTAACATTCTACCAACATTTATTGAACAGCTATCTGGGCATATCTTAGGAGGTAGGAAAGTGAAGGAAGTGGAAGGAAAAGTCACTTAATCATGTCCAACTCTTTGCAACCGCATGGACTGTAACCCACCAGGCTCCTCTGTCCATGGGGATCTCGAGGTAAGAATACCGGAGTGGTTTGCCATGCCCTCCTCCTGGGGATCTTCCCAACCCAGGGATCAAACCCACATCTCTTTTGTCTTCTGCATTGGCAGGCAGGTCCTTTACCACTAGGATCTCCTGGGAAGCCCCAGGGAAGCCTAGGATGAGACTGCAAATGGAAGAGAAAACAAGGTACAAAGATACACATGTTGCCTTTGTAGTACTGTAGATGCACTGGAGGCAGCAGTGCAGCCCACCTCTCCCCTCCCCGCGATCCTTAGCCCCCCATGTCAGCGGCAGGCTGGCTGTGCTTCCCATGCCCAGGTGTATGAGTCTGGCCACTTTGTGGATGTCCCGGGCCAGGCTCCCTGTGGATGTGGGGAAAGAGGACCAAGTTTTGTGCTGGTAGCAGCTGAATACCTCCGGCGGGGAGTTGTGCCAGCTCACACAGGAAAAAGGTCTGGCCAGGCCCTGTGACCAGATGGTTGGCCGCTGGCCCAGCTGATTTTTCTCTCGATCTAATTTCTGGGCTGAATGTTACTGTTCCCCATGGTGATCTGGGGACTGTAAATTTTGAGCCTTGTTGGTGAATTTGGAAAATACTGTGTAAATAGATCTGATGAAATGCAATGCATCCTTAAGTCACAGACACAGTAAGTGCTTTATAACACCATCTCATTTAAACTTCCCAGTACGTTTCTGAGGTTGGGCTATGATATGTAGTCTACAGATAAGAAAGCTAAGGTTTTGCTACATAAAGTGAAAAATTAGACGATCAAGATTTGACATTTTTAAATGGACCCATGGCAACAATGTAAATGTTTTATCCCTTAATAAAATAGAATTCGATGAGTAGGCTTTCTGTCCTTTAGAATTTAAGTGGTAAATAAAAGTATATAATAAAAACCCTATCTGCCATAACTGGCATTGATGTTGGATCACCCATAAAAATATCACTTAACATATGGGATCATACAGTAGATATATATACAAATATTTTTAATATAAAACTGTAAGTGTTCTTTTATTCATTAATCATTTGCTGAAATGCCAATTTTTTTTGTTTGCTGAGTATAGGTGTACTGACAGAAGTTCCCCACTGCCTTTTTACTCATTTAAAATACTCTCAGGATGCATCATCTAAGATCACCAGCTTCAGTTTCCTTACAAAGTGAGGTCTGTATTTTTGTATTTTTATCATTGTTTGCCCCAATTATTTAAAACTATCCTATACCTAATTCTAACAATAATTTTTGAGCAAGATACCTTTTCTGATTTATTTCATGGGACATACATTATTTCCTCAGTTTTAAAAAGATTTTAATAAAACCGAAAGCTTATTATTCAACTCATATGGTGGTTTGAGTAGCAAATGTGGCAACTTCCCTGGGGAACCTGGAATGTGTCAGTGTCCCCAAAGGCAGTCAGAGGGCAAGTGCCAGCCCACCTGTAACATTCCTTAAACATAGGGGGTTGGAGCAGAGAGGGTCTACCTCTGACTACTGTTTACTTATCAGTAAGATCACATTTGTTTCTATTGACATTTGTATCACTTGACCCACTGTTTTGGCTTTTCTTCATCATGTTCCTAGACTAGCACTTTGCTAACAATTCATTTGCTTATAGAAATGAGTGGAAATACTTTTCTAAATGGAAACAAAACACACAATGAACTTCTTGTTAAAAAAAATCAGTAAACACAAACACACACACATATACAGAAAGAGTCACATGTGTGTCTAGATTTCTTTGGGAATTACTCAAAAATGTAAGGTGTAATTTCTTTCTCAGAGTTGTTCAATAGGACACTCTGTGACCATGGAAATGTTCATCATGGGCCATTTTTGTTTGGTCGGGTTGCTTTTCTCTTACTGATTTGTATGCTTTATATATTCTATAGCTAAAGTCTCCAGTACATAGTCATAAGCTACATGTGACTGTTGAACACGCTTACGTATGGCTATTACAACCTGAGGAGCTACATTTTTCATTTATTTAATTTAAATTAATTTAAATTAAATTGAAGTAGCTATACCTGATTCGTAGCTATCATACTGACCAGCACAGACCTATAGCTATTACTCCAGTATTTCCTCAAGTACAGAGCTAATGTATATGACTTGCTTCAAAACTAAATGAAGAGATTACAAAGGTAAATAAGGATATTTTAATGTTATCCTGAGCGATTTCCTCTTAGTTTGATTGAAAGAGAAACTGTAATGTGATTACATGTTTGCACACAAATATATGCTAGCTGTATGTTACTTTTTAGATAATTTTTTTCTTTTCCTGAGATTTAGTTTAAACCTCATTTATGAGTGAGTCAAGAAAGTCAGAGTGCAAATGTCTTGCCTCTAAGGTATAAACTAATTCACATGTGCAATGATATGCAAATCTATGTAACTATCCATATTTGTACTACATTTCATGAATTGAGCATTTGATAAAGGGTAAATATGCAGAGACATTACTTTGCTAACAAAGGTCCATCTAGTCAAGACTATGGTTTTTCCAGTGGTCATGTATGGATGTGAGAGTTGGACTATAAAGAAAGCTGAGCACAGAAGAATCGATGCTTTTGAACTGTGGTGTTGGAGAAGACTCTTGAGAGTCCCTTGGACTGCAAGGAGATCCAACCAGTCCATTCTAAAGGAGATCAGTCCTGGGTATTCTTTGGAAGGACTGATGTTAAAGCTGAAACTCCAATACTTTGGCCACCTCATGCAAAGAGTTAACTCATTGGAAAAGACTCTGATGCTAGGAGGGATTGGAGGCAGGAGGAGAAGGGGATAACAGAGGATGAGATGGCTGGATGGCATCACCGACACAATGGACATGAGTTTGAGTGAACTCCGGGAGTTGGTGATGGACACGGAGGCCTGGCGTGCTGCGATTCATGGGGTTGCAAAGATTCAGTCATGACTGAGTGACTGAACTGAATGGAAATATGCAAAAAATGCAAATATGAGAACAGATTGGCCAGTGGTCACGTTCAACATGTAATGATCACTGTAAATCTACTTGGGTTTAGGAAAGCTATCAAATCATGTCCACTTTGATTTCTGAGTCTACCAAAAATCTACTGGTAGACTGGTAGCTACCAGTCTTCCCCATTGCATTCAGGTACTAGAATCTTCACTGGCCTGTAAATTATATCATTGTAACTTAGAAATTATATGTTTCATAGACCACTGCATATCCTATTTTAGAATTAGCATCTTCCTATCAGTCTAGGTCCAATGGACTAAAAGTTTTGTGATAGAAATCCTTAATGAAGGATTACTCATTGGAAAAAAAAAATTGTTTTCATGTTCTTGCACTATTGACCAGCTACTCAGTTTGAAAGTATTAGTCGTACAGTCATGTTCAACTCTTTGCAACCCCGTGAACTATAGCCAGCAGTGATTCCTCTGTCCATAGAATTTTTCTGGCAAGTATATTGGAGTGGGTTTCCATTCTCTGCTCCAGGAGATCTTCCAGACCCAGGGTCGTACTCAGGTCTCCTGCATTGCAGGCAGATTCTTTACTGTCTGAGACACCAGGGAGGCTTGATAAATTTTATTCAGTTATGTTTGGCCAATTAATATCACACAAGAGAATAAACAACTTAAAGTCAGGCATCTTCCCTCTTATGGAAACTTCACAGAATAAATGTTCTTTGTTGAAAAACCAGGAATGCTAATTTCTTCATGAGAGCAAAATGATACTGTGCATTAAAGTAGAATGAAATAAAGTGCTCAACCAGGGAAACAGAGCATTGTGGTCTGTGAGACTGATGAACATGCAGAAATTGGAATTATGATTTAGATTTATGAATCAAGAGTTCCCAGAGGAAGTGACTCGAAGAGAAGCTGCTTTCCTCAAGAGATGTCAACAAGTGTTTGGATTAATTTGTTTTGACAGTTTCTTGCCACTAACAACTCCTTCTTGGCAAGAAAAACAGTTGACCTCTGCCAAACCTTTGTGTCTCTCTCCTGCACTCCGCCCTCCTTTTATGCAAAGTAAAACAAGGCTGCTTCAATTTTATAGGGATTACTAGTCATCCAGCATTTGAGGAACTAAAATAAAGTCCATAAAATGAATTTCATTTTTTAAAAAGCGCATCCTTAATGTCTTTGAAGCCTGTGTGGATAAATTTTAACAGTCTTTTGTTAGAGACTTTTAAACTTATAGTGTTAAAATGCCCATTTCACAGATTGCAAATGTGTCTCATGGTTGAGCCCAGTGCACAAAGAACTATTATGAGTATCAGAGTATCTTAAAAATATTTTTCTTGGTCTTTATTGTAAGACCTAGTCACAAATATTGAAGTAAGGATTTTATAAATATAGATTAAAAAGTCAACCCCTTTTCAGTTAAAAATTTTACTAAAATGTAATCAATGTAAAGTTCTCTATTTATGTAAAAATTTATTAAGATTGGACAGAAACTTCTGAATTATCTGAGTAAAATTTCAACTCCTCCCCAAAGTCAGTGGAATGAAAATATTACTTATGAACAGTGAATGGCAAAGAGCAACATCAAGAAAGAGTAAATGGTCAAAAGACTAAAACTTGAATATTTAACAAATTTCTGTAGTGAACAAATGATAAACCTAGAATCAATTTTCACTCTACTCTGGCAGATAAGGCACTTGCCTTCCTAAACCAAAATAATACATTAATATGATACAGAATAATATAAAGCAACAGGCAAAAATCTCATGATATTATTTTACAGAGTGCTTTGGCTGTAATACACAAAGCACTCAAATGTTGGACAAAAATAAAGGGATGTGTTATCTTAAAATTGTGTGCTTACCCAAGTCCAAATGTAGGGCAATTCCAGGCATGATGCTCCATCTGTATTCTTCAGGTGTCTCTTGACTCTCTCCTCCTTCTTGTTCTGGCTTCATCTTCCGGCTGGTAGCAAGATGATCATAGCATTTCTAGGCATCACATACAGGGAGAATATCACTAAGAGTCAGGAGGGGCTTTGCGCTTCAGTGAACACTGCTGTACATGTAATATTGTGCACACGTGCAAGAATGATCTTAGTTTATGAACCTGGAATTGAAATTACTGAATTGGAGTGTACTTAAGATATTAACTTTCCTACACACACCCATTTTTTTAATATATGAAAATTAATATGGATCAACTTACATTTCTACTAGCCAAGAATAGGAGTTCCTGTCTCTTCCTAGTCTTTTCAACACCTAATATTGTGAGACTGCTGAATAGTCTAATGTTCCCATTAAATCTTTTATATATTCCTCTCTGATTTTAGTGAAGTTGCACATCTTATATGCTTGCTGGAGCTTTTTCAGTCCTTATAATGGCCTGTGGATTCTGTTGTTTATGATGGTCTTTTTGAATCAAAGAGTTTATAGATTTAATGGTAGCCTGTTTCAATCTCCAGTACAGAATGGAATCCATTTTATATAAGTACAATATATATATTCCATATATTTTATGGAATACATTTCATATAAGTCCATCAGCCACCATGTATCTATTTATTTATTTAAAACTTTTTATTTTGAATTGGGACATAGCCAATTAACAAACAATGTTGTAATAAATTCAGGTGAACAGGGAAGGGACTCAGCTATACATATACATATATCCATTGTCCCCCAAGTCACCATCTATTTAAATACTACCAATTAGATAATTTTTACTATCACTTTGTGAATATATTTTGATACTGGAGAATTATAAACTCTAACAAATAGCCCTGTAAAATGTTTGTATTTAGTATTCCCCAATGTTTAAAATTCCTATATTTTCATAATCACATGCTGGTAAGGTTTTATAAACAATTTGTTTTCTTATATTTTGAATATATCTTTTAATGTGCTTTCAATTTGTGTATTTAATAAGCTAATTCTAAATATGATGCTACCAAGGACTCATATTTAGGAAGTTTCCATTTGTTCAAAAGCAAGATTGCTACAGAATGGCCTATTCCATTTTTAGTATATCTTATTTTTTGTTATAACTTACAAATAGTATATTAAAGAAAGGAACTCTGTTGTACTTGGTTGCAAGCAGACTTGCAAGTGTGGTTGCAGGCACACATACATATGTTGGTGTATTGATTGGGGCATTTTTAGTTATATTTAACAAAGTCCACTAGAACCAATTTAAAGATAACAAAGAAATACTATATTCATTTTATGTATCACATAAACATAAAATGACAGGAATGCATCAGCAATGAAGAAATGAACTGGAAAAAAGGGTCCAAATTCTGAAAAAACATTCATTCTGTCTTTCATATCTGTTCTTTTTCTTTAATCTGCTTTATTTTCCTTCCTGATGTCACATTGCCATTCTATTTCCCAGGCCATATGTTGGAAATAAAGGTCTTAAGACATCCTGAGTTTTCCTGTTTCTGGACCCCCTACCCAGAGAGTAATTGAATTGGCCTTTTACATTTTTCATCGCCCAGGGAAGAACCATCATGAACTTGATCTTGGATTAGCTGTCTATTCCAAGTCAGTAGACTGTACACAATATGGTTGACACATGTAATATCAACATGGCTAATTTGGCTGTACCAGTGTGATTTGACGGGTACAAATCTCAGAAGCTAGAACAGAATTGGGCTTGAAAAATCAGTGTAATAGATACTCACTATAATATCCATTATATTGAAATACTCCCTACAGCTAGTGAATGTTGCTTAATATTTTATTAAACACCTACTTTGCAGTCAGCATTGGACTTGACTTTTGGATAAGATGACTGAACTTTGAGGCCACTTATATCTCTAGCAGTTAGAAGAAAAGTATCATTGTGTAGTTTCTATCGTGTGCCAGACAATGTAACAGACTCTTTATATATTATCTCATTCGATATAACAATCCTAAAAGGCTAGCACAGTCTGGCAACTGTGAAGCCACACTGCTCAGACTGTACTTCAAGAGAATCAGCTGCAGGAAACATTGTTGTTCAATAGCTTCTAGCTGCCACCTCTTTGAACGTGTCCCTGTGTTGACCCCCAGCCCTGCTTTCCCAGGGCTGCTTGCTCCTAGCCAAGGATTAGGAACACTGGAAGTAAGCCATCTCTGCCCTCTGTAGGAATCTTCTAGTGGGTAAGTTGGCTTGGGTGTTCTCCCTTGGCTGCAAGACCTTTTTAGTCTTTAGCTGTTGTCTGAGGCTCTCCAGACCCAATTCCCTTCCCTTTCTCCTTTCCCACGTGCCAAACCTCTCCTGCAGTGCAAAAGGCTACCACCTTTTGCTCCATCTCCTTTTAGCCTGCACAAGTGGCTTCCCCAATAAATGCCTTGAGTATTTTACCTTATCTTGGTGTCCATTTCCTAAAGGACTTAAAGTAACCCTTCCTCATTTTTCAGACTAGAAAACCAATGCATAGAAAAGCTAAATAATTTTCCCAAAGTCACATATTAATTGTTAGTAAAAGGGAAATGTCAAAATCAAATATAAATCTTTCTTACATGAAAATCCAGATTCTTTCTGCTTCATCATATGCTTTTCACAAGTTTTGTAAGAGTGATATTATTAATTTAATGTGTGAGACCTTCAATATAATGATAGCATGTAAAAAGTGATGTATAATTGTTATTATTCTTTTAATTTTTGCCTTTGTTCATGTGCTATAAGACATTTGGAAAGCAGCTCAGCACAGCAACCTCTAGGAAAGCTGTATGATGAATTGTGAACATGACCTACATTTTTTCTTTCCTGTATCCCTTCTCCCAGCCCCTGCAATGTGACACTGTACCTCTTTTCATTAAGAAGTGATACAATTTTCTACCCTTGAATCTGGATTGGCCTGGTGACTTTCTTTGGCCAATGAGATATTAATAAAATATGATAGAAACTGAGGTTTAAAAAAAACATTTGTACATTGGGGATTACCTTTTTGTGGCTCTGAAAACTTTCCACTGCCATGTGAACAAGTCCAGGCAAATCTGCCTGAGGAAAAAAGAACATATGGAATAGAGTTGTTGAAGCAGAGAACAGCTCCTAGCGCAGAATCCCCTCTTGACCTAACTTCCCCCATCTTCCCTGGCAGCTCACTACAGACACATACATGATAATAGTTGAGACCAGCAGACAATCCCTATATGATTACAACTAAATGGCTGAGTCACAGAATTAAAAACTAAATAAATGGTGTTCTGCAAGCCACTCAGTTTTGGAGTTGTTATGTAGCAAAATTTAACTGTTACCCAATTGTAGCTATAGGAAGGAAAATATCTGTAGTGTGCACTCTTTAACTGTCTACCCAATGAATGTTCCTTCCCTCTTTCCTATTATCATTACACTAATGGTCTTCAGGTTTTGGCTACATATGGAAAGCAGTGACAGATTTTATTTTCTTGGTCTCCAAAATTACTGTGACTGCAGCCATGAAGTTAAAAGATGCTTGCTCTTTGGAAGGAAAGCTATGACAAATCTAGACAGCATATTGAAAAACAGAGACGTGAGTTTGCCCATAAAGGTCTGTCTAGTCAAAGCTTTGGTTTTTCCAGTAGTCATATATGGATGTGAGAGTTGGACCGTAAACCAGGCTGAGTGCCAAAGAACTGATGCTTTTGAATTGTGGTGCTGAAGAAGACTCTTGATAGTACTTTGGACAGAGAGGAAATCAAATCAGTCACTCCTAAAGGAAATCAATGCTGAATATCTATTGGAAGGACTGATACCGACCCAAAGCAGTATTTTGGCCACCTGATATGAAGAGCTGACTCATTGGAAAAGAAGCTGATGCTGGGAGGGATTGAGAGCAGAAGGAGAAGAGGGTGACAAAGGATGAGATGGTTGGATGGCATTATCAACATGATGAATGTGAGTTTGAGCAAACTCCAGAAGATAGTGAAAGACAAGGAAGCCTGGCATGCTGCATTCCATGGGTTCGCAAGAGTCAGACACACTTAGAGACTGAATAACAACAAGGTTATGAAGCCTCTTTCCAGTACCTACTGGTTAAATATTGATTGGTATAAGCCATTCATAGTAATTCTTTTTATGTTGCTATTGACTAGGCAGTAAATATAATACTGACAAATGAGTCATCTGGGAATTCTATTGCTGGACATTTCCAGATACGAGGAAGGAACATTCCACATTCTGACTTTGAATACTACTTTGTGATATGTGATGCCTGGTGTGCTGGCAGCTTCCTTGAGGGCATAAGGTGAAAGTCAAGAGAAACAGAGAAGTTGGTATAGAAACCTGATATCACCGAGTCACTGAATTAATCAACCCTTGAACTGCCTACTCAAGATTTCCTGTTATGTGAAATAATGTATTTCTTACTCTTTAAGACATATTAGTTATATTTTTCTCTTAACTTTTTCTGTAACTTGATGACATCCAATTTGATACAGTGGTTAAATTTAAGCTTCTTAGAAATTCCATACAAGCTTTTGAAACTTAATATATGTATATTCATGCCAGGAGATGAAATCTATCCACTAATATACTTCACCTTTCAGAGTTTCTGTTCCCTTCTTTCCTCTTCTTCTTCTTCAAACTTATACCAAGCTTTATAAAAATACTAAACAAGAAAAGCAACATCTCAGTTCATGCAAAGTGAATGTTCTCCACTTTTCCGAAATATTGCTGTATATTTCAATTTTAAAAACACAGCTGATTCCTTTAAAATGAACTTATTTAAACTGGAAAATTCTGTGCCACAAAATTAAATTACTAAAAGAGAACCTAACATAATATATTTGATCCTTGAGAGAGTGATCTGATCCCTTCAGAGAAGTTTCAGAAACCATGGCCCCGAAATACCATCTTCAAGATTCCACCTGAAGTTAGACAACTAGGTAGAGAAGTAAAACATGGTTTTTTGTTTTGTTTGTTTGTTTTTGTTTCTAGTGTAAAGCACTATCCACTAGGATGCATGGTTGGCTCATAGCTCTCCAATAAAATCCCTTGTTTCTAAAGTATGTTCATAAATTGTCCTGCCAAATCCAGAGTGTCTCATCTGGCTTTCTCAAAGCAAGCATGCATGTTGCTGCTCTTATTTCAATGCAACACAGAAAGTGTCTTGCTGTAAGAAGGAAAAGAATGATGTTGGAAAACAGCTGGCATAAGAGTAAGTTTGAATAGTGGCAACGTTCTAAGTCTGATGAGAGTGCAACAGTTGAAGCCTCCAATTATTCACATCTCCAAAAAATAAATGATTTCCAAAATGGCATCCATTCACCCAGGTATCCAGGATGTTGCAGGAATGTTTCTAAACTGTAATTTGGGGGGAGGAGCTAAGGTGGCAGAGGAGTAGGATGGGGAGAACACTTTCTCCCCCACAAATTCATCAAAAGAACATTTAAACACTGAGTAAATTCCACAAAACAGCTTCTGAATGCCGACAGAGGACATCAGGCACCCAGAAAAGCAGCCCAACTCCTCGAAAGGAGGTAGGAAAAAATATAAAAGACAAAAAAAGAGACAAAAGAGGGAGGGACAGAGTTCCGTCCTGGGAAGGGAGTCTTAAAAAGAGAGAAGTTTCCAAACACCAGGAAACCTTCTCACTGCCGAATCTGTGCCGAGCCTTGGAAGCACAGAGGGCAACATAACAGGGAGGAAAAATAAATAAACAATTAAAACCTGCAGATTGCGAGCCCTATGGTAACTCCCCCAGTGGAGAAGCAGCGCAGATGCCTGCACAGGCCACTAGCAAGCGGGGGCTGGGCTGGGAGGCGCAGCGCAGGCTGCATCCCTTACAGTAAGGATCTGGCCTGAATACCCCGAGTGCTATCTGAGCGAAATAATTTGGGCTAGCAAACCAGACTGTGGGATATCTACCACGCAAAAAGCCAGCCCTAACCTAAGACACTGCCAGGCCCGTGCACGGAACAAAGGACTGAACAGAGATAGCCGGCTGCAGACCATCCCCCTCCGCTGACAGGCAGCCAGAGCCAGAAGGGGGCAATCGCAGCCCCAGAGAGACATTATCTATAAAACTGTAAGCAGGCTTTTTTGCTAACTAAAACTTCTTGGGGGTCTGGATGGTCAACATCCGCTGAGAAGGTGCACCTGTTGTACACCTAGATAACCGAGCAGCGGGGAGACGATAAGTCACAGCAGTCGCACTCACCAAACACCTCATCACCTGAGCTGCTCCTACCTGGGAAGGGCACAAAACGCAGGCCCAACCAAGTCTGCGCCTCTGAGGACTACCTGAGTGCCTGAACCTGAGCGGCTTGGACCCGGGAGGGCAAGCAGCACAGGGCCGGCCACGGATGGTTCCCGGCGGAGCAACCTAGAGCCTGAGCAGTGTGGGCAGGGAGGCTACACACGCCGTGAGCGGGGGCAGACCCAGTGTGGCTGAAGCATTGTGAGCAGACGCCAGTGTTATTTGTTTGCAGCGTCCCTCCCTCCCCACAGCAGGACTGAACAAGTGAGCCTAAAAAAAAAAAAAAAAGTGTCCACCACCGTCTCCTTTGTGTCAGGGCGGAAACTAGACACTGAAGAGACCAGCAAACAGAAGAAGCTATAACAGAGGGAACTGCCTTGGAAGCTACAGGCAATTAGATTAAACCCTGTGAGAGAAGAAATCCAGCTCCGCCCACCAGAACACCAACACAAGCTTCCCTAACCAAGAAACCTTGACAAGCCACCTGTACAAACCCACACACAGCAAGGAAACGCCACAATAAAGAGAACTCCACAAACTGCCAGAATACAGAAAGGACACCCCAAACTCAGCAATTTAAACAAGATAAAGAGACAGAGGAATACCCAGCAGATAAAGGAACAGGGTAAATGCACACCAAACCAAACAAAAGAGGAAGAGATAGGGAATCTACCTGATAAAGAATTCCGAATAATGATAGTGAAATTGATCCAAAATCTTAAAATCAAAATGGAATCACAGATAAAGAGCATGGAGACAAGGATTGAGAAGATGCAAGAAAGGTTTAACAAGGACCTAGAAGAAATAAAAAAGAGTCAATATATAATGAATAATGCAATAAATGAAATCAAAAACACTCTGGAGGCAACAAATAGTAGAATAACAGAGGCAGAAGATAGGATTAGTGAATTAGAAGATAGAATGGTAGAAATAAATGAATTAGAGAGGAAAAAAGAAAAACAAATTAAAAGAAATGAGGGCAATCTCAGAGACCTCCAGGACAATATTAAACGCTACAACATTCGAATCATAAGGGTCCCAGAAGAAGACAAAAAGAAAGGCCATGAGAAAATACTTGAGGAGATAATAGTTGAAAACTTCCCTAAAATGGGGAAGGAAATAATCACTCAAGTCCAAGAAACCCAGAGAGTCCCAAATGGGATAAACCCAAGGCGAAACACCCCAAGACACATATTAATCAAATTAACAAAGGTCAAACACAAAGAACAAATATTAAAAGCAGCAAGGGAAAAACAACAAATAACACACAAGGGAATTCCCATAAGGATAACAGCTGATCTTTCAATAGAAACTCTTCAAGCCAGGAGGGAATGGCAAGACATACTTAAAGTGATGAAAGAAAATAACCTACAGCCCACATTATTGTACCCAGCAAGGGTCTCATTCAAATATGAAGGAGAAATCAAAAGCTTTACAGACAAGCAAAAGCTGAGAGAAACCAGCTCTCCAACAAATATTAAAGGATATTCTCTAGACAGGAAACACAAAACGGTGTATAAATTCGAACCCAAAACAATAAAGCAAATGGCAACAGGATCATACTTATCAATAATTACCTTAAACGTAAATGGGTTGAATGCCCCAACCAAAAGACAAAGACTGGCTGAATGGATACAAAAACAAGACCCCTACATATGCTGTCTACAAGAGACCCACCTCAAAACAGGCGACACATACAGACTGAAAGTGAAGGGATGGAAAAAGATTTTCCATGCAAATAGGGACCAAAAGAAAGCAGGAGTAGCAATACTCATATCAGGTAAAATAGACTTTAAAAAAAAGGCTGTGAAAAGAGACAAAGACGATCACTACATAATGATCAAAGGATCAATCCAAGAAGAAGATATAACAATTATAAATATATATGCACCCAACACAGGAGCACCGCAATATGTAAGACAAATGCTAACAAGTATGAAAGGAGAAATTAACAATAACACAATAATAGTGGGAGACTTTAATACCCCACTCACACCTATGGATAGATCAACTAAACAGAAAATTAACAAGGAAACACAAACTTTAAATGATACAATAGACCAGTTAGACCTAATCTATAGGACATTTCATCCCAAAACAATGAATTTCACCTTTTTCTCAAGCGCACATGGAACCTTCTCCAGGACAGATCACATCCTGGGCCATAAATCTAGCCTTGGTAAATTCAAAAAAAATTGAAATCATTCCAAGCATCTTTTCTGACCACAATGCAGTAAGATTAGATCTCAATAACAGGAGAAAAACTATTAAAAATTCCAACATATGGAGGCTGAACAACACGCTGCTGAATAACCAACAAATCACAGAAGAAATCAAAAAAGAAATCAAAATTTGCATAGAAACGAATGAAAATGAAAACACAACAACCCAAAACCTGTGGGACACTGTAAAAGCAGTCCTAAGGGGAAAGTTCATAGCAATACAGGCATACCTCAAGAAACAAGAAAAAAGTCAAATAAATAACCTAACTTTACACCTAAAGCAACTAGAAAAGGAAGAAATGAAGAACCCCAGGGTTAGTAGAAGGAAAGAACTCTTAAAAATTAGGGCAGAAATAAATGCAAAAGAAACAAAAGAGACCATAGCAAAAATCAACAAAGCCAAAAGCTGGTTCTTTGAAAGGATAAATAAAATTGACAAACCATTAGCCAGACTCCTCAAGAAACAAAGGGAGAAAAATCAAATCAATAAAATTAGAAATGAAAATGGAGAGATCACAACAGATAACACAGAAATACAAAGGATCATAAGAGACTACTATCAACAATTATATGCCAATAAAATGGTCAACATGGAATAAATGGACAAATTCTTAGAAAAGTACAACTTTCCAAAACTGGACCAGGAAGAAATAGAAAATCTTAACAGACCTATCACAAGCACGGAGATTGAAACTGATATCAAAAATCTTCCAGCAAACAAAAGCCCAGGTCCAGACGGCTTCACAGCTGAATTCTACCAAAAATTTAGAGAAGAGCTAACACCTATCCTGCTCAAACTCTTCCAGAAAATTGCAGCGGAAGGTAAACTTCCAAACTCATTCTAGGAGGCCACCATCACCCTAATACCAAAACCTGACAAAGATCCCACAAAAAAAGAAAACTACAGGCCAATATCACTGATGAACATAGATGCAAAAATCCTTAACAAAATTTTAGCAATCAGAATCCAACAACACATTAAAAAGATCATACACCATGACCAAGTGGGCTTTATCCCAGGAATGCAAGGATTCTTCAATATCTGCAAATCAATCAATGTAATACACCACATTAACAAATTGAAAAATAAAAACCATATGATTATCTCAATAGATGCAGAGAAAACCTTTGACAAAATTCAATATCCATTTATGATAAAAACTCTCCAGAAAGCAGGAATAGAAGGAACATACCTCAATATAATAATAGCTATATATGACAAACCCACAGCAAACATTATCCTCAATGGTGAAAAATTGAAAGCATTTCCTCTAAAGTCAGGAACAAGACAAGGGTGCCCACTTTCACCATTACTATTCAACATAGTTTTGGAAGTTTTGGCCACAGCAATCAGAGCAGAAAAAGAAATAAAAGGAATCCAAGTTGGAAAAGAAGAAGTAAAACTCTCACTGTTTGCAGATGACATGATCCTCTACATAGAAAACCCTAAAGACTCCACCAGAAAATTACTAGAACTAATCAATGATTATAGTAAAGTTGCAGGATATAAAATCAACACACAGAAATCCCTTGCATTCCTATACACTAATAATGAGAAAACAGAAAGAGAAATTAAGGAAACAATTCCATTCACCATTGCAACGGAAAGAATAAAATACTTAGGAATATATCTACCTAAAGAAACTAAAGACCTATATATAGAAAACTATAAAACACTGGTGAAAGAAATCAAAGAGGACACTAATAGATGGAGAAATATACCATGTTCATGGATTGGAAGAATCAATATAGTGAAAATGAGTATACTACCCAAAGCAATATATAGATTCAATGCAATCCCTATCAAGCTACCAACAGTATTCTTCACAGAGCTAGAACAAATAATTTCACAATTTGTATGGAAATACAAAAAACCTCGAATAGCCAAAGCGATCTTGAGAAAGAAGAATGGAACTGGAGGAATCAACCTGCCTGACTTCAGGCTCTACTACAAAGCCACAGTCATCAAGGCAGTATGGGACTGGCACAAAGACAGAAATATAGATCAATGGAACAAAATAGAAAGCCCAGAGATAAATCCACGCACATATGGACACCTTATCTTTGACAAGGGAGGCAAGAATATACAATGGATTAAAGACAATCTCTTTAACAAGTGGTGCTGGGATAACTGATCAACCACTTGTAAAAGAATGAAACTAGAGCACTTTCTAACCCATACACAAAAGCAAACTCAAAATGGATTAAAGATCTCAACGTAAGACCAGAAACTATAAAACTCCTAGAGGAGAACATAGGCAAAACACTCTCCAACATACATCACAGCAGGATCCTCTATGACCCACCTCCCAGAATATTGGAAATAAAAGCAAAAATAAACAAATGGGACCTAATTAAACTTAAAAGCTTCTGTACATCAAAGGAAACTATAAGCAAGGTGAAAAGACAGCCTTCAGAATGGGAGAAAATAATAGCAAATGAAGCAACTGACAAACAACTAATCTCAAAAACATACAAGCAACTCCTACAGCTCAATTCCAGAAAAATAAACGACCCAATCAAAAAATAGTCCAAAGAACTAAACAGATATTATTCCAAAGAAGACATACAGATGGCTAACAAACACATGAAAAGATGCTCAACATCACTCATTATCAGAGAAATGCAAATCAAAACCACAATGAGGTACCATTTCACGCCAGTCAGAATGGCTGCAATCCAGAAGTCTACAAGCAATAAATGCTGGAGAGGGTGTGGAGAAAAGGGAACCCTCTTACACTGTTGGTGGGAATGCAAACTAGTACAGCCACTATGGAGAACAGTGTGGAGATTCCTTAAAAAACTGGAAATAGAACTGCCTTATGATCCAGCAATCCCACTGCTAGGCATACACACTGAGGAAACCAGAAGGGAAAGAGACACGTGTACCCCAATGTTCATCGCAGCACTGTTTATAATAGCCAGGACATGGAAGCAACCTAGATGTCCATCCACAGATGAATGGATAAGAAAGCTATGGTAGATATACACAATGGGGTATTACTCAGCCATTAAAAAGAATACATTTGAATCAGTTCTAATGAGGTGGATGAAACTGGAGCCTATTATACAGAGCGAAGTAAGCCAGAAGGAAAAACACCAATACAGTATATTAACGCATATATATGGAATTTAGAAAGATGGTAACAATAACCCTGTATACGAGACAGCAAAAGAGACACTGATGTGTAGAACATTCTTTTGGACTCTGTGGGAGAGGGAGAGGGTGGGATGATTTGGGAGAATGGCATTGAAATACGTATAATATCATATATGGAACGAGTCGCCAGTCCAGGTTCGATGCACGATACTGGACGCTTGGGGCTGGTGCACTGGGACGACCCAGAGGGATGGTATGGGGAGGGAGGGAGGAGGAGGGTTCAGGATGGGGAACACATGTATAGCTGTGGTGGATTCATTTCGATATTTGGCAAAACCAATACAATATTGTAAAGTTTAAAAATAAAATTAAAAAAAATAAACTGTAATTTGAAGGGTGATGGTCTGAGAGCAATGTTAATGGAGATTTGTACTCTGGCAAACAATTGGAGGCATTTTGACACCTTATGTTTCCTCCTTGGAAATGGCAGTGTCAATTATGAACTCCTCAGGTAATCTCATCTGCCAACGGAGAAGATGCTGGCTCAGAAGGGAGACAGCTTATCCATCCATCAGCAAATAGTCATTAGTACCTACAGTTCACCAGCACAGTACGGTCTGAGTCTTTATGATCAGAACTCCTGCCAAAGATAAATGAGTCATAGAGGGCAAAGGATTTGATGACAATAGATCTCAAATCATCTCTTAGGATCTCTTTCACATATCCTTTGGTAGCCATGGTGTCACCAAATACTATAAGGACAGAAACGTAAGTTTGGATATACTATTTTTTAAATGTAGTAAACTAAAAAACCTGGGTGTTTTTATACAATGATGAAAAGGTTATCATTATCTCAACCCTAAGAAAATCTGAGAAACATATCTTATGGCAGAATCACAGATCATGTTGGCCCTGCTGCCTGTAGTGTTCTCAATAGTTAGTACATTTTACCATTCACTTCCAAACTTCCAGTCACTTCTCTCAGGACTGGATCCATGGCACATTTTTCAACTTTATGTCTCACTCGTTAAACCTTCATGCATGTACATGCACACTTTCCTCCACACTTCTTCCTTAGCTCTTGTAATTTGCCATTTTCCTGCCCTTTGAGAAAAGGAATAAACTTTCTTTCTTCCCCACCATCTGCTTATACCTTCTCATCCATTTCTTCCTATAAGAATCACAATTTCATCAACAAAACTTGTTTCTATGAATTTATTTATTTGCTAGCATTTGCTAAGATACATATCAATACAGAACTTTTATATAAAACAAAATAGATACTTAATAAACATTAGCTACTTTTGGTTTCTTTTATCTTCCATGTTATGTGTCGTGTGTTCTTAGTTACAGAGTTCCCTAATTTACCATCTAAGATTGTCTTCAAAGGTGTCTGCCAACACCTCTCATTCCTGAATGTCTGGCTACTCCCTCCAAGTGGTGAGATCTATTTCCCCTGTCCTTACCTTCTTGATGGGCCTGATCAACAGAAGGTGGCCACAGAAGTGTTGTGAGACTTCTAGGTCTATGATGGAAACTTTGACTATTACCCTCTTGGGACCGATCTACCATGTGAAAGGTTTGCAGAGTTATTATAAGAATAAAAACCAAGACAGAGAGAGAGAAAGTCCACATCAGCCACTCCCAACTGAGGCACGAGACATATGAATGAACCATCTCTAGATGTTCCAGCCATAGCCAACTTTTAGCTAAATGTAACTGCATAAGTATCTCACATCAACTCTATCTCTGCACAGATGCTCTGTTTCTACAAGCCTGGCACAAATTGTGTACTTCTAAGCCAACAAACAATAATTGATTTTTTAAAGCCCCACTAAGTTCTGGGAAAGCTAGATATACAGCAATACAAATAATTAAGATGTCTACAATGTACAATATGAAAACACAGAGGGCAAGCAGCATGAATTCATGAAACCCCTTATGCCTAGATCAACATCATGCCAATAGTCATTATGAAAATTTTAAAATGTATCAAAGATGCTTCTTCAGTTTCAGTTCAGTCGCTCAGTCATGTCCAACTCTTTGTGACCCCATGAATTGCAGCATGCCAGGCCTCCCTGTCCATCACCAACTCCCGGAGTTCACTCAAATTCATGTCCATCGAGTCAGTGATGCCATCCAGCAGTCTCATCCTCTGTCGTCCCCTTCTCCTCCTGCCCCCAATCCCTCCCAGCATTAGGGTCTTTTTAAATGAGTCAGTTCTTCACATCAGGTGGCCAAAGTATTGGAGTTTCAGCTTCAACATCAGTCTTTCCAATGCACACCCAGGACTGATCTCCTTTAGGACGGACTGGTTGGATCTCCTTGCAGTCCAAGGGACTCTCAAGAATCTTCTCCAACACCACAGTTCAAAAGCATCAATTCTTCGGCGCTCAGCTTTCTTTATAGTCCAACTCTCATATGCATACATGACTACTGGAAAAACTATATACCTTTGACTAGACAGACCTTTGTTGGCAAAGTAATTTCTTTGATTCTTAATATGCTGTCTAGGTTGGTCATAACTTTCCTTCCAAGGAGTAAGTGTCTTTTAATTTCATGGCTGCAGTCACCATCTGCAGTGAATTCAGAGCCCCCAAAAATAAAGTCAAAGTCAGCCACTGTTTCCACTGTTTCCCCGTCTATTTGTCATGAAGTGATGGGACCGGATGCCATGGTCTTAGTTTTCTGAATGTTGAGTTTTAAGCCAAGTTTTTCACTCTCCTCTTGCACTTTCATCAAGAGGCTCATTAGTTCTTCACTTTCTGCCATAAGGGTGGTGTCATCTGCATATCTGAAGTTATTGATATTTCTCCTGGCAATCTTGATTCCAGCTTGTGCTTCCTCCAGCCCAGAGTTTCTCATGATGGACTCTGCATAGAAGTTAAATAAGGAGGGTGACAATATACAGCCTTGATGTACTCCTTTTCCTTCTTGGAACCAATCTATTTTTCCATGTCCAGTTCTAACTGTTGCTTCCTGACCTGCATACAGATTTCTCAGGAGGCAGCTAAGGTGGTCTGGTATTCCCATCTCTTTCAGAATTTTCAATAGTTTGTTGTGATGCATACAGTTAAAGGCTTTGGCATAGTCAAGAAAGCAGAAATAGATGTTTTTCTGGAACTATCTTGCTTTTTCAATGATCCATCAGATGTTGGCAATTTGATCTCTGATTCCTCTGCCTTTTCTAAAACCAGCTTGAACATCAGGAAGTTCACGGTTCACATATTGTTGAGGCCTGGCATGGAGAATTTTGAGCATTACTTTGCTAGCATGTGAGATGAGTGCAACTGTGCAGTAATTTGATCATTCTTTGGCATTGCCTTTCTTTGGGATTGCAGTGAAAACTGAACTTTTGCAGTCCTGTGGCCACTGCTGAGTTTTCAAATTGGCTGGCATATGAGTGCAGCACTTTCACAGCATCATCTTTCAGGATTTGAAATAGCTCAACTGGAATTCCACCACCTCCACTAGCTTTGTTTGTAGTGATGCTTCCTATGGCCCACTTGACTTCACATTCCAGGATATCTAGCTCTAAGAAAGTGATCACATCATTGGGATTATCTGGGTCATGGAGATCTTTTTTGTACAGTTCTTCTGTGTATTCTTGCCACCTCTTCTTAACATCTTCTGCTTTTGTTAGGTCCATACCATTTCTGTCCTTTATTGAGCCCATCTTTGCATGAAATATTCCTTGGGATCTCTAATTTCTTGAAGAGACATCTAGTCTTTCCCATTCTATTATTTTCCTCTATTTCTTTGCATTGATCACTGAGGAAGACTTTTTTAATCTCTTCTTGCTTTTCTTTGGAACTCGGCATTCAAATGGGTATATCTTTCTTTTTTACCTTTGCTGTTCACTTCTCTTCAAATCCCTTATGATTATACAATGGAAGTGAGAAATAGATTTAAGGGCCTAGATCTGATAGATAGACTGCCTGATGAACTATGGAATGAGGTTCATGACATTGTACAGGAAACAGGGATCAAGACCATCCCCATGGAAAAGAAATGCAAAAAAGCAAAATGGCTGTCTGGGGAGGCCTTACAAATAGCTGTGAAAAGAAGAGAAGCGAAAAGCAAAGGAGAAATGGAAAGATATAAACATCTGAATGCAGAGTTCCAAAGAATACCAAGAAGAGATAAGAAAGCCTTCTTCAGCGATCAATGCAAAGAAATAGAGGAAAATAATAGAATGGGAAAGACTAGACATCTCTTCAAGAAAATTAGAGATCCCAAGGAACATTTCATGCAAAGATGAGCTCGATAAAGGACAGAAATGGTATGGACCTAACAAAAGCAGAAGATGTTAAGAAGAGGTGGCAAGAATACACAGAAGAACTATACAAAAAAGATCTTCACGACCCAGATAATCCCAATGGTGTGATCACTTACTTAGAGCCAGACATCCTGGAATGTGAAGTCAAGTGGGCCATAGGAAGCATCACTACAAACAAAGCTAGTGGAGGTGATGGAATTCCAGTTGAGCTATTTCAAATCCTGAAAGATGATGCTGTGAAAGTGCTGCACGCAATATGCCAGCCAATTTGGAAAACTCAGCAGTGGCCACAGGACTGGAAAAGGTCAGTTTTCATTCCAATCCCAAAGAAAGGCAATGCCAAAGAATGCTCAAACTACTGCACAATTGTGCTCATCTCACACACTAGTAAAGTAATGCTCAAAATTCTCCAAGCCAGGCTTTAGCAATATGTGAACCATGAACTTCCTGATATTCAAGCTGGTTTTAGAAAAGGTAGAGGAACCAGAGATCAAATTGCCAACATCCGCTGGATCACGGAAAAAGCAAGAGAGTTCCAGAAAAACATCTATCTCTGCTTTGTTGATTATACCAAAGGCTTTGACTGTGTGGATCACAATAAACTGTGGAAAATTCTGAAAGAGATGGGAATACCAGACCACCTGACCTGCCTCTTGAGAAATCTGTATGCAGGTCGGGAAGCAACAGTTAGAACTGAACATGGAACAACAGACTGGTTCCAAATAGGAAAAGGAGTACGTCAAGGCTGTATACGGTCACCCTGCTTATTTAACTTATATGCAGAGTACATCATGAGAAACGCTGGACTGGAAGAAGCACAAGCTTGTTTCAAGATTGCCGGGAGAAATATCGATAACCTCAGATATGCAGATGACACCACCCTTATGGCAGAAAGTGAAGAGGAACTCAAAAGCCTCTTGATGAAAGTGAAAGTGGAGAGTAAAAAAGTTGGCTTAAAGCTCAACATTCAGAAAACGAAGATCATGGCATCCGGTACCACCACTTCATGGCAAATAGATGGGGAAACAGTGTCGGACTTTATTTTTCTGGGCTCCAAAATCACTGCAGATGGTGACTGCAGCCATGAAATTAAAAGACGCTTACTCCTTGGAAGGAAAGTTATGACCAACCTAGATAGCATATTCAAAAGCAGGGACATTACTTTGCCAACAAAGGTTCGTCTAGTCAAGGGTATGGTTTTTCCTGTGGTCATGTATGGATGTGAGAGTTGGACTGTGAAGAAGGCTGAGCGCCGAAGAATTGATGCTTTTGAACTATGGTGTTGGAGAAGACTCTTGAGAGTCCCTTGGACTGCAAGGAGATCCAACTTGTCCATTCTGAAGATCAGCACTGGGATTTCTTTGGAAGGAATGATGCTAAAGCTGAAACTCCAGTCCTTTGGCCACCACATGCAAAGAGTTGACTCATTGGAAAAGACTCTGATGCTGGGAGGGATTGGGGGCAGGAGGAGAAGGGGACGACAGAGGATGAGATGGCTGGATGACATCACTGACTCGATAGATGTGAGTCTGAGTGAATTCCGTGATTTGGGGATGGACAGGGAGGCCTGGCGTGCTGCGATTCATGGGGTCGCAAAGAGTCGGACACGACTGAGAGACTGATCTGATCTGATCTGATCTCTTCTTTTCACAGCTATTTGTAAGGTCCCCTAGACAGCCCTTGTGCCTTTTTGCATTTCTTTTTCTTTGGGATGATCTTGCTCCCTGTCCTATACAATGTCATGAACCTCCATCCATATTTCATCATGCACACTATCAGATCTAGTCCCTTAAATCTATTTCTCACTTCCACTATATAATAAGTGATTTGATTTAGGTCATACCTGAATGGTCTAGTGGTTTTCTCTCCTTTCTTCAATTTTGGTAATAACGAGTTCATGATCTGAGCCAGACAGCTCTCAGTCTTGTTTTTGATGAATGTGTAAAGCTTCTCCATCTTTGGCGCAAAGAATATAATCAAACTGATTTCGGTGTTGGCCATCTGGTGATGTCCACGTGTAGAGTCTTCTTTTGTGTTGTTGGAAAAGGGTGTTTGCTATGACCAGTGCTTTCTCTTGGCAAAACTCTATTAGCCTTTGCCCTGCCTCATTCTGTACTCCAAGGCCAAATTTGCCTGTTATTCCAGGTGTTTCTTGATTTCCTACTTTTGCATTCCAGTCCCATATAATGAAAAGGATATCTTTTTTCGGTGTTAGTTCTAAATGGTCTTGTAGGTCTTCATAGAACCATTCAACTTCAACTTCTTCAATGTTACTGGTCAGGGCATAGACTTGGATTACCATAATATTAAAGGGTTTACCTTGGAAATGAAGAGAGATTTTTGAGATTGCATCCAAGTACTGCATTTTGAACTCTTTTGTTGACTATGATGGCTACTGCATTTCTTCTAAGGGATTTCTGCCCACAATAGTAGATGTGATGGTCATCTGAGTTAAATTCACCCATTCCAGTCAATTTTAATTCACTGCTTCCTAGAATATCGACATTCACTCTTGCCATCTCCTGTTTGACCACTTGCAATTTGCCTTAATTCATGGACCTAACATTCCAGGTTCCTATGCAATATTGCTCTTTACAGCATCGGACCTTGCTTCTATCACCAGTCACATTCACAACTGAGTGTTGTTTTTGCTTTGGCTCTGTCCCTTCATTCTTTCTGGAGTTATTTCTCCACTGATCTCTAGTAGCATATTGGGCACCACTGACCTGGGGAGTTTATCTTTCAGTATCCTATCTTTTTCCCTTTTCATACTGTTCATGGGGTTCTCAAGGCAAGGACACTGAAGTGGTTTGCCATTCCCTGCTCCAGTGGACCACACTTTGTCAGACCTCTCCACCATGACCCGTCCATCTTGGGTTGCCCTACACAGCATGGCTTGGTTTCATTGAGTTAAACAAGGCTGTGGTCCATGTGATCAGATTGGCTAATTTTCTGTGATTGTGGTTTCAGTCTCTCTGCGTTATGATGCCCTCTCTCAGTGCCTACTGTCTTACTGGGGTTTCTCGTACCTTGGACGTGGGGTATCTCTTCACGGCTGCTCCAGCAAGGTGCAGCCGCAAGTCCTTATATTGGACCTGGGGTATTTCCTCATGGCTGCTGCTCATGACCTTGGACATGGGGTATCTTCTCTCAGCTGCTCTGGTGATGTGCAGCCACTGCTCGCTGCTCCGGTGCCACACAGCTTCTTGGCTACATACAAATCATGCTCCCCTCATGTCCATGGGGTTGCTCAGTGTTGGACACGACTGAGTGGCTTCACTTTCACTTTTCACTTTCATGCATTGGAGAAGGAAATGGCAACCCACTCCAGTGTTCTTGCCCAGGGAAGGAGGAGCCTGGTGGGTTGCCTGCCATCTATGGGGTCGCACAGAGTTGGACACGACTGAAGTGACTTAGCAGCAGCAGCAGCGTGTCATTTAGGTGATCTCTTCAAACCTGAGTGATTGCACTGCATATATCCTTGGGATTTCTGCTCAACTGGCATCTCACTTGTACACTATCAAAACCTGCTCTGAAATGCATATGTTCTAAGCTGATTTCAAGCCCAGTGGTCATCATTCTGTCCAAAGGGTGTTCTTCTGGATAGTTTTTTGTGTTCATCCAAAAACGTGGCCTCATCTGCTTTAATCTTTAACGTTTCAAAAGAAATATGAAACTATCCATAGCTATGGACAAACACTCTTTCAACAATCAGAGAATAAAGAGATGTGGAAATCACTTTCCCTAAACATCCCCTGTCCACATAACATTGCAGGATCCAGTTTTGGTGGCATTAACGACTTCCAGCAGATGTTGAGGGTTCTTCCCGATGTGTGAGCTCTTCCTTGACAAGCTCAGGTTTCTTGACCTTTACTATGTTTTGAAATTTTAAAACTGATGTTTCTCTGGATTGATGTTCCCTTCCTCTAGGTTCTGTAACTTTTATGAAAATAACCCTCACATCTAACTGCCAGCAAATCTCAGTTTTAATTTCAGAACTTGCATCAAAATGTCAATGGTGGTAACTACTATTAGCTTTGACACAAGCCATCCACTTTGTCATGACCACATGACATGATCATTAGCTTTTAATGTGGAAGAGATCATTTTCCATCAAGGTAGTATCATCAGTGGAACTTGGTTTTCCAGTACCCTGGACTAAACTTCTACTTCTAATGTTGATTTTGCTGAGGCTGGTAGAAGCCTCATATCCACTATTGGCTACTTGCCACAATTTTCTCTTATTTCTACTCTGTTACCAGAGTCATACTATATTACTTTCTTTTAAAGCACATTTTGGACATGAATCCTAATATTAGATAAATCATTTGAGTCAAGTATGAAGAAAAAAATCAATTTCATCTGCATTAAGTTATCAGCAACCCTAAAGCATTTGTTGTTTGTGAGCACTGTAAACATGACCTCTCCTAGATGATTGTGGTTCTGAATTAGTATTTATATATGAACAAAATGTATGTAGCCTAAAATATTTTATTCATTACTGAGTCCAGTGAGCTGTGTAGCTTTGGGGGAGATTTTACCAAAACCCAACTTCAAAGTTGCTCTTTTAAGCCTAACTTCCAGACTAAGGCTCATAGAAAAAGTAATCATGGTGATATGTAATCTACTATCAGAAATCGTAGGTTTGATGTTTGTCAGCTTCAGTAATTTGAATTTTTTGATATCTGTGTTAAACATATTTCCCTGTTCTGTTATTTTTCCTATCCTCTTATGTCGGTACTTCTTTAGTATTTGCCACTTGGTTCAAATGGTGAAGTCTGTACTGGATGTATATTTTCACTGATATAGTAAGATTGGCTTTAATCAACCTTCAGTTCAGTGAGGCTTAAAGCTAACTCTTTAATTAATGAGTTTCTAGATAAATTTGGCTTTCATTCTCAAGAAGACATTGCTATTAACACTTCTCATGATCTTTTGTTTAAATCAAATTTAAACTCAAAAATTTATTCTGGATGAATAAGACTGTTAGGACCATAATCTTGTTTTAAAACTTTAATGATTTTCTTTTTCTAACTTCACTCCTAATTGTCAGTCTGAACTCAAGTGATCTTGCCCAGGTGTAAGTATGTCCTGATGCTGTCAGCCACCTTGCTCCTGAAAGTTTGACATGGTCTCACGGGTCCCCACATAAAGTTAAGTAATATTAAACATAAGTTTCATTTGTCCTTTATCTCCTTCTGTAATAATTATCCAAAACCTTCAAATTCAGTCTTTTTCAGAGTTCTTATTTTTTTTATTCATACATGACAAAAGACAAAAGCAAGATTATACAACACCAAATAACTCTGCCATGGTACCACTTTGATTCAAGCATCTTCTGCTGGGCAAGTGATGTGGGCTGGAGAGAAATTCAACACATATAAAGATTTTCTGAACCACAGGAGGCAAGATAACTCCATTTTCTAACTAGAAATAAGCTCCCCAGTACTGTGAGCGCTGTCACTTAAGGATGAGGGTTTTGCTGCTTGCCAGCTTCAGTGCTAGAGCCAGTCACCTAACTTTTCCTAGATTTTAGTGTATACTCTTGAATATGAGTAAATGGTGGCTGATTGAATTTGAGGTCACGTCCTCCCTCCTCAAATGAAGCTTCTACCTTAATAGATGTCCCTGCCCAATTGACCTTATAGAAGAGGGAAGGGAAATGGAGAAACCAGGACGTTGGTTCTGTGGGGAGGGAGCCTTCTTCTAGGAGAAAGGAGGAGATGGTCTTTCACCCACATCTTGGTGGCATCCTCCATGTGTATATACACAAAGAGAATCTCGTTCCCTCTAATACTGACTGTTCTTTTCACCCCTTTTGTCAATGAGCTTATTTAAAATCAAGTGCTTTTTTTTTTTCCTATCTCCCAAAGTAGAGAAAAAATATGCCTCCTCAGTTTCAGTTGTAACCTGCTGAAATAGCATGAACCTAGGTCTTCCCTGGTGGCTTAGATGGTAAAGAATCCACCTGTGATGAGGGGGACCTGGGTTTGATCTCTGAGTGGGGAAGATCCTCTGGAGAAGGAAATGGCAACCCACTTCAGTAATCTTCCCTGGATAATTCCATGGACAGAGGAGCCTGGAGGGCTACAGTCCATGGGGTCACATAGAGTCAGACACAACAAAGTAACTAACACTTTCACTTTCTTTCTTTCTTTTTTTAAATTTATTTATCACTTTCTTTCATGCCCTAATGGCAGCCAAATGAGAGAAAGTGAGAGGGCATGAAGAAAAGGATGGTTAGTGGATCAAGGAGATGTAACCTGGCATAATGAGGGGGTTTTGAAGAGAATGTGGGGATTTGGAAGCTTACCATGCGTTAGGCAAATGAAAGAGTATATTTCTGTCCACATCCATCCATAACTTTCTGCGTAGACAACATGCTTCCTGCTTCCATGGCACAGTTGATTGAAAAGGTAGTTGTCATTCATCCTTTTCAAATAGAGTTAGTTATTTGACTGAGAATCCAGGAGCAAGGTTGCCTATGAACTTGGCTGCTATAACTGGAAGGTCACTTTGATACAGGTCTTGGGGCTGCCATTTTAGGAAATAGAAGATTAGAGCCAGAGGCAGAAAAAAGAAGAGAAAATGAAAACTGAGTAAATGTCTGTCTCGAGAAGGACAGACATGCTCTATCACTGTGGCAGAAATAGAAACATATCCGGACCTTAGTGCTGACTGCATTTCTGCTTTTCATTTAGTTGCTTCCTGTGTGTGGACATGCTTTCAAAATCTCCCTTTTATCCTGAGGATTGTTGGTCAAGCCTTTTTCCTTGAAGCCAAAATAACTTGATGAGTAATTTTGACAGTATTTTGCAAATAATAATAATAATGAAGCATAAAGAAGAATAACACAAAAGAGAACTCATGAAATTGATGGGAGAAACTACCCAGGAAGGAATAAAAGTTTGGATGTATTAGTCTCACACACACACACACACACACAAAATGAAGGCCAGAAGAACTTTATGTGGAGGCTTAAATACAAAAAATGGAATAAAAACAGGCGTGGACATACTTCCAGGAAAATGAGAAAGGTTAACACAATGGGTCAAAACAATTTAGGATTGAGTCAATGTATCGTAAAGAAAATGCCAAAGAAGGTTAAGTTTTCATATATTCTCCTCTCTGACAGATTCTTCAATTCCAGTATTTTTACACCTTTTTTCTTCTATAAAAATCAGTGAAAAAAAAAATTTCCTTTTTTGCACATACTTTGTATTAACCTTTCCTAATTAAATTTTGAACTTTTATTTATAAGAGATATTTTAAATGCTATTGTTACACTGAGCACTATTTCCTATCTTTAATAACTTGCAACTAATATAATTCCTTAACAATATTTTTGTGAAAAGGACAGTGAGGCCACAAAACACATTTAGTTGACAGCACTTGGAGTTTCTGTATTTAAAGACATGTTCAGCTGTTTTCAAGTCCATCTATTTCTTGTTTATTTGGAACTTTATCTTATGAACTGTAAATTTCACTTCTTATTAAGTTATTTATCTGGCTTTCCCCTGGATCATCACAGGGACTCACTAAGGACTCACTCACTACTTAATTTAGTTATGATTCCTATCAGAAATGACCCTGGAAGGAGTGCATATGGAAAAAGCCATCTTCATTTGGCAGTTTTGATTTAGGACACATTTAAAGTTCTCAGCGCAGAAGACTCACTACTTTGGCAAGGAGATGCTTTATGGTGCTTCGAAACAGAGTCCATCAATAGAACCCAGAAGCTAGTAGCCCTCAACAACAACACCATATGGACAGACTGGGCCAGCAGCCTGGGCTAACACACCACAAACACTGCAGCTGCCAGGTGTTCAGATTCCCTTTGCCTCAGTGTTTCTCCAGGTGGTCCAAGCCTGAGTTACCTAGAGAGCTTTTTCAAATGGCATATGATGTATATCTGTATATATGTGTGGGCACACATTTATCTTTACAACACTCATAAGCATATACATAATACATGCACAGATTCACCTCCATGGATGAGAATGCTTCAGTAGATTGTGTTGCCCAAATGTTGTTTGCTCTTATATCCATTCCTTACAGTGGAGGACAGAGGAGCAGAGATAGCAGGGATTGTGTGCTGAGAACCTCCTGCTTCTTTCTGCAGCAGATTGAGATGCAACAGAAACTCCGCTGTAAATTCTGCTCCCCCTGGGTGGTTGTTTTTACAGAGTCTTAGCTCCAAAGGGATGGCCCTGCCACAGCCCCCTGGAATTTTCAGAGCTCCCTTCTTCAACAATTTCTGTTTTCCTGGATGGTCACTAGTGATCGACACACTCTAATGTTTGCATACATAAACAATAATATTGTTGTTATTACAATTGCAATAATTAAATATTTTTATAGTGCTTCCTATTTGCAGGGCACTCTTATAAGCTTTCACAGCATCATCTTTCAGGATTTGGAATAGCTCAACTGGAATTCCATCACCTCCACTAGCTTTGTTCGTAGTGATGCTTTCTACGGCCCACTTGACTTCACATTCCAGGATGTCTGGCTCTAGGTCAGTGATCACACCATCGTGATTATCTGGGTCGTGAAGATCTTTTTTGTACAGTTCTTCTGTGTATTCTTGCCATCTCTTCTTAATATCTTCTGCTTCTGTTAGGTCCTTACCATTTCTGTCCTTTATCGAGCCCATCTTTGCATGAAATGTTCCTTTGGTCTCTCTGATTTTCTTCAAGAGATCCCTGGTCTTTCCCATTCTGTTGTTTTTCTCTATTTCTTTGCATTGATCGCTGAAGAAGACTTTCTTATCTCTTCTTGGTATTCTTTGGAACTCTGCATTCACATGTTTATATCTTTCCTTTTCTCCTTTGCTTTTCGCTTCTCTTCTTTTCACAGCTATTTGTAAGGCCTCCCCAGACAGATTTTTTGCATTTCTTTCCATGGGGATGGTCTTGATCCCTGTTTCCTGTACAATGTCACGAACCTCATTCCATAGTTCATCAGGCACTCTATATATCAGATCTAGGCCCTTAAATCTAATTCTCACTTCCACTGTATAATCATAAGGGATTTGATTTAGGTCATACCTGAATGGTCTAGTGTTTTTCGCTACTTTCTTCAATTTAAGTCTGAATTTGGCAATAAGGAGTTCATGGTCTGAGCCACAGTCAGTTCCTGGTCTTGTTTTTGCTGACTGTATAGAGCTTCTCCATCTTTGGCTGCAAAGAATATAATCAATCTGATTTCGGTGTTGACCATCTGGTAACGTCCATGTATAGAGTCTTCTCTTGTGTTGTTGGAAGAGGGTGTTTGTTATGACCAGTGCATTTTCTTGGCAAAACTCTAGTAGTCTTTGGCCTGCTTCATTCCGTATTCCAAGGCCAAATTTGCCTGTTACTCCAGGTGTTTCTTGACTTCCTACTTTTGCATTCCAGTCCCCTATAATGAAAAGGACATCTTTTTTGGGTGTTAGTTCTAAAAGGTCTTTTAGGTCTTCATAGAACCGTTCAACTTCAGCTTCTTCAGCATTACTGATTGGGAATACCAGACCACCTGATCTGCCTCTTGAGAAATTTGTATGCAGGTTAGGAAGCAATAGGTAGAACTGGACATGGAACAACAAACTGGTTCCGAATAGGAAAAGGAGTTCATCAAGGCTGTATATTGTCACCCTGTTTATTTAACTTATATGCAGAGTACATCATGAGAAACGCTGGACTGGAAGAAACACAAGCTGGAATCAAGATTGCCGAGAGATATATCAATAACCTCAGATATGCAGATGACACCACCCTTAAGGCAGAAAGTGAAGAGGAACTCAAAAGCCTCTTGATGAAAGTGAAAGTGGAGAGTGAAAAAGTTGGCTTAAAGCTCAACATTCAGAAAACGAAGATCATGGCATCTGGCCCCATCACTTCATGGGAAATAGATGGGGAAACAGTGGAAAAAGCGTCAGACTTTATTTTTCTGGGCTCCAAAATCACTGCAGATGGTGACTGCAGCCATGAAATTAAAAGACGCTTACTCCTAGGAAGGAAAGTTATGACCAACCTAGATAGCATATTCAAAAGCAAAAACATTACTTTGCCAACAAAGGTTCGTCTAGTCAAGGCTATGGTTTTTCCTGTGGTCATGTGTGGATGTGAGAGTTGGACTGTGAAGAAGGCTGAGCGCCACGGAATTGATGCTTTTGAACTGTGGTGTTGGAGAAGATTCTTGAGAGTCCCTTGGCCTGCAAGGAGATCCAACCAGTCCATTCTGAAGGAGATCAGCCCTGGGATTTCTTTGGAAGGAATGATGCTAAAGCTGAAACTCCAGTCCTTTGGCCACCTCATGCGAAGAGTTGACTCATTGGAAAAGACTCCGATGCTGGGAGGGATTGGGGGCAAGAGGAGAAGGGGACGACAGAGGATGAGATGGCTGGATGGCCTCTCTGACTCGATGGACGTGAGTCTGGGTGAACTCCGGGATTTGGTGATGGACAGGGAGGCCTGGCGTGCTGCGATTCATGGGGTCGCAAAGAGTCGGACACGACTGAGCGACTGATGTGGTCTGATCTGATCTGATCTTATAAGCTATTAAGTCATTTAATCCTCATCACAACATATGAGGCAGTTCTAGTACAGTAAGCCCTCTACATATGAATGAGCTCTATTCTGAGAGCACATTCGTAAGACCAATTTGTTTGTAAGTCCAACATAGCCTACGTATCCATCTAACACAATCCGCTATGTAATACTGTACTGTAATAGGTTTATAAAACTTTTCACACAAATAATAAATTTAAAAAAAAATAAATTAAAAAAGAAACTGTTGACTTCCTGGGGGTGAGATAAAAATTTGGAGGTGAGATTCCTGTCTTAGAGAAAATCAAATTCAAATTGGATTGAAAAGTTAACAAGACAATGATAGTCACATTAGAAAACAAAACTAAACATAAAACTATGATGTAAAGCTAAACATCATTAGGAAGATGACAAAGGGCTTTTGTTTTTGATCATCCACTGGTATGATTTCCATAATCTCCTAAAAAGGGTGATATATACCTTCAAAGATCTATTTCCTATAATGGGTATTTCTCCTGGTTCAATGTCTCAAGAATGTATACTATAAACCATAAATAAAGGTGTTTCTGGGCTTCTCTGGTGGCTCAGATGGTAAAAAAAAAAAAAAAAAAAACAACACACACACACACAAAATAAAGAAAACATGTTTAATCTTCCAGTACAGTACCTTGAAAAGTACAGTAGTACCAGCTACATCACCGCTATTTTTAGGCTTGCTTCTGGACATCATGGGCTTGAAATAAAGATACTGTACTACTGTAGGCTATACAGTAGTGTACTATACAGTAATGTACACAAAACCACAACGACTGTAGAGGATGCACACACATGATGGTGGCACCACACACGTGAACTAACGTACATGATTGGACATGTGAACTCATGTTCACATCTTTGAAAGTTTGCAACTTGAAGGTTTGGATGTAGGGGACTTACTGTATTATCATTTCCTTTCTGTGGGAAAGACATCTCAGACCTGGAGGGGTTCAGTGACTTGCCTGTGGTCATACTGCTAGAAAGTGTGATATGAAAGTGACATCCTGCTACATATATATACTGTCAATAGTGTGCACATATGATGGGGTGCCTAGACTCTCTCCATACATGCATGTTCATGTGCAACTCATCTCCATCTCCTCCACATCCATAAATAAATGTAGCTATGGAAATCTGGGTCCCAACCTCACCCACTGAATTAGCATGTGGGGGTGTGGTCCAAGTAATAGTATGATCAGAATATTTTCCAAATGATGCACATTTACAGCCCTCTTTAGGAGTCTAATTGTAACACAGAATTGGGAGAACTTTCACAGAGGAGAGAGTTGTTTGTTTGTTTTTAACCCATCTTTTTTCTTTTTACATGTTTTAGCCAGAAGCCAATGTAGTATAGATTTATTTTTAATGTCAAAGGATATTTTTTTGTTGTTGTTCAATCGGTAAGTCATGTACAACTCTTTGTGACCCCACAGACTGCAGCATCCTAGGCTCTCTTGTCCTTCACTATCTCCCAGAGCTTGCTCAAACTCATTTCCATTGAGTCAGTGTTGCTATTTAATCATCTGATTCTTGGTTGCCCCCTTCTCCTTTTGCCTTCAATCTTTCAAAGATGCTATTCACATCAGGTGGCCAAAGTATTAAACCTTCAGCTTCAGCGTCAGTCCTTCCAGTGAATATTCAGGGTTGGTTTCCTTTAGGATTTACTGTTTTTATCTTTCTAGGATCTTTCTAGATTTCCATAATCCCCCATTATGGTCTTTTTCTATGAAAAACATACATGCATCTTGCCTCATCTGTCTACCCCAAGTGAGTTGTTAACACCCTCCTCAGCTTGTAAGTATGGCCACGCTTTCTGCTTTATATATTATACATTGAAAAATTGAAATCTATCTTAATTTAAAATTGATTAATGGGTGAATATAGGCCTTTCAAGGCTAGTCCCATACCATATAGGCATCTCAGAGGCAGGGGTGATATGAGATACAGTCCCCAAATGCTATTTTGGTAACCTCGTTAGTGATGAAAGGGCTCAAGACAAAGATATGAATCTCAGTATTTTCATGAAAGGGAAATTTTTCTGGTAATAAGGGGAGGAAATTGAGAAAAAATGTAGTGAAGTATGTACTCTCTATACTTAGAGAAAGTGCTAGTGTGTGACATCAGGAAAATAAAACCTCCTACCCTTTTTCTGAGACCAACAGACTTGACTTTAGCTTCTCAGCAGTATTGAAGAAGCCCCAGAGGCCACCTAAAGGAGAGGGGAGGGTATGTGACTTAGAGTCTGTTCTAACAATAGGAAAAGTCTTCTATTATGATAAGAAAATAACATCAAATTAAAACCATATTCTGGTGACACACTGAAGTAGATTATCTTTGTACTGTCTATTCCAGTCAGGCACAGTTTTCTCAACTCTAAAACTAGGGAATAATAATTCTACCATCATTGAATCTTGAGGGTAGATGACTGAGTTCACAGCTATATAGAACTGAGTACTACCAGCCCCCAAATGCTAAGTGTCAGCTGCTAGTACTGGTATTATAATTTGTAATGAATAATATAATTTCTGATCAAAAGGCTCAATCATAAAAGTTGAGGTTTGAATTTTGCTTTATCCGTAGATGGCTTGAGAGTTTAATATAGCATTTTGACTTTCCTTTTTTTCTGAAACTAGAAATTATATCCAGTTTCTATTATGACATAATGGAATACAAGGACACCATTATAATATTTTCTATTTGAGAAATCTAAGCTAGAGATTTTCTTGAGGAGGCAGAGTTACCACAAGAATAGTCAGAACTCAAACACCAGTCTTCTGACAAATTGCTATAAACCAAGACAAACTGTGGTGGTTGCTGAGTCATGTCCAGCACTTGCAACCCCATGGACTGTAGCCTGCCAGGCCCCTCTATCCATGGGATTTCCCAAGCAAGAGTACTGGAGTGGGTTGCTGTTTCCTTCTCCATCTTCTCCAGGGAATCTTCCTGACTCAGGGATTGAACCTGAATCTCCTGCATTGTAGGCAGTTTTTTTGTTTTTACTAACTGAACCACAGATAAAGCCTAAATAATGGAGGGATATTTTCTATAATGGTTCAGATGAACAAAGGGAGATATTTTATTGGAAGTTGAGCTAAGGACAGGGTATCATTGAAAATCTGTTAATTTGCTTAAATTTTGCCTGGTTGTTTTCATAGATTGCTCTGAGTTAGTGAGCCTTAATATTTGGGGTCTCAGATGACCATGGGACTTGGCCCTAGAGCCATTTCTTTCTAATCCAGTTAGAATTGGCCTCATCCTTTTCCCTTACATGATAAATTAGGCTTCACCTTGCCCTCGGCATGAATGGTGGCTTGGAATAGGTTCTAATTCAAAATAAGACCAATTCACTGCATGTGGGCAGCTCAATTGTGATTGTCTCTGCCATAGCTGCCAAACCAATCCTGGGTACATTTCAGGGTATAATTTAATGGCCTTAAAATCCTAGATCAACCAAACTTCATTTTATTAAAATTCCTCTGCTCTCTCTTTGGTAGTTTTTGCCCTGTGTCAAAGACAGAGAGCCTGGAAGTACTTGGGCAAGTTTTGGACAATTTGAGATTGTTTTCCTGCTTGTCTTTTGTCAGTAAAGACTAGACCTGTGTCTTCTATGCAGAGAAGAGTTCTGTGATCACTCCTAAAAATGAAATGCTATATATAGGCTTGCTCATTCAAAATGGCAGAACTCTTCATTATGACCATCCATCTTGGGTGATCCTCCACAGCATGGCTCATAGCTTCATTGAGTTACACAAGCCACTTCACTATGACAAGGCTGTGATCCACGAAACATCTACTTCCATTTCACTGACTATGCTAGACCTTTTAACTGTGTGGATTATAGCAAACTGTGGAAAATTCTTAAAGAAATGGGAGTACCAAACCACCTTACCTATCTCCTGAGAAACCTGTATGTGGATCAAGACCCAACACTTAGAACCAGACATGGAACAACTGACTGGTTCAAAATTGGGAAAGGACTACTACAATATTGTATATTGTCATCCTGCTTAATTCATGTGCAGAGTATATCATGCAAAATGTTGGGCTGAATGAATCACAAATTAGAATCAAGATTGCCAGGAAAAATATCAACAACCTCAGATATGCAGATGATACCATTATAATAGCAGAAAGTGAAGAGAAATATAGAACCTCTTGATGAGTGTGTAAGAAGAGAGTGAAAAAGCTGGCTTAAAGCTCAACATTCAAAAAACTAAGATCATGGCATCCCATCCCATCCCTTCATGGCAAATAGATAGGGAAAAAGTGGAAGCACTGACAGATTTTATTTTCTGGGTTCCAAAATCACTGTGGATGGTGACTGCAGCCATGAAATTAAAAGACTCTTGTTCCTTGGGACGGAAAGCTATGACAAACCTAGACAGCTTATTAAAAAGCAGAGACATCACTCTGCAGACAAAGATCTGTATAGTCAAAGCTATGGTTTTTCCAGTAGTCACATGTGGATGTGAGAGTTGGACCATAAAGAAGGCTGATCAGTGAAAAGAAATGACACTTTCAAACTGTGGTGCTGAAGAAGACTCTTGAGATTCCCTCGCACTGAAAGGAGATCAAACCAGTCAATCCTAAGGGAAATCAATTCTAAATATACATTGGAAGGATTGATGCTGAAGCTGAAGCTTCAGTACTTTGGTCAACTGATACTACGAGCTGACTCACTGGAAAAGACTCTGATGCTGGGAAAGATTGAAGGCAAAAATAGAAGGGGATGGCAGAAGATGAGATAGTTAGATGGCATCACTGACTTAATGGACCTGGATATGAGCAAACTCCAGGAGACAGTCTGGAGAAGGGATAGACAACTCACTCCAGTATTCTTGGGCTTCCCTGGTGGCTCAGATAAAAAAGAATCCACCTGCAGAAGACCTGGGTTCAATCGCTGGGTTGGAAAAATCCCCTGGAGGAAGGCATGACAACCCACTCCAATATTCTTGCCTGGAGAATCCCCATGGAGTAGCAAAGAGTAGGACATGACTGAGCTACTGAAAAACAATTAAAAATTAGCATCATAGGACCAGGGCCAAGGTAAGCTGAATGAAGCCCTCATCCTGGGCCTAAAACTTAAATAGGTGCCAAAAATAATCAAGACAAAAATAATAAAATATTAATTAAAAATCAACCTTAATGCAAAAAATCCATGATAAATACTAAATCGAACTGCAAATGAAATTAGAATTCAGTACTATATTTCACAGCCCTTCCTCAGTCACCTCACTAGGCTATCATTTACTGATATTTTTTTTCTAAATATTTCCTTCAAATATTTCTCTCAATTACTGAGTTTTTTGCCTTTGAAAATTCGCTCAAATAGCATGTACCTCTCTTTCCTTAGCCTGGCCCAAATTAGATTCTTATTAATCTTGCAGGGAGATGGTTAGATAATGAGGTCCAACCTACTGCACATTTTTCACAATAGCTTATAAAACTCAAGTTCTAGAAAAGACCTAGTGTGGCAAATTTCAGAGAATTTTGAAAGAATAAAGAATAATGATGTCTATTCATTTCATGGTCTCAACAATCATATGAAATGGGCATTTAGAAAAGAAAAAAAAAAATTGAGGCCATGTGTCACCAGAGATTGAACCTGCAATATAGTAAGTTCATTTGCCCAGGATATGAGAGTAAGGGAGGAGGCTGAGTTTCAGAGTCAGGTGGGCTGAGTAGAGTGTCAGGAGGCAGAAATGAGAGCCCATATGGTCCCAGAAAAGAGCAAGAGCTGTGAGATGTGGGAAGACTATTTCCTATGGCCATTCTGGTTCCTAGTTCTATACTCTGTGAGGCCAACTATACTCCTACCCTTGGGTTCCATGAAATTCTTCTGTATCCTTCAAAGAAATTGCCATCATCAACTTGTGTCCGAGGTCAGGGGCAGAAGCCGGGGGGACCCCATGCCTGAAGGGCGGCGGCCAAGAGGAGTTACCCCATGTCCAAGGTCAGGGGCAGCGGCCGAGAGTACCAGACTGCGAAGGCGCAGGAACGGCCGAGAGGAGCTACCCCGCGTCAGAGGTCAGGGGCAGCGGCCAGGAGGAGCTACCCCACGTCCAAGGAGCCGTGGCTGCGCGGGTGCAGGAGGGCCTAGAGGAGCTATCCCACGCTGAAGGTCAGGAAGGGCAGCAGTAAGGAGATACCCCTCGTCCAAGGTAAGGAGCAATGGCTGCGCTTTGCTGGAGCAGCCGTGAAGAGATACCCCACACCCAAGGTAAGAGAAACCCAAGTAAGATGGTAGGTATTGCAAGAGGGCATCAGAGAGCAAACACACTGAAACCATAGTCACAGAAAACTAGTCAATCTAATCACACTAGGACCACATCCTTGTCTAACTCAATGAAACTAAGCCACGCCTGTGGGGCAACCCAAGACGGGTGGGTCATGGTGGAGAGATCTGACAGAATGTGGTCGACTGGAGAAGGGAATGGCAAAACCACTTCAGTATTCTTGCCTTGAGAACCCCATGAACAGTATGAAAAGGCAAAATGATAGGATACTGAAAGAGAAACCCCCTAGTCAGTAGGTGCCCAATATGCTACTGGAGATCAGTGGAGGAATAACTCCAGAAAGAATGAAGGGATGGAGCCAAAGCAAAAACAATCCCCAGCTGTGGATGTGACTGGTGATAGAAGCAAGGTCCGATGCTGTAAAGAGCAATATTGCATAGGAACCTGGAATGTCAGGTCCATGAATCAAGGCAAATTGGAAGTGGTCAAACAAGAGATGGCAAGAGTGAATGTTGACATTCTAGGAATCAGCAAACTAAAATGGACTGGAATGGGTGAATTTAACTCAGATGACCATTATATCTACTACTGTGGGCAGGAATCCCTCAGAAGAAATGGAGTAGCCATCATGGTCAACAGAAGAGTCCAAAATGCAGTACTTGGATGCAATCTCAAAAATGACAGAATGATCTCTGTTCGTTTCCAAGGCAAACCATTCAATATCACAGTAATCCAAGTATATGCCCCAACCAGTAACACTGAAGAAGCTGAAGTTGAACGGTTCTATGAAGACCTAAAAGACCTTTTAGAACTAACACCCAAAAAAGATGTCCTTTTCATTATAGGGGACTGGAATGCAAAAGTAGGAAGTCAAGAAACACCTGGAGTAACAGGCAAATTTGGCCTTGGAATGCAGAATGAAGCAGGGCAAAGACTACTAGAGTTTTGCCAAGAAAATGCACTGGTCATAGCAAACACCCTCTTCCAACAACACAAGAGAAGACTCTATACATGGACATCACCAGATGGTCAACACCGAAATCAGATTGATTATATTCTTTGCAGCCAAAGATGGAGAAGCTCTATACAGTCAGCAAAAACAAGACCAGGAACTGACTGTGGCTCAGACCATGAACTCCTTATTGCCAAATTCAGACTGAAATTGAAGAAAGTAGGGAAAACCACTAGACCATTCAGGTATGACCTAAATGAAGTCCCTTATGAATATACAGTGAAGTGAGAAATAGATTTAAGGGCCTAGATCTGATAGATAGAGTGCCTGATGAACTATGGAATGAGGTTCATGACATTGTACAGGAGACAGGGATCAAGACCATCCCCATGGAAAAGAAATGCAAAAAACCAAAATGGCTGTCTGGGGAGGCCTTACAAATAGCTGTGAAAAGAAGAGAAGCAAAAAGCAAAGAAGAAAAGGAAAGATATAAACATGTGAATGCAGAGTTCCAAAGAATAGCAGGAAGAAATAAGAAAGCCTTCTTCAGCGATCAATGCAAAAAAATAGAGGAAAACAACAGAATGGGAAAGACTAGAGATCTTTTCAAGAAAATCAGAGAGACCAAAGGAATATTTCATGCAGAGATGGGCTTGATAAAGGACAGAAATGATATGGACCTAACAGAAACGGAAGATATTAAGAAGAGATGGCAAGAATACACAGAAGAACTGTACAAAAAAGATCTTCACGACCCAGATAATCATGATGGTGTGATCACTGACCTAGAGCCAGACATCCTGGAATGTGAAGTCAAGCGGGCCTTAGAAAGCATCACTACGAACAAAGCTAGTGGAGGTGATGGAATGCCAGTTGAGCTATTCCAAATCCTGAAAGATGATGCTGTGAAAGTGCTGCACTCAATATGCCAGCAAATTTGGAAGACTCAGCAGTGGCCACAGGACTGGAAAAGGTCAGTTTTCATTCCAATCCCAAAGAAAGGCAATGCCAAAGAATGCTCAAACTACCACACAATTGCACTTATCTCACACGCTGGTAAAGTAATGCTCAAAATTCTCCAAGCCAGGCTTCAGCAATATGTGAACCGTGAACTTCCTGATGTTCAAGCTGGTTTTAGAAAAGGCAGAGGAACCAGAGATCAAGTTGCCAACATCCGCTGGATCATGGAAAAAGCAAGAGAGTTCCAGAAAAACATCTATTTCTGCTTTATTGACTATGCCAAAGCCTTTAACTGTGTGGATCACAATCAACTGTGGAAAATTCTGAAAGAGATGGGAATACCAGACCACCTGATCTGCCTCTTGAGAAATTTGTATGCAGGTCAGGAAGCAACAGTTAGAACTGGACATGGAACAACACACGGGTTCCAAATAGGAAAAGGAGTATGTCAAGGCTGTATATCACCCTGTTTATTTAACTTATATGCAGAGTACATCATGAGAAACGCTGGACTGGAAGAAGCACAAGCTGGAATCAACATTGCCAGGAGAAATATCAGTAACCTCAGATATGCAGATGACACCACCCTTATGGCAGAAAGTGAAGAGGAACTCAAAGCCTCTTGATGAAAGTGAAAGTGGAGAGTGAAAAAGTTGGCTTAAAGCTCAACATTCAGAAAACGAAGATCATGGCATCTGGTACCACCACTTCATGGGAAATAGATGGGGAAACAGTGGAAACAGTGTCAGACTTTATTTTTGGGGGCTCCAAAATCACTGCAGATGGTGACTGCAGCCATGAAATTAAAAGACGCTTACTCCTTGGAAGGAAAGTTATGACCAACCTAGACAGCGTATTCAAAAACAGAGACATTACTTTGCCAATGAAGGTCCATGTAGTCAAGGCTATGGTTTTTCCTGTGGTCATATGTGGATGTGAGAGTTGGACTGTGAAGAAGGCTGAGCGCCAAAGAATTGATGCTTTTGAACTGTGGTGTTGGAGAAGACTCTTGAAAGTCCCTTGGACTGCAAGGAGATCCAACCAGTCCATTCTGAAGGAGATCAGCCCTAGGATTTCTTTGGAAGGAATGATGCTAAAGCTGAAACTCCAGTCCTTTGGCCACCTCATGCGAAGAGTTGACTCATTGGAAAAGACTCCGATGCTGGGAGGGATTGGGGGCAGGAGGAGAAGGGGACGACAGAGGATGAGATGGCTGGATGGCATCACTGGCTCAATGGACGTGAGTCTGAATGAACTCCAGGATTTGGTGATGGACAGGGTGGCCTGGCATGCTGCAATTTATGGGGTCACAAAGAGTCAGACACGAATGAGCGACTGATCTGATCTGATCTGATCTGAAAGGTAAATTTCTCCTTGCTCCCAAAAGTAAAAGACTAACTGGTTGAAGTTTGATTCTTCCAAATCTCTACCCTTGCAATATCCATCTCAGTTTTTACTTGGATAGCTCCATTAGCTTTCATCACTTAGCAGTTATTCCATTTCATTAAATGTTTGCAATTTTTCAATAGAATGTTTTACAGTCATTTTCTTTTTTATAATAAATGTTTATAGAAGTACACACATATTGCTTTAATTTTTTTAACTGAATTGTTGCTGTGGCTCCCACAGTATCCAGTTGTATTGTGGACACACAGGTGTCACTCAATAAATATTTTAGAAAGAACAAAATCCATCTATTGACTATTTTTATTTTTACCAAGATACAAGGACAAATACCATCTCCAACAGTGTTAATATGCAATCGTATATTATAAGCATAAAAAGATGTTCTCTTTCTGTGCTGTTAACCCGGGAATAAACAAGCCTGAATTATGAGATATTGTAACTCCTCAGAGAGCCACCAGTGACAATAGAAAACATGAGTGCAAAGCTCAAATGGTTTGTGTGTTCACCAGAAACTCAATTCAAAATTATGGCTCAATAATTCAACTTTGTCCCTATGAGGTTGTTTTATTTTTAATTTTATATCTTAGCTAGATAGAGTACCAAGCACAAAATATACACAGAAAAAAAAAAGAGCCTCGGAGAATTAAGTATTCATAAATCCATTACAACTGAGTTGTATAAGAATTAGTTTACTTTCATAATCTGGGTAGTGCTGTGTGCATCTGCATTTTTTAATTATAATTTTTATTAACATACATTCAAGTTCTCTGATTCTTAACATTTTTTATTCTTCTGATAATCCTACGAAAAGAATTGTTTGTCAGTGATAGATTGCTTTGATTTCTAGCCTTTCCATTTACCTTTTTATCATTTTTGTTACTATTTATTTATTTGGGGCTGTACTCTGTCTTCAGTGCTGCACGGGCTTTTCTCTAGTTGTGGCAAGCAGTGGCTACTCTCTACTTGCATTGCAATGGTTCCTCATTGTGGTGACCTCTCTTGTTGCAGAGCAGTGTCGCTAGGACACATGGGCTCCAGTAGTTGGGGCACATGGGCTCGGTAGTTGTGGTTCACAGGCTCCAGAGCACAGGCTCAATACTTGTGGCACAGAGGCTTACCTGATCCATGGCATGTGGGATCACCTCGCTTCCCAGATCAGGAATCAAACCCCTGTCCCTTGCATTAGCAGGCAAATTCTTTACCACTGAGCTACCAGGGAAGTCCTGCATTAGTTTTAGCTAGCATTTCCTAGAGTTGTGTTTTGAGGCAAGTGATGGACATGTATTAAAAATACCAATGCATGTTTCTGAACCCACTTTTTGAATTTCCATATCCTCAAAGTTTAGCAAGTCCAAAGCAAACATATTGAAGCCAAGCTGGCAAAAAACAAAAAGTGTGACCTTAGGCAGAGTTACTGGTAATTCCAATGCAGATCCTAATAGCTAGAAATCACTAAATGGCCACTGCTTGAAAAAATAGTTAAAATTATTGTGCTGAGTCATGCTTAGAGCCTATGAAGAAGGCTATTTTCTCTCTATTGATGCAAAATCCCAGGAAGACTCTTAGCTGTCCGTCTGTGATATCAGCCTTTAAGGATTATAAATACATCATTCAAAAATTTAGCATATCTCCATTAAATTACTGAGACTCAGTTTCCTCACCTGTAAATTCACAGTGACAGTATCAATTTTGAAAGAGTATTATGAGAATTTAAGCAGTTAATGTATAAGTGTGTTTTGTTACACCCTCTGTGTAACTGTGCTCCAATTGTACAACGTTGCTGTTTTTATGATTGTTATGATTTTACTTTTACAGTTTATTTCCCTGTCATTAATCTTCGAAACTGTATTGCTGCTGCTGCTGCTACTAAGTCACTTCAGTCGTGTCTGACTCTGTGTGACCCCGTAGATGGCAGCCCACTAGGCTCCTCTGTCCCTGGGATTCTCCAGGCAAGAATACTGGAGTGGGTTGCCATTTCCTTCTTGAAACTGTATTATGAACCTTGATTTAAACATATAACATCTTTGGGGATAACCAAGATATCCTTAGGTTTATTATTTGCTATATAAGAAAGACATAGTTCAAAGATCTGCCTTTCAAGTTTCAGAAGGTACATTTTACTCACTATGTACTTTAACTGGTGAAAAATGGGTGTTGCTTTCCTGTATCAGCGTTTTCTCATGACTGGGATTTCCTGGGTCGTGGTGCAGTTGTATGTCCCTCTGGAAAGACTTTTTCTTTGACTTGATTACTGCAGCCCTTATTTTTTATTTGACTGGGACACTTCCTTCAAGATTGAATGTTAAGCGTCAGTCACCTATTTGGAAAGACATTTGGCAACAACTTGCCATCTAACTAAGGATGTCTGTCTTATTTTCACTCTGCCCTTCTCTGACTTTCCAACTAGAATCTAAGTTCCTTCATGACTGCACTATTTCATTAAATTTTGTAGCCCTTAGAAAACATCAATATTCAGATACTAGGTTTTAAACGAATAAATGAAAATACGTGTAAGATATGTAAAAATATATATATAATAGCATTCTTAATTTTTACAGTCACTTGACTACTCTCTTCTGTAAAATAGAACATTTTGGAAGATTGTGTTATGCAGATGTTTTTCACTTAGTGGCTCTCTTTTACCAAAAGGGATCCTCATTTCCTGAAAGAATGAATGTAAAACTCAGAGGTGGCAATGGGGTTCTAGGTACGAGGAAAATCTGACTTAGCCCTGTTATCAATAATTGTAACAACTATGGGAATGAAGCACGAAAAAATTATTTGTTCTTGTCAATTTCTAAAAAATAAGCAGATGACAAAATCCTTCTAGTTGTTTATTGATTCTGTTTGGTTGTAATGAATTCAGATATGTTTCATGTAGACATGTTCAGCAATTTTGAATATTGGGTAAGTGTTAGAATGACAGATAGTATGTGGATGGGCTTGATATATATTCTTATGTCAGTCAGTAGCTGTTCAGTTTCTGTAAAATTATAGAAAATTTGCATTCATGTCAGGGAACTCTATCAAAGCAAAATATATAACATGAAATTTCAGAGTGTAATGTACAAATATTTTTCTAGATTATCTTTTATGAACTTTCTTAGATACAGAATCTTTTTCCTAAAATAAATTCAAATCACAAAGGCTGTATTCACTGATAATTCTGGTCCTGTGTGTGGTGAAAATCACTACATTTGACACTAACAAACTTGAGCAGCTTTATGTTTATTTTTCATCTAATTTGCTGTGTTTGTATAGACATAACTTATCCAAGAATAATATAATTAAAATGCTAAAATGTGCCAGGTATATTTAATTCTAGTGATATTAAAGATCATATTTCTGATCAAACATAAAAAGAACCAGCAGCAGCATCTTCTTTTTTGATGTACTTTGGGCATATGTCTATGATATTAATCACCTGAGATGTCATAACAAAATGTCTAATAAATAATTCTCCCCAATTCACAAGATTTAAAAAATGAAATTTCCAGAGAATAAGGTGATAATTTGGTTTACAAAATAATTTGTCATTATGTATACCTAATTGTGGTTGTTTTTTGTTTTGTTTTGTTTTCTGCTTCTTTCTCATGTTGTCTCAGTTCAGTTCAGTTCAGTCACTCAGTCATGTCCGACTCTGCGACCCCATGAATCGCAGGCCTCCCTGTCCATCACCAAATCCCAGAGTTCACTCAGACTCAAGTCCATCGAGCCAGTGATGCCATCCAGCCATCTCATCCTCTGTTGTCCCCTTCTCCTCCTGCCCCCAATCCCTCCCAGCATCAGAGTCTTTTCCAATGAGTCAACTCTTCGCATGAGGTGGTCAAAGGACTGGAGTTTCAGCTTTAGCATCATTCCTTCCAAAGAAATCCCAGGGCTGATCTCCTTCAGAATGGACTGGTTGGATCTCCTTGCAGTCCAAGGGACTCTCAAGAGTCTTCTCCAACACCACAGTTCAAAAGCATCAATTCTTTGGTACTCAGCTTTCTTCACAGTCCAACTTTCACATCCATACATAACCACTGGAAAAACCATAGCCTTGACTACATGGACCTTCGTTGGCAAAGTAATGTCTCTGCTTTTGACTATGCTATCTAGGTTGGTCATAACTTTCCTTCCAAGGAGTAAGCGTCTTTTAATTTCATGGCTGCAATCACCATCTGCAGTGATTTTGGAGCCCAGAAAAATAAAGTCTGACACTGTTTCCACTGTTTCCCCATCTATTTCCCATGAAGTGATGAGACTGGATGCCATGATCTTCGTTTTCTGAATGTTGAGCTTTAAGCCAACTTTTTCACTCTCTACTTTCACTTTCATCAAGAGGCTTTTGAGTTCCTCTTCACTTTCTGCCTTAAGGGTAGTGTCATCTGCATATCTGAGGTTATTGATATATCTCTCGGCAATCTTGATTCCGGCTTGTGCTTCTTCCAGTCCAGCGTTTCTCATGATGTACTCTCCATATGAGTTAAATAAGCACGGTGACAATATACAGCCTTGACACACTCCTTTTCTTATTTGGAACCGTCTGTTGTTCCATGTTCAGTTCTAACTGTTGCTTCCTGACCTGCATACAAATTTCTCAAGAGGCAGATCAGGTGGTCTGGTATTCCCATCTCTTTCAGAATTTTCCACAGTTGATTGTGATCCACACAGTCAAAGGCTTTGGCATAGTCAATAAAGCAGAAATAGATGTTTTTCTGGAACTCTCTTGCTTTTTTTCATGTTATCTAGGAGAAGGCAATGGCACCCCACTCCAGTACTCTTGCCTGGAAAATCCATGGGTGGAGGAGCCTGGTAGGCTGCAGTCCATGGGGTTGCAAAGAGTCAGACACGACTGAGTGACTTCACTTTCACTTTTCACTTTCGTGCATTGGAGAAGGAAATTGAAACCCACTCCGGTATTTTTGCCTGGAGAATCCCAGGGACGGGGGAGCCTGGTGGGCTTCCGTCTATGGGGTCACACAGAGTCGGACACAACTGAAGCAAATTAGCAGCAGCAACAGCATCAGCAGCATGTTATCTAATAGTTGTGCTGTGTGCCAAGTCACTTCAGTTGTGTTTGACTCTTTGTGACCCTATGGACTGTAGCCCACCAGGCTCCTCTGTCCATGGGATTCTCCAGACAAATACTGGAATGGGTTGCCATTTCCTCCTCCAGGGGATCTTCCTGATCTAGGGATCGAACTCCTATCTATGTCTCCTGCTTTGACAGGCAGGTTCTTTACCACTAGCACCACCTAAAGAGCAATGAGAACTAGAAATCATTTGAATCCCCCTTTTTTAAAAAAATGTATGATATTTATAACACATCTTAAAATAGGTGGAAGACACTTCTGGTTAGTCTTTTATCTATTCACTGAGTTAATCTGAAGAATGCTTTTTTCTGCATATATAATTTATTACTTAGTGATTCCAGAGAAATTTTATGCATTAGTATATTTAAATTAAGAAGTGACAAGATTACGGCCCTTATTATTAAATGCCAACAGATTACTCTGTCCATGGGATTTCCCAGGCAAGAATACTGGAGTGGGTTGCCATTTCCTCCTACAGAGGATTTTCAGGCCCAGGGATTGAACCCACATCTCCTGCATCTGCTGCAATGGCAGGCAAACTCTTTACCACTAGTGCCACCTGGGAAGCCCCTTTATAGTTACTAACATCTAGTAAATATAATGCTCAATATGATGCACAGATGTTCAAGAAAGCACTCAAAATAGTGTATCAAATCTAGAATAAGGAAATCTGTGCTTCTTTATTAATCATAATTATAATTTAACAAGTTTTAGGGATCAGGAATTGAGTTTGATTCTAAAATTTAGGAGCACGGATGTCAGCTTTGAATATTTTCCAAACATCCCATGACCATAGATTTGTAGACTGGAAGTGCTATTCCTCATGCACTATTCCCCACTGTCAGTCAGTCCCAGTCATGCTTGTCTTTAAGAAAAAAAGCATCCCAGTCATTTAGAACTCAAAATAACTTCCAGTGGGAATTTTGTAACTTCAACACAAGCCTAATCCGCAAATCCCCAGCCCAAATAATTCTGGTTTAATATCTTGAAAATGAAACCATCACCCAGAACGTTTTATTTCCCATTGTCCATTTGCAGTCTCGTTCCAGCCAAAGTTACAAGATTTGGATGTGCTCATTTTTAGAGTCGAGGGAGGTATGTAGTTTGTTGTAGCAGAACATTTTTGTGTTTCTCTAAAGATTATGTACACAGTCTTTAAGACCATTTTGGAAAGAGCAGGAACCTCAAACTCACATGTATTTTTCATTACTTTCTAGTTACTATTTCTTAGATTGTTAGAAATGGGATAATAACCTGAAGACTATCCTCCTGTGGTTTCCTGAAAGGGAAGATGGGATTGCCACCAAATCCCTAATTGAGACCAAATTAGAATAAACGATTGTTAAGCTCTCCAGCCTAATTGTGGATGGTGTGTATTTGACATTCACTAAGATATAAATTAAAATAAAAAGAGCATTTTCAGAGGTATTGGAGGAGCTTTGCATTAATGATGGCCTCCTTTGCACAGCTGAAGCTTTGCATTATTCATAATGTCATTATCAGGACTATTCAGTGTTGAATGATTTCTTCACCCAGAAATTGTACAGCCTGACCAGATAAGTAATATCTGTAGTTTGTATTTATTCTTATGACTGCTTACTGGGGTATGGCTTCTTTTATCTCTGCTGTGAGCTTACTTACTGCTGCTCAGCGGGATGTACCATCAGTGACATAAGCTTTATTCTTTTACAGATGCAGAGCGCTGCACCAAAGTATTAAATCCTGCAAATGTGGGGGAAAATTCAAAGGCTTTAATCCTTGGACTGGCAATAGTCATTGTACTGCTGCCATATGTCAACGCTGAAGTTAAGTTTCGAGTCTGCTCCTAGTCAGGCAGGCATGCGGGCATGTGCTGCCAGCTTGTTTGTTTAAGATAGAGTCTTCCCTGCCACTGCAATAACTTCGCATCCAAAACCTTTTCATCTGCACAAAACGAAGCAACCAGAGTCACACAATGAAACGCCAATGGGTCCTTTCAGAACTGATTTGTCTATTTCACAATCCCTTTCTTATTCTAATTAAACTTAGGAGAGAATTATGTTTCAACAACTTGGGCTGTGGAAAGACAAGGAATGGCAGGAGGGAATCAGAGCATTTAGAAAGCTCTCTGCTGTGAAAGCAAGGTTTAACGGTCTAGAGGGTTTTCTTTTTTTTTCCTCAGCAAAGAGATCATCTTTTGAAATCTTCTCCATCAGTTCCCCTCTACACATACCAATTTCAGTTTTATAACACCCCTTGCTGTGCATCTCTTGGCAGGAAACTTGCCCATCTTGCAGAGTCTTGCATGAATAATTCATTGAAGTGTCATGCTGACTCTCAAAAGCCTGGATTACTGCTTTGGAGGAAATGTTTAATAGGATTCTTCCAAACAATCCAAAATATAGTTCTGAGTTCTATTTGTCCTATCTCTTAGACGGTCTGAGTGCAATGAAAGAATGAATTGCTGAAAGCCCAAACACACCTGAGGCCGTTCAACCTGTGTCCACTTGGATGGTAACCCCATGATGAAGGTTAGTGTTTTAAATTAGGGTCCTAGCTTTTCAGACACATGCTTCTTGAGTACAGGATTTGAGTTCAAGCCATTGGCACAATTACTTTTTGTTAGATCTTGAGGTTTCAGCCACTCTTAGATAACATTGAAGGATCTTGGAGAACCAGGCAGATAAGGAGCTGAGAGAAAGTACTGAGATGGATGTGGGCAAACAAACCCTATACAGATTAGTCATTGTGATCTCTTGCTGTTACCTGTTGACAGTGTTCTTTAAACAGTAGTCTAGTGTGCTGTGGACCAAACTAAAACATTTAAAGATTTCCTTTAGACCCAGAAACATATGTCTTTTAATCCCTGTCTGGTGATTTCATGGTATCTCTTCACCTTTATCTCCTCTTCCTTTCACCACAAAGGCTTCCTTTGCAATTGCATCAAAGCCTACCTTCAACAAAGTCTTTAAAAATATTCATATTACCCCATGAAGGACTGATGTCCTAAATTTTAACCCAAGCTCACTCTCCCAGGATAATTTGCATTTTAAATCAAGAAAAGCATCACAAATTTGAAAATACTCTCTTTTGAGACTTTATTTTTTGCTTAATGACTTTGAGAAGGACAAAAGTTGTGCTTGCTCATTGTAGAAAAACAAAACAGATAAAGCAAAAGAAAATTTTTAAATGGTAATCATCAATCACATCTTGACACTATGATATATTAATCGATATATTTATATTTTATATCTATATATAGATCTACCTATAGGTCTATAGATCCATATGTCCATGCACATCACTTTACAAAGATTAAATAATCTACAGCAGAATTTTAAACAGCAATGAAATTCTGGAGGCGTATCTATTCCATAGGTGTGCCCTATCTAGGTCATTAGATTTTAAATTGTTTCATGGAGCTGTGCAGATTAGTTGAAGGAGTTTGAGTTGGATACAGTTTTTTAAATTTGCCCTCGAGATCTGTGACACTTTTTCCCATTTCTCTTTGCCTCTTGAGGCTAATGTGAATGGATTATATTAATAGGCACCCTTACCCTCTGGCTTCCCACTGGGTTCAGTCAATGAAGGAGTCAACAGGAAGGAGCTCACTCAGGAGGGAAGATGAGATTAGGGTGTTTATTTTTCCAGTTTCCTCTCTTGGGAGGGACCATTAATAGCACACACTTCTTTCTGATTCTTAGTTTTAGTCACCAAAACTTCTGCTGTCTACCTCAGGCCTAAGGATAGTAGTAACATCTTGATTCAGTTATTATTATTGCAAAGCAGGCTATCCCAGCACAGAGACTGTGAACTACAATCATTTCTTTGACACAAGATTCTGCAATTTTTGCAGGGTTTGGTAGAGAAGGCTCATTTCTTTCTCTTGCCAGTAGAGGACCTACTTCTAAGACAGCTCCCTCACACTGATGGCAAGTTGGTATTGACTATGGCTTTGGAATTCAGCTTAGACTGGAGGTCAGAGAGCCCACATTCCTCTCCACAGAGACCTTTCCAGGGCTACGTGCTGTGTGTGAGCTTAGTCGCTCAGTCGTGTAAAACCCTTGACCACTCCATGGACTGTAGCTTGCCAGGCTCCTCTAGTCCAGGGTTATACTGCTTCAATTTCCAAAATTCCTAGTATGGTGGCTGGATTCCAAGAGCAAGCATCTCAGAGAAAACCAAACACGTAAATGGTATCACCTTCTGATGCAGCTCTGGACATTGCATGGTATCATTTTCTACTGTAGTTACAAATGCTCCCACATTCAAGGGAAGAGAATAGAAACAACACTCCTCAATCAGAAGAATCAAAGGATACTGTATAAAGATAAGAAATATTTAGCCATTTCAACTGGGATAAGAAATATTGTAGCCATTTTTATTTTAATGCAAAACATCAGACTGCTTCAGACTATTATTAACTCTAGGGAGTTGTGCTGTCTTTGGGGATTTCTTTATATCCTGTCTATTCTTTATAAATAATTTCTATTAAATTATCCTCTAATTCCCAAATTTGAAGATGCTATGTTTTCCTACTGGGAAACATATACCAATAAGGGCTGAGAGTGGATGTGTCATGAAGGTAGGGGAAGATGGTTCCAGTTAGCAGGGTGCCAGGAATCAGCTTTAACTTCAACTACTGCAATACTGTCTTTAATTGTAATACATCTATTTTGTACTTCATAAGCTCTCACTCGAATCGAGTGTCATTCTGCTGAAAAAAAAATGCTTTACACCACCATTTGGGGATTCTTGAGCACACTGATACCACTTTTCAAAGTTGTTTCCTGCCTTCTAATAAGTCTTAATCAACGTCTTTACTAGCCAGTGGTTCTTGCCATAAAAATTCATTCTTCTTCTTGCTTAATCACTAGATATATACATGTGCAATATTCATTGTACTGTCAGGTATTTTAACAAAACACTATCCTCACTAAATCCCCAGACCTCTCCATTTTGACCATCCTGGTGTCATTAACCCAACCTTGAGCATTCTGTTCAAACAGCAGACTCGTACAGAAAAGGACTCCTATAGAATAGTTGCTTTAAAAAAAAAAAAGGAAAAGAAAAAGGTTCAACAGGACTTTTTTCTCTGTTTATACTGCTCATCTCTTCTCAGGTAAAACCCTCCAAATGCCTATTGAACCCACAAAAGGAAATGAAATAGCAGAAGCGAGGATATATTCTACTTGTGAGGACAAGTAGAATAGAAGGGAGCCACAGGCCTTTTCAGCTGGTGGTACTGAATTCTCCTGTAAAATAAAAATATAAAAAGTCAATGTTTTGGCTAGGAGGTAATCAGGTGAAGGGAATATGTTTTTCTCGTTTTCTTTTCTGGCCTTCGGAGCTTTTTCCTTTGTGAAACTGAAAACTATAGAATTGCTAAAGAAACAGGAAAAAAATGAAGAGCTTTAAGTCATTGGAAAATTTAAACTGCAGGTTAATTATGCACACATTTGTCTATTTTGAAGTGCACGGAAGATTCATAGTCACAATAAATTATAATACAGATCAACAATCTACATAATCCCTTCAATTTTTAAAAAATGCCAATTTTCACTTAATCATTAGTAGTCTGTGTTAGAATAACCAATATTCTGGTTGATCCTCAGCAATATGTGTGTTGACTGGCATTTATTTTGACCAAACGGATGTTTGTTCTGATTTGTCTAGGCTTGAGTTTAAACAGTTGTTAAATATTTTGAATACCATTCCTAGAAATAGATATTATTATTGTTCTCACTTCACAGATATTGAATGTGAGGTTTCCAGAATTCAATTCCTCCCTCATATAAATGCCATAACTGAGCTTGGAACTCCAAACCTTTCAATAATCTTGCTATTATACCCTTTACTGTAGTTCAGTTTTAAGTTCATCACTTAGAAAAGTAAACTGGTATCACACCAATATCAAACATGTTTCTACATGACTAGGTTTCCATAACATATGAAATGTAAAAGGTTCTTTTAAAGCTAACAATGTTTAGAGCCCAAGGAACAGATTGTATCATTAGAAAGGTCAGAATCTCGTTTCACCCTTGTGTTCAAAGGGCAAAACCCATACTTCAGACAAAGAGCTTATCTCGTTTTTCTACTTTACTGTTTTCTTTCTGGTTTATATAACATCTGAAGTTAAGTTTTAAGGAAATAACCCTGTCTTCAAATATTTATTTTGTGAGTGCCATTTCCATAGAGCTACACTGAGATTGATGGGGATACAAGTTCCATACATTTGTATCCCCTCTCCCACAAGAAAAAGACTCCATTCTATTTATTAAAATTATCAGATAAAACTAGTTGAAAAAACACACCTCAACTTAACCAATGCTTCTTATTTTCACATAGATACTAAGCATGCCATATAAGAATTATTTTCTTACATATATGTTTTCTTGTCATTTAATGCTGTTTGATTAGCTCAAATGCAGCCTTCAGGCAGCACTTATATGAAATACTTAATATCTATGTGAAAATAGTAAATGGGCTTCCCAGGTGGAGCTAGTGGTAAAGAACCTGCTTGCCAGTGCAGGAGATATGAGACGTAGGTTCAATTCCTGAGTTGGGAGAATCCCCTGGAGAAGCAAATGGCAAGGAAATCTTGCCTGGAGAATCCCATGGACAGAGGAGCCTGGCAGGCTACAGTCCATAGGGTCACAAAGAGTTGGACACAACACAATAAATATAATCCCTTTACTTTCAAAATATGAATTTGTGCATAAGAAGAATAAATGCAAGTTAAATAGCCACCATTTTAAATAGTCCCTAATTTAAGTAACATTTATAAAGGCCAAGTGAAATTGAAGCTAAGGGTATTAGTTATAAGCTCAAGGCAAATCCGCAACACTTTGCTGTTGTTTGTCAGAACTAAGTAGCTCACCCCACCCCCCAAATATATCAGGGTCTCTTTGGCTTTAGAGTAATGTAAATTAAGACAAAACTTATATGGTTTGCATAAGCTTTGGATATTTGATTAGTCATATGGCATTCCCCAAGCTATGGAAATCAAGCTCTGTCCAGAGCCAGGTCTCAGAAATATAGGCTATCACACTATTTAATAATCTCACACATTTTAAAAATCATCTCCAATCTGCTTTTATATTTTTTTCATTTCCTGCCTAATAACAACTCTCACACTGAAAAGCATGGGGGCTGGTGCCAAAAATCTTCATTTTTTTTTTTCCAGAAAAAATTTTATTCAATTAGGTCTCAAGAAAAGACTACGGCCCAAGCCAACCACAGCAAGTGGGAAAAATAATATCTAATATGTTTTTTCTGTCTCCCCCTATGCCTCAGCAGCTTTTTCTGGATCCATGGTCCAGACGCTTCCTATACTACAGAAGTCTTCTAATTCAATTATGTATGAAGGAGAATATCAAAGGAAAGTCATTGTGGAGATGCCAAGTTAGAAGTGTAGAATCTAAAGTTTTCTGTCTAAATTAAATTTCAATTAGATTGGATACCAGATTTCTTTCTGCTATTAACAGTAATTTGCACATTAAAAAAAATTAATGTTACCCTGCATTACACTCACTAGCTCTGCACGTTTACATTCATACTCAATTGTTTCCATCTCTTTGTGACCCCATTGGAGAAGGCGATGACACCCCACTCCAGTCCTCTTGCCTGGAAAATCCCATGAGCAGAGGAGCCTGGTGGGCTGCAGTCCATGGGGTCGCTGAGAGTCGGACACGACTGAGCGACTTCACTTTCACTTTTCACTTTCATGAATTAGAGAAGGAAATGGCAAGTGCAGGGTTCTTGCCTGGAGAATCCTGGGGACGGGGGAGCCTGGTGGGCTGCCGTCTCTGGGGTCGCACAGAGTCGGACACGACTGAAGCGACTTAGCAGCAGCAGCTTTGTGACCCCATGGACTGTAGCCTGTCAGACTTCCCTGTCAATGGGATTTTCCAGGCAAGAATACTGGAGTGGGTTGCCATTCCCTCCTCTAAGGATCTTTCTGACCCCTAAGTCCATCATTAAATTTGCGGTCATGCTGCAATCTTTATTGTCTTTGTAGATAAGCTCTTAATCAAAAATCTTATTCCGCTCTTTAAAGTGAAACATTCTGAAACTAAGTTTATAAAATGAGAACCTTTCTTATGCAAGCTTTGTAAATTAGAATCTTCTTAATCTCTAGTTTAAGACCAATGTGTTCTGCAAACAAAAGAGAAATGTGAAAAGAGGTTTGTAAATTATAGTAACTTTCTCCCTTTACTTCTAGTGATGATTTAAGTTTACATGCTTCTTAACAGAACATGATTATTGACTCGATTTCCATGATATATTTTCTGGATTACACAATAAGTATGCCTCTCTTAGGGAGAAAGAAGGTACATAGTTCTTCACATTGGGCTGGCTAAAAAGTTCTTTTATGTTTTGTAAAATGTTATGGAAAACCCCAAATGACCTTTGTGGTCAACCCAATATTTAAATCAGCATACAACATTAAGAAAGTGATTAAAAAAAAAAAAAGAAAGTGATAAATTTTAAAACCACAAAGAGAATAACTATGGTACAAATGTATGTTGCTGTTTCTAAAGTTTTGACAATCTTTATAGCAATTGAATTAACTCAGTCTCTTTTGCCTTTTAGGGCAAATAGGTTTGATTTTTTTTCCTCCAAATGGTTGCTAGTAGCTACCAGTAGTGTTGTAATGAGGACTCTCAAACTGACTGAAGTTATTAGAAAGATTGTCATGACCAACTAAAGATATCTGTCATGAATTTGAGAGGGAAAAGTGGTAGCAAATATTTTGTAAGACATTTTGCCTTTCTCATGTATATAAAGTCAAAGAGCAAGACTGACTGATTTTTCCTGTTATTTAACTTTGGGACTCAAGGGAAATATTATATCGCCCATACTTGTAGAATTAAAACTATCCCTACTGGTGTTTGGAAATTCAAACTTTCCAGAACTTCCAAAGTTACTCTAGGGAGAGGCCAAAGTTTGGGAACCATTATTTTAAGAACTAGAGTTAGATCAAACATATTCTGTAATTCAGAGATAAATGGTAATTTGTGAGCTGAGTATATGCATGCATGTGGCGGGTGGGAAGGGGTAGTACAGGAAACCAAGCCATGAAATTCTTTTCTCATGGTAGACACATAGGATCACTTACAGGCTTTGCAGTTTTTTTGCATGTGTGTTTTTGTTTTTGTGAAGATAAATTCAGGGAAAACCAAAAGAATAGATATAGACTCATCCAGGAAAATAAGAACAAGGTAGAGTATAATCTTTATTAGGGTCATAGATGCCTCTTGTTTTTCCCTAATTTAGAATGGCTCACCTGCCTTTAAACACAGTGGAAGTGGAAAACTCTGGCAATTGTTTTGAAATTCATTGAATTACTTGATGATTGCTTCTAGTTTCCATTTCAGTGCAACTGTGGAGACCTAACCATAATTTACTTCCTGGTTGAGTGATCCTAACAATGTTTTCTCTTAATACTGTACAATGTTATCACAAACCAAAGTGACATAAATAAGGAAACACCTGAATTCCCTTACCTCTTCTCATATATTTAAAAAAATTATTAGCTTCTAAATCCATGAAACAATAAATATCTAAATGTTTTCATAAACATGTTCCTTTCTCCATCTTTTCCCTCTCTCACACACACATGTTATGTAGCTATTTCTGTTAATGCATTCTAATAAAGGAAAACTTTGGAAAAGTCTACAGAAATTAAAGTTTCTCAAGATGAATCATGATTTAATGATTAAAAATAACAATGTTTAGTAACATGCAAAATTACAACATATTGCAAAAGATAATTGAAATTCCTGCATATGCGTAGGATATTAATATTTTCCCTGCTTTTTTCTAATTAGATAGATGTGTGTATTTAAAAATCTGCTCCCCACATGTTCTGAAGGATGCCAGGTTTTTCCTGAGTCATTCTGCCAATTCAGATACTGTGTTTAAATGTCTTCTATTTCACTGGTACTATATACACATGTGATATTTTAACATCTTTGGAACCTACTGGTGTGCTGGGGGTGTCAGCACAGATGTAGAAACATGTTATCATTATGAGAAAATAATTCATTTATTGGCCACATTCATCTTTCTATTGACAGTAGTGGCCCTTACTATCCAATATGATTTACAGTATAGTCTCAACATGAGTTGCCAAAACTGATAGGCTTCCAGAATATGAAAAGGTTTTGAGAGGTGCTGTTATGGACTGAATATCTGTGTCCCCTAACTTCATATTGTTGACTTAAAAAAATGTATAATGTGAGAGTTGCGAGTTAAGTTTTACTTGGGACAAATGAAGACTGCAGCCTGGGAGAGAACACCTCAGATAGCTCTGAAAAACTGCTCCAAAGAGGTAGCGGGGGAAAGGCAGTATACACATGATTTTGGTGAAGGTGGATACATGTAATCAAAAACATATTTTTCTAGAAGGTTTCTGCTAGTCTCATGAAGCTTTCTGCTAGTCACGAGGAAAACAGTCATTACCAAGAAGGATTTTAGTGCTTTTCTAGATATGAAGAGATACAAGATTTAGGCACATAAAGTAGGCTCCTGAAAATGGCTATCTGAAGACTTATCCTTCCAGTTTATCCCCAGAGCACAGAGTGCCTCATTTCCATTCTCCACTCTAAACTCTTTTCAGGGGGTGTTGAAGGTCAGCAGCTATAATAGTATGTGATTTAATCCCTGTTGAGGTAGATGGCAAGTGCCCATGTCAAGTGCCAATTTGTAGCTGACAGTATGTTAAAACGTAACCCCATTATTATGGTATTTCTAGATGGGGATTTTGGAAGGTGCTTGGGTCATGAGGATGAATTCCTTTGGAACTGGATTAGTGCCCTTGTGAAAGACAGTCCAAGGAACTCCCTTGCTTCTTCTACCACAGGAGGATACAGTAACCATTTGGTCATCTTTGAGTCAAAACGTGGACCCTGACCAGATACTCAATCTGTTAATGCCATAATCTTGGATTTCCCAGTATTCAGTAATGTAATAAATAAATTTCTGTTATTTAAGCCATGCAGTCTCCGCTTGACTGTTATAGCAGCTGGAGCAGATTAAGAGAAGTGTAGACCTTATTTTAGAGCCAGTTCTCTAGAAGCAGAACATGACCCAGGGATTTGGATGCACTTGACTCATTCAGGGAGGCTGCTCAGGAGGAAAGACATGAGGGAAGCAAGATAAGAAGGGGATAGAATTAGCATGAGTTCCTACACCTTGAGGCAAGAGGGTCAGCATTTTTTGCCTCACTTTGTTAGTTGCTAGAACTGCTGTCACAAAATGTCACAATCTGGGTGTCTTAAATGATGGACATATGTTGTCTCATAGATCTGGAGGCTGGAAGTCCAAGATCAAGGTGCCAACAAGGTTGGTTTCCTATAGGACCATAAAGGAAGGATCTGGTCCATGCCTCTCTCCTTGGCTTGCAGATGGCTGCCCTCTTGCTGCCTCTTCACATGGCCATCTCTGTGCATTTGAGTCCCCAGTGTCTCTTTCTATGTCCCAACATCCTCTTATTTTAAAGACACCAGTCAGATTGGATGAGGGCCTATCCATGGGATCTCATTTTGGTGAATCACCGGTTAAAGACCTAGTCTCCAAATAAAATCATATTTTGAGAAACTGGGATCAGGGCTTCATGGTATAAATTTAAGGGATGGTAAACCATTCAGCCCATAACATACATCCATCACTTATTGAGTGGCTATAGGCCACCTCTTGGAGAAGGGTGGGGAGTAATCTTGTGTTTGTGTCTAGAAAGCACTTAGAGCAGGTGGGGCTGGATAGATGGACTGACTGGGGAAGGGGATCTGGGCAGAGCACCACACAGTGTTCACTGCAGAAATGATCATCAATAACAACAGCTAGTATTTCCTGCAATTTAATCATATATTTCATCAAATTTAGAACCCCACCAGTTATAAGATACACTTTTGTTTTAAGTATTATAAAGAAAGAAAAAAATGTCCAAGATGAGGATCTAATAGAAAACCACCATCTAAAGTTGGTGTACCTAAGAGCTAAATCTTCATTATCAGACGAAATGGGTTAAAAGGTCACCAGGCAGGAAAGGGCAGTAAGAGACTTTCATATTTCCATCTTGGCATGGGATGGAAGGAATAAAAAGACAATTTCCATAAGAGTTAGAACCACAGGCTCTTACTACCATTGTTCTTGTGTTGTTCAGTCACTAAGTTGTGTCTGACTGTGACTCCATGGACTGTAGCCCACCAGGCTCATCTGTCCATGGAATTTCCCAGGCAGAATACTGGAATTGCCATTTTAGTCTCCACTTACTACCATGTTTGTTTGTTTGTTTGTTTTTGCATTCATACTGTCAGATTTGTCCAAAAACCTTGAGCAGGCACTTCAAAGTGCTCTCAGGTCATGATGCTCCCAAATGACTGGCAGAAATGTATACAAATCTGGCTAAACAGTCAAGTAAGTGCCACTGATTATAAAACATTTCCTCCAAAAGTAGAAAATAATGATAATGATAACAATAGATAAGTGTTTATATGTTCCATGGCTTGTTCTCTAGGTGTTGGCAAGTTATAGTCCATGGTCCAGATGTGGCTGCAACCTTTTTTGGTAAATAAATTTTACTGGAACATAGTTACACTCATTCACTTATATTGTCAGTCTGTGGCTGCTTTTACATAGCTGATTCATTGCATCAGAGACTGTTTTAGAAAGCCAGGAGTTATTATCTGATCCATTACAGAAAAGGTATGATGACCCTGAGCACTTCCACCTATCCACTTTTTAATTTTCATAATGATCTTATATGGTAGGTGGTGTTATATCCCCATTTTATAGACATGGAAATAGAGGCCAAAGTCATATATAGCTTGATAAGTAGTATAAGAAAGATTTGATGATAGGTGCGCCATTCTTATTTCTGATTGCTTACAGAGAAGTCAAGATGAACAAAGAAGGGGATAGGCTGATAGTAGGAGACTCACAGAAAAGCTGTGGCATGAGTGAATGAATATGGCTGGGAAGTCACTCAGTTGTGTCTGACTCTTTGTGACCCCATGGACTATACCTTCTCCAGGGGATCTTCCCAACCCAGAGATCGAACCAGGTCTCCTACATTGCAAGCGGATTCTTTACCAGCTGAACCACAAGGGAAGCCCAAGAATACTGGAGTGGGTAGCCTATTCCTTCTCCAGCAGATCTCCCTGACCCAGGAATCAAACTGGGATCTCCTGCATTGCAGGCAGATTCTTTACCAACTGAGCCATCAGGGAATCCCAAGGCTGGGAAGTGGCAGAAGCAAAATTTGAAGCCAGGTCACTCTGAATCCAAATCCCATTATCTCTTGGAAACTAGACATTACAATGTAATTAAAAAGACTCTCTCAATCTCTCCAGTTAACTAACTTGCCAGAGTAATTCATACCATTGCCTCTGATAAAAATATGATGACTAATGCATCAAACAGGCTATGCTCAAGTACTTTTACTCCCAGCAGTTGAGGTGGATGGGTCTTATTTGAATTATTATTTTAATTAACTGACTTACTATTGTCCTCATTTCATTGAGGAAGTGGTCATCTATTGTACCTGACACAGAACTTTCTGTGAGTTAAGAGACATTCTAAAGACAGAAAAAATTTTCCTTGACAAATTATTAGTTGTTTCCTCATGTAGATAAAGAAAAATTATTATTTTTGAAAATAATTACAATTAAATTATTAAAAGTCCTAGTTATTTGAATTTAATGCCCAGTATATCTACTACTGTGGGCAGGAATCCCTCAGAAGAAATGGAGTAGCCATCATGGTCAACAAAAGAGTCCAAAATGCAGTACTTGGATGCAATCTCAAAAACGACAGAATGATCTCTGTTCATTTCCAAGGCAAACCATTCAATATCACAGTAATCCAAGTCTATGCCCCAACCAGTAATGCTGAAGAAGCTGAAGTTGAATGGTTCTATGAAGACCCACAAGACCTTTTAGAACTAACACCCAAAAAAGATGTCCTTTTCATTACAGGGGACTGGAATGCAAAAATAGGAAGTCAAGAAACACCTGGAGTAACAGGCAAATTTGGCCTTGGAATACGGAATGAAGCAGAGCAAAGACTACTAGAGTTTTGCCAAGAAAATGCATTGGTCATGACAAACACCCTCTTCCAACAACACAAGAGAACACTCTACACATGGACATCACCAGATGGTCAACACCAAAATCAGATTGATTATATTCTTTGCAGCCAAAGATGGAGAAGCTCTATACAGTCAGCAAAAACAAGACCAGAACTGACTGTGTCTCAGACCATGAACTCCTTATTGCTAAATTCAGACTTAAATTGAAGAAAGTAGGGAAAATCACTAGACCATTCAGGTATGACCTAAATCAAATCCCTTATGATTATACAGTGGAAGTGAGAAATAGATCTAAGGGCCTAGATCTGATAGATAGAGTGCCTGATGAACTATGGAATGAGGTTCATGACATTGTACAGGAGACAGGGATCAAGACCATCCCCATGGAAAAGAAATGCAAAAAACCAAAATGGCTGTCTGGGGAGACCTTACAAATAGCTGTGAAAAGAAGAGAAGCAAAAAGCAAAGGAGAAAAGGAAAGATATAAACATGTGAATGCAGAGTTCCAAAGAATAGCAAGAAGAGATAAGAAAGTCTTCTTCAGCGATCACTGCAAAGAAATAAAGGAAAACAACAGAATGGGAAAGACTAGAGATCTCTTCAAGAAAATTAGAGATACCAAGGGAACATTTCATGCAAAGATGGGCTCGATAAAGGACAGAAATGGTATGGACCTAACAAAAGCAGAAGATATTAAGAAGAGATGGCAAGAATACACAGAAGAACTGTACAAAAAAGATCTTCATGACCCAGATAATCACGATGGTGTAATCACTGACCTAGAGCCAGACATCCTGGAATGTGAAGTCAAGTGGGCCTTAGAAAGCATCACTACGAACAAAGCTAGTGGAGGTGATGGAATTCCAGTTGAGCTATTCCAAATCCTGAAAGATGATGCTGTGAAAGTGCTGCATGCAATATGCCAGCCAATTTGGAAAACTCAGCAGTGGCCACAGGACTGGAAAAGGTCAGTTTTCATTCCAACCCCAAAGAAAGGCAATGCCAAAGAGTGCTCAACTATCGCACAATTGCACTCATCTCACACGCTAGTAAAGTAATGCTCAAAATTCTCCAAGCCAGGCTTCAGCAATACGTGAACCGTGAACTTCCTGATGTTCAAGCTGGTTTTAGAAAAGGCAGAGGAACCAGAGATCAAATTGCCAACATCCGCTGGATCATGGAAAAAGCAAGAGAGTTCCAGAAAAACATCCATTTCTGCTTTCTTGACTATGCCAAAGGCTTTGACTATGTGGATCACAATAAACTGTGGAAAATTCTGAAAGAGATGGGAATACTGGAGCACCTGACCTGCCTCTTGAGAAATCTGTATGCAGGTCAGGAAGCAACAGTTAGAACTGGACATGGAACAACAGACTGGTTCCAAATAGGAAAAGGAGTTCATCAAGGCTGTATATTGTCACCCTGCTTATTTAACTTCTATGCATAGTACATCATGAGAAACACTAGACTTGAAGAAACACAAGCTGGAATCAAGATTGCCGAGAGATATATCAATAACTTCAGATATGCAGATGACACCACCCTTATGGCAGAAAGTGAAGAGGAACTCAAAAGCCTCTTGATGAAAGTGAAAGTGGAGAGTGAAAAAGTTGGCTTAAAGCTCAACATTCAGAAAACGAAGATCATGGCATCTGGTCCTACCACTTCATGGGAAATAGATGGGGAAACAGTGGAAACAGTGTCAGACTTTATTTTTCTGGGCTCCAAAATCACTGCAGATGGTTATTGTAGCCATGAAATTAAAAGATGCTTACTCCTTGGAAGGAAAGTTATGACCAACCTAGATAGCATATTCAAAAGCAGAGACATTACTTTGCCAACAAAGTTTCGTCTAGTCAAGGCGATGGTTTTTCCTGTGGTCATGTATGGATGTGAGAGTTGGACTGTGAAGAAGGCTGAGCGCCGAAGAATTGATGCTTTTGAACTGTGGTGTTGGAGAAGACTCTTGAGAATCCCTTGGACTGCAAGGAGATCCAACCAGTCCATTCTGAAGGAGATCAGCCCTAGGATTTCTTTGGAAGGAATGATGCTAAAGCTGAAACTCCAGTACTTTGGCCACCTGATGCAAAGAGTTGACTCATTGGAAAAGACTCTGATGCTGGGAGGGATTGGGGGCAGGAGGAAAAGAGGACAACAGAGGATGAGATCGCTGGATGGGATCACCAACTCGATGGACGTGAGTCTAAGTGAACTCCGGGAGTTGGTGATGGACAGGGAGGCCTGGCGTGCTGGGATTCATGGGGTCGCGAAGAGTCAGACACGACTCAGCAACTGAACTGAACTAAACTGAACTGATAAATCTTAAAATTATCAGAAATTGAGGTATTATTAATACATATGTGCATATAAATCTTACTAAAAATATTTCACACAAACTCTTTTTTAAAGGATTATTTTTTTAAATAATTGCAAAGCAGGAAAGAATTTTAGGAAATATTAGGAAAATAATTTAAAAATATTTTTAAACTATTAAAGCCATTAAAAGATATATTTTTAGGACTTGGTATTAATAAGAAGGCAAGGTCTTCTGTTCAGTGAGGGAGCCTATGTTGAACTCAATCTGGTCTTATTCCAGTGTACTTGCCTTTAACCACTACCTTTTATTTGCTGTTTTCTGGAAAATTCCATTCTGCACAAAGTTCTGTACAAAGTTCTTAAATAACTTTCTGATTGGGGCAGAGAGGAGAAGACATCTGAACTGAGTTTTGAATGGCTCATGCTGCTGCTGCTGCTAAGTTGCTTCAGTCATGTCCAACTCTGTGTGACCCCATAGACAGCAGCCCACCAGGCTCCCTCGTCCCTGGGATTCTCCAGGCAAGAACACTGGAGTGGGTTTCCATTTCCTTCTCCAATGCATGAAAGTGAAAAGTGAAAGGGAAGTCTCTCAGTCCTGTCCGACTCTCAGCAACCCCAGGGACTGCAGCCTACCAGGCTCCTCTGCCCATGCGATTTTCCAGGCAAGAGGACTGGAGTGGGTTGCCATTGCCTTCTCAGAATGGCTCATGGGAGCTCAGCAAAAGAATGAGAAGAGAGAAAGGGAAGGCGATGTAAGTCAAAGGAAAACCTGTGCAGAGACCAAAGGCATGAAACAGCATAAAAAGTACAGAGAGTTTAAAGTGGTTCAGAACTAGCAGAGGGTCTGGTGGATGTTGGGACATGGAGGCAAAAGGTTGTAATAAGGTTAAAAATACGTTCAGCATCTGTAGTGGGAAGCTTCAGCCAAGGAACAGTGAGGAGCCACTGAAGAATTTAGACAGTGGTCAGAGGAATTCATATGTTCAATATTACACAGTCATCATGATGGCAGAGTATATACAACAACCTGGAATGGGAATGGATAGGGTATCTCTGAGCGTTCCTTATCAGCGTTGCTTGCTGGCTTCTCCCCTGTCCACGCATTCCGTACCACTGTGAAGCAAGAGCCAGTCCTTGGCCCCTTCTTCTCACTCTCCACACTCCCTTGGTCAAACTTATCCATTCCCATGGCTCATAGATCGCTGCAAGCAAACTGGGTCCTTCTCCCGAGGAATAGTCTAATGCTGCCCACTAACAGCGGCTTGAAGCTGAGAAATTTCAAATTCTGTGTATCCAAATCTGACTCATAATCCTCTAGTCCATATCATGACCTCATTCAGCAATGACCTTCCTATTCCATCAGATAGGAAGGCAGAAAATCAGAAGATGTCCCAGATCCCTCTCTTGCTTTTCCTTTTTAAAAATGATGATAGGGACACTTGTCACAAGATCTACCCTTTGAAAATGTAAAGTGCAGAATACAGCATCGTAAACTATGGGCAGAATGTGGTACAGCAGATCTCAAGAGCTTATTCAGCTCACACAAATGAAATGTTATACTTGTTGAAAAGCAGTTTATCTCCCCTCCCCCCAGCTCCTGGAACCCCCATTCTACTCTGTTTCTGTGAGTTTGATTAGTTAAGAAACCTCATGTAAGTGTAATCATGCATATTTGTCCCCTCTAAATTCCTTTTTCTCCCAACACTCTCTATTTTATTCAGTTTCAAAATTGAATTTAAATTCTGTGAACTCAACCTATTAATAGCCCCATCTCTGCTCTTGGTGTGGGTTCTCATTGTCTCTCCCCTGAGATGTGTGTCCTGGTCATCTCCTAATAGAATGGGGCTCTCTGTGCCCAGTCTTGTTCTCTCCCATCTATTTTTCATCTTCTGATAAATACCATTCTAAAATATCAAGCTGCCTCTTGCATAAATCTTCTCTATGTTTCCCCACTGCCTGCAAGATGCCGTCAGCACAGTTCTCAATTCTAAATGTAAACTGGAATCTCGTGAGGAGCTTTCAAAATCTGTAGACGTCATAGTCCTGATGCCCAGAGTTCCCTGCTCTGGGGTGAGGCACAGAAGTACTTTTAATAGTTTGTAAACGCTCCCAGGTGATTCTGATGTGCAGCTTGAGTGAGAATTACCAACAAGAGCCACAGAAGCTGTCAGGGATTTGCCCATTGCTTATGTTTCCCCCTTCTCTCCCAACCTCACCCCACTTTCAGCCCATAGCTTGTCCTTCACCCATGTTGAAAGAACGATAAATTCTCCAGTATATCAACCTATTAATATATTTGGGTTGGCCAAAAAGTGTGCTCAGGTTTTTACATAGCATCTTAAGGAAAAACCCAAAATGTTGACCAGCCCAATATTTCAAGCCCTGTGGTTTTGATGTATGCTGTTCTCTGTGTCTGCAGAGCTCATCTTTCCTCCTCAATGTTTGCCTGACTCTTCCCTCCTTTAGCCCCCAAGCCATCAGGTTTTTCCTCACATTTTAGAGCCTCTATCATTTTATTGCATTTGTTCTTTACCTATCTGCCTTCTCCCATAGAAGTAGCTCCTTGAGTTGAGAGTTTGGGTCTCATTCTGTTCCTAGTGTTATCCCAGGACCTTACATCTAGAACAAAGTCTCTCAACCTTGGCACTCTTGCTATTTTGGACTAGATAACCCTGCTGTGGGGCTGTCCTGCAAATTGTAGGAGGCCTGGGGTCCTAGTCTCCCCACTAGATGCCAACAGCGCATCTCTTGCCGCTTGTGACAATCAAAACTGGGGCTGGAGAGGCAATATTAGCCCTGATTGAAGACACCTGAGTTGCTAAAGCTGACTGGAGGAGGGAATTCATCTAAGGTGTGGCAGACCGCAATACTACTGGCCTCTGTGAATCAAGTGTCCACACCTGTGGCATTCCCGCCCCCATACTTATACCGGCTTGGTCATGTGACTTGCTTTGGCCAATAGTCGTCAACAAACATGATGCCCGTGGAGGCATATAAAGCTCTTGTTGAATCCAGGCTTGCGTCTTGCGGGTTAGGCTTCATGTATGGAAGTCAGGCTAACCTCTGTGAACATGAGAGACCAAGCAAAAAGAGAGACACCCAGACATTTAAGAGAAAGAAGTCATCTCTCCCAACATCCCAGCCAAGCTCCAGCTTCCGGTGGGTAAGGCCAGAGTCAGAACCTCCCAGCTCAGCCACAGAATCCTGACAAGTAATAAATCATTTTCTAAGGCACTCACTTTGGGGTGACTTGGTAGGCAAGCAGTGCAGAATGCTGAGGTTATTGTAAAGGTTCAGTGGAAGAAACTGGACACTCTGAAGTAGGTCAGTGGTAGAGGAAATAGGGAACGTGGGAGTTAATTTACTTTTTATGTTTTTTATGCTGGGAAATCTACTAACTATCCTGAAGGATTCAAATGTATAAATAATTGATGATTTATACTTGTACACATCTTTAAGTATTTGAAAACCCTTATATATCTTAGTTCTTTTTTCTTAAATGTTTGTTTGCATTGGACACTTTAAAGCATCTTTCATTTAGCTTTAATAACACTGTTAGGCCAGTTATAATATCCTGTTTCATAGATGAGGGAGCTGAGGCTCATAAAGCCTCAGACTCATCAAACAGCTCTAGTAAGTGGTGGATCTGGGATTCAGCTTGAGCTCCATGTGGCTCCCAAGACATTACTATTAAACCCTTCACTTTGTTTTCCACAGAAGCCTTCGGTGTAATTTCAGATCTTCTGTATTTGTTGTTGATGACATGAAAGAAAAGCTTTTTCCCATCCCCTTTATCCTCAACAATTTCTTTCCCTGGTACATCCCTGGTTTATCACTGGTACGTCTTCACTTCCTGAGCCATAAAACCTATAGGAAGATGGATGTGGACAGTCTATTTTAGGAGCCTGTGCCAGGAAAGATTATTTGCTGTCAGTTGATCAGCCCCTTAGTTCTCTCCCCTCCTTGCACACCTAAGGGAAATTCAGTCTTTGCCAGCTGACTCTAGGGCTTTTTATGATTCAGAATTAAGAGGTCAGGTAGAAAGTCAACAGGAGTGGTCAGAAGCCAGAGGTGTGCTTCTGCTGAAGGCTGGGATTTGAGGGGAGAGATGGAGGGTGGACTTCAAAAGGGAAATAAGTTCAGTCGTGGCCTTTTGATAAGTCAAGGATACACATTCGCTTGTGAATGTTGCTTAAATCATCTGAAACCTCTTAACGAAGGACTATGAACTTTCTTGAAAAACTCAAGAGAAAAGTTTTCCCCAAACTTGGTAAAGGACCTACCCTTACTTAGTCATCCTTGTGATTCCCGCAGCTGTGGGTCTCTCTGTTGAGACTGTCTCCTCCCCTATTACCAAAAGCAGGATCAGGGTATCTCACCTGAGAAACTGTCATTGATGAAACATGAAATCTGTGATTTCATACAAAGAGCACCCAACAGTCTTGACTGCTCCTGGAGACAAAGGTATATAAAAGGTCCAGTCATTTTTTAGTCTGAATGTTCCTTTTCACATTTAAATCTCTTACGGTTATACAGAGATTAAGATTTGCTGAATTGGAAACAGCTGTCTGTCCATTTGTTTTCCCAAAGAAGGGACTAACTTTCTTCTGACACTGCAGCTGTGGTACAGGCAAGTGCTAGTTAACCGACTGCAAACATCTAAGTTGATAGTTTTCTGGGAAATAAGAATTCCTTGGTACTCAAGTCTAAGCCAATGTCAACTGTGATAGAACTTTTCTCTCTTTACTAGTTAATCTGGCACATACCCAGCAGGGGGCACTGGTTTAAAACAAGAGGGCTTGCTCACCGGTTTCAGTGCCAGTAGATTTTTCTGTTCAAGCCATTTTCTAACTGAAACAAAGGTTTGAAAATGAGTATATTGGCCTTCCCTGATAGCTCAGTTGGTAAAGAATCCGCCTGCAATGTAGGAGACCCCAGTTCGATTCCTGGGTTGGGAAGATCCGCTGGAGAAGGGATAGGCTACCCACTCCAGCAGTCTTGGGCTTCCCTTGTGGCTCAGCTGGTAAAGAATCTGCCTGCAATGCAGGAGGCCTGGGTTTGATCCTTGGGTTGGGAAGATCCCCTGGAGAAGAGAAAGGCTACCCACTCCAGTAATCTGGCCTGAAGAACTCTATGGGCTGTATAGTCCATGGGGGTCACACAGAGTTGGACTCCACTGAGCAACTTTCATATTGGTTTTGGGCTTCCTGGGTGGCTCAGTGGTAAAGAATCCACCTGCCAATGCAGGAGACACAGTATCTATCCCTAGGTTGGGAAGGTCTCCTGGAGGAGAAAATGGCAACCTGCTCCAGTATTATTGGCCTGGAAAATCCCATGGACAGAGTAGCCTGGTGAGCTGCAGTCAGTGGGGTTGCAAAGAGTAGATGGGAACACAACTGAACACCACCACCACCACCACATTGGTTTCAGTAAATGGCTTATGACTTTAAAATAATCATTTTCAACACAACTGCAAACTGGGTGCCCTACCAGCTCTGTCAGTACGGTAGCCGCTTGCCATGAGTGTTATTGAGCACATAAAACGTGACACTTTTTTTTTTTTTTTTTCAGAGATGATCATTTTAAGTGATTCAGACTTGGATAGGTGAAGAAAAGATAAAGGCATATTTTTTCTTTTTTTTATGCATTACAGAAGCTTCTTTTCACCCTAGAATGGCTATAATTTTTTAAATTTTACTGGAGCATGGTTGCTTTATAACATTATGTTAGTTTCTGCTGCACAGAAAAGTAAATCAGTTATAAATATACATATATCCCCCCCTTTTCTTTAGATTTGTTTTCCATTTAGGTAACCACAGAGTATTGAGGAGAGTTCCTGGTGCTCTACAGTAGGTTCTTATTAGTTATCTATTTTGTACATAGTAGTATATATAAGTCCATCCCATTTGGCCAATTCTTCCACCTTCTCTATCCCCCTTTGTTATGTATAAGTTAGTTCTCTACACCTATGCCTCTATTTTTGCCAGTAAATTCATCTGTATCATTTTCCTAGATTCCACATAGAAGCAATAGTATACAATGCTTGTTTTGCTTCCTGACTTGCCTCTGTATGCCAGTCTCTAGGTCCAAATATTGCCATCTCATATCTTCTTTATCCACTCCTCTGTGATGGGACATTTAGATCGCCTCCATGTGCTGGCTGTTGTAATTAGTGCTGCACTGAACATTAGGTTGCATGCATCTTTTTCTAAATTAATTTTCTCTAAGTATATGTCCAGGAGTGGGGTTTTTAGGCCATACGGTAGTTTTTAGTTTTTTGAGGAACCTCCATAGTGGCTGTGCCAGTTTACATTCCAACCAAAGGTTTAGGAGGGATCCCTTTTCCCCACACCCTCTCCAGCATCTCTTGTTTGTAGACTTTTTGATAATGGTCACTGACTGCTGTGAGGAGATACCTCACAGTAGTTTTGATTTGCTTTTCTCTCCTGTATTTGTTGACCATCTGTATGTTTTCTTAGAAGAAACATCTATTAGGTCTTTTACCTATTTTTTTCATTTTTTAAAATTGAGATACATGACCTGTTTGTATATTTTGGGAATTAATCCCTTCTCATTTACTTTGTTTGCAAATATTTTCTCCTATTCTAAAGAGTTGTCTTTTTGTTTTCCTTTTTTTATGGTTCCTTTACTGTGCAAAAGCTTTTAAGCTTAATTAGGTCCCATTTATTTTTGTTTTCATTAGGAGGTGTGCCAAAAAGATCTTACTATGATTTAGAGCATTCTGCCTATGTGTATTTCCCTCTAAGAGTTTTGTAGTGTCTGGCCTTACATTGGTAGTGTCTGGTCATTAATACATTGTTAGTTTATTCTTGTACACAGTGTTAGGGAGTGTTCTAATTTCATTCTTTTACATGTAGCTGTCCAGTTTTCCCAACACTACATTCCCATTTTCACCATTGTATATTCTTGTCTGCTTTGTCAAGGGTGACCGTAGGAGCATGGGTTTGTCGCTGGGCTTTCTATCCTCCTCCATTGAGCTGTATTTCTGTTTTTGTGCTAGTACTATACTCTCTTGATTATTATAGATTTGTAGTAAAGTCTAAAGTCAGTGACTTTGGTTCCTTCAGCCCTGTTTTTCTTTCTCAAGATTCCTTTGGTTATTGCCTGGAGCCAGCTTGAGGAGCTCCGCACATGGCAAAGGTCATGAGGAAGGAGGCTCAACATACACAAAGGCGGGATCGAGCCTCAGGAGTCCCCCTGGAAATTCTCGAGCATCTACCCCCAAAACCAGAGTCTGCCTACTTTACTGCTTTGTGCTCTCACGTACACCTCTGACTTTACGGGGGGCTGTCCCCCACCACCTCTTTCGGAGAAGGAGTTAACTTAGAGCTCCAGTTAATAATAATTCCTGGGCGTGATAGGAGTGTTTTAACCTACAAACTCCTCTGAAGGTTCACTAGCCTGCCTGACAGGCTTGTCCGGCCACATGTGATTCCTCACAGCCTCCCAACCGTGAGAGGCACGAGATGCTTTAAACCTTCTAAAAACAGGTTCTTTAGAAAAGTTAGAAAACTATTAGTATAGTATAGTAGGCTGATTAGAAATTGTATTGGTGAAGGGTTTTTCATTTGTTGAGCCAATGTTTGCTGCTAAGTCTCAACATCCCCTGCCCTTATACACATTAATGAATATATAGAAGAAATAAGTATTAACCTTTGATATTAATCACATTGGACCTTAGGCTAAGTAAATTCTTTTCTTAATTAAAACCCACTACACTCCCACCCTATAGGAATGTAACTTTATCTGGTACCTTCAGAAGGTGGCGTCTGTTTTAAGAATAATCACCCCTGGAGAAATAAGTGTTCTGGTTGACTGACCACTGTCACAAGGAGAGGGTCGTAAATTGTCAGCAGGGCCCCTGGCCAGAAGATGATGTAGCATCCCTAAGACCTCTGTACACATTTGTATGAAGCACCTGACTTTAATAAAAGTCAGGACTGCTGACCCCACGTGACTTTTGTATACCATCTCAGTGTATAAAAACAGACCCTGGAAAAATAAAAAGGGGGATCAGTTCCTCGAAAGACTGGTCTCCTCATGTCGTTCTTTCTCTCACCTTCTGGCTGAATCCCCATCTGGAACATGGAGGCTCGTCAAGCCTACTAATTATGCCTGGGCTTCTAAGATCTGACCTGGGAGGCCTTAGTGTCTCCTCTCCTTTGGGAGAATGGGAGGACGCCTGTGGCCTACGTAGGTGACATAAATTCCTTGCCTTGGAAGTTAATTAGCTTTCCACATAAACCAAGTTATTCAGCCTCTTTTCTCCACTGAATTTTCCTGCTGAGCTATCCTTATTCTATTACTCTTTATATCTCTAAGTAACATTTAATTAAAGCTATTGTATCCAGTTCGCCAAAGCCGTCTCTCCTTCGAATTTCCTTGGATCCACCGGGGCTGGACCCCGGCGGGCTATTCAGGGTCTTCAGTGCTTCCATACAAACTGTAAATTTTCTTGTTCTAATTCTGTGAAAAAAGCCATCGGTAATTTGATATAAATATTGCATTCAATCTGTGTATAGCTTTGATTTCTATAGTCATTTCCCCAATATTCTTCCAACTTAAGAACATGATGTGTGTCTCCATCTGTTTGTGTCATCTTAGGTTTCTTTCATCAGTATCTTATAGTTTTTCTGAGTATAGGTCTTTTGTCTCCTAGGTGGGTTTATTCCTAAAGGTTTCTGTTTTTCTTGTGCCGGTAAATGGATTCTAATCTTTCATTGTTGGTATATAGTGAAAGTGAAAGCTGCTCAGTCATGTCCCACTCTTTGCCACCCATGGACTATATAGTCCACGGAATTCTCCAGGCCAGAATACTGGAGTAGGTAGCCTTTCCCTTCTCCAGAGTATCTTTCCAGGAATGCAAGAGATTTCTGTAAATTAATTTTGTATTCTTCAAATTTACCAAGTTCGTTTACAAATCCATGTTGAATTACAGTTGCAGGAGTGGACTTCCTTTGTTGATCTTAGGAGAAATGCTTTTAGTTTTTCACCAGTTTTTTTTAATTATAAATTGGTGTTGAATTTTGCAAAAGCTTTTCTGCATCTGTTGGGATGATCATATGGTTTTTATTGAATTTGTTAATAAAAACATGAATACTTCTAATTGAGATGTGCTGAAAGTATAAAATGCATACCAGATTTTGAAGATTTAGTACTGAAAAGTAATGTAAAATGCCTCACTATTTTTTATATTAATTACCCATTGAAATAATATTTTGGATATTTCAGATTAAATAAAAGTTGAGCTCTTAATTCTCATTTTTAAAAAATATGGCTGCTCTAAAAATTGAAATTATAGGTGTAGCTTGTATTATATTTCCGTTAGAGAGTACTACATTTTTTATATGAGCAAGTATTTTCTAATTATACTATTTTGGGGGGTTCAGTCTGTAGTTTCAGTTTCTCTCAACATTTCTCATTTTCCCAGATGATTCCAGAAACCACAAGGTCCAAATGGGACAGTGGCATTAAGGTAGTTACCTGAAAACTAGTCTTAAAAAACATAAGGCAACTCTGAGAGCTTGTTACCTTGGGAGTGTGTTTTAAACTTGGAGAAGGAATCTTATGCTCCCAATAGTGTATAGCAAGAAACAGGAAAGTTCTATTTGACTTTAAAAAAAAAAAAAAAAGATAGAAAGATGGTTTTTAGTGAAGTGCTAGGGTTTTCAAATCATAACTTCATGCTGCACAAATAGTCACTAAGCCCGCACTTTTTGCCAAAAAACTTTTACAAAATGACTTCATTTGATTCTTGCAAAAAAGCTTGGTGAGTCAAAATTCATCCTATGCTACTGATGAAAAACCTAAACTCAGGTAAACCAGCTTCTCTGAGATCACACAGCTGGGAAGTGACAGCAGTAACTTTGGAACTCCTGTTTGTTGAATTTGCTGGGTCCTCTCTCTGTACGTCTCTGGCAGATGAAGAGCACCCTGGGTTTGGGACAGGCAGGTGGTACGTGAGGGGGCTCTGCTTGTTTCCGGGTGGTCATGAGCTGTATGAATAAGCAGAGCAGGGGGCTGGCTGTTTGAGAGCAGGGATGTCACCATTGACAGCCGTGGGCTGCTGAATAGATGAGTAATCGCTCAGACAGCGAGTGTGTGCTCATAACAGAAAGCAGTGCCTCCTTCTGTGATCTTAATAAGATAAATGTTCCATTGTTCTCACCTCTGGCTGGGGCCTATTTTCAGCAACAGAAGAACTGCTTTTAGAACTATAAATACTGTGCTGATTAGACAAACTGGGTTCATTAGGAAGATCAGGCAGAAAAGAAAAGTTAGAGGGAAAGCAGAATTAATCAGCACCATTCAGACTCTGGGGCTTAGTGAGGTGTCATTTTCTCCACAACTGGATTCCTGAGAACAGCAAAGCCATTTCTCCTGTCATCACCCCTCCTGTTTTCTCATGTGGAAACCAGGGAAGTGTCACGGTAATTGTGTTCATAGCATCTTTGTCATTTTCTGGGCAGTAAATGAGCCAGCCCCAAAGCAATGCAAATCAAGTTGGGTTAGGTAAAGTGAAACTCGGTTTGCCAAGAAAAATACATATTTTCGTAAAGGCTGAGCTGATGATAATATTGATTGAATACAGACTATTTGACAGATGGGTTACCAGCACTATTCTACTAAATCTAATTCATATTAAGAGAGCAGCACAGTAGGCAACCCTGTGTTACTGAAGAGGACACAGATTCAAAGTTGATGTAACCTGTACCCAGACTCAAGAGGCTGTTCTAAGCTAGAATACTCACTGTTGAGTGACCATGACACTATCCTGCCTTCCTCAGAGAAAGTCTTCCTATCATGAAAAAGTGATTTTTTTTCTGACCCCTTTATTGAAAAAAGTGCACAAATCTATAATGAAGGCACTTGCAGCACACTGAATGCTTTTCTCCATTTTCATTCTCTAACAAAAAATGGATACCAGATATAAGTCCATGTATTTATGAAGGCAGTTGCTTTCTGCTCACCTCATTTTGCCATTTGCTTTGACTCGAAGGAAGAAATAACTAAGAGCAACCTTACAGCTATAATTGGATTTTTGCCATCAGAAATGGCTTGGTACAATTGTATCCTAGAAGAAATAATACACATTTTGGGTGTAGTTTTATAGAACCTATTTACTGTAACCTTAGAGGTCTTAAATTTTATCTAGCAATGCATTTTGTTCAATACTTGCAACTTGCTTGTAACCCACTAGGAGGGAAAAAAGCCTAATTTAAGAGCATTCTGATCTTGTCTTCCAACCTTCGCAGTGAACATATCCATCTGAAATTTACATTTTTGGTAATCACAAACTCTACATAAAACTTCCCAAAACAGCCTTATCTACAAACTGCAGGAACCATATGGATAATTTGGTCTCCAAAATCATTACTGAAGCACTTTGGTACCCTTCGTGTTGAGAGATTTTGTCATTTCTTCAATTATGTGGCTTTTCTACAAAATCTTTGTTTAAGGCATTATGTATCATACATACAATATTAGATGAAAGGGAAAAATTGGGGGGAAACATTTTATTATGAACAATGTGGAGCCTGCATTTTAAAGGGACTGTTCAGTCAACTAAAATTGAGAAAACTTTTCAACTTGTGTTGGAAAAGTAAAAAGAATGTTTAGTATGGTTTGAGAATTGAAAGGTAATAGGCCATTTTGCTGCTGGCTTACCACTTCCTCGTGAAAATAGAATGTCTGCTAACTATAGAAATTTAAGTTATTTGGAGCCTTATGAAATTATATCAATGCTATGTTCTTTTCTTAGAGAAAACCCCAAACCAAACATGTAATTCAAGATCAGGATTCTAAAAATACTTTTTCAGGAAGACCTGAGTCCTTAAAAAATAAAAGTGACAGAGAATCCCAGCAAGGAATGATGGTAGAATATTCTAGTAGTAGAGAATAGTATTTCTATTGTTTGTTGTTGTTCAGTCACTAAGTCATGTCTGATTCTTTGTGACCTCATGGACTGTAGCACACCAGTCTCCTCTGTCCTCAGACATCTCCTGGAGTTTACTCAAATACATGTCCATTGAGTCAGTGATGTTATTTAACCATCTCATCCTCTGTCACCCCCTTTTCCTTTTCCCTTCAATCTTTTGCAGCATCAGGGTCTTTTCCAATGAGTTGGCTCTTTGTATCAGGTGGCCAAAGTATTAGAGATTCAGCATAAGTCCTTCCAGTGAATATTCAGGGTTGATTTCCTTTAGGATTGAATGGTTTGTTCTCCTTGCAGTCCAAGTATTTCTATTACAAAGTACCAAGCAGGAATTTTGTGGGGTTTGTCCTATCTTAATAATGTGAATTGAAGCCTATTTACTTTTCCCTATTTTTAAAAAGATAAATGTCCAGTCCTACCTGATCTTCTTAGGTTCAGCTTTAAGAACCAACACCTTACTTGACATATCCATGTCTTAAACAGTGCTTTTCAAACTTTGATCTGCATGTGAATTATATGAGCACATTGTGAAAATGCAGATTCTGGTTTAATGGGACTGGGATGGGATCTGAAACTGATCGCTTCTAACAAGTTCTTCAGTGCCAGATAGACATAGGAAGGCAGGTGGAGGAGGCCCCCACGTCTGGCCTCACTTTCTGTCTCTGTCTCCATTCAATCCGATTGCAAGTCTATTGGTTCTGCTGTCAAACACTATGCCTGATGGAACCTGATAAAACCACATCGCCCCCTATTGCATAGCTAAGACCCTCAACTTGAGGCACTGCCATGTCCTTCCTGATGACCATCCTTGCCCTTGCCCTCAGAATATCCTTCTCTCAAATGACAGAGAGATACTTTTTCAAACATAAATCATGTCAAACACCATAATTATCTTCCAGTTGTTCCTTAGCCCATTACAAAGTAATCTAAAATGTACCAACAGTGAGGTCTTCCAATATCTGTTCCGATTTCCTCTTCCACTTTGTCTCCCACTTTTCTCTTTCTGTTAACTTGATGCCATCTATACTAGCAGTGTCACACTCCTTCACAATACCAAGCACATGCTCACCTCACGGCCTTTGCACTTGTTTTTCCTTCTTCCTGATAAGTTTGTCTTCCAAATCTTTGAATGTATCATTACCTTACATTATTCAATTCACTGTTCCAATATCTGCTCTTCATGTGAACCTCCCACATACCCTGTTTTAATTTCTCCTATTCCAGTTATTACGGGTGCTTAAATAATCACCAATCATTATATGGCTTCATACAGAAACTGTTCTGTTCTCTAATTTATAGTCAGGCTGGGGTTGGGGTGAGTAGTTTATTTCTGTTCCACTCATCTTTTGGCTGAGGTGGCTCACAGCCTGAGCCCTAGCGTCATCTGAAGGCTCATTCTCACACATGCCTGACACCTGGCCTGAAAAGACTCAACAGCTGGGCTCAGGCATTGTATCTCTTGTGGTATGACCACATGGTCTCTTTCTCTAAGCTGTTTCAGGTTAGCCAGACTCTAAAACACTGGGGAACAGAGGGAGCCAGGTGGAAGTCAAATGGCCATTTGTGACCTACCTTCAAATCTGCCAGATTCTATTTGTTGGAAGCAAGTTACGAAGGATGCCCCATATGCAAGGGGAGAAAAATTAAATTCCACCTTTTGGAGCAGAAATGTCAGAAACTTTGTTAAACCTTTTGTAAAAAACCATCACATATTCCAACTGTTCATCCTGTGTCTTTCCTAGCACTATACACAAGGTGAAATCACACTCTTTTTGGTTCCTCTTACTAGAACATAAGTTCCATGAGAGAAGGTACTTGATCTTTATTGCTCTATCACTAGCAAGTCAAACTGCTGGACTAAAAGTCTTTTCGCATATGCGATGGTTTGTTTATTTTAATAAAACTATTTTCTCTGCAGAACTCAGTTGAGTTCCCATTTACTGTTGTTACTGAGTTCATGCAGGAAATTACAGTAGTGTAGCTCAAGTGGTTATGTTTAATCAATCCTGGTGACATTTCTAATAATAGCTAACTTTGGTATGCTTCATACACACCTAATTCTTCATATGGGTTACTTTATTTACTCTCCCAAGAAATCTATGAGATGGTACTGTTATTGAAAGTCTACTTAGTGGCAGAACTGGAATTCAAAACCAATCTTGCCTGGTTGCAAAGGAAATTTCTGGCTATTCTATTTCATTTTTATGAGTCTTTAATAGGTGGAGTCCTGCAAGCCTCAAATGAGTTACCTGTGAGAGCGACTTGCCAAAAGTACACTGCTAAGGAATTGTAATGTAATCTTTAATATTCTATGTTTCAATCATTTGGATAGATCTTTGTATGTATATTTTACCCTGATTTGTAAGTTTTTACTTTCAGGAAATGACTCACTGTACTGGTCTATCCTACAGTGCCTGAGACAGATGAAGAGTTTGATAACTAATTGAGGAATTAATGAGTATAGTAGAAGTCCTGATAGGGAGAATAATCTTAAAAATAGTAAGTGCATATATTTTTATATGCATGCATTTTATGCAGAGTTCACTATTTGGAACTCAAAAGTCACAAATTCTTTGAGAGGTAGATAAAGTAATTGTCATAAAAAAGCCAGTTAGCTTCCATGCCTGGAATCATGAGGTGGTAACATGGGAAAAAGACAAGAAAATGTTCAAAATTCTGATGCACCTCTTGGTAGAGTGGGAAGACTCCTAAATGTTTAAGCTTTCTTTTCCTTATTTCTAAAATGGAGATCATACCAACCTCAGGTGATTGATGAAATGGTATAACATAAGTGCTTTGTAGTATACAATGTATTTTGAAAATATAAGTCATCATCTATTCTGAGTCTAGGCTAATTTCTATTCATATGAGGAAATGAGTGGTATATATTAGCTATACTTCGAAAAGTCACTACAGGTCTTTGATTTATTTTATTTACTTTGTACTGAGATATAATTGATGTAACATTGGATAAGCTTAAGGTGTACAACATGTTGATTTGATGTACTTAATTATTATAATTGGATTGCCACTGTAGCATTAGCTAACTCAAACACATCCCATAATTATCATTTATTTTTTGTGGTGAGAATAAGGTTTAGTCTTGGCTCTTTTTAAATGTATTATAAAATACTGCTGACTATAATCATTAGTGAAGTGAAAAGTGAAATCGCTCAATCGTGTCCAACACTTTGCGACCCCATGGACTGTAGCCTACCAGGCTCCTCCATCCATGGGATTTTCCAGGCAAGAATACTGGAGTTATTAATGGTAACATAGGGTTACCATTTCCCTATGCATTAAATCTCTAGTTGCAGATTTGTACCCTTAAACAATATATGCCCAATTCCTCTCACTGGTGGTAACACAGCTCTACTATTTTTCTGAGTTTGGCTTTTTGAGATTCTACATGTAAGTGAAGAATTTACAGTATTTGTTTGACTTACTCCCCTTAGCACAATGACTTAGAGGTCTATCTGTGTTATGGATGGCAGGTTGTTTTTTTTTTTTTATGGCTGAGTGATATTCCATTACATATACACATCACCTGTTGATCCAGTCATCCATTGATGAATACTTAGCTTGTTTCTATATCTGAGCTATTAGGATTATTGCAGCGTTATTCATATGAGGCCAGATAACTTTTAATGTCTTGTTTTCATTACCTTTGGATATATGCCCAGAAGTAGTATTGATGGATCTTTTGGTAGTTGATTTTTTAACTTTTTTTCAGGAAGCTCCATAAGGTTTTCCTACTGATTGAGCCAATTTATATATATAAAAGTTTCGTTTCTCTACATCTTTGCCAACAATTGTTTTCTTAATGATGGTCATTCTAGTAGGTCTGAGGACATATCTATATTTTTGATCTGCATTTCCCTGGTGATTAGTGGCTTTGAACATCTTTTCATGTACCTGTTGGCCTGTTAGGAATTACTAAAATCTTACATCTTAAAATTATACAGTTTATTATGGAATGCAAATTGTTTTTGTTATACAGGAAATTGTTCTGCAGTGAATATGTTACCCACAAATATTGTGATGGAGATGCTCCAAACTCTTGATCCCTGTTCCCAAGGAGAAACAGGGGACAGCCTGTGATGAGTCCTTTGTTTCCCAGGTCTCATCCTTCAATTTCTTCCTTTCTAAAAGGTGTTTGATTTTGTTTGGAGTGGCAATATGACCAGCCTCAAGGGGAAATCAATGATGGATTTTAGGCCACTGTGTCTATTCTACTTTCCTGTGATAGGTATGTACCCAGTCATGTGTTGTGAGAATGATCCATGAGATAAAATTACATGATTATAGTGAAATGAAAAACAAATAGAAGGATACTCCAGGACTTCTAGTGAAGGGGTACTTTCTGATAAGGTGAAATCCTACTGTTCCATTTTTTCCGAACCCTTTCTGCTTGAACCATTGATGACTTCCTCATATTACATTTGCAGCAATGCAAAATAGACCAATAAAATTTTGAAATGCATCCTAGTCTAAAAGAATCAGATAAAACTGAGCCTCTCAATAACCTGGGTATAGTCTACCTACAGATTTCTTAAGTAAACAATAAAAATTATATGAGTACAGCCACTTTTGACTTGGTTACTGTTGGGATTACTTGGAGTTCTTGCATTGTAACTGACCTATGGTATATTATCTCAAAAATCTAGGAAAGAATAGTCATAAAGCAAGGATTGTATTTACCGTGTTGAAACAGTAGCATCTTGAAAGAAGCAGTTTTCAGTGTAGCAGAAAGAGAAGCAAACAAACAAAACCACAAACAAAAATTGAGTAAGCTCAACAAAGAAAAACACAATTCTAATTTTCTCAGCCTTAAGGCAGCCAAACATCCAGAACTGATCCTTCTCATAAGATAACATAAAAATTTCACTTAAATTTAATTAAATGTAGGGTGACCAGTTGAGAAAAAGGACTTGAAGGGTTTTCATACAATTAGCCATTAGTCCTACTGACAATAAATTTTTATTTTCTGTTCCATGTTATCAATCTTACTTTTTGTATGAACTGTCCCTTTGAAATTCTGTGAAGGAACTGAAAGAATCTCAGGTCATCTGGATCCAAGAGAGAAAAGTCAGGTGGCAAAGCCACCCAACAAGGGTAAGATCATGTGAGGCTAACTTGGAGAGTGAAGATACTGTGGAGAAGAAGTTATGTGGGGCAAGATGGAAGATGATGAGAGAGAGTGACCCCTCACTGGGTTATGTAATTTAGGCCAAAATGCTGCCAAGTCGCTTCAGTCGTGTCTGACTCTGTGCGACCCCATGGACGGCAGCCTACCAGGCTTCTCCGTCCCTGGGATTCTCCAGGCAAGAACACTGGAGTGGGTTGCCATTTCCTTCTCCAATGCATGAAAGTGGAAAGTGAAAGTGAAGTCACTCAGTCACATCTGACTCTTCGCAACCCCATGGGCTGGAGCCTACCAGGCTCCTCCATCCATGGGATTTGCCAGGCAACAGTACTGGAGTGGGGTGCCATTGCCTTCTCCCTAGGCCAAAATAATGGTAGCCTAAATAAGGAGCTGCAGAGAAGGGACAATGTGTGAAAGGAGTTTAGGAAAGTATGTAAAAACAGATGAGTAGGTATTACATAAGACAGAGACATACAGGGAATAGGACTAGTTACAATGACAGGAACATTTGGATTTCATATTTAAGAAAACCAGACAGAAGACAGAGGAGCTGTTTGCTGGGAATGTCAAATTGGACCAAATGCTGCAGAGAAATAACATTCAAAGGCAAAGGTATTGATGACATTGAATGTCAAGAATATGGTTACTATGGGGGAAGCCAGACAATTGTGGGTTGAAGAAGTGGGTGGACAGTGAGCTTCAGAGATAGTGAAAGCACACAAATATTGAAGGAGTGGTCCAAAGAAGGGTTAACTGAAGGGAAATGGAAATGAAGGTGGAAAGGAAAAGTCTTTATTTGAATAGCAGAGAGCTGAGTAATGTTCAAGGATCCATCTTGAACAGTGACTACCGTTTTTCTCATCTCTTACAAATCATATACTAAAGCGAACAGAGTTCTGTTGTTTTCCTTTCTTTGGGCAATGCAGATAATACAAAGGAAATTGTCAAAAACTAAGAGGATGCAATTCCCAGAGGTAGCATGGTCACACAGAAACCGAAAGAGACTTTTAAATTTGAAAACAACAATGAAAATGCATTCTTACTGGGATTACAAAGCTTCTAGCAGCCTCTTCAATAGCAGACATTCCTCAGAGGCTGCCAGTGTTACCCGAGTGCCTTGCCCTTGAACTTCAGCTCCTCCTGAAGGAATCTCCAGTGTGCAGCCTTCTTTCTCATGGGGCCTCCTGTTTCTTTTCTGTTCTCACAGAAAGAATTTCAGCTTTTGTTTAACTTGCTCTTGTTGAAGATAGGTCCATTCCTACCACCAAGGTGCTAAATAGCTCACGCATAGAGTTGTCGATCAGCCTTGGAAAACTGACTATGCTTGCGGCAGAGATGCCTTGCTAGTCCCAAAATATGTTTCATCTGGGTCCTGGGTACTTAGCTGGACTACATTTCCCAGCCACGCTCCCAGTTAAGTGTGGTTATGTGGAATGTGGACGGAAATGATGGGGGGGAGAAAAGGTCTGTCACTAAGCTGTGTTCAACTCTTTGCAACCTCATGGACTGTAGCCCGCCAGGCTCCTTTGTTCTTGAGATTTTCAGGCAAGAATACTGGAGTGGATTGCCATTTCCTTCTCCTGGGCATCTTGCCAACCCGGGGATCCAACCCTTGTCTCTTGCTTGGCAGGTGGATTCTTTACCACTGAGCTACTAGGGAAGTCCTGTCACTTAAAACCTTCAAGTTCTTTTTACATATTCTTAAATACGGACACAAAAATGGACACAAAGCCCAGAGGAAACTTGTAAGCTACTTATTGAAGATAACATTTTCAGAAAGTAGAAGTCTGTGTCCCTGATTAGCCCTGAGATGAGACTTATCTGACAAGCAGCAGCTTTTAATCAGTGAGACATAAACTTGGATTAAATTGTGGAATTTCAAAGGCTTAATACAATATATTTAAAACAACCAAAATAGTAACAAATACATCATTCATTCATTCATGGTAATAGCATGTGCCATGTATTGATTTGTATACCACTCACTATATAACTATTATATTATTTAATTCTCCACAAAATAAGTTCTCTATAAAATAAATGCTATGATCCCCATTTCACAGATCAAAGAGTTTATGCTTCAGAGCAATTACCGAATCTTCCCAACAGTGACTGTCTAAAATCCATATAGGGGCTTGTAATATCTTCATCTAAAACATCATTATGGAATAGAGTCTAGGGATGTTTGGCTCTTCTGCATAGCTCCTGCTTCAAAGTAAACATAAGCCCTTAATTCATTTTGAAATCTATATGCATGAAACATCTGAAGAATGCATAGCTAAGATATTTACAGCATAATAATTCACAATAACACTTTAATTACCTGAAAAATCAGATATTCTAACATGCTTAAGCAAGGTCAAATTCTAGAGTGCTTTTTAAAATAACAAAAAAAGGGAAACATTCTCTCCTGTTAAAGTTAAGTTCAAGATACAAAAGTATATCCTCATAAAAATTTGTCAGACATACTTTTCACTTGGCATAACCTATTTAAAATGAACAGCTCAGGATCAGCCTGGCTTGACCTAAGTATATATGCACCGTCTTGAATATTCACATTATGGTTCATTGAAAAGGCAATGGGCTTTGCAACAAGATTGACAACAAAAGGGAAAGTGATGAGGAAAATTGCCTTACTTATCTGCTACAGTACTCTTGATTGCCTACTGTAATTTTACAGTTCATTATGAGAGGGGGAAAAAGTTTGACCGTCAACTTGAGTACTTGTATATCATAAATTGTTACAAAGAATAAGTTGCTTGAAACACTCTTTAATGAAGCCACCATAATTGTGTGTTTTTAAAGCATCAATTTTCACCAGTTTTACCCCTAATGGAGTTATGTGGGTAAAATACTTAAAGGTCATCAGACACTGTGGGATGTGAATCAAGTGTAGAAAACTGAAGATGTTAAAAAATTACACAGGGGTGACACAGGCTATTTTCTAAGTCATCACTTGATATAGCATGAGATTTGACTGGATAATTGAAGTAAATAGCAGTGCTTTTATAGATGGTCAGCACAGATCAGGTAGGGGGTCAGAAAACATAACAACTTTAATCATCCTTTAACATAAGTGAATGCCACTCTGCAGTACTGTGGGGATGCTCCTATTTAAAGCTATTTCCCCATTCTACTAAAAGTCCTAAACTTCACTTCTTCAAAGGATATTTCCTAACTTAAAACACTTGAATACCTTAGTCTCTCAGTCATGTCCTTTATAATCTCATGGACTGTAGCCCACCAGGCTCCTCTGTCCATGGGGATTCTCCAGGCAAGAATACAGGAACAGGTTGCCATTCCCTTCTCCAGGGGGATCTTCCCAATGCAGGGATCCAACCTGGGTCTCCTGCATTGCAAGCAGATTCTTTACCATCTGAGTCACCAGGGAAGCCCTTCCATTATCTAGAATGGTGCTATTAAATACTACAAACACTAGACAAGTGGGGCTGTTTAAATTTAAACTAAAAGTAAAATAAAAAATTCAGATCTCAGTCCCAATAGTCAAAGTTCAAGTGTTCAATGGCTTCATGGGGCTTATGACTATGACCTTAGAAAATACATCTCTACATTTCCATCAGCTCTGAGAACTCAGATCTAGAACTAGATTACCTTATAGGATACCCACAAGCCAGATATGGATATTAAGACCTTGAAATGTGGCTAGTCCATGTTGAGACTTGCTTTTGAGACTCCAGAATACACAGCAGGTTTGGAAGACATATTTCTAAAAATATACTGTATAATCTCAGCAATTCGTGTGCTAATTAAATGTTGAAACAATGATAGGTAAAATATGTTATTAAATCATCTGTTTATTTTTACTACTTAAAACGTGACTATCAGGGAATTTAAATTTACATATGTGCCTTGCATTATAGTTGTACTGGACAATGCCAGTCTATAGGAATCAAGCCTACTTGGTAAAGACTTCCCAGGTGGCTCTAGTGGTAAAGAACCCACCCGTCAATGCAGGAGACTTAAGAGATGCAAGTTTGATCCCTGGGTTGGGAAGATCCCCTGGTAAAGGAAATGACAACCAATTCCAGTGCTCTTGCCTAGAGAATCCCATAGACAGAGGAGACTTGCAGGCTATGGTCCATCAGGTTGCAAAGAGTCGGACACAACTGAACTGACTTTGCACCAAATGCAAGCCTGAACCACCAAGTAGCTCAGTGAAGTTCAGCGTACTGTCTTGCATCAGGGAGTCTGCATACCTGAGGAATCATGGGGGCACTTACCACACTGAGGAAGTGAGATGGTTCCAGTCGGGACCCGCGGAAGGAGAATTTAGGTACCATTTAAATGATACAGTGTTTTGATAAGGCACAGAGCAAAGAAGGGCTGTTTGCCAAGGATTTAACTGCAAGCCTGAGGTTGAAAAGCATATATTTATTTTATCTTTTGAAACTAACAAAATCAAGATACATGCAGAATCTATTCAAAACCCCATTATTTAAAGTTCTGCAATGAGATTGGAAATTGAGGCTGTATCAAGGGCTTCCATGGTGGCTCAGATGGTAAAGAATCTACCTGCAATGCAAGAAACTCAGATTTGATCCATGGGTCAGGAAGATCCCCTAGAGAAGAGAATGGCTACCCATTCTAGTATTCTTGCCTGGGAAATGACAGAGGAGCCTGGTGAGCTACAGTCCATGAGGTCAAAAAGAGTCGGACAGGACTGAGAGATTTTCACTGTCCCTTTTTTTTTTTCACCTTTATCAAGGGGACTCAGTTCAGTCAAAGGTGGTAGGATTCATTCTTGGTAATATTATTCCTTAATGTTACATCATGTTGTTAATTATCAAAAGCAATTTTTACATGCTAATAATATTTTCATATGTCTTGACCTAGCATTAAAGTTCATCCATGGTCTCTGCCATTCCGAGTAATATCCCTTATTCTTCATATATACTGTGATTATGCAAAAATGTCCTCAAAATGCCCTTCTCTTTCCACCTCTTTGGCTCATATTCTCTGTGCTTAGAATGTTCTTCTCACTCCTTCTGTTGAAATCTTTCGTGGCTTAGTTCAAATGTCATAGCTTCTAAAGGCTGCCCAGCTTTTACCTGCCACAGTCAAACTAGCATCAAACAAATATCCCAAAACTTGATTTTGACCTTCCTTGGGCAAATGGTGGGCACATTTTCACTTGGTGTGTAATCATTTGTACATGAGCCCTCTCTGCCCCCTACTTGACCAGCTTTTAGAAAGGAGTGAACATGCTTTGACTTTATATTCCTCTTAAAACAGTCTATTTTACATAGTACATTCTCTAAAACATATGATAAAGGAATATTTATTTGTGATAATGAGAAAATGCAATTAGTAATGAAAAAAAAATCCTTGTAGACAGGATTCAAACTTTGCTTTATCTTTGCTACATTTTCATGACTGTCTTTAGCTTTTTGAGTGTCTCATACCCCCACTTCCTTTTGCCTCTTTAGAAACATACACATACATGCTGTCTAAATCTGTGCTTGCAAAAGAGAGAGAGAGGGAGAAATGTATGACCATTGCTTTAGAGAGTTAGTTCACAGAATAGCTGCACAGTTCCTATTATACCACCTTGCTTATTTCTAATTTAGTAATAGTTAACCAACATCTGTACTAACATCAGGTTGAATCAAAGTCTGTCTTCCTTCCTTCCTCAGTCATTTCTACCCGGCTAAGTGATACCAGACATTTCTAGGCAATGAATGTATATGATGAAAGATTATTCTAAATATACTTTGAAGACTATAAGTGAAATAGGAGATAAATAGATAGTATTCTTTGAGGAGATTTTATATAATTGTTTTGTTTATCTTATGGCTCTGGCATAGTATAAGAAAGTCTAATTTTCCTTGGCAAGAATAAAATACATCCTACATAGGAAATGCTATACCTCTGAAAAACCAAAAGCATTGTGCTAGGGAGCAGAAGGCTGGTGCCTTGCCTGACTTACTAGCTAGGTGATGCAACAACTAGGCACCAGGAATACAAAAGCATCTTGTGTCTACTTCCTCTTCAGGCAAAATAAACAAAAATACTGATCTCTAAACTTTTTTCATAAGAATCACAAAAGAAAAAAAATTCCCAGGACTGGTCCCCAGGGATTATAACTAGTGGGTTTAGAGAGGTCTGAAATCTATTATGTTTTGCTCTTATGAAGCATCCTAGTAATTACAAGTTTGAGAAACTCAATCTGATTGCAGCCTAGCTTCACACTTCACAGTGCACAAGAATCACTGGGAGGCTTGTTAAAAATTGCAAATTGTGCCACCTGATTTCTCACGATCCTGATTCAGTAGATCTGAGGTGGCACTCAGGAATCCAAAATTTTAATGAGCATCTCCTGGTAATTCTGACTAAGGTTCATAGACCACAGTTGGAGAAATACAAGATTCAGCTGTGACTTAGGAAAGTTGATGGCTGTAACTCCAGCAACCAGAGCAGAGCTTGGGCTCAGTTACTGTTGCTGAATCAAATGGAAATGCCCTGTGATGTGTTGTATTTTATTTAGCTAAAGAGTTCATTATTTGAAAGGGAAAATGAACTAATTTACTCTTTGCAATTCCATGGACTGTAAACCATCAGGCTCCTCTGTCCATGGGATCATCTAGGCAAGAATACTGAAGTGGGTTGCTATTTCCCATCCATGGGATCTTCCAGACCCAGGGATCAAACCCACATCTCCTGCATTGGCTCTCTAGGGCTGAATTATCTGGGAAGCCCAATAAGATAACCAAGATTGAATTATCACTTCCAGTCACCCGTCTCTTCAGTACTTTGATGTTTCCAATTCATTTTTTGGTTTATTCAATAAATGTTTCTTGAAGTCCTAGGATAGGCCAGGCAGCCTGTGAGGAACTGATGATATAGCCATGAACAAGGAGAAATAGTTTCTCTCCCACTGCAACCCAAGGTGTAGGAGGGTTTTATGGTTATCTATTGCTGGGTGACAAACCATGTCAAAACTTGCTGGCTTACAACCAACATCGTTTTCTTCACTCACAATCAGCAGTTTGAATAGAGGCAGTGTTTTCCATGTGGCATCAACTTGCACAGCTACTGTACCTGGGAGATCCTGTTTCCAGATGCTCCCTGTCCATTTGACGGTGGCTGCCACAGCAAAGGTCCTGGTCCCTCCATTTGTGGCCTTCCCAGGGGCTGCTTGGGGTCCACACAGCATAGGTGTCTGAGGGTAGGTGGACATTTTACATGGGGGCTGGCTTTCCTCGGTGTTGTAGCACAAGATATAGGCTGCTAAGCATCTTCCTAGCTAGCTTCACAAGTCACAGAGGGTAACTCTACTAAATTCTGTTGGCAATTCAAATCGCTAAGGCAGTCATCGGTTTATAGGGTATGAAATTTTCTTGCAACTCCCAATAGGAGGAGTAACAAAGAATTTGCTGCTGGTTTTAATTGTTCACGGGGTGAGACAGATATTTAACAATGAACTAAATATACTTGCAATGAGTACTACTAAGAAAAAGGATCTGGTGCTATGAAAACATAAAACAGAGGGAGGTGATTAGGAAGAGACCCCCTAAGGAAGTAATATTACAGATGAGACGGGCTCCAAGTCAGAGTGCTACATAATAAGTGAAGAGATAATTATCAGAAGCAGGTAAAATAATTAGGCTTAAAAAAAAAAGGGTAAAAATGGTAAGAGCTAGTCTTAATTACTTGGTTGCTCTATGCCAAGCACTATTTCCAGACTTTACATGTATTATCTCATTGAACTCATAACAATCCTAGATAGTGAGTAATCATATTTCCATTTTGCACTGACTGAGAAATAAAGAATAGTTCCTCAAGATTGCAAAGCTAGTGAGTGGCATTGCCAGGGTTTTAGGGTCTCTTTGTATTCTAGAAATTTGAGCCTATGGGCATCTTTGTACCAAAGGTTATCACAGCAAGGAGCTGTGAGTAGCTAAGAAATTCCAATGGGAGAGCTGACACCCAAGGAGGAAGTTGTGCAGAAAGGAAGAGTGAGCAAGCCGCAGAAATGAACTTCATCTCCTGCACCCCTGGCTCTGGTGAAGGGTTGTAATTTTCTCTCACCACAGTGTTTTAGAAAGAGATTGAAAAATAACAGCTGGATTCCCATTTTTAAGTAGGGAAGGAAAGTCATTCCCTTTGATTTGGCTCCATTTTCCAACTTTTTTTAAGCCCTAAACGACCTTAGTAACTACCTCTTTCTCCAGGTAGAGTGGAAATGGATGATCTTGTAGCACTGGACAGAATTTGCTAAATAAGTAATATCCCTTTAAATAAACCTTGAAAGGTATAAGTCAGTTGTCTAGGTTTCTGCAGGCCAGGTGACAGTGGAGTGAGAATGCATCACTTGAGTGACGTGGTTCTTATGATGTTCAGATGTAATACTTCATCTAGACCAGCATGATATACTATCAGCTCTGTGTTGCTCTGATGATGTATTACTTGGTAAAATAAGGTTAGCTGTCAAAAACTCATTCCAAGGAACTGAAAGTTTGGCTGGGGGAAAAAATTCATTTCAGGTCTTAAAAAAATACATTTTTCATTTGAGTGGAGGAAAAGATGACATGGTTAGAAGTCAAAAGGCTTGAGGGCCTTCTGAACCCTGGTGAAAAAAAAAAAACATCTTTCAATACAGACAACTCAGAGGAAAGTCAGGGCCAAATCAATGAAGCCAGTGCCTTCCTACTTTGTAGGAGCCAATCATGTACAATTGCAGAATAGTACAACTTGGGAGACTTTTTGTAACTTCCACAACTATGTCCTTGAGACAGTAGAGGATGGAAAAATTATTTGGGTAGGTGTTTCAAGAGAATAAGTTTCTATAACAAACATCTGGAATTAGTGTTCTGTACATGGGCTAGAAATGTCTTATTATTTAGCATAGTCCTATTTATGGATGTCTTAACAACTGTTTTTTATAGAGTGATAATGTATTCTAAAATGATCTTTAATACTGATATTTCAAAATCTGTTCTTAAATATGTATGTGTCATATGAAATTTTAAACAGTCTTTCAACGTTTTATTAGGTCTCAGATGTGCTGACTAATCTTGGAACTGGATTTATATTTATCACAAAATTCAGCTTTAGCCCCACCTATTTTTAATTTCTACCAGATATTTTCATGATAAGGTTAGTGAAAATAAGTACCTAAAAAAAGAAAATGAAAAGTACCAACCAAACAAAACCTCTAAGGGAGCCAAATGGAAGAAATATTTCTCTTAGAGGTAAAACAAGCAAGTCCTTAAGTTCTGAGGTTCTAGAGTTAGACTCTGATTTTTTTAACAGTTGGTTCTTTTCACTTGTCTAGAATATGAAAGAGTTAGAAAACTCATGTATTCATTGAGATAAATGTCACTTTCTGCTATTAAGAAAAACCAAGTATCATCTAACTAAAAACTATCAGGGTAAAAGAAAATAGCCAAACAGTGATTATGAAGCATATTCTTCATTTATTCTCTATTCTCTCTCTTCTAAACAAGGTAGAGGTAGAGATAGAGAATGCCGTGTTATTTCGTTTTCCAACTTTACAGCCTATTTCAAAATATTTTCAGATCTTGTCTGCCACAGTTTGTTCTAATTAATTAGAACATGTAATTATATCTACATAACTCAAAAATATCTTGGTATTGTGACAAGTTGGAGTGGACTAAGGTATGGTGGGGAATCAATCCAAATACTTATCTGGAAAATGGATGTAAAGAACAGTCACAAATTCAATAATAGTTTTGAAACCAGTTCATGTATTATTAATTTTGGCCTTAAAATAACTTCTCAGTGAATAAGCCCATAAACAGTCATTTTATAATCAAATAAAAATTGCAACTGCTTATAGAGCTCTCATCACTTGTTTGACAAAAGAAAATACAGCCTTGCAAGAGGAAGACATCTATCAACTGATATATATTTCTAAATTTCTTTTTTAATTTAGATATATTTCTACTTTGTTTAAAAACTCTTAAGAATTTTAAAAGTATTTTTGAAGGAATGATTCAAGAGTTTATAACATATATTACAACATTTTAAAATGTCATTATGATGGATATTTTAATTTAGTATTATTTTTGATAAGTTTAGAACTGGTGGTTTGCTACTGGAGCAACTTATAATAACGAATTAAACTTGATTTATATAAATGATGATAAGATATAATAATTGGGTTTATTTTTGGAAAAAAGGTAATTCAAAATCTATTTGTGTTTATGTACCCAAACCCAATTTTAATAAGAAAGCTGAGACAAAGGAAATATGAAATACATGTATAAATATATATAGATATCTGTATAAATAACTATATATTTCTTGCCATCTTTAGGAAAAAGATAATGTCAGATTCTAAACATCAAAAGTCTTATAACTAAACAAAGGTGGTAAGGTTGTAGGAAAATATATTTAAATTGTTAAAAATGTATAAGAACTAAAGAATTTTAAACCAGTTGGGGTCTCTACTGTGTGGAGGCAGAGATCTTGTAGGAGATTAGAGTAGGCGACATGAGAAAGCATGAGACATCCTTTTAGCTGGGAAAGAAATTTTGAGTGACATGAAAAAGAAAGGAATAAATATATCAACGAGAGAGAGAGTGGCTTACATTTAGCCAGTTACATGATATCTGGTTGGTATTTTTTACAGAGTAATATAGTAAAAATATTTAAATTTCCAGACCTAGATCTGGGATGATGTATTGTCCAGTAGGAAACAGCAACCCACTCCAGTATTCTTACCTGGACAATTCCACAGACAGAAGAGCCTAGCAGGCTGTAGTCCATGGGGTTGCAAAGAGTCGGACATGACTAAAGCAACTGAACACACACACACACACACACACACGCGCGCGCATTGTCCGGTGGAGTGGGGCATGCATGTTTTGAACTCTTTAGCTAAGACTCATGTGATCAATAGAGTGGGATCTTGAGTGTGTCATTACAACGGCCTCTGTTACCTGGAGGAATGCACACAGGTTAGAAAGCATAGTTAGGTAAGGACAGGACAGAAAGTTATAGGGGCTTGATGATGAAACATGCAGAGGACACTTCAAGGAGACATAATACTTTGCTCCATCCTCCATGGAGCAAATCCTCATTAATGGATTTGATAGTTACCTTGACAGAGAAAGCTTCAAATACATATTCCTTTCCTTATATGTCTCAGTGTTTTCCCAAAGCATAGTAAGCCTAGTCCTGGCAGTATTCAGAATGATTTTAGATGGTATGCCATAGACATTTGTTTCTAAAGTTATTCATTTAAATAAATAAATAAATTAGAAAAAGCGTGGCTGAGTCATGAAACTGATGATATTGTAATATGATTGCTTAAGGGTAAGATCAAATCAGTGTTTAAGTAAATTTAGAAAAAAAAATAGTTTATGTTCAGTAAGAATATTTAGGAAAGTCACAAATGCAGAAAAGTCTACATGTTAAGCGAAAGGCTGAGATTGGAAAAAAGCCTGGCTCTCTATTTTTCCTCGCATAGCTTTTTATGTCTCTGATACAGCCTAGATTTATCCCTTTCATCATTCTCTACCCGTCTTCTGCCTCGTAACTGACCACATCATTTGTGAGACCCAGTGCAAAATAAAAATCCAGGGCTTCTTTTTCAAAAGTTATAAGTAATTTCCGGATGGTGACAGTAGAGTCTTAAATCAAGCGTGGGGTGCTTGTGAGATTGAGGCCCAGCGCAGTTGGTTCTACTGCCTCTCTGTGTAAAGGAACAGGATGAATTGGGATCTGCCAAAGCTTCATGTTCATCTTGGTTGCAGGAAATCTGAGATGTAGAGTCAAATTTTATGGAAGTGTTTGTGTAGGTGTGTATGTTTTGGTATTATTGTTTCTAGTGGAAAGCCAGACTATATCTAAGACAATTCTGGAAAAGCAAACATCAAGACTTTCTCTGTTGTTATGTATGTGGGAGAACATGTAATCATGTGACTTACAGAAACCAGGGTCCCAGTGGCCTCCTTTGGATGGTCTTAGGGCCACATATTGGTCTCTCCTGTGAAATGTCTTATTTTATATAGATAATTAAATACCCCAAGTTACTTTTCTAGGTTAACCTGGAGAAAAAAGTTTTATGTTCAGTAAGAATGTTTAGGAAACTCATAGATGCAGAAAATTCCACATGTGAAGTGAAAGACTGAGGTTGGAGAAAAACCCTGGTTCCCTATTTTTCCTCGTACAGCTTTTTATGTCTTTGATACAATCTAGATTTATCCTTTTCATCATTATGTAGCCATCCTCTGTCTCCTGACTGACCACATCATTTGTGAGACCCAGTGCAAAAATAAGAATCCAGGGCTCTTTTTTCAAAAGTTATAAGTAATTTCCAGGTGATGACAGGAGAGCCTCCCTTTGGGAAGAATGACATTTCAGCCTTTAGGGCATGAAATGGGAGATCAGTTGCTTTTCTCTTCAGGTTCATCTTAAGTCTCACCAAGCCTGTGAAAATGAAATGGTTTTATCTGTGTCCCCCTCCCCCCTCATGCTTTTGCCATCCTGCAACTTTTATTTTTGCCTTCGGGTTTCAGCTTCAGGATATCTCCCCGTCACGCATTTCTGAAGCCCACATGTGTTGGTGCTGCTCTGGGATGCCAGATTGCTTTGCTCTCCTTAAGGCTTTCTTCTAGCCCCTAGAGGAGCACTTCAGAGGCTTTCTGGAGGTTGCTTGCTTGTCTGTCTTCCTTCCAGATTCTGCGATGGGTGAAGTCAAGACTTCATCGTTTTGACAGCTTTTTCTCTATTCTGCCAAAGATCCTGGCACATAACACACTCTACATATTTGGTGAATGAATGATTGAATGACTTAATGCATCAGTTAAAATACATGAAAGGTCTGAGAGCACTAAGAATATCTACAAAAAGACTCAAATGAACTGGCCTAAATGATATTTTAACTGCCTGTGACATATGCATCATGGTCTCCATATGGGCTCTTAGGCATGCATAAGTATCTCCATCCTTATATTGTATTTTCAAATAAAGGATTGCTTTTAAAAGTACTTTCAATATTCATTTAATGTCTAGCTTCAAAACAGATTTCATATTGAAAGCCTGTGCATACCAAACCAATAATTTTGTCAAATTTTTCATAGTAAATGTGAATCATAAGTAACTTTTTAAAATCACCAATATTTACCCTTCAAACATTTGAACCATGTTTGTGGTTCATTGTTTTCATATATGAATCTACTCTTCTACCTCATGTAAAAACAGTTTTACTTATGTAAAACTGTCTTTTAGTAGGGACATGTGGTAATTCATGTGATAAACCATTTCTGATTTTTACATATGTCACAAAGAACTTCAAAAATGAAAAAATTTTGATCTTCTAGCTCTAGAGTTTATTGGCTTTGATGTTAGGTGCTGTGTTTCTTTTAAAAAAAAATACCCATTCCTGAGTTTCTTACTTCTGTAAACTCTGGACTTAGATTCAGTTATGAGCTAAAGATCAATAAACTTGTAATCTCAAAAGTCTGTATGCTTATGTGTATTAAATTTATACACTGTTTGATTATATTTAAAGCTCATGTGCAAAACTCGGTAAATTTCCAGCTATCTTGTAGAAGTGTTCTATCATTAAGAAATTTTGCAGTAAAATGTATAATGGCTTACGACATCTGAGCTATATACAAATGAAGTGGAAAAACTGAACTTTCTAGAAAAATATTTTTGCCAATGAAGTATCTTGTTGGAAAGTTTTGGATAATTTAGTAAGGAGATGAATACTTTCGATCTTTTGGGGAAAAAATGTAAAAAAATAGCTGAGATTTATCAGAAATTCGCCTGCCTTTCTCTGTGGGAAGTAATGGACTGGAGTTGCTATAGTAAGAAGAGTGAGTTCTGTTCTTAAGTGGGAATTAATAGGGACTCATAGACGGTGATGTTGGACTTCCTCTCTGCACAATTCATTTCTCTCATCTTTTCTACATCAGTAGTCAAACTTTGCTAGAGATAAAATAAATACTTAACATACATAAATATATTTTCTGGCTGTTTTCTCTCCAGCGTTGCTGTTAAGCGCAGAGTGTGTTTTCTGAAAGGCTGTTCTTTACATAAGAAGGTTAAACATATGGACTTTGTTTCCAAAGAGGGAGCATAGTGTTACAGGTATGGTGCTTTGATTTTAAAGCCTCCTTCGTGTTCTGGCACCATTGTGAACAAACTGAGACCTTCATCAATAGCTTATCTTCTATTTTTTTAAAAATAATTTATTTTAAGTTATTTTAGCCAAACAAAATTGAGAGGAAGAAAGATACCCCACATGTACCCATCCCCTAAACAAGCATAGATTCTTCACACCACCCACTGTCAATATCACTCACCAGAATGATACTTTTTTTTTTAAACCAAGAAATTACATTGATACAGGGCTTCCCTGGTGGCTCAGATGGTAAAGAATCTGCCTGCAGTGCAGGAGACCCGGGTTCAATCCCTGGGTTGGGAAGATTCCCTGGAGGAAGGCATGGCAACCCACACCAGTATTCTTGCCTGGAGAATTCCATAGACCAAGGAGCCTGGCATGAGGTTGCAAAGAGCTGGACATGACTGAACAACTAACACTTTCACTACATTGACACAGCGCTGTCACTCAAAGTCCATTGTTTACCTTGGGTTTACTTTTCAGCACCCTTCTACAGTGCAATTTGGTTGTTTTCCTCACAAAACTTTTTCTCTTCAATTATAAGCATACACTTATTCATAGATAAAGTCCTTTTACATACACATTACAGTCTTGGGAAATATTTCTATTCCTCCACGACCACTTGGGGACTATGTCCCTTGAGCTGTGACATTGTCTTAACTATGTAAAAATAGACAGGACTGAGATTATTTTATGTTACCTAAATGTTAGTCTCCTTGAGACGTGGGGGACAGTTTAGCCTCATCAGCAATATCCTGGGGAGAAGACTGCTCCTCCAGATGGCTGCTATCATCTATTTTCTTTTGATTCTTACTGGGAGTTGTCATCCTTGTAAAGAAAATTAATGGTGATAAATTCTGAGGGTATACCTACTTGGAAGGGGCTTCCCAGGTGGCACTAGTGGTAAAGAAACCCCTGCCAATGCAGGAGACATAAGAGATGCGGGTTTGATACCTGGGTCGGGAAGATCCCCTGGAGAAGGGCACGGCAACCCACTCTAGTACTCTTGCCCGGAAAATCCCATGGATGGAGGAGCCTGGTGGGCTATAGTCCATCGGGTGGCAAAGAGTCAGACACGACTGAAGCGCCTCAGCATTCATGTGTGCATTACTCCCAGCACTGTACGTCTTATGACGTATATCCTTCACTATAATATCAGAGTATTTTCACCTCCCTAAAAAATCATTCATACTCTGCCTATTCATCCTTTCCCCACCTCTACCCTGATAACTTCAGCTCTTTATTTTCTTCATAGTTTTGTTTTTCCAGAGTGTTACGTAGTTGAAATCATACACTATATAGGCTTTTCAGATTGACTCTTTGCCTTTGTTATGTGCCATGTTTTTTCATGGCCTAATCTTTCCTTTTTTGGGGAAAAATATATGTTTTAAAAAAATATTTCACTTGCATTTCTGAATAAGTGACACATGCCCAACATTCAAAACATGCAGAAGGATATGTTCAATGCCTACCTTGAATGTATTGCTCAGTGACATTGTCCTATCACCTTCCAGTATCTTTTGTAGAAAATAGTACATTTACTAGTTTTTGTATGTATTCCAGACAGTTTATGCATTTATAAAAATATGTATAGATGTTTTTTTCCCCCACACAAATTGTATCAGTAATGTCATACATGTGGTTTCACACCTTGACATTCTCACGCAGTAACTCTTGGAATAGTTCCATATCATTACATAGAAACCGACCTAATTATTTTTAATGGCTATGATGTTTTATTGTGTGAATGTATCATAATTTATTTAACCATTCTGTATTCATGTGCATTTAGGCTTGTTCCAATCTTTTGCAATTTGGAATATGTTCCTGACAAAAGCTAGACTGATTCATTTAAAGTGAAAATAATTTGAAGATAGCCTTAGAAAGTTAGAATTTCCCCCTTCATCTCTCCATAAGTCTTTGCAAGGTGAAAAGAACAGGAAATATAAACACAGAAACCAGTAACATTTTCTTTGTTTAACAGCTCTTCTTTTTAATTTTAGTGCTGAATAATATTTCATTGTGTGGATATACCATGTTTTATGTGGATATACCATGTTTTATTCACCTGCTGAAATTGCATCTTGGTTGCTTTCAAGTTTGGGCAGTTATGAATAAAAGTACTGTAAACTGCAGTTAATAGTCAGACCTTTGTCGGCAAAGTAATGTCTCTGCTTTTCAATCTGCTGTCTAGGTTGGCCATAGCTTTTCTTCCAGGGAGCAAGTGCCTTTTAATTTCATGGCTGCCGTCACCATCTGCAGTGATTTTGGAGCTCAAAAAAACAAAGTCCCTCACTGTTTCCATTGTTTCTCCATCTATTTTTCATGAAGTGATGGGACCGGATGCCATGATCTTCGTTTTCTGAATGTTGAGTTTTAAGGCAGCGTTTTCACTCTCCTCTTTCACTTTCATCAAGAGGCTCTTTAGTTCTTCTTTGCTTTCTGCCACAAGGGTGGTGTCAGCTGCGTAGGATACGAAACATCTTTTCATATGATTACTTGCCACCAGTGTACCTTTTTCGCTGACCTTTGCTTTAATATGTGATTTTAAAGTTTCTGTTTCAATTCCTTTGATGTATTAGAGTGAGATAAAATAGGTGAATAGCTCATAATACAGCATATAGTAAATGTATGAAACACACTGGCTGTTTTTCTTATTTACTGTCATAATAAAAAGGGTGTCAAATAAGTGTTGTCATAAAACCAATTATTTTGGCTCAATTATTACAGTAAGAAGCTAAAATATTAAAACATATTACAAATTATTTTAAATTTTGAATTTTTGAAAATATGCTATGTTAAAGCTGTCTAGATATTCAGGAGCTAACTTCAAGTTTAAAAAAAAAATGGAAACTAAAATGTACTCTCAGATAATATACACTATTTAGAATCTTTGTCCCTAGTCATTTTTACCTAATACATTAGTACAGCCTATGTGTGTTGACCACTGGACATACAAACTACTTTTACATTTATGAACAAGGCAATTGAAATTTGTTCTCTCAAGGCAAAAGCATAAGTCAGTGTGAAGGGTGAGACAGTAGACTATTTGATCAAACCATCGATTTCTCTTTAAGGTAACACATACGTGGGCTAAAATTTTCACTTTTTTTTTTTTTGGCTGTTACATGTTAGAAGCTGAAGAAACTTATTTTCTGTTTATCTTCTGTGACCACACTTACTTCTGTGGACAATTCCAGTCAGCATGCCTCTGAGACTAATTCATGCCCTCTGATAAATATAAACAAGAAGACTTGCCTCAGATTGAAGTCTCCAACTTAAGCTATCATGGGTGCCCTGTATAAATTGCTTTAATTAATTGCCCGGTAATCATATATTAGGGCTTCCCCAGTAGCTCAGTAGCTAAAGAATTTGCCTGCAATGCAGGAGACACAGGAGATGCATGATCCCTGGGTCAGGAAGATCACCTGGAAAAGGAAATGGCAACCCACTCCAGTATTCTTTCCTGGAAAATTCCATGAACAGAGGAGCCGGGGGGGCTATAGTCCAAAGGGTCACAAAGAGTCGGACCGGACCGAGTGACTAAGCACAAGCACAATCATATATTAATATATGAAAATATATAAAGCATAATGAGTTAAACTATCAGGTTAGTAAGAGAAAATTCAGATAGTTTGTATTCAATATTGGTGAAGACATTTTAAGGGAAATGACCTCTGTTGTACCAGCTCTTTTCCCTTTGACCTAGTGAACTGAATTTCTATTGACTTAAGAATGAGGTAGCACCTGTTGAGTCATTCCCAGAAAACCTCTCCTCTGAATTTATTGACTCTTATTCTTGAACCAGTAATTGGCAAGGGCAATAAAGCTGTGTTGATTGGTTTAAGCATATCATAGCCCTTTTGGATCTGAGGTCAATCCCACATAAATGATATGCCTACTACAAATGGTGAAATGTTTGAAAAGGATTCTGGGGAGTGAACCTCACAATATCCACCACTTGTAGCAGAGCACTTTTCTTTTGATTGTTTCTGAGTGTATCCAACCTGTCCCCACCCATATGACATCATTGGGCAGCTGAGGACAGATGTGACCAAACTGCCTAACCAGTTAGTTGATTTAGAAATGGACAAATGTATCCCTGCTTACAGTCAAGATCCCTTCCTTCAATTGAGAATTGTGATAAAGAGGCTCACCTCCCCTGATGCTTTCTTGAAGAAGTCAGATAAACATGTAGCAGCTCAAAGCATTGGCTACTTGCTACTCTTGTCAACTAGGTGACAAAGAAAGCTACTATTCAGCAAGACAAAAGAATAAATCACATGTACAGAAAAAAAAATTTTAAATACACAAAGATTATTTTCATGATTCTTTATAGCACTCCCATCCCTTACTCTAGTTCATTCTTGATTCATCCCAGTATCTTTCTTGCTTAAATTAAATTCAGGCAAGTTTTCATTTTTTGCAACCACAGGAATCTTTAGGAAAATGGATGTCCTTTCCTTAGAAAACAGAAAAGACTTACTTTTCTGTTCTATAAATTACACTTTCCCCCCTATAGATAGAGATATGTATATGCTCACACACACACACACACACTTGTATACCCAATGTTCAAAGTATATGTAAAGTAATTTTTTTAATTTATTTGTTTTTAATTGAAGGATAATTGCTTTACAATGCTGTGTTGCTTTCTGCCATACATCAACATGAATCAGCCATAAGTACACATATGTCCCCTCCTTCTTGAACCTCCCTCCCATCTCTCACCTCCAACCCCATCCCACCCTCTCTAGGTTATCAAAGAGTCCTATTTGAGTTCCCTGAGTCATACAGAAAATTTCCAATACCTATCTATTTTACATATGGTATTATATATGTTTCCATGCCACTCTCTCCATTTATCATAGGAGCTGAAAGGCTTGGCAACATTTAGAATATATATCATCAATTTGAAGGATTATTGTACTACTTGGAATGAAGAAGAAACTAAAAGCCAAAGTTTTTTTTTTTTTTTTTTTTTTTTCTCTCATGGGATGTGGTATGGTGATAAAAGACAGATTTGGGAGGAAATTGGCAGTGATATTAAAATAATAATTTGTACTCATCTACAAAAATCTTTATAAAACTTTACCTTGTGAGTGAAACTTGTGCTTTTTTCTGCCTCCATCCTTAAGGCAAACAGCTCCTGAGTCTGCTATCCAGAAGAAGGTTTGGCTTCTTGACATTGTCCCATTCTCTCAAGAGTGTCCCAACGGGCAGGAGAGGAAGGTAAGAGTTGTTAACACTCCAGGCACATAATATATAATCAACAGTATGTTGTGGATTAACAATTAAATAAGCAAATCAAGTTGCTGTGTACTATAAATCTTATATTCTGAATTTGATGTCATAGGAAATTTTTTCCTGAGCTTTTAAGCACCAGTACTTGCATTTACAAAACATAAACTTGCTGCATTTTAAAATTCAATTACTTATATGGGATCTTTTAGATCCCTGCTACTAGAGGTATGATCCAGAGATCAGTAGTATTTGCATCATCTGGGGATTTGTTGAAGTATATGATCTCAAGCCCTAGCTTTAACAGTCAAGTGTAAATTTGTATTTTAACAAAACACCTGAGTAACCTAGTGCACATTACAGTTCAAGAAGCACTGGATTATATGATGGTTTTTTGTGTTGTTTTGACATGGATGGGGAAGCCTGGCGTACTGCAGTCCATGGGCACACATGGACACCATGGACACGACTGAGCCATTGAACTGACTTTATGGAACAGAACAGCCCTAACCTTGACAAAAAAAATGTTATATTTTCCACTTATACTGCATTATTTGTTTCCTGTCACAGATATTCATAACTAATCTACTATGCTAAATCACAGGAGTTGGTAATCAAATGAGATTGGCTCTAAATCCAAACATTAATGAAAGTGATATTTGAAAATACCTTTTAAAGCGATAATACTCAATTACAGGTGGTATTTAGATAGTTTTATGTTAACAGGATTTATTTTCAGGAAAAGTATGATTCCTAAAATAAATGAATTCTAGAGATTGAGAAAGCTACCTTGTAGCTTTATTATTATGACATTTGTCAATATTGGGATGTAACATTATTATCAGAAACTGTCAATTGGTTTTGAAGATTTTAAGATGTATACTCTATTGACAATATCTATTGATATTTTATTGAAAATTCAGATTGCTTTGTACTTGTTACTGTTAAACCCAAAAATATTCTGGCACAACAGCTAATGCAGTTGGTGGCACTCTATTGTTTTGAATCTGGAAGTCATAAGATACTTTCTTTCAGAATTAGTGTTGCATATCGTGCTACATGACTGTTTATAACTTTAAGGGAAAATTGGTATTTATATATCATTTAATTACAATGAATTGAAGTATATATTTAATCAACTACTTTGTATTAGAACTGAACTGAAGGTTTACAAGAAATTCTAGGTGAAATATTACTATTGACTTTGCAAACCAAACTCTGGTTATACAGATGTCTCAATTATTTCTTTTACTGCAACAAATTAACTCTTTCTACTAAACTCTCTAAGGTTTGCTGAAGTAAAAATTCTTCTGGTAAATTTAAAGGGAATTTTACTACATTATATAAAATTTGTGTTGAGTTATAGTTGCTGTATGCTATATAAGTTACAGGTGTACAACACAGTGATACACGATTTTTATAGGTTAAACTTCATTTATAGTTATAATAAAATACTGGCTATATTTGCATTTTTCTGATGATTAGCATTGTTGAGCATCTTTTCATGTGCCTGTTGACCATTAGTATGTTCTTTGAAAAATTGTCTATTCAGGTCTTTTGCCATATTTAAAATGGGTTTGTTTTGTTTTTTATGTGGAGTTCTATAAGCTGTTTATATATACTGGATATTAACCTTTTTGGTCATATCATTAGCAGATACATTCTCACATTCAGTAAGTTGTCTATTTGTTGAAGATTTGCTTTTCTGTGCAAAAGCTCTTCAGTCTAATTAGGTCCTTATTTTTATTTCGGGTTTTTGTTTGTTTTTCACTTTTACTTGCTTTAGGAGACACATCCAAAAATATCACTATGATTCATGTTAAAAGAGTGCCATTTCTTCTGGGAGTATTATGGTCTCCAGGCTTGATTTTAGATTTTAAACCGTTTTGAGTTTACTTTTGTATATGGTGAGAGAAAATGTTCTAACTCCTTTCTTCCACATGTAGTTGTGCAGTTTTCCCAGCACCACTTACGGAAGAGACTGTATTTCCTCCATTTTATATTCCTGCCTGCTTTGTCATGGACTAACTGATTACAATCGTGTGGCTTATTTATGGTCTCTCTACTCTGTTCCGCTGATCCCTGTGTCTGTTTCTGTGCCAGTACCAAACAGTGTTGATTACTGTAGCTTTGTATTATAGCCCGAATTCAAGGAATGTGATTCCTCCAGCTCTGTTCTTTCCCAAGATTTTTTTTTTTTTTTTTTTACAATTCAGGGTCTTTTGTATTTTCACAAAAATTTTAAAGTGTTGTACTTCTGAGAAAAAATACCTTTGATATTTAATAGGGATTGCATTGAATCTGTGGATTGCCTTGAGTAGTATAATTATTTTAACAGTACTATTACTTCCAATTCAGGAAATCGGTCTTATGTTTCCTTTTTTTTTTATTTGAAGGATAATTGCTTTACAGAATTTTGTTGTTTTCTGCCAAGTATCAACATGAATCAGCCATAGATATACCAGTATATGTTTCTGTGTCATCCGAATTTATTTCATTACTGTCATAAAGTTTTCCAAGTACAGTTCTTGTATCCGCTTTGGTAGCTTTAATTCATAGGTATTTTTTTTCCTTTTCAGTATGATTATAAATTAGGTTGTTTCCTTAATTTCCCTATTGACAGTTGATTGTTGGTGGTTATTGTGTAGAAATTCAACAGATTTTTATATATATATATATATATATATATATATATATAACTTCTGTATTCTGCAACTGTACCAAATTCATTGAGTTCTAGTAGTTTTTGGTGGCGTCTTTAGGATTTTCTATGTATATTATCTTATCATCTACAAACAGTTTAAGTTTTACTCTGTCCTTTATAATTTGGAATTCTCCTTTTGTCTGATTGCTGTCAAGGACTTCCAATATTATGTTGAAAAACAAGTAGCAAGAGTTGACCTCTTTGTCTTGTTTCTTAGAGGAAACACATTCAGCTTTTCACCATTGAATATGTTAGCTGTGGATTTGTCATATCTGGCCTTTATTATGTTGAGGTATGTCCCCTCTTTGTCCACTTTCTGGACAGTTTTTTTAATAAATGGATGCTAAGTTTTTTCAAAAGCTTTTTGCATCTGTTGAGATGATCCTATAGTTCTTATTCTTCAATTTCTAATGTGTTGTATCCACTGACTGACTTGTAGACATGTAGATATTGAAAAATCCTTCAGTCTCACATTTTATTTAGAAACAAAGAACCAATAGGTTCTTTGAACTTAAATTATTTTTATCAACATATATTTATTGATCCTTTACGATAAGACTGTTGTTCTGAGTTCTGTGTGGGAAAGAAGCAAATCACAAACAGTTTCAACATCACAAGCAGAATATATATTTATGTGTTCATCTTTGTGTGTGTGATCATCATTGAAAAGAAAGGTTATTGATTATGTCTAATTATTTTTCATATATTCCAGGCACTGGATATGATTGAAAGTATGAAATAGTAACAGTAGCCCTTAGTAACCATTGACATTACATCAGCAACTTTGCTAAACATTTCAATTTCATTATTTCTTTGATCTTAACAAAATTCCTATGAATTGGATATATGTAGTACTTCATTTTGCAAATAAAAAAGCAGGCTCTGCAATGTGTTGGATATGTTGTTCAAGATCACAGAGATAATAAGTGTTCAATCCAGAAATAACAGCCAGTGTTCAGGGTGGTTGTGTGTGTTTATGAGGGTTCATTGTAAGCTTCTGATTATTGAATAACTCTAAACAAGCACCAGATAAATACACTTTCTAAATCAATAGCATAAATTCATTCTGTGAATGCTGTTCTTTACTGAGCCGCAAATGACTACTATCAAGGTGAAAGAAATGAGATTGAACAGTACTGCTTTTCATCATGCACAAGATCTCTATTTTCACCTCTTTTGAGAAAAAAGATTTACCATAGGCAATGCAGTCCACTAGTATAAGTTACTGTCCTAGGATGGTATAAAAATTAATTTTCCAAAAAGGATAGTGAATAAAAAGAAAGTTGAGTATGTGTATAATGTCTGTCAGGATGCAACCAGACCCATTTGACATCATTCACTTCTTCTTGGTACTTTTCCCCAAAGGTCCAATAATACAGGATATTTCTTTTTTTTTTCCATTGTATTTTTATGTTTTTAACTTTTTATTTTGCATTGAAGTATAGCTGATTATCAATGTTGTTATAATCTCAGGTAGACAGCAAAGGAGTTCAATCATACAAATACATGCATCCATTCTCCCCCAAGCTCCCCTCCCATCCAGGCTGCCACATAACATTGAGCAGAGTTCCCTATGCTATACAGTAGGTCCTTGTTGGTTATCCATTTTAAATACAGCAGTGTGCACATGTCCATCCCAAACTCCCTATCTATTCCCCAGTCCTTCCTCCTTCACAACCTTAAATTCATTCTCTGAGTCTGAGTCTTTTTCTGTTTTGTAAATAAGTTCATTTGTAGCATTTATTTTTAGACTCTCCATATAAGGGATGTCCTAGATATTTTTCTTTCTGTATGACTTACAGAAGTACAGAATATTTCTGAATGGTATTTTTCTGACTTGATGATTCTTCTTGAAAAACTAGCAATACCCTTTCGCGGCAAAGATAAGAGATGTCTGCCTGAGAGTAGCCAGTGGTACCAGATACTCAGGTTTTTTTCGTTTTCCCACAGCAAAAGGAGAAAATGGAAAGGATGTAAACTTGTTTGCCCCCTGAGTGCCTTTAAAGTAACTAATGTATACTTTGGTTTGCAATCACATGGCACCTGTTAAAACAGAGAGTGACTATTTTTATCTAGTTGGGTTAGAGTTGGACACCCCAAAGAGCCATAAAGAATGGGAATAGAGAGCATCATTTTGGAGGTAGTTTCAATTGAAAGAACATTAGTGCTAGAAGTTAGAAGAGTCTTCTTTGTATCAAGGAATTAGAATCTTCTGCAAGGGTTCTGCATTAAAGACCCACTATAACTCTGTTATTGTGGTTATTGTTGTTAAGGAATGCAAAGACCATATTGATTTTTTTCTTTTTTTATTGTATAATGAAGTTATATTTGTTCTGATTTTATATCTGTAAATGTGAATGGTCTCTACAATTTTGGACAGTTTAATGCATTATATATTTAGACTTAATCATCCACTCTCTATCACCTCTTTTTAACACATTTGTAATTGGGAGGAACCAGTTCATTTAAACCAAATTAATCACATTCTGCCCGAATTAATATTTATTAGCCTGATTTATATTGATGGCTACTTCACATTTTTTCTCTCTCCTCCTCTCCAATTTTTTACCTGTTCATTAAGCCTCAGTTCAGTTCAGCTCAGTCATTCAGTCCTGTCTGACTCTTTGCAACCCCATGGACTAGCACGCCACGCTTCCCTGTCCATCACCAACTCCTGGAACTTGATCAAACTCATGTCCATCCAACCGTCTCATCCTCTGTCATCTCCTTCTCCTCCTGCCTTCAATCTTTCCCAGCATCAGGGTCTTTTCCAATGAGTCAGTTCTTTGCATCAGGTGGCCCAAGTATTGGAGTTTCAGCTTCAGCATCAGTCCTTCCAATGACTATTCACGACTCATTTCCTTCAGGATTGACTGGTTTGATCTCCTTGCAATCCAAAGGATTCTCAAGAGCCTTCTCTAACACCATAGTTCAAAAGCATCAATGCTCTGTATCTTATTGTAAGAAGAGAAACTAAAGAAAAAGAAAGGGAAAAATATCTCAGCCCAGGGCTCTGTGTTGAAGATAATAACAGCTAAGAAACAGTGCTGAAATTTTTCCTGATAGAATAACAGATGCCTTAGTGAAACACATTTTTTTAAATTAACAGGTTTATTTTGCTTCTGAGTGTTAATGAAATGATCAAAACTGTACTGTATATAATAAAGGTAAACAGTTGGAAATAGCCATGCCCATATTAAGTCTCATCACAGAAATGATAAAGCCTAAAAGTCAGTTCCAGAAAAACATACATTTCTGCTTTATTGAATATGCCAAATCCTTTGACTGTGTGGATCACAGTAAACTGTGGAAAATTCTGAAAGAGAAGGGAATACCAGACCGTCTGACCTATCTCTTGAGAAATCTGTATGCAGGTCAGGAAGCAACAGTTAGAACTGGACATGGAACAACAGACTGGTTCCAAATAGGAAAAGGAGTACGTCAAGGCTGTATATTGTCACCCTGCTTCTTTAACTTATATGCAGAGTACACCATGAGAAATGCTGGGCTGAATGAAGAACAAGCTGGAATCAAGATTGCCAGGAAAAATATCAATAACCTCAGATACACAGATGACACCACCCTTATGGCAGAAAGTGGAGAAGAACTAAAGGGCCTCAGGATGAAAGTGAAAGAGGAGAGTGAAAAAGTTGGCTTAAAGCTCAACATTCAGAAAACTAAGATCATGGCATCTGGTCCCATCACTTCATGGGAAATAGATGGGGAAACAGTGGCAACACTGGCTGACTTTTTTTTTTTGGGGGGGGGGTTCCAAATCACTGCAGATGGTGACTGCAGCCATGAAATTAAAAGATGCTTACTCCTTGGAAGGAAAGTTAACAACAACCTAGATAGCATATTAAAAAGCAGAGACATTACTTTGCCAACAAATGTCCATCTAGTCAAGGCTATGGTTTTTTCCAGTAGTCATGTATGGATGTGAGTGTTGGACTATAAAGAAAGCTGAGCACCAAAGAATCAATGCTTTTGAACTGTGGTGTTGGAGAAGACTCTTGAGGGTCCCTTGGACTCCAAGGAGATCCAACCAGTCCATCCTAAAGGAAATCAGTCCTGAGTGTTCATTGGAAGGACTGATACTGAAGCTGAAACTTTAATACTTTGGCCACCTGATGCAAAGGATTGACTCATTTGAAAAGACCCTGATGCTGGGAAGGATTGGGGGCAGGAGAAGGGGATGACAGAGGATGAGATGGTTAGATGGCATCACCGACTCAATGGATATGAGTTTAGGTAAACTCCAGGAGTTGATGATGGACAAGGGAGGCCTGGTGTACTGTGGTTCATGGAGTTGCAAAGAGTCAGACATGACTGAGCGACTGAACTGAACCAAACTGAAAGGTCAGTTATGGATTTAGGGCTTATTTAAGAATGGTACATTGTCAACTCAGATGCCATCCAGTGGTGTGCCAGAGACAGCTTTTGCAATATTTGTGTATTTACCTAACTCCATGTTTAGTGATGTCACGTGGTTGACTGGAAATGGGTCATAAAAGGAGTATTAACACCATGGGAATCAGTAAATGCTGTAAATTAGACCTCCGTTTTTTCCCCCACCCATGGAGAAATTCTTAAGCATTTTCCAGTACAGCACTACACATGAGCATACAATTGTTTTTAACCAGTATAATCTATAGTCATTTATTCCTTTACAAATGCATGGTGTTATCCATAGGCTAACCACACATCAATCTGGATAAACTGGACATTTTTGGCACAATTTTGGACCTTAGTCAACATTTGCTGAGTGAATATATCACCATAAGTGGTAAAATAAAAGCCTTGGGTATTTGAATACAAAGTTCTGTTCATCAGATCAGATCAGATCAGTCGCTCAGTCGTGTCCGACTCTTTGTGACCCCATAAATTGCAGCATGCCAGGCCTCCCTGTCCATCACCAACTCCCGGAGTTCACTCAGACTCACGACCTTCGAGTCAGTGATGCCATCCAGCCATCTCATCCGCTGTCATCCCCTTCTCTCCTGCCCCCAATCCCTCCCAGCATCAGGGTCTTTTCCAATGAGTCAACTCTTCGCATGAGGTGGCCAAAGGACTGGAGTTTCAGCTTTAGCATCATTCCTTCCAAAGAAATCCTAGGGCTGATCTCCTTCAGAATGGACTGGTTGGATCTCCTTGGAGTCCAAGGGACCCTCAAGAGTCTTCTCCAACACCACAGTTCAAAAGCATCAATTCTTCAGCGCTCAGCCTTCTTCACAGTCCAACTCTCACATCCATACATGACCACAGGAAAAACCATAGCCTTGACTAGACGAACCTTTGTTGGCAAAGTAATGTCTCTGCTTCTGAATATGCTATCTAGGTTGGTCATAACTTTCCTTCCAAGGAGTAAGCATCTTTTAATTTCATGGCTGTAGTCACCATCTGCAGTGATTTTGGAGCCCAGAAAAATAAAGTCTGACACTGTTTCCACTGTTTCCCCATCTATTTCCCATGAGGTGATGGGACCGGATGCCAGGATCTTCGTTTTCTGAATGTTGACCTTTAAGCCAACTTTTTCACTCTCCACTTTCACTTTCATCAAGAGGCTTTTGAGTTCCTCTTCACTTTCTGCCATAAGGGTGGTGTCATCTGCATATCTGAGGTTATTGATATTTCTCCCGGCAATCTTGATTCCAGCTTGTCTTTCTTCCAGTCCAGCGTTTCTCATGATGTACGTTGCATATAAGTTAAATAAGCAGGGTGACAATATACAACCTTGACGAACTCCTTTTCCTATTTGGAACCAGTCTGTTGTTCCATGTCCAGTTCTAACTGTTGCTTCCTGACCTGCATACAGATTTCTCAAGAGGCAGATCAGGTGGTCTGGGATTCCCATCTCTTGAAGAATTTTCCACAGTTTATTGTGATCCACACAGTCAAAGCCTTTGGCATAGTCAATAAAGCAGAAATAGATGTTTTTCTGGAACTCTCTTGCTTTTTCTATGATCCAGTGGATGCTGGCAATTTGATCTCTGGTTCCTCTGCCTTTTCTAAAACCAGCTTGAACGTCAGGAAGTTCACGGTTCACATATTGCTAAAGCCTGGCTTGGAGAATTTTGAGCATTACTTTACTAGCATGTGAGATGAGTGCAATTATGTGGTAGTTTGAGCATTCTTTGGCATTGCCTTTCTTTGGGATTGGAATGAAAACTGACCTTTTCCAGTCCTGTGGCCACTGCTGAGTTTTCCAAATTTGCTAGCATATTGAGTGCAGCACTTTCACAGAATCATCTTTCAGGATTTGGAATAGCTCAACTGGAATTCCATCACCTCCACTAGCTTTGTTCGTAGTGATGCTTTCTAAGGCCCACTTGACTTCACATTCCAGGATGTCTAGCTCTAGGTCAGTGATCACACCATTGTGATTATCTGGGTCATGGAGATCTTTTTTGTATAATTCTTCTGTGTATTCTTGCCACCTCTTCTTAATATCTTCTGCTTCTGTTAGGTCCATACCATTTCTGTCCTTTATCGAGCTCATCTTTGCATGAAATGTTCCTTTGGTATCTCTGATTTTCTTGAAGAGATCTCTAGTCTTTCCCACTCTGTTGTTTTCCTCTATTTTTTGCATTGATCGCTGAAGAAGGCTTTCTTACCTCTTCTTGCTATTCCTTGGAACTCTCCATTCAGATGTTTATATCTTTCCTTTTCTCCTTTGCTTTTCGTTTCTCTTCTTTCACAGCTATTTGTAAGGTCTCCTCAGACAGCCATTTTGCTTTTTTGCATTTCTTTTCCATGGGGATTGTCTTGATCCCTGTCTCCTGTACAATGTCACGAACCTCATTCCATAGTTCATCAGGCACTCTATCAGATCTAGACCCTTAGATCTATTTCTCACTTGCATTGTATAATCATAAGGGATTTGATTTAGGTCATACCTGAATGGTCTAGTGGTTTTCCCTACTTTTTTCAATTTAAGTCTGAATTTGGCAATAAGGAGTTAATGGTCTGAGCCACAGATGGGCGCGCCATAGTGCAGGCAACTGCGACATGGCGCGCCATAGCGTGGCCGAGAGGAGCCACCCCATGTCTGAGGTCAGGGGCAAAAGCCGGGAGGACCCCATGCTCGAAGGGCGGTGGCCAAGAGGAGTTACCCCACGGTCGAAGTCAGGGGCAGCGGCTGAGAGTACCAGACTGCGACGGCACAGGAACGGCCGAGAGGAGCTACCCCGTGTCCGAGTTCAGGGGGTGCGGCGGAGAGGAGATACCCTACGCCCCTAAGCCCGAGGCCAGGGACGACCGCCGAGAGGAGCGCCCCCACACCCGAGGTCAGGGGCGGCAGCCAAGAGGAGCAACCCATGCCGGAGGTCAGGGGTGGCGGCTGGGAGGAACTACCCCACGCCCCCACGCTCCCGCACCCAAGGCCAGGGGCGGCGACGAGAGGAGTTACCCGGCCATGGCTGCATGGGCGCAGGAGGGCCTAGAGGAGCTATCCCACATTGAAGGTCAGGAAGGGCGGCGGTGAGGAGATACCCCTTGTCCAAGGTAAAGAGCAATGGCTGCGCTTTGTTGGAGCAGCTGTGAAGAGATACCCCACGCCCAAGGTAAGAGAAACCCAAATAAGACGGTAGGTGTTGCAAGAGGGCATTAGAGGGTAGACACTCTGAAACCATACTCACAGAAAACTAGTCAATCTAATCACACTAGGACCACAGCCTTGTCTAACTCAATGAAACTAAGCCATGCCCGTGGGGCAACCCAAGACGGGCGGGTCATGGTGGAGAGATCTGACAGAATGTGGTCCACTGGAGAAGGGAATGGCAAACCACTTCAGTATTCTTGCCTTGAGAACCCCATGAACAGTATGAAAAGGCAAAATGATAGGATACTGAAAGAGAAACTCCCCAGTCAGTAGGTGCCCAATATGCTACTGGAGATCAGTGGAGAAATAACTCCAGAAAGAATGAAGGGATGGAGCCAAAGCAAAAAGAATACCCAGCTGTGGATGTGACTGGTGATAGAAGCAAGGTCCCATGCTGTAAAGAGCAATATTGCATAGGAACCTGGAATGTCAGGTCCATGAATCAAGGCAAATTGGAAGTGGTCAAACAAGAGATGACAAGAGTAAATGTCGACATTGTAGGAATCAGCAAACTCAAATGGACTGGAATGGGTGAATTTAATTCAGATGACCATTATATCTACTAGTGAGGGCAGGAATCCCTCAGAAGAAATGGAGTGGCCATCATGGTCAACAAAAGAGTCCAAAATGCAGTACTTGGATGCAATCTCAAAAATGACAGAATGATCTCTGTTCGTTTCCAAGGCAAACCATTCAATATCACAGTAATCCAAGTCTATGCCCCAACCAGTAATGCTGAAGAAGCTGAAGTTAAACGGTTTTATGAAGACCTACAAGACCTTTTAGAACTAACACCCAAAAAAGATGTCCTTTTCATTATAGGGGACTGGAATGCAAAAGTAGGAAGTCAAGAAACACCTGGAGTAACAGGCAAATTTGGCCTTGGAATTCGGAATGAAGCAGGCCAAAGACTACTAGAGTTTTGCCAAGAAAATGCACTGGTCATAACAAACACCCTCTTCCAACAACACAAGAGAAGACTCTGTACATGGACATCACCAGATGGTCAACACTGAAATCAGATTGATTATATTCTTTGCAGCCAAAGATGGAGAAGCTCTATACAGTCAGCAAAAACAAGACCAGGAGCTGACTGTGGCTCAGTTCTGTTCATAAACAGGTACATTTAATTTAGTCTAACTTGTTAGAAATTATATTAATTTATAATTATTGAGATAAAATTTCATAAAAGAGAAAAAATATTAAATAGGTTTGGATTAAAAATCAGCTCACCTACTTGCTAAATATACCACTTATTCAAATTCTATACAGTTTTTCATATGAAAGTAGAGACAATAATAGCCACAGGTTTATTGTAAAGATTCTAACAATATGAAGTATTTGTTATATAAAATGCTTAAAGTTGGCAATAGATATTGCTCATATAACAAAGTCAATAATAATTATTCTTATTTTAAATATAATCATCTGCGGATAAGTAACTTTTTAAAGTAGTATGTCATGAGATTTAGAAAAAAAAAAACACATGATTTTTCAGCTATGGATTCACTGGTAATTCCTTTAACTGTGTTGGAAATAAATCTCTATGAGTAGAATCTTTCATGAAGATTCTATGAAAATTTCATGAAGGCTGAGAATTCATAAAGATCTAGCCAAAGCATTTTCTTTACCAAATAGTAAAATTCATTTTCAATTATCCAGCTAAAATTGGCAGTCAAATTAACCTAAATAAGCAACTTAAGTTAATAGTGTATTTCTAAGATCAAAAGGAAACAAATCCCCAGAAATCTGAGAACTGGGACATAGGCCTCTCCTGGCCTTTGTCCTCTAGGGAAATAGGAGAATGAATGGTGATGCAGCAATTTTGTTATAACTCTGGTTTTCAAACATAATATGCAGAACAGTCAATAGAGAAACCTGTGGCAAAAATGCAGATTATTAATACCCCTTTTACTGACTCACTACCCAGGGAGGAAAGGCAGAGAGGGAAGAAGAGGAGGAGGAGAAGACAGAGGGAAGAAACGGAGAGAGGGAGGAAAGAGAGGAATGGATAAGAGAGAAGAGAAAAGAGATGGGAAGAAGGAAAGTAGGAAGAATATTTTTGGAAAAGATTAATATTTACCTCTTAATGTCTTCTAATCTAAAGTTTCAACACTGGGCTTGTATACTTTTTTATTTTTTCAGAGTTCTGATATTTGGGAAGAAGATCGGAAGTAAGTTTGTATTGATGTAATTTAGGTAGATTTATAACTTAGAGTAAGTCATCTTACTGGAAATGGTGTCATAAGTCAGAATGATATTAAGTCAAAACTGATTTTCTCAATGGAACAATGGTATGGTCCAGAGCAACTTCCCAGACACATCATGAGATGAGAACAAGCATCCTCTTTAATCAACTGCAGGTGATAGATGTGTACAACATAAAGCTTTCTCAAGGGATGTAAATTTACTTAGCTGTAATTCAGTCATCAGTAATATAAAATTGCACTTGATAGGAAACTGCATCTCAGTGTAGTGGGTTAGAGTTTTATGTTCTTCATAATCCATATCCTATTATTAATGCAACAAGGCATAAATAAAAGAAAGCCATTGGTGTCCTGGAAATTCACAGGATTGTACTCCTTGAGGCAATTTGTTCCAAACATTCTTTTTCTTTTGATAACTATGGTATGATTACAATTTCCTAATAATCATCTTGATTTGTGGATATCTTTCTTGATGTCTTTGTTCATAGTATAAATGTTAATAGACCAAATTACCAGCACTGAACCTCAGTTTGTTGGCCTTTCTGCTAAACTGCAAACAAGTTTTTTGTTTATATAAAAAACTAGTGTTATCAACAGTAATAATGAACACTGATAATGTCTCAACACTAGCAGATATGCATCACCTGCGTTGGATGAGTACAAACTACCTTGAAAGTGCATGTGTTGATATATTTGCATATTTGTCCTCAAATTTTCAGTATTGGATTCCTTTTACAAATACTTTTCATGAGATTAAAAATTTAAGTTTCAATAGGGGTCAGATTTAAATGCAATTTGGGCTGAATTTTGTCTCCATAGAATCAAAAATTCTACTTTCTTAAAAGGATTGCTTTTAAGAATAATAGATGCACAGATCCAAAATTGCTTCAGTGAACCACCTTTCAACACATTAAATTTTCCATATAAGTATGATTATAGATTAATGCAATTGATGTTATAGAAACAAAAATGGATCAAACTTATATCAGCTGGGATCCAGTAAGGATATAGTAATTATTCTAACAAATTTAAACAGATGACACAATGACACAAATGACGTAAAAGCTTACAAATCAAAAAGAGTATGGGGATGCAGCACAATTTGAAAGTGAAAGTGTTAGTCACTCAGTCATGTCAGATTCTTTGTGACTCCATGGACTGTAGCCCACCAGGCTCACTGTAATCTGCCAGGCTCCTTTGTCCATGGAGTCCTCCAGAAAAGAATACTGGGGTGGGCAGCCATTCCCTTCTCCAGGGGATCTTCCCAACCCAAGGATCTAACCTGGGTCTCCCTCACTGTGGGAAGATTCTTTACCATCTGAGCCACCAGGGAAGCCCAGTTTAGTAACACTTCCCAGGTGGCGCTATGCTGTGCTGTGCTTAGTCACTCAGTTGTGTCTGACTCTTTGCATCCCTATGGACTGCAACCCTTCAGCCTCCTCTATCCATGGGCATTCTCCAGGTAAGAACACTAGAGTGGGTTGCCATGCCCTCAGGAATCTTCCTGACCCAGGGATCGAAACCAGGTCTCCCACATTGCATGCCAGGTGGCACTAGTGAAGTGGTAAAGAACCCACCTGCCAAATGCAGGAGACATAAGAGATGCGGATTCAATCCCTGGTCTAGAAGATCCCCTGGAGACAGTCATGGCAACCCACTCCAGTATTCTTGCCTGGAGAATCCCATGGACAGAGGAGCCTGGAGGACTAGAGTCCAAACGGTCATAAAGAGTCAGACATGACTGAAGAGACTTAGCATGCACGCACACACGCAACTAAGCTACAATTCCTGAGCCCCAAGAGAAAAGGATTGTATCATCCCAGGGAGCTGTCCAGCAGATAGCCTGACAAGAGCTTCAACTACCCAGAAATGCAGACATTGCCCACAGACACACCATGGCAGAGCAAGAGAGAAACAAAGACCCTAATTTCTCTCTGCCTGGGAAAGGTTCTTTGCTGAATATGTTGAATGCATCTGAGATTAAATAGAAAAGGAACAGCTCAGATAAATATCTTCATATGTATTCTTTATAAAGTTATCTTCATGAAAGATTCCAAGCTCACTCAAATGATGCTATTGCACAGTATATTTTTACATTTCCATTTGTAGAGATTTTACTACTCTCAGAAGAAAATCTGTCTTCCCCAGAGCCCATGAATAGCATAAGTTCACTTATGTCCTGGCTTACTGTTATAATTACTGCACACGACAACATGCCTGTAATTTGCCTGTGCTGCAAAATGTGAATCACCAGATGTTGATTGCTAGGAAATGAGATCTGTCTGTGCTAGCAAGTTTTAAGAGCTTTCCCATTAAGGAAGTGAAGGATGATGTAGTTCTGAGTGTATATATTATCATAAAACTCATTTTGTGATAGCCAAATAGAAATTCTGAACACTCTTATTATTTTTAAACGATTAACCTTTAATGGGGCTGTATATCAAGAGTTTTAAGTCCAGTTAATGGTAGCATAGAGAGAGTTAAGATTTATTGAGTACCTACTATGAGCTGAGCACTATATAGGAACTTTGTAAACATTACCTTATGGTGTTATGAGATAGGTATTCTGTTTAATGTGGTCTAATATCCATTGTCTCTTCCCTACAAATCTGTATCACAAATATTTTGAACTCACCTGTGGCTTTATTTTAGGTGACCTAAACTTATCTGTCTCCTTTTCCCACTTACTTTTAGTGCATTCATTTGTGTATTTTTGTGAGCAACTTTTAAACTTTGAGGGAACAAGACAAGCTTCATGTAAATAAATATCTTTTTACTTGAAATAGAATTGTGGATTCTATGTTAAATTGTGAATTTAGAACACAGACTATCGTACTAACCATTGTTCTCTGATGCTAATTACCAGACACAGAATGACTGGGATATTTTTGTGTTTCTCCAATTAAGCTAGTTTGAATCTATATCCAGTGATACACCACACAGACATTTCTGTAGTAGTAACCAATTTTTCTTCTGTTTTTGATCCTTGTAAGTGCCTTTTTTTTTAATGTGTTTTTACAACTTGCTTTTTTCTGGGTCCTTGCTTAAGAATGAGATTTGATTGACTTTACTGTTACAGTCTTTTTCATTTCACTGTAACACTTTTAGTCTATTCCTAACTACTAAGAAGGATTAACAAAGATTAAGTTCATTAATTTTTTCCATATTTTTTGTTTTGCTGTAACTTTTCTGCAATTCTATTGCATTCTTCAGTCTATGAAACAATAAATACAAGTTGTAGGATCAAACAATCTTCTGAATACCACTGGGATGTTTCATACCACAGAAGTCTGACAATTCTGACAACTCCCCACACATAGTTTTTAATAAAGTAGGTCTCTAATTTTCATCTTCTTTTGTCTTAGAAAAATAAGTTTGTTAGTAATGTCAGCATGGTCTCTCAACAATTCTTGTCAGTGAAAAATGTTTGTGTGCTGCTAGTAACACTAAAAATCATTCACTGGGGACCTATGCAGATGACAATGAGATTTACTGCCTGAGTCTTAACAGTTATTTTACTTGTTAAAATAACTTGGCTTGGGAACATGCTAACAAACAAACAACTTCTGAGAGCTGTTTTTCTTTGGTAATTTTGTGTTGTTAAAATCATATGGAGAAGCAGGCATTTCTGCAACCTATGGAACAATGAGATAGCATGTGTAAAGCTAAGCTGATACTTTGAGGTAATTCTCCTTTGTGAACTAACGATATTCAGTAATCAGCTATAGCGAATGTGTCTCCATGATAATATATTCTTGTCTTGAACACAGTAATTTTTTTTTCTGTTAACATATTCCTTTCAGCACTTATATCTCCATCTACCACTCAATTATATATGCATGGGTTCATGTTTTCGCATTGTGTATTGTATTCACACCTTCTTCTACACTTGTAACACTTAATCCAACAGTGTATTATTTATCTCTGTCAAGCATTGTGTTCATACAGATACAGGCTTATCTAAGAACTTCCCAAACACCACATAATCACAAGCCAATGAATCCACTGGTTTTTGTATACATCTGACAAAATTACTATTTATTTCAATGCAAGGAAATGTCAATCAAACAGCTTTTTAAAAATCTAATTGAGTGTGTGATTGACTTCTCCATTGAGCTTGGTCAAAATACCACTCATTGGAAAGGGAAGTGGGGAGACAAATATACTAAAATAGTGCATTTGGAAAAGCATTTTTCAATTGGCAGGTGAAGCTCCTCTTTGCAGATACTCAGTGCAAGGTCACAGTCTGGTATGTCCATGTGACTGAGGTCTTGTTTTTGAACTTAGTATGCTCTGCCTATTTAAAAATTTGCAGCTGGACATCAACCAAAATGACATCTTGATGAGAGATTGAGCTACTCTTTCCTTCATGCTTCCCATATTAGTCTTTTCACAGTCAAGAGACCTGGGACTCTGCAATTTCAAAGTGGAATGTCTTAGTGGCTTCTTTGAAACATGACACTGACTTGCTTTTCCTTGAAGTAGGAAATAGACCCAGGGATACTTACCCTGGGGTAAGTTCAAGGTCAAGCCCATGCTGCTTGCCACATGCTGCTGCTGCTGCTAAGTCACTTCAGTCGTGTCCGACTCTGTGCGACCCCACAGACAGCAGCCCACCAGGGTCCCCCATCCCTGGGATTCTCCAGGCAAGAACACTGGAGTGGATTGTCATTTCCTTCTCCAATGCATGAAAGTGAAAAGTGAAAGTGAAGTCGCTCAGTCGTGTCTGACTCTTCGAGACCCCATGGACTGCAGTCTACCAGGCTCCTCCATCCATGGGATTTTCCAGGCAAGAATACTGGAGTGGGGTGCCATTGCCTTCTCCAGCTTGCCACATGACAGACCAATAAATTGAGAGACAGGTGGGGCAAGAAATTGTGACTTTATTTGCAAAGCCAGCAGACCAAGAAGATGGTGGACTTGTGTCCCAAATAACCATCTTATCCAAGTTAGAATTCAGTTTTTTGTTTGTTTGTTTGTTTTTAAATACTGAAAGGGGAGGGAGTGTGACCTTGGTATAGGAATCCTTTGTCCTTGAAGCTGCCCAAGTGTTAGATCTGGTCACAATGTTCCAGTAAACCTCCTACAAGACTATGTTATTTTCCATTCTGCAACTTTTTATAAGGGTCAGATCCTTGAGAATGGGCTATCATGTTTATTTCACACTCTAGCCAGCATTCTTTTACAAAGGTGCAGAACTAGCCTGACTAAGCACAGGCAACAGATCACAAGGGTTGGAGCTAAAGGAATAGACCTAATATGGAGTTGGGTTTTTTCCTTCTCTGTTACACCATCTCTTCCTGTCTTTGGACAAACACTACTGTGGCAACTCATGGTGGTTCTTACAAGTTCTTAGAGCTTACTTTTTTTTTAACCTCATGAAAGTAAAATTTCTAAAACTTTTGGTAATATATCATCACCACAATTGAATGAAGGAGGAAAATAACTTATCTGTGTAATTTAGTAATATTCTTCTTCTTTCTAATCGAGGATTAAATCTTTTGTAACCTCCTTAAACTTTTGTTACCTTTCTCATTTAAAGTGACAAGTTAAATGCTAATGCAATTGATAGGGGTGAGCAACTGGTCAATGACCAGCCTGATCAGACTGCATAATGTAGCTGAAATTGCTAAAATATGCAGGCCCATTGTAATTTTGACAGAAAACAGTTTTCTACGGGCCTTTATATCTCCCTAGGTGATATTAAAAGCCAAGAATGTTTTAAGTACCACATTTCTTTCAAAGAAAGTTGGGAGAATTCAGCAACCTTAACTTCAAGCTGAAAATATGTGCATAAGTTTCTAAGTATCATGAGATTTTTACCTGTGTCTATTTTGAATGGAAAATTTGATGGTAAATTATGTTGAAAACATGAATACAGCCCAAATTGGGATGACTTACGCTACGTTCCATGTCACCAAAATAAAACTTGACTTAACTACGGTTTCAGCTCTCCCCAAAATGGAATCTTAAGCCAGTCATTCAGGAACTGCCTGATCAGTACTAATTAGGTAATCTTCCTGATAGACCCCTGCCATGCCCTGCTGCTGTTGCTGCTGCTAAGTCGATTCAGTCGTGTGCGACTCTGTGCGACCCCATAGACGGCAGCCCACTAGGCTCCTCTGTCCCTGGGATTCTCCAGGCAAGAACACTGGAGTGGGTTGCCATTTCCTTCTCCACTGCCATGCCCTAAGGAACAGTAAAACTCGAAGTCACCACCCACCTATTTTGTTTCCTGTAGGTTCTTTGCCCCTGCTCCCTTAGGCTTGTAAAACTTTTTCATTTTATACAACTCATGGGAGCTCCTTTTTATCTTTTAAATTGAATGCTACCTCATTCAAATAGATTTTTGCTTAAATAAGGCCTTACCATTTTTAATATATACTCCGTTTATCTTTTAACAAATATAATACTACAGTTAAAGATTCTTGTCCACTTTGCACCCACAATCAAAATGTAAGTTATAGTAACTAAGAGACTGCTTTTTCCACTTAGCTCTAGGTTTTCTAAGGCAAAATTAATTAGGCATTTTTAGTAGTTATTTGACGATGTAGACATAGGCAATGGGTGTGGGGGAAGATTGCATGCAAATTAGTGCAAATTTAAAGACCTACGTTAACATTTATTTCAATAGCTTTTGTTACTGAAAGTTAATGAAATAAATGTTGGTGGATCCAGGATGTTTGTAAATGGTTGGCATGATGAATGTACATCTGTTAGCATTTGATGTCTGGAAGCTCATTTTGGGGGGCTATATCCTTTTTATATGTATTTGGTGACCCTTGTTTTTTGCAGTATTGAACTAGATTGCTGTTAGCCTATATTGTACTTTTGTACATAAAGGAAAAAACGCCCCACTTCTGGTATATTCAGAATTTGCGGGAATCAGTACAAAATGAAAATGTGGAGTTTTTTTTAAAAATTATTAATAATTTCAAGACAATGACATGGAACATTAAACCAAGTGCAGAACCCTTCTAAGTTCGGGTCTGTCCAACTGTTTAGGCTACATGCCCATGAAAATGGCCTTTTGTCAGCACAGAAAAAGCTAGATTTTTAATCACATTTGTCCTTTCATGGCCAGATACTATCATTCAGGAAGAAAGTAGGGCCTTGTTAACTAGGCTGTGATGAATTCTCTCAATAAGAATGTGCATGCGTGCATGTGTGCATGCGTGCATGCTAAGTCGATTTAGTTGTGTCTGACTCTGTACAACCCTATGGACTGTATCCCACCAGGTTCCTCTGATACTAATGCCAATTCATACTTTTAGATGGAATATTTTCTGGATAGTACTGGATGTAGGTTGGTAAGTGGTGAATGGGGCACTGAATAACTTTTCTTACTCATTCAGTTAAGCACCTAGTCAAAATTAGGAATGGTCCATTTATTTGTGATCCGTTTTCATTTCTTAGTCATAAAGTAAGGGATAGTATACTTAAGTAGATTAGATGTGAGAAATATCTGAGTGTGAATTCAGACTACATCGGTTCTTAGTTGGAAATATTTAGCCAACTTCCATCAAGTTCCTCATCTGTAAAATGGGGAAAATATCTACAACCTAGAAAGTACAATTTTAACAAGAAAAAAATTCTCTTACTTTTTCAATGGTCCTCTCATTCACTAAGTAATATCTCTGATTATGATAAAATAAGATCAGGTTTTTTCTCTTAGTGGCAAAGAATCTGTATTAATGACTGATCTTTGATTAAGAACATCTTAAGTTATCATAAATGATACCTTGTAAATCTGAAATACAATCTAAACAAAAAAAAATAAATAAAAGTAAATTACATTAGAACCCTTTTTAGTGGGAGAAAAGGTTATGAAATCAGTGTGATAATATCAAAGCTAAAATAATGGCATAAAGATTTTTCTTTAATAATACTGTAATGGAAGCTTAAATGGAAATTTTAATCATTTCCTCTGTGTGTATGTTTTATAGAAGATTTTTTTCTTGTTAAAATTGTACATTTATTTATTTAGATGACCAATAATTTAAATATACATCACCAAGGAAATTACAAGATGAATAAACAATTCAATCAAAGGTAAATACCTAGTACTCTATGTAAAGAAAGCAAGATTTAACCTGGAAAATTTTGAGTGTTAATCAGTTAAAATATTTGCATTGTGCAAAATGATTTCCGTAGCGATGGGAATTTGGAGATCTCAAAACAATTAATTCTAACATTTCATCTCATTTCCTAATATATTTCATGTTGACGAGAGGCCAAGATTTCTTGTGATATTTTTTTGCCAGAAAAATGCATTTTAGAAGACATGGTATATTGGATATAGCACAGGACTTGGATCCAAACAGACCTTGTTCAAATTCCAGTTACCACCATTAAATAATATTTCTATAACTTGGCAACTCATTTAACCTTGCTGAGCCTAGATTCTTTATTTTTAAAATTAGGGTACTAACCCCCATTTTACAAAAATAAAGAATGGAGTGTGATACATGTAAGTGACCTTCCGATATGGTTCTTTGTTAATTGATTACTATTGATAGTTATTAACATTAATAATATTTGTGAAACACATATTATTTTTATATTTTCATCTTATTTTTCTTTGTGAGTGGTTCAGTTCAGTTCAGTCACGCAGTTGTGTCCGACTCTTTGCGACCCCATGAATCACAGCATGCCAGGCCTCCCTGTCCATCACCAACTCCCGGAGTTCACCCAAACTCATGTCCATTGAGTCGGTGATGCCATCCAACCATCTCATCCTCTGTCATCCCCTTCTCCTCTTGCCTTCAGTCTTTCCAACATCAGGGTATTTCCAAATGAGTCAGCTCTTCACATCAGGTTCCATAGTAAAATGCTTTTGCTTTCTTCAAAACCAACAACAAAACTTTGGTTAGCTCCATAGTAAAGAACTGCTAAAAAAAGATATATTCTATTCAACAATTAAGCATTCTATTTTAGATCAGGATTGAAAATTCAGATGCCTAAAAAACAAGACAGAGCATGCCCTGGAATATTTTCTTATGAAATATGGCACTGTATTTTTTTGAACGAGACACACATTGTCTGCATGTGAAACTTAGACAAGTATTTCTGTTTTTGTAAATTCAGAGACTTCTTTCTTACATTTAACAGCTATAGACTCAAAAGTATTTTTTCTCTTAACTCTAAGCTTAAACAAGTGTATAAGTATAATGATAAATAACCAGATTTATTATAACTATCTCAGTGTGAGGCATCAACATGATATAGCAGTGACTATTACAAATGGAAAAGTTTATTCCCCATCCAAAAGGACAGCTACAGTTTATCCTTACCCAGTTATTAGTAGTGGGATAAGGCCCAGTATTGCTAGATGATTTTATCTTTCAAGAAAGCTTAAAATTCCATTTCTTGTGAAATTTTAAAAACTGGACACTATTACGTATTTTGGCATGACTACTAGCGTTATGAAGACAAAGCCAAACATTTCATGGACTGATTGCCCATAATAGTTCACCATTTTACATTACCTGCTTTAAGCAGGTAGCAGATCTTTGTGAAGACATCTATAATCAAACCTCCTGAAAGTATGACTGCATAGCCGGTTGGCTGGACTTACAGTCCAGCAACCGTTGCTACCTATAGGATGGAGTTAGCAATGAAAAATTTAGTATACACTTTCTTATTTCTGGATAGAGACCCTAGCATAAGTACATCAATTCTCAACTATATTGAGAAAAATAGTTAATGATTATTGGATAACTGAAAAGAACTAGAGACCTATAACCCACTTACTACCAGTTCCATTGCAAATCGGTCTTTTCTCTTCATTACAAGCTCCTCCATATGCTACCCGCACTTTCAAAATTAGAAACAGGTGAAAAAAATGGAAGCGTCACAATATAGCACAAGTTACTTTCTGATAATAGTTTTGACTTGCTATCCTAATTAGCCTGACTATATCTGGGTTTCTGTGATTAACTGACTGGCTGAAATTAGTCAAAATAGTAGTGATTAATGCGTCCTTTAGGCCTTTCCTGATCACAAGGAATAAAAAAAATACCTGCTTTCATTTCTGAAAAAAATGAAGCTGTCTTGCAAAGATACATGATGAGGTAAGGAAGAGAAGAATGGGCTTCAGCAGCCAAGAAGTAATGCTGTACAGAGGAACAGAATGTTGTTCTTGTGGTTCAGAAAGAAAGATCTGTCAATGCCACTGGTGAGTCAACACCTCTTTCAGCATTTGCCTCCTGAAACAGGTATTCAGGTCTCCTCAGGGTTATGCTAACCCTGTTAGTCTCTCTGCTTCACTCTCAATGTGTTTATATGTTGTTATTGAATTTTTCTATGTTTTTTTTTTATGTCTCCTAATTGCTACTGCACTACTGGCTTCCAGTGACCCATAGCTTCCACTTGTTTCGTGGTTTTAGCCGCTTACCCCTTCACTCAAGCTCCTACAGAGGGACAATCTTACGGAGTCTGTCAATCACCATCCAATTTATATGGTGGTGTTCTCGGTAGAGTTTTTCGGATCAGTCGTTGCTTATCCTGCATCCCACCAATCTGTGGACAGACACCTCAAGAGCAGGTCTCCATTTTGGTCTAATGATTTGTTGCCAAGGCTGGTGGGGTCACATGGTGTGACGTGCAGATACTCATCTATAAGGAATTCCTTCCAGGATCGATGAGATCATGACAGAACCTCTGAGGCTTCTCAGAAAAATATACTCTAGTTTGTAGCATCCTGGGTGCCCAGAACAAATAATGAACTTACCCCTACACCCTCAGCGTAACTACAGATTGCCAAAAATATTCAGTAATTCAAACACAACTTCAACTCAGTAAAACAATGTATTATTCAGTGTTCGGTTCAGTAGTCATATGACTTCTAAATTTAAAGGGGTTCACAAAATCTATTCTGCCCTTAAAATTAAGTTTTTGAGAATTTTTGATGCTGAAATATTATTAAAATTTTGTAAAGTTTAAGACAGGGTTATAAATTTTCAAACTGCATTTCGCAAAGCTCATATACTAGAAAGTGCACTGATATCCTGAACTTGGCAAGTCTGAAACTGCTTGTGCCTATAATTCTGAAAAGTGGATTAGTAAAATATCACATCAGCTCTTGGGAGGGGTTTATATAAAGTTTCCTTTCTGATAGGTAACTGCAGTATCTGTCCTGAATAGTTGATTTCTAATTAGCTATAAAATTCTAGAGCTAGGGAATTAATTATGCAAAGATTGAGATAGAGCTTTGTTTGAAATAGACAATAGAACTTGAGGATAAATAATGCCTTTCAAGCATTCATTTCTCCACTTTGGTCTAAGTCTATATCTACAAGTTTCTTTTCCTTTCAATGCGATGTAGAGTTCAGGGGTCTGAAAAAATATTTTTAATTCTGAACCTTTATATTTGTGAAGCCATCTTATTTCTTATTCAAATCCAAAATCCTCTGTTGATAATAAGGTCCATTTCCTCCTTTAGAAGGGGAGTTGCTTCTCATATATTTCAGTTTCTTCTCATATATTTAGGTCACATGCACACACATGCACTTAATGCACACCATACAAGAAGCAAAAAAGTTGAAATTTCCTGATTACAAATGATTAAATATTCCTTAAAATATTTTTTTTGACTCAAATGTTACTCTAGTAAGTTTCTGTATTGAAACTCTTGTCTATGGTTCTTAGGAAGCTTAGCAAAAAGTTATAGTTAGGAAAAAAAAAAAGAACAAAAGAACTGTCATTTTGTGATCTCTATAGACTATATTAACATAAACCAATATTAACAGAAGGACTACTGACTTTTCATGTATTTTTCTTCCACTTTACTTTGATCTTCAGTCAACTTTGAACATAATAAAAATGATCAATTTTTTGTAAAGCCTAAAACTCAAAGAGAACTTTTTATTTTGATTTTTCCTTCTAAAAAAATAGCTGTAACAAGCATATGAAATCTAATATCCTAACAGGTTTTCAAATACATTTTTAACTTGAAGGCCATTATTGTATAGCAATGATGTTGTTGAACAAGCTTTTCATTTTGTATCACTTCAACTTTATACCCATTGAATATAAAATTCTGCTGTCTCCCTCCCCTCTTCACTGAGCAACCACCATTTACTTTATGCTTTGATAACTTCGACTGCTTGAGATAGCTCATATGAGTGGAGTCATGCAATATTTATTCTGCTGTGATTGGCTTACTTTCCTTAGCATAATGTCTTCAAGCTTCCTCCATGATGTAGCATAAACTGAAGTTCTGTATTTTATGCTTGAATAATATTCCCCTGTAAATGTGTATAAATCACACTTTTAATCTGTTCATCCATTGTAGGACATTTAGTATGTCAGCTTCTTGGTTCTTGGGAATACTGCTGCAGTGCACATGGGAGAACAGATAGCTCTTTGAGAACCTGTTTATATTTTTTGGACAGATAACCAGAGATGAGATGGCTGGATCATATGGTAGTTCTATTTTTAATTTTTTGATGAACCTTTATGTCGTGCTCCATTGTGCCTGCACCATTTCATATTCCAAAGAACATTGCCCAAGAACTCCAGTATTTCCATAGCCAACGCTTACTTCTTGTTTTTGTTTTGTTTTGTTGTAATAAACAGACAAGCATCTTAAAGGGTGGGTTGTAATATCTCATTGTGCTTTTTTGATTTACATTTCCCTGGTCTATTCACATATCTGTTGGCTGTTTGGATGCCTTCTTTGGAAAAATGTCTACTTTTTTTCTCCATTTTTAATGGATTATATTTTTGTTAGTGTGGTCTAAGAATTTATTATATGTTTGAATATTAACTCCTTATTAGATACGTGACTTGCAAATATTTTCTCCTACTCTGCTGGTTATATTTTCACTCTATTGATTGTTTTCTTTGCTGTAAAGAAGCTTTTAGTCTGGTGCAGTCCCACTCGGCTATTTTTGCCTCTATTGATTGTGATTTTGATGTCATATAAAGGAAATCACTCCCAAGAGCAATGCCACAGAGCTTTTCTCCTATGTCTCCTTCTATTAGATTTTGAGTTGGTTTGATTTTTGTGTAGGGTGTAAATTAAAAAGCCAACTTCACTCTTTTGTTTGTGGATGTCCAGTTTTCCCAATAATATTTGTTGACAAGACTGTTTTTCCCTCTTGAGCATTCATGGCACTGTTGTCAAAGATTATTTGATTGTATATACATAGGACTGTTTAGGGACTCCCTCTTCTCTTCTGTTTATACAAATGTCTGTCTTAATGCCAATGCAAGACATTAATTATTGTAACTTTATAATATGTTTTGAAATAAAGAAGTATGACATTTCCAGCTTTGTCTTCCTTCTGATGGTCATTCTGTTTATTTTTTTTTCTGTAGTTGCATATGAATTTTAGGATAAGCTATACTATTTCTATAAAAGATACCATTAAGGTTTTGATAGGAATTGTATTGAATCTGTAAGTCACTTCAGAAGGTAAGGACCATCTTTTTAACAATATAAAGTTTTATAATCCATGAACATGGAACATCTTTCCATTGATTTGTATTTTTCATTTTTTCAGTAACATTTTACAGCTTTCAGTGTACAGGTCTTTTGCTTCATTGGTTAAGGTTATTCTGAAGTATCTTACTATTTATAATGCAATTGTATAAGAAATTGTTTTCTGAATTTACTTTCCAGATTATTGTTAGTGTACAGGCATGTAAATGATTTTTGTTAATTTTTTATGATGCAACTTTGCTGAATTTATTTTTAACAATTTTCTGTTTTGTTGTGGAATCTTTAGAGTTTATGTACATAAGTCATGTCAGCTCTAAATAGAGATAATTTACTTCTTCCTTTCAGATTTGGGTGTCTTTTGTCTCTTTTTCTGACCTAATTCCTCTGGCTAGAGTATCTAGTACTATATTGAATGGAAATGATGAGAGTCATGGTTATTGCCTTGTTGTTGATCTTAAAAGCTTTCAAGGTTTTATTGTTGGATATAATGTTAGGTTTGGGTTTTTTTTTTTAATATGACCTTAATTATTTGAGGTACTTTTCTTCTCTTCCCAATGTTATGTTTCTTAATCATAATCATAAAGGGATATTGAATACTGTCAAATGCTTTAATACATCTATTGATAATATCATATAGTTTTATTCTTTTTCTCTGTCAACTTGGTGTAACACATTGGTTAATAATAATATGTTGAACCATCCTTGCAACATATTTGCATCCTTGCAACATCCTTGCACCAAGGATAAATCCAAGTTGATCATGTTTATGATCATTTACTGTGCTCTTAAATTGAGTTTGCTGTATTAGGTTGAGGATTGTTGCATTAATGTTCATAAGGAATATTGGTTTGCAGTTTTATTTTCTTATACTATCTTTGTTTGGCTCTGGCATCAAGGTAATATCGGCCTCATAAGTTTGGGAATGTTCCCTCCTCTATTATTTTGGAAGAGTTTAAGAAGGAATGACATTAATTTTTATTCGAATGTTTGGTGGACTTCACCAATGAAGCCATCCAGTCCTCTCTTTTCTTTGTTTGCTGCTGCTGCTGTCGCTTCAGTCGTGTCTGACCCTGTGCGACCCCATAGATAGCAGCCCACCAGGCTCCCCCGTCCCTGGGATTCTCCAGGCAAGAACACTGGAGTGGATTGCCATTTCCTTCTCCAATGCATGAAAGTGAAAAGGGAAAGTGAAGTCGCTCAGTCATGTCCGACTCTTCACGACCCCATGGACTGCAGCCTACCAGGCTCCTCCATCCATGGGATTTTCCAGGCAAGAGTACTGGAGTGGGGTGCCATTGCCTTCTCCATTTCTTTGTTTAGAGATTGTTAATTAGTGATTCAATTTCCTTAGTAGAACTGTTCAGTTTTCTCCGTGGTTCAGTCTTCATAGGTTCTGTTTCTAGATATTCATCCATTTCTTCTATATTTTTAATGTATTACCATAAAATCATTTATTGTAATCCTTTTTACTACTGTGGCATGAGCTGTGATAGCTCCCCTTTGATTTCTGACTTTGTTTATTGGAATCTTTGTTTTTCTTAGTCTATCTAAAGATAGGTCAGTTTTGTTCATCTTTTCATAAAAATCAGCTCTTAGTTTTCTCAATTTTTGTAATTCTCTAATTTGCTTGTTCCTGTCTCAATCTTTATTATTTCCTTCCTTCCACTACCTTAGGAATGTTCTTAAATCATATCCTTAGGTATACTCCTTGCTTCTAAACTCTATAACAACTTTATAGTTTCTTCATACTTTCTCAAACTGTTTCCAAAGTCAAACAATTCATTGAGCCTTTAGTATCTTTCTAGTGTACTTCCTTTTTACTTGAAAAGTCAGTCATATTCTGTTACCTCGAACCAAGAACCATGATATTTTTGAGAAACAACTGCGAATTAGATCTTTACCTGTATTAAAAACTCTATTGTTGAGGTAGATTGATGACATTAATGGCTCAATTCTTTACTTCCCATTGTATACACATCCTTTGTAATGTAATCCTAGAGTTATTCTCCAAAAGAGAGTATATTCCCTACCACAAGAAATTTTTTTTGCCCAGTGGTATTTGATGGAAGTGATGGTGTGCCAGTTCCAAACCTAGGCATCAGGAAACTTTGAGTGCTTCTATTTGGTTTCTTGACTTCTGAGAACATTCCTAGAGCTTCTGCTGATCCCATGTGATGGATGGCAGGTACATGGAACAGAACTGTGTCCCCTGAAGTTCAGCCCAGATGAGGTCCCTACATGAGCCCAGGCTACATCAGCTAAATGACTTAGACATAAGAAAGTAAATTCTTATTGTGATATGCCAAAACATGTTGTCGTTTTACACAGCAAAAATAACCAATTCAATTATATTGTTATTCACCCCAAATTTTGAAATGAGATACAGAGGCTTGAAAAAATTAAGGCATTTTACATAAAAGTTAAATAGCTGGTAAATAGAAGAACCAGGATTAAAAATTGACTTTGGGTGCTAAAAAGTACATGATATTCCACTATTCTATGAGACATCTAATATAGCAGTATTTTTACATGTTCAGTAGCCAACATTTAGAATGGGATCCAGCAAGAGATATTAAATTTATCTTTTTATGATTTGAATTCTTTTCTGTGACTATGAATCTAAGCAGCTCCTCTTTTATTCATGCTATAAATAAGAAACAACTATAGGAAATATCTGATTTTGACTTTTTATCAGACATAGCTTTCAATCTTGTTTTTAAAGTTGTATATGAGTTAGGGGACTTGACACATCATTGAGCATTACTGCCGCAAATAGCATGGTGCTTGAAATGAATAGTACTACTGTGGAGACAGTTATTTGCTTACAAAGACAGATTGCTAGGTAGATTCAAGATTTTCCCACATAGGAAAATATAGCTCATAATTTTGCCACCATGAAAATCTATTAAACTTTGCAAAACAACCAAGGAAGAAGGATAATTCTTAAAAATCAATCTGTATTAAAAAGGTAAAATAATACTAGTGACTAAAGTGTTTCCAACTAAAATGTCTCCTTAAAAACAACTGTTAACATTTTCTTTTGTTTTACCCAAGAAAAAATTTTATTCATTTATCACAATATACCACATACCTACATAGGCTTTTTCCCATCAACTATTTTCAGCAGACCCATAGTGAGGAACATAGTTATTTCCATTTTTAAAATATTTGTCAACATATCTTTGAGTACTTATGCAATGATTTATTTGCAGGGCAGTGCCCAGCTGAGTTAATAATAAAATGAAAGTTTAAAAAATAAATAAAGCTAAATTTAAAAAAAAGAAAGTTTTGCTAAATAGTGTCAAAATTGTCTCCTAGTAATTTGCCCCAATTTATGCTCTTACACATACAAAATTTACTCCAATTAGCAATGCTCTACACACACATGCAAACACAGACACACACAGGCACACACACAAATTCCTCATCCTTGGCAACCCTAGTTTTTGATAGATTTTTAAAAAGAAGTATGTTGGTCATATTTCACCTCAACACAGTAGCAATTACCTATCCCAGGCCTCCAGTTCTGTGGCAGATAGCTGTGCCTGCATTACAAGAGGAGCTAACACTGAACTTTTGGAGTCAAGGTGGGCAAAAAGGAACCTGTGTTCCCAATACTGGGGAACTGTACTCTAGTTGCTTTTTGCCGCTTCAGATCACAGAGGCAGAGAAAGGTTGGCAGTCATTATTGTTGCTTCTCACCCCATTAATGCAAATCCATACCCCTCTAGCTGAAATGTCTTCAGAAGACTTAAAGAGCCAGTACTTTTTCATTTCCCTTCATTTTTCTTTGTTCTCACTTTCGAGAGCTGGATATTAAGACTAAGGTATTCAAATGAAACTGCATATATAGGAGAAATTAAAAGTCTCTGTGCGTGGCCAGGGGAAGGCAGAGTAGAAGACCTACACATGTTTTAAGTTTATACCTTAATTTGACCTTCGGCACAGAAATGGTATATACCAATTAAACAAAAGCAAAAACAGAAAATTGTGGGGAAGACTAAGAACCTAACTTCCAAATTTATCACACTCTTAGATTTAAATATACAGTTTTCAAAAATAAAAAAATCACAAGACAGACAAAGAAACAGAAAAGTATGACTTATTTAGAGGAAAAAACTAATCAACAAAAACTGCCCCTGAGAAAGACTTGATGGGGACTTCCCTGGTGGTTAAGAATCTCCCTTCCAGTGCATGGGGCATAGATTGTATCCCTGGGCTGGGAAGATCCCAAATGCCGCAGAGCAGCTAACCCCACGTTCCACAACTGGAGAACCTATGCTCTAGAGCCCGTGAGCCACAACTACTGAACTCATGTGCCTGGAGTTTATGCTCAGGGACAGGAGAAGCCAGCACAGTGAGAAGCCTGCATACCTCATGAAGAGTGGCAACCCCCACTCACGACAACTAGAGAAAGCCTACATGCAGCAACAAAGGCCCCACACCGCCAAAAATAAATGAATAAATAATTTCTTTAGAAAATAGGAGAGACCTGATGAATGACATGAGTACTAGATAAGGCTTTAAACCAATTGTTGGAAAGATCTTCAGAGCACTAAGGAAGACACAGAAAAAGTCAGGAAACCCAGATATGAACAAAATGGAAGCATCATTAAAGAGAGAGAAACCCTAGAAAGAAACCAAAAGGAAATTCAGAAGCTGAAAACTATAGCAACTGAAATTTACAAAGTCACTAGAGAGGATTCAAAGGCAGATTTATGCAGACAGAAGAATGAACCACTAAACCTGAAGGTAGAATGATGAAAAATAATTAAGTCAGAGGAACAGAAAGAAAAAGGTTGAAGAAAAAGGAACAAAGCCCAGAAGAGTCTTTTAAAATATGAAAAAAAGTTACAAAGATATTCTTTATTAATAAAATGTTCAACAGCTCAATAAAATACAATAATTCCAAATATTTTACACAGCCAATAATATGCCATCAAAATATATGATACAGAATTTAACAAAATTGAAGAAATAAACAATCACTCAATAGTTGGAGACTTCAACACTCCATTCTCAATGGGTAGAACAATACTGGTAGAACAATGGATAGAAAATAGGAAAATAAAAGAACTTGAACAATGTAATAATCTAACTAGATCTGACTAGACATCTATAGCACGCTACTCAACAATAATATGCACATTCACGTGTTCATGGACTATTTTTGGGGACAGGACATATGTTAGGCTACAAATTGAGATTCAATAGTTTTTTTTTTTTTTTTTATTTTTAAACTTTACAAAATTGTATTAGTTTTGCCAAATATTGAAATGAATCCGCCACAGATTTTAAAAGAAAGATATAGTAGAAAGTAATATTTTCTTTAACAGCAATGGATGAATTTAGAAATCAATAACAAGGAAACTGGAAAACTTAATGAAAGTCTTGAAAATTAAAAAACCACATTCTTAAAAATCCAGTGGATACCTATAAGGGAAAATACCTGGAAAAGAACATCTTACATATATCTGAATCACTTTGATATGCTCCTGAAACTATTACAACATTGTAAATAAACTATACTTCAATTAAAAAAAAATATTTTAAAAGTCCATTGAATCAAAGAAGAAATCACAAGCAAAATAAAATACTTAGAAAAAATTAAAAGTACAACAGACCAAAACACATCAGTTCAGTTCAGTCATTCAGTCGTGTCTGACTATTTGCATCCCCATGGACTGCAGCACGCCAGGCTTCCCTGTCCATCACCAACTCCCAGAGCTTGCTCAAATTCATGTCCATCGAGTCGGTGATACCATCCAGCCATCTCATCCTCTGTCATGCCCTACTCCTCCCGCCTTCAATCTTTCCCAGCATCAGAGTCTTTTCAAATGAGTCAGTTCTTCACATCAGATGGCCAAAGTATTAGAGTTTCAGCTTCAGTCCTTCCAGTGAATATTTAGGACTGATTTCCTTTAGGATTGACTGGTTGGGTCACCTTGCAGTCTGAGGGACTCTCAAGAGTCTTCTCCAACACCACAGTTCAAAAGCATCAATTCTTCAGTGCTTAGCTTACTTTATGGTCCAACTCTCACATCCATACTTGACTACTGGAAAAACCATAGCTTTGACTAGACAAACATTTGTTGGCAAAGTAACATCTCTGCTTTTTCATATACTGTCTAGGTTTTTTCATAGCTTTTCTTCCAAGGAACAAGCGTCTTTCAATTTCATGACTGCAGTCTCCATCCGCAGTGATTTTGGAGCCCAAGAAAATAAAGTCTGTCACTTTTTCCATGTTTCTCCATCTATCTGCCATGGAGTGTTGGGACCAGATCCCAAGATCTTAGTTTTCTGAATGATGAGTTTTAAGCCAGCTTTTTATACTCTCTTCTTTCACTTTCATCAAGAGGCTCTTTAGTTCCTCTTCAATTTCTGCCAACAGTGTGATGTCATCTGTATATAAGAGGTTATTGATAATTCTCCTGGCAATCTTGATTCCAGTTTGTGCTTCATCCAGCTTAGCATTTCTCATGATGTACTCTGTATATAAGTTAAATAAGCAGGGTGACAATATACAACCTTGACGTACTCCTTTCTCAATTGGGAACCAGTCTGTTGTTCCATGTCCAGTTCTAACTGTTGCTTCTTGACCTGCATACAGATTTGTCAGGAGGCAGGTAAAGTGGTCTGGTATTCCCATCTCTTGAAGTATTTTCCCACAGTTTGTTGTGATCCATACAGTCAAAGATTTGGCATAATCAGTAAAGCAGAGGTAGATGTTTTTCTGGAGTTCTCTTGATTTTTCTGTGATCCAGCGGATGTTGGCAATTTGATCTCTGGTTCCTCTGCCTTTTGTAAATCCAGCTTGAATATCTGGAAGTTCATGGTTCATGAACTGCTGAAGCCTGGCTTGGAGAATTTTGAGCATTACTTTGCTAGCATGTGAGATGAGTGCAATTGTACAATAATTTGAACATTCTTTGGCATTGCCCTTCTTTGGGATTGGAATGAAAACCGACTTTTCCAGTCCTGTGCCCACTGCTGCATTTTCCGTATTTGCTGGCATATTGAGTGCAGCACTTTCACAGCACCACTTTTAGGATTTGAAATAACTGGACCAAAACACATATAATACAGCAAAGAAATGCTAGTGGAGAAATGTATAGCTATAAGCACTTTCATCAAAAAAAAAAAAAAAAAAACCAACTTTACAACTGTGGGACTAGAAAAAGAAGAAATTAAGCCCAAAATTAGTAGCAGGAAGAGAATAATGAAGACTAGAATAGAGATATATGACATAGAGAATAGTAAAGCAATAAAAATATCAATAAGATCAAAAGTTGATTCTTTGAGAAGGAAAACAAAACTGACAAACCTTTAGCTAATTAGATTTTTAAAAAATACTCAAAGTACTAAAATCAGAAAGAAAAGTAGAGGCATTACTGCTGTTTTGGGGAAAGTTAAAAGGTTTATAAGAGTACAGTAGACCCCTGGATCTCTGAGCTTGCTTCTCACAGCTTCAGTTAACCACAATCAACTGCAGTTTGAAAACATTAAATGGCAAATTTCAGAAATAAGCAATTCATAAGTTTTAAGTGTGTACGTGTCTTTGTGAATAGAGTAATGAAATCTTGGAGTGTCATACACTGTCCTTTTCCGTACTGTTTGTGGTTCCCAGCCATCAGCATCGTCATGGCTTAGTGGCTGACGGTCACCTGAACAAGATTCTCCGGACATATCCTCAGAAGGTCGGTAGTAGCCCCATGTTGTGCCTGCTATAATGCCTACACTATTGGCTTCATTTTCTCACACAGGCATTTTGTCATCTCGCATTATGACATGATAGTAATGCTACCTGGCTGTTTTTAAAAGCTGGGTTGGTTGGTTTGATTGTTTCCCTTACTAATCTGAAGGAAGTATCCTTAAACTTACAAATAGTCCTTTGTCTGACATTTCTATAGAAAACTTTAAAATAGAAGGTTTGAACATTATTTTGGATCTCAGGGTAATTAAAATTGTTCTGAGGGAAGGGCACAGCTGAAGTAAGAAACTGTGGATTAGTGGTAGTCTTACTTTTTGAGTGGACTATCCCTTTGTCTCACAACTTTGGTAGTTTTTAAACCTATAATTTCTATTCCATTGAGATTACATTATTATTTCAAAATAACTTGCTATATAAAAAATCAAACATTTCTGTATCCCTGCAAACTACAGTCCCAATAAGGCTTTTAAAGTTTTATTTTCCCATAAATTAGATTTGTGATGGTGTGTTTAGCTTTTATTCTGGGAGAGTTTTTATTCCTAAAAGATCTTATAAAAATAAATGAGTTGATTTATTAAAAATGCAATGCATATTTTGTTATTTTATTCTCATATTGCTCATTTTCCTTAGATTCCTAAATGAGTAATATATTGAATTAATTCTCTGCATACATTGTTTGATTTTAATTTGTTGAACAGCATTATCCATAAATAGTAAAATAAATAATTGCATGTTAGAAAGCTGATTCTAAAATGCATCTAATTTTCAGCATGGCTTGATGTTTATCACCTAGAATATTTGAACCTTCAACACACTCATATTTTTTGAAGGCTTTAGAGCATTTCTATCATTATGTCTGGAAATGACATAGTATAATAGAGAACTTAAACTGTCCTAGAAGCCATTAAACTATCTGCACTAAAAATATTTAAATTAACACACTTAAACTCTAACAATTTAAATGAAATTTTAGCTGCTATTACTTAAAATGGGAAGATTCAGTTGTAATGGCATTGCATAAAACTGATGTTTTTTATCTCAAATAATTAAAAAAGAAAAACTTCAAAATGGACCAAAAGCCGCTGCTTTACCTATGGATTTTTAATAGCTCACTGCTTTTCAATATTCAGTGATCAGAGATGGCTACTTTCAAGAGTTTCCTCTTTCTATGGATAGGGGAGCCTGGTGGGCTATACAGTCCATGGGGTCAGAAAGAGCTGGACATGACTGAGTGACTAACACTTTCACTTTACACTTCTCCATTTAGAAGGAAGCTGTGTGGGGTGTGCATTATTCCTCATATGGAAGTTGAAGAAATCATGTATATAAAACCCAATATAAAATATGTTAAGAGTGTGATACTGTCAACTTAAAAAAAATAGTCACAATGTTAAATTTGAGAGTTATGTTTTATTTGGTGGGAATTTTTAGTACTTCAAGCCCGAGAGATAGCATCTCAAGTAACCCTGAGAGAACTGTTCCCTGAGGCAGGGAGAAGAGTCAGGTTGTACAGAAGTTTGCCACGAAAAGCAGGTAGTCTGAACAGCAGAACAGTATTGTTAATTAAGGAAAACCAGATATCTCAAGTTAAGGAATTTCGCCAGTCCAGGTTCGATGCAAGAGACAGGGTGCTCAGGGCTGGTGCACTGGGATGACCCTGAGGGATGGGATGGAGAGGGAGGTGGAGGGGGGTTCTGGATGGGGAACACATGTACATCCATGGCTGATTCATATCAGCCATGTATGGCATATTCATATTCATATCAGCCATATGTATGGCAAACCCACTACAATATTGTAAAGTAATTAGATTCCAATTAAAATAAATTTATTTAAAAAAAAGAATTTAGCACTTTTTTTCTATGTATAGGAAGATACAAGAGTCTGCTCACTGAAATTGTCCTTTTATATGCATCTCAGCTCTCTGGGGCCAGTATCCTGGATTTTTTCACAATCCCTGTAGCTACACAGTGCTCACCATGGGGAGTGGCTGATGGCTGCCTGTTCACTTCAGTTCAGTCGCTCAGTTGTGTCTGACTCTTTGCGACCCCATGAATCACAGCACGCCAGGCCTCCCTGTCCATCACCAACTCCCGGAGTTCACTCAAACTCATGTCCATCCAGTCAGTGATGCCATCCAGCCATCTCATCCTCTGCCGTCCCCTTCTCCTTCTGCCCCCAATCCCTCCCAGCATCGGAGTCTTTTCCAATGAGTCAACTCTTCACATGAGGTGGCCAAAGTACTGGAGTTTCAGCTTTAGCATCAGTCCTTCCAATGAACACCCAGGACTGATCTCCTTTAAGATGGACTGGTTGGACCTCCTTGCAGTCCAAGGGATTCTCAAGGGTCTTCTCCAACACCACAGTTAAAAAGCATCAATTTTTTGGTGCTCAGCTTTCTTCACAGTCCAACTCTCACATCCATATATGACTATTGGAAAAACCATAGTCTTGACTAAATGAGTTAGCAGGTATTATTCTTCTGGGTGCCCTTTAGGCTGAGAAATTCACCTTTGGAGGGATGAAATCGCTGATGGCTGTGACATCTTTGTTTATTGGTATGAAATATTCCATATCTTAGTACTTAGAGTCATAAGTTCAGTTTAGTCGCTCAGTCATGTCTGACTCTTTGCGACCCCATGGACTGCAGCACACCAGGCCTCCTTGTCCATCACCAACTCCTGAATCTTGCTCAAACTCATGTCCATCGGGTCAGTGATGCCATCCAACCATCTCATCCTCTGTCATCCCCTCCTCCTCCTGCTTTCAGTCTTTCCCAGCATCAGGGTCTTTTCAGTGAGTCAGTTCTTCTCATCAGGTGGTCAAAGTATTAGAGTTTCAGCTTCAACATCAGTCCTTCCAATGAGTATTCTGGACTGATTTCCTTTAGGATTGACTGATTTGATCTCCTTGCAGTCCAAGGGACTCTCAAGAATTTTCTCCAACACCACAGTTCAAAAGCATCAATTCTTCAGTGCTCAGCTTACTTTACAGTACAATTCTCACATCCATACATGACCACTGGAAAAACCATAGCCTTGACTAGACAGACTTTTGTTGGAAAAGTAATGTCTCTGCCTTTTAATATGCTGTCTAGGTTGGTCATAGCTTGTCTTCCAAGGAATAAACGTCTTTTAATTTCATGGCTGCAATCATGATCTGCAGTGATTTTGGAGCCCAAAAAAATAGTCTGTCACTGTTTCCATTCTTTCCCCATCTATTTGCCATGGAGTGATGCCATTGACCAGATGTCATGATCTTTGTTTTCTGAATGTTGAATTTTAAGCCAAACTTTTAACTCTCCTCTTGCACTTTCATCAAGAGACTCTTTAGTTCTTTGCTTTCTGCTGTAAGGATGGTGTCAACTGCATTTCTGAGGTTATTGATATTTCTCCTGGCAATCTTGATTCCAGCTTATACTTCATCCAGCCCAGCATTTCACATGATATACTGTGCATAAAAGTTAAATAAAGAGGGTAACAGTATACAACCTTGATGTACTCCTTTCCCAATTGGGAACTAATCTATTGTTCCATGTCCGGTTCTGACTGTTGCTTCTTGACTTGCATATAGATTTCTCAGGAGGCAGGTAAGGTGGTCCAGTATTCCCATCTCTTTAAGAATTTTCCCACAGTTTGTTGTGATCTAAACAGTAGAAGGCTTTGGCATAGTCAGTAAAGCAGAAGGAAATGTTTTCCTGGAGTTCTCCTGATTTTTCTATGATGCAGCCAATGTTGGCAATTTGGTCTCTGGTTCCTCTGCCTTTTCTAAATCCAGCTTAAACATCTGGAAGTTCATAGTTCACATAATGTTGAAGCCTGGCTTGGAGAATTTTGAGCATTACTTTGCTAGCGTGTGAGATGAGTGTATTGTGTGGTAGTTTTAACATTCTTTGGCATTGCCCTCCTTTGGGATTGGAATCAAAACTGACCTTTTCCAGTCCTGTGTCCACTGCTGCATTTTCCAAATTTGCTGGCATATTGAGTACAGCACTTTCACAGTATCATCTGTTAGGATTTGAGATAGCTCAACTGGAATTCCATCACCTCCACTAGCTTTGTTGGTAGTGATGTTTCCTAAGGCCCCCTTGACTTTCCATTCCAGGATGTCTGGCTCTAGGTCAGTGATCACACCATAATGGTTATCTGGGTCATGATGATCTTTTTGTATAAGTTCTTCTGTGTATTCTTGCCACCTCTTCCTATTATCTTCTGCTTCTTTTAGGTCCATACCGTTTCTCTCCTTTATCAAGCCCATCTTTGCATGAAATGTTCCCTTGGGATCTCTGATTTTCTTGAGGAGATCTCTAGTTTTTCCCATTCTATTGTTTTCCTCTATTTCTTTGCACTGATCACTGAGGAAGGCTTTCTTATCCCTCCTTGCTATTCTTTGGAACTCTGCATTCAAATGGGTTTGTCTTTCCTTTTCTCCTTTGCTTTTGGCTTCTCTTCTGTTCTCAGCTATTTGTAAATCACAAGAGCTAGAGGTTATTCTCAACCCTAGCTCTGCCTCAATGTATGAAAATATGGCCAACATTTAGTGTTTTTGACTTTTGTTCTACATCTTTATAAAAAATGATTGTAATTACAGAGGGATTTATTGTAAAGCTTTTGAAGTTTCAGTTTCAAGGATTCTCACTTGCATAGGACACTTCCAAAACCCTAGGTGGGCTGAGTATTCATATTTAATCTTTTTTTTTCCTTAAGAGAGACCTCCCTAATGAAGGTGCTTCTGGGTTCCTAAAGCCTGGATTGGAATGCATTCTGAAATATATTCTCCTGAGTTTGTCCTCCAATTCTTCAATTAAGTAATATTTTATGAATGTTCAGTAATTGTTCATACAGTTACTCAAAACTCCTTGTCATTCATAGTGTTTTCTGTCATAAGACATTTCTGCTTTTCCTACAACACTGTACAGCTCTTAAGAAGAATAACTTTCAATGGAATGTTAAAAAAAGAAAAATAAAACTTTGAAATCTGTGTTCTCAATTCTTTAATTTTTCTAACTTCTTTAAAGGCAATGGCACCCCACTCCAGTACTCTTGCCTGGAAAATCCCATGGATAGAGGAGCCTGGTAGGCTGCAGTCCATAGATGGGGTCACTAAGAGTTGGATACAACTGAGCGACTTCACTTTCACTTTTCACTTTCATGCATTGGAGAAGGAAATGGCAACCTACTCCAGTGTTCTTGCCTGGAGAACCCCAGGAATAGGGGAGCCTGGTGGGCTGCTGTCTATGGGGTTGCACAGAGTCAGACACAACTGAAGCGACTTAGTAGCAGCAGCAGGACAGTGATTCTCCCTGGGTTGGGAAGATCCCCTGGAGAAAGAAATGGCAACATACTCCCAATATTCTTGCCTGGAAAATCCCATGAACAGATGGTCTGATCAGCTACAGTCCATTGAGTTGCAAGAGTTGGGTATGATTTAGCAACTTGAACAACAAAAAATAATGATTCTCAGTTGTGATTACATCATCAGGTATGTGAGAATCAGCAAAAGTTTTTTTTTGTTTTGTTTTAAATGCATATTCTTAGAGTTGCGCAGTAGATTTACTGAGTAATGAAAGAAGGAAAGGGTTGCTGATGTCATAAATCAGCATTTCAAAGAAGCCCTTCAAATGCTTTTGTGTCCACTAGTCTTAAGAGCCATCTACTTATTTGCGTGTTCTGGAAGGCTTCTGTGTTTCATCGAAATTAGGACCATATGGCAAACAGAATAAGAATACAAGAAAAGCTGAATGTGGGTGAAAATGTGTGCCCCTTTCTCCCAAACAAAAATGGAAGAGATTAGCACGTTTTATTGTATTAATATTATATATCTCTTCTCCCAATTTATATCCCCCCCCACTTTTTTGTTTGCCTTTTCTCCTTCCACTTGTCAGTGGTCACAGAGCTGGAGTAAAGAGAGGAGAGAAAAACTGCAAAGGAAAGCTGCCTTAGATTCATTCCTTTGTCCATCTTCTTGCTTGGAGGCTCAGAACCTAGCATGCCTGAGGGGGTGCTTGTGAATAGATGAAGTGGAATGGGGGTCGGGTTAGGGGAGCACTAGGAAAGACTTGATCTTACCACTTCCCTAATACGTTGGGGATGATCTTTGCACTGTCCTCCCTAAACACTTTAAGAAGTTGCTTCAATAAAGGTTAAAGAGTGGAGCAGCATACACGTAGAGAAAGAAAGGCACCCCTGAGCCTTTGAGTTTCACACCTGCTTAATTCTGAGTTGAGAGCCTGTTAGACACCATGAGGGAACCAAGATGATCCCTAGCAGGGCAGACATGCAGGCCAGGATCCATGTGGAATGAACAGTAGAAGTTCTGAGGGCTCTGACATATACTGCAAAAAGGGACCATCTTAGTATGTTCCATCATCATGGGCTTCCCTGGTGGCACAGTTGGTAAAGAATCCACCTGCAAAGTGAAAGACCTGGGTTCAATCCCTGGCTTGGGGAGATCCCCTGGAGGAGGGCATGGCAACCCACTCCAGTACTCTTGCCTGGAGAATCCCTACGGATTCTGTAGCCCCCCCCAGAGGAGCCTGGCGAGCTACAGTCTGTGGGGTCACAAAGAGTTGGACATGACTGAGCAACTAAGCACAGCGCAACATGTCATAATAAATGGCCTGTCTCTCAGAAGATCCTGAGAAACAGCTACAGAACACATTGTGGAAATGTGTTTTCCATTGTGAGAAACAGGAAAGCACAAAATGTTGGAGAACAAAAAGAATATTTACAGAGACTTTTTTTTTTAGCCTCCCTGCAACACCTTTCTTGATCCCATGTTTTAGGATGATAGTTTGCTTGAGTAAGTGTGTCTGGCAATTAGGGAAGCACAAAAGGAAAAATAAAGACAAAAATCATTTGCGAATGACATCAGTTTTTCTGCTGTGCCTGAATTTTGTGATAAGGCTGGGGTTCTGTAGTGAGCTTTAGAGAACATCGTCACTTGTATGTGATTAGCAGGAGTATGAGCACAGAAACTGTGTGTGTGTGTGTGCATGTGCGTGCACGTGCATGTGTGCCAAAGAGAAATTGATACTTCATTTGGCCTGGTGTGTTGCTCAGTTGAAATGTTTAAGCTGCTCCAGCAGTTCGGATTGTTCTTCCCCTTTTCAGTAGCGATGATTTCCACTGTACATTTAGAAATGGAAACTTGCCTCAAATTTTTTAGGAGGATAAATGATAAGGTTGGAAGGGGCAAAACCAATACAATATTGTAAAGTTAAAAAATAAAATAAAAAAAACTCTTTTGAAAGAAATATATTTAAGGAGAATAAGACAAATCCATCTATTTGTTTGTAGAATGTAAATTCTGAATATCATAAAAACTGGTAGTGAAAGGTTGTTGCTGAACCACGCAAAGACACCAGGATTCTTGGTCTCTGGAGGAGAAGAATTCAATCCGGAGCCAGAGATGAGGCTTGATTGCTCAGAGCTTTTGTATAATAAAGTTTTATTAAAGTATAAAGGAGATAGAGAAAGCTTCTGACATAGATATCAGAAGGGGGCAGAAAGAGTACCCCCTTGCTAGTGTTAGCCATGGAGTTATAGACTCTCTGATTAGTTATTGCTGCTGCTGCTAAGTCGCTTCAGTCGTGTCCAACTCTGTGTGACCCCATAGACGACAGCCCACCAGGCTCCCCCGTCCCTGGGATTCTCCAGGCAAGAACACTGGAGTGGGTTGCCATTTCCTTCTCCAATGCATGAAAGTGAAAAGTGAAAGTGAAGTCACTCAGTCATGTCCGACTCTTAGCGACCCCATGGACTGCAGCCTACCAGGCTCCTCCGTCCATGGGATTTTCCAGGCAAGAGTTCTGGAGTGGGGTGTCATTGCCTTCTCCCTAATTAGTTATTACAGTGAATCAAAAGAATGTCTGGAGGTTGTAAAGACCTCACTAGACCTACTCTCCTAATTTACACCTTAAGATAACAGGATTAACCAGAAGGTTTTTTCCAGAGACTGTCCTTAAACAGGATACATTATTGTTATATAATCCTAAGGAATGTAGTGGGACAAAAAAGTTTGTCCTTTGTTCCTCCTTGAGAATTTCAGACCCCTCTCTCCTTGGAGACCCCTAGATTTCTTATCAACCTGCCTAGGAAATGACTCTGTCAGTAGGAAAATATATAGTGTAAGTGATCACATATATTTTCACTAATTAATTATCATGAATGTTCATGCTACTTAAAATCTCAATCACAACTTTAATCTTTAGGGCCACATTTAAAGACATGAAGGATCTATTAATTTGAGGCTTGGCATTGACCATCATATCTAGTAGAAACTCTTCCTAATCATAATTTTCCTTTTAACCGTCTTTGCAATTTAATCTCAAACATGGTGCTCTTGTTAAAGGTAATTGAACATTTAACAAAAAGAAATAAGAAAAATGTGTGGAAGTATTTATAGACATACTGTTAAAATACATTTTTTTTATTCCAGCCTGGTTTTCTCTGTCATAATTAACATTTATCCAAATCTTATTGCAAGTGCTTTGGAAAGATACAAAGGAATGCACACAAAATGGCATATATCATTGTCATTGACTATTTTAAACAATAGCTTTGAGATTTAAAGTCATTCCTTCAGGGTGTTTATCAGAGGGAAAATTAGCCTTAGGAAAGAGGCTAAACTGCTCTATAAAGTTATTTGAAGGAATCTGCTTAGGAGATTACTTCTATAGGAAGACTTTTCTGTTGATAGAGAGTGGTTGTTCATTATCTCGAAGCTTGGCCAATTGATTAGTTGTTGCTGTGCTTGATAGCGTGGCAAAAATAAGTTCGATGTTATGGGATCAATTCTGATTGTAAAGACTTAGTTTCACATTACTGCCTTATTGAGTTCAGCCAAGATCCCAGGAACTATTAGGAAATGCTGGGATGCTTATCACAAATCCATTCCCACTACTCAGGATGCACTTTTGTCTGCAAGTCAGTGGTTTCAATGACTGATGCTGAGCATACAGCACAAGATGGGGTAGCTCTTACCAGAAACTCTTACTCATTTCATTTCATTTTGAACAGTATGATTCTTAACAGTCGTGGGAGCTTAGTTTTCAATCTAATTAAGGAAATGGTTTCCAAATTATATTATGATCCTTGGGCTTCCCAGGTGGTGCTAGTAGTAAAGAACCCACGTACCAATCCAGGAGACATAAGAGACTCAAGTTCAATCCCTGGGTCGGGAAGATCTCCTGGAGGAGGGCATGACAACCCATGCCAGTATTCTTGGCTGGAGAATTCTGCAGAAGAAGTCTGGCGGGCTACAGTTCATGGAGTTGCAGAGAGTCATAAACAAATGAACCAACTTAGCACAGCACAGCTCATTTTCTTACCAGTGCTCCCTTATGAACATGTAATGTCTATTAAACTTTCATATTATATCTTCTCCCAGGATTTCTAATTCCTTTATTGCTTATTCTAGCTGACATTTTTAATATCAGATTTTTTTTCAATGGAATATTGATAATAGTTAATACTAAGCCTTATTATTAAGTACAATACTTAAAATTATAATACTTAATAAGTATTATTATGTAAAAATAATAGTTCATATTATTACTAAATGCTTATTTGGCCGTATGTATTTGTAACTAACCTCTTCAAAGACAAGTATCATCTCTACTGGCCAATGTTATTGTTCTTGATACAAATGACTTAACCATTTGATAAGTATGGCAACATGAGTCACAGTGAGAAAAAATACTAGTAATGATAGTATCTGCTCATTTCTTATATATAAAAAATAGTATAATTTGCTTAGTACTGACTTTTCCCTCATGCCTGAGGAAGAATTAAACCCTCAAGAGAATAATAAAATAACATAGCTACATATTTCTATAGAAATGGGGGAAAAAGCAAACTATAATAAAAACTATAAATTCAGATATTTGTTCAATGCTGAGGAATATATTTGGTGTTGTGATAGCTATTAAATGCATTTTAGCATCCATAATAATTGAGAATAGTAGCAAAGTAATCATTATGAATAGTGAAACAAATATAAACTAAAAAAGAATCACTACTCATTATGTTTTGTTGCCTTTTCTAGTGCCAGAGTTTCCTTTCCTACTGTGATAATGGTATAAAGCATCAGTGTAAGCTATAAAATATGAAGCAGTTTTCAAAATATTTTCATAATTATTTCATCGTGTATACTCTCATTTTCCAAAATATCTCAAAATAAACCAATGCGATAGTTGAGTCAATGAAATTAGACCTTCCAAGAAGGAGACTGAACTTGATTTCATAAAATATTTTTTCAGTAATGTTTATTGTGGACTTACTGTGTGCAACACTTATCGCTAAGTCATAGAAAGAGAGATTAATAAAATGTGTCTTATTTCAAGAAGTTATGAACTAATGATGGAGAAAAATGTTAATAGAAATGTATAAGAAACTATGTGCATATGGTAGCAGAAGATGACCTGAGATTACTTGGGGAGGGACCAAGAAAACTGTTGGCACCGTGCTTCTCCCCACCACTGCAAGGAATAGAAGCGTCAGTCGTCTTCGTCAGTCAAAAGTAGGACTCTTTCCCTCCAAAGGCTTAGTATTTATTTCTTCTCCCTTCTTCTCTGACCCTTTCTCTTTGAGAGAGGAGTTGGAAAAGAAAGAGTACATGTCACGTGTGTATATAAAATGTCCCCTGTTGGATTTTACATGAGTGATCGATTTTCCAGTGATGTATCTGGTTATCTGGTATCTGGGTGTGCTGTGCTCAGTTATGTCCACTTCTTTGCGACCCTCTAGACTGTAGCTCACCAGATTCCTCTGTCCATGGGATTCTCCAAGCAAGAACACTGGAGCAGGTTACCATGACCTCCACCAGGGGATCTTCCTGACCCAATGATCAAACCTATATCTCCTGCATTGCAGGCAAATTCGTTACCCGCTGAGCCATGATATATCTAGAAAATAGTAACTTGCCTGGTTTAATTTATAGCATGCAAGCATAAGTTCTGTGGTAGAAGGAAACCTAAGTTTAGTATGCAGAGCTCGTTGACTGTGGTACAGCCAAATAGACTTGCACTAGGGCCTGCCTGCATTGGAGACAGAGTAATTGAGTCCATAGATCTGTACTCCATGATCTGCAGGGCTGGCAGTTAATTCTCTACCTGATGCATCAATAAACTTCAAAATTAACATTCATGAGAACTTAAGGAAAACTACCTAGCTGAAAAGATTTAGGCTTGATCTATATTTGTCTTCTATGTGAAGGAAACAAGTTTATAAAACACCCAAGTGTTCTAAAATATTGATAGCCCAGCAGTATCTTGGAATTAAAATTCTTTAGCTGTTTCTTGGATAGTTTGAACGAGGACATTAGATCATTATTGGTACTTAGGCTACACAGCAGAAGTAATATCTGGAAAGGAAATAAGTCATTTAAAGTGATTTTAGACATCTGTTTTCTAATATAAAACTTCTCCCTTTCTGTAAAATATTTTATTGTAATAAGAAATAATACTGTCTTTGTTTGGAAATCTGTTTGTCTTTGTTTGCTTTTAACTTGAGGCCACAGAATTTACCTCAGTAATACTTACTTGGAATATTCTGCCCTTTTAGAGCATTTTGTTTGATGGCAAGTCTCAGTCTTTGTAAGGACAGCGACAACTGACAAGTATGGCACATCGTGGTTTTGGTGTCAGTAATACATTAATTCAGATCTCAGCACATATAACAGAGACTCTTAAATTCCCTTTGGATGGGGGAACATGCAACTCTTTCTATCCCTATATCTACTCTTTACTGAGACGAGCAAAGCCAGCCATGCTGTTCTTAAACCCAACTCCATATTTAATCAATAAAAGAGTTCTTCTCTGGCACCCAACAGTCCTAAAGTGCAAAAGGGTAGATTAGAAATGACTGCAGTGGGAAAAGTTGATGACAGCAATATGGTATCAGGTGGTGGACAAAGGAGAAAGCCAGTAAAAAATTGCTAATGGCAGAAGTTGCCTGATCTGAAAAATGCTGGGTCTTTGCAGTTATTGTCTGTTATTGTCAATAAATTGTCTGTTGTTTGATGTTGAAGGGACTGTTGGAGTAACTCAAACTAGCTTTTCTATTTGCATTTTTTCCCATTGCTTCTTCACCACCGCTTTGCACCCCACACCCTAATATCTTCTTATTCTCCCTAAGAATTACACGCATGCAGTGAACTTTCATCCACCCATCCCTGTTCTCCACCTCCATGTTACACTTTCTAAAACCTTTCAAAAGGTGCTGATGACTGAGGCTTTTAGCAGATGCCATATTCCTGAGAGGTTCTTCATGACCTCAGCTTTATCGCCCTCTTCAGCTTACATTTGTATCATTTACCTTCCTATTAGTCCACATTGAAGCCACTTGGAATTTAGCACTTCTGGTAGCTATTCACAAAAGATATGTTCATTCCAAGCTAGGAGTAGCTCTCCCGCTCCTTCCATCTGCCATATTCTTCTGCCCTTCAAGTGCAACTGAAATGCTACTTTCTTACAATGACCTTTCCTGACTTTGGAAGTTACAATTCTCCTTGCTGTAAGCTTTCGTAGAATCCTATATTTTTCTTTATATCAAGCTTTTCTATATTAACTTTAAAAAAATCACAGTTACTTAATGTGTTGGCTTTCCACTCACAAGTCCCATGACACTGAGAACCATTTTATCTCTGTTTATATTATATCCTCAGCACCAAATAGAGTACATTTAAGTAGTATGGCCAAAATGAAGACTTGATTATTGATGAAATGGTGATAATGCTGATAATCTGTTCAGAAATTAGCCACCAATACTAATTTATTCAGCATCATCGAATAAACAGAGACATTGATTAGGATATTCAGTTCAATCACTCAGTCAAGTCCGACTCTTTGCAAGCCCATTGACTGCAGCATGCCAGGCCTCCCTGTCCATCACCAACTCCTGGAGTTTACCCAAACTCCTGTCCATTGAGTCGGTGATGCCTTCCAGCCATCTCATCCTCGATCATCCCCTTCTCCTCCCACCATCAATCTTTCCCAGCATCAGGGTCTTTTCTAATGAGTCAGTCCTTCACATCAGGTGGCCAAAGTATTGGAGTTTCAGCTTCAACATCAGTCTTCCAATGAACACCTAGGACTGATCTCCTTTAGGATGGACTGGTTGGATCTCATAGCAATCCAAGGGACTCTCAAGAGTCTTCTCCAATACCACAATTCAAACATCAGTTCTTTGGCACTCAGCTTTCTTTATAGTCCAACTCTCACATCCATACTTGACTACTGGAAAAACCATAGCCTTGACTAGACGGACCTTTGTTGACAAAGTAATGTCTCTGCTTTTTAATAAGTTGTCTATGTTGGTCATAACTTTCCTTCCAAGGAGTAAGCGTCTGTTAATTTCATGGCTGCAGTCACCATCTGTAGTGATTTTGGAGCCCCCAAAAATAAAGTCTGTCACTGTTTCCCCATCTATTTGCCATGAAGCGATGGGATCGGATTCCGTGATCTTAGTTTTCTGAATGTCAAGCTTTAAGCCAACTTTTCACTCTCCTCTTTCACTTTCATCAAGAGGCTCTTTAGTTCTTCTTCACTTTCTGCCATAAGGGTGGTGTCATCTGCATATCTGAGGTTATTGATATTTCTGCTGGCAATCTTGATTCCAGTTTGTGCTTCACAGAGCCCAGTTTTTCTCATGATATACTCTGCATATAAGTTAAACAAGCAGGGTGACAATATACAGCCTTGACATACTCCTTTTCCTGTTTGGAAACAGTCTGTTGTTCCATATCAAGTTCTAACTGTTGTTTCCTGACCTGCATACAGGTTTCTCAAGAGGCAGGTTAGGTGGTCTGGTATTCCCATCTCTTTCAGAATTTTCCACAGTTTGTTGTGATCCACACAGTCAAAGGCTTTGGCATAGTCAATAAAGCATATATAGATGTTTTTCTGGAACTCTGCTTTTTTTATGATCCAGCGGATGTTGGCAACTTGATTTCTGGTTCCTCTGCCTTTTCTAAAACCAGCTTGAACATCAGGAAGTTCACGGTTCACATATTGTTGAAGCATGGCTTGGAGATTTTAAGCATTACTTTACTAGCGTGTGAGATGAGTGCAATTGTGTAGTAGTTTGAACATTCTTTGGCATTGCCTTTCTTTGGGATTGGAATGAAAACTGACCTTTTCCAGTCCTGTGGCCACTGCTGCATTTTGCAAATTTGTTGGCATGTTGAGTGCAGCACTTTCACAATATCTTTTAGGATTTGAAATAGCTCAACTGGAATTCCATCACCTCCACTAGCTTTGTTCGTAGTGATGCTTCCTAAGCCCCACTTGACTTCCCATTCCAGGATATCTGGCTCTAGGTGAGTGATCACACCATCGTGATCATCTGGGTCATGAAGATCTTTTTTGTATAGTTCTTCTATGTATTCTTGCCACTTCTTCTTAATATCTTCTGCTTCTGTTAGGTCCATACCATTTCTGTCCTTTATTGAGCCCATCTTTGCATGAAATATTCCCTTGGAATGTCTAATTTTCTTTAAGAGATCTCTAGTCCTTCCCATTCTATTGTTTTCCTCTATTATGAATTATTTAAATCACTATGTTCATTGGGATCAATTATTTTTTTTATCAATAAGTCCAAATTAAATTGCATAAATAACTAATACCCTAAAAGCAGTATTATGTCCGAACTGTTCTGAAATGTATAATTTTGCCAGTAAAGATAGCTTACAGTATTATTTATTCTGTGAGTTTGGTTTTAAAGAGCCTTAATTTTAGACTTCATTGTGCTAGATTAGATTAATATTAAAAATATTTATGTCCTATCCATGTACATTCATGACGTAAGTATATTTCTCCTTTTGACTTTGAATTTAGCAAAGTCATTTGTTTGGCCATGGATTGCTAGCAGACATGACATGTGACACAAGCAGAGCTTTGATATGTGCTTATGCAGTAGACGTTGAACAATTTTGCTTCTTCTCTCTGCAGAGCTTTCCCCTGAAAGCTGTGGTCTCATTCAACCCACTGAGGCTGTTTATTAGTGGCGATGGTTAATTTTTACCCAGAATAGACAAAAAATTGTGGAGAAGATGGTATAAGGCAGAGGCCAGTTCCTGCCTTGGCAAATCACCATAAGTGGAACTTCTTTAATTACTTGAGTGTAATGTAAATGACTAAAGGCTATTAATAATAGGATGTAAAGTTGTCCAAGCAGCCTGAAAGACCTGAAATATCACATGAGTAAATACGAAAGACATTCAGTGATGGTTATATATCTTCCACACACTAGCTACACTCTAGGTTAGTTTCCTTGCATCCTAAAACTCTAGATTCTGTTTCCTACATGTGTGTCTCTGTAATTTTCTAGTCACTTGAAATGATCTGAAGACCAGTGCATCCTTAACTAATACTAAAAGCTAACTAGATTTTTTTCCAAAATTATTACTCTGAAACATGCAGAGATTTTTGTCAAGACTGCAACTAATCATTAAAACAGAGGTATCCGTTTTTCACCATCATCAAGCATCAAAAGGCATTTTTAACATGATGCCATAATTCATAATCAGTTAACATTTTCTAGTATGTTGAAAGCAGAAGCATGATTTCAAAATTGAAATTGGTACTCTAGTCTCATTAATGAGTGGTTTGGAATATGTATGGAAATAGTTCTCATTTTCAATAATTCTTCTTGTTCATTATAGCATTTAAAGGGGGATAGAGGGGTGGGGATTAAAAATACCATTTTGCAGGCACACAAATTTTAACTAGCAGCAGATGGTAAGACTGTAAAGAAACTGCTCCTCAAGCCAAGCTTACAGAAATTGGTCTCTTTTCCTTATAGTCACACATCATTTAGTACCAGAATCAGGGGTCAGAGCAATACTTGCCACATGTTAACCCCAGTATATCTACCTCTTGCTGGTGTAGATGCTGTATTTCAAGGAATTTGATTTGAGTCAAAAAGCATGCTGTGATTTTTATTATAATAAGCCATGACCTTTGATGATATTTTGCTACTGCCCAATAATGAATTCTCTGGAGAACTTGAATCTCTTTTTTTTTTTTACTTGAAATAAAGCATCGTCTTATTTAAATGCTTTGTGGAACCATAAAGCTGTATTCTTTTTACATTCAATCTAGGGGGAGGTTTTTTTTTTTTTTTTTTGAGGCAAAGGAAAGATAGGGGAAATATGTGTGTTGGTGTGTAAGTGTGTGTGTGTATGTCTTGATGTGGGGACAGGGAATTCATGGAGGGAAAGTTGGTAGGCTAGAAGCTAGCAGGGACAGAAAGATCCTTTACCATCCTATGGTAATTTTTTTTTTTTTAACATTCTATAAATTCTTGGATGTGCTACTCTTCTAAAGTTGGAGGCTAATTCCCCTCCCCCTGAATATAAGTTGAGCTTTTGAGTTGTTACTACTGAATGGAATGAGGTAAAAGTGATGCTACAGAGTTCCTAAGAACAGATGGTAAACAAGGATAGCTTTTATCTGACTCTGTTGAATTACTTGCATTAGGGAAAGACAGTTGCCAGGTTGTGAAGTAACTCAGATAGCCTTGTGTGGGAATCTGTGTGAGATAGAACCCCCCATAGACAGCATGACTTGCCAGCTATGTCAGTGAGCCACCCTGAGAGCAGATCCCTCAGCCCCACTTAAGGCTGCAGATGACTACAGCACTCACACGTATGACCAAACCTCATGAAGCCAGAAATGCCCAGCAAAACCACTCTTACAGTCCTGACCCTGTGTTATTGTGAGAAGTTAGGAAACATTATTATTATTTTGAGCCATTAAGTTTTAGAGTAATTTGTTACTCAGCAACAAATTGCTAATATGTACAAGTTTAAATTTATTGATTTTATTTTATAGTCACACTTTAGATAATATTGGTATCTCCTTTTAGTTAAAAATTTATTTTTTATTTAAAAAATTATATATTAGAAGTAAAAGAAAAGTGAAGTGAAAGTGCTAGTCACTCAGTTGTGTCCAGCTCTTTGTGATCCCATGGACTATAGCCTGCCAGGCAAGAATACTGGAGTGGGTTGCCATTCCCTTCTCCAGGAGATTTTCCCAGCCCAGCAATCAAACACAGGTCTTCCTCATTGCAGGCAGATTCTTTGCCATCTGAGCCACCAGTGCCACAGGGATTCTCTAATATTGAGGGTTGGTTCTCTTGCTGATGAAGCACACAGTATATCTTCAGTTCAGTTCAGTTCTGTCGTTCAGTCGTGTCTGACTCTTTGAGACCCCGTGAATCACAGCACACCAGGCCTCCCTGTCCATCACCAACTCCCAGAGTTCACTCAGACTCATGTTCATTGAGTCGGTGATGCAATCCAGCCATCTCGTCCTCTGTCGTCCCCTTCTCCTCTTGCCCCCAATCCCTCCCAGCATCAGGGTCTTTTCCAATGAGTCAACTCTTTGCATGAGGTAGCCAAAGTATTGGAGTTTCAGCTTCAACATCAGTCCTTCCAATGAATACCCAGGACTGATCTCCTTTAGGATGGACTGGTTGGATCTCCTTGCAGTCCAAGGGACTCTCAAGAGGCTTCTCCAACACCACAGTTCAAAAGCATCAATTCTCCGGCGCTCAGCTTTTTTCACAGTCCAACTCTCACATCTATACGTGACCACTTACTCCTCCTAATTATTTTGTTCACTGTTTTTAACATGTGTGTTTTAATATTCATGTTCATATGGTGACTGCTGCTGTGCCACCAGCTATTGAAACTTTTTTGGGGAGAGGAATAGGGAAAAGGGGCTGAATTCAATAGTGGTTTCTTTGCATACCTGTGCTTATTTAGGTCAAGAAGAAAAACCCTCTCCAGCACTCTTTCCTACACTACAGTAGCCATGGTGTTAATTGCCTCTCTTAAGCTGCAAGAAAGGATCAGCACATTGACCTCTCAGGGGAAATCTGGAATCTGAAGGTAGTAAGATATGGAAAATGGACATTTCTAAGCAATTCTCTGTACCTCTCATCATCTACCCTATGTTCCCATAAACTCTTTTTCTACTTTTTTAATTTTGCAGACACACTTATCCCAAAAGGTGTAACATCCACACCAGTCATGGACTGTAGCTCAAAGTTTAAGAATTCTGAGTAGTGTACAGATCAACTCAGTACTCTAGAACAAAGAACAAAAGTAACAATGTATGCCATAGGGGAAAAAAAACTATTTTATGATTGTAAAATAAATGGGTTTTTATGCTTACTAACAGCCAGGTGTTCAGTTAAAATAAGTTAATTTACCTTTTCTTAACATGAACAGATCATTCAAGAGATGTAAAATTATTCTTGCTCCGATATTCAAGTTATACTTTGATGTAAATTATTCAGTGCAGATTTTTATAATCTCTTTAAATTTTCATATTTCTTTAGATATTAAGAGAAGCTGCTGACTGCAAGCTAAAAATTAAAGTTTAGCCCACTCCTCAAGTAACTAGTAAATTCGAAATTTGTTAAATGCACACTTTGCTGTTAAGAAACAGTTATGTGCAATCGTTATAAATTATAAATTCTTGTCAAACTTGTATGAGTTTATCTTAATTAAACTTAAATGGTTAATGATGTAATAATATACATGTATGTGTGTGTGTGCTGCACGTGTGCTCAGTCGCTTAGTTGTGTCCAACTCTGCAACACCATGGACTTTAGCCTGCCAGACTGTAGCCCATGGGATTTCCCAGACAAGAATACTGGAGTGGGTTGCCATTTCTTACCCCGAGTATATATGTAGTTTTCTCAAAAACAGTTCATCTGCTCAAAGCAATTGCAAAATAATTTTCCTTGAAAATGGCCTATTATTAAGTCTAGCAGTTTTAAGAATATTTTTATAAAAGTCTCTGGACCTTAAATTCAATATCATTTACTGAGCAACTGATTTAAATTTCTCTCAAAATTATATTAAATGAGTAAAACAGTTAAAAAATAAGTCCTTATTATACTGTGGAATATTAAAGAATTTTATGAAATAAACCAAAGGTTTTGTAAAGTTTCTTTTAAAATGTGATTTATAAAGAAAACAGCAATAGAAAAAAGAGAAATACCAAAAAATGGTAAGAATAAAGATCAATAGAAATATATTTAAAGATTAATTAAACAGAATTGGCTATAACACAATCCACAACCACAACAAACATGGAGTGAGAGAGAGATGTTAAAAGACATGAAGTTTAATTCAAAGGACAAATTCATACAACAGTGAAGAAAATAAAATCAAAAAAATATCAAACATGGAAAAAAAAACTTAGCTTTAAATTGGAAAAGCCAACTAAACACCAAAGAGAATGACTTTTTAAAAAATCTTATAATTTGATACATTCTTGCCCAATGTTTGATAAAGGCTCTAAAAAATTTTATGAAGAAAATCTTGAGGATGTCTCCCAGCAAAACAGAAGAATAGTTTAAGAGAAAGGAAGATATAGGATCCAAACAGCAATGTGATTCACATAAATATTCAGTAAAATAAGATTTTGCAACATACTTATAAAGTAATGAGTTCAAATGAAAGCAATTTTCTATGAAGAATGCTTTCAAGAAGACAGTTTCTGTTTAGCCTATACTGTACTTAGGATTCTGAATATCTAATGACTATCAATTGTGTTCTGAGACATATTGAAATGATTTATTATTGTATGTGATTGCTAGAAAGTTAGTAAAACAGAAACTCATGTAAAAACTTCTCCCTTGAGCTGCATTAGATCAGACTTAGGAGCATAGTTTTATTCTCTCTGTCTAGGCATCTTGGTTAATTTTGTAATGAATTCACACAGTAACAATATTGCAGTGTAACCCCTCCTACCTCAAGGTATGACTGTATTTTGAGAGGGGCTTTTAAAGAGGAAGTGAAGTCGCTCAGTTGTGTCCGACTCTTTGCGACCCCATGGACTGTAGCCTACAAGGCTCCTCTGTCCATGGAATTTTCCAGGCAAGAATACTAGAGTGGGTTGCCATTTCCTTTTCCAGGGGATTTTCCCCACCCAGGGATCGAACCCGGGTCTCCTGCATTGCAGGCAGATACTTTACCGTCTGAGCCACCAGGAAAGCCTCTGGGCTTTTAAAGAGGTAATGTTAAATGAGATCATTAGGATGGACCCTCATCTTATGAAAAACTATACATATTGGAGAAGGAAATGACAACCCTCTCCAGTGTTCTTGCCTGGAGAATCCCAGGGACGCGGGAGCCTCGTGGGCTTCCGTCTATGGAGTCGCACAGAGTCGGACACGACTGAAGCAACTTAGTAGCAGCATACATTTTTTGTATAAACTATTAAATATATGTATATATATTTCCATTGTTTAAGCCTCTTGGTTCTTTGTGATAGCAGCCTTGGCAAACTAATACTAACATTATCACACTCAGGAACAAAATGGAATAAGAATGTACTAATTTATTATGTGAACTAATTACATCATGTTCATAACAGAGAATAAAATAGGCCTGACTGAATTTGATGAATAAAGAAAAAATAGAACAAACATCTAATGTAGAAAATTGTTGAGGAAAGGAGAATTAAAATGACTAAAAGTGATTGCTTCTTAAAACAGTACTAGAAATGAATAGGAAATGAGAGGTATTCAACTTTTTAAAAATAGCATTCTGCCCTGGAAAGATTTACATCATCACCATCTTTCTAGATTCCATATATATGCATTAATATACTATATATTTTTTCTTTTTCACTTCACTCTGTGAAACAGGCTCTGTGTTTATCCACCTCATTAGGACAGATGCAAATGTGTTCTTTTTTATGGCTGAGTAATATTCCATTGTGTAAATGTAAATGTACCACAGTTTCTTTATCTATTCATCCGTCAATAGATATCTAGGTGCTACTAGACATCTAATGCTGCAATGAACATCTGGGTACATGTGTCTCTTTCGATTATGATTTTCTCAGAGTTTATGCCCGGTAGTGGCATTTTGGGTCATATGGTAGTTCTATTCCTAGATTTCTAAGGAATCTCCGTACTGCTTTCCATAGTGACAGTTTACATTCCCACCAACAGTGCAAGAGGGTTCCATTTTGTCCAAACCCTCTGTAGCATTTATTGTTTATAGATGTTTTAATGATGACCATTCTGACCAGTGTGAGGTGATACCTCATCGTCATTTTGATTTGCATTTCTCTAATAACCAGTGATGCTAAGCTTCTTTTCATATGTTTCTTCAGTTCATGTGTTTCTTAGCCATCTGTATATCTTCTTTGGAGAAATGTCTGTTTAGGTCTTTGGCACATATTTTGATTGAGCTGTTTGTTTTCCTGATGTTGAGCTGTATGAGCTGCTTATATATTCTGGATATTATCCTTTGTCAGTTGTTTCATTTGCAATTATTTTCTCTCATTCTGAGGGTTGTCTTTAGTAGAGACAAGACATAGACAACAGACTTGTGGACACAATGCGGAAAGCAGAACTTGGGATGAATTTAGACAGTAGCATGGAAACATGTATTACCATATGTAAAATAGATGGCCAGTGGAAATTTACTATATGATGCAGTTCAAATAAAGTGTTTTGTAACAAAATAGAGGGGTGGGGTGAACTGGGAGGCGGGAGAGGGGTTCAAAACAAAAGGGATATCTGTATGTATCTTTCTCCTTGTTGTTCCATGGTCTAATCAGTTGAGCCTTCCAACTTCTTTTTCAACCTTATGTACTAATCGCTCGCTCTCTTTAGTTGCTAAGTCGTGTCTGACTCTTGGGACCCTGTGGACTGCAGCCTGCCGGGCTCCTCTATCCATGGGATTCTCCAGGCAAGAATACTGGTAGTGGGTTGCCATTTACTTCTCCAGGGGATCTTCCCGACCCAGGGATCGAACCCAGGTCTCCTGCACCAGACGCAGATTCTTTACCAACTGAGCTACAAGGGAATCCCATTATAGTCAATGCTATCCCCTAGATATTTTTTTCTAATCTAACCATTTCTCTCTGTCCATGTGTCCTTATTATAGTCAAGACTAGTTTTATCTTTTGCCTGGATTGTGGTAATGCCCTTCTAACTAATCTTTTTGTCTATGTTCTTTTTCTAATCCATTCCATTCTCCATATCATAAGCAATCTTTTTCAAAAACGAACTGTACAAACATGTAGTATGTATATGGAGAAGAAAACGGCAATCCACTCCAGTATTCTTGACTAGAGAATCCTGTGGACAGAGGAGCCTTGTGGGCTGATGTCTGTGGGGTCACACACAGTCAGACACGACTGAAGTGACTTAGCAGCAGCAGCAGTAGTATGTATAAACATATGTGTGAATATACGTGTATATTTTGTGTGTGAAAGTGTATGTGTGTATATATATGTATGTGTGTAACTCCACAGCCTTGGTTCCTCTCAGTGTGACATTCCAAATACTTATTCTAGTTAATAAAGATCATATGTAGCTTTGGCTATCTCTTCTTATATCTATTTACTTATTCAGCCCCCATCTTTCATTATATCACCCTCAAATTTAACTATTGAACTATTTTCAGTTCCAGTGTGATGACGAGTTTTCTTCTTACTTTAGGGTTTTAAAGCACCCTTTTCCTTCTGTTCACAACTTTTTCGTTCTCAATGTTCTACATTCCTGCTCCTACTTCTGAATAACTGTATGGATTAAAAGTGTCTGTAGCTGGTTCTCGCATTTCTTTTGGCCTCCTGGACATGGGAGTATTGCCATTGATTTTTCTTGAACTGTCAACTCAAGGACTTTCTGAGAGTAGACTTGTATTAGAGCAAAATAAGTGACAGTCCGTTGGTGACTACAGGACTAGCTGCAGCACCTGTTTCTTAAGTATGTAGTGTTGATGATGAGATATAGCTGAGAATATGCGCATGAATCCATAGCCCTGAGCGAATGCCTAGAATACTACACATAAAAATCAAAATGAGCTTAGGGCTGGGACCTTTCACACCTGAAGTTCTGCACATGCTTAGCTTGTCTTTCATGACTATGCTTCTCTCAAATGTGGAATGACATAAAGTGTGCCTGGGAGTCATGGAAACTCTACAAAGCTGCTGTTGTGGCATTCTCAATTGTTTCCTTTCTGTATCTTTCTAGTGATCAGTCAACCTGATGCTAGTTGAAGTATATTGTGTCTTATGAGTTACATCGTCAGTCTAAACCTAAGATCACTGCTGCCGTAGAGTAGAGAGGCACTTGAATCTCTATTCATTAAATTTAGCTACTGGGTCACTTCCTCCAGGAAGTATTCCCTGACTGACCAGGTAAGTCAATAATTGAAGTCCTAATGTCCTCATAAAGTAGATACACTCCTCTCCTCAGTGGTTATTAAGCTATATAATTCTTTATTCATCAATAAATGTATACTTCCTTTTACTCATCGGTGTTTCCCAAATATGTGATATAATGTCTGACAGTAGCTTTTGAATAAGATTATTAAATAAACAAATAGCTAAAGAATATAAATCTATCCCTGCCATGGGAATAGGGAACTGGTAAATAAGGTTTAGGTAAGTCAAGCTCAGTTTTGTTTATTCTCCCATTGCATCAATTTATTCTTGCTATGTAACAGACATTCAAAACTGGCTTAAAATGATAATAATCATTTATTACTGACCATGTGTCTGAAGGTTGGCTGGGAAGTGGCTGGTCAAGGCTCAGTGTGGTTAGGATGCCCTGCTTTAGGCTGCAGTAACTGGCTAGCTCTATCTCTTACTGTAGGACCATGGGTCTAGTCCACAGGTCTCTCACGGTTCTTGGACCAGCAGGATTGGTAGGCTATACTTTTTATATGGCAGAGGCAGAGGTACAAAAGAGAAAGTAAATGTATGCCAGTTCTTTTTCAACACCCCCTTGGCAGTGACATGGTGTTACTTCTGCTTGCCTATCATTGACCAAAGCAAATGATAAAATCACATCTAAAGTCAAGGGCCAGGAAAATACATTTCACCCACAGAGAGGCCATGGCACAGCAAATGAAACAACAATGTAAAAAAACTGTAACTATGTGATGAATGTGTTAATTGACCTTATTATAGCAATAGCAATTATAGCAATATATGCATATATCAAATCACTACTCCGTATACCTTAAACTTCCACAATGTCATGTCTATTTTGAGGGCTTCCCAGGTGGCACAATGGTAAAAAATATATGCCTGCCAATTCAGGAGACGCAAAAGAGGTGGATTCAATCCCTGGGTCAGGAAGATCCCCTGGAGAAGGGAATGGCTACCCACTCCAGTATTCTTGATTTCCATGAATAGAGGAGCCTGGTGGGCTACAGTCCATGGGGTTGCAAAGAGTTAGACACAACTGAGCATAGAACATGCCTATTTTAGCTCAAGAAAGCTGAAGGAAAAAAATCAGATTACATACTGCACCAAATTTCAACTAATTTGTATGGGCAATATGAAACCAGCCTGCCAGGCTTGTCTGTCCATGGGATTTCTCAAACAAGAATCCTGGAGTGGATTGCCATTCCCCTCTCCAGGGGATCTTCCTGACCCAGGAATCAAACCCAAGTCTCTCTCATAGCAGGTATATTCTTTACCATCTGAGCCGCCTGGGAAGCCCCCAACTTTTATAATATGGAGATATATATATATATGTATATATAATTTCTCTAAGTTAGGTGATCTGGGCGTCTTATGATTATAGGAAAATAATATATATATAGTCTTAAGACCAAGTTTGTTTCTCCTGAAGAATGGCTATTTTAAATGTAGAAGCTCTGTTGCTCAGTTCTTCAGGTCCAAGTATTATTTTTGTTACTTGAATTTTGTGGATAATTTCCTTGAACCTTAATTGGTCTTGGCCTGCAAATATCTGACTCAAGTTGCATTGCTTTCTGCTGAACAGTTGAGACTGTCATTAGCTTTAGTGAACATATTTCCACAGTTTTGTAATTTATTTTAGTCAAAGGAAAGATCAATTGCATTTTGAAAATACTGTTCACGTTGTTAGGATCCTTCCAATCAATTCAGGCAAGGAAGGTGTAGATTCATTATTTTATAATCTAGGTAGCATTGAAGGTAGTGATAAATGCTTTCCTCAGAGTAAAAACACACCTTTATTTCTTTTTTAACGTACAAATTACTTGTATAACTCGATAGTTTAGTCTGCTTCCAATGTTTAAAAAGTAGATGATTTAAGGTCAATCGGTGAATTCATTCCTCTTGACTTTAAATGTGTCTTCATTATATGCATTCCAAAGAAAAAACATTACCTAATCTGCAAAGATATATTTTAATCTCTAAATAATCTCTTGGATACATTTACAACTATAATTTTGTGTATTGTGAAGCACTCTAATTACTCAATGTGAATTCTAGTCTAACATTTAACAAAAAAAAAAAAAACCAAGATGTAAAAGTATGGATAACATTGACTGCAGATAAATGCACTGAGGAACAGAAAGAAAGAGCAGTGTTTTAAGGGCATTCAGATTCCTAGTTTTTAAGCCACTAATGCTAGTTATAAAGTTGGTTAAGGTAGGCTTGGGGAGAAAATAATTGAGAATGGGTTATAAAACATCACGGAGTTTTGATATTTATTTCTCTTATTCTAAAATATCTGTCTTGACAGTAGTTGTATTCAGATGGGAACTATTGAGATCTGATCCATATTGCCAGAATGTCATGAAGAAAGGTGCCATGCTCAATAAATATTACACATCGATGATTGCAATAGACTGAGTGTTTGTGTCTCCACACCTGCTGACTCATGAGTTGAAATCCTAATGCCTAAGGTGATTGTATTAGGAGGTGAGGTCTTTGGGATGTGATTCAGGAGAGTGGAGGTCTCGTGAATAGGAACAATGACATTATGAATGGGGCCCCAGAGAGCTCTCTTGCCCCCTCCAGGTGTGAGAACATTGAGAAATCAGCCACCTATTAACCAGGAAGCATCCTCCCACCAGACCCTTATCTTGGACTTTCCAAACTCTTGAACTGTGAGAAATAAGTTTCATTGCTTATAAGCCACAAAGTCTATCATGTTTTTTATAGCAGTCTGAATGGCATATAAAAGTGACTTTGATAAATCTTTGTTTCGTTTTACTGAGTAGGTAGTTAGGTGATTGTAGAGTGTTTTCTACCCTCTGTACTTGCTGCTTTATAAGATTGGTCTGTACTTTTGTACATATGTATGTACATATGTATTCATAACCATATGTTTGCTTAATAATCTTATGAGAAAGGTCACCATATTTGGAGGGATAGAATTAAAAACACATGGTATAAAGCAGCAATGATGTTCGATCTGTAAATGTGTGCATTCCTTTAGTTCTTTGATAACCTCACAAAAAGTATATGCAACTTTTTATGATACATGATGTTTCAAAGAGAATGCATGTTGATTCACATATGAACTTTAGAACAATGGTATTACATACAATTAGAACCTGCGGGACAAGAGACAAAAAAATTAATCTGTTTCTGTCTTATTTTTCTTGGTATTTTCCTGTTTTACATATGGCAAACACTTCATATTCTACTGTGAATAAGTGGTAGAGGAGTCAAGAACTGTGAATTAAAAGTATAGTATATAAATGGAATAAGAGGATTAATATTGTAAGATGGGTGGATTGGTGAGAAGGTAAAGAGTAAAACCTGAGTGAAGAAACTAAAAATGGGGACTTCCCTGGCGGTTCAGTGGTTAATACTCCATGTTCCCAATGCAGGAGGTGTGGGTTTGATCCCTGGTCAGGGAACTAAAATCCCACATGTTGCACAGTGCCTAGAAAACAAACAAACAACAACCAAAAAAGAAAAACCTAGATATGCTGGGAAAGATACAACCTTTAAGTATAGAGAACAGAGTCTTTATGGGACCTGGTTTGACCTGAACTGAGCATCTAAAGACAGACAGAAATTGAGATTGAATGTTGGAGTCAAGAAGAAAAATACATAGATTAGTTAGGCAGAAACTAAAATTTAGCCTTGGACTGCAGTTCCAGGATCCTAGCCAGAGATGATTGCCTAATAAGATCCCAAATTTATAGATTCTCTCTCTTTTCTAAGCTATAAAACATCTTACATGAAATATTTTATTCATTTCTTATACCATTCCTAGAATAATTATTATTTTTGATCAGTCTTTTGCAAAGGAAGTAGTTGAGATGCTAGAGGTTAATCTACCCAAAGGCCCCATAGCTGGGAATAGGGGAAGCCAGGATGGAAACCCAGGCATTGCTCTGGGAACTCATGCTCTTAACCTGGAAGGGTCCCTGGAGAAAGAAGGGAGTGAAGGGTTATAGCTTCTCACCATTCAGCTGGAGTTCAGAGCACACTGTGTGATGAGATGTGCGAGTGGAAATGTCCTGGTAAGGTGTTGGCTTGCAGGCAAGGTAACACTTCCACCAGTCTCAGCATATGTAAAAGCAGCAGCGGCGGCCATGTGGATACAGATTCTCAAGGCATCAGGAGAGGACCTTGAACTTTGTTCATCAGGAGGCTAGATGGGAACAGTTCTGATTGTGGCATCAAGGCCAGAATGATATTCAGTGTTTGGAGTTCCCTGGGGAAAGGAACAAACAAAAAAAAAGTTTTCACTAACCCTTTTCAAATCATAGAGAAAAGCCAGTTACATCTCTAAACATTTCAGAGGACACTGGTGACTAGATTGAAACTGCCAAATGTAATCATTTTGCACCATCCACCTTTATAACAAAGGTTTATATGTTTTCACTTCTTTGGAAGACAGGCTTGTGACCACAAAACGAAATTTTTTTTTCAGCATGTTTTTTGCTTGAAAGGATTCTAGGCCTCAAGGGTATTATGCTAGGCACTCACAGACAATAAAATAAATTGAAGTAGAGACACTAGACACTATTAAGTTATAGACGGTTACTAATAGGCAGCTTTGCAGTAAAGGACTGAATATGGAATTGCACCTCGAATTCTACCACAATAGCTACTAGATGTAAAATAAGGGCATTATGTTCCTTGTGATTTCAGACTTTTTAAAGCATTTATTGCATTTTTTCTGGATTTTTTTTAGAACTGGACTCATGGCTTTAAATTGAGCGATGCTGTCCTAAAGAAGATATTTGAAAAAATATATATCTTGAGCATATTATTTGAAAATGCAATTAATATCCCTTTACAAATAAGATTGTCTTGTCTTTTCCAGTTTTTCAGATACTCTGACATATATATGTAGTATGTGTTCAGTAAATGGTAACTATTTTGCTTTTCATATCTGAGTTAAAAAAAAAAACAGCTTGTAAATTATTTGCTGAGATGTTTTGTGCCATTCTCATAGGATATCTTTGTTTTCCAAGTACTGGATGGAAGTTGTCACACAGGGCCATGAGGAGGAGGCTGGGTTTCCAGACCTATTATCTCAAGAAATAGCTGTTCTCTTGGCTGGAACATTGTTCCTTCCCTTGGGCCACAGAATGAGGACAGATGTGAAAAGGAAGAATCCTTGCTGATAATTTTATCAGACCTTACAATCCTTTGACTTTTAATAAACTCTGCAGTGGAACTTGAGGAAATGAGACGTAGTGTGGTGGAGTTTGAATTGCATAGAGCAGAAAAGGAAAGTTGTGCAGCATTTGTGCATGTGTGCGTGTATTTATGTGGTTGCCTCAGAATTCAGTCATATCTACTATCTGCAGGTCGTGCAGCCCTCTTTCCTTTGAAAATAGCCTCCCTGTTTCACTTTGGTCCTGGTGAAGCCAGGGAGGCCATAAGGATCTGGGCTGTGCTGGGCTCGCTGGTTTTGCATCCAGGTTTTAATACTTACTGTGTGACCTTGGGCAAGTTACTTAGCCTTTCTGCATGTCCTTGTCTTCATCTTAAAATAGAGTTAATATGAAACCTTCCATATTAGGTCATTATATATTAGGATTTGTATAACCTGGATTTCCCTAAAGAACAGAGTCTAAGATACAGGATTGGGTGCCATTGGTGGTAGGAGCTGATCACATGCGGTTGGGTCCTAGGAAGAGTTAAATAGTGAAGACACAAGAGTTAATTTAGAGCTCTGTCCCATTTAGAGCTCTGTCTGTTAATTTAGAGCTATGATCACTGGGGTTCAACCCTGCTGCAAGTCCTTTGAGAACTGTACAGACTTTCCCAGAGAAGGGTCTACCAAGAAACTGAGGAGCGGAGTATTCACAGCAGATCCCCCTTTCCCAGTGTGTTCCCCATGGGGTGCTAACTTTGACACACTTGGAGGTTTGCACACATGTATCTGAACAGTTCCACAGGAATCTCTCCAGGCTCTGGGACAGAAGGTCAGGGCAGATACTGGGAGGTTTGTTGCCACACACAGGCAAGATATTGTCAGAATATGCCTGGTGACTGCCACCAACCAGCTGAAGTTAAAAAGAGGCACTAGGAGATATAAGAAGGGAGGTGTTGTTTTGGGATTAAATGGGGAGGGAAATGTGTGCAAAATGTCTAGACCATCATCTGGATCATGGTAAGCACTCAATACCTGTTAACTAGCAAACAGATACACTGTTCTGGCCAGAGGTATGTAAGTATTTTACAGAAAATCATGTCTCTAGACTTCTTCCCTTCTTATAACATGTATATATTACGTTGTAGAATAATACTGTCAGAGCTTTACTATACCACATTCCAGTAACAATAGTAAAATGTTGGTTACTCCCCTCTCTTCTCAGGGGAAGGAATAATTAATTGTAACTTGAACAATGTCCAAAGAATCTCTAGGCTTTAAGTAAGACTATCCAAGGGACATAAAGGTTAACAAATTCCTATGGACACAAAGACATCTGATCAGTGTATGTGCTTAAATAAGATGTTTTCCCAACCTTAACACATACATGCAAACACATACACACATACATATATATACACAGAGTTCAGCTGCTATAAAATATGAAAATGAGCTACTTCTCAGGCAATTTTTAGATCTGTTTCAACCCACAAATGAGGCAAGCAATTTGAGCTAAAAGTGAGACCTATATATTTTCTTAATTCCCAGTTGCTTCACTGAGAACATTGAACTTTTTCTCATCATTGTAGATAATGAATTAGCAAGCTTAGCTTTAGATCATTCATACTTTTTTTCTTAATCTATAATTGAAAAAATGTGCTTCCTTTTGTCTTTCTTTCCTTTGATGCTTCCTTGTGATACTTAAATTTTTATTTCTTTATGCTAATAAAATATGGAGAAGCATGTAGGCAGAGTGTTCAGCAAGATACCTATCTATAAGTGAAGACCATTTTAAAGTTTGCCTTTCTTATAGAAGATGGGGAAATTGGATAGATTCTCTAAGGAGATAAGTAAACATAATGAATACAGAATATAGGTGTTTTTTTTTTGTTTGTTTGTTTTGTTTTTCATTAAAAGCAGAAAGGATTGCTTGGGAGAAAAGTAAAAATATATATAATCATCAGCCTTTTTGTCCACAATTGTGTTCACATAGGTCAAGATATTTTTTTAAATATTTTGCATTTGTTTTTAAGTCTAAAAGTTATTCATACATTTTCTATAATGCCTATCCAGTGTGTGTTAAACATTCTTTAAAACATTATTGAAATAAAACTATTGATACACTTTTAACAGATCTGTTTGAGTTTATTAAATCCAACACTTTGACTCATTTGTGGGTGACCTCAAAAATCCTAGCACTGCCTGTGCAAATGAAATCACTCTTTGGGGTTACTTGTGCTCTTTCACAGAAAACGCTGAAGAGCTCAGATGAGTACCCCACAATGGGTTTACCTTGGCTCCTCACAATTCATTTAACTACAGCAGTGATTATGAATGGCCACAAATCGAGGCATAAATTTAAGACTTGGGAAGTTTAGGTCTGGTGTTAGGAGTGCCTTACTATAAATAAGGACTGGCTGCCCTTGAACATTTTTAAAGCATGTGTGGATCCGGTGTTAAAACTAGCAAAATTCATTGCTCATTTTTCCTTTGCTGGTAGAAGAATTTACAGTATGTCTCTTGGGTCTCTTGAGCTATGTGGGAATACACAAATCTCAGCTTCAGTGAGAGCCATGCAGTGCCTTTATTAGTCTTAGGGGAACCCAAATCAGCTCCATTGATTTGGAGATTTGCTCCTTTTAGAAAATTACATGGACTTCTATATTTAGGATGCCCTACATTACCTTAATTGTGACTCTCTTAACACACTTACTGCTTAATGTATGACTTTTCTTTGCAACTTTTATCACCTTAACTCTACTGGTGGAATTCGAAGATTAGAGCAATTAGCAGAAGACAGTTGACCTTCCCCAGGGTCATCACAGAGAGCCCCTGCCAACCACTGAGGTATTTGGATTATTTTAGGCAGTGATGATTTAGATTATTTAAAGTAGTAGTAATGAAGATTAATAGAGAGGAAAATGGCTTATTGTTTAATTTCTCATTTTATATAAGGTGTATGTTTTCCAATGGATTATATGCACTAACATGTTCTGCTAATAATAATTTATATTTTTGCTATGAACAGTGTAGGCAAGATGCTAGGAATGAAAGAAAGGAGAGAAATTGCCCTAAAGATGCTCACAGCCTAATATGGGCAATGAGACAGTTTAAAAAATAGCTACATACCTGAAAGAAATATATATTTATATGTGTATACACACACACACACACACACACATACTCATGAATTAATATATGTCTATATAATAATTAAAATATCAGTTGCAGCACTATCATGTTAATCAAAATTTGGAAATTACCCAAAGTTCCCTAAGCAGTAGGATGAATTACTAATCTGTCTCATAGTTGCATGGTAGAATATAATATAGCCCCTAGAATTGATAAATCGTAACTGTGTGTAGAAACATGGATGAATATAATGTTGAGTATGTTAGGTAGTTAGAATAGGAAAAAGGTGTCTAGAATGATGATGGCTACAAGACAAAGAAGGGAAAAGCCTGTGAAAACAAAACACAATAAATTTCATGGCCATTGCCATTCTAGACTCCTTTTTCCTATTCTAACTACCTAACAAGTAGAAGAAGCCAGACACAAAAAAACATATAGTGTATGATTCTATGTATGTTAAGTACAGACAAATGCCTCTGTGCTGTTAGAAGTCAGGCAAGTTACCAGTGACTAGTAACTATAGTGGAGAAGGCAATGGCAACCCACTCCAGTGTTCTTGCCTGGAGAATCCCAGGGACGGGGGAGCCTGGTGGGCTGCCGTCTATGGGGTCGCACAGAGTCAGACACAACTGAAGCGACTTAGCAGCAGCAGCAGCAACTATAGTGACAGTAGGGGATGTGAAGTGGCCCTCTGGGGTTCTCACTGAATTATTATGCTGCTTTGAACTGTGTGTTATGAACAGTTCATGAAAATTCATAAACCATACATATACGATGCATGCATTTTTCTATATGTATATATATACTTCAATTGAGATTTTAAAAATGAGCAGTTTTAGTAGAAGAAAGAAGACCTTTGCAGAAGAAATGTTTTAAGAGTGAGCTATATCTACTAGGTGCCACTGCCTTAGTTTTCTTGATGAATTGACAGGGTTTAGAGATCTGGAGATAGTTATTTATGAAGGAAGAAGAAACACAAGCCAAGACAAAGAAGTGGGAAAGCATCAGGTCACTTATTAAATGAAATTTTAAGTCCTTGAGAAGTAGAACAAGTACAAAGAAAAAAATATTAACTTTGGTTAGGCCAGACAATGAAAAAAATAAATATTATGAAAAAGTTTTCTATTTTTCTTTACATAATGGCAGTCAATGAAATTTTTGAGCAATAAGATGGCATAGTTGTGCTTTTGAAATGTAGCAATTGGTTTGGGATGATAGACTGAAAGGCAGAGTGACTGAAGGAGAGAAGATTGAACCATGCCTGCAGTATTAACAGGGGAACTTCATACGGGTTTGTGCTGGATGACAGTGGTGGGATGGTGACTGGCACTCAAGAATTGTTAACTGGGTGAGCACTACAGCAGTAAGTGAAGGAATGGGCTTTTGCATTAGATTCTGTAAGTAGGCTTTCTTAAAGAATGAGTTTGTTTTCTCAGTGGTTCATCATTCCAAAGTAGGATCTGTTTTTTGACAAGGTAATGTCATTTGAAATTGGGATTGAAGCACATGGTAAACTCTCCCACACTTTTAGGTGATGGTCAGATCACTGAATCTTAACTGCTTCAAGTGAAAATTGTATATAGAATGCAGTGGTGGGCTGGGTTGTATTATCCGTTAATTCTGTCCAAATGCATTTAAATTAAAATGCAAGTTTCCCTCAAGTAGTATATTGCACCTCCTCAGTAATTTTCCTAAATGAAAGACCAGCTGTCACAGTGTATTTTGGGTGATTTGGTTAGGAATTGTTTTACACTACAAATTCTTTAGTAGTTCTTATCTTGAAGGTCATTAATTCCAGCATTCTGAGAGGCAGGTCAATGGTAGTAAGTGCAACATCTTAGTTTTCTCTTAGAATTCTGACCACAGATACACTTACTAGGTTTGAGGTCAGTTTTTAAGGAAAAGCTATATATTTGTTGAATTACATTTTTTTTCATTTAGTTTTGCTTATGAATCCTGGCAAGAACTTTGGGATAGTTGGTGACAATCGACTCTAAGCATTTATATATGAGGAGGAAAGAAGAGTGGTCTAGCCCCAGATCCAAGCAAGGATGTTTGGCAGGATCAGGGAGACACTTTATCAGCAAAGTATGTGGGTGAGAAGGCCTGGATCATCTAATTCTTTCCAGTGAGTGTTGGATGAACTGAATCTACTAGATAATTAATCTTCACTTTCTCTTTGCTCTTCTCAACACAGTTTAATTGTAGAGGAATTAAGAAGATAGAAAACATGGCTGATTCACTGTATATTAATGAACAGCTTCAATTCCAACTTGTATTTCTAAACTTCTCATCCTTTCTTTTACTGCTTTCCTACTTCCAATACATCTTCCACATTCTCACTAACGCTGTCAATAAATTCGTTTTTATTTGATCATGCCACATATCTATTGAAAAAGTCTGATGTGACAACATAGAAGGTACTAAGTCCTTTAACTGGCTTTTTGTAGGTATTAATGGTCTGTTTGTTGAATCAATACTCATTGAGAAAAAGAAAAAAAAATCTATCATTATTGGTAAACTCAGAGACAATATGACCCTAAAAACGTTTTAGCTTAGTTTTGTGTTGCTGATTTTATTTTAAATTATCCACCTTATGTCAAGATCTTCAGCAGCAATAATGAATTAGTTATCTCTGAAGCATGTAATGGAGTTCATTGTAAGTAAACACGATTGCAGTTTAAATATGGATTCGGGAATAATTGAGTTTGCAACATGTGTTTTATAAACAATGCTGTTATTCTTGTTTATTTATGGAAAGGAAAAAAAATCTTTGAATTTGAATTAATATATAAAAGAGCCAAGAAGTTTATCCTCTCTCCAGAAATATATATTCAGAAATTATAAAGGGAACACAGTGATTAGAAGAAATATGAGGATCTGTACATGTAAATTATGAAATGAATCATATTTATTTCTGAAATCTAAGGGAATTATTATATTTCAACATATCACATTTGTATGGAAATTCTTATAACATGTTAAAGAAACTTCCAATATACATATCGCATACAATCCATAAACCCATAAACATGGAAACATTTTTTATGTGTCATTATTTAGAATTTTTAAATAATAAATACATCAGAAATAAAGTTTTACTTGTTTATTGCAATAGTAAACTGAGATACAAGTTTAGAAGATGACATATGCCAAACGTGAAATGGGATATTGAATCAAGGTAGTGTTTTCATTAAGGTTTTTAATATATGATTTTTTCATAAGAAAACAATGTATGCTGGGTTCATAGTATCCCTCTTTCAAGGTAAATTTTGCTCTATCTCTTGGCATCCATCTTGGCAAAGGGATAGCCACAAAATCATGTGTAAGTCACGGTTTCATAAGATATAATGATCAAAATTATCAACACAAATCTGATGCATCTTGTTTTCCTTTACCTTTAAAAAAAAAAATTGCTTTTGCCTCCACAGATGTACTTTCTTACAGGCTACCTAAAAATATTTTTTGTTTAAGAAGGAGAAAAAGTGCCTCGTGACAATTTGCATAATATGTTAATGCAGATATGCATCTAGACATCTGGATGGCATTTTAATACCTCATTCTCATTCAAGGAACTAGACCTCACACAGATGGTAGAGACAATTTTAAGAGCATTGTTGTAAACAAATAAGGCAGCCAGGAAGCCAAACACACTCCAAGATAGGCTTTGCCGCCAAAGAAGCTTTTTAGTGAGATGTTTTGACTACAAGATTGCACAGCCCTTATCAGTCTCTGACAAAAGGAGAGGGACCAGCAAGCAGTTTTCCTAGGCAAAGGAAAGGAGAAAAAACCCACACTACTGACATGCATTTTCAGCTTTGAATATTTGGAAGATTAAATATATTTTTATACTTATGCAGAATATATGTGTGCATATACCCAGACACATATACATATGTATATATAACATGTATATGCATATATGCATTTTAAAAATATATATAAAAAGAGATATAGGATTTAACAGTTAGTTTATCTCTTTCTTCCTTCTCTCCCTAGTGATATGTACAGTCAAATCTTGGGCTATTAAAAGCTGGTAGTCTGCAATCTTTTTGCCTAAGTTTAAACTCTGAGTTTAGATCTACAATTAACTAGCATTGTTGTTTTGAGCAAGTGACTTAGTCTCTTGTTGCATCTGTTTTGTCATGTGGGATAATGATGGTCCCTGTCTTAAAGGGTGGATAAGAAGATTAAATGGATCCAATACTTATCACATGCCCAAATCTCACAATCATTCAACAAATGTTAGCAGTTATCATCATTGTTTTATTTTTTATTATATTCTGAAGCTTCCCAGGTGGCTTAGTGGTAAAGAATCAGCCTGCTAATGCAGGAGACACAGGAGACGTGGGTTCAATCCCTGGTTGGGAATATCCCTGGAGGAAGAAATAGCAACCCACTCCAATATTCTTGCCTGGAGAGTCTGATGGACAGAGGATCCTGGAAGGCTACAGTCCATGGGTTCACAAAGAGTTGGACAGGACTGAGCACACACACATGCACTTTTGAATCTTGCCATCTGTAATATGAAACTGTCAGGCGAGTGTAATCTCCTTGGTTCTATCTCATCACAACAAAGATTTGAAGCGATGGACATTAAAGCTCTCAGTGCGTCACAGCTCTTGGACAGACCATTTCTATAGTTCTTAGATCAGTGTTACAGCTCCGTGTTACAGCTCAATTTTATTTAGAAAATAGCAGGAAAATACATCCTCAAGGCGTGAGGGAATGCCGACCCAAAGACACGAAGAGGAGAGAGAGAGCACGCGAGCGCGCAGGAGAAAGACCTGGCCCTTTGGCTCCTCTTTTTATGTTTTTTCCTCCCCCCACCCCCTCCCCGGGCCTGCCCTATGTAAATTGGGCTAGCCAGGAGTGCTGTTTGTTCTACCTGAGGTCCTCACTCTGGTCCTCAGACCTTCCTTTGTTATATTTTTGCAGGCTTTCCTCTTCCTTGTCTTTTAGCCACCGCCATTTTGGACTCCTGTTTCCTAGTCTACCTACCTAACAAAACCACTGAACTTGTTCTCTAATGAGGTAATAACAGGTTTCAGGGTCTCCCTGGAGATGTGACAGGGATCGGGCTCTGATATCAGCCAAACTGTGTCTTAAACCTGAGTCTTTTTCTTACTGACTGGTGTGTCAGGGTTAATTTCTTTATATGGTAGGTGGGGGACAATTCATAGTTGTTTTTCCTGTGTAAGGATGCATTTGAATGAAAAGCTTTTGGGAACAGCTATACAGGTCACATGACTTGTTACTGAGGTTTGCATGCCTACTGTTATCCAAAGGAAAGGACACTCAGCAATCATGTTTCTCCTTATTGTCTCTCTCTGGTTGCTGCTAAGTCGCTTCAGTCGTGTCCGACTCTGTGTGACCCCATAGATGGCAGCCCACCAGGCCCCACCATCCCTGGGATTCTCCAAGCAGGAACACTGGAGTGGGTTGCCATTTCCTCCTCCAATGCATGAAAGTGAAAAGTGAAAGTGAAGTTGCTCAGTCATGTCCGACTCTTAGCGACCCCATGGACTACAGCCTACCAGGCTCCTCTGTCCAAGGGATTTTCCAGGCAAGAGTACCGGAGTGGGGTGCCATTGCCTTCTCCCCTCTCTATGGTAGACATTGCTTAATTTAGGCCAATTTGGATTTGGGATTGAGTGACATTTGTGAGTTTATGCTTAACTTTTAAAATAATGGCATTTCACCTATGGCTGATTCATGTTGAGGTTTGGTAGAAACCAAGGCAATACTGTAAAGCAGTTATCCTTCAATTAAAGATAAATATAATAATGGCATTTCATTTGAGGAGCTGTGTATTTGTCAGGTTTGTCCTTGTTTATGCCTAAAGAAGTAACAGGTTTTCAGTAGAGAAAATGAGAAATGGTAATAGAGAAGTGAAAGTTCATCTAGAAGAGAGAGAAGACCCTCAGAGTGAAACAGAGATGAGATTATATAGAGATTGTGATTTCCTGGGTTCCATAGCATATCACATTCGTAAACAATTATCCTTCAATTAAAGATAAATAAATTTTAAAAAATGACATTTCATTTGAGGAGCTATGTATTTGTCAGGTATGCCCTTGATTATGCCTAAAGTAGTAACAATTTTCACTAGAGACAATGAGAAATGGTAATAGAAGGGTGAGGAGATCAGTCCTGGGTGTTCATTGGAGGGACTAATGCTGAAACTGAAACTCCAATATTTTGGCCACCTCATGCGAAGAGTTGATTCATTGGAAAAGACCCTGATGCTAGGAGGGACTGGGGGCAGGAGGAGAGGGGGACGACAGAGGATGAGATGGCTGGATGGCATCACCAACTCGATGGACATGAGTTTGAGTGAACTCCGGGAGTTGGTGATGAACAGGGAGGCATGGCGTGCTGTGATTCATGGGGTCACAAAGAGTCAGACACGACTGAGCAACTGAGCTGAACAGAGGGGTGAAAGTTCATCTAGAAGAGAGAGAAGACCCTCTGAGTGAAACAGAGATGAGATAAAATAGAGATTGTGATTTCCTGGATTCCATAGAATATCTGGGAATACCAGACCACCTGATCTGCCTCTTGAGAAATTTGTATGCAGGTCAGGAAGCAACAGTTAGAACTGGACATGGAACAACAGACTGGTTCCAAATAGGAAAAGGAGTTCGTCAAGGCTGTATATTGTCACCCTGCTTATTTAACTTATATGCAGAATACATCATGAGAAACTCTGGACTGGAAGAAACACAAGCTGGAATCAAGATTATTGGGAGAAATATCAATAACCTCAGATATGCAGATGATGCCACCCTTATGGCAGAAAGTGAAGAGGAACTAAAAAGCCTCTTGATGAAAGTGAAAGTAGAGAGTGAAAAAGTTGGCTTAAAGCTCAACATTCAGAAAACGAAGATCATGGCATCCAGTCCCATCACTTCATGGGAAATTGATGGGGAAACAGTGTCAGACTTTATTTTTGGGGGCTCCAAAATCACTGCAGATGGTGACTGCAGCCATGAAATTAAAAGATGCTTACTCCTTGGAAGGAAAGTTATGACCAACCTAGATAGCATATTCAAAAGCAGAGACATTACTTTGCCAACAAAGGTTCGTCTAGTCACGGCTATGGTTTTTCCTGTGGTCATGTATGGATGTGAGAGTTGGACTGTGAAGAAGGCTGAGCACCGAAGAATTGATGCTTTTGAACTGTGGTGTTGGAGAAGACTCTTGAGAGTCCCTTGGACTGCAAGGAGATCCAACCAGTCCATTCTGAAGGAGATCAGCCCTGGGATTTCTTTGGAAGGAATGATGCTAAAGCTGAAACTCCAGTACTTTGGCCACCTCATGTGAAGAGTTGACTCATTGGAAAAGACTCTGATGCTGGGAGGGATTGGGGACAAGAGGAGAAGGGGACGACAGAGGATGAGATGTCTGGATGGCATCGCTGACTCGATGGACCTGAGTCTCAGTGAACTCCGGGAGTTGGTGATGGACAGGGAGGCCTGGTGTGCTGCAATTCATGGGGTCACAAAGAGATGGACACAACTGAGCGACTGAACTGACCTGATCTGATCTGATAGCATATCAGATTCATTCAAGCTGCTTTTTCTTAATTTACCCTGTATGTGATAGATTTCTTTTGCTAGTAATTAAAATATTCCTGATTAAGATAACACATAATTTGCCTTTCACTATTAGATCAACTTTGGAATTATAGTGTTCTAATATACTACCACATTATATTAATTGAGAACATTCATAAAGCAAAATGTGCCTGTTTTTGAGGAACATACTTTGCATGGTTCTTTTATTTAAAAAATTATTACAGATAGAAGTTTAATCATCATATAACAAATGTAGCCAAGTGAAGTGAAGTCACTCAGTCGTATCCAACTCTTTGTGATCCCATGGACTGTAGCCTACCAGGCTCCTCTGTTCATGGGATTTTCCAGGCAAGAGTACTGGAGTAGGTTGCCATTTCCTTCTCCAGGAGATCTTTCGACCCAGTGATCGAACCCAGGTCTCCCACATTGTAGGCAGATGCTTTACTGTCTGAGCCACCAGGGAAGTCTCAAATTATGGTATAAAGAAACTTTAAAAACAGACAAAAGTAGTTTAAAAATTTTAGACATTATAAACCTATTTCTTAATGCTAATATTGTAAATTTTTTCATAGTACCCTAAAGACTTCTTGTAGATAACATTCTGTGGCCATAGCTCACTTTCACAATTACCCTGAATATAGCTGACTTCTAGTTAGTTCCATAACCAATTAACATTTTGTAGAATTGCCAAGCTCATAACTCTTATCCTTTCATTTAGAGATAAAATACCTTTTATTTATTTCACTGTAACACAGAAATAGCTACATTAAACTCAAGTAGGAGAAATAAAACAGAAAAAATCCAAAAACCACAATTTGAAGTTGGTTAGAAGCTTGTCCAGATGACCCTTAACATAGTGTTGGGAAAATACAGATACTTATCTTGGAATCAGCAAACAAATTATGCTCATGGTAAAATTATAAATTTCTGACTTTACAGGTTTGTTCTATATGTCCATTGAAGTATAAGCTCAAGAATAAGAGGTAAAAAGATTTTAAATATGAAACCTGTTTGTTTAGCTTCTCTCAGCATGGTTTCTCAGTCTGTGAGGTGGTAATAAAATACGAACCTCACAGGTTATCAAAAAAGAGATGAAATAACATATATGAAATTCTTACACTATGTCTAACACAAAACATAACAAATATAGTTACTTCCAGATGGTAACAGAGCTATGGACCAATCTCTACAGTTTTCATTATGCAAGTGTAGTGAAATGGAACATGAAAGACTGTTGTAATTTCAGTCTAATAACCAATATTTATGGAAATGCCAATATTTATGGAAATATATGGCATGTTTTTCTCTCTGAAACATTTTTTTAGGTCATCTTTAACCACTAAATGTGTCAGTAACCTCTTGTCTATTGCAAAATTTAATCTGTATTATCAGTAAAAAAAAAATAAAGATATTTATCCTTCTTATGCACATAAGAAATTCGTGTATGTGACACTTGAGTGTATAGTCATAAGTGGGGTCATGTGAATGTTGTCACATAAAAGTTTTCTATCCTAACCATTGAGATCCTGGCATTAATCTAGATTGTAGATCTTAAATTTGTGTTCATTGAAAATTCACCAAGTAAAAGATAGTTCAATACAGTTTCCATTTTTAGTATCAGTCTCTATTTTAATTATGGGTAAGATAAATAATAGGAATAAAGCAGCATGAGTCAAAGCATAGTAATTATGTATATTCCTTGTGAAAAACAGAACTGAAAAGTCATGAATAAAGTTGACACCTGCCTAAAAAATTGCTTGAATCTGGCTGGTATAAAATATAGTTAAAACTATTGCTATGAAATCACCCTAACTTTAATATTTTGGTATGTTTTCTTTCTAATGAAGTAGCAACACAGCTTGAAAGCATGCTTCATTTATCCTTACCTCTTGGTATAGATGAGACCTCCTTTTGCATTTTTGGAACACTTTGCAGAAGTGTATGCCATATTAGAAATTTATTAGATTTCATCAGAAGACAGGTGGTTATGAATTTTTGTTTCCAAAAAGGAGACCTGAGGGATATTCCATATTAAAGGTGTTATTCCCTTTTGGTAGAAACATGCAAATGACTGTTTTTGCTAAAAAAAAAAAAAAATCTATAAAACATTTCCTCTCTTATTGTTTGCCTTGGGAATAACAGCTCCCTATTATTCATAATTGTAAAGGCAAATTGAAATTTGATGTTTATGTTCACGGGAATAAGATACATGGGGACATTTTAAGGATATCAAGCCTTGAAAAATCTACTTTTTATTTGGAATTCATACATACATACATAACATTAATTGGACCAACATCAAGGCTACCTTACAGAGGAGTCTGATGGGATACAGTCCACAGGGTCACAAAGAGGTGGACACGACTAAAATAACTTAGCACACATAAAGGCTAATTCAAATTTGGCTCTGTTATTCATCTTCTGAGGGACAAAGATTGGAAAGTAAATTTAACCAGCAGAGCAATTGAATCTTCATTGAAATTATAATACAGTTGAAGAATAAAGACATATATGCATAGAGAAACAATTTGTGAAGTAAAACATCTTTAAATAGATAAGCTATTGCCATCATAAGGTAGAAAGTGTGTGAAACAGGAATGATCTGTACTTCCAGTTAAAGTGACAATGAATGACAGCAAAAAAAATCAGGACTCTCTATGCAAGGCTGACTTTCTGGGATGCCCTAGTCTTTATTGATCTTTATTGATCTAAACTACAATAACTTTACTGTAGTTAGCCGGTGTTAACACTGATAGACACACCTATAATACTGAGAGAGAACTTTCGAATCTACTCCAGACCACAGATGATGCTGGAACTAGGACGTCTTCTCTCCCTAGTCAAATTTCACAGGAAAAAAAAGAATCACACAAGTGCTGAAATCCATGAGCCATCCAACTGCTTCTGATGAGTTGGTTAACTTCACCCACCTGTATCATCAACATGTAGGCATTCTGTGCCACCACACATTCTCCACAAGAAATGATTGCCTGGAGTTGGGGGGGGGCGGGAATGAAAGTGTTAGTCTCTCACTTGAATCCGACTCTTTGTGAGTCTGTAGCCAATGGACTGTAGCCCACCAGGCTCCTCTGTTCATGGAATTCCCCAGGCAAGAATACTGGAGTGGGTTTCCATTCCCTTCTCCAGGGATTGTCCCAACCCAGGGATCAAACCTGGCTCTCCTGCATTGCAGGCAGATTCTTTACTGTCTGAGCCATAGGAGTTGCCAAATGAATAACTGCACCTCGATGAGACATTGAACACTGCCAAGGTGAGGGGTGAAAAATGAGGAAAAGTAGTGAAAGGTAGGTGAAGGCTGCAATATATTAGCAATTCCACCTAGGAATTCAGGTGGGCCAGCAGAACTGGCCTTTAATAGAGGGATTGCGACTACTTTCAATCCTTACTTCTCTAACCTCTTTTTCCCCCAGCCTCTAACACGCCCTAGGCAAACAGACACATGGCTGTAAGTGCTTGGCAACTTGCTACCCATTTCATTGTTCAGTGGTTCTGGAAGGGCACAGAATGCAACTCTAGCCTGGAAACATTTGGAAAAAATAATACTATTCATAATATATCTTTGTTTCTTCCTCTGAGTCATGGTTGAAGGTGACTTTCCTGACTGCTGTTAGCAATTTTCCAAAATTAAATACCATATTTTTTTGCATGTGATAGGCACAGCTGTGTCTGTTACCAAGGGCAAGCCCACCTGCACACCATTCTGTGTTCATTTAATATACTGAGAACTTTATTGAGAACCCAGTTTCATGGGAAAAAATTCAAATTGTGAGAACCAATTTTGTGGGTGATGAATTCTTGAGTTCCACATTGAGTTGTGAAAAGGGCAAATTCATTTGTTTCCAGTAGAAGTAATATAGGCCTCACCAAAATCTCAGCCATGAAGTAAGTGGGATCTCTGTCTACGTTTGTTAGCTTTGTGTGTATATGTTTATGAAGCTAGTTTTTAATCTTGTATGTTTGTTTATGTTTTTATTTGGCTATGCAGAGTCTTAGTTGTAGCATATGGAATAGAGTCCCTTGATCAGGCATCAAACCCAGGTTTCTTCCCTTGTGAGTGTGGAGTCTTAACCACTGGACCACCAGGAAAGTTCCTGAATTAAAGTTTTGAAAACTCCGTGGTATTCTAAATCTGATAAACATGAATAGAAAGTGGCAAGACCAAGTTTAGAGACCAATGTGAGAGTTCTAATGCTGGTATTTGATCAGGTGACTCCATTTGTCAAAGTCTCTTTTATTTTGGTGCCAATTGCACTGGCAGAGTAGATTAAGCCCACAGTCATCTAGGACTCTAGAAAAGCTCTACAATTTGTGGAGTGTGGAAGTAGAGTATGTGATCTTTCCCAATTAAAATAATTTATCACTCAACTACAATGAGATATCACCTCACAGCAGTCAGAATGGCCATTGTCAAAAAGTCTACAAACAATAAATGCTGGAGAGGGTGTGGAGAAAAGGGAACCCTCTTGCATTATTTGTGGGAATGTAAATTGATACAGATACAGCCACTGTGGAAGACAGTATGGAGATTCCTTAAAACCTAGGAATAAAACCACCATAAGGCCTAACAATCCCACTCCTAGGCATATACCCTGAGGAAACCAAAATTGAAAAAGACACATGTACCCTAATGTTCATTGCAGCACTATTTAAAACAGCTAGAAAATAGAAGCAACATAGATATTCATCGACAGATGATGGATAAAGCAGCTGTGGTACACATATACAATGGAATATTACTCAGCCATAAAAAGGAACACATTTGAGTCAGTTCTAATGAGGTGGATGAACGTAGAGCCTATTAGGCAGAGTGGAGTAAGTCAGAAAGAGAAAGATAAATATCGTATACTAACACATATACATGGAATCTAGAAAGATGGTACCAGTGAATTTATTTGCAGGGCAGCAATGGAGAAACAGACGTAGAGAACAGACTTCTGGACACAGCAGGGGTGGAAGGAGGAGATGGTGAGATGTATGGAGAGAGTAACATGGAACTTACATTACCATATGTAAAATAGATAACCAATGGGAATATGCCATATGACTCAGGAAACTCAAAGAGGGGCTCTGTAACAACCTAGAGGGGTGGGAAGGGGACGGGGATGGGAGTGAGGTTCAAGAGGGAGGGGACATAGGTTTACCCATGACTGTTTAAAAAAGTTTTTAAAAGATCATCTGTCTCCAGGCAAAATTAATTTCATATTTAAGGTGACAATGATCGCTTCTTGTTATTTATGAGGGCCTGCAATTTCCAAAGTGTGTCCAATGAGACGCTCGTCTCTCGAGGTGTTCTACAAAAGCAGATGTTTCCGTGGTAACTACATTTGGCATGCTCCACACTTTCCCTCATCCTGGAGGAGTCACAAATCACATTAGTGTTTAAAGACTTTCAGAAATCCCACAGAAAAGAAAAAAATTTAACTCTGTTTGACCCTATCTTTCTCAAACTTAGTCTTTCTCAAACTTAGTTGACCTTAAGTGTTGGGTCGTCTTTCCTTTTTTGACATCTTTCCTTTGCCCCTCAGATTTACTCTTCAACCTTCTCCACACAGCTCTGTGGGTTGTAACACTGGGTTTCCTTTCCACTGTCCTGAAGTTGTGCAGCAGGGAAGAGCACAGTCATTGAAAGTTCTGTTTGTTGTCGTTAGAGAAGAACTAAGAGCTCTTTACTTACTGTCTATGTTCTCCTGTAGAAGTCATGGTGAAAATTTCTTTTTGTTTCTGGCATGCAGGATATTTCGTTAACACAAAGTGTGCCTTTGTATTAAGTCTTATCGCTTCCTGGCAGCAACTGGTTCACAACCCTGCTGAATGTGCAATGGTTTCCCAGAAAGACATCCCTCTAAGAGGATGTTGTCTCAAACGTGGCAAAAATTGCTTTTTATACTATATCAGGGATCAAGTGCTTTTAAGGACTGTCTTGCTTCCCTGATAATGTTCACAAGAAGAGTAACCTAAATGTTTCATTTTTCCAGGTTCTGAAAAATACCCATTTGTAGTACTCAGAATGAATGTAACAAACAAGTCAGTCCTGAAAACCTCAAGTGTCTGGACATGGAAAGGACTGTAGAGGGAAAGGCGACTCATTTCGGAAGTAGTAGTTACCTATGATCTTACCCCTTTTCATGCTAAGGGCAGGAGAAAGGCATTGAACTGTCCCCCACCCTCACCTTTTACAGTTGGCCTGGTGTGTGAAGAAAGGAATAAGGATAAGGGACAAGGTGCCAGAGAAAAGTCCCAAAGACACCTGCATTCCCTTGGATTGCCATGATAGGAACATCATGGTTTCTCAAGAATCAGGTTTATTCTACAGAAGTTTTGTTGTTGTTTACTCACTAAGTCGTGTCTGACTCTTTGAGACACCATGGACTGTACCACACCAGGCTTCGCTGTCCTTCACCATCACCCAGAATTTCTAAAATTCATATTCATGTTATGGCTTAAATCATCTTATCAGTATTCCATAAGGACCATACCCACTGAGAAAAGGAGCCCCGGAAACAAGAGCATGGAGGGTAGATTCTTTGGGGGCCAAGAGTGTGTTACAGAGTGCTGCTGGGGACTTGGAGACAGGAGTGCAAAGTTTTCATAATTTGATTGCACCACAAAAATACTCATCACTGAGATTGATTTTTCTCTAAAACTGAATGAAAAAAGGTGTCTGCTCTAGGCAGAAGAAGGAAGAGGCTGCTCTAGACCCAGAATGTCAGATGCAGATTTACCATGTAGCAAGAGTCATGTGTGCACATAGCTGCATTGAGACTTCTGGTTGGAATTGTCTACCTTATCGAAGATTGAAGTTTGGAGCCTGTTTGTATTAATAACATGGTTTAGTGTGATGTACTGTTGCAGACTGATTGTGAGCCACTGGTCTAGAGTTTTCTAGAAGGGAAAAAAAATGGTCTTTATCTATAAATAACTCAATGTAAGAAATTAATCTCAAAAACAAGTACTAAGGAAAAAAAGAGAGCAACAAACTTTCCTTCCTATGAAACATGTGTTTCTTTTCATATTTAATAAAATTATCTCTTTGGGTACCTAGAAAGTTTTGATTCAGGCTTCTTTATACTCTGTCACAGCAACTGTAATGGTTGCTATATTTGTCTTTTTAATGCAACAACTTTTTAAAATTTTGGGTTAATTTTTTTCTTCCTATTTACCATGTTCAATTTGTCTGCTATCTCTCTATCTGCATATCTATGCATGTATCTGTCTATTAAACCAAAATCTTCTTTAGAAGTGTTGCTATCTAAATTTAATAATGTTTGTTAAATACACTTCATTTTTTCTTGACTTGTTCATGTCTTTTATCATAAATATAGCTTGGAAACAGAAATTTATAGATAAAAGTTATAAACAGATTTACCATGCATTTTATAAAAGTATATATATATATATGAAACTGATCTTCTGTATATATATACATCCACATATGGGACTTTTGGTAAATTTCTTTTGGCTTTTTCTTTTTATATGCAAACAAAAAGAGCTGGTGATGATGGCATCTGAATCTGTTGTCTCTATTATAATCTCACAACTCTAAGCTTCCCACACAGTTGGAAACACCATTTATCTACAGAATTCTTCTGCTGGTGTGCTCCCAGGGAAGCAGAGAAAATAAAGAGTTCAGTGCCTTTAATGTTTCTGCTTTTTATGTTCATCATAGTGTCTACATTTAGCAAACACCCCCTCACATTAAAAGTTTCTTTATATTTAACCTTAGGAATTTCCTTTGGTAGGCCTTTCCTAAAAACTTGCCTCAGAATTATACAAATGCCTATTATTCTGAAAGAGATGGGAATACCAGATCACCTGATCTGCCTCTTGAGAAATTAGTATGCAGGTCAGGAAGCAACAGTTAGAACTGGACATGGAACAACACACTGGTTCCAAATAGGAAAAGGAGTATGTCAAGGCTGTATATTGTCACCCTGCTTATTTAACTTATATGCAGAGTACATCATGAGAAACACTGGACTGGAAGAAACACAAGATGGAATCAAGATTGCTGGGAGAAATATTAATAACCTCAGATATGCAGATGACACCACCCTTATGGCAGAAAGTGAAGAGGAACTCAAAAGCCTCTTGATGAAAGTGAAAGTGGAGAGTGAAAAAGTTGGCTTGAAGCTCAACATTCAGAAAACAAAGATCATGGCATCTGATCCCATCACTTCATGGGAAATAGATGGGGAAACAGTGAAAAGAGTGTCAGACTTTATTTTTGGGGGCTCCAAAATCACTGCAGATGGTGGTTGCAGCCATGAAATTTAAAGACGCTTACTCCTTGGAAGGAAAGTTATGACCAACCTAGATAGCATATTCAAAAGCAGAGACATTACTTTGCCAACAAAGGTCCGTCTAGTCAAGGCTATGGTTTTTCCTGTGGTCATGTATGTATGTGAGAGTTGGACTGTTGAAGAAGGCTGAGCATGAAAGAATTGATGCTTTTGAACTGTGGTGTTGGAGAAGACTCTTGAGAGTCCCTTGGACTGCAAGGAGATCCAACCAGTCCATTCTGAAGGAGATCAGCCCTGGGATTTCTTTGGAAGAATGATGCTAACGCTGAAACTCCAGTCCTTTGGCCACCTCATGCGAAGAGTTGACTCACTGGAAAAGACTCTAATGCTGAGAGGGATTGGGGGCAGGAGGAGAAGGGGACGACAGAGGATGAGATGGCTGGATGGCATCACTGGCTCGATGGACGTGAGTCTGGGTGAACTCCGGGAGTTGGTGATGGACAGGGAGGCCTGGCGTGCTGCGATTCATGGGGTCACAAAGAGTCGGACACGACTGAGCGACTGAACTGAACTGAACCATTTATTCCTGTTTTTCTTTCCTTTTCTTTTTTTTTTTTTCTTAATTTTCAACTGAAAGTGTATGCTTCCGGTAAACTGCACAGTTGCAATTGGCATATATTACAGAGGGCAGAAATAAATTTTGATACAATTCATATATTGTTCTTGTATGTGCCGAAGTGACAGCCTTTCAGAAATCATGTGCCCAAAATTCTCCAGAGAACCTCATATCTATTATTGATTTCATGCTTTGTGAAACTTAGTGTTTCCTATCTCTCATTTTTAGGTGGATATTTTTAGTCCGCCAGTATTATCCATGCCCTTTGGATCAACCAGGAGTTCATCTAAGACTTCTCCTGGGTAAATGACATGCTCATATGTGACTATATAATTGAATTTTGACTTATGCAAAAAGAAAGAAGTTGTAAAGTAGATAAGAGAAAAAGTACTGTAAATAGATATTTAAAAGAAGGGAACAGATGGCCTCTTTGTGAATATGTTCAGATACAGCCAAAATATGGCAAATAGATGGTTTACACGTATGGGTAGGTTGGTGATGGAGCCTAGAGTTTGTGGGGTAGAATGGACAGAGCTCTGACATTTCTTAAAACACTGAAATTTGTATCATCAGAAGAAAGCATTACAGACTACATGAACACACAGACAACCTATAAAAATGCAGCCCATGCCATTTCATCTTCCTGGAAACCTCCATTTGCATTTCATCATTCCATCAATAAGTAAGTAACTTAAACTAAACTGTTGAGGAAGAAAATTTTAAATGTGAGGATGGTAGTGCAGATGAAATACAAATACCTCAACTTGTTCACCCCTATTTAGTGCTGACTTATTAGATTTACTTCTTTTCAGTATTGGCTTATCCTTGTTTATTTTGCAAGTCAAATCTTAAGAACGTTCAAAATACACCAGCTTATTTCCCATACATATGTTGCTAGTTATTTCTACTTAGAAGGGACTATAGATATACACATACACTGTGTATGTGTGTGTGTGTGTGTGTATATATATATATATATATATATTAGAACAAAGGGTCAGTGATCTCTCTCCTATCTTAGGCAGCACTTTCTGTGTTAGATAATTCTGCAAACAGACAAACATATTTCTTTTTTAAAAAAAATTATACAAGCAATACTTAAATGCAACAGCTTAAACAATGCAGAATTACATAGATTGAAAAGTGTCCCCCTACATCATTGTTGTTACTCAGTCGCTCAGTCATGTCCGATTCTTTGTGACCCCATAGGCTGCAGCAGGCCAGGCTTCCCTGTCCTTCACCATCTCCCAGAGCTTTCTGAAACTCTTGTCCATTGAGTCGGTGATGCCATCCAACCATCTCATCCTCTGTCGTCCCATTCTCTTCCTGCCTTTAATCTTTCCCAATATCAGGGTCTTTTCCAATGAGTCAGCTCCTTCCTATTGAAAATCTGTATTCTAATCTTTTATGGTAACCACCATTATTATTACAGTACATATTTTATTCTGTCATTTTCTATTAAGTTATATATATGTATATGCCTCCAAATTCACATATATGAATTTTATTAAATTCTTATATGAATTTTATTAAATCCTAAATTCAATCATTTCCATTCATGGGATGTTTTTATTATAAACAAATCTTAGAATCATACATAAAAATCAAACTCATTTTCAGAAAGTTTGCATATTTCATAAAATGAAAGAATTACAGTCTTTGCAGAATATCTGACATAAATCTATTTAAGAAAATTTATTACCAAGCACACTTCCTTGAGCAAACATGAACAGAAGAATTTATGATCACATGTGGAAAATGAAAGCAGAATTTCTGGATAAATACCAAAACTATAACTCTTAACTTCTTTCCATGGCTAGATTGGCCTTTTTCATTTCAGTTTCTCTCCTCTGTATGTATTCTGAGGTTTTTGTGTAATGTGAAAAAATGATAATCAGAAATAGAAAGCGGTCACATGGAAAAAGACTTGCAGTTGACAGAGTCCTACCTAATGAGCAACTTTGGTTGTACTTGTGTCTTCTTTTGAAATGCTTCCTCATCTACAAGGAATTTGAATCATATGGGACACATTTTAAAAAGTTATATTTTCCCCTAAGAACTAATCTATGTATTCATGCATGTAATTTGCCCAACTGAGGCAAAAAGATTGATACTCAATAGATTGATACTGTTCTGTGCCCCCCCCACCCACAACTTGAATATATATTCCCCTGGGAACTTGCTACATTAATTGGACATAGTGATTAAAATCACCAGATTTTATTTCATGTTTACTTTACTTGACCTTTGGAGGCACAGCTTTCCTTTTACTGTCCATCCTTCTGGCTTCTTCCTAGCTACTGTCCCATATTTTTTTTTCTATTAATCTCCATATTATCCATGGTCTTCATGGTGCCAGTCCTCTGTTATTAATTTCTCTGGGTTCTAAAAAAGAGCAGATTTATCTTTGGTTTCATTTAGATATGCTTTGTCCCTAAGTAACACAACTCTTGAAAAGATAGATTTGGTTGATTTATTTGAAAATGAAACCATAATTCTTTGCAGTAAACATGCCTGATTCTCATTCTTATTGCTCCTTTATTTCAGAAGATTCTAATTGGATTCTAAAACAAATCTTAGATGTGATGGATATTTTAGAGAGAGTCTGTTTTGGATCAAGCACAGTGCCAAAAACTTTCACAATGCATTGTTTTGCTAGTAAAACTTAGTAAATGTATGAAGGTGAAACTGTTAAATGATAGCTATGTTTTATATCAGAAGGAGAAGAAACAGCTTGTATATTAAGTCTAAATCTATATAAAAAATAATGCCAATATTTTATATATACATACTGGTTTCCAATTTTAAAATACTTCTATATATTAGCTCAAGTAATAGAACGACAATACGGTGGAATGTTAATATTTTAATTTTTAAAAAAGACAAAAGTAGTACTCTTCATATGCTCTTGGACTTGCCATTGTCCCATAGCTACCTCCCCTAGCATTCTGCTGTTTTTCTCCTAACAGACTACGAACCATTTCATAGTTTTAAATGCCTTAGTCCCAGAGTGTCAGTAATCAACAGAAGCAGCAACTGTTCCCTACTTATTGATGTGTATAAGTTCCTATCATTTTTAATGAATCAGTTTTACAACTTTTTCAAACTTCTTTGTAGTTTTCTTCAGTAAATCATGAAAGGAAGCATATGTGGCTTTTTTGCCCAAATAGTTGTGCATTCATCAAGTTGACTTATTTTCAGTGGATACTGTGTTTACACATTCAATGTCTTTGTTAAATGAATGAATATAGGACTTCTATAGTGTTTGAATCATTTTGTTGATTTCTAATTGACCTGTCTATATGTTATCATATTTGTTAAATATTCATTTGAATATAAATACATATTTCCTGAATAAACACTTCGATTTAAAACTGTGTGCACTGGAGGAAAAAATGAATGTACTTTAATATTCATTCATTAAAATGTGCCTGAAAAATCCACCCCAGTATTCCCATGGACAGAGGAGCCTGGTGGGCTACAGTTCATGGGGTTGCAAAGAGTCAGACATGACTGTGCGACTGAACATACTGATACAGTTCATGCCTGTATAAAGTCTAACAGCTACATTATATACTTTTGCATTCTACTTAGGAACTATAGTTCGATTCAAAATTTTATCATTATTGAACTTCATAGTTTTTGTTTTTTTTTTTTAACAGCAGGGGCTCCTCAAAGTTTTGCATTTTCATTAAAGGGTGCTATGTGCAGTTTCTTCTTTCTTTGCTTGTTTGTAGCTCCTCATATGAACAGTTCTTATCTGTTTAACCTCTACAAACTTGGATGTGACTGAAGTATTTATAAATTAACAACAGTGGTACTATCATACAAGCTTTTAGGGAAGAATACATTTTCTATCCTTAGTACTTGTTTCATTTCCTCTTGTTTGTGGTCTTTAAAAAATGCTCTCAAAAAAATAAACACTTGGTCAATATATTTAAAAACACTATACATTTTGTTGGAATACCGCTTCTGAATGGTGCTGGGGCAGTTTTAGAGAGCTGGGACTTCTATTCAGTCGGAATAGTTGTCCTCCATTTCCTTAATTGTGGTTCCCACACCAATAGAATGTCCTGCTTCTTCTGATACATTTATTAACCACAAGTTGAATCGTTCTGTTTCTTAAATCTCTCGGTTTCTTTTGCATGAATAAACTACAATTAAGTCAATTTTAAATTTGCTGTCCTAACATACATGCTGTATAACAGAGTAGATTTTCCCTGTCACATGAAGTATCCCTTTTGCAAGTATCACTGGTATTTTTCTTGGGAATTCCTTACTTTACCACAGACTTTATTTGTTATTTCATATTCTATTTTTGGTGGTCATTTTTTCTTCTTTTATATTTAAATTATAATTAAAAAAAAAAAAAGAATTTCTCCAGAGTGAGTATCTTTGATAGATTTCTTTAATGTCTCCTTTTTTTGTATGTGTTCATTGTTTTATTTAGATATAACATTTCCCACCCTTACTTTGCCAATAAGTTTTTAAATTTATCACTGATGCTTAATATTTTTCTTCATTATATAATTATTTTTCTTGAGTTAGGAAGTGGCAAAGTATACTCATTTATATGAATATTCCATGTCTTTCGATTTCACTAACATTTATGCTTATTAATAATTTTCTTTTCCTATATCACTGGCAGTCGAATAAAACCAGACATCTGTTTCTTTGCACTATCAGCATATTTAGGCATTGGCAGAATAGTTTGATTGAAATTTTTCTAAATATGATCACAGTACTTTATAGATTTTCATCTTTTTTTATAACAACATAAATATGGATTACATTTGCCCTTTAATCAAGTGTTTGTGATTCAGGAAGTCTTACCAAGATCACACAGTTCTGAGGAAAGATTGCATTTCTCAGGCTATTATAGAAAAAAGGAAGTTAAACTATTGGGAGGAAGAAAAAATGTCTTCCATACCCAATGTCTTGTACATTCTTCATGGTTTCCAGGATTTTCTTAATCTTTAAAATGGGGATATTACTTTTCCTACCAAGCTGCAAGAGATGGTTGTTAGGAGAATCAGATGAAATAATATGTTAAACATTTTACTTCATGGCTTATCTACTCAATTAAGTTCAGTTCAGTCACTTAGTCATGTCTGACTCTTTGTGACCCCATAGATTGCAGCACATCAGGCTTCCCTGTTCATCACCAACTCCTGGAACTTGGTCAAGCTCATGTCCATCAAGTCAGTGATATCATCCAACCATCTCATCCTCTGTTGTTCCCTTCTCCTCCCAATTTCAATCTTTCCCACCATCAGGGTCTTTTCCAATGAATCAGTTCTTCACATCAGGTGGCCAAAGTATTGGAGTTTCAGCATCACTCTTTCCAATGAATATTCAGGACTGATTTCCTTTAGGATTGACTGGTTGGATCTCCCTACAGTCCAAGGGACTCTCAAGAGTCTTCTCCAGTACCACAGTTCAAAAGCATCAATTCTCTGGTACTAGCTTTCTTTATAGTCCAACTCTCACATCCATACATGACTACTGGAAAAACCATAGCTTTGACTTAGACGGACCTTTGTTGGCAAAGTACTGTCTCTGCTTTTTAATATACTGCCTAAGATGGTCATAGCTTTTCTTCCAAGAAGCAAGTGTCTTTTAATTTCATGGCTGCAGTCACCATCTTCAGTGAGTTTGGGGCCCCCCAAAATAAAGTCTTTCACTGTTTCCATTGTTTCTCCATCTATTTGCCATGAAGTGATGGGACTGGATGTTTGCCCCCAACCCTTCACCAGGCCACTGCCAATCCATGCCTCTGCTGGAGACTCCTGGACACTCACGGCCAACTCTGGGTCAGTCTCTTGTGGTCAATGCCCCATTTTCCTGGGTTCTGGTGTGCAGAAGGTTTTGTTTGTGCCCTTCAAGAGTCTGTTTCCCCAGTCCTGTGTAAGTTCTGATGGCTCTGTGGTAGGGTTAATGGCGATCTCCTCCAAGAGGGCTTATGCCATACCGAGGGAAACTGCATGATTTGTTGCTGTTAGTCATTAAGATGTGTCCGACTCTTTGAGACCCCCCATGGACTATAGCCCACTAGGGTCCTCTGTTCATTGGATTCCCCAGGCAAGAATACTGGAGTGGGTTGCCATTTCCTTCTCCAGGGGATCTTACCAACCAAGGGATGAAACCTGCATCTCCTGCATTATAGGCAGATTCTTTACTACTGAGCCATAGGGGAAGCAGTAATATGATTATTTTTTGTATGTAATACATATTATGTGATAGAATTTCATAGAACTACATCATATATATGCATGTATGCATATATAATCATTATCTTACAATGAAAAAACAAAAATGCAACAGTGGTGGCTATAGGTTTTGAGATTTGATTTGTTACGTTGGTGGTCTTTAATGATTTCTCCAGCCCATGATGAAGTACACAGTGAGTAGAAAAATAAATGTCATCCATTCTTTTGACAGAGTACCCAGGCTTCTGTAAATCTGGGGAAACTCTTCAATCATTACTGGCTTTCTAATTCCCCTTCAGCTATTGTCATAGAAGATTTCTTCCAAAGAATTGTTCACATTCGTTTCTAAAAGTTAAAATGGCTTTGGATTTTGTCTTGTTTTCAGTGTGAACTACTCTATGGATCAGAGGTTAATTACCAGCAGTTTTCCTAAAAACACTCTGAAAATAATTTTGAGAAAAATACTCCACTTAATACAATAGATCTTTGGTGTTTTTTTTGTTTTTTGTTTTGTCATACAAAGTGATCACTTTGAATAATATTTCTCACCACTCAATTAGCCAGATATTTTGATATGGTCTATAAATAACTCAATTTTAATATGGCCCAAAAAAAATCTCTAAATTTTTTTCTCCCTCCAAATTGTTCTCTCCATTATTTTTAAGTTATGCATATTTAATATCTGTTCACGATTTATAGTTTAAAATCTTAGAATTATCATTGACTGCTTTCTTTATTCATTCTCATAAATCCTTTTGATTCTACTTTCTAATGCTTCTCAAATCGGATCTCTCCCTTTCCTGCCCTTTGTCACTGCTTTATTTTAGGTAAACTATATTCACTGGATCATCAAAAAAGCAAGAGAGTTCCAGAAAAATATCTATTTCTGCTTTATTGACTATGCCAAAGCCTTTGACTGTGTGGATCACAATAAACTGTGGAAAATGCTGAAAGAGATGGGAATACCAGACCACCTGACCTGCCTCTTGATAAATCTGTATGCAGGTCAGGAAGCAACAGTTAGAAATGGACATGGAACAACAGACTGGTTCCAAATAGGAAAAGGAGTATGTCAAGGCTGTATATTGTCACCCTGCTTATTTAACTTCTATGCAGAGTACATCATGAGAAACGCTGGACTGGAAGAAACACAAGCTAGAATCAAGATTGCCGGGAGAAATACCAATAACCTCAGATATGCAGATGACACCACCCTTATGGCAGAAAGTGAAGGGGAACTAAAAAGCCTCTTGATGAAAGTGAAAGAGGAGAGTGAAAAAGTTGGCTTAAAGCTCGACATTCAGAAAACGAAGATCATGGCATCTGGTCCCATCACTTCATGGCAAATAGATGGGGAAACAATGGAAATAGTGTCAGATTTTATTTTGGGGGGGCTCCAAAATCACTGCAGATGGTGATTGAAGCCATGAAATTAAAAGATGCTTACTCCTTGGAAGGAAAGTTATGACCAACCTAGATAGCATATTGAAAAGCAGAGACATTACTTTGCCAACAAAAGTCCATCTAGTCAAGGCTATGGTTTTTCCAGTAGTCATGTATGGATGTGAGAGTTGGACCATGAAGAAAGCTGAGTGCCGAAGAATTGATGCTTTTGAACTGTGGTATTGGAGAAGACTCTTGAGAGTCCCTTGGACTGCAAGGAGATCCAACCAGTCCATTCTGAAGGCGATCAGGCCTGGGTGTTCTTTGGAAGGAATGATGCTAAAGCTGAAACTCCAGAACTTTGGCCACCTCATGCGAAGAGTTGACTCATTGGAAAAGACTCTGATGTTGAGAGGGATTGGGGGCAGGAGGAGAAGGGGACGACAGAGGATGAGATGGCTGGATGGCATCACTGACTTGATGGACATGAGTTTGAGTGATCTCCAGGAGTTGGTGATGGACAGGGAGGCCTGGCGTGCTGCAATTGATGGGGTCGCAAAGAGTCGGACACAACTGAGCAACTGAACTGAACTGTCTCATACAGGGCATCATCTGAACATCCAGCTTGTCTTCCCATCCCCTATTCTCAGTTTTCCCTTAGCCATCCATCCCTAGAAATTTCATTCTATGCTCTAGATAGTTCCCCAAATTACTTAGCCATTATATGTTGACATCATTTTCATATGTTTAAAGGTTTCTAACACACAATCATTAGCCATTAGGGAAATGCAAATTAAACTACAGTAACATCAGTTCAGTTCAGTCATTCAGTCATGTCCTACTCTTTGTGACCCCATGGACTGCAGTGCGTTAGGCTTTCCTGTCCATCGCCAACTCCCACAGCTTGCTTAAACATGTCCATCAAGTCAGTGATGCATCCAACCATCTCACCCTCGGTCATCCCTTTCTCTTTCTGCCTTCAATCTTTCCCAGCATCAGGGTCTTTTCCAATGAGTCAGTTCTTTGCATCAGGTGGCCAAAGTATTAGAGATTCAGCATCAGTCCTTCCAGTGAATATTCAGGGTTGATTTCCTTTATGATTAACTGGCTGGATCTCCTTGCAGTCCAAGGGACTCTCAAGAGTGTTCTCCAGTACCACAGTTCAAAAGCATCAATTTTTCAGTGCTCAGCTTTCTTTATAGTCCAACTCTTACATCCATATGTGACTACTGGTAAAACCATAGATTTGACTAGATGGACCTTTGTCAGTAATGTCTCTGCTTTTTAATATGCTGTCTAGGTTGGTCATAGCTTTTCTTCCAAAGAGAAAGTGTCTTTTAATTTCATGGCTACAGTCACCATCTGCAATGATTTTTGAGCCCAATAAAATAAAGTCTCTCACTGTTTACAGTTTTTCTCCAGATATTTGCAGTGAAGTGATGGGACCAGATGCCATAATCTTAGTTTTTTGAATGTTGAGTTTTAAGCCAGATTTTTCACTTTCCTCTTTCATCTTCATCAAGAGGCTCTTTAGTTCTAATTCACTTTCTGCCATAAGAGTGGTGACATCTGTATATCTGAGGTTATTGATATTTCTCCCAGCAATCTTGATTCCAGCTTTTACTTCATCTACCCTGGCATTTCACATGATGTACTCTGCATATAAGTTAAATAATGAAGATGGCAATATACAGGTTAGATGTACTCCTTTCCCAATTTGGAAACAGTCTGTTGTTTAATGTCCCATTCTAACTGTTGCTTCTTGACCTGCATACAGATTTCTCAGGAGGCAGGTCAAGTGGTCTGGTATTCCCACCTCTTGAAGAATTTTCCAGTTTGTTGTGATCCACATAGACAAAGTCAATGTGGATAGCATTGTCAATGAAGCAGAAGTAGATGATTTTCTGGAATTCTGTTGCTTTTTCTATGATCCAGTGGATGTTGGCAACTTGATCTCTGGTTCCCCTGCCTTTTCCAAATCCATCTTGAATATCAGGAAGTTCTTGGTTCACATATTGTTGAAGCCTAGCTTGAAGAATCTTGAGCATGACTTTGCTAGCATGTGAGATGAGTGCAGTTGTGCAGTAGTTTGAGCATTCTTTGGCATTGCCTTTCTTTGGGATTGGAATGAAAACTGACCTTTTCAGTCCTGTGGCCACTGCTGAGTTTTCCAAATTTGCTGACTTATTGAGTGCAGCATTTTCACAGCATCATCTTTTAGGATTTGAAATAGTTCAGCTTGAATTCCATCACCTCCACTAGTTTTGTTCATAGGGATGCTTCCCAAGCCCACTTGACTTCACACTCCAGGATGTCTGGCTCTAGATGAGTGATCACACCATTGTGGTTATCTGGGTCATGAAGATCTTTTTTGTATCGTTCTTCTGCATATTCTTGCCACCTCATCTTAATCTATTCTGCTTCTGTTAGGTGCATAATATTTCTGCCCTTTATTGTGCTCATCTTTGCATGAAATGTTCCCTTGGTGTCTCTAATTTTCTGGAAGAGCTCTTGCCTCTTCCATTCTATTGTTTTCCTCTATTTCTTTGTGTTGATCACTGAGGAAGACTTTCTTATCTCTCCTTGCTATTCTTTGGAACTCTGCATTCAAATGGGTATATCTTTCCTTTTTTCCTTTGCCTTTCACTGCTACTCTTTTCTCAGCTATTTGTAAGACCTCATCATTCAACCATTTTTACCTCTTTGCATTTCTTTTTCTTGCAGATGATTTTGATCACTGCCTCCTAAACAGTGTTACGAACCTCTGGCCATACTTCTTCAGATATTCTGCCTATCAGACATGATCTCTTGAATCTCTTTGTCACTTCCACTGTACAGTCTTAAGGGGTTTGATTTAGGTCATACCTGAATGATCTAGTGGTTTTCCCTAATTTCTCCAATTTAAGTCTGAATTTTGCAGTAAGGAGTTCATGATCTGAGCCACAGTCAGCTCCCAGTCTTGTTTTTGCTGACTGTATAGAGCTTCTCCATCTTTGGCTGCAGAGAATATAATCAGTCTGATTTTGGTATTGACCATCTGGTGATGTCCATATGTAGAGTCTTCTCTTGTGTTGTTGGAAGAAGGTGTTTGCTATAACCAGTGCATTCTCTTGGCAAAACTCTGTTAGCCTTTGCCCTGCTTCATTTTGTACTCCAAGTCCAAACTGGGTTATTCCAGGTATCTCTTGACTTCCTGCTTTTGTCATCCAGTCCCCTATGATGAAAATGATATCTCTTTTCTGATGTTAGTTCTAGAAGGTCTTGTAGGTCTTCATAGAACCATTCAGCTTCTTTGGCATTAGTGGGTGGGGCTTAGACTTGGATTACTGTGATTCTGAATTGTTTGCCTTGGAAATTAACAGAGATCATTGTGTCATTTTTGAGATTGCACCCAAGCACTGCATTTTGGGCTCTTTTGTTGACTATGAGGGCTAGTCCATTTCTCTAAGGGATTCTTTTGCTCAGTAGTAGATAAAATGGTCATCTGAATTAAATTTGCCCATTCCGGTGAATTTTAGTTCACTGATTGCTAAAAATGTTGATGCTCCCTCTTGCCATCTCCTGTTTGACCACCTCCAATTTACCTTGATTCATGGGTCTAACATTCCAGGTTCCTATGCAATATTGTTCTTTACAACATTGGGCTTTACTTCCATCACCTGTCACAACCACAACTGAGCATTGTTTTCATTTTCGCTCAGCCTCTTCATTCTTTCTGGAGCTATACTTCCACTCTTCTCCAGTAGCATAATGGGCACCTACCAACCTGGGGAGTTCATCTTTCAGTGTCCTATCTTTTTGCCTTTTCATATTGTTCATGGGGTTCTCAAGGCAAGAATATTGAAGTGGTTTGCCATTCCCTTCTGCAGTGGACCACGTTTTGTCAGAACTCTCCACAATGAGCTATCCTTCTTGGGTGGCCCTACATGGCATTCCTCATAGTTTCATTGAGTTAGACAAGGCTGTGATCCAAGTGATCACAGTTTTCTGTAATTGTGGTTTACATTCTGTCTGCCCTCTGATGGATAAGGATAAGAGGCTTCTGGAAGCTTCCTGATGAGAGGGACCAGCTGTGGGGGAATCTGGGTCTTGCTCTGATAGGCAGGGCCACGTTCGATAAATCTTTAACTTTCTTTTGATGGGTAGGGGTGTGTTCCCTCTCTGTATTTTGGCCTGAGGCCAAACTATGGTAGGGGTAATGGTGACCTCGTTCAAAAGGACTTATGCCAGGACTGTTGTATTCAATGCCCCTGACCCCATGGGATGTCACTGTCGACCCACGCATCTGCCGGAGGCATCTGGACACTCACAGGCAAGTCTGGCTCAGTCTCTTGTGGGGTCACTGCTCCTTTCTCCTGGGTCCTGGTGAGCACAAGGTTTTGTATGAGCCCTCTGAGCATCTCTGGCGATGATGGGGTTTGATTCTAAACGTGATTTCGCCCCTCCTACTGTCTTGCTGGGGCTTCTCCTTTGCCCTTGGATGTGGCGTATCTTTTTTTTGGTGGGATCCAGTGTTGTCCTGTCGATGCTTCAGTGGTTACTTGCAATTTTGGAGTTTTCACATGAGAAGATGAGTGCACAGCCTTCCACTCTGCCATCTTGTGAATAACATACCATAACATACTACTCCACATTTATTAGAATAGAACATATTGACAATAGCAAGTGCTGGCAAGGATGAAGGACAGTGGGATCTTCTCTACCTTGCTGATGAGAATATAAATCAGTGTCTCCATTCTGAAAAAATAGTAGTCCCTTGTAAAGTTAACTATATACGTACCATATGAGGCAGCAATCACATTCTTGGGTATTTATCTCAAAGAAATTAAAAGTTATGTTCACGTGTAAATATAAAACCTGTACACAGATATTCGTAGCTGCTTGAAACTAGCACAGTCCAATTTTCCTTTAGTAATTAAATGGATAAATACCTCATGGTACATCAGTACAACAGAATACTTGTTAGCAATAAAAAAGGAACTATGGAGACACACAGCTTGGATATACCTCAAGGCCGTATGATAAGTGGATAAAAGGCCAATCACAGAAGATTGCCTACTATATGATTCCATTTATAGAAAAGTCTGAAAGTGACAAATTGTGATGATGGAGGAGGACAAATCAGTGATCCTTAAGGGTTATGATGGAGAGTGTGACTTTTAAGGAATAACATGAGGGAGTTTCTTTATGGTGATGGAACAGTTTTGTATCCTGATTACAGGGACAGTTGTCTGTATATCTGATAGCATTCTGTAGCACTGTACACTGAGAGATGAAATAGGGCTGACAAACGCTGATGACATCTGTGTCAGGTGTGTAGTCCAGCTACCAGTATTGTGCCAGTGTTAATTTTCTGGTTGGGGCCGTGTTATTTGGTTACAGAGGTATATGAGACTCTTCATACTGAGATTGTGTTCTGCTCATTTATTTTTTAAAAGCTGCACTATTTTAAAACTTGTTCAACTTAGGCTCTTTTGAAGGAAACTATTGTTAAAAAGAAAAGGCTTCTGCTTAATCCTCAAAGCCAAGAGAGATAAAACTCAGACTCTTAACGAGGCATACAGTGCAAATCCAAATTATTTTTAAACTCCGTAAACATCACTCCTCTTTATTCTCGCAAGTCATTTCTGTCTTGACCATCCTGAAACTCTCACAGGTTTATGTGGGACTCCTTCTTCCACCCTTTTAGTGGCAAATTCCTTATCATATTTCCCTTCACTGAAATCTCCTCTTGCTTGTGGTCTTTCTCAAACTTCAGTTGCTGCTCCTCCTCTGTGCTTCTGTCACATACTGTCACACTTCTACTGAGAACTGAGCACATTTGCTGGGATTTTTGTTTCCTTCTTTGTTTATTCATGGGTTTTCTCCACTAGACTACAAACTCAAGGAAAGGTGTAACACCTTGCTATTCTTTGAATCCGACAAGCTCTGCATCAGTCCATTGAATTCATAAACACAATATGTAACTGAGTTGATCATTTAGCCTCAAATAAATTAATGTTTCCTGTTTAGTTAACAAACCTTCACCCTTAGACTTTGTTAATAGAAATGTTTTTATTTTCTCCCACCCACAATGCAAGTCTACTTTGCATTGTTGTTTCTGACCTTCCTCTTCTGGCTCAATTGGCAAAACTTCAGTGTGTTTCAGATACATTTTTAAAAGCAACCTTTGTGGGTCTAATAAACATTAATACCATCTGTGCTTTTCTATAGCCCAGGGAAATTCTATCTAGAGTTACAGAACAGTTTTGAATAGAGTTAGAAATAACTACAGTTCCCTTGGAATCCATAACATTTTATTTGCCAGACATTATGTCCATAGCATCTAATGCCTGCTGTTATGAGCTACCATAGCCACAATTTAAAAAACATTTGTTTTATATGTAATCTCTTAGGTCAAGCTCTCAGGAAGTCATTTTAGATTATGTCATTTTGATATGATCAAATCACTTTTCAGAAATGACAGTGGTGATAACATGAAAGACAGTAGGACTCTGCTATAAAAAATAAAAGCAGAAACAATAAATTTTACCTGAAACAAATTTTGTGTTAAGTGGGACAGCACAATTAAGAATATTATGGTGATAGTTATAAATGCCAACGTTTTATTCAACCTAATTCCCAAACATTTTCTCATATTCCTTCTGTCATCAAACAGCCAAGGTCTCTCCCTCCCTCTTTCTGACTGTAACTGTAGACAGTATAGCGTGAGAGCACAAGAGTTTTAATCAAGACAGTATGATGGAGATTATCCAAATACTTTACAACTGCATTTCTTACCCTACATTATGAGGCTCAACATAAAGGCTTTGGCTGTATCTTTCCTTTGCTCCTTACAGTCCAGACTCATTGGCCTTCCTTTTGTTCTACCATCACTTGGAGCTTGGACTGGCTTTGGGACTTGACCCTAGCTGTTTTCTCTACTTGGAAGGAACCTCCTGTAGCTCACAACACATTGTCTTTTCTTCTGGTTAGTCAAAGCAATGTAACATTGTAAAGCAATTACCCTCCAATTAGAAAATTTGAAATAAAAATAAAAAGGGAAAAAAGACAATGTTTTCAGAGCATTAAAAAAGAAAAAAAGAAAAAGCTTTAAATGTCACTTTCTGAGAGAGGGCTATTGAGTCTGAAGTAGCTTCATCACATTATGCTGGGCTTTCCCAAGACAGTTCACTAGGACTGATGATACACATCTCTTTCCAACTTGATACTCAAGAGTGTTACCTTGTAGCTTGAAATCATGTTTGGGATAATTTACCCCACCGAAAACAGCGAATACTACAACTGAGGGCTTTGTCTGATTTTTGTGTTTTGAGAGCTGGTTACTAAACATTTACCAACATACCTCACCTCCACCACCAATCAGTATATAATTCTTTTAATTCATTTATTCTTAAATAATGATTTGTCTTTTTAAAAAAATCTCTATTTGTGTGTGTGTCTTTGCTTCTGGTAGAAAATAAGCATTTTGAGAACCAGTTTAGCACTCTCTCCCCAGTGCCCAGAACAGTGAACTCCACAGGACAGGTATAAAGCAAGTATTTGTTGAATGAGTGAATCATTAGGCTAGATGTGTTACTTTTAAAAGGTGAATTTATTAACCCTAACACCGATCAGTTGATATTTTTCCTACAAAACTTATATTACTATGTGAATGATTTCCTCAAATAATGCTACATTTAAGATATGCTGTGTTACTATAGTTTCTTTCAAGAAAAGTCAAATGCTGGCTAAATCTGGGGAGGGAGTTAGACCTGGTTTATGCTCAATATGCACTTGACTCAGAAGAGAGAACTTTTAAATCCTTAAACCAGCTAAGTAATCACTCCAATTCTTTCATGTCATTGTTAATAATTAAATGTTTAAAACTTCTTTAAGCTATTAAGCTAGGAATAAAAATGCAATATTTTAACCCAATTTACTCAACTAAAGAACAATCCCAGATGTTATTTAACATGAAGATTAGCAGTGATCTGCATTTTATTAAAATCTGAGTACTAGAAAGAGAATTTTTAACATATTATGTAAAGAAGTTAATTGAATGCTATTAAATAAGGGAATATTATCTTCAGTTCCCTGAAAGATTGTTAATTAGATCCTGAGTCTGCCTCAATGGACAAGAATTTGAGGAAACTCCAGAGGATAGTGAAGGAGAGGGAAGCCTGGAATGCTGCAGTCCATGGGGGTCACAAAGAGTCTGATAAGACTTCGTGATTGAACACAACTCACACCCATATCTAATATGAATTGTTGGGGGTTTTTTTTGCTTCTGTATAGCTGTGTACCCATAGGTGTTACATAATCCACTATCAGATGAAATTTAAGTGCTGGTTTCTATTCTTTTTTTTCCCACTGAATTTACAATTTAGTTTTTATTTATTCACTTATTTTTACCCAAATAATCATTACCATTACATTAGCATCTACAACTTATTTGGAACATTCATTTGGAATGCTATCATTATAATTCAGTCCTAAAAATGTATGTTCAAATAACTAAAGAAAATGTTAAATATTATTCTTTGTTAAGCTATTTTAAACTTTACTAAAAGATGAGCCAGTGCGGTAAAAAATGTAGTAAAGGTGAAAATTTCCTTCAAGTGTATTGATGAGACTTCTTAGTATCTTCTGCTCTCATTATAAACAAAGTTAATATGTCATTTTTTTAATTTTTTTAAAACTGAGCAACCCAATTACTTAATGATCTTAGGGTTTAAAGAGAAAAAATATGTATATATTGAAAATCAGATGCCCTGGATGTTGTCTCTTAAAAAGCTAATTCACTTTTTATGTTAACTACCATCAAAGATGATACTGTTAAATTGAACAGCTATGGCATTGCTTTCTGTTGGTCATTGTGCAGAGAGTCAAATCTGCAATATAGTGTTACAACTGCCTTTGGATCCTAAAACCTGAGTTAGCTGAAAAAGTAAAATTGTGACTAAATGACATTCACTTTTGTTGTTCAGCATCTGATAAACTTGTTTACCATTTGTGTTTAGGTCCATGGTTGCTAAAACGTAATTCTTACCTCTTGCTCTGGGAGCAATACATGTCACTAGGAAATAATTGTTGTTTATGGCAAGTCAACCACAGCATAAAGCTACAAATAATCATTGAGCCCTTATTTAGTAATACACTCTAATAGATACTGTGCAGAATTCAGATGTTGGTAGGAGGGTCCTTCATCACAGGGAAAAATCAGGGTAGTTTAGACAGCCTTAATTTCCTATGGGTAATAACAAAAGGAAGAAGGAGATGAATGAAACTTGAAAACAAAATAGTAAATAGTAAAGATTCTTTAGAAAACCATTATATCCATACACGGCAAACAGGGCTTCCTAAAATGAAAGAGAAAATGAGGGAAGAATTTCTTGATTGGGGATCACCGTTTTGTTGTAAAGCCAAGCTAAGTCCAGATTCTAGCTTGTATAAAACTAGGAGGAAAGGAATGACTAATGTATTTGTGGAGTATATTCCTTAAGAGACCACCAGTCTATGTATGGGGGATCCAAAAAGGAGAAAACCTCCTAACAAGTCCATTCAAGGAGCTATAGGATATGGACCAGAAAAACAGAAAAGACAGGAGAGTGATGGGTATGAGAGACATTAATAAATGAATGAAGCAAGAGTCATCAAATTTAGTGGATAATATGATGGAGCAGTCCGGAGAAGGCAATGGCACCCCACTCCAGTACTCTTGCCTGGAAAATCCCATGGATGGAGAACCCTGGTGGGCTACAGTCCATGGGGTCGCTAAGAGTCAGACACAACTGAGTGACTTCCCTTTCACTTTTCACTTTCATGCATTGGAGAAGGAAATGGCAACCCACTCCAGTGTTCTTGCCTGGAGAATCCCAGGGATGGGGGAGCCTGGTGGGCTGCCGTCTATGGGGTCACACAGAGTCAGACATGACTGAAGCTACTTAGCAGCAGCAGCAGAATAAAGTATATACAATTTACAGAATGTCAATAGGTACAAGTGCATAGTTAGTATATGAGTATGTAAATATGTATACATATGCAGCCAAAACTATTAGCAATTTTCATGTAGACATAGAATGTTTTCTGGTGTTAAGAGTCCCCTCATAGGCTAAACAAGAGAAGAATAAGTAAATATACTGGTTCCCTCCAATGTCTCTTAGGTCTTCATGCTTGGTTCTGTAAAATTCACTAGTGCTATTTTGTGTTTCATGAAAATCCACACAAAAGTTTGATCCCCAGTAGTTCATGTACAGCTCATCAGTTTGTTTTAGTGGAGTTCATAGGCAAATTGCAGACTGTCCTGTCCTTTTTCTTATTGATAGAAGTTTGATCTATAAAGCAAATTTCTGCATCAACGTAATTTTACTGCACAATCTTTCTATGCCTTCATAACTACATAAAGCAATGTAGTATTCAAAAATTGGTGGTTTATTTCCATCTATTTCCAACATATTATTCTGGTGTATATTTCAAAATACTTATTTTTCACAACAAGTGCAGTAGAACTGTGAGTTCTATAAGTTTCTTTTTTTTAATTTTATTGAAGTATAATTGATTTACAGTGTTGTGTTTAATTTCTGCTCTATAGAAAAGTGACTCAGTTAGGCATATACATATTCTTTTCATATCACAGGGCATAGAATATAGCTTCCTATGCTACACAGCAGGAGCCTGTTGTCCATCCATCCTAAATATATTAGTTTGCATCTGCTAATCAAACTGCAAATCCTTCCTTCCCCCACACTCCCACCCCTTTAGCAACCACATCTGTTTTCTATACCTGTAAATCTATTTTTTTATATAAATTTCTTTTTTAAAGTTAGAATAACATTTCATGGTGAAGGGCCTCTTATTTAACTCACCTATTACCAGTTAGCATTAATCCCATGGTTCCAGTAAAGGTAGGCACCTCTCCTATTATGCCTCTCTTCTCAACTTTCTCCACCCAAAAGCCAAACAACTTAGATGGTCTCTTAAGATTTTTCTGTTACCAAAAAAAAAAAAAAAAAAAAGATTTTTCTGTTACATGATTTATTCCCCGCCACTTTTGACATTCAGAAAGCAACACTGAATTATGAGTTCTATTTTGTAGAGTGAAAAAGATGATAACATATTTTAGAGTTAAGAATAGATTCATTTGACATAGATTTTTCTGTATTTATCCCTCCTTTCAATGATTATTCAAGGCGTTTATTCTGTTCTACATACAGACCTATGTTATAAGAACATTCTTTCCCAGACCTTGAAATAAATGCTTAGCAAGGTAATCTTATAGTTTTATGAGGAGGAGTAGCTATCTACTTTTATCATCACAAACCAGTCACAGGTCCTGTCTCAACTTTTTTATTAATAATGAGTCATGTATGAGACTCAGAATCATTTTTCTGCAATTTTCTCTCCACAAATTGGTGTTTAATTATCTGCAAGAAAAAGCAGTGAATTTGTTTTATGACTAAGTGTAAACTCATTGATTCTCATCTCAGAAAACAATTACAGAGATGGTTTATTTCCTTGATAGATTGTTTCTTATATATGTAGTGATCAAGAACAAGAATGCAAATGAACATGTAATTATGACTACTGTGCAGTGTTTTGTTTGCTTTTCCTTTTAAACATTTTTCATTAATTGTCAAGTCAAACTGGGAGAAGTTCATTATTGAGGGTACAGGTTAAATTGTCTGTGGGAAACTAATGATGGGAGCAGCTTCTTTCTCACTCTCTGCATTAAAAGGTGGGGTTTATTTCCTCTCTCCTTGAACCTGGGTTTGCCCTGTGACTGTTGAGTCAGAAACTATAGTAGAAGTGACACTGTGCCAATTCCAGGAGTGTATCAGCTCCCATTTCCTCTTGTTTGGAATGCTTGCTCTGGGGTAAACCAGCTGTAATATGACAAGTAGATTCTGCAAGGTTGCTGTACTGTGAGGAAGCCCAAGCTGACAGTGTTCTTATATCATTTAAACAGCATGCATGTTAATTGATTAGTCTCCTTTTCTGGATGCTAACTTTAAAAAAAAGAACAAATATGTCTTATTTATTTTCATTAATTTTTATAGTACACATGTATGGAGTGCAATTAGAGAGATACAGGGGTAAAAGATAGTATGTTTACTTAGAAGGAATCATAGTGATTACATACATTCTGAGAGACAAGAGAGGTAGACACACCAAAGTGATAAAATTCACAGGTGATATGATAGAAAAATGAACAGTGTGCAAATTGGGATGCTAGACTAAGAATGCTAGTTCTATCCAGAAGTCTACTTTTCGCACTTTTTTTTTTTTTTTACTATTATTTTACTTACATCATAGTAACTCTTCAATTTTTCTGACTTATTTTTATTGAAGTACAGTTGATTTACAACATTGTATTAATTTCTGCTGTGATTCAGTTATACATATATTGGCATTCTTCTTTAATATTCTTTTCCATCATGGTTTATCATAACGTACTGAATATAGTTCACTGCCCTAAACAGTGGACATTGTTTATCCATTCCTTATGTAATAGCTTATATCTGCTATACCTGACCTCCTATTCAATTCCCTCCCCAACCCTCCTCCCCCTTGGTACCCACAAGTTTCTTCTCTATGGTTATGAGTCTGTATCTACTTTGTAGATTGGTTCACTTGTGCTGTGTCTTAGATTCTTCTTATAAGTGATATCGTATGGTGTTTGTCTTTCTCTTTCTGATTTACCTCACTTAGTATGATAATCTCTAGTTGCATCTGTGTGTGTCCATGCTCAGTCCTTAAGTCATGTCCAACTCTTTGTGACTTCATGGACAATAGCCTGCCAGACTCCTCTGTCCATGGATCTTCCCAGGCGAGGATACTGGAAGGAGTTGTGTTTCCTTCTCCAGGAGATCTTCCTGACCCAGGGATTGAACCTGCGTCTCCTGCATTTGCAGGTGGATTCTTTACCACTGAGCCACCTGGTAAGCCCCTACTTGCTGCAAATGGCATTATTTCATCCTTTCTTTATGGTTGAGCTACTCTCCAATTATTAAGCACAAATCAAATGATAGGCATTACGTAAGTGATACATTGCTCTGAGAAAGAGACAAGAAATTATGCATGATATAGTTCTAAAAGTTTTCATTGCAAATTCATCTCAAAAATACTTTGGTAAATTCAGTTTATCAGGAAAGGAAAACAACTAGACTCTAAAATGGGATTTGTTGTTGTTTAGCAGCTAAGTCATGTCTGACTCCTTGTGACCCCATGGACTGTAGCCCACCAGGCTCCTCTCTCCATGGAAATTCCCAGTCAAGAATACTGGAGTGCATTGCCATGCCCTCCTCTAGGGGATCTTCCTGACCCACAAGTTGAACCTGTACCTCCTGTGTCTCCTGCATTTCAGGCAGATTATGTACCCACTGAGCCATCAGGGAAGCCCCCATAAATGGGATACCTTTTCAACATGCAGACCCATCAGTGTTACTTCCCTGACGTGTTATATATGAAGATAAAAATATTTAAGATTCACCCTTGACCTCTTGATGCCGATGTCAGAAAGGACAACATTGCATTCCAACAAAAATTTATTGTATTCATGTAACTGATAGAAATGCATATGGAAAGAGCTTGTTTCATTAAGGCACTTCTTATAATAATGTATAACAACTGCTGATAAATGTCTCTGAGTAGGATCTCTCTTCAGATCAACCTTACTGAAGGGAATAATTTATAATCTCAATTGTTTGCATGAAGACGACAGTACTAGAAATGGGACTCTTAAAACACTTGAAAATAATTTGAATCCTTTAGTTTTTGAAATTTCACTTCAAATTTGCGTTGTTTTCTCAGAGATAATACAAATATAAATCTTTAGCCTAGCACTTTGGGAGATTATTTCAAAAGTGAAATTAATAGTCAGAATTCAGTGTATCTATCTTACTTAGATTGCTTCATTAGTAGAGTTGAGTTCCAGATCCACCACTTTCTAGCTGCGTGGTCTCGTGCCAGTCATTCATCTACCTCACACCACCTTGTGAGGGTGGATGGGTAGAGCACATGCTTGTGGTCTTCAAAGTGCCTTTGACAGAGACACCCACTCTTTATCTCAGTGCCTACTCAGAAGTCAAATATGAAAAGCATATAATAGGGTTACTTGAAGGAACTCCAGTCAGTCCAGTTTTACAGTTTTAATGTGTAATAAAGAGATTTGAAGCAACATAAAATCATCATACTCATTATTTTCTTTGTGAAAATAAAGAAACTTTGGTTATATTCCTTTTTCATCTTTTCTTCCCACGTTACTGGCTAACATCAGTTCCTACAGATGGCAGGGGTTTCAAAATTCTGTTAGATGTCTAATTAAAATTTTTAAAGTTAAAAATCATCCCATGGGGAGAAGAAATAAGCAGGGTCAGATAAAATGACTAGATAGAAATGTGTTAGGTAGCAAATTTGTTGTAGATGTTACACAGAAAAAGAGTCTCATGGTCAAGTAAGTTTGAAAGACAGTGATAGGTAGCAGATAGATTGGTTTATTGTAGGTTTCTCAGAAGTCACAGTTGCTGATGTGCATTGTGAATTCTCCAGGAAATGGTATTCTTCAAAGTTAGGCAACAAACCACTGAAATTTAGGAAAGACAGAAATGTGTTTTCTTCATCATTTTATCCCCAGTGCCTGTTACGATATCTGACACATACTTGACACACAGTCCGTAACAGTTGATTGAATTGAAATTATCTCTGAGCTTTAGTTCCCAGGTCACTATGAAGTAGCTTTTTTACTGGAAATACATAATCTTTTCTCTCTGGCACTACTTCTATTGTATTAGAGAGTTTAAAACCCATAGAAAAAAGCACAAAAACAAACTAAAGCTAGGAAACTGTACCCATTGAACTGCTAAAAAGCTCCATCTAGATTTCTTAATATTCTGAAATCTAGAGAGGAGTTGTATGCTCAGATTGGAATGTTGTATCCAATACAGGAAGACAAACACATTTATCTGTGTCAGTGTTTTTACTGCATCTGTTTTATTATTATTGCTTTCCATGTGATTTATACTTAATGTACTCTTGCCCAATATAATGAACTTCATTCTTGTAGGGTTATTCTGTTAAATTTAGTTTTTACGCTTATTTGAAGTAAGTTACAAATTTCTTTCTGTATGTGCATTGCAATTGAAAATAAATATAAAAAAATTCTTATAATTATTAAATGCTTATGTATTGGATGCTATTCTAAATATAATACATTTATCATAAAATCCAATTTTATTTAATTCTCCCAATATTGCCTGATTTAAGTATTACTGTCTGTTTTCTGGATGAGTAAGAAATTTTGAGGAAAAGAAACTTTAAGGACTTTTTTCAAATATATGGCTAGAAAATTACAGAGTTGAAGTATAGTTTGTTTTATCTGATTCAGAATCGCATACTTTTAAATAGTCAATAACAGAACTTTAAAATACAAAAATTAAGTTCCTCTCCCCTTGTGGCTTCACTGGAAGTTCACTCCTCTGAGACATCAATGGAAAGAAGAAAATGCCTTGCATTTTCCTCACCTCATCATGAATTTTTGCACTATCCCAGGTTATTCCCAAACTGAAGGATGAGTTCAAATAGGCAGAAGGTGAGGGATTGAAACCTTAATTTTGGAGGTCTCAAGTGATTTTCTCCCTCCTATGATGGCATTGAATGAACTTAAACCTAATGTTAGCATGGTGGTGGTTTAGTCACATCCAACTCTTGCGACCCCATGGACAGTAGCCTGCCAGGCTCCTCTGTCCACGGGATTCTCCAGGCATGAATACTGGAGTGGGTTGCCATTTCCTTCTCCAGGGAATCTTCCCAACCCAGGAATCAAACCCAGGTCTCCTGCACTGCAGGCTGATTCTTTACCCTTGTAGTTAAATGTTAGCATCAACATCTTCAAAACATCATTCATTGTGGGGGAAAAGGGAATCAATATTAATATCAGAATCTTCCCTCTTACTTAATGTTTTTATTCACGCAACGGCACCCCACTCCAGTAAGTACTCTTGCCTGGAAAATCCCATGGATGGAGGAGCCTGGTAGGCTGCAGTCCATGGGGACACTAAGAGTTGCACATGACTGAGCAACTTCACTTTCACGCATTGGAGAAGGAAATGGCAACCCACTCCAGTGTTCTTGCCTGGAGAATCCCAGGGACAAGGGAGCCTGGTGGGCTGCCGTCTATGGGGTCGCACAGAGTCGGACATGACTGAAGTGACTTAGCAGCAACATAACCCCAAAGAGGTAATATATTTTATTTTATAATATTGCCCATAAATTTTACACATTCATTCTTTATTGTTCCATCTGTCATCACTGCATTCCTGCCTCTCTTCATTTAACAAATATTTACTGAAGACTTGTCATATGCTGGCACTGTTTAGGCTCATCTATACATTAATAAAGAAAAAAAGACAAAAATCCATGACATGATAGAACTCAGATTTTGATGGGGTAGAGACAACCATAAATAAAATGAACATGTTATTATTTATGTTACATGAGAATACCATAAGGAATACCATAAGGACTATGGGGAAATAACTCAGGGAAGGCAGATGAGTTTTAGAGAGCAGAGTGTATTTTAAATTGATTATTCAAATAAGGAGTTACTGGAAAGGTGACATTTAAGCAAGTATATGAAAGAGGTTAGCAATGAGTCAGCTGGATGGCTATCTAAAGGAAGAGCATTCCAGGTGGAGGGTCCAGCAAGGTGGCAAATTAGAAGGATATCAGTGAGGAAAGGCATACAAAGGAGATGGAAAAGCCATCACAGTTGCAGAGTAAAAGCTATCATAGACATGAATCAGCCATGAGTGTACACGTGTTCCCCATCCTGAACCCCCCTCCCAACTCCCTCGCCAGCCCATCCCTCTGGGTCATCCCAGTGCACGGCCCTGAGCACCCTGTCTCATGCATTGAACCTGGACTGGCGATCTGTTTCACATATGATAATATACATTTTTCAATGCTATTCTCTCAAATCATCATACCCTCGCCTTCACCTGAACTCCCTGCTATTTCTTATAAGTTAAGCAAACATCTTAAGTTGCCTTGTGTAATTTGAGCAAATGTCTATGTCATGGAAGTAACGTCTGAGGCAAAAATTCAGACACACAGATGCATGAAAGGGGAAGCTGTCAGTGATGACACAGAACTCAGGAGTAGATGGAAGAATGGGATGTCAATAGCATCAGTTAACAGTCCAAGTGAGCTTCCAAGAGACTTCACCTTATGATCACAAAAATCCAACATTCTTCTGTCTCCTCCTCCTCTTATCTTGTCAACTTCTCTACAGTCTCTACATTACCTCTTCATTCATCTACTTAACATATTATATTTCTACTGCAACTCACATACAATTTCCTTATTAAATAGGATATAATCCCCTTTGATCAATATTCTCCAAAAATAAAATAAACTTTACATGGTAAAAAAAAAAAAAAAATATTGTATACAGAGTATGTGACTGGTGGCTGTACCTCTCACCTTTAATTTTGCTGTGCTTTTCACCAGTAGGACGTGGTGGAAATGATGCTATGTGACGTCTGAGCATAGATCTTAAAGGGCATGCAACTCCCACTTGGGATCACCATGCCAGAGAATGTCCACTGCCATGCAGGAAATCTGTAGGAAATCTAACTACCCTCAGGCTGCTGTATTGGAGAGACCACGTGGAAAGATCTCATAAGTGGGACAGAGACGTGCCTGATGAGTCTTCAGATGTTTATGTCATCCCAGTTCAGGCACCAAACCTGTAAATGAGGAAGACGTCAAGATATGTCTGCCCCAGCCCCCATCAGATGGCAGTCATAGGAGAAATGCCAAGTCAGAATAACCCAGCTGAGCCCCACTGGTCTCAGAGCTCTTGAGAGGCAACAGTAAATGATTGTTAGTTTTTTAGAGCCTCTCTGCTTTGGAATTATTTGTTACACATAAGTGGATAACTGCGATTAGTAGCCTTTTGAGTATTTTGAACAAAGGAATGATATTATTTCTGTTTTAACAGGATTTCTCTGGCTTTGTGGAGTGGGGGAAGAGAGAATAAGAGATTATTTTACTAGTAAAAACAAAAATATTAGTTGCTTGGGGAAGCTTAGCAGGGAGGGGATATATGTATATTTATGGATGATTCACGTTGTTGTATGGCAGAAAACAGCACAACATTGTAAAGCAGTTATCCTCCAATTAAAAATTTTAAATATTAGTGCCTTGGACCAGAATGGTTGCAGTGGGTGTATTGAGAAAGAGTATTTAAATGTACTTTGAAGATGTAGGCAATAACTTTACCTAAGCGATTAGATGTAGGGTATAAGACAAAGTGTTGAATAAAAATGTTCACAAAGTTCTTAAGCATCTGGCTGACTCTTAGCTCTCATTTATTGGTTGTGGGCAGAGCACTGGAGGGGCTGGTTTGAAGGTAAAATTCAGGACTCAAGTTTGGGTTTGTTAAGATGTATATGTCAGTTTGACATCACAGTAGAGAAAGTAAGGAATTAGCTACATGTAAGATCCTCATGTTCCTAGGAGACAACCTATCTGAGGAGATAATTATGGGAGATGTTAACATATAGAAAATATTTAGCCAGGAAAATTAGTGAAAGTGTAAAGGGAGAAAAGAAAGACCAAGAACTCAGAGCACTTCAATTTTAAGAAGCCAGAGAGATGACTTGGTGCTAGCAAGGGTGTTCAAGAGAAAAAGGGCCAAAGAAGTAGAAGAAAAATCAGGAGTGATGTTCAAGGCAGCCAAGTGGGAATAATTCTGAACTAAGATCAGTATTCTTTATGCAACTGAATACCTGAAAAAGACTGTAAAGGTTTAAAAGCCATCTTGCCTCTATTCATCAAACCGTGACAACCAATATTGGCATCTTGAGTCCATTCTGTGTGTAAACGTCAGTAAAACTTTAGTACATATTCTCAATTGCAAGTGTAACTTCAGAACCTGGTGGAGAATTGGGAGGAAATTGAAACTTTTTTCAGGGCATAATACCAAATCATAATAAATGAGAGGGATGGTTAGAGCAGGATGTTTTAGCCTCTTCTCTGATTGTTGAGTGTCAGGGACATCCACCACAATAAGTCTTTGATTTTAAGTGGAGATTTTCCTATAGGACACTGAGGCTATATCAGTCTTACTATTCATAGTAAGAGCTCAAATGATCATTAGTGATACCATGTTTTCTCACATGATACATGTTGTCACAAATTTAAATATATAAGCTGAAGAAATAAATTAGTCCAACCATCCTATAAAATGGGCTTTTCTTTCCAGGAGGCACAATTAAGCTTCATTCTGCTGATTTTTCTCTTCTGTATTTCCCATGTGTTTATTTTCATCACAATACAGATGTCACAGTCCTGTTATTTTATCCCTTAAGGATGCTGGTGTTAAATATAATGTAAAATCTCAAAGAAATTCACAGTAATATACACATATAACTAGTTTCAGAAGTGAAGGGTTGAAATGAACTCTCCAAGGATTGTATTTGTTATTAAATGTTCCCTGTTGAAATGAACAGATAATTAATATGCCTCATGGTTAGAAAGTAAAATCTGCTTCATTACACAAAAACCTAGGGAATTAAAACCATCCTTTTCTAATTTATGAAAGATAAATTTAACTTTTAAATTCCATGTTTTACTCATTATTAAGGACTGATAATATGCACAATGTATGTGAAAGCCAATTATCTAAGAGCAATATTAGGTTCACAGAAAAAGTAAGATGAAAACATAGGCAGTTCTTACATGTCTCCTGCCCCATGCATGCATAGTCTCCATTATCAACTTCTTCACCAAAGTGGTGCATTTGTTACAGTTAATGAGCCTACACTGACACCTTATAATCACTAAGAACCATAGTTTACCTAGAGGATTCACTCCAGGTGTTGTAGCTTCTTTGGGTTTGGGCAAGTCTATAATGACATGTGAACCTCCCTAGTGGCTCAGTGGTAAAGAATCTGCCTGCCAATGCAGGAGATGCAGATTCAATCCCTGGATGGGGAAGATCCCCTGGAGAAGAAAATGGCAACCCACTTCAGTGTTCTTGGGAATATCGCATTAAAGAGGAGCCTGAGGGGCTGCAATCCATAGAGTCACAAAAAGTCAGGCAAGACTGAATGACTTAACAGCAAGAGCAAATAATGACATGTATTCATTATTATAGTATGAAGTAGAGTATTTTCACCACCCTAAAAATCCACTGTGCTCTACCTGTTCATGATCTTCAGTTTTAAAGGATAATTTTGCAAGGCTAAGAATTCTAGGTGGATATTGTTTGTCTTACCACTTTAAATATATCACTTCACTCTTACTGATTGCATAGTTTATGAGAAGTTGGATGTAATTCTTATCTTTGCTGCTGTATTAGTCGCTCAGTCACGTCCAATTCTTTGAGACCCCATAGACTGTAGCCCACCAGGCTCCTCTGTCTGTGGAATTCTCCAGGCAAGAATACTAGAGTGGGTAGCCACTTCCTTCTCCAGGGGATCTTTCTAACCCAAGGATTAAACCCAAGTCCCCTACGTTGCAGGCAGATTGTTCCCACGTGAGCCCCCAGGGAAGCTATCTACCCTCTGGCTTCTTTCAGGATTTTTTTAAGTTTGGTTTTCCGCAGTTTGAGTATAAGAGACCTAGGTACAATTTTTTTGAGCATTTACCTTTCTTTGTGTTCTCCAAGCTTTCTGGATCTGTGGCTTGCTTGTCTGACATTGACTTCGGGAAATTCTTGCTGCTGCTAAGTCTCTTCAGTCGTGTCCGACTCTGTGCGACCCCAGAGACGGCAGCCCACCAGGCTCCCCTGTCCCTGGGATTCTCCAGGCAAGAACACTGGAGTGGGTTGCCATTTCCTTCTCCAATGCATGAAAGTGAAAATTGAAAGTGAAGTCACTCAGTCGTGTCCAACTCCCAACGACCCCATGGACTGCAGCCTACCAGGCTCCTCCGTCCATGGTATTTTTCAGGCAAGAGTACTGGAGTGGGGTGCCATTGCATCTATATCCTTAAACTTAAACTCAGAGATTCTTCAGCTGTGTCCATCGAAGGCATTTTCATTTCTGTTACAATAGTTTTTGTTATCTAGCATTTCTTTTTTGGTTCTTTATTAGGATTTCCATCTGTTTCCATTGCCTATCTGTTGTTGCATAATATCTACATTATCTCTTAGACCCCCTAGCATATTCATAATTTTTCTTTTTAATTTACAGTCTGATAATTCAAACAGCCCTGACAAATCTGAGTCTAGTTCTGATGCTTGCTCTCTCTGTCTCTTCATATTGTCTTTTCTATCTTTTAATCTGCCTTGTAACATTTTCTTGATGATTGGCCCTGATGTACCAGGAAAAAGCAACTGCTTTAAATACTAATGTGGTGGGGACATGTAGGAGGAGGGGAAGGGGTCTACATTTCTATGACTGTGGCTAAAGGTGAGTATTACCCTTTCCCCAGATTGGTTAGACCTTGAAAACACCCCAAGACTTTAATCTCCGGTAAAAATAGGTTCTCTTGAGATCCAACCAGTCCATTCTAAAGGAGATCAGTGCTGGATGCTCATTGGAAGGACTGATGCTGAAGCTGAAACTCCAATACTTTGGCCACCTCATGCAAAGAGTTGACTCATTGGAAAAGACCCTGATGCTGGGAGGGATTGGAGTCAGGAGGAGAAGGGGACGACAGAGGATGAGATGGTTGGATGGACATGAGTTTGAGAAAGCTCCAGGAGTTGGTGATGGACAGGGAATCGTGGCGTGCTACAGTCCATGGGACCCTTGACATTCAACACCTGGAAGGAAAGTTATGACCAACCTAGATAGCATATTGAAAAGCAGAGACATTACTTTGCCAACAAAGGTCCGTCTAGTCAAGGCTATGTTTTTTCCAGTGGTCATGTATGGATGTGAGAGTTGGACTGTGAAGAAAGCTGAGCACCGAAGAATCGATGCTTTTGAACCATGGTGTTGGAGAAGACTCTTGAGAGTCCCTTGGACTGCAAGGAGATCCAACCAGTCCATTCTAAAGGAGATAAGCCCTGGGATTTCTTTGGAAGAAATGATGCTAAAGTTGAAACTCCAGTACTTTGGCCACCTCATGCGAAGAGTTGACTCTGGAAAAGACTCTGATGCTGGGAGGGATTGGGGGCAGGAGGAGAAGGGGACGACAGAGGATGAGATGGCTGGATGGCATCACCGACTCGATGGATGTGAGTCTGAGTGAACTCAGGGAGTTGGTGATGGACAGGGAGGCCTGGCGTGCTGCGATTCATGGGGTCGCAAAGAGTCGGACATGACTGAGTGACTGGACTGAACTGAGAGCAGACTAGCTTGAGGAAAAAAGAAAGCTCTGAAGTGTTTCAAAATTGTTCCTTTTCCCCTCTGTCTGCCAGAAGCATAAGCGGTTTTTCTCTGATATTTAGTGTGAGAAGCTAGTTTAGGTTCTACAGATTAAACTCACAAATCTGCAGGTGCCCCCAGTGACCAAACTGCCTGGAGCTTTTGACTCAGACGTGGCCACACAGACTCTGCTGCAGTTTATCAGTTATAGTTTAGCTTTTCCTACCCTGGCACTAGTTCCTGTGGAGGGTTCTGCTTATGGGTTTTTGTGATTCTCTGCATTTGACCTGTTTCTTTCTAATCTGAGAGTCAGTCATTTGCCCTGTGCCCTCCTGTCTCATGGATTTGAGAAGAGTCGTTGCTCATTCACTCTGTTCAGCTTTTTACTAGTTTTTATAATGGAATGAAAATTTCTAAGCTACTTGCATGCCAGCAAATAATAGTTCTTTTTAGACCAGAGAACAGAGCCTTCCAATTATTATTTGAATAAACATTCACATTATTACCACAAAAATCAAACAAAATTCCCTTCAGTTTATAGGTCATTTTGTATCTTATATTAAATGCATATATATGTGTGTGTGTATATTTATATATATATATGTATTGCCCACATTTCTATAACATTTCATCATATTATTGATTTGTAAAAACTCATACACAAGATACTATTTTTTATATATTTTTTACATATACTGCAGATATTTTTTTCAGACTACTGTCCTTCAGGCTTAAACACTAGTGTAGCCCACCAGGCTCCTCTGTCCATGGGATTTTCCAGGCAAGAACATTGGGGTAGGTTGCTATTTCCTCCTCCAGGGGATCTTCCCCAACCCAAGATCAAACCAGAGTCTCCTGTTTCTCCTGCATTGGCAGACAGATTCTTTGCCACTGTGCCACCTGGGAAGCCCTAATATTTCTTATAGTAGTACGTAGTAAATATGACATAAAATCTCACATTTTTCCATGTTTAAAACATTAAAAAGATCTTCTTCACCCAATTTTGCAATTGCTTGAAACAGTATATAGGCACCTATACACACATAGGTGTATATACATACACCTTTGTATATACAGTTTGTATATACAGTTGACCCTTAAAAATGTGGGGATTAAAGGTGCTAATACCTCCCCTACAACTGAAAATCTTTGTATTACCTTTATCTTTTTTCCTTGATATCTGAGGGGGACTGGTTCCAGGACTGGCCTTGAACACCAAAATTAGCTCAAAGCCCATAGTCAGCCCCTCTTATCTGCACTTTCACATCTGGAGCTTCAGCCACAGATCATGTCGTACTGTGGTATTTACTGAAAATAAAATCTGCATTAAGTGGACCGACACAGTTCAAACATGAGTTGTTCAAGGCTGAACAACAGGCATATATATGTGTTTGCATCTGTGTTCCATATTTGGAACTGCTTTGTGTAAGCATTGGTATGAATTGGAGAGTTCTATTTTCAAGAGCATAGTTAATTGTTCCAACACTATTGAAGGCTTATTGAACAATGCAGCCTTTCCACCACTCATTTGAAATGTCTTATTGGTCATAAACAAATCCTTATATGAGGAGCTCCTCAAGTACATGATGCTTACAGATACCTCCTTGCCTTTGCTGGTCCTCTCTCAGATACGTTCAATGCCCATCTTTCCTTTTTTAAAGTATTTAATTTATTTATTTGACTGTGTCGGGTCTTAGTTGTAGCACAGACTCTCTAGTTGTGACATGAGGGCTCAGTAGATGAGGTGCATGAGCTTAGTTCCTCTGTGGCATGTAGGATCTTAGCAAACCTGCAACCCTTCCCTTTCAAGGTGAAACGTTAATCACTGGACCATCAGGGCAATCCCCTCATCTTTCCTTTTGGTACACGGTGTATACTTCTACTCATTCTTGACCTTCTCAGTTGAAGTGTCATGGGTTGTGCTTGGTTTGTGCTTTCACTCCACTTGTTATATCTTATACTGAGCAATAATCAGTTGGTATTGGTAGAATGTCTGATACACCTCTGGGTAAACTTGATCCATATACCCTGTAATATGTAGCAATAGATACATTGTTTTATTTCTAGAAGGATGAAGATAAGAAACAGGTACATGTGTTGTTCAGCATGCATAAAAGCTAACTGGTTAAATTTATATCTCATCACATCATTTACATACTGGGATTTTCCCTTTACTAGAAATACTCTATTTTAATATGTGTTTGTTTTATTGAAATATGTGTTTTTAAATATATATATATATATATTAAAGAACATAGTTAACTGTTTCAACACTATTGAACACAATAATAATTTAACACAATTGAACATAATAATATGGTTTAGTCAGTAAGTCATATCTGACTCTTGGCAACCGCATGGACTGTAGCACACCAGGCTCCTCTGTCCATGGAATTCTCCAGATAAGAATATTGGAGTGGGTTGCCATCTCCTTCTCCAGGGGATCTTCCTAACCCAGAGATCAAACCCACATCTCCTGCATTGCAAGCGGATTCTTTACCACTCACCCACCCAAGAAGACCTATATGTGTGTGTGTGTGTGTGTGTGTGTGTTATATATGTGAGTTATATATCCTTCAAGAAAATTAGGGTTGCCTTTTTAGCAGTGTGGCAAAATCAAAGTCAACCTTCAGTGTTTTAAAGGTTCTGTACTATAGGCATATAGTTTGGCACATTGCAAGCATACTGTTGTCTGTAGGAAATGGAAAAATGGTAATGACATTATATCAGGCAAAACTTGCAGCCTGGAAGGGCAGGATATATCCACGCTGCTAATTTTCCCAGTTCAGTCTTTGTCCTCTTTGTGGAAAGAAATTGAAGGCATGTCCATCGATGCCAGCGCACATCACAGAAAGTACAAATCACAAATGATCCGTTTTAAAGTCTGATATTAATTTGACAGTTCATTAGTTGGAAAGTCTCTCCTCTGGTTCGAGTTACCACTTTTCCCATTTAAATCCAGAAAACAACAGCAGAGGCATCTTTGTCAGCTAACTTGAACAGTGTAACTCAGTTTTTGGGGAATGTGATAGCTGTGGTACAAATTCATCTTTTGAGCCTCTTCTTGAGGGTAGTTGCTAGTAATTGGACTACTTTGTGCAAAATCTGTGGGTGAGCACCCCCACTCTGAGGAAAAAACCTGGAGTTTGCTGGCTAGTTAACAAGAATAAAATTAGTCAGTTTTCTGGAGAAGTAAATATGTGCAGTTAAGTGTGTGTGACTATTATGCAGCCACAGAAAAATCCACATGCCAGTTTATTTGCTTATGGTGTTTCGGAAAATGGATCCTTTAGAGAGAGAGAAAGTACAAACTTTCAACTCCACTGATTTTAATTAAGCTAACTGTAGACTAGTGAACACTGCAAAATTCAAGAACCTGATGAGACAGTAGAGATTATACAGTAGGTACCGTGACCAATGGCTAGTCCTTAATTACCTGAAACTGACAAGACAATGGCCTGTCAAATTCCTTAATTTTCTAAAACCTGAAACTGAATAAGATTTTTCATGTGCTCTGTTTTCCTTATTTTTTATTGCCTTTCAGTCAAAATGAATCAGTTACATATTTTTTGATGATTTTCTATTATAGGTTAATAAGATTATTTTTCCATAAAACCTGAATATATAGCAGTGTAATCTGTTTATTTTTATGTACTCTTGCCTGGAAAATCCATGGATTTTGCAGTCCATGGGGTCGAGAAGAGTCGGACACTTTACTTTTTTTCATTGAAGAAGGAAATGGCATCCAGTGTAATTTGGAGAATCAAGGGATGGTGTTGCATTTGGGGTCAGTCGTGTAGCAGTAGCAGCAAAATGAATCAGTTATCTTATATTTTTATGATGATTTTTTTTTAGATTCAATATACTAGTGATATTGTTATGTTTGTGATATTGAATATTCATCCATGTTTCCATTCTTTTATAGATGCTATAAAGTTTTATTTAAAAGAAGTTACCTTTCATTAAAAATGAATTGTTGTTATTTATGTATATTAAGTGAAAAAAATACATAGTTTGTACCATTTTAATCTGTTCCACTAATGCAGACAGAATACATAGTCACTTTTTTTTTCATTTCTTAATTTATCCCCTTGAAATGAAGCTTTGCCCTGTCTTTCCCCCACAGAGAAACCTTGAATCTGAACAGTGCACCAGTGACGTTCTTCTAAAAGTCACACAATGTTACTGTCAGAGGCTGGTCATGGAAAACATCACACTTGGCCACTGCTACTGGGATACCACTGATAGTTGAAACCTTGATGGGGTGGTGCCTTAACACCAGGGACAGAGTCTATTTTAGATCACACTCTTATGATCTGTTTTTCTTCCACAGCACATAATAATAGAGCTGATAAGACGGGGTTAATTTCACTTCAATACTTTTCAAAAATCCCATGGACGGAGGAGCCTGGTGGGCTGCAGTCCATCGGAGAATTGGAAATGGCAACCCACTCCAGTGTTCTTGCCTGGAGAATCCCAAGGATGGGGGAGCCTGGTGGGCTGCCGTCTATGGGGTCGCACAGAGTCGGACACGACTGAAGCGACTTAGCAGCAGCAGCAGCAGCAGCAGAGGATTTTTGTCTAGAAAACTCTACTAACCCAGCCTCCACAAATTTAAGTATCCTGAGCTGATCCAAAGTCACCAGGCTAAAGACCCTGGATTGCTTTAATATGTATCCTTCATTCCACATCCAAGGAGTAGTGGTTAATGTTTCATTCCATTTTCTCTTCTGTCTCCAACAGGTTAGATTTCTACCGATATTGACTTTTTTGCTTTTCAGTCAGGTAGATCTAATTCCAGGGTAACGAATAGTCAACAGTCTTAATTATATACACTAGAGATGGCAAACTTTCACATCCAGAAGATGTACCTTTATATACTCATATGAAAATATACTTAAAAATACCAAGCTACTGATTCTAATTAATTTTTTTCTAATGTTTATTGATTCCTATCATTTTTTCTAGTTCACTAGCATATGCATGCATTATCTGTCATCTGTCATAATGAGTGCTTGCAGTTATAAGAAGATTGCCATTTTTATGTCCTCTGTATATCAAATATTTTCATTGATCAGCTTCTATGAAGAAACTTCTACATCTAATATGGAAGCCTTGAAAACACACAAAGTTGGCAATTGGTAATGAGAAAGATTGTCAGTGAGAAACGCACAGATTCTGAATTAAAAGTTTGTTCTTGTTGTTCAATTACTAAGTCATGTCTGACTCTTTGCAACCTCATGAACCACAGCACACCAGGATTCCTTGTCCTTCACTATCTCCCAGAGTTTGCTTAAACATATGTCTATTGAGTTGGAGATGCCATCCAACCATCTCATCCTCTTTCACACCCTTCTCCTCCTGCCCTCAATCTTTCCCAGCATCAGGGTCTTTTCCAGTCAGTCAACTCTACCCATCAGGTGGCCAAATCTTGGAGCTTCAGCATCAGTCCTTCCAATGAATATTCAGGGTTGATCTCCTTTACAATTGACTGATTTTATATCCTTGTGGTCTGAGGGACTCTAAAGAATCTTCTCCAGCACCACAATTTGAAAGCATCATTTCTTTGATGCTGAGCCTTCTTAATGGTCCAACTCTCACATCTGTACATGACTACTAGAAAAACCATAGCTTCAACTACACAGACCTTTGTTGGCAAAGGTTTCCTTCCAAGGAGCAAGAGTCTTTTAATTTTGTGGCTGCAGTCACCATCTGCAGTGATTTGGAGCCCAAGAAAATAAAATCTGTCACTGCTTCCACTTTTCCTCCTCCTATTTGCCATGAAGTGATGGGGCCAGAGGCCATGATATTAGCTTTTTTAAGTGTTGATTTTTAAGCCAGTTTTCACTATCCTCTTTCCGTCTCATTAAGAGGCTCTTTAGTTCCTCTTTGCTTTCTGCCATTAGAATAGTTATCATCTGCATATTGAGGTTGTTGATATTTCTCCTGGCAATCTTGATTCTGGCTTGTGATTCATCCAGTTTGCATGATGTGCTTTGCACAGAAGTTAAACAGGGTGACCATATACAACCTTGTCATACTCCTTTCCCAATTTTGAACCAGTCCATTTTTCCATGTCCTGTACTGTGGCTTCTTGAAAGTTGCAGTTTACTAAACATTCCCCTTTGTCCATCTGTTTCTTCAGACTTGCAAAAGTTAAAAGTAAAGTCCCTCTGGGACTTCCCAGGTGGTCCAGTGGCTAAGACTCCATACTCCCAATTCAGGGGACCCAGGTTCAAATCCTGGTCAGGGAACTAGATCCCACATGCCACAACTAAGATCTGGTGTAGCCAAATACAGAAAAATAAATTTCAAAAAATTAAAAAATGCGAAGTCCCTATGCATGAACTCTCAAACAAGTTTCTCTTAACATACAGCTCAGGACAGCGAGAACAGAGATAATCGTGCAAAACTCTCCAAAATACTTTTCTCTGAAGTGTATCTAGACATTTGAAGATCAAAAATATCTTTAGCTTCAGTTATCCAGAAAATGGCTTTCATTGCAGGCTCAAACTTGGTTTGTTTTGTCCATAACAAAAATTCCCTCTCAAACTGAATATAATAAAAAGCAGACAGGATGTCATTTAAACATACTTTCTATTTTATTTCAGTACCTGAATCTCCAGGGCAAAGATCATGAGAGTTTGGGAGCCTTTGTTCCCCTATTTTTTTTTTTTCTTTCTTTAACACTAAACATCCTGGACCTTCAGTAGCAGAGGTACATGGGGAACAGAGAAGTAGCAATTGATCCGTAAAGAATCTGCCTGCACTGCAGGAGACCTGGGTTCAATCCCTGGGTTGGGAACATCCTCTGGAGGAGGGCATGGCAACCCACTTCAGTATTCTTGCCTGGAGAATCCCCATGGACAGAGGAGCCTGGTGAGCTACAGTCCATGGGGTCGCAAAGAGTTGGACATGACAGAGTGACTAAGCACACACACATGCAATTGATAAAATTAGTTATAAAGTTAATCCCATGTGATACTTCTTACCAAGACAGACAGTCATATCTCACATAAAGCAACTTAATATTTGACTCTTGGCAACACGGGAAAATAATGCACACAGTAAATTAGAGCACATTTGCTTAAATGTGTCATGAACATTCATCTTATTTATAGATTCATGCTAATGAAAGAGGTAAATCTGGACTTTCCAGAAAAGAAGGGAAGAAGCAAAAATGGAAGAAAGGAAGGGCAGAAGGAAAATTTTTGAAAAACCATCCATACCATCCTGGTTACGAGTGTGCTGAAGTCCATCTTTCATTTTTAGAAAGTCACCAAACCTATGTTCGATAAATGTAAATGAATTTTTTTATCCTGTCAATTTAAATGCTTTGGGAAATGCTCTTAGTTTATTTCTTTTTTTCTGATGTCGCTCCTATCTTTCATGCTTTGCTTATCTTTTGGAACTGTCTGTCCTACTTGAGCTCTGCCAAGAAGATATTTTGCAAGGACATCTTCTGCTCCCAGGTATAAAAATGACTCAAACACCGCTATTATTTTTGCCCTTCAAGAAAAAACTCCTGTGAAAATCCTGATTGCATTTCCTTTCATAAGATTCCCCCTCACTTATTGACTGAAAGGTTTGGGTCAAATCAGCTGCATGTACTCTCTGTAGTTTATCAGCAGAAGGATTCTTTGAAAGATTAAATTGCATAGGACTGACTTCTAAAGTGAAGTAGAAGAAAAAATAAATCACCTAGTAAAAATGCTAAAACTGTGATTTTCTTGGGGAATGTTGTAAAATTTTAGCAAATTAAATATATTACATTTAAACCCATTTGTACTTTGGACTAGATTGTTTATTGATGCTTGAAAGAACTGTCATTTCTGTGTAGAGATAAGCAAATTGAAGCACTGTAATTACCCATAAATGTGTTTTGTGTTTCCTGGAATTTTAAAGTAGTCAAAAAATATCAGTGAAATCAAGCATGGGGAAAATATTGCATTATTAATAGTGTATTTAAAAGTAAATAAGATCTCAAATGTCTTTATAAATCATTTTCAGTCAACATAATCCTTCAAGCATCAATTCACTGTATTTTTAAATGCACATTTATTATCTCTCTTTGTGGTTTTCCCCATCTCTCATTTTTCTTGTCTGCATTTCTGTTTGGGGAAGAATGTAAAATGTAGAAGCAAGCTCTCAGAAATACATGTCTCCTCTCCCTTAAAGTCCACATTTATGGTTTAATAATGATTTGAAAATTCTAATTGTTCTCCCTTAGCCTCTCTGACTCCAGTTTCTTCTAATCTCAATGGTTAAGAGAAATATACACCATCTTCTTGCATCTCCTGACGCCAGACCCTAGTTGGTTTCCTGAATAGGGCCTCAACCTCTCAACCCGCCGTGATACCCGCTTCATTTACGTTCTTATCACCACTCTCACCCATGCCTCCTTAGATTATTTCAGTAGCCTTTTAACTTCATGCTCTATACTTGATCTCTTTCTTTACCATCATAACAATAGCTGTTTTATTTCACATTGGGTTTTTCCAGGTGGCACTCCTGGTAAAGAACCCGCCTGCCAATGCAGGAAACATAAAAGACACAAGTTTGATCCCTGGGTTGGGAAGATCCCCTGGAGGAGGATATGGCAACGCATTCCAGTATTCTTGCCTGGGAAATCCCATGGACAGAGGAGCCTGGTGTGCTACATAGGGCCACAAAAGAGAGGGACATGGCTGAGCACCTGAGAATGTTATGAATCAGGTCCAGTGCTAAGACTTTACACAATGCATTTAAAATGTGTAGCTAGCAAGCATGGGCACAGATAATAGTATCCAGCTTTTCATGTGACCAAACTGAAAGTAGCTTCAGTTCAGTTCAGTCACTTAGGCGTGTCCGACTCTTTGCGACCCCATGAATCGCAGCACTCCAGGCCTCCCTGTCCATCACCAACTCCCAGAGTTTACCCAAACTCATGTCCAAAAGTAGCTTAGGGTTTAGTTTTAAGTTAAGGCTCTGGTGCAGATTCAGTTCTGTCTGAATCAAGCTCTTAAATGCCACTATATCCCCCTCCCTCTCCATTTTTATAAACTAGGAATTTGATATATTTCATTATCTTATGAAAAACTCTTTAGTGGATCCCAAAAAGAGTTGGTATAAGTACGAATTCCTTAATATGATATCAATATCCTTAATTATCTAATTTCTGATTCCTGCATTTCTAGCCTAGTCTGTCTTCAACCATTTTTCCAGTTGTTCCATATATTTCTGGTTAATCAGGGACATGAACTCAGTTTGTAGATCCCACCTAGAGCATGACTCTCTGCTTTTGCCTGTGCTGGCCTCTCTGCCTGGAAACCATTAACTTAACCTTTATCTTCCTATCCTATACCCTCAGCTCTGAAAACCTGTCTCGCTTCTGGGGAGAATTGGTTCCTCCCTCCTCTGAGACCATTCACACCTTCAAGCCATAAACCGAGGAATAAAACTGCCATATGGCCACCCAGCCATCCCACTACTGGGCATATACCCTAAGGAAACCATACATGAATGAGACACATGTACACGAGTGTTCATTACAACACTATTTACAAAATCTAGAACATGGGCTTCCCTAGTGGCTCAGTCAGTAAACACTCTGCCTGTAATGCAAGAGTCCTAGATTCGATCCCTCAGGTGGGAAGATCCTCTGGAGAAGGAAATGGCAATCTACTCCACTATTTTTGCCTGGGAAATCCCATGGACAGAGGAGCCTGGCAGACTACTGTCCATGGGGTGGGAAAGAGTCAAACACGACGTAGCAACTAAACCACCATCAGGACATGGAAGAAACTTAGACGTCCATTGGCAGATGATAAGGAAGTTACTGTACATATACATAATGAAAGAGTACTCAGCTATAAAAAGGAACACATTTGAGTCGGTTCTAATGAATTGGTATAAGTAGTTGGTGTAAGTTGGTATAAGTTGGTATAAATCCATTCTAATGAGGTGGATGAACCTAGAGCCTATTATACAGATGAAGTAAGTCTGAAAGAGAAGGACAAATATTGTATGTTAATGCATATATATGGAATTTAGAAAGATGGTACTGACAATCTTATATACAGGGCAGCAAAGGAGTTCAGTTTAGTCGCTCAGTCATGTCTGACTCTTTGCAACCCTGTGGACCGCAGAATGCCAGGCCTCCCTGTCCATCACCAACTCCCGGAGTTTACCCAAACTCATGTCCATTGAGTTGGTGATGCCATCCAACCACCTTATCTTCTGTCATCCCCTTCTAATCCTGCCTTCAATCTTTCCCAGCATCAGGTTTTTTCCAATAAATCAGCTCTTTGCATCAGGCGGCCAAAGTATTGGAGTTTCAGCTTCAACATCAGTCCTTCCAATGAACTCTCAGGACTGATCTCCTTTAGGATGGACTGGTTGGATCTCCTTGCAGTCCAAGAGACTCTCAAGAGTCTTCTCCAACACCAAAGTTAAAAAGCATCAATTCTTCGGTGCTCACCTTTCTTTAAGTCCAACTCTCACATCCGTACATGACTACTGGAAAGACCATAGCCTTGACTACACGGACCTTTGTTGGCAAAGTAATGTCTCTGCTTTTCAATATGCTGTCTAGGTTGGTCATAACTTTCCTTCCAAGGAGTAAGTGTCTTTTAATTTCATGGCTGCAGTCACCATCTGCAGTGATTTTGGAGCCCCCAAAAATAAAGTCAGCCAGTGTTGCCACTGTTTCCCCATCTATTTGCCATGAAGTGATGGGGCCAGATGCCATGATCTTAGTTTTCTGAATATTGAGCCTTAAGCCAACTTCTTCACTCTCCTCTTTCACTTTCATCAAGAGGCTCTTTAGTTCTTCTTGGCTTTCTGCCATAAGGGTGGTATTATCTGCATATCTGAGGTTATTGATATTTCTCCCAGCAATCTTGATTCCAGCTTGTGCTTCATCCAGCCCAGAGTTTCTCATGATGTACTCTGCATATAAGTTAAACAAGCAGGATGACAATATACAGCCTTTATGTACTCCTTTTCCTTTTTGGAACCAGTCTGTTATTCCATATTCAGTTCTAACTGTTGCTTCCTGACCTGCATACATAGGAGACACAGATATAAATAACAGATTTTTGAACACAGTGGGGAAAAGAGAGGGTGGGATGATTTGAGAGAATAGCATTGAAACATACAGATAACCACATGTGAAATAGACAAGCAATGAGGGAACCCACAGTCGGTGAGAGGGATTGGGAGAGGAGGGAGGTAGGACAGGGGTTCAAAAGGGAGGGCTCATATGTATGCTTATGGCCAATTCATGTTGATGTATGGCAGAGGCCAACAGACTATTGTAAAGCAATTATCCTTCAATTAAAATAAATTTTTTTTAAAGGTGATAGCAAAAAAAAAAGAAATGAACTCAAGGAAAGATCCTGGGTGTTTTCTGTCTTTGTTCTCTAGGATCTAGTATTGTGCTTTGCTCATGCTGCAATCAAACATACATTGTTTAAATTGAAGGTAAGCACGTTTACTTCACACACGAATTTTTGAATCATTCACTCCCTGAATAGCCCCTAGTCTCTTTTCTCTTTTTGGAGAGAAGATAGAGTTTTCCAAAATGATTTGATCTATATAACCAGTTCATTGGTTCAAAGCATTTGGACTGGCTTCATGCAAGAAGAAACATCACGCAAGTTTTCCTTCATGGAACTATGCCAAGAGCTAAGTACTAGGTTATTGAATCCTCTGTTTCAAAGCCACCCTTGACTTATTTCCAAGATTATTTTTTCCCAGTTACACTGATTCTTTATGTGTGTATTCCCTGCCCTTGGCCATGTTTAAAATTGAATTGCTTATGTCTCCTCCCTTGACTTCTCTTTTAAACCTATTATGATTTAGTTCATTTTTTCTTAGCTCCTTATTTGAAAATTTCTGGCTGTAACACTTTCTTAAAACTTCTATTGCCATCCCAGCTTTTTGCTTAAGCTCAGTGGTGCATTAATAAGGTTGGGCAGAGTTTCAACAGCATTTAATCTTACATTTTTAATTATTCCTCACATTTTGCTGTCTTGACACATTTACTGTAATAAAGGAAATCATTAATTCACTTAGAAATATGTGTGTGAAAACTATATTTTTCCTTTTGATTAATTTCCATATTCACCATTACTTTGCTGTTAATTTACTATGCATTCACAAGAATGAGGGGGAAGAGCACACGTTTTTCCTTTTTGTTCAGAAAGAACTGTCTTAGAAATCAAATGGAGCTGAAAATTAATTTGCATTTTGGCTGGCAAATGGGAAGAGAATACTTCTTCTTAAAGATGTATGTTGGTCCCATCCTCATGTTTCTTCTAAATCTAATTATACAGCACACCCTTCTCTGTTTTCCTCTATAAAAATACCATAAACTGGGTGGCTTATAAGCAACAGAAATTAGTTTCTCATGGTTCTGGGGCCTAGGAAGTCCAAGATCAAGGCACTAGCACATTCCATGTCTGGTGAGAAACCATGTCCTGGTTGGTAAATTGAATCTTCTTACTTCATCCTCACTTTACAGAAGGAGAAAGAAAACTCTCTGGGATCTCATTTTTAAAGACACAGATCTCATTCAGGAGGGCTCTACTTTCATAACCTGATCATCTCCCAAAGGACCCACCTCCTAAAACCATCATGTTGGAGATGTGGTTTCAACACACGAATTTCAGGGGGACAAATATTCAGTTTATAGGATTTCTACCTTCATATCAATTTCTAAACTACTTTCTCATCCTTTATGAAAAGAAAAGAAACCTGATTTCCCTTTGTATAAAGGAAGACAATATAGTCAATATAGACAGTATCATCAATATAGATAGTATAGTCAAGGCTATGGTCTTCCCACTGGTATGTATGGTTGTGAGAAGTAGACTGTAAAGAAAGCGGAGTACTGAAAAATTGATGCCTTTGAACTGTGGTGCTGGAGAAGACTCCTAAGAGTCCCTTGGACAGCATGGAGATCAAACTAGTCATCATAAGGGAAATCAACCCTGAATACTCCTTGAAAGGATTGATGATGCAGTTGAAATGCCAGTGTTTGGGTCATCTGATGTGAACAAGTGATTCACTGGAAAAGTCCATGATGCTGGGAAAGATTGAGGGTAGAAGGATAGGGCGTCAGAGGATGAGATGCCTGGATGGCATCACTGATGCAGTAGACATGAACCTGGGCAGACTTTGGAAGATGGTGAGGGACAGGGAGGACTGGTGTGCTGCAGTCCGTGGGGTCACAAAGAGTCAGACATGACTGGGCAACTGAACAACAACCACAACAAAGGAAGGCAATAATCGAAAATAAACTTACAAAGCGAGCTTTAACTTAAACAGTATTTGAATGATCCCTCTGTCAGAAAATGAGAACCATGCTTGGGTGGGGAGGTCAAATATCTTATCCAGAGTTAGCAGCAAAGGATGGAGTCCTGGAATAAAGGGAAGGTCTTGAATTGTGTCTGTACACGGAGTGAATTGATAGTGGTAATGACTCCTAAAATTAATGAAAAAGAATCTATTGTTTTTCCATAAGTGATTAAAATAACCATCTTGGGAAGATACCAAATTTACAGTTATGAAATGAGAACCAAAGTATGAAGCCAGAAAATAGCTAATATTTACAGATGAGTATACATGCCACATACTATTCTTAGACCTTTGTAAATCTGTAAAAAGTCCTCACAATAACACAGAGAGGATTTCTACTATGTACATTTTACAGAGGAGAAAATTGAGGTTTGCAAAAGTTAAATAAGTACCCCTAGTTTGTTATTAATAAGTGGAAGGACTTGCAGTTTGAACTCAGGCAAACTAAACTCTGGAGCCCACATTATTAACTTTAACATAATCCTGCTATTTACCAAATAAAACCTGAGCAATTCATGTTGTTTCTCTGACTCCAGATTTTGCTTGTAAAATACCCCTTCTGTGTCTGAACTTACTGTGCACAAGTGGAGGGTAGAGGACTATGCTGCTGCTGCTGCTAAGTCACTTCAGTCATGTCCGACTCTGCGACCCCATAGACAGAAGCCCACCAGGCTCCTCTGTCCCTGGGATTCTCCAGGCAAGAACACTGGAGTGGGTTGCCATTTCCTTCTCCAATGCATGAAAGTGAAAATGAAAGTGAAGTCACTCAATCGTGTCCGACTCTTAGCGACCCCATGGACTGCAGCCTACCAGGCTCCTCCGTCCATGGGATTTTCCAGGCAAGAGTACTGGAGTGGGTTGCCATTGCCTTCTCCAAGGCTTTGCAAATGGCCATTGTCTTGGTTTCCTTCTGGGTTTGAATTCTGGGTTTTCCCTGTATGGTAAGTTATCATAGATGGTCATACATCCATTTGCTCATCTCTAAAGGGGCATAAAAACAGAGGATGCAAAGGATTTGGAGGGAAGGTGAATAAGAGATGATGTGTGTATAAATAACTCAGCACAGTACCTGGGGTATACTCAGCTCTCAGTAAATGATTCTTAACCTAAAGCATCCTTTACAGTAACACTTACTGGAGGAGGAGAATAAAAACATATATCAGAGTTGTAGAGAATGTAACCCCCAAACAAAATTTTCTTGTTTTATTTTACACATTCATGTAGACTTTCCATTCTGCTCTATTATATACATGTGTATATGTTTATGTACATGTGTATGTATATATATACACATGTGTATATATATGCATACATGTGTATATGTATCCAACATGCATACATACATACATACATATATATGTATGTATGTATGTATGTATGCGGGATGGCATAACCAATGCAATGAGCATGAACCTGGGCAAACTCCCGGAGACAGTGAGAGACAGGGAGGCTTGGCGTGCCGCAGTCCCTGGGGTCACAAAGAGTCAGACATGACTGGGTGACTTAACAACATCAACAATACGTATGTATGTGTGTGTGTGCATATATATCTCGTGTTAAAAACATGTTTGCTACTACTAATTTCCAGGACTTAATGTTTTAAGTGTGCTACCTATGTCCTTGGCTAACACTCAAGATTGTGTGCCAGTGAATCTATATCCATTTTGAAAACTTGGGTTGTAACATAAAGCCAGATGCAACAGAATCATAATAATTTGCTCATAAATAGATGTAAGAAAGACTTTGAAGGCAGCAAAAACTTTGGTAGCATTTAGCTTTTCCTGTGTCATGGGCACAGATGGTGTCACAGACAAATCGCCTGTACCTCTTTAGTGAAAGTTGCTCAGTTTTGTCCAATCCTTTGCGACCCCATAGACTATACAGTCCATGGAATTCTCCAGGCCAGAATACTGGAGTGGGTAGCCTTTCCCTTCTCCAGGGGATCTGCCCAACCCAGGGATCAAACCCAGGTCTCCCGCATTGCAGGCAGATTCTCTACCAGCTGAGCCACGAGGAAAGCCCAAGAATACTGGAGTGGTACCTCTTCAAGTGTTGGATAATAATTCACAGCTGCTTGGCTGGTAAGCTTTGCTCCCACTGCCTCCCCTGCCCATCTATTCTGGGGCAGTGACTCACTGGCACTGCTTTGCCTCCAGGTGGCGCTAACCATGGTGCTTGGCTTTCATTTCCCATCCATGTGATTAGATCTAAGCTAGTTTATGCTCTATTCTGCTTCTTTTCTTCATACTCAGTTTCCAAAAAGCAACTCTTCTCCCCACCCCAGTCCCCCCAAAAGTTCTTGTAACAGAATTCTCAATTTCAGCTCTACTTCTAATGGAAGTGAACTTAAAACTTAAGAGATTTAGTATTCAAACAGAATGTTGTGAACTCCACAAGAAAGACAAAACAGAGTTTAAACATTTTAAAGCAAAATGATTTAAATGCTCAGATTTTTTTTTGAATATTATTTATCTCAGTGTTTCAAAATGTAGTACTGTAGTTCTGGGGGAGTTAAATGGTTTTGAATGACAAATTGCTTAATTACTGTAGTTTTGTGTTTATGTTAATATCAGTTGGTAAAAATATATGTGTCTGTGTTTATGATTGCTTAGAAAAACTTGGAAGTTATATTTAAATTTGATTTTAAAAACATTAATTATAGATAGGAATGCAATGATCCAGCAATCCCACTGCTGGGCATACACACCGAGGAAACCAGAAGGGAAAGAGACACGTGTACCCCAATGTTCATCGCAGCACTGTTTATAATAGCCAGGACATGGAAGCAACCTAGATGCCCATCAGCAGATGAATGGATAAGAAAGCTATGGTACATATACACAATGGAGTATTACTCAGCCATTAAAAAGAATACATTTGAATCAGTTCTAGTGAGGTGGATGAAACTGGAGCCTATTGTACAGAGTGAAGTAAGCCAGAAGGAAAAACACCAATACAGTATACTGACGCATATATATGGAATTTAGAAAGATGGTAACAATAACCCTATGTACGAGACAGCAAAAGAGACACTGATGTATAGAACAGTCTAATGGACTCTGTGGGAGAGGGAGAGGGTGGGAAGATTTTGGAGAATGACATTGAAACATGTAAAATATCATGTATGAAACGAGATGCCAGTCCAGGTTCGATGCCTGATACTGGATGCTTGGGGCTAGTGCACTGGGACGACCCAGAGGGATGGTATGGGGAGGGAGGAGGGTTCAGGATGGGGAACACATGTATACCTGTGGCGGATTCATTTTGATGTTTGGCAAAACTAATACAATTATGTAAAGTTTAAAAATTAAATAAAATTAAAAAAAAAACATTAATTATAGATGCTAATTGGATACGGCAAATATATCAAATGTGTAAGTTGGTGGGTAAAATGTTAGGAAACACTTCTAATCCCCCAAATTCTTCGGTCTGTAGCCATATATCATCTAAATAACTAGAATCCATTTTTTTATCTTGAGTACATTAATTTTACTGAGTTTTTTGGGGGGTTGCCCTGTGACAGTGCTGTCCAGCATGGTGACATCTGGCAAAAGATTATAGTAATTTCTAAGTGATGGCCAAGTGTTAGATGGTTGGCGAAGTCTTGGTAACCAGCTTCTGTCATGAAGACTTCCTCTATTATTTAATTGTAGTGTACTACACCTTCCCCACAATGCAAGTGTGTATTTTCCCATCATCTCATTTTAGACATGCTCCATTGGGGGAAAAATTCATCATCAGATTTCAGGGGTTAGGATATGGTCTTTAATTATTTGAATAAGGTACACATGCTAGGGGCTCTTGTCTCTTTGAATCCAGTAGATTTCTGCACCGAATCATTAATATTTGTGAGCTTTGTAGAAAGAGATTCTATGGCTGATAGTAGATTCTAAGAATTTTCCTGTTTCCCAAAAGGTCAAGAACTACTAGAAACATAGAAAACGTGAAATAGAAGATTTAGAGAGAGTGGGAATAATTACATTGTTATCTGTAAAATATATAATCTTGAAAATCAAATAGATTTTAGGTTAATCATCATTTTTTATTGGTAATTCTGACTTTTTAAACCAGTATCTAGCAAGCACATCTCTCTTAACAGTAGCACTTGTTCAGTACCTTCTAAACCATGAGTGTTTTTAATATGATTATAAATATGTGTAACATAAACTTTGTCATGTTAGCCACTTTACGTGTTCAGTGGGATTAGTAGACTTCCACTGTTGGAAAGCCATCACCAGTATTCATTTCCAGAATGTTTTCATTGTCCCAAACTAAAACTCTGTACCCATTCAATAATGATTCCCCATTTCACCCTTCCCCATTCAGCCCCGTTAATCTCTATTCTACTTTCCGCCTCTAAGAATTTGATGATTCTAGCTACTTCATGTCAGTGGAATCATACAGCATCGGTCCTTTTGTGTCTAGCTAAACCATGATAATGTCAATTCTGTTACACTCAGTAGGCTTCATGATGACAAGAATTGTTTTTACTAAGTATTTTCTATTTGACTTTAGCATCCAGGTATATGTAATGGTTTCCAAATATATAAATAGATATAGAAAACAAAGTAGTGGTTACCAAGAGAAACAGGGAAAGAGGAAGAGGCAAATTAGGAGTATGAGATTGAGATATGAACTAATACACATAAAATATGTAAGAAACAGGATATGTACACCTGAAACTAACATAATGTTGTAAATCAACTATACTTCAATGAAAATAAATAAAAATTTTTGAAAAGAAAAAAGGGACAGCTATCTTGCTGTGGAGTCGATTTATTTGCATAAATGTTACAGGAACAAATTTTAAATCCTTGGTAATAGTAATTTTTATTATTTCCTTATGTACTAATATTTCAGTAAACAATCTATGAGTTAAAAAAACATCTAAAAAAGCATCCACACAATATAGTTTATAAGTTTTTAAATTCATATTGTCTCTTGTGAGTTGTGGAAATTAAAAAGCAGTATGGCATAGAGCTGGAGACACATGTTTCATTCTTGCGAAGATTCAGTTACCTCATGTTAAAGATGAGGAATATAATCTAACTCAGAAGTGGGTATGAGTCTTAGGTGAGGTCATGCCTCCATCTACTCAGTAAGTATTTATTATATGCTTATTATAGGCCAGACAATGCATTAAGTGCTGGCTGGGCTGTGGTGAATAATATGGAAAAAGCACCTGCCTTCATGGAGCTTATAGTTCCTGGCACACGTACATGCTCAAAAGTATTAGTTGCAATTATTAACATTACCTAGTATTTGATCCTGAGTTAGGAGAAAAAAAAAAAAACTATCATATCCACCCAACTGTTAACAAATTGCAAGCATTTTATCCAACCCTAAATACTCGACACAAGTAAGAATGCTAAGCATTTTCTAAAAGTTGATAATTGCCTTATTAACTAGACAGGAACTTCCTAGAATGGCAAATATTGCTGAGTTGACAATATTGAGTAATAAGACGATAAAAGAGCATCAGCATGAGTCCCTGTACTGAAGGGTTATGAAAAAATGTAATTTGGAGATATTTGAGTGACCCAGAGAAGCTACATTTCGCTTAGAAGTGTTGAAAATGCTTTGACAAATCGGTTTATATCTGAGAACATGAATGAGTCTAAGACGGTCCTCATCTTCTAGAAAAGAACAAATGTGAAATAAGACTGCTATTATTTCTTTGGGTCTTACTGAGATTATTTTTTGCAAGAGGATGTGAATATGTGAGTTTTCTATAATAACATCATATCTTGTGTTGGATCACTAGGTAGTTATGGGATAATCTAGGGCTCAGGGAGAGATTTTTATGACAAGCTTTATAATAGACTTTCAGTGTTTTTCAAGAAGAAAATCCCACTGAGGATAGAAGGTTTATGTTTTTCCCTGGCTATAACACATCTCCATAAAGATGATATTCTGCTGATATTTGAGATTCATGTTTTCTGCACAAAAACTTTAAATGTTTTGTTCTGTGTGACAGTGAAACTGTCTAGGAATGCTAAGGCAAGGGGGGAAATGGCATTTAGGTAATATTTACAGAAATAGGTAAGAAAATTTAAGCCTAGGAGAGAGAAAGTAAACTGATAATTACTGCCCAGTGTTTTGTCTTTTCCCTTGAATCTCTTCAGTTTTAAGTGATTTGGGCACTGTGAACAAAATGATTTTTCTTTATATTTCATCAACTTCTGATTTGAATTAAAAACATTTTTAGACAATCAATGGGTTATTTAAAATCCACAAAGCCAATTCCTTGTGAAGAAACTATTGTTTGTTCTTTGCCACCCGTAGTGCATTCTTCTGTGATGGTCACTATGTCAGTTTGGCTAGGGCAAGGTACCCAGCTATTTGGTCAAATCACTGGTCTGAAGGTTATTGTAAAGGAATTTTTTCCTAGATGACATTAACATTTTAATCAGCAGCAGATTACTTTCCATAAATGTGAATGGGCCTCATCCAGTCAGCTGAAGGACTTAATAGACCAAAAAAAAAAAAAAAAAACCCATCTCCCCAGAGAAAGAGGGAATTCTACCATCAGACTGCCTTTGGACTGCAGCAGTAACATTAACTCTTCCTTGGGTGTCAATCCTATCAACTCAACCCTGCAGATTTCGGACTGTCAGCTCTCACAATCACAAGTCAATTCCTTAAAATACATCTTTCTCTTCTATATATCCATATATCTTACTGTGTTTGTTTTTCTAGAGAACACTGACTAACACACTTTGTATGCATGAATCATTCTTTTTTAATATTTGTTTTTATTTATTTATTGTGGCACCCAGATCTTTAGATGTGGCATGGAAAATGTTTTAGTGTGCCATGTGGGGTCTTCTGGTTGTGGCACATGTGTGAATCTTTCTTGAATCAGACATTCCTACCTAGGCATTCTCCTTAGACAATTAATTGGGAAGTCTTTTTGCCATGTCTGTATGAGACAGAGTTCAAGTATATTTGGGAGCCTGGTTATGGAATAAAGCATCAGATTTTAAAAATAGAGCTGTATTATCTATCCAATTCTACACTGATATTTCACCTGTGTGTGTATTAATGTTTTCATCTTCCACACCCGTACATTCTTCCTATTGTTGGTATCAAGTAACATAAAGCAGAGTCTTGAAAAGTTTGGTTTTACCCATCAAATGAAAACAGGTACTCTTCCAATCTAAAAAGGACAAATGCTAGCATTAAGTCAACCTCATTATTAAAATTCCAGTTATCTTTTAAAACTGCCTACATGAGGGCACCAAATGGGTTATAAAAAAGACAATAGAAAACTCTTTGACAGAAAAGAGATTATGAGAGCATAAAATAACTGTTTGCTCAAATATGTTTTTGTGGGGTAATGGGGACAGCCATTTGAATGGAGGATGAGTATAAACTGAATAAGCTAAAGAAACCATACTTGATTTCTGCATTTCTGGAAACACAATCTAGAGTATTAGGATTGAACCTGAAATAAAGAAGTGAAGTAAAGATTAATCCCTGGATTCCAGTTGATAGCAATGAAATAATAAAAATATCCGGCTATTATAGACTATATCATTTATCCATTTCATTCCCAGTTGGAATCATGCAACATAAAATATAGGCTGGATATGAAAAATGTGATGGTAAAGGTATCAGTCTTTAAAAACTTACGATAGCCTTCTATTTATTGCAACTATTTTCATCCATCCCCTTCTTCAGTGTATTAGCTCATTGTAGTCAGTGGACAATGAATTTACATATCTTTATATGCTTCATGGTGTTGAACATACATACAAACATACCCACACACATAGCTGTTTCAATTTGCTATTGCCACGAAATTCTGCTTAGCAAATCTCACACTCATTAGCTTAAAGCAATAAGCATGTATTAAATCTCACACATCTCTGAATTGCCTGTGGATCGACATTTTTGTAGGCTGGTCCAGACATAGCTCTCCTGATATAAGCTAGGCTTGGCTGGGTGGTTTGGTTCTTATTTATGTGTTTTCTTTTACTCTCAGAGAGATAGTTTCGCATGTTCTCATCACAGAGGCAGAGATACAGGAGGTCAAGCCCAATCAGAGAAACATTTCAAACCTCTACTTTGTCATATCTACCAAATTCACATTGGTCAGATAGCAAATTACCAATCTCTATCCAGGGATTAGTGGGATCAGAGATGCTGCAGAGTTACTGGACAAGCTTTTGGTGTGTAATTCCATTGCTGGGAGAGGGGAAATAAAGCATTGAAATAGTCTACCACAGATATTCTCAAGGAATTCTAAGTGTACATGTGTTTTTCCAAACTATATATGTTTATGGATTCTTAATAACTTATAAAAGTGACAATTGAATATGCTCATATGCAGAGTTTCAAAGTTATCTTTAAGATAAGAACCTTTAGCATATTTTAGTGAAAGGGAAAAGCAGTACACATACATCATGAAAGGTCGAACAACTTTTACAGGAATGCAGTAATTCAGAGCTTTGTGGAGTAACAAAATTGTTCTTATGCGCCTTCTAGGATGAATTAGGTTTTCTTTGATGTAGAATATCTTCAGAGTGAATCCAGATCAAGAGAGAAACTGTCCCCACAGCTCTTAGTGAAATATACTACAGAAAATCCACTTTTATGACCAATAACTTGATTTTATACCTCAATTGGTGAACAGCACATCTGGCAAACAATATGACTTAGGAAAGGAAAAAAACAAGAAAAAAAACTAAAAATTATTTTATAAAATAGAATGTCATCTGAGAGTAACTTGATTCCTAAAAGAAAAATAAATTTGTTATTTTGGTCACATAATAGTGCCATACATTCTTTACAGTATTTTACAAAGTAGAATTGACCCTTAAATAACACAGGTGTTAGGAGCATGCTGCTGCTGCTGCTGCTAAGTCGCTTCAGTCGTGTCCGACTCTATGCGACCCCATAGATGGCAGCCTACCAGGCTCCCCCATCCCTGGGATTCTCCAGGCAAGAACACTGGAGTGGGTTGCCATTTCCTTCTCCAATGCATGAAAGTGAAAAGTGAAAGTGAAGTCGCTCAGTCGTGTCCGACTCCTAGCGACCCCATGGACTGCAGCCTACCAGGCTCCTCCGTCCATGGGATTTTCCAGGCAAGAGTACTGGAGTGGGGTGCCATTGGCTTCTCCGGTTAGGAGCATGGGCCCTCTGCAAAGTTGAAAATCCATATATAATTTAGAGTTGACTGTTTGCATATGTGGTTCCTCAGTATCCACAAGTTTGCATCCACAGACTTAGCTAAGTATAGATTGTGTAGTACTGTAGTATTTACTACTTTTAAAAATCTACCTGTAAGTGGACCCACATAGTTTAAATACACATCATTCAAGGGTTAACTGTATTTTCATATGTCTGGTTGGATATTCTTACAATATCATTAATATAGACAGACAAATGTATCCTCATTTAACATATGAAGAAATTAAAGCTCGAGTCAATGAAATTAAGATGATTGCAGTCTATGTAATAGTGAAGGATGCATCTGACAGCAAATAAAAGATAATCCAATTCAAACTGGCTTAAACTATAAAAAGAATTAACTGAAGTTCATGTAAACTGAAGCTCAGAGGTAGATTAGGATAATCCTTGGTTTAATAAGACCTTGACCTTTCTGTGATTGCTGTGTGTCTTTCTCCACATATTCGTTTTATATTTATATTTTGACCATATTCACAAGATGGCCACCAGTAGAGCGCAGAACAGTGTTTTCTGATTGACACCCACTAACAGTATTGACACCCATGAAGCGTGTCTGACGTGCTGATGTCCATGGGGTCACAAAGAGTCAGACCAATTGGGCAATTGAACAAGGACAACGAACGGCATCGAGCTTTCTGCTCATGGAACCATCTAGCAGCCAGTCTCACAGGACCTGGAACACCACGTGCTGATTGGTCAATGCCTGGGTCACATATAAACCAGTCCTTGTAGCAGCGAGTTGGAGGTTATCCAAAACTCCCTGAGATCATTGTAGCCAAGGTTTATCCCCAGGACTAGAGAAGAAGACACACTCACAATTGAACAAACATTTATTGTCTGTAGACTTTTTGATGAGGGCCATTCTGACCAGTGTGAGGTGATGTCTCATTGTAGTTTTGATTTGGATTTCTCTAATAATGAATAATGTTGACCATCTTTTCATGTGTTTGTTAGCCTCCTGTATGTCTTCTTTGGAGAAATGTCTGTACAGGTCTATTTCCCACTTTTTCATCGGGTTGTTTGTTTTCTGGTATTTGAGTTGTATGAGCTGTTTATTTTGGAAATTAATCTTTTGTCAGTTTGTTTCATTTGCTATTATTTTCTCCCATTCTGAGGGTTGTCTTTTCACCTTGCTTATAGTTTCCTTTGCTGTGCAAAAGCTTTTAAGTTTAATCAGGTCCTACTTGTTTACTTTTGTTTTTATTTCCATTACTCTAGGAGATGGGTGACATGGAAACTTATATTACCATATGTAAAATAGATAGCCAATGGGAATTTGCTGATTGGCTCAGGAAACTCAAACAGGGGCTCTGTATCAACCTAGACTGGTGGGATTGGGAGGGAGACAGGAGGAAGTTTCAAAAGGGAGGGGATACATGTATACCTATGGCTGATTCTTTGGAAGGAATGATGCTAAAGCTGAAACTCCAGTACTTTGGCCACCTCATGCGAAGAGTTGACTCATTGGAAAAGACTCTGATGCTGGGAGGGATTGGGGGCAGGAGGAGAAGGGGACGACAGAGGATGAGATGGCTGGATGGCATCACTGACTCGATGGACGTGAGTCTGGGTGAACTCCGGGAGTTGGTGATGGACAGGGAGGCCTGGTGTGCTGCGATTCATGGGGTCGCAAAGAGTCAGACACGACTGAGCGACTGAACTGATCTGATCTGATGACTGATTCATATTGAGGTTTGACAGAAAACAGCAAAATTTTGTAAAGCAATTATACTTCAGTAAAAAATAAATAATTTTTTTAAAAAATTGAACAAACAGTACGTACTAAGGTAATCTGGGGATTTAACCAGTGAGGGTGAAGAAAGAGGTTTAAAGCTAAGAATATGTAAAATTAAGCACTGTCTGCCACATTCCTTTTTCATTCTTAAATAATGTCTTCTTTTGATTAATATACATTTTGTTATGAGTTGTCTTATAAATATTTACCTGCTTTCTCCATTATGTGAATAATAAGACAGAGCACATTTCTTACTATTTGTAAGAAAGTAATAATCTATTTCTTGAGCATTTATTGAGATTTTCTATGAAATATGATTTAAGACAAGAGCTTTGCTATTTCTGAGACAGAGTATTTCAATGTTGTTATATATTCTGATATTATTGTTCAGTTGTCATTTTTTAGTGATAACATTCATCAGAGTGGATGGTCATTTATTTGATAAATTCGTGTACACAAATTCTTGTCTTTAATGGCAGCTTGATTTGGAAGACATATCAAGTCATATATTACACATCCATTTCCTCTGCAGATTGTTCTTCCATGTCAGCAAATGCATATTTTTTGGGAATAAATCACCAAAATGTGGCTACATATATGTTATGTATGAAACGTTGTTAATGGCTCATCTTCACACCAATATGGTTTTATGCTGGACAATGTAAGGACAGTTTCCAGTCGAAAGCCTTTGGTCATTTCTCAGAGGCTCCATTAAATTTTCCAGGCTACTTAGAATACCATTTAGTAAATTGCTACCTCAGGGCACTAGATAATGATTTTATGGTTTAAAGAGTTAATATACCTGAATTGCCTGACTTAACGAAAATGCCTCATTACACCACACACACATACACAAACACACACACACACACACACACACACACACAGATTGACTATAACTTTAGCCACTAAGTTATATTGCTGGTGTTCCCAGGATGTTAGAAAAATAATAATTCAGTTTTCAATATTGGAGGTACTCTAGAGACCTTGTTATTAAACTTCCTCATTGTAAAGAGAACATAACGGTGTCACTGGATTTATCTGTCTTCTTGCTACTCCAGTACTTGAGAAGACTACAGCTATCTGAACTCAAAAACACACGTAATTTGAGGAGTAATTATTTCTATGTTTTCACAGAAAATAAAATAGTCCCAAATTATGTTTGGGGATGAAAGAATAACGAACCATCAGCCAAGGAAAGCTAACATCAATCATTGTAGGGAAAGAATAACACCATTTCCCAGATCTCTACAGTTTTTTAACAAGAAAAGGTGTGGTTATTGCACATACTATAGTTCTCCAGGCTAAAAAGATCCGAATGTCTTTAAAAAAAATCTAGAAAGAGGTGATACCAGTGGACTGTATTTGGGCTGACCTGAGTTTAGGTTTAATATTCCTCCTTGCCCCTAGCATCTCCCTTGGCTGTTTCTAGGCACTGTCCTTTCTTTTCACAGACTTGACATTTTCTTTTGACCTTAACTTCTTAATGTTCTTTCACTTTCTAAATGTTTCCTTTTTCATGCATCTGAAAATGGAGTCTTTTAAATAAGGACACCTGTCATACTGTTAGTTACAAGGTAAAATCAGCACCATAACCCAAACGTCATGTTTCTCTGTCTGGTTACAGTAATGTTGTATATTTAAAACAATAGCATTAGTGTTGTTCCTATGAGTCTCAGAATGCAATTTTTTGGCTTCTCCCATATTACTTGCTCTTTTTCAACTTTTAACAATCTTGTCTCTCTTATCACTAAAAATAGATAAATTTATTCAACCTTTCTATCCCATATACCTAATCTAGCTACCTCCCTTTTGATTCCCTTCATATTTTATGTTTTTCAAGAATTAATCAGTGTTCTCTTCCTCATTACAGTTCATTTCTGCCCTCACCAACCCACTAAAACTGGATTCATTGAGTTAATAATGATCTTTTATTTATCAGATCAATGGATACTTAAGGTATTCCATCTCTAAAACAAAGGACTCCTTCCTGAAACTGACTGTTAGAAAGAAATTTTTGCTTGGTCTCTCTCCCACCTCTTAGGTTGAACTTCTTTCACTTCCTCATCCCCTGCCATGCTTACCCAATAAATATATATATATTTTTGTATCTCACAGTTCTTTACATATTTAACTTTCTCACTGGCTTCAACACCACCCACACAGCTGTGATTCACCCATTTCTGTATCTAGACCAGTGGTTCTCAGCCAGGGTGATTTCACACACACACACACACTCTCCCCATGACAAACACTGGAGACATTTTTAGTGGATGCAACTAGAGGAGTGAACATGTTACTGGGATCTAGTATGCAGAGACCATGGATGCTGTAAATATCCTACATCCATGGGAAACCTGCTTGTAACAAGGGAATATCTAGCTAAAAACATCAGTAGCATCAAGGGTGATAAACTCTCATCTAGACCATACCTTTCCTCAATTTCCAATTTACATTCAATTGCTTAGATGATGTCTGTACAACACAGATGTTCCTTAGAGGCTCTGAGCTTAACGTTACCAAGAAATTCAGCATAATCTGTGCTCAGTTAATTGTCTCATGTTGCCTGGTTTTTGATTTTAGATTTAAAGAGTTTCCCTTTTCAACTCTTCAAAATGTATAGTGTGTGTGTGTATGTGTGTGTGTATAGTGTGTGTGTGTGTATATCAAATTGTCAACATCCATTGGGTCATCAAAAAATCAAGAGAGTTCCAGAAAAACGTCTACTTCTTCTTTATTGACTATGCCAAAGCCTTTTGGATCACAATAAACCGTGAAAAATTCTTAAAGAGATAGGACTACCAGACCACCTTCCCTGCCTCCTGTGTCAAGAAGCCACAGTTAGAACTGGACATGGAACAACAGACTGGTTCCAAATTGGGAAAGGAGTACATCAAGACTGTATATTGTCACCCTGCTTATTTAACTTATATGCGGAGTACATCATGAGAAACACTGGGCTGGATGAAGCACAAGCTGGAATCAAGATTGCTGGGAGAAATATCAAAACTTCAGATATGCAGATGACACCACCCTTATGGCAGAAAGTGAAGAAAAACTAAAGAGCCTCTTGATGAAAGTGAAAGAGGAGAGTGAAAAAGTTAGCTTAAAACTCAGCATTCAGAAAACTAAGATCATGGCATCTGGTCTAATCACTTCATGACAAATAGATGGGGAAACAATGGAAACAGTGATAGACTTTATTTTGGGGGGCTCCAAAATCACTGCAGCCATGAAATTAAAAGACGCTTGCTCCTTGGAAGAAAAGCTAAAATCTATGACCAACCTAGACAGCATATTAAAAAGCAGAGACATTACTTTGCCAACAAAGGTCCATCTAATCAAAGTTATGGTTTTTCCAGTAGTCATGTACGGATGTGAGAGTTTGACTATAAAGAAAGCTGAGCACCAAAGAATTGATGCTTTTGAACTGTGGTGTTGGAGAATACTCTTGACAGTCCCTTGAACTGCAAGGAGGTCAAACCAGTCCATCCTAAAGGAAATCAGTCCTGAATATTCATTGGAAGGACTGATGTTGAAGCTGAAACTCCAATACTTTGGCTACCTGATGCGAAGAACTGTCTCATTATAAAAGACCCTAATACTGGGAAGGATTAAAGGCGGGAGAAGGGGACAACAGAGGACAAAATCATTGGATGGCATCACCAACTCTATGGACATGAGTTTGAGTAAACTCCGAGAGTTGGTGATGGACAGGGTGGCCTGGCGTGCTGCAGTCCATGGGGTCACAAAGAGTTGAACACAACTGAGCTACTGAACTGAACTCAGCGTATATAATTAACACATTTCATTGCTTTAAAATTCTTATTTAGTGTTATAATTGTAATCTATGTTGACTTCTGTTTATGATAGAAATTATTTGATCTTCTATAAACTTTTGGTCACCTTTTAGAGAACGGAGGTCCAGACAAACTCATTATGGGATGGAAATCACACACACACACACATTTATGTGTGTGACTAAATTGTGAATTCATTTGGAAAAGTGTTGTCTACTCCATCATTTTATTTTCATAGTGTCAGACAAATTACAATTTCTAATAATTAAATTATTCAGCTCTTTTACAAAGGAATGCTTTTAAAAGTTATTAATGAAGCCAAGATCACAAACTTTTTGTCCTTGTGAGCACACACACACATGTGTGTGTATATATTTGAAATGTATATATGAAATATATATGTGTGTGTGTATGTGTGTGTGTGTGCGTGCTCAGTCGTGTCAAATTCTTTGCAACCCCATGAACTGTACCCTGCAGGCTCCTCTGTCCATGGGATTTTCCAGGCAAGAATACTGGAGTGGATTGCCATTTCCTTCTCCAGGGATATGTGTATGCATGACATGATTTCCAGTGATGCTATGTGTATATGCAAGACTGAAATGAATAGCTTTAGAATAATACTTCTCAAAGGCTCCTTGGCTACACAGAACTAGGATCTTATAATCTGGAAATCTTCATTTTTAAACAAGGTGATTTTATGTGAATTCATGCTGAAGAACCAATTCCTTTGCCAAGGTCCAGGCCAATCACAACAGCTATGTCCTTTCTGTTGCCTCTGTTGAAGAGCAGCCATGTCCCCTCTATCTGTGCAGTAGAGCTGTTGGCAGGCGGTGGCAAATAATTAATGTGTAGACTTTTAGACCAATGGTTTGGATGCTAGGCCTCTGAGCTGAATGTTCTCCTGAGACCATTTTGAAAAAATTTTGGCATCACCCAGACTCTAACCCTCTTTTGCTAATAGTAGTACTTGCTTCAGATGGTCACAGAATTAATCCCAGTCTCAAGGAATCAATGTAAGGTTTGAAGCTAAGGACTTCTTTAGGTGGACAGGGACACTCTCTGATCAGAAAGCACATCACTTATCAACCAAGGTGATTTTTTTTTTCTCAGCCCTTTTGCTTCTTCTATCAATACGTCTCCCTATTTTAACTTTCTTGATTTGTATTCTTGACTGCCGTTAACTTCCTTCGTTGCAGCCCTTGAGGCTTCTGGGAGCATGTGCACATCAGTGTATGACGGTCGTGTGACAGCGTGAAAGGCTCCCTTGACTAGGAAGCTGGGTACCTTGTTTTCCAACTCTGACACCAACCAGCCATAAATGTCCAGATTGCATTTCACCATTTTTTTTTTAATGGAGAGTTTTATGGCACATTCATCTCCAGCTTTTTCTTAAGTGTTCTGAGGTCTCATTGACCTCTGGGGAAGGGAGCCAATTATAAGGGCATCTAGCAATAGATTTGCTTGCTTTTTTGGTTTTTGTTTCCATATGTGACCTGGAATTTTTAAATTGTATATTATAAACAACTTGTATACGTATGTGTGTGTGTGTGTGTGTATAAGCAATTGTATAGTATAAAAGGATGTTATGCATTTTTGTGTATGTATATATATGTGTGTATTTATATGCTTAGTACTAGAAAGTATTGAGGGGAAAGGTCAACCATTTCTAATGAAAATATTTGAAATTAATTTAAAGAAACAGACCCACCTATGCACATGTGTAAATACAAGTACATATATATATATTTAGGTGATGGAATTCCAGTTGAGCTATTCCAAATCCTGAAAGATGATGCTGTGAAAGTGCTGCACTCAATATGCCAGCAAATTTGGAAAACTCAGCAGTGGCCACAGGACCAGAAAAGGTCCGTTTTCATTCCAATCCCAAAGAAAGGCAATGCCAAAGAATGCTCAAACTACCACACAATTGCACTCATCTCACACGCTAGTAAAGTAATGCTCAAATTCTCCAAGCCAGGCTTCAGCAATATGTGAACCATGAACTTCCTGATGTTCAAGCTGGTTTTAGAAAAGGCAGAGGAACCAGACATCAAATTGCCAACATCCACTGGATCATGGAAAAAGCAAGAGAGTTCGAGAAAAACATCTAGTTCTGCTTTATTGACTATGCCAAAGCCTTTGACTGTGTGGATCACAATAAACTGTGGAAAATGCTGAAAGAGATGGGAATACCAGACCACCTGATCTGCCTCTTGAGAAATCTGTATGCAGGTCAGGAAGCAACAGTTAGAACTGGACGTGGAACAACAGACTGGTTCCAAATAGGACAAGGAGTATGTCAAGGCTGTATATTGTCACCCTGTTTATTTAACTTATCTGCAGAGTACATCATGAGAAACTCTGGACTGGAAGAAACACAAGCTGGAATCAAGATTGCTGGGAGAAATAGCAATAACCTCAGATATGCAGATGACACCACCCTTATGGCAGAAAATGAAGAGGAACTCAAAAGCCTCTTGATGAAAGTGAAAGTGGAGAGTGAAAAAGTTGGCTTAAAGCTCAACATTCAGAAAACGAAGATCATGGCATCCGGTCCCATCACTTCATGGGAAATAGATGGGGAAACAGTGGAAAAAGTGTCAGACTTTATTTTGGGGGGCTCCAACATCACTGCAGATGGTGATTACAGCCATGAAATTAAAAGACGCTTACTCCTTGGAAGGAAAGTTATGACCAACCTAGATAGCATATTCAAAAGCAGAGCCATTACTTTGCCAACAAAGGTTCGTCTAGTCAAGGCTATGGTTTTTCCTGTGGTCATGTATGGATGTGAGAGTTGGACTGTGAAGAAGTTTGAGCACCGAAGAATTGATGCTTTTGAACTGTGGTGTTGGAGAAGACTCTTAAGAGTCCTTTGGACTGCAAGGAGATCCAACCAGTCCATTCTGAAGGAGATCAGCCCTGGGATTTCTTTGGAAGGAATGATGCTGAAGCTGAAACTCCAGTACTTTGGCCACCTCATGTGAAGAGTTGACTCATTGGAAAAGACTCTGATGCTGGGAGGGATTGGGGGCAAGAGGAGAAGGGGACGACAGTGGATGAGATGGCTGGATGGCATCACTGGCTCGATGGACATGAGTCTGAGTGAACTCTGGAGTTGGTGATGGACAGGGAGGCCTGGCGTGCTGCAATTCATGGGGTCACAAAGAGTCGGACACGACTGAGCGACTGATCTGATCTGATCTGATATATACATAAGGAGAAGGAAATGGCAACCCACTCCAGTGTTTGTGCCTGGAGAATCGCAGGGACTGGGGAGCCTGGTGGGCTGCCATCTATGGGGTTGCACAGAGTCAGACACGACTGAAGCAACTTAGCAGCAGCAGCATATATACATAAACTGGAGGAGGGTGCGGCAACCCACTCCAGTATTCTTGAAGGAAGAATCCCCACGGACAGAGGAGCCTGGTGAGCTGCAGTCCATAGGGTCTCAAAGAGTCGGACACAACTGAGTGACTAAGCACAGCACATATATACATAAGGGGCTTCCCTTGTGGCTCATTGGCTCATCTGCCAATGCAGGAAATGGGTTCCATCCCTGAGTTGGAAAGATCCCCTGGAGAAGGGAAGGGCTACTCACTCCAGTATTCTTGCCTGGAGAATTCCATGGACAGAGGAGCCTGGCAGACTGCAGTCTGTGGGGTCGCAAAAGAGTCAGACATGCCTGAGCCACTGAGCATCAACAACAAACACATACATAATCACTGGACTCTGTTTCTAGAGAATGTTAGTTTTGAGTGAAAATGTGACAATATAAGAAGTTCCTTATGAAGATTGCTCTGGCCACACTACGTGAGATGGATATGAGGGATAAAGCTTTGAGAGGAAGACATCTGTTCAGGGATGCTTAAAAATAGCTCAGAAAGAAAGAGTCTCAACAGGGTAGTAGCTTTGGAAATGAAAAGGAGGAAGTAGATGGGTCAGGGTGTGGGTCAGAGTGGTGGTTCATAAAACCAACTTCTTTGAACAGTTTCTGAATTTACCTTAGGGAAACCCCAAAACATTGTTCTTAAGGACTCAAATACCTTCTCAGAGAACTAACCAGATTCTTTTGTAGGTGCTGAAAGACTTTAATTAAACTCAACCAACTTATAAAAGAAGTAAAAGTTGAGGAGTTGACTTAATTAGGCCATCAGAGGGCTCTCCCTTTAAGATCTGAACTTCCCATTTAAAGTACAACACTCCCAGTGGCAGTGTTTGTACTACATTTGGAAATATGAATCTTTGAACAATTCCACTATTTCCACTATTTGGCTGCCTCCACCTACATTAATAGATATACTGCAGTCGTCTTCCTGTGAGTCCCAGACACATGTGGCAACATTGCACAAGCTGCATGAATTGCCCACAAAGCCAGGGAAACTTATGGCTCATGTCAAGGTGGTGGCTAAATTATTATTATTGATCCACTTGGCTGCCTCTTGTCACTATGTCACAGCTGGCTTGCAGTCCTAGGGAAGACCTAGTACATATGCTGAATCTTGAAGGCTCAGGGGGAAAAATGAGGGGGAAATAAAGAAATAGTATTAACCACTCAATATCCTGCCGTGCTTTGGTTCAGGGTGTTGGCAAGAAAGTAGAATTCATAGTTTGGTGGAGAGAGTGTTGGCGGTTAGAGAAAAAATTTTATTTAAATTTTAATGAACGGTGGCTAAGTGCTTTAGATTATGTGAACATTCAATTTATAAGTTAATTTTGGAGTGCCTACCCCAGAAATCACATAATCTAAAATCACTCTAATAAGAGTTTGGCTGTGACTGAATTCACAGTCAAAGGAGAGACGTTACTCTAAATTTAGCCTCATTTTTGGATCATGAAAATCGTTAGATTGGGTCATACACACCATGGTGCCGAGTGGTGCTTAATTAACTTAATGGCCCAAGACTTCATTTTGCATGATCTTTATGGTATTTGTGGAACTATTAGCTGTGGAGATAGCAGGAGCAAAAGCCAGAAGCTACCACCAGGGGGCGCTTAAGTACTTTCTTTCTCTACAAGTCAATCAAATCAGGACTTCCTGATGCCTGGAAGAAGCATGAGAGTAGAAATTGATTTCCAGAAGGGTAACATTAAACTTCCTTAAATATATTAGAAAAATAAACTGGTTCTAGTGATTTAGGTACCCAGACCACACAATACACACACATAAAGGAAACATGTTTTCAAATCACAGTGCGTATATCGAAAGAAACAGTTCATTAACTTCTCTTCTTATCTCAATTCTCACAACATTATCTCATGTTAAGTATCTCAGTTCTCACAACAGTATTATGAAGCAGGTACTATTATTATCTTTCTTTTGTAGAAGGGGAAATGGCAACTCTGAGAAGTTAATATAGGTTACATGATTGATTGGTTGCAGAGCTGGTATTGTAATGCAACAAACCCTTAATTTTTCATCGGTGTGTCCGTTTGCATCTGAAATCAACACTCTTGGAATTGGCCAAAATCCAGAGGTTTGTCAAAATTTTGAACAAATGGTGTTTAAAATTTAGGGGAAATTTAAAAGTTTTAGTTGACCTCAATGTTATATTGAATTTCCTTCATGGTAAGAGAAAAATACGGAAGAGAATGGACAGTAGCATTTGGTAATAAACACAGAAACACTATAATAGTAATATAAAACACTCGAGCTGCTTTGTGAATTAATTTTAAAATAGTTGCATGCCTGAAATTGCTTAATATGAACTTCCCAATGAAAGAATCTCTGACTTATCTTTCTTGTTAATAGGATTGTCACTTTTTTCCCTCTCTGACTCTGAACAACAGATAACATTATATAAAACTTGTCCCAATAGGCTCCAAATCAGCAGAGGTGGGAGAATACACACTCTTATTCAGAGGCCCATTTTCTTTGTTTTGCAAAAACCAGTGGGGAAGAAGGTTAATCACAAACAGAGATGTAATTCCATTCAGGAGGGAGTTCCTTCCCCACTCTGACAATGGCCTTAATCTTAATTACGTGATTTACTCCATGGAAAAGTCAGATTAATGTACCTGTTAGAACACCACCCAGTTTGTCTAATTAATGTAAATTGTAAAATGTTCAAAAGGTGTCAGGAAGCAGAATGTGGTCTGTTCCTCTAATTTGAAAACACTCTAATTAGGATGTATTCTTGGAGAGAGGGTGCCTTGTGTACCACCGTCAGGAAAATCAGGAAGATTTCCAAGAAAAAACAAAAAGGCTTGGACTGAAGTCACATAGGAGATGCATTGCCTTTCTGAACACAGACATATGAAATAATGGGCTCCATGACCGCCTGTGTGTCGGTCTCAGGTTGGATCAACTCCTCTGAACTAAGTCTGAGAAGGCACAGTTAGAAGTGCAATTCATGCTTTGAGAATACTCTGAGCATTAGCACAACACTGAGAAGAGCTGGAGAAAAGAGAATTTTCTGTCTCCTAAAGTTTGAAGTCAGTGTCCTTATGTTAGTTTAATAATGTAAGTTTATATAACTCTGTAGAACATGTCCAACAATAACTTTAAGATCATGTGATTCTATTTGATTTTACCTCTAGACAAGAGGTACACACAGTGATATCTCAATTTCAATCAATGATAATAGTCAAAATATTTTTAAAAGGTACAGATGTCCTGATGAATCAAAACAGTTACTGACTATAAACAATTTGTATGACCCTACTGCTATTATCAACTGAATATCCACTGGCTATGAATTGATTTGTGTCCCCAAAAGATTCTTACCGAAGCTCTAACCTACATTTTGATTATGTTAGGAGACAGGCCTTTTAAGAGATAATTAATAAGGTCATTATGGTGGGACCTAAATCTGATAGGATTAGTGGCCTTACAAGAAGAGGAAGATAGCTTTCTCTCTTTCCCCCTCTCCCTACTTTTGATCAGAGGAAGCCATCTTCAAGCCAGAGAGCCCTTACCAGAAACTAAACTCTGCAGAACCTTGAGCTTGGACTTTCCAGGCTCAGAAACTGTGAGGATGTAAATCTCTTTTAAACTGCCCAATCTATGGCGTTTTGTTATGGCAGCCCTAGCAGACTAATATGCAGCTCTGAATAATTACAGCAGTCTTCCTGCTGAGAATCAGGTATATTTGTAACACAGAGATTGGCCTTGAGTTTACCTTTAAAAGCTTCTAGATAGATTTGACAGCTTTTTGTAACACTACTTAAAACCTGAAAATCCATTCATATGAATACTCTTCTGGACATACTTTCTGCAATAGTAATAAATTATTTTTTGTAATATCTGTATCCTGGGAAAACCAGTGTGGTTAATTTTATTTTATAAAGAAAAGCATCACTTATTACAGAAATTTACTATTTCCACAAATGGTACAATATGCCACTTACCTTAATGAAGTTTTTAAAAGGTAATTTTCTAAGATGCTCCAAAAAGGTTACATTAAAAAAAAAAAAACAACTCTTGATTAATCAAGTGTGAAAAATAGAGCTTTGTTAAAACAAAGTTCAATGTGGTTATTCTATTGCTGGACTTGTAGACACTTCCGCATGCCAATGTGTTGAATGATAAATAATGTTCATCGTGATTTTCAAGAATGAGATAAAAATGAAGATTTTCTCAGCACATCTGACAACAGGACCCTTATTTCATTTAGTATTAAAAACCTATGGAACTGATATCTGCAGAACACATAGCCTCTCAGCAAATCCTATCTTAAAAATGAAGAATTCTTTTGCAAAGAAAAGAATTGCTGTATCAGTAGATTTCAGAGCAGGTACAGAAAAGAATATTAATTATTTCAAACAGAACAGAATTTCACACTTGGAATTAGGTGGGAGGTAGGTGGGAAATACTGCTGCTGAATCTTTAGGTCACATCCTGTAAACTGCATTAACATCAGAAAGGAGCTGCCAAAGGTGAGAACTGGCAGAGGATATGGAGTCTTGCCAGACCCTGCAGATGCTCTTGTCTTCTGAAATCAACACTGTCAGCCTCGACTGCTGGAGGAAGGTGGCCTGTTCTGCCTCTTACATCTTCCTCTGCGCACACAAGCATGTCTCACTGGCACAGGTAGATTGAATCCAGAGCCCTAGAGATACAAGAGTCTGTGGAATGTAACACCCAGGCTTCCAGCCTCGGAGATACAGACCTATGAATCATATATTCTGGATTTCTACTTATGTTGAAGCACACTGTAAACAGATGTTCTGAGATTTTTAAGTCCTGTTTGCAATTCTCTTTTCATATTCCTTTGGAAAATGGACCACAAATCGCTCTTTTATAATGTTATTTTTGGTTGTGCTGGGTGTTCATTGCTATATGCAGGTTTTCTCTAGTTATGGAGAGTTGAGGCTGCTCTCTGGATGTGGTCCACAGGCTTCTCACAGTGGTGGCTTTTGTTGAAGATCATAGGCTCTGGGCATGAGGGCTTCAGGAGCTGCAGCGCACAGGCTCAGTAGTGGTGACATAGGAGCTTAGCTGCTCCTCAGCATGTGGAATCTTCCTGGCCCAGAAGTCAAACCCATGTCTCCACATTGGCAGGCAGGTTCCTATCCATGCACCACCAGGGAATTCCTGAGAACAAATCTCTTTAACATTCTTTTACATGCTTGAAGAATCATAAGCACATAGTAGAGGCTTCAGAAATACTTGTTGTGTGAATAAATGAATAAAAGACACCTATGTTTTTTATGTGATTGATGTAAAAGGAAAATACGGTGAAATGAGAAGATTGTTAATAAACGGATGCTTCTCCTGTGGAATCCACAGGTAAGCCTCGAGTAGTGCTTTATGAATTAACTTCATTTAATAATGACTTATTTCTGTTATCGTAAGCTTACCTACACAGTAAAATTGAATTAAGCAATATTTACTACAGGGCATGCATGAAAAGAAAAAAGCACATTTACTGAATATGAGGACATGAAAGATAAGATAGAGCAACAATCCCTTATGACTCTCCTGTGTTTTTCTCTTTCTCTCCTCTTTGCCACAGTGGTCAGAGACTTTCAAAGGACATGACACAGTTCTCTTCAGTGTAGAGAGGGCTTACAGTTAATGGAGTATCAATGCTTCTCCCCGGAACACGGCTCAGATATACAGGTTCTCATCTGTCTTTCTATGGAAAAGTCAGAGATCAATGTTGGGGCTTGGATTTCCCTGGCAGTGCAGTGGGTAAGACTGCACACTTCTACTGCAGGGGGCACAGGGTCTATCCCTGGTCAGGGAACTAATACCCACATGCCACACACGTGGCCAAATAAGTAAAGTTGGAGCTTGAAGTACCACGTAAATAGTGTCAATTCCAGTGTGTGTGTGTGTGTGTATTAGGGAGCAAGAGTTTTTCTCTCAATATGCTATTTTATTTGTTTTATTGTAATATCTGAGCAAAAGAAGGAGATTCTAATCAGCTAAGATATTTTCTTTAACTTAGGTGGACATTCTAAGAAATCAGGGCATTCTTGTGAGTAAATCCTCTTAAGCCGCATAAAGTCTATTTTTCTTTTTTTGAAGAAAAAATCAGCACTTCACCTAAATTCTTTCTCTGTCTCCCTGTCTATGAAAAGTTACAGCCCAGGGAGATAGTAGACCCCAAATCTAACAACAAGATCGGACACCAGACAAAATATTTTCAGACACCAAATCTGATACTACACGTCAAATACCAGTCACCCTGACATTGTCTTGTTTCTCTTACGGGTGGATTTGAAACATATTAATAGGCCTATAAACAACACCGGAATCAGCAGCCTGGCCTGGGGTGGCGGATTGACGAGGTGGCCTGCCGTCCCCATCTTTGTTCCTTTGTTGTCACCTTGGAGCCACACATTCTACCAGGTACCCGACTCTGCATCAGACCTGGTGAGAAAAAAACAACACGCACACACACACACACACACACACACAAGATTGTGTTATGCCTCTAAGATTTCAGGACCTGTCTCTTTCAGGAGCTAGTATCTGCAGACATGACAAATGGGAGGAGGGCATCCTTTGTACTAAAAGTCCCATAAATGGGGGACCTCATTTCACTGTTTTCATCACAAACCCCTGGTAAGATCAACAGAAATAGAATTTCAGAAATATTCACTATCATATCCTGCAAACTGCAGGCCAAGCTCCATGCTTATGCGCTTTTCTTTTCCCTGGAAAGAGAACAGATAACGTATATTCAAGGTTCTGGAAGGCCTAGAGTCCAGAGAAGATCGAGGACTATCAGCTGAAAAGTTGAGGAAATTTTGAACTTCTGTGAAATTCTCAAATCACAGAGGCAGTTATCCACAAGGCAAGAAGTCTGCTTAATCTGAGCAATCCTCTTTAGGCTGTCCCTCCAGGGACTCAGAACCCTGGCATTTGGACTTGGGTTTGCAAGAACCAGGAGTGTGGCAGGTGATGGGAGCATTAGTGATTAGGAAGAATAGTCTGGAGCCAAGAGGCTTGTTCAATAATGTAACACAAAGGGATTTAAAAGAAAAGAGGCAAGCAAGCTCTGAGCAGTTAGTCTTCATGGTCGGAAGTCTTTTGTTTTCCTCTAATCTCCTTAAAGGTGATTGCTATGGTGGCGAAGGCTCTTATATTTAATAGACTCTCGAGTTATTTCATTTTGGAGATGAAACATATTTTACACTTACATAAAACATACTTTATACCGCAACACAGATGCTACAACTGGCACCCCCTTGCTCCAAGACAGCATTATACAAAGGGTCCCCAAAGATTTCAGAACTACACTTACCATATATAAAAGACAGATTACAATAATACTAACCTCCAAGGTTAATGTCACAGAAACACGGAAGATGGGACTATTTATTAGTTTCCCTCTTGGGGAGTTAGCAGCACCCCCTAAAAAAAAATTTTTTTTAATGCACTTAACCCTGGCGAGGGTAACTGTTCCAGGTATATAGATTTTCAGTAACAGCTCAAGTTGTCGATACATTGCACTCACTGCTCAGTAGGTGCCCCTGAATTGTGAATTTTGTTAATGAAGAATTGTCAAGAAGTATTGGCTTCATTTAGAAAGCAATATTTTTCTCAGTAGCCTCAGTCTCATTTTAGGAAATCTACAGGGGATACATAACGCGAGACTTCAGAGCACAAGGCATCGTATTATTATTTCCCAAATCTTTGCAAGTGTCCCTCAAAGCAGAAAAGGATTAAATTATAGGGTTTTGATTTCTCTACTGTTTCAAAGCACAAACCTATAAAAGGGGAGCACTGACACTCTTTTTCAAGGACATAAAACCACCTTTGACTTTACATGAAATACTTCGAGTTGATATAATTGCTCCTCAGATCTCAAAGCACTTTGTCATGTTTCATTGAACTCGACTCTTCCCTTTGGGCAAGAAAGGTTGACAAAAAAAAAAAAAAGAAAATCTTACTCTGTTTGCTTTCTCAAGCTACTCCAGGATTAAAGGGAAACACAGCATGTCTTTATGTCTTTGTGGCCTCATGATTCTTAGCAGGGACATTTTCTGTGTATCCCATTTATGGGGATAAGTAAGAGTCGTCTGTATATACAGAGACAAAGAGAATAGAAAGTGGTGTGATTTTAAAATTGGAACTGTTCCCTTTCCAAATCTTCCCTTCCATTTCAAGATGGTGTCAGGAATCTATAATTCAAAAAAGACCAAAGACTGTCCTGCTAAAAGTTGCTTTTATTTTAGAGAATCGTGAGCTTCTATGGTGCCATGAAAACACAGAGGCAGTTAGCAAAAAGTCTTATTAGTACTTTACCCAGATGCTCTCTGAAATGGTAAATGGAGGTAATAAAGAGTTACTGCTGCATCCATGTATTTTGAAGGCTGAATAAGATGAAACTTGTAAAGAACTTAATATTGGGCAGAAAGTAAACTCCATAAATGTTAACAAGCAATACTAATAGTAATCATAGTTGTAAAACATTTTGGTTGTTCCCTGTAACCCATTTGCACATGTTACCACATTTATAGAGTTTAATTTAAAAATCTGACAGTATTTTCTAGAGTTAAATTTATAAAATTTGAAAGTTACTAATTATTTGTCCCCCTTCTTCCTTTTATCCCTGCTCTCCTCCCTTCTTCCCTTTCTTCTTTCCTTGCTTTATTATTTAATTCATTCAGCCAGTAATATTTAGTGAACACCTATTTGTAAACACTGCAGATATACTGAGGACCAAGCTAAACACAATTGAAATATGAAATTTATATTTTAGAGGATAAGAGGCAAATATTAAACCCAAAATTTCAGAAATGCTTACTGCCAATTGTGAGATGTATTTTACCAGAGACAGCATAGGAAACAATGATAGATTGTAACCTGGGCATATATCCACAGTAGCAACAGACTCATCACTGTCAGAAGCACTAATTTAATTGTTTCTTAAATATATTGCTATGGGATGAACATACAGTATAAGTAAAAATTTAACAGATCCTTTCCTTCGTGAAGCCCTCATTTTCATTTTCAGTTGTGTGCTAAGAAACTCTAAGGATCTTACAAGTGCAAGACCCTAAATGCCCCCTGGAGCACATAAGGGAGAGGGCATGCACTAAAGCTTCATTATCCCACAGGCACTTCAGTCAGGGTGTGAGTAGCCCTCACTTTGCACAACACCATACTAACACAAATGTGTGACCGTGTTTGTGTGAAAACTCAGTCCTTGCTTAAGCAGGTCCCACATGTGTGTAATATGCATTAATGTCACTTAACTTGGTACCATGTAAAGTGAGGGCTACTTGGGTGTCCTCGTATGTATGTTTGACAAAGGTCATATAGCCAAAAGCAAGTAACTGCCAGCTGTTTCTAGTCTTGAACATGGTTTTCCAGTTCAAGATTTCTTTGAAGAATATATAACTCCAAGGAACTATCCTATTCCACTGGGCTAAATATCTCATTCTCTTAACTTTTTCTCTTAGGATTCAGCACAGTTACTCTCGCTACTCTGGTCACCTCTTAGAGCACATACTAGCTTGCCACCATTCCTCTTAATTCTTGGAACTCAAAACTGAATGTCAAGTATGTTATGTAATGGGGTATTTATTTTTTTAATTTTATTTACTTGTTCATGTTGGCTGCCCTTGGTCTTGCATTGCTGCACACAGGCTTTCTCGAGTTGCAGTGTGCAGGCTTCTTTCGGTGACTTGCCTTGTGGAGCGTGGACTCGGGTGTGTGGTCTTCAGTAGCTGTGTCATAGTGTGCTTGGTAGTTGCAATTCATGGGCTCAGTAATTGTGGCACACAGGATTAGTTGCCCCATGGCATGTGGGATCTTCCTGGATCAAGGATCAAACCAGCATCCCCAGCACTGCAAGGTGGATTCTTAACCACTGGACCGCCAGGGAAGCCCTGCAATGGGACAGTTATTTGTGATCTCTGGAGAGTGTGTGTTCTATCAAAGTAGGCACATGTCTTTTCAGTTCACCATTGTAACCCCAGTACCCTAGCAGAGGACCTGATATCCAATTGGCACTTAATAGTTGTTTCATTAATGAATACTGTAAATATGGCATGGTCCTCCATAGTATAGATACATACTTCAATAACGGTTTCCCTGGTGGCTCAGATGGTTCGATCCCTGGGTCGGGAAGATCCCCTGAAGAAGGGAATGGCTACCCACTCCAGTGTTCTTGCCTGGAGAATTCCATGACAGAGAAGCCTCGCGGGCTATAGTCCTTGGGATTGCAAAGTCTCAGACATGACTGAGTGACTAACACTTTACTTTCAATACTATAACATGAGCTTTGCTGGTAGCCACATCACACAGTTGACTGATTCTATATTTCTTGCTGATTTATCAAATGAATTACTTTTCATTTGTGAAGGTCCCGAGGGACCTGACATGAGGCAGGTAAATTTTGTTGGGGAAGAATTGCTAGAACAAAAGTCAGATCTGAGTAGGATCCTAAAGGGGAAAGTAAGTTGTTAAGAATATCATGATCTCTCTCCCATAAGTGCTTTGTGCTTAGAGGCTGAAAAGAACAAGGAAATCAGAAATAAAACTTTCACATCATTCTAGAAATGCCAAGGCATAATGTAGAAGTTTTATGGTTTTATACTTTAAAGCTTCTGCATTATAGTATTGATTTGAATGATTTGAAATTTCATACAAAATTTCATTACCTCTTAACTTGATGAAAGTCACCAAAGAAAGAAATGTTACAGAAATGGACTGTTCCATAATGCCTTTCTTATTCATGTCAGATTGTCAGCACAGATAATTGGCACTTCAAATGGTATGGGGGAAAGTACACTTGAATATCATATCCGGGCAAAGCAACTTGGCATTTATGTGACTAAGCTTAAAATATTCACACTGAAATTAGAAATCATACTTCTGGAAATCTAATCTAAGGAAATAGTGAAAGGATAGTCAAAGATGTATGTATGAAATATGTAACGTAGCTTTTCTTTGTATAATAGAAGAAAAAAGAAACACTGCTTCTTGACATGGAACTATTAAGACAAAATTATGGTTAAACCTACATGATTGAAATTAAAATCATTATACTTCCAGAAAGATGCAGGGCAGTATATCTTATAAGTTATCTTTAAACTGAGATAAAAAGATGGAAAGTAAAACAAAAACTAATAATAATGGTTACCTATAAGAGAAAGAAGGAAAAAATAAAGTAGAAAACAGAGCTTGGCTTACTTTAGTTTTGAATTTGGAAGCAGGAATATGTTTTATGTAATGTGTAATATAGAAAACAAATCCTTAAATTCCAAAGGAAAATAAAGAACCTGAGTGTGAAGTTAGTTAAAGATGTAAAGAAGAAGCTTTGCATTCTAATAATTTGTATAAGAATTTTGGAATATATCTCAATAACAAAGATATGGCAAAAACATCTTTATTCCCTTTAAATTGAAGTATAGTTGATTTATAATGTTATTTTAGTTTCAGCTGTACAGCCTGGTGATTCAATATTTTTACACATTATATTCCATTAAAAGTTATTATCAAATAATAGCTATAATGCTGTCTGCTATACAGTGGATTCTTGGTGGTCTATTTTATACATGATAGTTTGTATCTCTTAGTCCCACACCCTTAAACTGTCCCTCCCTTGGCAAAAAAAAAAGAAAAAAAGAAAAGAAATCTTAAAATGCTACCTGTAATCATATTTTAATAATACTGATATTGTTATTTTAACATATTACCTACCTATTTTGGAATAAATCAAATATGTGTTTTTATGTCATCAGGAGACATGACTTTAATTGTTAGAAAAATACAAATGTACATTCAAAGAAGTTAAGCAAAAGCCTTTTCATCTAATATTTGAATTGAAATTATCAAAATAAACTCATACTTTATTTTGACATGATATTTTCCATATCTCTCCACTAAAATGTCTAGAAATAATGACTATCCCAGTACTTTTCAATATAGTCCCAGCACACAGATCATGGTCTCTAAATGTCTTTCCTCATCAAAGAAAACATCCCTTGGAGAGATGACCAATTATAGGTTTGGGGCAGAAAAAAATATATACAAGCCTGAAACATTTAGTTAAACTTCCCAAGGAGGGAAGGGACACTACTGTCCTTACATTAAAAGGAAATCACAGTAATAATGGCAATGAATAGAAATGTACCAAAATGTAAAACATGTGGCTGCATAATGATACCAAAAAAAAAGGTAAAAAGAGAATCATGTACTTTTCTATTCAGACTACCTCAATGTAGCCCAAGAGTTTATATAGACGTATTTCAGATAATAACTGTGGAATTAATGATAAAATTAGGTTATTACCATTTTGTAACCACTGTTGAAAAGAAGAATGATGATTCAGATCAGATCAGATCAGTCGCTCAGTCGTGTCCAACTCTTTGCGACCCCATGAATCGCAGCACGCCAGGCCTCCCTGTCCATCACCAACTCCCAGAGTTCACTCAGACTCACGTCCATCGAGTCAGTGATGCCATCCAGCCATCTCATCCTCTGTCATCCCCTTCTCCTCTTGCCCCCATTCCCTCCCAGCTAATAGCTGGTAAAACCAAAACCCAAAAATGAATGCCTAGTGGGGAGCTTCATAACAGATAGATCAGTTTGTCAACGTCTTTCAGTCTTAGTACCACACACACATGCACACATACTCATACAAACACACACCCTCAAAGCAGAACGTGCATATTTTATGTGATACAATAGGAATTATTCAGCCTCACCTACTGCTATAAATTATCCATATCACGATATTGAGCCCAAACTTTAAGACTTACTTACCAGTTTGTAGGACATACACAGGTAGAACCGTGTGTTGAAAACACCACAGAGAAACAATCTGCAAAATTCAGGGTGTGAGAAATTCTTCAGGACAAATAACTGATTTCTGCAACAAGTCAGGGGCATGAAAATCAGGAAAGAAAAGGGACCAGTAGATTAATAAGAGACTTAACAGTTATCTCAACCAAATGGTACCTGTTGAATATTTTTTTAATCCCAGTTTAAGCACATAAGATAGTAAAAACACATTTAAAAACAACTGTGAAAGCTTAAACATTGGAAAAGACCCTGATGCTGGGAAAGATTGAGGGCAGGGGGAGAAGGGAGAGACAGAGGATGAGACGTCTGGATGGCATCACCAACTCAACAGACATGAATTGACCAAACTCTGGGAGTTAGTGAAGGACAGGGAAGCCTTGCATGCTACAGTCCATGGGGTCACAAAGAGTTGGACACAACTGAGCGACTGAACAACAACAAAATGTTGACTAGGTGATACTGAACACATTTTCAAATACATCAAGTGCAATAATGGTATTTTGATTAGGTTACAAAATAGAATCATTATATTTAGAAGTACAAACTGAACTGTTCATGGACAAAATCATATGCTGTCTTAGATTTGATTTAAAATATGCTAGTGGAATGATAAAATAATGGGTGGTGTTGTAGGTGAATCAAGATTGGCCATATGTTGATAACTGTCTAAGTTAAGTGGCGGGTATAATGTGTTTTAATATAATACTCTCCCTAATTTGATCTACTTATGACATTTCACGTACTAAGAAGTTAAAATTAATATTTTTAGATAATATTAACAACAGCTCTGGGTTATAGGATTTATAAATCCTTTACTTTTCTTGATTTATTGCATAACTTTTTTTTTAGTAAGAGTGTGTGACTTTCATTAAAAAAAAGTATATAAATTTTAAGTGAACTCTAGACCAAATTTGACCTGATATATCCATGTTCAAATTCCCTAATGCGTCAAGAGTCACAGCATCATTTTCCAAGGGCCACTGTAACAGAGTACCACAGCTCAGCGCCTTAAGACATCGCAAGTTTAATCTCTTGCAGTTCTGGAGGCTGAAGTCCACAGTCAGGGTCTCAGGAGGCCCTTGTTCTTTCTGGAAACTGTACAGGGGACCCACTTCTTGCCCTTCTAGCTTCTGGTAGTGGCCATCAGTGCTTGGCTTATAGCTGCTGTCACTGCAGTCTCTGCTTCTGTGTTACATAGTATTCTCCTTGGGTTTGTCTGTCTTTTCCTCTTATAAGGATGTCAGATGGATTAAGGGTCCATCTGACTGCAATATGACATTATCTTATAACTAACTATAAACATCTAACCAATTATATCTATAATGACCTTATTCCGAAATAAGGCCACCTTCCGAGGTGCTGGGATTAAAATTTCAACATACCTTTTGGGGTCACAGAATTCAACCCATAACAGCCACAAAGGCTGCCTGTGATTCTTGAAATAGCTGGGATATATCAGGCAAATATCCTATATAAATTTGGCCCAATTTCAAATCTCAGATAAGCTCCTTATTAGTTCTGTGACTTCAGATTTAATTTTTAAATCATATTTCCCTTAGCTGATCATACTAACAGCAATAATAATTGTTTGTCTTAGGTCAGGTTCTCTACAAGACACTCTAAGGCAGAATTTGTGTGCTAACCCATTGGTGGAGTGAGTACAATCGTACAGCAATAAGAGTTGTGTCCAACTCTTTGCGACCCCATGGACTGTAAGGGAGAAAATGGCAAGAGGCCGAAAAATACTGGAAGCAAATATGGTGGGCCCTCCCTACCAGTTGTTCAGCGTCTGCAGATATAACCAGCATTGGATCCAAAGTTAACTAAGTCTCAGAAAGTGGTAACCACAGATACAGAGGCTCAACTGTACCATGTCATTTTATGTAAAGAACTTGAGTGTCCCCAATTTTGGCATCCTCGGGGGCCCTGAAACTAATCCCCCATGGGTACTGGACTGTACATGCTAGTACAGTATTACCAAGTGGGTCACAGCTTCACAAGAACAGGGACAGCTGCTCCGTTATATAGGCATTTCCAGAGAGGCTTGTGGAACCACCGTAGCTCAGCACCCCTCAGTGGGATAAAGAAAAGAAATATGTATCTGCCAGCTCCTTCTTATTGCCTATTTCTCATTGTTCCTACTTAAGCCTGTGAACCCTTAACTCCCCAGCTCTCCCCATATCCCACTCTCAGTTTTGTCACCCAGCCCACCTAGGCATTCAGGAAGCCACATCCCACACCAAGTGGGGAAGGGCTTCCCCTGAATTCAAAAGCAGGAAAACTAGAGAGAGCCTCTGGTAGGTAGGACTGGGGTGGATTAATGGCAGTAAATGGCAGTAAAATGGAAGCTGTATCCAAACCGAGCATTTATCCTGGAAATGGTTTATGGAGATCAGGCAGATGAGGCCATATGCTGAAATTTTCAGTGGAAAGCAGCTGAAGCACAGGGGCAAATAAACTGAGGAAATCTAGGTCAGCATGTAAACTGTCTCCAAAGAACACTCACCAACTTTCAGGTCAGTTGTGATGTGCACATGAGAAAGTACTGGTAGCTCAGCTGGTAGAGAATCCGCCTGCAATGCAGGAGACCTGGTTTGGGAAGAGACCTGGAGAAGGGAACAGCTACCCACTCCAGTATTCTCGCCTGGAGAATCCCATGGACAGAGGGGCCTGGTGGGCTACAGTCCGTGGGGCCTCAAAGAGTCAGACATGACTGAGCAACTAACACTTTCACTTCCTATTTATTTGGAAGAGACCGATTTCGGCATTCAAAGAGCTTATCGTAAAAAGAATTTTAAACTTATTTTAAGAGGGCCACATGAATTTGAGGAGAAGAGGCCAAACTGTGTTTAATTGAGAAGACTTAATTTTAAAGCCACTGTGATGTTAAACTCAGCCTCTGAACTACTTGTAATGAAAAGGAACTAGCCCCACAGAATAATATGAGCATGAAAGAAAGGGTGTCTTAAAGTCAACTTTTGAACTATTGTAAATAAGAGTTCAGAATACGGCCTGATGTACTTTTATTTTACCACACTGTTGTTTTGTTTTGGGTGTTTTCTCTTTTTTTGCCATGAAACGACACTCCTTTTATTGATCTTCCCATCTTCATTCCTCCTTCCACTCCTACCCCTCCATCCTCCTAAATACTTCTTGCAGCCAAAAGTCTGGGCTACAGGAAAAAAGTTTAAGAATTCACATACCAGCTTTGGAACTCAAAAGCTACTGATACATACAAATTGTTTAACTTTTTAAACTTTGGTTTCCTCACTTGTAACTAACAAATGGAAATGGTTAAGCCAAATCACATACATCAGGTGCTTAGCACTTGCTGTCTATTGACATTGTCCAATTTTCCTCCACACGGTCTTCTTCCTCTCTAGATCTGACCACAGCAGATGCCTAACTTCCTCATCCATCTTTACTTCCCCAACTCTGCCTGCCAGCCTCTCTCTTCACTCCCTCTTTATACTATAACTGGAGGAATCCTGCTCAGAGGGAATTCTTTTCAGTGCCCTTTCACCAGCAAAAGATAAACATGAGATTCCTAAGTCTGCTCTCACCTTTCTGCTCAGCTTCATTCCTCACCACACACACACCATTTCCCACATGCACTGCACCCTAGACTTTTACCTCTGTGATATCCTTCTTCCGACACATAGCTAATTTCGGCTTGTCATTCAGGCCTCAGTTGAAGTTCTTCTTCAAACCAAAAAAAAAGCTTCTGTACAGCACAAGAAACCATCAACAAAATGAAAACGCCACCTATAGAATGGGAGAAAATATTTGCAACCATGCATTGCATAAGGGGTTAATATCCAAAATATGCAAGAGATTCCTACACTTGATAGCAAAAAATAACCGAATGAAAAAAGATCAAAGGACCTGAATAGATATTTTTCTAAGGAAGACATATACCTGGCCAACAGGTACCTGAAAAGACACCGAACATCACTAATTACCATTGAAATGCAAATCAAAGCCACCGTATTACTTTACACCTGCTAATATGTCTTTTTATGAAAAAGACAAGAGAGAATAAATATTGGCAAGGATGTAGAGAAAACTGAATCCTTGTACACCATTGGTGGGAATGAAAATAGGTGCAGCCACTATAGAAAACAGTATGGAAGTTTGTCAAGAAATTAAAAATAGAACTACTATCAGTTCAGTTCAGTCCAGTCACTCAGTCATGTCTGGCTTTTTGCGACCCCATGAATTGCAGCACGCCAGGCCTCCCTGTCCATCACCAACCCCAGGAGTTCACTCAGACTCAGTGATGCCATCCAGCCATCTCATCCTCTGTTGTCCCCTTCTCCTCCTGCCCCCAATCCCTCTCAGCATCAGAGTCTTTTCCAATGAGTCAGCTCTTTGCATGAGGTGGCCAAAGTACTAGAGTTTCAGCTTCAGCATCATTGCCTCCACAGAAATCCCAGGGCTGATCTCCTTCAGAATGGACTGGCTGGATCTCCTTGCAGTCCAAGGGACTCCCCAGAGTCTTCTCCAACACCACAGTTCAAAAGCATCAATTCTTCGGTGATCAGCTTTCTTCACAGTCCAACTCTCACATCCATACATGACCACAGGAAAAACCATAGCCTTGACTAGATGGACATTTGTCGGCAAACTAATGTCTCTGCTTTTGAATATGCTATCTAGGTTGGTCATAACTTTCCTTCCAAGGAGTAAGCGTCTTTTAATTTCATGGCTGCAGTCACCACCTGCAGTGATTTTGGAGCCCCCCAAAATAAAGTCTGACACTGTTTCCACTGTTTGCCCATCTATTTCCATGAAGTGATGGGACCGGATGCCATGATCTTCGTTTTCTGAATGTTGAGCTTTAAGTCAACTTTTTCACTCTCCACTTTCACTTTCATCAAGAGGCTTTTTAGTTCCTCTTCACTTTCTGCCATAAGGGTGGTATCATCTGCATATCTGAGGTTATTGATGTTTCTCCCCGCAATCTTGATTCCAGCTTGTGTTTCTTCCAGTCCAGCGTTTCTCATGATGTACTCTGCAGATAAGTTAAATAAGCAGGGTGACAATATACAGCCTCGACGTACTACTTTTCCTATTTGGAACCAGTCTGTTGTTCCATGTCTAATTTTAACTGTTGCTTCCTGACCTGCATACAGATTTCTCAAGAGGCAGGTCAGGTGGTCTGGTATTCCCATCTCTTTCAGCATTTTCCACAGTTTATTGTGATCCACACAGTCAAAGGCTTTGGCATAATCAATAAAGCAGAAATAGATGTTTTTTCTCGAACTCTCTTGCTTTTTCCATGATTCAGCGGATGTTGGCAATTTGATCTCTGGTTCCTCTGCCTTTTCTAAAACCAGCTTGAACATCAGGAAGTTCATGGTTCACGTATTGCTGAAGCCTGGCTTGGAGAATTTTGAGCATTACTTTACTAGCATGTGAAATGAGTGCAATTGTGTGGTAGTTTGAGCATTCTTTGGTGTTGCCTTTCTTTGGGATTGGAATGAAAACTGACCTTTTCCAGCCCTGTGGCCACTGCTGAGTTTTCCAAATTTGCTGGCATATTGAGTGCAGCACTTTCACAGCATCATCTTTCAGAATTTGAAGTAGCTCAACTGGAATTCCATCACCTCCACTAGCTTTGTTTGTAGTGATGCTTCCTAAGGCCCACTTGACTTCACATTCCAGTATGTCTGGCGCTAGGTCAGTGATCACACCATTGTGATTATCTGGGTTGTGAAGATCTTTTTTGTACAGTTCTTCTTTGTATTCTTGCCGCTTCTTCTTAATATCTTCTGCTTCTGTTAGGTCCATACAATTTCTGTCCTTTATTGAGCCCATCTTTGCATGAAATATTCCCTTGGTATCTCTAATTTTCTTGAAGAGATCTCTAGTGTTTCCCATTCTGTTGTTTTCCTCTATTTCTTTGCATTGATTGCTGAGGAAGGCTTTCTTATCTCTTCTTGCTATTCTTTGGAGCTCTGCATTCAGATGCTTATATCTTTCCTTTTCTCCTTTGCTTTTCACTTCTCTTCTTTTCATAGCTATTTGTAAGGCCTCCCCAGGCAGCCATTTTGCTTTTTTGCGTTTCTTTTCTATGGGGATGGTCTTGATCCCTGTCTCCTGTACAATGTCACGAACCTCATTCCATAGTTCATCAGGCACTCTATCTATCAGATCTAGGCCCTTAAATCTATTTCTCACTTCCACTGTATAATCATAAGGGATTTGATTTAGGTCATACCTGAATGGTCTAGTGGTTTTCCCTACTTTTTTCAATTTCAGTCTGAATTTGGCAATAAGGAGTTCATGATCTGAGCCACAGTCAGCTCCTGGTCTTGTTTTTGCTGACTGTATAGAGCTTCTCCATCTTTGGCTGCAAAGAATATAATCAATCTGATTTCAGTGTTGACCATCTGGTGATGTCCATGTGTAGAGTCTTCTCTTGTGTTGTTGGAAGAGGGTGTTTGCTATGACCAGTGCATTTTCTTGGCAAAACTCTATTATTTGCCCTGCTTCATTCCATATTCCAAGGCCAAATTTGCCTGTTACTCCAGGTGTTTCTTGACTTCCTACTTTTGCATTCCAGTCCCCTAAAATGAAAAGGACATCTTTTTTGGGTATTAGTTCTAAAAGGTCTTGTAGGTCTTCATAGAACCGTTCAACTTCAGCTTCTTCAGCATTACTGGTTGGGGCATAGACTTGGATTACTGTGATATTGAATGGTTTGCCTTGGAAACGAACAGAGATCATTCTGTCGTTTTTGAGATTGCCTCCAAGTACTGCATTTCAGACTCTTCTGTTGACCATGATGGCTACTCCATTTCTTCTGAGGGACTCCTGCCCGCAATAGTAGATATAATGGCCATCTGAGTTAAATTCACCCATTCCAGTCCATTTGAGTTCGCTGATTCCTAGAATGTCGACATTCACTCTTGCTATCTCTTGTTTGACCACTTCCAGTTTGCCTTGATTCATGGACCTGACATTCCAGGTTCCTATGCAATATTGCTCTTTATAGTATCAGACCTTGCTTCTATCACCAGTCACATCCACAGCTGGGTATTCTTTTTGCTTTGGCTCCATCCCTTCATTCTTTCTGGAGTTATTTCTCCACTGATCTCCAGTAGCATATTGGGCACCTACTGACCTGGGGAGTTCCTTTTCAGTATCCTGTCATTTTGCCTTTTCATACTGTTCATGGGGTTCTCAAGGCAAGAATACTGAAGTGGTTTGCCATTCCCTTCTCCAGTGGACCACATTCTGTCAGATCTCTCCACCATGACCCACCCATCTTGGGTTGCCCCACGGGCATGGCTTAGTTTCATTGAGTTAGACAAGGCTGTGATCCTAGTGTGATTAGATTGACTAATTTTCTGTGATTATGGTTTCAGTGTGTCTGCCCTCTGATGCCCTCTTGCAACACCTACCATCTTACTTGGGTTTCTCTTACGTTAGACGTGGGGTATCCAGCAAAGCGCAGCTGCTGCCTCTTACCTTTGACGAGGGGTATCTCCTCACCACCGCCCTTCCTGACCTTCATGTGGGATAGCTTCTCTAGGCCCTCTTGCGCCCGCGCAGCCACTGCTCCTTGGACGTGGGGAGAACTACTATATGATCCAGCAATTCCAATTCTAAGTACGTACCCAGTAGAAATGTGGACTTATCATCACAAATAGATATCTGCATTCATATGTTCATTTCAGCAGTATCCACAATAGCCAAGATACAGAGACAACCTGAGTGTCCATCAACTGACAGACAAAGGAAATATAGTATGTATTCACATTGGAAAATATTCAGCCTTCAACAAAAAGAAAATCCTGCCATTTGAAACAACAGAGATGAATGTGGAAGGCAGTAACCTAAGTGAAATAAGCCAGAAAAAGACAAATATTGCATAGTGTCACTTCCATGCATAATCTTAAAAAATAGTGATAGCTTACAATGAAAAGTGTCAGATTAGTGATCTCTGAAGAAGATTTAACTTTGGGACCAGGGACCAGGCTTGATCACTCAAGAGCTTTTTGTGTAGCAGAGTTTTATTAAAGTGAAAAAGGGCAGAGAAAGCTTCTGACACAGACATCAGAAGGGGGATGGAGAGTGCCCCCCTCAATAGTCTAAGCAAGGGAGTTATATACTTTTTAATTAGTGATTACAATCAATAAAAAGAATGTCTCAAGTTTGTAAAGATCTTACTAGACCCACTCCCATAATTTACATTTTAGGATAACAGGATTAGCCAGAAGGTTTTCAGGAAGGTGAAACTGTCCTCAAGCAGGATGCACTGTTGTTATATAATTCTTGGTATAGTTTAAAGGGAGTTGTTTGTTATATAATCAGTTCTGGGCTTTTATGTGACTAAGACTAATGAATGGAGAGAGAAATAGAGATGTTTGTCCTTTCCTCCTCCTTGAAAATTCCAGACCCTTATCTCTGCTTCGAGAGCCCCAAACTCCTTTCTCCTCCTTGCGGAACCTGGACCTCTCATCAACCTGCCTAGGAATTGACTCTCTCATCTTTCCCTTTTCTTTTAGGAGAATTATGTTGCCAAGGGAAAGGGGCATCATTTTCATTCTGTAACTACTTCCTGCTGTTGAGGGGTGTTGTCCCTAAATTGTTGAGGCAACATGTTCTCCTAACCCTCATATTGAGGGTCTCTGATCCAGGGGCCCCGAGTAATAGTTGGAGGAGGTCATGGCACTCGAAGAAGACTGGACAACCATTTGTTACTTAAAAGCTTTTAGATGGTTAGAAACAAACCCCACTATACAGTTACAGATGTAAGGCAAAATAGTCATTAAACCAAGTTAAAACATAATCAAAATTAAAAGTCATATTATGTGCATAGTTACATCAGTCTATCCTAGAATTGTTCAGTTCAGTTCAGTTCAGTTCAGTCGCTCAGTCATGTCCGACTCTTTGCGACCCCATGAATCGCAGCACGCCAGGTCTCCCTGTCCATCACGAACTCCCGGAGTTCACTCAGACTCACGTCCATCGAGTCAGTGATGCCATCCAGCCATCTCATCCTCTGTCGTCCCCTTCTTCTCCTGCCCCCAATCCCTCTCAGCATCAGAGTCTTTTCCAATGAGTCAGCTCTTTGCATGAGGTGGCCAAAGTACTGGAGTTTCAGCTTTAACATCATTTCTTCCAATCATCAAATCAAGAAGAGGCATCACATATGATTGTTATTGGTGAAGGTATTCTCAGAGTTGAAGAAAGTCCTTTCCTTAAAGTGGAGAAAACCACAATGGGAAGCCTCCAATCGATGAGGAGGCTGAAAAGCTGAAAGCTGAGCCACGTAGTTAATTCTAAGGCTTCAGGATGTATGACAATATCTGGGCATGAAAACTGTCTCCCATAGAGACAGTCCCTTCTTCTTAGAGGCAGTTTGAGCCCTCATTAAAGCTATGGGTAAAACTTTAAACCAACTGTCTTGTATTTCCTGAGTTAGCTTACATGGACATCTTTTAATCATGTCATTAGCCTTTTCAACTTTTTCTGAAGATTGGGGTCTCCAGGAACAGTGTAAGTGATATTCTATTCCTAGAGCTTTGGACACACTTTGAGTTACAGCAGCTTTAAAGATGGAGCCATTGTCACTCTGAACTTTAGAGTTTAAGATCCCACTTACATCATGAGGAGTCAATACAGTAAGACTTTGCCCAGTCATTAACTTTGGACTTTAGTGAATACTGCGTTTGATGTGAAGCTAGGTGAGGATCACTGAGTTTGATAATGACAGAAACAGTATTTTGTGCTTGACCCAGAGTTTTGCCATCGGCCCGCGCTCTAGGATTCACGTTGTGTCCCATTAGTGGGAGGGAAAGAGCGGGCTCCATATTCATGAAGAACAGAGGCCTGGACCTTGTTCAGAATATCCCTTCCCAGAAGGGGTGAGGGAGACTCCAGCGCAAATAGAAAGTTGTGAGAAAATAGTACAGAGTCCTTGTTGCAGCTTAAAGGGTGACTGAAATAATAACATTTGGCTCATCCAGACAGTCCCATTATGGTAGTAGATCTGGAGGAAAGTGGACCAGGAGCTTCAGTGAGCACAGAGAAATTTGCCCGAGTATGCAAAAGAAATTGACTGACTGGCCCTCCACAGTTATTAATACCTGGGGTTCCTCAGGTGTTATTAGGACAAAGACTTGTGTGGGGACCCCCAGGCACATTTAGTCCTGATGGTCCTGAGAGTCCAACCCCTGGGGTCTACACCTCAGAGGGCTGTCTCTTCTCCAGTGTGGTCCTTTACAGATTGGGCATGAAGCCAGGGGCAGCTTAGATGCCTGAGGGCAATCCCACTTGAGATGCCCTTCCTTTCCACGGTAATAACAAGTCCCTCCCTTTTCACCCGGGTCCCTCTGGGCATTTTTCTTCAGGCTATTTCAGAGCAGGTCTGACAGGCATTGTTGGGACTTCAGTCTTTTGCCTGGTTCTTTTTTGCCTCTATTTTCTCCTCATATTCTCTACTGTAATATATTGTCTGAGCCAGGTGCAACAGCTTTTCTAAAGATTGGTTTGGTCCGAATGCCTGTTTTAGGAATGTACAGCAAATATCTGGAGTCAACTGAGTGAGAAATCTATCTTTTAAGATCATTTCTTCCTCTGCGCTTTCAGGATCAATGTCAGTAAACTTGCGAAGAGTCTCCCGTACTCTATACTAGGAGTTTATCAGAAGTTTCCTTCTCTCCCTGTTCTATGTCAGCAAACTTAGCATCAAGTCTCAGCATGCACTCACTTGAGTCCTTCAAGAATACATCCAGCAAAGCAGCTCTGTTATAGGAACTGCTTGGCTTCCAGTAGGTAGGAGGGCTGTTTTGTGCTCCTTCTTTCCCCTTGTCTCACGTTCAAGCCATTCATCTCCAAAAGTAGTAGCTTCCCCCAAAACTCAAGCTCTCAAGTCAGGAGTCAGCCTCTGTCCCAAGACATGAATTACATCTCTCCAAGTAAGGTCATAAAGTAAAGTTAGGCCCGTAAAGTCTTCTATGTAATTTTTTGATCCTCTAAATAGTCTACCGAGACTCAGGCAATCCCTCCTAGAAGGGTGCCCTAATTCTCAGCCGGTACAGTTGGGAGCCCAGATACAGGGGCAAAGTAAGAGAACAGGAGGCAGTCATAGGTTTCACACCAAAATACATACCCTTAGGACACAAGTCTGGCCTGTCTTGCAGAGAAATAAAGTGATGTTGCTCAGTCGTATCCGACTCTTTGTGACCCCATGGACTGTAGCCTACCAGGCTCCTCTGTCCATGGAATTTTCCAGGCAAGAGTACTGGAATGGATAGGAACAACACATACGGCACTTCTACCCATTTCTCTTGTTTTCTATGGAACCGGTCTAGTTGTAAAACAGTATCGTAATTAAGAGACCTTTCAACAGACCAGCATTCCCTGTCTTCTAAAGGATACTGTGGCCATTCGGTATCACAGAAGAAGATCTCAAGTGTCTTTTTTAAACTCTGGGGATCAAACTTGTCTGAGTTTTTTACATACATTTTAAAGGAGTAGTTATGGAACTGTTAGTTCCCATCTGTAAGAGAGAAAAAAGTGGCATCCACAGCCGTGGCTCCTTTCCACTGAAGGCATCCCTCCCTGCTCTAGATGCGGGTGTAGACATGCTCTCCACCGAAGCTTTCCTTCCCTGGTAGGACTTAGTCTGTCCCTTACAGATGCAGGTACCTTACTTGTCCCTCCTGGTTCTACCACTGAGGTGGGATGCACCAGGGTAGACCTGATGGCATCCCAGATTGATGTCCAGTTCCTCACCATTAAGACCTTTGTCTGATTTTTGCTCCTTTTTCTCTGATGCCACCTGGGGTGGAGCAGTGTAGCTTTTTAGAATATTTCCCAAGCTGGGACTACTAGGGGAAGCATCCATCTTTCCATGTGCCTATCCTCATTCCTGAGTATAGTCTGACCTCAGTAGAAGCAGTGAGTCATTGCCACATCAGTATATGTGATAGTGAAAGGGTCAGCCAGCTAGGAAAAAGTGATTTTTGTCCTCAAGCTATTAGGGCAATGCCTTCCAGTTCATCTCCACAGATTCCACAGAAAGAATATCTAGGGAGTTGAGACAGAAGTCATCAGGGAGCCTTCTCTGGTCTGTTAAGAGCTAGCACTACCAAAGGAAGAAGCCCATTGCACTTCCAATCTGACCAGATCCTGCAATTCCAGATCTATGTCCTTAAAAACCACATGGTCACCAGCAGTGCATTTATCCACATAGATAGGCACAGGCATAACAAAGACTCACTTTCAGGTCTCCGGTCCCTGAGGGAGGTAGCCAAGAGAGTAACCTCTAGCCTGAGAGACATGCCTGGACCTAGAGTTCCACCTAGTTCCCAAACGTGCTGCTGGAGCTAGTTCCCCCTCACTCCATACATGCCCCTGGTAACTTTCTAGCAAGGCTTGCCTAGTCTAACTAGGCTAGGTGCTTCCATGCACAGGGTCTAAGTAAAAGTACACAATAACAGCATGGATCACAAGTCCCTTGAAGGTCTATGATCCAACAGATTATGTTAGTAGTTCTAATTCCCCATGCAATTATGAAATGGTCAAAGAGACCAGGAAAAGGTGACCAGTGGCCCTTGGAAAGCATCAATATGAACAAACCTAGTGGAGGTGATGGAATTCCAGTTGAGCTATTTCAAATCCTAAAAGATGATGCTGTGAAAGTGCTGCACTCAATCTGCTAGAAAATTTGGAAAACTCAGCAGTGGCCACAGGACTTTAAAAGGACAGTTTTCATTCCAGTGCCAAAGAAAGGCAATGTCAAAGAATGCTCAAAATACCATACAATTGCAGTCATCTCACACACTAGCGAAGTAATGCTCAAAATTCTCCAAGCCAGGCAGGCTTCAACGTACAGGAACCGTGAACTTCCAGATGTTCGAGCTGGTTTTAGAAAAGGCAGAGAAACCAGAGATCAAATTGCCAGTATGCATTGGATCATAAAAAAGCAAGAAAGTTCCAGAAAGACATGTATTTCTGCTTTATTGACTATGCCAAAGCCTTTGTGTGGATCACAACAAACTGTGGAAAATTCTGAAAGAGATGGGAATACCAGACCACCTGACCTGCCTCTTGAGAAACCTGTATGCAGGTCAAGAAGCAACAGTTAAAACTGGACATGGAACAACAGACTGGTTCCAAATAGGGAAAGGAGTACATCAAGGCTGTATATTGTCACCCTGCTTATTTAACTTATCTGCAGAGTACATCATGAGAAACACTGGGCTGAATGAAGCACAAGCTGGAATCAAGATTGTGGGGAGAAATATCAATAACCTCAGGTACGCAGATGACACCACACTTATGGCAGAAAGTGAAGAAAAACTAAACAGCCTCTTGATGAAAGTGAAAGTGGAGAGTGAAAAAGTTGGCTTAAAGCTCAACATTCAGAAAACGAAGATCATGGTATCTGGTCCCATCACTTCATGGGAAATAGATGGAGAAATAGTGGAAACAGTGACAGACTTTATTCTGGGAGGCTCCAAAATCTCTGCAGATGGTGACTTCAGCCATGAAATTAAAAGATGCTTACTCCTTGGAAGAAAAATCATGACCAACTTAGCATATTAAAAAGCAGAGACATTACTTTGCCAACAAAGCTCCATCTAATCAAGGCTATGGTTTTTCCAGTAGTCATGTATGGATGTGAGAGTTGGACTATAAAGAAAGCTGAGCACCAAAGAATTGATGCTTTTGAACTGTGGTGTTGGAGAAGACTCTTGAGAGTCCCTTGGACTGCAAGGAGATCCAACCAGTCCATCCTAAACGAAATCAGTCCTGAATATTCATTGGAAGGACTGATGCTGAAGCTGAAACTCCAATACCTGGTGTGAAGAACTGACTCCTATTTGGAAAGACCCTGATGCTGGGAAAGATTGAAGATGGGAGGAGAAGGGATCACAGAGGATGAGATGATTGGATGGCATCATTGAGTCAATGAACATGAGTTTGAGTAAACTCTGGGAGTTGGTGATGGACAGGGAGGCCTGGCATGCTGCGGTTCATGGGGTCGCAAAGAGTTGGATAGGACTGAGCAACTGAACTGAACAAAGTTTAAACTGAGTTGTTTGTTGTATAATCAGTAGTTCTGGGCTTAAAGGAAAAAAAAAAAAAAAAAACATTTTATGTGACTAAGACTAAGGAATGTAGAGAAAACAAAAATGTTTGTCCTTTCCTCCTTGAGAATTCCAGACCCCTATCTCCTCTTTGAGAGCCTCAGACCACTTTCTTCTCCTTGAGGACCCCGGACTTCTTATCAACCTGCCTGTGAATTGACTCTGTCAATAGTCAAGCTCATGGAATCAAAGGGGAGAATGTTGGTTGCCAGAGTTTGGGGATTTGGACAAAAGCTGAGAGGTTGGTTTAGACTTTAATTATAGGGTTTAGGATCTAAATAAAGGGTTTAGACTTCTAATTATAAAATGAATAGGTTCTGAGGATCTAAGGAATAGAATAGTGAATATATATATATATATATATATATATATCTGGACATCATGCACTGGATTTAAAAAAAAATTGCTGTAAATAGGCCTTTAGGAATGTGGTAGTGAAGTGTAGGTGGAAGGGAAGCTTTACATGGTCCTAAAATTTCTGTCCTTTTATGAGCCTCTGCCTCTGTAATGTGAAATTCACAAGAGCTTCTTAGGTTTGAGGGATTTTTGTTGTTTATTGCTGGTGTTTTTCCCTTCTAGACTGGAAAGAATGGCTTGAGTGGGCTGGAGGTGGGTGTTTCCCTTCCCTCAGGACAGCTTGCTATTGTTGTCTAGTCATTCAATGTATCTGACTCTTTTGTGACCCTATGGGCTGTAATCTGTCAGGCTCCTTTGTCCATGGGATTTCCCAGGCAACTAGGAGTTGGTTGTCATTTCCTTCTCCAGGGAATCTTGCCCATCCAGGGATTGAACCTGAGTCTCTTGCATTGGCAGATTGGTTCGTTACCACTGAGCCACCAGGGAAGCCCCTTAAGGCAGCTGCTGCTGCTGCTGCTAAGTCCCTTCAGTCGTGTCCAACTCTGTGTGACCCCATAGACGGCAGCCCACCAGCTATGTACTCCTAATACTTGATCAGGCTCTGATAAGTAGTTTTCTTGAGGGCAGGCCATCTGTGCTTCCCTAGTGGCTCAGTCAGTGAAGAATCAGCCTGCAGTGTGGGAGACCTGGGTTCAATCCCTAGGTTGGAAAGATCCCCTGGAGGAGGGCATGGCAACCCACGCCAGTATTCTTGCCTGGAGAATGCCCATAGACAGAGGGTCCTAGCAGGCTTCAGTCCACGGGGTCGCAAAGAGTCCGACATGACTAAGCAACTAAGGACAACACGCACAGGCTGTAAAAGAACAGAGTTCTCTATGTATTTCAAAACAGTTCCCATTCCCCTCCCTCCCTGCCAGGAGCAAAATGAGAATGTTCTCTGGTAGTGACTTTAGAAATCTGTTGAAGGCTTCAGGAGGTATAAGCTCCCAAGTTTGTGGGTGCCCCTGATGGCTGGGTCCCCCTAGAGTGTTTAGCCCTGAGTTGCCCACACTGAATCTCCAGCAGTCTATCATTCACAGTTAAGGTTTTCTACTATAGCACTAATTCCTGCCTCAGTCTCTGCCAGTGAATTTCTTCTCCAGGAAACCATGATGCCCTCTTTTTCCCTGTCTGTATCAATCTTTGGGACAACGGTGTATCCTGTTTTCCTCTCTCATGGATCCAAGAAGGGTTGTTGATTTTTTAGTTTCTTGAGCTTTTCATTTGTTGTTGAGGCTGAGTGACAACTTCTAAGTTTCTTACATGTGGAACAGGAAACTGGGAACCCACAGTTACATGATACGCTGCACTCTCCCCCAAACTGAGATCTCATCAGACAGGGGTTGACTGTGGAAGAGAATTCTGCCCTTCCTGAAATCTACTTCTGAGGCATTTATCTAGAGTTTCCAACGTATGTCATCTAAATCATGTGTGTAGCGGAGTCATACAGATACTTTCCAGCCTTTTATAGAAGTGTCGATTTTGAATAATAATCTTAAGCCTTGTTTTCAAGAATGTTTCTCCTCTCCTTCAATATTGCATAGCACTGACAACTTCATTCAGGCATGCTGTTTTTTTGTTTTTGTTTTTGATGAAAAAATTTGAATGCATGATGCATGCCCGTGCATGCATAGAATACATTACCAAATAGAAGGAATTACCGAATTCCTTCTATTTCAGTAAGAGTTTAGAAAATAATTAAGGATTTAGGGGTTTAAATCCATTCTAAGTGAGCCTGTCTATTAAGAATGTCACCACCACCTCACACACCTTACCCAGCCTTCATTCAGTCAAGTGCTTCTATAATTACACTGTAAGTAGCAAATTAAAAAGAAGGTGTTTAATGTACTGGAGTTAAGAGTGCTTTCTATTCAGGAAATTAGTTCTACTCCTTATTAGGAGGCGCAAATAAGCAGTTCAATAATGTGAATCCCCTCGGAAGAAAATACTGACCAGGAATCTTCCTGAAGGTATAATTCCAGCCAGAATAAAGGTGTCTGGGAGAGTGACTTCCCCCACCGCCCCCCACCACCTCCCACCCGCTGCTGCTTCCCTCCTCTTCACATTATTGTTATCTGGTTCCACAGGACAGAGATAAGGAACAGGACTTCCGCATTTCTCAGATGGCCAATCTCTTTATCCTGCCTTGAAAGAGTGATACTCATTTTCTTGCCAGTAGCATTGCTGCCACCATCACAGCTGGATCTTTATTTCTTTTTCAAATAAATAAAATTAGAAGTGCTCAGCACGGCACAGTTCAGCTGTATATCTCCTAGTTGCACACAAATTGAAGCTGCTTTTAACTTGTATTTTTAAACTTCTTTGCCATCCTGCAATGATAAAAGTAAAGAGTCAGACAATGTAGTCCATTTACCTGCCTGCTTTCCCTCTAAATAGACAGCAGTTGGTTGTGAACGTGTTACTAGGGCAATTTTATGGCAGAGAACTCTTCTTCTTAAAAGATGATGGAAATAGCTGGAGAAGAAGACAGATTTTGTTTTCCTTTCAAAAATTCTCAGGCATCTGCAAGGTCAGAGGTGCTGATGAATAAAGTTGAGGTAATTTAATGAAATTTTTGTCGTGAGTAGGGGAGACAGGAGGAAACTGTATTTACTGCAAGATATATAAGGCACTACTTTGCATTCAAAAGTCATAGCATTTGTATTTTTTTTTAACTGAAGTGTAGTTGATATACAATGATTTTGCATTTCCTTTTTTGCATTTCCTTCCGGTGTAGGACACCACAGAACTCTTAAGTTCCCTGAACTACACAGCAGGTTCTCATTAGTTACCTGTTTTATACTTAGTATCAATAGTATATATATGTCAATCCTAACCTCCCACTTCTTCCCACCTCCAGCTTTTCCCTGCTTAGTGTCCATAATTTGTTCTGTATACCTATGTCTCTATTTCTGTTTTGCAAATAAGATCATCTGTTACATTTTTCTAGATGCCATGAAGTGAAGTGAAGTTGCTCAGTCATGTCCGACTCTTTGCAACCCCATAGACGGTAGCCTACCAGGTTCCACCATCCATGGGATTTTCCAGGCAAGAATACTGGACTGGGTTGCCACTTCCTTCTCCAGGAGATCTTCCCTACCCAGGGATTGAACCCAGGTCTCCTGCATTGCAGGCAGACACTTTACCGTCTGAGCCACCAGGGAAGTCTCTCTAGATGCCATATATATCATTAATATAATATTTGTTTGGAAATTGAGCCCTTGATTGTAGATGCAATCAAGTTAAGATGAGGTCATACAACCTCATCTTACATGAGATGAGGTCAACAACATGAGATTGTTGTTGTTCAGTCGCTCAGTCGTGTCCGTCTTTGTGACCCCATAGACTGCAGCACTGCAGAAGAGTGAAAAAGCTGGCTTGAAGTTCAACATTCAGAAAACGAAGATCATGGCATCCGGTCCCATCACTTCATGGGAAATAGATGGGTAAACAGTGGAAACAGTGTCAGAGTATTTTTTGGGGCTCCAAAATCACTGCATATGGTGACTGCAGCCATGAAGTTAAAAGACGCTTACTCCTTGGAAGGAAAGTTCTGACCAACCTAGATAGCATATTCAAAAGCAGAGACATTACTTTGCCAACAAAGTCAAGGCTATGGTTTTTCCAGTGGTCATGTATGGATGTGAGAGTTGGACTGTGAAGAAAGCTGAGCGCAGAAGAATTGATGCTTTTGATCTGTGGTGTTGGAGAAGACTCTTAAGAGTCCTTTGGACTGCAAGGAGATCCGCCCTGGGATTTCTTTGGAAGGAATAATGCTAAAGCTGAAACTCCAGTACTTTGGCCACCTCATGTGAAGAGTTGACTCATTGGAAAAGACTCTGATGCTGGGAGGGATTGGGGGCAGGAGGAGAGGGGACGACGGAGGATGAGATGGCTGGATGGCATCACCAACTCGATGGACATGAGTCTGGATGAACTCCGGGAGTTGGTGATGTACAGGGAGGCCTGGCGTGGTGCAATTCATGGGGTCGCAAAGTCGGAAACGACTGAGTGACTGAACTGAACTGAACTGAGACTGCAGCATGCCAGGCTTCCCTGTCCTTCACTATCTCCTGGAGTTTGCTCAAACTTATGTCCATTGAGTTGGTGATGCCATCCAGCTATCTCATCCTCTGTCGTCCCCTTCTCCTCCTGCCTTCAATCTTTCCCAGCATCAGGGTCTTTTCCGGTGAGTCAGCTCTTCACATCAGATGGCCACAGTGTTGGAGCTTCGGCTTCATCATCAGTCCTTCCAATGAATATTCAGGACTGATATGCTTTAGGATTGACTGGTTTGATCTCCTTGAAGTCCAAGGGACTCTTAAGAGTCTTCTCCAGCATGAGATTAGAATGGCCCTCATGCAGTATAAATGGACACAGACCCAGAGGTGGGACAGTCATGTGAAGACAGACACAGAGGTCGCTGTTACGCTTGCACAAACCACAACATGCCTGAGGCTATCATAAGGAAGAAGAGGCAAGAAAGGACCTTTCTCTGGAGGATTTGGAGGGTAGAGCCCTTCCTCCACCTTGCTTTGGACTTTTAGACTGAAAAACCATGAGAAATGAAATTTCCCTTGTTTTAAGTAACCTGATCTGTGATCATTTGTTCCATCAGCCCTAGAAAACTAGTATACCTTTCTTTGGCTCCTGCTTTGATCTACAAAGATGCCCCATTTCTGGCCCCAAACGCATCAGTTTCTCCTTTGTTATATAAGTTACCTCATATTTGGAGCCAACTCCAAGAGACAGTGAAGGACAGGGAAGCTGGGCACGCTGTAGTCTATGGGGTCGCAAAGAGTGGGGCACGACTTAGCAAATGAACAATGCCAAAATAGTCTTTCCAATACATTCCCTTCAAACATAGCTTAGCCTACATGAATGCTGTTGTTTTCATCCAACTGTCTGAGCTAATAAACACACATCCTGCTTCCATCTCAGGTGTCTTTTCGTATTGGTAGCCAGTCAGACTTAGTTTATTAAGAAAAATGAATCAAACTTGTAAATCAGGCAAAGGCAGGGCCATGCATACTCTTATAGACATATTAGGTTAGAATTTTGCTTATCAGACCAACACAAAGGTTTTTAAATTATCTATATTTCAGGAATGTACCACTGATAAACTTAACACTTACTGTAAAAGTACATATTCTGTGAAGTTGCAAGTTAACTTCTAGACTTTTGCCTGGTAGAGATGTAAATCAGTATTTTCTGATAGAAAATGTAACTAAAAGGTTTGGGTTTTCTTGCTGTAGAGAGCATTAACCAGTTTTGTATCTAATCTAGCAATGTTATGCCCACATTCTTTTCCCCAGTACTATACAATCTTTGTTCCAACAATTATCCTTTGAATCATCTTTGCCTTCCTGCTGATTACTGCATTAATGAGGAGAATTGGTCCTGATGTATTTGTATGAAAATCATATTTTCAACTTCTGGTAATTATCTTTTGACATGCCACATGCACAGATAGAATTATTAGAGAATGTTGATACTTCCAGATTAGCTGAATGACCTTGTGCAAATGTATTCACAAAGCAGAAGTTAGGATTTGATACAAATGGAAAATGTGAAAGAATGTCATTGTGCTTGGACAAAAGAATGATTTTCATTTTCTCCCTTAAGATTAAAAAAATGAATTCCTTTAGACTTAAAAATATATATATTCCTATATGTATTTGTAGAATTATATGTGTATTTCCGATTCTAGAAAGCTAATTTGCTCATATATATTGACTGAGCAATGACTAAGGGTCTCTTAGAGTCTAAGACAAATTTTCACTGACAATCTGTTCTTTAGAGTTATATTAAATATCTTCAAGTCCATGTTATTTCAGCCATTTCTTTGAGCGTAACTAAACTGGACATAGAAGCATAAGAATATTAAATAAACTAAAAATCCAAAGCAGAAAGTTACATGAAACTGATGAGAAAATTAGGCAATTTCTATAGCAATGTCCAACTTGAATTTTCACTGCAATCTTGAAACGTCAAAGTATAAAATGACAAAGAATGATTGCAACGAAATCCTACAACATTTGTAATGTAGGGACAATAAGACATTTTTGAAAAGAACCGCACATCTTCCTAATGGAAAGGGAGTGTGTGTGTGTGTGTGTGTGTGCGTGCGTGTGTGTGTGTGTGCGTGTATACCCGCACTCCAGTGCGCATACCACAGAGGTATAAGTTGGGAAAGAATAAAGGGTAGGAAAGGAAATAAGTATACCACCGTTTCCTGAGTGTTATTATATATCCTAGTCTAAAAGTCCATTTAAAAATTGAAGTTTTTAATTCTTGCCATAGGAGAGCATATCATTCCCATTAGAAAATGTAATAGGGTGATTACCTTTCCGACAGTCATGCAGAAACAGGGTTCAAGTTCATTTCTAACTCCAATCCTCTTTATTTTGGATTTTCTGATAAGGGACATTGTATTATTCCAATGAAAAAACTTGTTGAAGCATATAATGTGACTAAGTCTGAGATTTTATTATTTGAGAGATGACCATTATTTTATGTCCCATTGAGAAAGACTAAAATGTTACAACTTAAAGTGATACTGTGTTTTGTTACTAAGTAGTATTTAATTTTCTAGGTATTGAAAAATCATTTTTCCTTATTTAGCAATGGATATTTTTATCATATGTCACCAAAAAAAGATATAAGTAAAATAAATTTTTAGTATGTTCCTTAAGTTTTTCCGCATTCTATGTTTAATTTTTCCAGATAACATTTATACTCACAATTGTATATTTTTTCCACATACAACTGCTAATTAACATCCACAAGTGCTTCAAAACTAATGATAATGAAGTTTTTTTTTAAACAAATGATTGATTGCTACCCCTGAGGGTTTCTTCAAAGCCAGTGATACTTTTTTTTTTTTGATTTGCTGGCAAATATATACAAGTAAGTATCTGTATTTATTTGCCACTATGTGTGTGTATGTGCATATGTGTACACTCATAGAATTAAATATGTGAATTTTACAAATATGCATATATACTCTCTAACATTTTTAGGTTATGAAAACCTATCAGGAAACACTTAAATATTATTCATTTTGATAGTCTCTTCAACATCCATTTCGTTGTCTTTCATAGAAGAGGAACTCAGAAAATATTTATCAACATGAAGTGGACCTAAAGTATTTTACTCTAATTTTTACAACTTTCAAGTTATTTAGCTTCATGCATAATAAGGAAATCCCTTGACTAGAGTGAATTTTCTAGATATACTGAAAATATATTCCTAAATGTTTACCATTTACTAGCAGTAGAAAACCAATCAAGATAGTAAATTGCAAAATATATCAATGAAGGCAAATTTTTCCTTAGAAAAGATAATTTAAAATTATAGTATTTCAAGGAGGTTTGCAGTGTTATTTGTTGATTTGTGCCTAATTTAATGCCGATTATAAAGCAAACATCTGCTGGGCTCATCCAACCAATCAGTTGAGTAACTAAAGGTAGCAAAATTGGTATGTCTGGTTTTCTATCTAACACAGGATTTCTTTTATTAGTAACATTTTAAAATTGGATTTTTATTACCATTTTATGTGACTTATAATTTGTACATTAAAAATAAAAATTTCAAAAATGATCACTTTGCATCTTATTCATCAAAAATGTAGGACATGAAATCTTGTTTTGATTGAATACTTACATCCCAAACTTCTTAGTGCCCCTATCTATCAGCCGGTCTTCCCATATGTAATTTTGAGTTAAATTTGAAAAAAATTATTTAAACATGTCATACAAATAAGTTTGTATATTCTATAACCAGCTGTTTCTAACAGCAATATTTCAGTGTATCAAAAAGATTATTTCTCTAAGCTACTAGTTTCTAACTAGAAAGCTAGGTTGGCTTTTTAGCTGATGTGTCTGCTGCCGTTCTCCCTCCAGTTTTAGGGAATTTTGCAATTATTCTTCTAACCTGAATGCCACATACAGATACTAACACACACACACACACACACACACAGAATTTTTAAAGAAATAACATAACATAAAAATCCAATGGCCAGAATAATGTCACATGGTGGTTAAGAATACAGATTTTTTCAGTGAATTGCTAGGTTCAAATCCTGTCTCAACCCCTGAGAGTGATGTAGCCTCTCTGTTCCCATTTCTTCATCTGTAAAGTGGGATAATTAGTTGTACCTAATACATATGATGGAGAAGGCAATGGCACCCCACTCCAGTACTCTTGCCTGGAAAATCCCATGGACGGAGGAGCCTGGTAGGCTGCAGTCCATGGGGTCGCTAAGAGTCGGACAGGACTGAGCGACTTCACTTTGACTTTTCACTTTCATGCATTGGAGGAGGAAATGGCAACCCACTCCAGTGTTCTTGCCTGGAGAATCCCAGGGACGGGGGAGCCTAGTGGGCTGCCATCTCTGGGGTCGCACAGAGTCGGACACGACTGAAGCGACTTAGCAGCAGCAATACATACGAAGGCTTTGAGGAAAAAGCAATATTTGAAATGAATGGAGAATTCTACCTGCCACATACTAAATCATACAAGTGTTTGCTAAATTTTAAAAAATGACACTATTAGTAGTCACAGCACATACTGAAGGATTTTGTACATCTTTGAAAATGTGATGTAGTGTCCACCTATTTTTGATATTTACTTCTCCCCTTGCCTTACCATAAATACATTTGCTTTTTGCTATTACACTCTCAAAAACTTTATCACAATGAGTAACCAGATATAAAATGCCTCTATAAGTGTTAGTTGCTCAGTAGTGTCCAATTCTTCACGACCTTATGAAGTGTAGCCACCAGGTTCTTCTGTCCATGTAATTATCCAGGCAAGAATACTGGAGGGGTAGCCATTCCCTTCTCCCACGGGATCTTTCTGACCCAGGGATAGTACCTGGGTCTCCTGCATTGCAGGCAGATTCTTTACTCTCTGAGCCAACAGGGAAGCCCATAAAATGCCCATAGAGCTAGTTAATTCACTGAAACATGGAATTAGCTCCAGCCCTACACCCCTCAAATGATTAAACTGTTCTTTGTTGGAAATGAGTAGAATTGGGTTGATTTCACCAAGCAGAGTTTCCAGATTTTTTTTTTTTTTTTTTTTGCCATTTGTTCATTTTATTCATTCATAGAGTGCTTGGAATTTTTCAGAATTGATTTTATTATTTTTTTTTCTAATTTTATTTTATTTTTAATCTTTACATAATTGTATTAGTTTTGCCAAATATCAAAATGAATCCGCCACAGGTATACATGTGTTCCCCATCCCGAACCCTCCTCCCTCCTCCCTCCTCATACCAACCCTCTGGGTCGTCCCAGTGCACCAGCCCCAAGCATCCAGCATCATGCATCGAACCTGGACTGGCAACTCGTTTCCTACATGATATTTTACATGTTTCAATGCCATTCTCCCAAATCTTCCCACCCTCTCCCTCTCCCACAGAGTCCATAAGACTGTTCTATACATCAGTGTCTCTTTTGCTGTCTCAGTATACAGAGTTATTGTTACCATCTTTCTAAATTCCATATATATGCGTTAGTATACTGTATTTATGTTTTTCCTTCTGGCTTACTTCACTCTGTATAATAGGCTCCAGTTTCATCCACCTCATTAGAACTGATTCAAATGTATTCTTTTTAATGGCTGAGTAATACTCCATTGTGTATATGTACCACAGCTTTCTTATCCATTCATCTGCTGATGGACATCTAGGTTGCTTCCATGTCCTGGCTATTATAAACAGTGCTGCGATGAACATTGGGGTACACGTGTCTCTTTCCCTTCTGGTTTCCTCAGTGTGTATGCCCAGCAGTGGGATTGCTGGATCATAAGGCAGTTCTATTTCCAGTTTTTAAGGAATCTCCACACTGTTCTCCATAGTGGCTGTACTAGGTTGCATTCCCACCAACAGTGTAAGAGGGTTCCCTTTTCTCCACACCCTCTCCAGCATTTATTATTTGTAGACTTTTGGATCGCAGCCATTCTGACTGGTGTGAAATGGTACCTCATAGTGGTTTTGATTTGCATTTCTCTGATAATGAGTGATGTTGAGCATCTTTTCATGTGTTTGTTAGCCATCTGTATGTCTTCTTTGGAGAAATGTCTATTTAGTTCTTTGGCCCATTTTTTGATTGGGTCATTTATTTTTCTGGAGTTGAGCTGTAGGAGTTGCTTGTATATTTTTGAGATTAGTTGTTTGTCGGTTTCTTCATTTACTATTATTTTCTCCCATACTGAAGGCTGTCTTTTCACCTTGCTAATAGTTTCCTTTGATGTGCAGAAACTTTTAAGGTTAATTAGGTCCCATTTGTTTATTTTTGCTTTTATTTCCAATATTCTGGGAGGTGGGTCATAGAGGATCCTGCTGTGATGTATGTCAGAGAGTGTTTTGCCTATGTTCTCCTCTAGGAGTTTTATAGTTTCTGGTCTTACGTTTAGATCTTTAATCCATTTTGAGTTTATTTTTGTATATGGTGTTAGAAAGTGGTCCAGTTTCATTCTTTTACAAGTGGTTGACCAGATTTCCCAGCACCACTTGTTAAAGAGATTGTCTTTAATCCATTGTATATTCTTGCCTCCTTTGTCAAAGATAAGGTGTCCATATGTGTGGATTTATCTCTGGGCTTTCTATTTTATTCCATTGATCAATATTTCTGTCTTTGTGCCAGTACCATACTGTCTTGATAACTGTGGCTTTGTAGTAGAGCCTGAAGTCAGGTAGGTTGATTCCTCCAGTTCCATTCTTCTTTCTCAAGATCGCTTTGGCTATTCGAGGTTTTTTGTTTTTCCATACAAATTGTGAAATTATTTGTTCTAGCTCTGTGAAGAATACTGTTGGTAGCTTGATAGGGATTGCATTGAATCTATAAATTGCTTTGGGTAGTATACTCATTTTCACTATATTGATTCTTCCAATCCATGAACATGGTATATTTCTCCATCTATTAGTGTCCTCTTTGATTTCTTTCACCAGTGTTTTATAGTTTTCTATATATAGGTCTTTAGTTTCTTTAGGTAGATATATTCCTAAGTATTTTATTCTTTCCGTTGCAATGGTGAATGGAATTGTTTCCTTAATTTCTCTTTCTGTTTTCTCATTATTAGTGTATAGGAATGCAAGGGATTTCTGTGTGTTGATTTTATATCCTGCAACTTTACTATAGTCATTGATTATTTCTAGTAATTTTCTGGTGGAATCTTTAGGGTTTTCTATGTAGAGGATCATGTCATCTGCAAACAGTGAGAGTTTTACTTCTTCTTTTCCAATTTGGATTCCTTTTATTTCTTTTTCTGCTCTGATTGCTGTGGCCAAAACTTCCAAAACTATGTTGAATAGTAATGGTGAAAGTGGGCACCCTTGTCTTGTTCCTGACTTTAGAGGAAATGCTTTCAATTTTTCACCATTGAGGATAATGTTTGCTGTGGGTTTGTCATATATAGCTTTTATTATGTTGAGGTATGTTCCTTCTATTCCTGCTTTCTGGAGAGTTTTTATCATAAATGGATGTTGAATTTTGTCAAAGGCTTTCTCTGCATCTATTGAGATAATCATAATAAGGCTGACACTGTAGAGCGGCCAATGCTACTTCTGGCTCATAGGCTCTTTCTGAGGAGTTTGTGGAAGGAGACAGGAATACAAACATCTGTGAAGTGATAACGTGATGCCCATCATTTGCTAGTGTTAGTGATCACCATCTTCGTGTACTAAATCAAGTTCCTTGTGAATAAGCACTGTCTTTGAGGCCTGAAAGGAACTCACAGTGAAGTTTTACAGATGTTTCAAACTCAGTAGGATCCAAATAAAGTCATCTGTTCTGTCTGCCCGTCTGTGCATTTAAAGAATCGAGATAGCTCTCTGCCTCACCTAGGAGTTTGAAACTTGCTTCTTTTTGCGAATAGGATTTGTTTCATGCAAGTATGATTTTCATCAGTCTTTGTTCTTTATTCCTTTAATTATCTTATACTAAGCATGAATGAGATTCCCATAAGAGTTGTACTCATTATTAGGAGGTAAAGATAGTTATTTGATAGATGAGGGTACTTGGTATTCTTATTGACCTCAAATTGTCTGATTAGCTCCCTTTAGACTCCCACCTGGTTAAAGTGATAGAAACATTGTGATTATTTTGCATTAGGATAGTTCCCCTTGCAAAAGTTCAGCTGTCCATTTTATTAATACTATTCTATTTGCATGCGAAGTTACACGTTAACTTGTACAATAGTCTATGTTCCCAACACTGCATGGGCTGGAATATTAATTTTGTATAAGATTAAGAAATGTTAGAAGGGAAATTTTTGCAGTAAATTTGTTTGAAAAACAGTAACTTAAAAGAGATTCTTTACCACCAGACTTCTCAGAAGCATGTTAATATACATCACCTTCAACAGAGAGATACAAAATGCTGTGTCTGCCCAACATCTGTACCACTTTTTCCAACTTAAAATACCCCTCAGAATTCATATTATGTGATGCACCACTTGGGAATGGCTTCTTGGTACACTCTTTTTATTTCTGAAAAATTGGGACTAAAGTATCTGTCTACCATCACTTGAATTCTTTTATCAGTTGGTCCTCCTTCATGTACCCAAGTAGTGGAGAGTTAGGAAAAGCAGGGCAGTTGTAAATAACACTAATATATACCCCTTAGCTCATTTCTCCCCCGGGAGAGGCAAGTACAGCTTTGGAATTTACTGTTTCTATCACCAATGTAGAAATCGAGAGTACTGAGCATATTTATAAAGAAAAGCTATCAGCAAGACCAGCTAGGTCTGCCACTGTACTAGTGAACCTCTCCAGCTGCTTCCCACAGCCTACTGCCAAGCCATGGCTTAAGCAACCCTTCAGTGGCGGTGAAAAACAAATGAACATTTCCCATCAAAACCCCAATGAGAATCAGTGGATAGGTACTCCAGAAAACCAGCTTTGGGTTTACTATGAGGAAAAACATGGTCATACAGAAGGATCAACATGGCAGGATATGTCGCAGAATAAATGAATGCTGTGAATGTGTGACCCAAAGCCAGTCTACCGGTACCCACGGACCTAGAGAATGTTTCTATTTGGAAGACAACTTAGAGTGATAGTAGATGGATTTCACCTCCTACATCGTCTTAATCCCTTTGGTTTGCTGTCACAGGATATTATAGACTGGGTAGCTTACAAACAGATTTATTTCTCACATTTCTAGAGACTGAGAAATTGAAAATGCGGGTGCTGGCTGATCACCGTCTAGCAAGAGCATGCGTGGTGTTTCATAGATGACTCTCACATGTGTCCTCAGATGGCAGAAGGGGCGAGGGAGCTCTCCGGAGCCTCTTTATGAGGGCAGTAGTACCATTCACAAGGGTGCCACCCTTATGACCTAATCACCTCCAAGTAGCATCACATTGGGGATTAGAATTTCAATTTATGAATTTTGAAGGTATAAAACATGGCACATACCAAATCCAAGTAATTGTTGTGGCTTTCTGAGCCATATGTGGGGGAAAACTCAAATGCCGGTGTTATAATGTAGCATGAACAATTAACAAAAGATCGAATTAGTAGGAATTAGAGTTTTAACAGTGTATAGGTCACCTGCTGGGCACTGGAACCAGGTGATTGCATCCTAAGACATCTGTCAAAACAGACTTTGGTGCAGTTTTTCACCTGTGTGTGTGCATGCTCGGTTACTTCAGTCGTATCTGATTCTTTGCAACCCTATGGATTGGAGCCCACCAGCTCCTCTGTTGATGAGGATTCTCCAGGCAAGAATATTGGAGTGGGTTGCCACATGTTCCTCCAGGGGATCTTCCTGACCTAGGGATTCAACTCATGACTCCTGAAATAGCCATTATTGCCTTCCTTGTCATTTAACATCTTAAATAAGATATTCAATTACACATCAATAATATTCACTCACTACAGTTAGAGTTATTGAAATGAGAACACTTTTTGATACAACCCATTTGGGTCTGAAAGTATTCACAGAGCTATAGGCTCGATAAAAGTGGAAAAGTCATCATTCCATCTTGTAGAGCAAACCAAGTTGGAAAATCAGGCATGTTGTTATTGGTAAAGAAGCAAGTAGGGAAGAAGAAGGAAATATCCTTGTATAGGAAATTTTAATAGCATAATTCTTTTACCTTAGCGCAGCCTTTAAAATCTTTAAATGGCACCCCACTCCAGTACTGTTGCCTGGAATATCCCATGGATGGAGAAGCCTGGTAGGCTGCAGTCCATGGGGTCGCTGAGGGTTGGACAGGACTGAGCGACTTCACTTTCACTTTTCACTTTCATGCATTGGAGAAGGAAATGACAACCCACTCCAGTGTTCTTGCCTGGAGAATCCCAGGGACGAGGGAGCCTGGTGGGCTGCCATCTATGGGGTCGCATAGAGTCGGACACGACTGAAGTGACTTAGCAGCAGCAGCCTTTAAAATCTTTGTCTATTGAGTACACAATATAAAATGAACTCTGGGGTTTCCCTGGTGGCTCAGTGGTAAAGAATCTTCCTGCCAGTGCAGAAGATGTGAGTCCGATCCCTGATCTGGGAAGATCCCACATGTTGCAGAGCAACTAAGCCCATGAGTCACGACTGTTGAGTCTGTGTTCTAGAACCTGGGAACCACAGCTACTGAAGCCCAAGAACCTGTGCTCTGCAACAAGAGAAACGCCTAAAATGAGAGGCCTGGGCACCGCCAACTAGAGAAGTGGCCCCTGCGACTAGAGTAAAGCCCATACAGCAACGAAGACTCAGCACAACCAAAATAAATACTTTTTTTAAAAAAAATTATGAACTCTATACACTGTACAGCATCAGCATCCTCATACAAAAGCTGTTTGAAATATGTAATGAAGAGCTTTTCCTTGCAGTGTTTCTTTTCCTCTTTACTTTTAACCTTGTCTTCAGGCTTAAACAGAATGTCAACCATCTAATTTTATGGAACTTCTTGTGAATTGGGCATTTGGTAAATGATAAAAACAATTGTAGGTTTTCATCATAGAATGAGAAGCAAGGAGAATAACATATACATGTTCTAAAATCTAAATGTCTTCAATATCAGAATATAGTACTGACTAAACATTAATATTAATAGAATGTGCTTTGCATCTTTTCCTGATTCCAAGTAACTAGAATCTTGAATGTTCATGATGACTGGGATTGTCTTTGGTCATGGAATTGAAAATGTGGTTGGAACCTCATTAACATTCTAGTCACTCTTGTACTGATGGGATAAAATGCATATGGTAAAAAGAAAGCAGAAATGTATCACATAAATATCAGAAGGCCTTATCCATCAGATTAAAGAAACTTAGAATTGCAACAAATTGTTGTAGACTAATTTAAACTTCCTTTTTCCAAATAAGGAAACAGACCCCAAGAAATATAGCCATGTGTGCTAAGCACTTGCTTCAGTATGATGGGGACAAAGCTAAAACTCAGACTGTAAGATTTTATCATCTTAGTGTTCTTCCCACTTACGCAATAGAAATGATTTTAAAATGATAAAATCATAAACTGGTATAAGCAAATTCCCTTCTCATCCGGTATTTGCAATGACGATAATTTGGAAGGTCAGAACCACATTTTCCCCCCCATTATTCTGCAAGGAATGTGCACTGAAACAGTTTGAAAACTTTATGGGATGTAGGCTTCCTATTACAATTGCCCGAAGAGTAAAACATTCACATTGTTAATTTTTGAAGACACAGCCATTTCCAAACTGTTTTTATTTTCACTATGTTTTATCTCTTACTTTCTTACACTTCATGAAGATTAAGATCTTTGTAATTTAAAAATTATGCAACAGCTGCTGTGAACGGCTTTTTACACTGGAACATGAAATTTATATTGGGAAAATACCGATTACTAGCTATAAAATATGTATGAGCCTCCGCAGCCAACTTTGTAAAATGGAATTTCTCCTCACAGCAAAATGGAACGGTTACTTTGCTTGGGGGATTCTCTATTAAAGGAGAATTGTATTGATATGTGTTAAGTATTGTTCTACTACATGAATAATGCAACCATCCACTGTGATACTATTTTGGAATTATTTCTGTGCCAATTTATTATTTAGACACTTACCTATTATATGCTGCTGCCTTTTGTAGCAAACCTTATTTTTTTTGATAGAAGGCATAACTGTATACCTATAGATGACAAATGTATGAAAAGTGAAAGTGAAGGTCGGCCCCAGGGACTATACAGTTCATGGAATTCTCCAGGCCAGAATACTGGAGTGGGTAGCTGTTCCCTTCTCCAGGGAATCTTCCCAACCCAGGGATCGAAGTCAGGTCTCCTGCATTGTAGGTAGATTCTTTACCAGCTGAGCCACCAGGGAAGCCCAAGAATACTGGAGTAGGTGGCCTATCCCTTCTCCATTGGATCTTCCCAACCTAGAAATTGAAGCGGGTCTCCTGCATTGCACGTGGAGTCTTTACCAGCTGAGCTGACAAATGTGTATTTGTAATTAATTTTGATTCTGTGTGTTTTCATGGCTAATGAGACAGGCATGTTTTATATTTTAATACTATACACACTATACATATCAACCAGAAAAACACCATATTATTTGAGGGAGGGTTACGTTTATGATGAATGACAGAAAGTAAGCTGTCAGGGATTTACTTTAAAAATTGTTTCCCCAAGCATTTTGAGCTTTTCACAGAGATAGTGCTTTGATCTTATTTTATTCTCTTAACTATGTAAGTCTTACAGGGTTATTATCCATGTTTTCAAAATTAAGACACGTGGTGGTTTAAATATCTTTTGCCAATGCTACCCCCAAATAGCCAAATTATTAATCTTCACAAAGTACTTGTCATAAAATATTGTCAAGAAGCTTTAAAATCAACATTTCATGGTCCCCTGAATGGAGTACAAGGAGAAATCTATTCTTCACATTTCAAGTCTTTTTGAGAAGGGCAGCCAAGTTACTTTGCAACCCTTTCTAACCCCACTCTCTAAATACACCTTATACACCATAATCCCGCCAGACCCTTTTTTTTCTGTTTCATTCCATGGCTTAGACCCCTCCACAGTAAACTCTGTCCATCACCGTCTTTAACAGTTCTCACCATCCTTTCAAACACAACTCTGCAGCCGTTATTCTTTGACAGTCTGATGGCCTCTCATTCTATGTGACTAGACATCTCGGGGGGTGGGCGTGGGAGTGGGGGCCTGTGTGCTCCTGATAATTTTTCCCCATTGAATTGCAGTCAGTTGTACAGGTCAATAAGTGAGAGGTAGAGCTACACTGCCTGGGTTTAAATTCCAAATATACTATTTACTAGCTGTGTGCTTTGGGGTAGGTTATTGAACCTCTTGTTACATATCTTAGCTTGTAGCTGCTACAACAAAGTACCGTAGACTGTGTAACTCCTAGTTCTGGAGACTGGTGAGTCCAAGCTCATGGCACCAGCATGATTGAATGAGGCCATGCTTCCTAGTTCATTGCTGGGCCTGTTTTACTGCGTCCTCACATGATGACTCAGATAGTAAAGATTCTCCTTGCAATACAGGAGACCTGGGTTTGATCCTTGGGTCAGGGAGATCCCCTGAAGAAGGGAATGGCAACCCACTCCAGTATTCTTGCCTGGAGAATTCCATGGACAAAGCTTGGCGGGCTACAGTCCATGGGTTTGCAAAGAGTCATGTAGGACTGAATGACTAACACTTTCAGATGGTGGAAAGAGCCAGGGAATTCTTGGGCATCTCTCTTACAAGACCATTCATGCCATTCATGAGGAATTCAGTGTATAATTACGGGGAGACATTAACGTTAAAGCCACAGTAACGACTCGGTTACTTCATATAGACAGAGGAATTACTAATAGCATCTATTTCACTCATTTTATTTTTTAATTGAGATATAGTGATGTACAGTATTATATGTTATAGGTGTACAACAGAGTGATTTATAATTTTTTAAGATTATGCTCATTTTTATAGTTATTATAAATTATTGGCTATATTCGTGTGGCTGTAACAGTATATCTTTGTAGTATATTTAAGTATAATGGTTTGTGCCTCTTAATCTCCTACTGCTCTCTGGCCCCTCTCCCCACTAGTAACCACTAGTTTGTTCTCTGTATCTGTGAGACTGTTTCCTTTTTGTTCCGTTCAGAACTTTTATTTCTTAGATTTCATGTATAAGTGATATCATATAGTATCTGTCTTGCTCTGATTTATTCTTCATAGGATATCTTCCAAGGTAATCCATGTTGCTGAAAATGGCAAAACGCCATTCTCTTTTTGGCTGAGTACTATTCTGTTGTACATATGTGTGTGCCACCTCTTACACACTGCTCTGTGGATAAGCGCTTAGCTCGTTTCTATATCTCGGCAATTGTAGAGAACGCTGCTATGAACACGGGGTGCTTGCATCTTTTTGAATACAGTGTTCGCTTTCACTTTTTTCAGATATATACCCAGGAGCAGAATTCCTATGTTACACGGTTGTTCTATTTTTAGTTTTTTGAGAGACTGCCACACTGTTTTCCACAGTGGCTGGTTTAGCTTATCACTAACCATGTACAAGGCTGCTTCTTTCTCCAAATCCTTTTAATACATTTGATTTTTGTGGTCTTTTTGGTAATGGCCATCTGGCAGGTATAAGATATTTCATTGCAGTATTAATTTGCATTTCTCTGATTAATAATGTTGAGCATCTTTACATGTGCCTGCTGAGCATCTGTATGTCTTCTTTGGAAAAATGTCTATTCAGATCTTCTGTCCATTTTTTAATCAGATTGTTGTTTGTTTGTTTTTTTTTTAATTTTTGATGGTGGGTTGTATGAATTGTTTATATATGTTGGATATTAACCCATTACTAGTTATATTATTTGGGAGAAGGCAGTGGCACCCCACTCCAGTACTGTTGCCCGGAAAATCCCATGGATGGAGGAGGCTGGTAGGCTGCAGTCCATGGGGTCGCTAAGAGTCAGACATGACTGAGTGCTTCACTTTCACTTTCCACTTTCATGCATTGGAGAAGGAAATGGCAACCCACTCCAGTGTTCTTGCCTGGAGAATCCCAGGGACGGAGAAGCCTGGTAGGCTGCAGTCCATGGGATCACACAGAGTCGGACACGACTGAAGCGACTTGGCAGAAGCAGGCAGCAGCAGTTATCTTATTTACAAATATATTCTCTAATTCAGTAGGTTGTCTTTTTTGTCAGTGGTTTCCTTTATTGTACAAAATCTTTTAAGTCTAATTATGTCCCATCTGTTTATCTTTGCTTTTAACTCCTTTGCTTTAAAAGACAAATCCCAAAAACTATAGCTGTGATTTATGTCAAAGACTATTCTGCCTATGTTTTTCTCTAGGAGTTATATAGTTTCATGTCTTACGTTTAGGTCTTTAATTGATTTGTTTATGTTTGTATATTTTATGAGAGAATGTTCTAATTTCATTCTTTTACATGCACCAAGTTTTCCCACACCACTTATTGAAGAGACTGTCCTTTCTCCCTTGTATATGCTTACCTCCTTTATCATAGGTTAATTGCCCAAAAGTGCTTGATTTATTTCTGTGCTTTCTCCGCTTCATTGAGCTACATGTCTGTTTTTGTGACAGCACCACACTTATTTGACTTAATAGTTTTGTAGTAGAATCTGAAGTCAGGTGTGTGATTCCTCCAGCCTTCTTTGTCAACATTGTGTTGAATATTCTGGGTCTTTTCTGTATCTTTACAACTTTTTAATTGATTTGTTCTAGTTTTGTGAGAAATTCTATTCATATTCTAATAGGAATTGCATTGAATCTGTAGATTGCCTTGGGTGGTATGGTTATTTTAATAATATTAAACCTTCCATTCCAAGAACACTGTATATCTTAACATCTGTTTGTGCCATCCTCAGTTACTTCCATCAATGTTATGGTTTTCTGAGTACAGGTCTTTTACCTCCTTAGGTAGGTTTATTCCTAGGTGTTTTATTCTTCTCGGTGCAATGGTAAATGGGATTATTTCTTTTTCTGATCTTTCATTGTTAGTGTTTTGAAGTGCAACAGATTTCTGTGTGTTAATTTTGTAGCCTGGAACTAAGTGAACTAATTGATGAGCCCTAGTGGTTTCTCAGTGACTTCTTTAGATTGATTTTTGCATCATGTCATCTGCAACCAGTGACAGTTCTGCATGTTCCATTCTGCTTTGGATTCTTTTTATTTATTTCTTTTTCAATTTCTGTGGCTAGAATTTCCAGTCGGAGAAGGCGATGGCACCCCACTCCAATACTCTTGCCTGGAAAATTCCATGGGCAGAGGAGCCTGATAGGCTGCAGTCCATGGGGTCACTAGGAGTCGGACACGACTTCACTTTCATTTTTCACTTTCATGCATTGGAGAAGGAAATGGCAACCCACTCCAGTGTTCTTGCCTGGAGAATCCCAGGGACGGGGGAGCCTGGTGGGCTGCCGTCTATGGGGTCGCACAGAGTCAGACATGACTGAAGCAACTTAGCAGCAGCAGCAGCAGAATTTCCAATACTGTGTGGAGTCATAATGGTCAGAGTGAGCATCCTTGTCTTGTTCCTGATCTTTCAGGAGACTTTCAGCTTTTCTCTGTTGAATATGATCTTAGCTATGAGTTTGTCATATATGGCCCTTATTATGTTGATGTATGTTCCCTCTGTGCCCACTTTCGGCAGACTTCTTATCTTAAAGGGAATTGAATTTTGTCAAAGCCTTTACTGCATCTATTGGGATGATCATATGGTTATTATTCTTCAACTAAAAAATTTTCTTGTAGTTTATTTGTCTGTGTCATGGTTGACACTCCAGGGGTCTGCATTGCAGCATGTGGATGGCTTGGTCTAACCATGTTGCCAAAATGGCATTATTTCACACTATCTCATGGCTAGGAGATATTCTGTAGTATGTATGTACCACATGTTTTTTAATCATTCATTGGTCAATGGACATTTTGATTCCTTCCAAGTCTTAAATATTGTAAATAGTGCTGTGGTGAATACTTAGGTGTAGTTATCTTCACAAAATATTATTTGTGTGCTTATTGACTCATAGTAAAATTGGCCCCTCATAGGGTTTCTCTCGTCATCGATTTGTGAGGAACCTCTATGCTGCTCTCTATAGAGGAGTACCAGATTACATTGCTCCAACCGTGTCAGAGGGTTCTCTTTTTTTTCACAACCTATGCAGCTTTATTTCTCTGTAGTCCTTTGGGTGATGACGTTACATTAAAAAGCAGTAATTGGAGACATGAAATCATGTGTTGTTGTTGTTGTTGTTTTTAAACTGTGGGCTGACAATATACCAGTTGAAGTGCATGCTTGACAGAGGGCCTGGATCAGAAGACGGTGATGATTTAGTTGCTAAGTCATGTCCAACTCTTGGGACCCCATGGGCTGTAGCTTGCCAGGTTCCTCTGTCCATGGGATTTCCCAGGCAAGAATACTGGAATGGGTTGCTGTTTCCTTCTCCAGGGGATCTTCCTAACCCAGGAATCGAACCCAAGTCTCCTGAATTCCAGGTGGATTCTTTACCGACTGAACTAGAAGAACCTTCTTTCAAATACCTGCTGCTGCTGCTAAGTCGCTTCAGTTGTGTCCGACTCTGTGCAACCCCATAGACGGCAGCCCACCAGGCTCCCCCGTCCCTGGGATTCTCCAGGCAAGAACACTGGAGTGGGTTGCCATTTCCTTCTCCAATGTGTGAAAGTGAAAAGTGAAAGTGAAGTTGCTCACTCGTGTCTGACTCTTTGCAACCCCATGGACTGCAGCGTATCAGGCTCCTACGTCCATGGGATTTTGCAGGCAAGAGTACTGGAGTGGGGTGCCATTGCCTTCAAACACCTAGCCCAATACACTTCTTCAGGTAGGAATTGTTTTCAGCCTCACAAGCCTTGTGAAGAAGTGATCACAAGCTGCCCTTTGCAAGTTGCAGTTGCAGAAAGCGGCCACAAGGCGGCAGCACTTCCACCCCACTCTGGTTACTGCTTCAACTACAGCCTTAGGGAAAAGTCGTGTCCTGGGTGGAAGTTAGAGTGGAATGTGCCAGTACAAAGACCCAAGGACTTGAATCTCATTACTTCACCCCTCTTACCCTTAACAGCCCAGATTAACACGAATCTCTGCCAAAACTGGATCCTCAGGGTGATTGGTACGTGGGGTGAACGACTGAAAAAGCAGAAGGTGAGAACCCAGCCCTTGGAAACTGTGGAGACCAGGGGACAGTTTAAAGCTCTTTCAACCCACAGTGTGCACCATCCTTTGGATACACTAGGCTTTGTATGGGTGTAGGAAGGCCCAGTTGTATCCCAGCTCCTGTTGCCATCCAGAGAGTGGGGCAATCAGGGTTGGAGGGGGCTTCATTTGCGAGCACCGCTAACTGTCTCCTTAGCATTTGAACTATCCAGCTTTGGGACTGGAGCGTGCATGGGATCCAGGCTCAGACAAAAGTAGAGGTCCCCAGTGCCTCAGTGGAAGACAATTGCCATTTCTACCTCTTTCTTTCTTTGAATTTTTGTTCTACTTTGGGGTATAATTGATTCGGAAGGTTGTGTATTTTGAGGTGTACAGCCACGTGATTCAGTTGTGGACATGCTTAGGACTGTTCTTATTTGAATCTTTACACGTGTGGATGCATGCACGTTGTTAATTGTGTTTCCTGTGCTCCACAGTGGGTCCTTGGTGGTTATGGATTCCCAGGATACTTGTGTGTATATGTTAATGCCAAACTTCCGAATTATCTTTGCATCCATATTTCATCTTTGTGGATTATCATTTGTTGTTGTTGTTGCTCCAAGTCTGGGAGTCTGTTTCTGTCTTGGAAATTGATTTATTCCATGAAATTCTACATTCTGCCTATGGGTGATATCCTAAGCTTGTATCTTTCTCTGTCCCACAACAGTCAGTGTCCAAGCGTGGCTAGATCCATTCATATTTTAAACTAGCATTATTTCATGGTGTCTCATGGCTGAGAGGTATTACACTGCATCATATACCAGACATTTTTTAATCAGTCAACTGTCAATGGACATTTTGATTCGTTTTGGGTCTTGGATATTGTAAATCATGCTGCAGTGAATATTGAGGTGTGGTTATACTTGCACAATATTATTTTGTTTGCAGATTGGTCTGTAGTTGAATTGGCCTCTCATAGGGTTCCTCTCTTCATAGATTTGTGAGAAACCTCTGTACTGCTCTCCACAGAGGGACTTCCAGTTCACATTGTTCCAACACTGTGGGAGGGTTCTCTTTATTCCATGGCCTGCGCAGAATTATTTCTCTGTAGTACTTTGGATGATGACCACTTTGAGGAGTGTGAGGGAATCCTCACTGACATTTTTATTTGCACTGCAAAAAAAGTAGTGGTGTGAGGCCTGAAATTGCGTGGGTTTTTTGCCTGTTTGTTTTAAACCTTGGGCCCACAGTGTACCAGTTGAAAGTGCCTACTTGGCAGTGGGAGTGTTGTAGAGCTCTCTCTCAATTGCCTAGCCCGGGACATTTCTTCCAGCAGTTACTGTGTACAGACCCACAGGCCTTGTGAATCGTGAATCACAAGTGCAGACAAGCTGCCCTTTGGAAATTGCAGTTGCAAGACGCCTCCACAGATGGCGGCTCTTCCTCCTGCCCCACTCTGGTTACTAGATCAACCAGAGCCTCAGGGCAAGCTGTGTCCTGGGTGGTAGTTAAGAATGGAAAGTGCCAGCACAAAGTCCCCAGGGCTTAGGGCTCATTACTACATCCCTTTTAAGAGCCCAGACTAACACCAATCCCTGCTAAAACTCTATCCTCAGGGTGCTGTAGTATGTGCCTGGAATGAGTGTGAAAAAGGAGATCAGGGCTGGAGACCAGGGGAAAGTTTAAAGCTCTTTCTGCCCAGAGTGTGCACCATCCTTTGGATACACTTGGCTTGGTATGGGTGTAGGAAGGCCCAGCAAGATCCACAGCTCGTGTTGCCAACCAGAGAGTGGCCAGGTACTCGGGGTTGAAGGAGCTTCATTTGCTGGCATCTCCTCCTCATCTCCTTAGCATTAAAACAATTCAGCTTTGGAACTGGAGTCCAGGCCTGTGACACAAGCAGAGGTCCCCAAGACCTGAATGGAATACAGTCACTTTTTCTCTCTTTTAATTGAATTTTTAATTTTGTTTATTGGTATAGTCCATTTAGAAGGTGGTATATTTTGAGATGTACAGTCACATGATTCAGTTCTAGATTTACATATGACTGTTGTTGTTGTGTAGTTGGTAAGTCGTGCCTGACCCTTTTGGTCACCAGGCTTCACTGTCCATGGGATTTCCCAGGCAGGTATATTGAAATAGGTTGCCATTTCCATTTCTAGGGGATTTTCCCACCCCAGGGATCAAACCATCACCTCCTGTACTGGCAGGCAGATTCATTACCCCTGAGCCAACAGGGAAGCCCCTGATATATGACTATTGCTATTTGAAACTTTTCACGTATGAATTAATACACAGTGTTGATTGAGGATCACTGTGCCCTACAATAGGCCTTTGTTGATTTTGTATTTCCAGAATATGTGTGTGTATGTAAGTTAATACCAGCCTCCTAAAACCTCCTTTCCCCCATGTGTCCTCTTTGAGAACCATCAGTTTTCTCTTTCTGTTTCGAATATTCATTCATTCCTATGAAAATCTAGATTCTAAGTATAAGTGATAACCTAAGCTATTTATACTTCTCTATCTCACAACATTTAGCATCTGGGCATGTCTGTGTCCTTCCACATTACTAAAATGTCATTATTTCATGCAATCTCATGGCTGAGAGATAATCCATCATATATGTGTACTATTGGCTTTTTAAGCATTCGTCTGTCAATGGACATTCTGATTCATTCTGAGGCATTGTAAATAGTTCTGCAGTGAATATTCAGGTGCAGTTATCTTTGCAAAATATGATCCCTTATGGGAGTGCCCCCCTCATTGGGTACCACTCTTCGTAGATTTGTGGGAGCTTCTATATGGCTGTCCTTAAAGGGAGTGTCAACTTACATTCCCAGCAACAGTGTGGGAGGGTCCCCTTTCTTCCAGGTCCTATCCAGCGTTTATTTCTCTGTAGGCCTCTTGAGGATAACCACTTTGATTTGTATGAGGGAATCCTCATTGTTGTCTTGTTTTGCATTACATTAAAAAGTAGACTTTTGAGGCATGAAGTCATATTTTTTTTTCTTTTAAGCTGTGTGATGATAATATACCAGTGGAAAGTGACTCTTGACAGTGGACCCACTTTAGAGCTCTGTTTCAAATCCTTGCCCAGATCATTTCTCTAAGCAGGTATTGTTTACAAACCCCAAGGCCTTGTGGAGTAGCAAGTGCTGACAATCTGCCCTTTGTAAGTTGCAGTTGTGCGAGTGTCCACAAGGCGGCAGCACTCACTCCTGCCCCACTCCTAACTGCAACCACCAGAGACTTAGGGAAGTCCTGTTGAGGGAGGGTGGGGGGAGTCTCACCCGAGTGCTTGAGTCTCATTACTGCATCCCTCTTACCCTTAGGAGCCAACCGAGGCTTGGTATGAATGCAGGAAGGGTTGGACCCCAGCTCCTGATGCCATCCAGAGAGTGACAGGGCAAACAGGGTTTGAGGGGGCTTTCTTTGCTGGCACCTCTTCCCCATCTCCTTTGCTTTAGAAATAGCTAGCTTTGGGACTGGAACGTGCATGGATTCCAGGCTTCAGACAAAAATAGAGTTCCCCAGTGTCTCAGTGGAATACAATCGCCATTTCTCTCTTTTTAAATTTAACTTTTATTTGCGAGTATAAATGATTTAGAAGGTTGTATATTTTGAGGTGTACGGCCACGTGCTTCAGTTGTAGATGTATGTATGACCATTTTGTTTGAATATTTGCACATGTGGATGAATGCACATTTTTAACTGAAGTTTCCTAGCCCAGCGGAGAAGGCAATGGCAACCCACTCCAGTGTTCTTGCCTGGAGAATCCCAGGGATGGCGGAGCCTGGTGGGCTGCCGTCTATGGGGTCGCACAGAGTCGGACACGACTGAAGCTACTTAGCAGCAGTAGCGGCGGCAGCAGTCCAACAGTAGGTCCTTGCTGATTATGTATTTCCCATATACTTATGTGTATATGTTAATGCCAGCCTTCTAAAATTATTTTTGCATTCATGTTTCGTCTTTGGGGACTGTTGTTTTTTCCACAAGTCTGTAATTCTGTCTCTGTATTGAAAGTCATTCATTCCTATGAAATTCTACAACCTATGTGATATCCTAAGCTTATATCTTTCTCTGTCCCAGATAAGTTATCGACTAAGCGTGACTGCATCCATCCATGTTGTGAAAATGGCATTCTTTCGTGATATCTCACAGCTTAGAGATAATCCATTGTATAGTGTACCACATGCTTTTTAATCATTTATCTGTCACTGGACATTTTGATTCCTTCTAGGTGGGATGCTGTAAACAGTGCTGCAGTGAATATCCAGGTGCAGTTATCTTTGCAAAAATATTGTTTTTTGTTGACCCCATCGTGGAATTCCCCCCTCATAGGGTCCCAAGTTTTCATAGATTTGTGAGGAACCTCTGTATCATAGAGGTAGTACCAATTTACATTTTCACCAGCAGATTAGGAGGGTTCTCTTTCTTCCAGGCCCTAGCCAGCATTTATTTCTCAGTAGGCTTTTGGATTATGACCACTTTGACTCTTGTGAGGAAATCCTCATTCATGTTTTCATTTACATTCCATTAAAAAGCAGCGATTTGAGACATGAAATCATTCAATTTTTTCCTTCAAACCGTGGTCTGAGAGTATCCAGATGAAGTGCCTGCTTGTCAGTGAGCCGGTTTCAAACTCTCATTCAAATGCCTAGGCCAGGACATTTCTGTGGGCAGGTATTGTTTCAGCCCACAATGTAAAAACGTTAGCCATTGAGCCATGTCCGACTTTTTATGACCCCACAGACTGTAGCCACCAGGCTTCTGTCCATGGGATTTTCCAGGCAAGAATACTGGAGTGGGTTGCCATTCCCTTCTCCAGGGGATCTTCCCGACCCAAGGATCAAACCTGGGTCTCACACAGTGCAGGCGGATTCTTTACCACCTGAGCCACCAGGGAAAGCAAGAGCTGACAAGTTTCTCTTTGGCAGTTGCAGTTGAGGGCAGTGTCCACAAGGTGGCAGCACATCCTCCCGCCCAACTCTGGCTACTGCATCAACCAGAGCTTTAGGGAAAGTCGTGTCCTGGGTGGAAGTTAGAGTGGAATGTGCCAGTACAAAGACCAGAGTGCTTGAGTCTCATTACTTCATCCCTCTCACCCTTAATAGTTCGGACTAACACGATTCTCTGTCAAAACTCCATCCTCAGGGTGCTGTAGTATGTGGCTTGTGTGACCGTGTAAAAGGAGGCTGGGGCTGGGAACTCCAACCCCAGGAGCTGTGGAGACCAGGGGACATTTGAAAGCTCTTCCAGCCCAGAGTGTGCACCATCCTTTGAGTGCTCTAGGCTTGGTTGTGTTGTAGGCAGGTCCCCTGGCTCCATATCTCCTAATGCTCTCCAGAGAGTGACTGGGCCTCAAGGTCCAAGCGGCCTTCAGTTGCTGCCTCCTCCTCCCTATTTTCTTGCCTTAAAACCATCCACCTGTGCAGGAGCCTGCATGAGGTCCAGGATTCACACAAGCAGAGATCCCCAATCCCTCAGTGGGATATGACTGCATTTTCTCTTTTTTTAACTAAACTTTTGAGTATAATTGATATAGAAGGTGGTGTATTTTGAGGTTCAGCCAAGTGATTCATTTCTAAATGTACATATGACTATTTTTGTTTGAATTTTTTCACATATAAACTAGTGCGTAGCATTGTTTTATCTTCCTGTGAACTACACTAGGCCCTTACTGACGATGTATTTCCAGTATATTTCTGTATGTCTATGTATATGCAAAACTCCCAAATTAACCTTGACCCCATTCATTTTGGAAGCCATTGGTTTTTATTTTTTCTAAGTTGTGAGTGTGTTTTGTTTTGGATATTCATTCATTCCTATGAAATTTAGATTCTACCTGCCTTGGGTCCATTCATGTTGCTAAAATGGTATTATTTCATACTATCTCATGGCCGAGGGATATTCTGTTGTATATATTTACCACATGATTTTCAATCATTCATCTGTCAGTGGACATTTTGATTCCTTCTGAGTCTTGGGTGTTATAAATAGTGCTTCAGTGAATATTGAGGTGTAATTACCTTACAAAATATTGTTTGTATGCACATCGGCCCCGTGGTAAATTCGGCCCTTCATAGAGTACCTGGCTTCATCGTTTTCTAAAGAACCTCGATACTGCTCTCCATAGAGGGAGTACCAGTTTACATTGCTACGACCAACCTAGATAGCATATTCAAAAGCAGAGACATTACTTTGCCAACAAAGGTTCGTCTAGTCAAGGCTATGGTTTTTCCAGTGGTCATGTATGGATGTGAGAGTTGGACTGTGAAGAAGGCTGAGCACCGAAGAATTGATGCTTTTGAACTGTGGTGTTGGAGAAGACTCGAGAGTCCCTTGGACTGCAAGGAGATCCAACCAGTCCATTCTGAAGGAGATCAGCCCAGGGATTTCTTTGGAGGGAATGATGCTAAAGCGGAAACTCCAGTACTTTGGCCACCTCATGAGAAGAGTTGACTCATTGGAAAAGACTCTGATGCTGGGAGGGATTGGGGGCAGGAGGAGAAGGGGATGACAGAGGATGAGATGGCTGGATGGCATCGCTGACTTGATGGATGTGAGTCTGGGTGAACTCCGGGAGTTGGTGATGGACAGGGAGGCCTGGCGTGCTGCGATTCATGGGGTCGCAAAGAGTCGGACACGACTGAGCGACTGATCTGATCTGATCTGAACAGTGTAGGAGGGTTCTCTTTCTTCCATGACCTACCCAGCATTATTTCACTGTAGCGCTTTGTTGATGACCTCTTTGACTGTTGTGGGGAATCCTCATTGTCGCTTTTGAGTTGTATCGTATTAAAAAGCAGAGATTTGAGGCATCACATTTCTTTTTAATATATGAGCTAACAATACACCAATTGAAAGGTGCTGCTTTACAGTGGGCCTGGTTTAGAACTCTCTTTCAAATGTATAGCTCAGGACCTTTCTTTGGGCAGATACTGTTTTCACTCTAGGGGCCCTTGTGAAGCTCAAGTGCTGACAAGCTGCCCTTTGTTGCAGTTTCAGGACATGTCCACAAGAGGGAAGCACTTACCCCTCCCTCTACCTTGGTTACTGCTTCAGCCAGAGCCTTGTCCTGTCCTGGGTGGAAGTTAGAGTCGAGTGTGCCAGCACAAAACCCCGCAGGCTTGAGTCTCATTTCTTCATCCCTTTTACCTTTAAGAGCCCAGACTAACAGCAGTCTCTTCCGAAACTCGATCCTCAGGGTGCTGCAGTAAGTGGACTGTGAAAATACAGGCTGGAGCTGGGAACCTCACCCCAGGCAATGTGGAGAACATGGGACTTTTTATAGCTCTTTCAGCCCAGAGTGGGCACAGTCCTTTGGTGCACTAGGCTTAGAGTGGCTGTTTAGGAAGGCCCAGCTGTACCCACAGATCCTGGCGCCATGCAGAGTGTGACTGGGAAATCAGGTTTGAGGGGGCTTCGTGTGCTGGCTCCTCTTCCCCCATCTCTTTAGCCTTAGAACTGTCCAGCTTTGGGACTGCAGTGTGCATGGGTTTCAGGCTTGGGACAAAAGTAGTGGTCTCCTGTATTTGAATTTTTAGTTTACTTACAAGTACAATTGCTTTAGAAGGCTGTGTGTTTTGAGGTGTGCAACAACATGAATCAGTTGTAGATGTCAATAGTTTATATTATTTGAATCTTTGCATACATGCATGAATGCACATTGTGAATTGGAGTTTCCTGTGCCCAACAATAAGTTCTTGCTGGTTATATACTTCCAATTTACTTGTGTATATATGTCAATGCCAACCTTCTGTATTATCTTTGCATCCTGTTTCATCTTTGGGAACCATCGGTTTGTTTGCCAAGTCTGAGTCTGCTTCTGTTTTGAAATTCATTTGTTCCTATGACATTCTAGATTGAATCTGTAAGTGACAGCCTAAACTTTCTCTGTCCCACACTGGGTTAGCGGCTAAGCATGCCTGGGTCCATCCATGTTGCTAAAATGGCATTATTTCATGATATCTCGTGACTGAGAGCTAATCCACTGTATATATGTACCACATGCTTTTTAATCATTCAACTGTCAGCAGACATTTTGATTCCTTTTGAGCTTTGGAGGTGGTAAATAGTGAATTATTTACTGCAGTGAATATTGAGAAGCAGTTATCTTTGCAAAATATTGTTTTTTGTTGACCCCATCGTGGAATTCCACCCTCATAGGGTCCCAAGTTTTCATAGATTTGTGAGAACCTCTGTATCATAGAGGTAGTACCAATTTACATTTTCACCAGCAGATTAGGAGGGTTCTCTTTCCAGGCCCTAGCCAGCATTTATTTCTCAGTAGGCTTTTGGATTATGACCACTTTGACTCTTGTGAGGAAATCCTCATTCATGTTTTCATTTACATTCCATTAAAAAGCAGCGATTTGAGACATGAAATCATTCAATTTTTTCCTTCAAACCGTGGTCTGAGAGTATCCAGATGAAGTGCCTGCTTGTCAGTGAGCCGTTTCAAACTCTCATTCAAATGCCTAGGCCAGGACATTTCTGTGGGCAGGTATTGTTTCAGCCCACAATGTAACGTTAGCCATTGAGCCATGTCCGACTTTTTATGACCCCTACAGACTGTAGCCACCAGGCTTCTGTCCATGGGATTTTCCAGGCAAGAATACTGGAGTGGGTTGCCATTCCCTTCTCCAGGGGGATCTTCCTGACCCAAGGATCAAACCTGGGTCTCACACAGTGCAGGCGGATTCTTTACCACCTGAGCCACCAGGGAAAGCAAGAGCTGACAAGTTTCTCTTTGGCAGTTGCAGTTGAGGGCAGTGTCCACAAGGTGGCAGCATCCTCCCGCCCAACTCTGGCTACTGCATCAACCAGAGCTTTAGGGAAAGTCGTGTCCTGGGTGGAAGTTAGAGTGGAATGTGCCAGTACAAAGACCAGAGTGCTTGAGTCTCATTACTTCATCCCTCTCACCCTTAATAGTTCGGACTAACACGATTCTCTGTCAAAACTCCATCCTCAGGGTGCTGTAGTATGTGGCTTGTGTGACCGTGTAAAAGGAGGCTGGGGCTGGGAACTCCAACCCCAGGAGCTGTGGAGACCAGGGGACATTTGAAAGCTCTTCCAGCCCAGAGTGTGCACCATCCTTTGAGTGCTCTAGGCTTGGCTGTGTTGTAGGCAGGTCCCCTGGCTCCATATCTCCTAATGCTCTCCAGAGAGTGACTGGGCCTCAAGGTCCAAGCGGCCTTCAGTTGCTGCCTCCTCCTCCCTATTTTCTTGCCTTAAAACCATCCACCTGTGCAGGAGCCTGCATGAGGTCCAGGATTCACACAAGCAGAGATCCCCAATCCCTCAGTGGGATATGACTGCATTTTCTCTTTTTTTAACTAAACTTTTGAGTATAATTGATATAGAAGGTGGTGTATTTTGAGGTTCAGCCAAGTGATTCATTTCTAAATGTACATATGACTATTTTTGTTTGAATTTTTTCACATATAAACTAGTGCGTAGCATTGTTTTATCTTCCTGTGAACTACACTAGGCCCTTACTGACGATGTATTTCCAGTATATTTCTGTATGTCTATGTATATGCAAAACTCCCAAATTAACCTTGACCCCATTCATTTTTGGAAGCCATTGGTTTTTATTTTTTCTAAGTTGTGAGTGTGTTTTGTTTTGGATATTCATTCATTCCTATGAAATTCTAGATTCTACCTGCCTTGGGTCCATTCATGTTGCTAAAATGGTATTATTTCATACTATCTCATGGCCGAGGGATATTCTGTTGTATATATTTACCACATGATTTTCAATCATTCATCTGTCAGTGGACATTTTGATTCCTTCTGAGTCTTGGGTGTTATAAATAGTGCTTCAGTGAATATTGAGGTGTAATTACCTTACAAAATATTGTTTGTATGCACATCGGCCCCGTGGTAAATTCGGCCCTTCATAGAGTACCTGGCTTCATCGTTTTCTAAAGAACCTCGATACTGCTCTCCATAGAGGGAGTACCAGTTTACATTGCTACGACCAACCTAGATAGCATATTCAAAAGCAGAGACATTACTTTGCCAACAAAGGTTCGTCTAGTCAAGGCTATGGTTTTTCCAGTGGTCATGTATGGATGTGAGAGTTGGACTGTGAAGAAGGCTGAGCACCGAAGAATTGATGCTTTTGAACTGTGGTGTTGGAGAAGACTCGAGAGTCCCTTGGACTGCAAGGAGATCCAACCAGTCCATTCTGAAGGAGATCAGCCCAGGGATTTCTTTGGAGGGAATGATGCTAAAGCGGAAACTCCAGTACTTTGGCCACCTCATGAGAAGAGTTGACTCATTGGAAAAGACTCTGATGCTGGGAGGGATTGGGGGCAGGAGGAGAAGGGGATGACAGAGGATGAGATGGCTGGATGGCATCGCTGACTTGATGGATGTGAGTCTGGGTGAACTCCGGGAGTTGGTGATGGACAGGGAGGCCTGGCGTGCTGCGATTCATGGGGTCGCAAAGAGTCGGACACGACTGAGCGACTGATCTGATCTGATCTGAACAGTGTAGGAGGGTTCTCTTTCTTCCATGACCTACCCAGCATTATTTCACTGTAGCGCTTTTGTTGATGACCTCTTTGACTGTTGTGGGGGAATCCTCATTGTCGTTTTGAGTTGTATCGTATTAAAAAGCAGAGATTTGAGGCATCACATTTCTTTTTAATATATGAGCTAACAATACACCAATTGAAAGGTGCTGCTTTACAGTGGGCCTGGTTTAGAACTCTCTTTCAAATGTATAGCTCAGGACCTTTCTTTGGGCAGATACTGTTTTCACTCTAGGGGCCCTTGTGAAGCTCAAGTGCTGACAAGCTGCCCTTTGTTGCAGTTTCAGGACATGTCCACAAGAGGGAAGCACTTACCCCTCCCTCTACCTTGGTTACTGCTTCAGCCAGAGCCTTGTCCTGTCCTGGGTGGAAGTTAGAGTCGAGTGTGCCAGCACAAAACCCCGCAGGCTTGAGTCTCATTTCTTCATCCCTTTTACCTTTAAGAGCCCAGACTAACAGCAGTCTCTTCCGAAACTCGATCCTCAGGGTGCTGCAGTAAGTGGACTGTGAAAATACAGGCTGGAGCTGGGAACCTCACCCCCAGGCAATGTGGAGAACATGGGACTTTTTATAGCTCTTTCAGCCCAGAGTGGGCACCGTCCTTTGGGTGCACTAGGCTTAGAGTGGCTGTTTAGGAAGGCCCAGCTGTACCCACAGATCCTGGCGCCATGCAGAGTGTGACTGGGAAATCAGGTTTGAGGGGGCTTCGTGTGCTGGCTCCTCTTCCCCCATCTCTTTAGCCTTAGAACTGTCCAGCTTTGGGACTGCAGTGTGCATGGGTTTCAGGCTTGGGACAAAAGTAGTGGTCTCCTGTATTTGAATTTTTAGTTTACTTACAAGTACAATTGCTTTAGAAGGCTGTGTGTTTTGAGGTGTGCAACAACATGAATCAGTTGTAGATGTGCGTAAGCGATATTATTTGAATCTTTGCATACATGCATGAATGCACATTGTGAATTGGAGTTTCCTGTGCCCAACAATAAGTTCTTGCTGGTTATATACTTCCAATTTACTTGTGTATATATGTCAATGCCAACCTTCTGTATTATCTTTGCATCCTGTTTCATCTTTGGGAACCATCGGTTTGTTTGCCAAGTCTGAGTCTGCTTCTGTTTTGGAAATTCATTTGTTCCTATGACATTCTAGATTGAATCTGTAAGTGACAGCCTAAGCTTTCTCTGTCCCACACTCGTTAGCGGCTAAGCATGCCTGGGTCCATCCATGTTGCTAAAATGGCATTATTTCATGATATCTCGTGACTGAGAGCTAATCCACTGTATATATGTACCACATGCTTTTTAATCATTCAACTGTCAGCAGACATTTTGATTCCTTTTGAGCTTTGGAGGTGGTAAATAGTGAATTATTTACTGCAGTGAATATTGAGAAGCAGTTATCTTTGCAAAATATTGTTTTCTATGCATATTGGCCCAGATTTGAATTGCCCACTCATAGGGACCCTCTCTGTATAGATTTGTGAGGAACCTCAATATTGCTCTCCATAGAACAGCTACCAGTTCACCTTGTCCCAACAGTGTAGGAGGGATCTTTCTTCCATGACATACACAGCATTATTTCTTTATAGTCTTTTGGATAATGACCACTTTGAGGGGTATGAGGGATTCCTCACTGGCATTTTGTTTGCATTTTATTGCATAAAAAAGCTGCAGTTTGAGGCATGCAGTCACGTTTTCGTTTTGTTTTCAACCTTGGGCTGACAGTATACCAGTTGAAAATGCCTCCTTGACACTGGGCCTGTTTTAGAACTCTCTTTCAAATCCCTGCCCAGGACATTTCTTTGGGCAGGTATTTTCAGCCCCACAGGCCTTGTGAGTCCCAAGTACAGACAAGCTGACATTTCTAAGTTTCAGGAAGCATCCACAAGATGGCAGCACTTCCTCCCACCCGACTTGGGTTACTGCTTTGACCAGAGCCTTAGGGGAAGTCCAGTCCTCAGGGGAAGTTAGAGTGGAATTCAGTTCAGTGGCTCAGTCGTATCCAACTCTTTGCGACCCTGTGGAATGCAGCACGCGTTTTCCCTGTCCATCACCAACTTTCGGAGCTTGCTCAAACTCATGTCTATGGAGTCAGTGATGCCAACCAACCATCTCATCCTCTGTCGTCCCCTTTTCCTCCTGCCCTCAATCTTGTCCAGCATTAGGATCTTTTCCAATGAGTCAGTTCTTCGCTGGCCAAAGTGAAGGTGGCCAAAGTATTGCAGTTTCAGCTTCAGCATCAGTCCTTGCAATTCAGGACTGATTTCCTTTAAGATGGACTGGTGGGATCTCCTTGCAGTCCAAGGGACTCACAAGAGTCTTCTCCAACACCACAGTTCAAAAGCATCAAATCTTTTGGCACTCAGCTTTCTTCACAGTCCACCTCTCACATCCATACATGACCACTGGAAAAACCATAGCCTTCACTAGACCAACATTTATAGGCAAAGTAATGTCTCTTCTTTTTAATATGCTGCCCAGGTTGGTCATAAGTTTTCTTCCAAGGAGCAAGCGTCTTTTAATTTCATGGCTGCAGTCACCATCTGCAGTGATATTACAGCCTGGAAAAATAAAGTCTCTCACTGTTTCCATCATTTCCCCATCTATTTGCCATGAAGTGATGGGGCGGATGCCATAATCTTCATTTTTTGAATGTTGAGTTTTAAGCCAACTTTTTCACTTTCTTCTTTCACTTTCTTCAAGAGGCTCTTTAGTTTTTCTTCATTTTCTGCCATAAGGGTGGTGTCATCTGTATATCTGAGGTTATTAATATTTCTCCTGGCAATGTTGATTCCCGCTTGGGCTTCATCCAGCCCAGTGTTTCTCATGATGTATTCTGCATATAAGCTAAATAAGCAGGGTGACAATATACAGCCTTCAGTTCAGTTCAGTCGCTCAGTCGTGTCCGACTCTTTGCGACCCCATGAATCGCAGCACGCCAGCCCTCCCTGTCCATCACCAACTCCCGGAGTTCACCCAGACTCACATCCATCGAGTCAGTGATGCCATCCAGCCATCTCATCCTCTGTCGTCCCCTTCTCCTCCTGCCCCCAATCCCTCCCAGCATCAGAGTCTTTTCCTTGAGTCAACTCTTCGCATGAGGTGGCCAAAGTACTGGAGTCTCAGCTTTAGCATCATTCCTTCCAAAGAAATCCCAGGGCTGATCTCCTTCAGAATGGACTGGTTGGATCTCCCTGCAGTCCAAGGGACTACCAAGAGTCTTCTCCAACACCACAGTTCAAAAGCATCAATTCTTAGGCCTTGATGTACTTCTTTTCCTATTAGGAACCAGTCTGTTGTTCCATGTCCAGTTCTGTTTCTTCTTGACCTGCCTATAGATTTTGCAGGAGGCAGGTCAGGTGGTCTGGTATTCTCATCTCTTGAAGAATTTTCCAAAGTTTGTTGTGATCCACATAGTCAAAGGCTTTGGCATAGTCAATGAAGCAGAAGTAGATGTTTTCTGGAACCCTCTTGCTTTTTCAATGATCCAACAGATGTTGATAATTTGATCTCTGGTTCCTCTGCCTTTTCTAAACCCAGCTTGAACATCTGGAATTTCTCAGTTCACGTACTATTGAAGCCTGGCTAGGAGGATTTTGGGAGAAGGCAATGGCACCCCACTCCAGTACTCTTGCCTGGAAAATCCCATTGATGGAGGAGCCTGGTGGGCTACAGTCCATGGGGTTGCTAAGAGTCAGACACAACTAAGTGACTTCACTTTCACTCTTCACTTTCATACATTGGAGAAGGCAATGGCAACCCACTCCAGTGTTCTTGCCTTGAGAATCCCGGAGACGGGGGAGCCTGGTGGGCTGCCGTCTATGGGGTCGCACAGAGTTGAACATGACTGAAGCAACTTAGCAGCAGCAGCAGCAGGAGGATTTTGAGATGATCTTGCTAGCAAGTGAAATGAGTGCAGTTGTGCCATAGTTTGAACATTCTATGGCATTGCTTTTCTTTGGGATTGAAATTAAAATTGACCTTTTCCAGTCCTGTGACCACTGCTGAGTTTTCCAAGTTTGCTAGCATATTGAGTGCAACACTTTAACAGCATCATCTTTTAGGATTTGAAATAGCTCAGCTGGCATTCCATCACCTCTGCTAGCTTTGTTTGTAGTGATGCTTCCTAAGGCCCACTGGACTTCGTAATCCAGGATGTCTGACTCTAGGTGAGTGATCACACCAGTGTGGTTATCCAGGTAATTAAAATCTTTTTTGTACAGTTCTTCTGTGTATTCTTGCCAGCTCTTCTTAATCTCTTCTGCTTCTGTTAGGTCCATACTATTTCTGTTCTTTATTGAGCCCATCTTTGCATGAAATGTTCCCTTGGTATCTCTAATTTTCTTGAAGAGATCTCTAGTCTTTCCCATTCTATTGTTTACCTCCATTTCTTTGCATTGTTCACATAGGAAGGCTTTCTTATCTCTCCTTGCTATTCTTTGGAACTCTGCATTCAGATGCATTGCATTACAAAGTGGCAATGTGAGGCATAACATCATGGTTTTTTTCTTTAAACATTGTGCTGACAGGATACTAGTTGAAGTGCCTGCTTGAGAGTGGGCCTGAGTTAGAAATCTCTTTCAAATGTCTCGCCCAGGACTTTTCTTGGGCAGGTATGTTTCTGCCCCACGAAGTCAGTGTTAGTCATTCAATTGTGTCTGACTTTTTGCGACCCCCACGCACTGTTGCCCGCCAGGCTACTCTCTTTGGGATTCTTCAGGCAAGAATACTGGAGTGGATTGCCATTCCCTTCTCCAGGGGATCTTCTCAACCCAGGGATTGAACCCTGGTCTCCCGCATTTCAGGTGGATTCTTACTACCTGAGCTACCAAGGCAGAAAGTAAGTGCTGACAAGTTTCTCTTTTCAAGTTGCAGTTGTGAGAAGTGTCCACAAGGCGACAGCACTTCCTCCTGCCCCACTGTGCTGAGTGCATCAACCAGAGCCTTAGGGAAAGTTGCCACCTGGGTGGAAGTTGCAGTGGAATAGGCCAGCATGAGGCCTGAGGCCCTGAGTCTCATTACTTTCTGTCTCGTAGCCTTAAGAGCTCAGACTAACACTGCCCAAGCTGAATTGTCAGGGTGCTGTAGTATGTGGGCTGAATGGGTGTGAGAAAGTAGACTGGAGCTGGAAAGCCCACCCCCAGGACTTGTGGAGACCAGGGGACATTGTGAAGCTCTTTCAGCCCAGAAAGTGCACCATTCTTAGGGTGCACAAGGCTTGGTATTCTTGCCTGGAGAATCCCATGGACAGAGGAGCCTGGTGGGCTACAGTGCATGGGGTCGCAAAGAGTCGGACACGACTGAGCGACTAACACACACACACACACACACAGGCTTGGTATTGTAGGAAGGCCCAGCCCCTGGTGCCATCCAGAGTTACTGGGCAGTCAGGGTTTGAGGGGACTTCGTTTGCTGGCACCTCTTCCCCATCTCCTTTGCCTTAGAACTGTCCAGCTTTGGGATTGGAGTGTGCATGGGGTCCAGGTTTCGGACAAAAGTAGAGGTCCCCAGTGCCTCAGTGGAACACAGTCACCTTTTCTGTCTCTTTTTTTTTTAATTTGAATTTTTATTTTACGTATGAGTATAATTGATTTAGAAGGTTGTATATTTTGAGGTGTACAACCAGGTGATTCAGTTGTAGATGTGCTTATGACTGTTCTTACTTGACTCTCTTCACCTATGGATCAATGCACATTGTTAATTGGAGTTCCCTCCGCAGGGCGGAGGCTCTTGCTGATTATTGATTGCCAGTGTATTTGTGTATATATGTTAGTGCCAACCTCCTGTATTATCTTTGCCCCCGGGTTTCCTCTTTGGGAACCACTGTGTGTTTTGTTTTTCTTTTTCTTTTTTTCTAAGTCTTTGTGTCTGTTTCCCATTTTGAAAATGCATTCATCCTATGAAATTCTTGATTCAGCCTTTAAGTTATATCCTAAGCTGGTATCTTTCTCTTTCAACACTTAATGTCTGAACATGGTTAGGCTCATCCCTGTTGCTAAAATGGCATTATTTCATAATATCACATGGCTGAGAGGTATTCCATTGTGTAGCGGTATCACATGGTTTTTAACCGCTCACCTCTCAGTGAACATTGTGACTCATTTGAAATCTTGGGTGTTACAGATAGCAGTGTTGTGAATATGAAGGTGCGGTTACCTTCACAAAAATTTGTTTTCTGGGTGGATTGGCTCCATAGTGAAACTGTCCCTCACGATACCTGTCTTGATGACAGTGACCACTCTGACAAGTATGAGGGAATCCTCATTGTCATTTTCATTTGAGACATGAAATCACTTTTTTCTTTTAAACTGTGTGCTGACTATATACCAGTTGAAATTGCCTGCTGAATGTGGGCCCGCTTTAGAGATCTCTTGTGATTGCCTAGCTTAGTACATTTATTTGGTCAGGTCAGGGTTTTATGTTGTTGTTGTTGTTGTTTTTTTCTTTTTTGTAATTAATACAGACCCTCAAGCCTTGTGAATAGGAAACGGTCATCCTGACAAGCTGCCCTTTGTAAGTTGCAGTTGCAGTAATCGTCCACAAGGCGGCAGCACTTTCTCCCGTCCCACTCTGGTTACTGCCTCAATCAGAGCCTTAGGGAAAGTCCTGTCCTCGGGTGGAAGTTAGAGTGCAATGCGCCCCGCATAAAGGCCTGAGAACCTCTCATTACTTCCTCCCTCTTGTCCTTAACACCAAACTCTGCCAAAACTCGATCCTCAGGGTGCTAGCATGTGGGGTGAACCACTGCGAAATGGCAGACTGGAGCTGGGAACCACACCCCCAGGACATGAGGCGACTAGAGTAGGTTTTAAAGCTCTTTCAGTCTGTGGGGTTGCGAAGAGTCAGACACGACTGAGCGACTTCACTTTCGCTTTTCACTTTCATGCGTTGGAGAAGGAAATAGCAACCCACTCCAGTGTTCTTGCCTGGAGAATCCCAGAGATGGGGGAGCCTGGTGGGCTGCTGTCTATGGGGTTGCAGAGTCGGACGCGACTGAAGCGACTTAGCAGCAGTAGCAGTAGCAGCAGCAGCAGCAGCCCAGAGTACACCATCCTTTGGGTGCACTAGGTTAGGTGTGGGTGTAGGAAGGCCCAGCTGTATCCACAGATCCTGGTGCCATCCAGAGAGTGGGCAATCAGGGTTTGAGGGGGTTTCATTAGATGGCAACTTCTCCTCATCTTCTTAGCTTTAGAAATATCCAGTTTCCAAATGAAGCTTGCATGAGATACAGGCTTGGATACTAGAGGTCCCCAGTGCCTCAGTAGAATACAGTGGCTTTTTCTACCCTTTTAAAAATTGTATTTCTATTTTATGCATGGTTATAATTGATTTAGAATGCTGAGTACTTGGAGTTTGTCAGCCACGTGGTGGTTCCCTTGTCGAAGTACATATGACTATACTTATTTGAACCTGTGTACATCTGGATTGATGCACATGATTGATTAGAGTTTCTTATGCCCAGCAATAGGCCCTTGCTGATTATGTATTTCCAATATACTTGTGCATATATATTAATGCAAAAAAAGTAAATTATCCTTGCTTCTATGTTTCATCTTTGGGAACTATCTCCCCCGCCCCCCACCCCGCCCCCAAGTCTGTGAGTCTGTTTTGTTTTGGAAATTCAATTGTTCCTATGAAATTGTAAACTCTGCCAGTAAGTGATATCCTCAACTTGAATCACTGTCTCTCTCACAACAGTTAGTGACTGAGCATGGCTAGTTCCATCCATGTTGCTAAAATGGCCTTATTTCATCCTGTCTCATGGCTGAGAGATATTCCATTGTATTTATGTACCACATGTTTTAAATCATTCATCTGTCAGTGGACATTTTGATTCCTTTTGAGTCTCAGATGTTGTAAACAGCACTGCAGTGACTAGAGAGGTGCAGTTATTCTTGCAAAATGTTGGTTTTGGTGGAGATTGGTCCAAAGTTGAATTGGCCCTTCTCTTCATGGGTTTGTGAGGAACCTCTGTACTGATCTTCACAGCAGGACTACCGACAGTGCTCCAGCAGTGTGGGAGGGAGCTGTTTCTTCCACGAGCTACCCAGCATTACTTCTCTGTGGTCCTTTGGATGATGACCACTTTGACTGATGTGTGGGAAGTCTTACTCGCATTTTCATTTACATTGCATTAAAAAGCAGCAATTTGAGGCATGAAATCATGCTGTTGTTTTTTCCCTTTTAAACCATAGGCTTGTAATACACCTTTGAAAGTGCCTGTTTGACAGTGGGCCTGGTTTATAACTCCCTTTCCAATGCCTGCCTCAAGACATTTATTTGGGCAGGTATTTTTTTTTATTAAGAGAGATCTATAGGTCTTGTTGGAGAAGACTCTTGAGTCCCTTGGACTGCAAGGAGATCCAACCAGTCCATTCTGAAGGAGATCAGCCCTGGGATTTCTTTGGAAGGAATGATGCTAAAGCTGAAACTCCAGTACTTTGGCCACCTCATGCGAAGAGTTGACTCATTGGAAAAGACTCTGATGCTGGGAGGGATTGGGGGCAGGAGAAGGGGACGCCAGAGGATGAGATGGCTGGATGGCATCACTGACTCGATGGACGTGAGTCTGAGTGAACTCCGGGAGTTGGTGATGGACAGGGAGGCCTGGCGTGCTGCGGGTCGCAAAGAGTCGGACACGACTGAACGACTGAACTGAACTGAACTGATAGGTCTTGTGAAGAACAAGTGCCAGCAAGCTGCCCTTTGTTAGTTACAGTTGCTGAAAGCGGCCACCAGGCGGCAGCACTTCCTCCCGCCCCACTCGGGTTCCTGCTTCAACCAGAGCCTTAGGGAAAGTTGTGTCCTGGGTGGAAGTTAGAGTGGAATGTACCAGTACAAAGACCCAAGGACTTGAGTCTCGTTACTTCATTCCTGTTACCAATAGGAGTCCAGATTAACACCAGCGTCTGTCAAAATTTACTCCTGATGGTGCCCTAGTATGTGAGTGGGTCAACTGTAAACAAGGAAGCTGGATCTGGGAACCCCAACACCAGGGGATGTGGAGACCAGGGGACTCGGCAGAGCTCTTGCAGCCCAGAGGGGACACCGTCCGTTGGGGGCACCAGGCTTAGTATAGTTATTTGAATGCCCAGCTGAGTTTGGAGTGTGTGGGGCCATCCACAGGGGGACCAGTCACTCCTGGTCCAAGGGGGGTTCATTTGTTGGTACATTCTCCTAAGCTCCTTTAGCCCCTGGATAATTCAGTTTTGAGAGTGAAGCCTGCTCAGATTCCATGGATATGGCACCTTCCCGGATTCCAGGGTGTGTTGGGGAATGTCCTAGGCGATTCCCTCAATTAGCTTATGATGATGATGATGATAATGTTGTAATATAGATTTTTACATTTTGTTTCTTTTAGGTATACAGTAACAGATTCAGCTGTGTACATAAATATGTTTTATTGTTTTTCAGAATCTTTCCCTATATAAGTTATGACAGAATGTTGAGTAGAATTACCTTTAGGATACATTAAGTCCTGGTTGATTATTTATAATTCTCTATATATTATACTGTCGGAGAAGGCAATGGCAACCCACTCCAGTACTCTTGCCTGGCAAATCCCATGAACGGAGGAGCCTGGTAGGCTGCAGTCCGTGGCGTTGCTAGGATTCGGACATGACTGAGCATCTCTGGGGTCGCATAGAGTCAGACACAACTGAAGCGACTTAGCACAGCAGCAGCAGCATATATTATACTGTATATATTAATATCTATCTTTTCATTTATCCATCTTCTCCATGTGGATAGTGGTTTTGTCCAGAATGTCAGTTCAGCTTGTCAAGCTTATGCTGATGTAATAGAGAACACTGCAGCTCAGTGGTTTAGAGTAACACTGATTTTTCTCCTATGCTATAAATTTCAACAAAGTTTGTAGCGACTTTGTTTTTCACTGTTACTCAGTGGGGCCGGGCTGATGAAACTTCTACATTTGCTTCCAGGAACACCTGGTTTGAGGCACAGACATGGAAAGTCCTGCCCCGGCTTTTAGAGGTTTCATGGGAGGTGACTGACTGTGGCCAGCCCTGTGTCTGCAACCAACTAACTTTCATGAGAAATGCAGTCCTAACCATATTTGCACGAGGACAGAAGTGCTTGAAAATATATAGAAATAAGCCTTAAAAAGTATTTTTCAGAACTTCTGTCATCAAATTCAAGTTTCAGGAATTCCATAGCATTTCTGCCCCAAGTAGTGAGAAAGAAAAATGGATGATACCTGTATCACACAAAGGGGAAGTGTGAAGATAAAAGAGGGTGAATCTTCGTGTTCAAATTGAGAAGATATCCTAAGTCTGTATAAGCAGAGATATTTGATCTGTGATACCTATTATAACAGGAGGCAATGTAGAAAGTTGCCACCAAAGTATATTTGATGGGAATATTTAAATAAACAATAGGCCATCATTGTGCTGACTTTCTAAAATGGATGAAATTTGTGTGTGTGTGTGTGTGTATATATATATATATATATATTATTTATGAAGATAATTAAAAGAGTACTCTGGCTGGAAAAAGAATTCCATAAGACATTTAAAAATGAGATACTCCATAAGCATATGAAGTTATTTTTGTAAATAGTGATCAACATACATAATTGTACATATACTTCTCCTAAATAAGAGTTCTGCTAGTACTGGATGGTATGAGGAACAGAAATCTGATGTTTTCACCTTAAACTGATAACAAACTTTGTTAGCTTGGAAAAGTAGTGCGCGAATGGAAGTGGAGATGGAGGAGAACTTTTGCTTAAATGTTACCTTTTTGTTGCTTTCATAACATGTATTTGTATAATTATTTACAAATGAATTTACTTTGTTTAATGTAACATTTCTCAAATGCAGATCCCCTTAAAACATTAAAACATTTATATGTGTGTGGGTGTGTGGGTGTGTGGGTGTGTTGGTCATTCAGTTATGTCCTACTCTTTGTTACCCCATGAACTATAATCCACCAGGCTCCTCTGTCTATGGAATTCTCCAGGCAATACTGGAGTGGGTTGCCATTCCCTTCTCCAGGGGATCTTCCCAACTCAGGGATTGAACTCTGGTCTCCTGCATTGCAGGCAGATTCTTTATCACTGAGCCATCAGGGAAGCCCCAACATATATATATATATGTATGTATATAAAGTGAGTGAAGTCACTCAGTCATATCCAACTCTTTGTGACCCCGTGGACTGTGGCCCACCAGGCTCCTCCGTCCATAGGATTGTCCAGGCAAGAATACTAGAGTGGGTTGCCTTTTCCTTCTCAGGGGATCTTCCCGACCCAGGGATCGAACCCAGGTCTCCCACATTGCAGGCAGACGCTTTAACCTCTGAGCCACCAGGGAAGCCTAAAATATATTAAATGTATATTAATATATATAATATATATTACATTTCACATATTAATATATATTAAGTAAATATATTAAATATATATCTGTTATTAAAATCCCAGGGAACAAATCGGAGATACACATTTGACTTTTTTCCAGGTCCTTACAGGGACCTCCACAAGAGGATAAAGACGAACTTAACGTTCCATATCCATGTCCTACACAAGGTTTACTCTGTCTGAGGCCCTTCCATAAAACTAGAAAACTGGACAGTGCTATTTTTCTTCATTCCCATCCTTATAAATCAATTTCTCATCTTTTTTCTTTTTAAAAATATATCCATGATGTGCAGTTTAGCTAGAGGTTGCCAGGTTAAATAAAATTCATTTTCTTTCCTCTCCCCCAGAAGTGTTAGAAGCACATGTGCAAATCAGTGGAAGATTTCCTCCGGATTTTACTAAAGGGCAGCAGGGCACCTAGTGGATCCCACTCAGATGCTGTGTGTAAGGCGAGTTCAGGGGCTGACAGAGCCAAGCTTCTAATAAACACATGAATATTTGTCCCAGATGCACCGCTCATTTTTTTTCCCAGTGCCCTCTCATCCAATTACTGAAGCATCTGTTTTCCTTTAAAAATAAAATAGCCATTGACATGTTATTTTGAACTGATGTTTAGAACCCAGTGGTATCTTTACCATTAAATGTATGTGAACAATGCCAATCTAAATATTTATCAAGGAATTGCATCTATTACTTGAGAGATCTCTGCATTGACAGATAGATACTGTCATGTAGAAGAGATGATTTCGCACCATAAGAATATTTTTGGCTAGAAAAAAACAAAACTATGACTAAAATTGACCTGAACAAGTAGGTTATTTTCCTAAATTCCAAGAAGTTTACAAGACAGTATTTGCTGGGTTGTTTCAGCAGCTCCACCATGGCTGGCATGTTTGTGATTATTTTCACTTGTTGTGAAGTCACAGGATGGCTGCATCACACTTTCCATCACATTCAAAGATGCAGGTGGGAGACGGTACAGGGAAGCATTTCTTCTTGTTTCTTCCTTTATGAATAAGTGAAGGAATTTTTCCCCGAATCCATTCAGTGTATTTCCCTTTGTGTATCACTGGACAGGCGAGGCAATGTCCTCAGTATTACAAAAGGGATTTGCTTTGCCCACCTTCTACCCCTAACATCAGTGCCCCCCATTCCAAAACAGAAGAAAAAATGCTCGATGACTTTGGCAAAAAATAATGAGGAGAGACAGCATCAGTGTCCCTAAGAGTGCATCCTTATAGTAATAAGCCCTTCCCTTGTCCAGGTTTTGTTCTAACATTTTACACATTTTAGATAATTTACTCCTCAAAATAGGTGTGTAAGCTGGGGACTGTTACTATTCCCAGTGTAAACTGGGGTATTGTGGCTATGGATACTGGGGAGTGGAGAAAGAAAATCACTGCACAGTGAGTGGGGTTTTTTTTGTTGTCTGTTTTTTTATAGTGAGTGTTTTGAACCAGGATTTATACACTGGTTGAGAGTGTTCCTAATCATTGTGCTAAACAGTTGCTCCAGGTAGTAGCAGAATGATGACCAAAAATTAAGGCCCGTGGAGGCTTGTGACCAGTTGTGTAAAACAGGGAGGCAAGTCTTACCCAGAACTTCCAGACCCCCTTCAAAACCATGACACTCAATTATAAGTGAAAACAAAAATGAGAGGAAGTGTAGATATGAAGAATTAAAGAAAGTGACCTTTATTCACAGGGCTTCCCTCGTGGCTCAGATGGTAAAGAAGCCACCTGCAATGCAGGAGACCTAGGTTCGACCCCTGGGTCAGGAAGATCCCCTGGAGGAGGACATGGCAACCCACACCAGTGTTCTTGCCTGGAGAATCCCATGGACAGAGGAGCCTGGTGGGCTACAGTCCATAGGGTCACAAAGAGTCAGACACAACTGAGCGACTGAGTGCACACTCATGCAGACACCGTTATTTATAAAAAGTAACAAAAATGAAAACCAAAATGGTAAAAAAAGGTAAGAAAAGGGGAGGAACTAACTTAAAAGAAAACCAAGAAATCTGCAGATAATGACGCACCAGTATAATCTGGGGACTCAGTGATTCTGGTCACAGTCAATTTCTCCCTCCCAGAACCACAGACACAATGTCGAGCCCGAGGTAGAGACTCGTCAGAGTGAAGGATCAAGGAGCCAAGAGGAAATGACTCCCATTCTTCCTCCTTTCGTATCTGACAAGGAAGGCTCACAGGAGCTGCAAGGAGAAATCAAACATCATATCCCAAGCATAGCTCCCTGCTGAGGGCTGTGACTGAAGTTACCTAACCCCAGGGGCCATTAGACTGTACATGATGTCTTAGCAAATATACCCCCTCATTTTGAAAACCACCTCTAACCTTCTGACCCATGTCACAAATAAGAGAAACTGAATTTAAAAAGGCACAACATTAAGCCAGACCTTCCCTAACTTAAGTCAAGAAAATGTTAACATATTTACTGGATCATGTAGACTGAAAATTTGATTGTGTAATTTTATTCCCATGCAAAATAATCCTCCACTTTTAAGAGCCTGTTAAAATAATTATTTTAATGTAGATCATTTGTTTTAGGTTAGGGGCTAATTGCTATTCCTTTCATTTATAGAAATAGACAAAAAATGTATTTCTCTCTCATCATCTCAGCAGCCAACTATCTGAGTGCTTGAAAATAGTAAACTTCATGTGCATTAAGGATTACACCTCCAGTGTCCATAGGCAAAAAAAAAAAAAAATTGTTTTGGCTTTTTAAAAAATTTGACTTCTTACCTATTTACAATGTGCCCTGCAGTTGTTTCTTTTGAATTGCCATCACTGTGTTAATTGTTTTAATATTATGACCATTTTCCTTGCACTGTAGACTAATTTTTATTTCCTCTCGGGGTCATTCTAGTATTTCAGAACTACAAAAAGAGGATGCTGTTTTGCTGAGCTTGATTATATTGACCTGAGGTCAGCCAACTTTTTCTGTAAAGGGCCAGACAGTAAATATTTTAGGCTTTGTGGATCATGTCCTCTGTCAACACTATTCAGCTCTACAGTCGTATGAAAACAATCCAAGACAATTTGTAAACGAGTGTAGCTGTGTTTCAATACAACTTTGCAAAAAGAAGAGGAACCTGACTTGGCCCAGGAGTAGTAATCTGCCGAACTCTGGTGGGAAACTCTAGCTCTTTAATGCCTGAAAAATTGTAACATACGTCTGTCTGTGCAATTTTAAAACAGCTTAAATAGAGTAATAAATGTAGCCTAATATGTATGAGGTGTCAACTGCTATCATGTTTGCATACTTTTTGTAATTTTATATTACTAATTTGCCTTATTTTTAGCAAATTGTGGATGATTGATGGTAAAGATGGAGACATTCATAATTGCATGTTTTAACTAGGAAATAATGCTGTGATGCATGCTGAAACAATCATGGAATCCCCAAACCTAATGACAGCAGTAAGTCAAAATCATAAATTTTAGTGCTACCTTGACTTCTTAGTCACTTCTCAAGGTAACCAGCTTCCTTCCCTGACTTCCTCATGCAACATCACAGAATAGACTGCAATTATCATGAACATTTTGCATGTGAAAATACAATGCTAGTAAAGGTTGAATAACTGGTCCACCATTCTGAAACCTACGTAGTAGCAAAGCTGGGACTGGAACCCCATGTCCTTACGCTGTACAACTGTTTCTACCCAGAGCTCTTCTTCTTGGTAGAAACAAATTCCTGTAGGTCCTAGAGGCTGAGTGATCCTGTAGGTTTTTAGCAGAATTTCCAAGAAAAGCATCCAGATTTGGGGAACTGAGAGAGGCTAGTCTGGTTGGCTGCCGTCTATGGGTCATACAGAGTCAGACACGACTGAAGTGACTTAGCAGCAGTAGCAGCAGTGTCAACCAGACATTTTAGACACAATGCTGAGTGGTACAGAATTCTGAGCTGGTGGCCTGAGTTGTTTTTTGGTTTTATTTTATTTTTTTCTTCCTCTCTATTTAATTTGTATTTACTTATGTATTTGACTGTTCCAAGTCTTCGTTGTGGCATGAGGGATCTTGAGCGGCGGCATGCGAACACTTAGTTGCAACATGTAGGATCTAGTTCCCGTATCAGGGATCGAACCTGAGTCCCCTGTATTGGAAGGGTGGAGTCTCAGCCACTGGACCATCTGGGAAGTCCTTCTGGCCTGTGTCTCAGCGGCAGAATTCCATGTCTTTGGTAGTTAATAGCTGGAGGTTAATGTCCAAGTATGTGTTGGGCTGTTACCCAGGACTTCAGTGGATATCCCAGTCCTTATGCATTAGCGTTATCTACCTAATTAACGGGATGCTCTGTAAGTGACATGAGCCATTGATTAAAATGATTTATGTGCCTGGAATTTCCTGCCCACATCATGACCAACATTACTCACCAATCATGGAAACCTTGACACCAGCACTCTCTGAGTCTCGAAAAGAACACCCTCGTGGACTCCACAGGCCAATCTAAATTTTTACAGCTGAACTCTTATCGCCTTTGTAGGCCTGGATGACTGTTGTTTACTGCAGGTCCGATCTGAGGCAGGCGTTGGTTCCAGGGTCCCACAGTGGTGTGTGGGTTTTTTTTGAGAAGCAGCAACTTTGGTCTCAGACTTAGTCAACTAGCAGTGTTTCAGGTTGAGAACTAGCCCTCGGTGCATTTAAGAATGTAACTTCCAGTAGCTGTAGATTTTTGGGTCCCAGGAAGTGGCAGAAGTTTAAAAAGGCATTTATGTCTTGAGCATCAAATTGTAGCAGAGGAAGGAGAAGAGAAAAATAAGCAAAAGGGAATGAGTAGATGAAAAGGGGAAAAAGAGGTGCAACCAACATCCACTGTGGTGAATGGAAGCTTCTGGAGAATGGTGGACCCAGGAGACATTCTGCTTTTCCTGCTGAGGTTTATTGACCTCTTTTTGGAATAAAGGTCATTCTTCCGTGTTCCATAGAGAAGTCATTTGTCTTATTCTCTGAATAATCACTAGGGTTCAACAAGTTTTGTGTAATTTTGGGTCTTTCAGTTAAGCGTGTCCATGTATCTATGTCTTTTGTGGCTTACTGCAACCTCTTTATCTAATATACAGTAAATGTGTTCACGTTTCATGAAAATGTTAGGTATCTACGTTTGAAATATGGTGATGTAAACCATAAAAATTCTTAATTTGTGCAACACCCTTCTATGTTCAAAAATTAATTTGATTTCATAGCTAGTTAGCTAGTTGTGTAAATTATAAACAGTGTATGCTTTTTTTCAACTGGCACTACCTTATTTAGCTGATAAATAAGAAAGCCATTTTATCAAGATGAGTTTTGACTTATACAAGTTTGGAGTCATATTAGGGTATTAGGAACATACTCTGACATGAAGTGGAGTGCCCTGAAAATCAGAGTATATGAGCTAGGGTTGCAGAATGTGAGTTACTAAAGATAGGTTAAATATCTCAAGAGGTCTGAAAAACTATTAGCTATATAAAAGCTTGTGAACCCAAAAGGGACTGGAACATGATGAACACAGGCTTTACAGCAATGAGCAATCTTGTAGTATCTTCCCTAACTATCTGGGAAAATGAAAATATCATGTAAGGAAGGAAAGTATGCTTTCTTGCTAATTGAACCAATAACCAACCTTTGTGTCTGCAGTTCCAGGACTGTGCTCTCACTGAAATACATTTGACAGTGGATAGAGGATAATTGTGGGCAATTATTGACAATAAAGACTCAATAATTATGGCAAAAATTAATCTGTATTTTCCATTGCAGAGAAATCTGTCAGATAATTTTACTGGTTATTATCCTGATAAATGAACAAAAGAAATTATTATACTCTTGCCAAACTGTCCAGAATGTGAAAATACAATGTGGGTGGAGAAAAGATAGATATGATGACTATCAGCCAATCCACTAAAATCAAGAATTTTGAAGTCAACTCCAGTTTATGTCATGCTTATTCAGAATAAAGTTTAATTTCATCTCTCTCATTTCACTTTTACCTACCTATCTCACAGTGTTTGTAAATTGCTCTGCTTTGAAATTCCCTTTTCTACCCTTATGATTTGGGATTTATTTGACCAATTATTTCTTTCTCCATTCATGTCTTTATTGAGGCAGATAGTTCCCCTTTGCAAAATAATGTACAACAAATGACTATCTAAGCACTTATTTTTTAATGAGTTTTTTTCTGCAGTTTGAGTCTTGCTATTTAGCTTTGATGTGGAGACCCATACCCAAACAGCGTGTCTTAAATCATATGGAGAAAATAGAAAAAATTAAATTAGAAAGCCCGAAATATCTATTACATAGGTCACTAAGTATTACCCCCTCCCCAAACACAATATTCATCAAATGTGAGTGAAACTTTCTTTTCTAGAAAGGTATATAAAGTGGAATTATTGGTAAAATTCACAGATACATGATATTGGAACTGTGTCAGACGTGAAGTCAGACAGCTGGATGTGGATAAGCTAACAGGGTGAATGTTAGGAAGTGAAATGTGAAAATGGCTCACAGTGGGTTCTGGCTCGGGCTTTTATTCAAAGAAACTCTCTGTATGTAATGTGTGAAATTTAGTACACTAAAGTTACCATCATATAACCTTTCCAGTTATTCTAAGGAAAGTTAAACTAATAGTTATTAGCCTTTTTAAAAATTTATTTTTAATTTCTTAAAAGCTTTTTGGCCATATGGAACCACATGAGGGGATCTCATTTCCCCAACTAGGGATCGAACCTGCTCTCCCTGGAGTAGAAGGGCAGTCTTAGCAACCACTGGGCCACTAGGAAAGTCCCTTAAAAAAATTTTTTTTTAATGTTTTAGAGTTATTTGTCTTTTAGTCTCCATACTTCACATGCTGTTAGGGACTAAATGTGTGTTGATGAAAACTTAATCAGTCAATCTTAGAAAGAAATGGAAAATTTTGTTTGAGCCAAATTTGAGCATCTCAGAAATCTCTGAGAACTGTTTTACCTGTTAGAAGTCAAGGCACAGTTACATAAGGGTTTTGAGACAGAGGGGTGAACATGAAATTACATATTACTGACAATCTACACAATCCAGATCATCATGGCCCCATACAAGATCAAGGTGGAATGTTACCTTATAAGGACTTATCTTGTTGATGCTGGGAGAACATGCTTTTATGGTTGAGCAGGTATTTCTGCCGATGGAGGGGGTTATGTTCTGATGCATAATGCACGTAAGTCAGGGGAGAGAGGAGGGCAAAGGGCAGAGACAACTTTTGATGTTTCAGTTTTTCTTGTCTTGCCATAAGATTTGAATTCTATTTCACATGTGTATGCCCTCTGAGAATTCCTCATGTTGAAACCCCAACCCCCAATGCAACTGTATTTGGGGAAATGATCTATAAGGAAATGATCAAATTTAAATGAAGTCCTAAGGCTGGGGCCTTCATCCTATAGAATCATTGTTTTTATTAAAAGAAGAGCTATCTTGCTCTCTCTTTCTCTGCCACGTGAGGACACAGGAAGGCTGCCACCTACAAGCCAGAAAGAGAGTTCTTACCACAAATTGAGTAAGCCAGCACCCTGTTCTTGGACTTTCCAGCCTCCTGTACTTGAGAAATAACTTTCTGTTGTTTAAGTGACTCAGTCTTGTTGTATTTTGTTAGAGCCGCCCAAGTCACCCCTGACACTTGGGAAGTATTATTAGCGTTGTATCTATTAATGTTCAGAGGAAGAAGTAAACTGATTAATGTGGGTGAGGCCCCATGTTAATCGTGTTGAGCTGTGGCATTCAACAAAACTGATAGGTTGATGATATTTGGAAATGAGTTGTAGAACTTTTGTAAAATACATTTGCTTCTGACTCTGTAACATAGATTGGTGCTTCCCTACAAATAGATATTTAAGGTCACAGTATTGAATTTTACTGAGTCCCATGCTTCTGGAAAATAGCCAGGACTGAGAAATCCTCCCAGCCTTTTGCGTACTAGAAAATGGCGCGCACACACACACACACACACACACACACACACACACACATGCAGCCTTTCCCCAATGACTTAGATAAGAATCAAGGCACCTTCCTCAGCTTACACATGACTAGGCTGGAAACAGATACTCCAAATTCCCATTCTTTGCCTCTTAAATGAAAATCTGAATTGTTGTGTTCCCGCTGACGAAGATTTGAACAAGATTTGATCCTTGTTTGAACTTTGGTTAGTCTTCTTTCCTTCCACCAGGACTCTGAATTTTGACCCATCCTCAGCCAGAGCCAGCATACAGCCCCTCTGTAGTGGCCTTTACAGGAATATGTTATTGTTTGGTCACTCAGTTGTGTCCTACTCTTTGGGACCCCATGGACTTCAGCACACCAGTCTTCCCTTCCTTCACCATCTCCCAAAGCTTGCTCAATCTCATCTCCATGGGGTTGGTGATGCCATCCAACCATCTGGTCCTCTGTCATCCCCTTATGTCTTTCCCAGCATCAGGGGGTTTTCCAGTGAGTTGGCTCTTTGCATCAAGTGGCCAAAATATTGGAACTTCAGCTTCATCATCAGTCCTTTCAATGAATATTCAGGACTGATTTCCTTTAGGATTGACTTATTTGATCTCCTTGCAGTCCAAGGGACTCTCAAGAGTCTTCTCCAACACCACAGTTCAAAAGCATCAATTCTTTGGTGCTCAGCCTTCTTTATGGTCCAACTCTCACATCCGTACAAGACTACTGGAAAAAAACATAGCTTTGACTCTGAGAACCTTTGTCGGCGAAGTGATGTCTCTGCTTTTTAATATGATGTGTAGGTTTGACATAGCTTTTCTTCCAAGGAACAAGTGCCTTTTTTCATGGCTGCAGTCACCAACTGCAGTGATTTTGGATCCCAAGAAAATTAAGTCAGTCACTGTTCCCATGTTTTGCCCATCTATTTGCTATGACATCATGGGATGAGATGCCATGATCTTCATTTTTATTTTTTGAATGTTGAGTTTTAAGCCTGCTTTTTCACTGTCATCTTTCACATTCATCAAGAGGTTCTTTAGTTCCTCTGTGCTTTCTGCCGTAAGGGTGGTGTCATCTACATATCTAAGGTTATTGATGTTTCTCCTGGCATTCTTGATTTCAGCTTGTGCTTCATCCAGCCTGGCATTTCATATCATGTACTCTGCATTTAAGTTAAGTAAGTAGGGCGACAATCAGTTCAATCACTCAGTCGTGTCTGACTCTGTGACCCCATGGACTGTAGCACCCTGTCCATCACCAATCCCAGAGATTACTCAAACTCATGTCCGTCGAGTTGGTGATGCCATCCAACCATCTCATCCTCTATCATCCCCTTCTCTTCCCGCCTTCCATCTTTCCCAGCATTGGGGTCTTTTCAAATGAGTCAGTTCTTCACATCAGGTGGCCAAAGTATTGGAGTTTCAGCTTCAGCATCAGTCCTTCCAATGAATATTCAGGACTGATTTCATTTAGGATGGACTGGTTGGATCTCCTTGCAGTCCAAGGGACTGTCAAGAATCTTCTCCAACACCACAGTTCAAAAGCATCGGTTCTTCAGTGCTCAGCTTTCTTTATAGTCCAACCCTCACATCCATACATGACTACTGGAAAAACCATAGCTTTGACTAGATGGATAATATATAGCTTTAATGTACTTCTTTCCCAATTTTTAACCAGTCCTTTGTTCCACATAATGTTCTAACTATTGCTTCTTGTCCTGCATACAGGTTTCTCAGGAACAGGTAAGGTGGTCTGGTATTCCCACCTATTCAGGAATTTTCCAGTTTGTTGTGATCCACACAGTTAAAGGCCTTTAGCATAGTCAGTGAAGCAGATGTTTTTCTGGAATTTTCTTGCTTTTTCTATGATCCAATAGATGTTGGCAATTTGATCTCTGGTTCCTCTGCCTTTTCTAAATCCAGCTTCAACATCTGGAATTTCACAGTTCACATACTGTTGAAGCCTAGCTTGGAAGATTTTGAGCATTACCTTGCTAGCATGTGAAATGAGTGCAATTGTGTGGTAGATTGAACATTCTTTGGCATTGCCCTTCTTTGGGATTAGAATGAAAACTGACCTTTTGCAGTCCTGGGGCCATTACAGAGTGTTCCAAATTTGCTGGCATATTGAATGCAGCACTTCCACAGCATCATCTTTTAGGATTTGAAATAGTTCATCACCTCCACTAGCTATGTTCATAGTGACGCTTCCTAAGGCTCACTTGACTTCGTACTCCAGGATGTCTGGCTCTAGGTGAGTGATCACACCATCGTGGTTATCTGGGAGTAGGTAGGAGGCTGCAATTAGGACAAATATTCTCCTCATGCATCCCACTTTCCCACACCAGGTGCTACCTGAAAACTGGATTCACCTCTTGGTGGGTGTTGAGCCACAAGGCACAACGAAGCCAAAGATGGGGAAGGATGTATTACTTGCACAAAGTGAGGAGACCACTGGGGAAGCAGTGTCTCACCTACAACAAAATTGGAGAAGTTTTAGGATAATGGGACATGCATATTCATGAAGCGCTCAGAGGGTAGGCAGAGTCCAAGTTTTAGTTGATTGAAATCTTGAAGGTCAGAGAACATCAGCATCGTCATCTCTCGGACTCCGGTTGATCTGGTGAGAGCAGGGATTGAAATTCTGCACGACTACTCAGGACAGTACTGTATGCTCATCTTTGCCATTGATACAGCTGAGGGCCTTTACAACTGCTTTGTTATTTTAACTATTGTTACTTCTCTTATCTTACGTTTGCTAAGTTTGTCCTTTTGTTCTCTTAAGATCCTTATTACTGAGACATGTACTGAGCACTGTGGCCAGGCTTAGAATATAAAATGACCTGGGCCCAGAATGGCTTCTCTCATGTTAAGAAAGCCACGCGTGAGTCTCATTCTCTGGGGACCCTCACCCCATGATCTTCCACTGGCACTTCCTGGCCTTGATCACCCCTCCTCAGGAAAGCTGCCTTGCCTGACCTCGGAGACCCCGGTTGCTCTTCTGATCCCAGCAACCGCCCGAAACCCCCCACAGTAATCCCATTCACCACTTTCTCTTTATGTCCAGATTTATCTTTCATTTGATGAAGGAAGCCTGAATTAAAGCAAATTTTGTCAGAAGGTTCTGGGAGTCTTAGATGAACTGGCTTCTCACACTATTCTCTATCCTTTCCCACTGATGGTCATGGTTTTGGTTTCTGCTCCTATAATTGAACATTGATGGGTGAAATAATTCATGATCAAACTGGGGAGTTTCACCTTCCTTTTAGGAAGATCTCCTCTAGAGTATTTTCTACCTAATTCAATTCTAAGTGTTTTAATAAAGTTCTTTGCTGTTCAGCTTCTTCTATAGACCTGAAAACTGAACTGTTGTAGCAAATCTAACTCAGGGGATTTTTATGAGATACATTAGAAAATGTAAACCACCTTCACTCTAAAAATTGATGGATATGGTTTGCATATTAAAATGATTGGGCTCTCTATAGCATGATATTTTCTACTTAGAAGTAAGTTGGGTTTGAGTTTGTGATATTCTGGTTAGAACGCTGGTTTGGAATCATATAGGTTTAGGTCCTGATTTCAGTTTGCTATCTTGTAGCAGCAGACTAACTGATTTAGGATCTCAACTGTTTCATTTGAAAATCATAAAAAAAAAAAAAAAAAAAAAAAACACATATCTCACTTGGTTGTTGGTATCATTGAATGTGGGCAAAGTGCTTAGCAGACTGGTTAAAGAAAGAAATACTATTATAATAATTAATAAGGTACTTAACTTTTGTCTATTTATGTTTTTATGTTTCTATAGGATTTTCAGTCTTTTCTCTTTCAATTTAGTTTTTAAATTGTTAGCCACACCCCATGACATGAGGGATTTCAGTGCCCCAACCAAGGATCAAACCCATACCTCTCATTAGAAGTATGGAACTTTCCAAGCAAGGGACTTTTTTTCAGTCTTTTCTGCCACTTTGCTCAATGGAAGAAGGTCTCTTCTGGTCTCTGGATGGAAAGTCTGGCAGTTCTATGACTCTCCTGGTACACTTTAATATCTTCAAAGTCCTTTATTAGTTTAAGTTATAAAACACATCCTCAGTTTGGAAACCAGGCTGTCTAGATCCAGGAAATCTTGATTATACAGTAAGCCAGCATATGGGATCTGGGTAAAGGATATATGGAATATCTGATTTGTGTTTCTTTTTCTTCATCTCTAAGCCTGGCAGGTGTTTGTTACAAATTCTTCCTGTCCTGGAGGGTTTTGTTGGTTCTTTGGGCACCAGTGGCTTCCCAAGTAGCTCAAACAGGAAAGAATCTGCCTGCAAGGTGGGGGACCTGTGTTTAATCCCTGGGTCAGGAAGATCCCCTGGAGAAGGTAATGGCAACCCACTCTAGTATTCTTACCTGGAGAATTCCATCGATAGAGAAGCCTAGTGGGCTACAGTCCATGGAGTCACAAAAAGTCAGACACAAGAACCCTGTCCTGCTGTTGAGGAACTTTCTCCTCCAGCTCCATTAACTGTAAATGGATTTCCATTTCTGTTGGGCATTTCCTTCTGGAGCAGTTCCTTTAGAAACTGGAAGTCCGTGGCCGGCTTGTCTCTGATGTTGTTTCTCCTCCAAGAGAGTCTTCTTGGACAAAATTTGACCAGTAACCCCTGACCCTCCACTCCGTGCTGGCTCTCACTCCTTTATGATCCCTACAGGAACCACAGAAAGACCTGCCCATCCTTGACCCCTACAGACACTTGTAATGAAAAGTCATTCCAAAGCAGTTTTCTCTTTTCCAGGCTCCATGCCCTAAATCTTTTGCTCTTCAGATATCAGATAGAAGTCAGACACTAGCCTCCTGTGTCCTTTAAGCCTCAGGTGACCCATTTCAAGGTCTGTGTGATTCTGTTGAAGTTATTTCCTCTAGAACCAAGGGAGAGACACTTTTAGGCTTTGCCTCAATGTTGGTGAGCCATTCAAAGACATAAAGCTGGTTCTCAGCCACAAAACTTGCAACTTCCACCAACTAAGTTCTTTTACTGCATTCTTAGATATCTGGCATCTGACAACTCACAGATTTGAGCCCACTTTAATGCCCTCCTCCATTATTTATTAAGTCTATTCAGCTCAGTAAAAATAAATACATAGATTACAGGTGTAATTATTAAAAACATGAGCTCAGCACCTGAAATGAGTCTGTCAGCTGATGTAAGAAATTTCCAAAAGGCTCAAGGGGGGGAAGTAAATTAAGTGAAAGGAAAATAAAAGGGTGAGTTTTAACACCCAGTTCAAATTCCAGGCTAGTATCAGCATCACGGATGTTAGTGAAGCAGGCAGGACCAGCTTTAGTGAAAATTTTAGCTTCCTTCTAAACTCATATTGTCACTGATAGAATACAAACAGTAGCCACTAGTTGAATAGGCTTTCTTAGCAGACATTGTACTACACACTTTTATATTCTTTATCTCCTTTAATCCGCAACGTCATTCATAATGTCAGAGAAATGTAATAATGTGTCCAGGACCACATGACTAACAGACTTAGAGGCAGAAAGTTCGTATCAGCTCTGTCTGGATCCATAGCCTGAGCTCTTAAACACTGTACGGGTTGATGTTGTTTGAAACCCTTTCCCAGGTTTTGCAGGAAATTTGTCGAAGGTCTTGTGTCACAATTATACCCTCGGCAGGCTCAGTGTGAGGAGGAAACCATGTTCTGAGAGTTTATCCAGTAGTTTTTCTTACGTTTGTCTGGAGAAGTATCATGCCATGTCATCTATTTAGAGAACAATATGAAGTTTTTCAGCTGGTCCACCACGGACAGTCAAAATCAATAATTTGGTAATAGATTCAAAAGCTACATTTTGTAAACATAAACAGCAGAAAAGAACTTCTTACCTCTTTTGGGGAAGAATCAGACAGCCTAACATTAGCTAGAGGGATAGAGATTATGCAATAAACATCTAAGTATACAGAAAGAAAAAGTGGGAGAGAGAAGGAAGGAAGAGAGGAGGAGGGATAGAAAAAGAGAGAGGGAGAGAGAGGGGGAGAGAGAGAA